>NC_140613.1:24922072-26274572 GCF_057381915.1 Diplotaxodon limnothrissa | reverse complement strand
GCAGAATTCCTCACCTCTGGACTTCACTGTCAGGCTGGACGACTTTCCCCACTTTAGCCATTTTTTCCATGGCCTCCTGAAACACAAGACACACACATGAATTTCATTCAATAAATGATAGCACACTGATTCAGCTTCATGTCAGCCATGACCCAGTTATAGTAAAAGCAGCAGCCTGCTGCTGTGGCGGAGTTTATAATTAATGCAGTGCAGGGCCCCTCTGCTGTCTAAACCTACAAAATCCATGCAGCTGACTGTTTGCAGCTCGGAGGCTCAGACAACACAACTGCCTGCTGTGTCTATGTTCGTAATGGGTTGACAGGTGCGTCCTCGTCCAAATAACAGCATCGTATTTTTAGTCTGTCTGGCTTTGAGGCTGCTCAGAGTTGTGGAGCTGAGACACAAAGAGATGATGAGTTGACCTGACACAAGATGAATCCATACCTGTCTGTAACAAAAGCCAGCACAGTGCATTGCTTATTATGTAGTTTGGTTCCACCTAGCAGATGCAGGCAGTGAGTCAGTGATTATGTATGACAAAACCTATGTCATGTTTGACCTCTGCTGTGTTTCCATGACACTACAGCATTTAATGATTACACTGCAAACTGCTGCAGACTGTAAACTGTAAACGAAACATTAAAATACCAAGTTGACCTAGATTAAAGAGACACGTATTTCGTTTTTAAGTACTGCTCAACTGCTCAAAACAGCTGCACAACACAGTCTTCTATGATGCTGACAAAAAAAAGATGTTGGCTTTTACAAAATAAACTGGGATATATGCAGTTTACATTTAAGTAGCAGGGGCAGTCTCTTTAAAAAATGCTATCCATATTGTATTTATAATGAAGTGGTTATCATTAACATCCCTTTAAAGCCAAGTTTCAGAAACATGGGATTACTTATATGTTCTTCAAATGCAACCACTTCATCAAACGTGTCCTCTTTGACTGAAATGTATTTATGTCAAGGTGTGTGCTGTGGCAGGCAGGATGTAGGAGCCAAACGGAGGACAAACTTAAAGCAGCAGCTTTTATTGCTGGGAATACTTTTCCATAGAAAGAAACTTCCCAAAAAACAAACCAAAACTTTGAACATATAAAATAGAAACTAAACTGGAAACTAGTAAATAAAAAACACAAACTAGGAAAAGAAACACAGGGACTGAGAACTAGAATTTCATCAGGAACACGAAGGGAGAAACACAGCACAGTGAGGTTACGATGCAACAAAGGGCAAAGGGAAACACAGGGCTTAAATGAGAGGGCAAGACAATGATGGGGAACAGGTGGGAACACAGGTGGTACAAATCAGATATAAGTCATGTCCAAATTCATGGGCTGCATCCTCCTGAGGACTCGGCCTTCGCGGTCTATGTGGTCCTCAGAAGGTCGGGTAGGCCGGAAGTAAACGGCTGTGAAATTGGACGGTCTAGCCTTCAGATTTGCGTCACCGCTGTCTCGGTGGAGTTTAATAAACTCAGCTGTCTGCTCCTTGCTATCTGAAATATAACAGGACACTGGCGTAAATTCTCGACCATCTCACACTTCTGTTTAATCTGTTTTCTGTTTGACGTTTATTCAGCTGTGTGAAAACCACCCGGGGGATTAAAAAAGTTTTTTTTTTAATCTAATCTAATCTAATCTAATAACTTGAATCTCAGCCAAACCGATTTACTCACAAACAAATACAACACTGAAAAAAGCCAAACAATAACAATTTTAGGTTGTCTAAGTGACTTATATATTACGTTTAACCTGAGTAGCAAAAGTCCGCGGTGATCTGAAAATGATGTGCCGGGAGTTGTGCCGTTCTCTGCGGCTTCAGTGACCCTCGAGCTCCCGGCTAGCTATCGAGCTGGTGGGTAGCAGACGTCTCCGAAAACGTCGGAGCATTTTTGCAAATACGTGATATCTTGATAAACTGAGCAGATATTTGAAGTTTACACAGCTACATTCTGGTCTGAAAATATGTTAAAAGTTTATTTTGTGACCCAGAAAGATTAGTATGAGTAATTTAAAACTTAGTAGCGGCCGCCATTGTTGAAAACTGGAATTGGCTAAGCCACACTATGAATTCTGGGATATGGTGGGCCACGAAGGACACACCCGACCCATCCTTCAAATTCGGAGAAAAGGAAGACACATTTGTCGGCTGCATTCGGAGGAGTCTACGAATTTGGACAGCCTTCGTCGCGTCGCTGTGACGTAATCGGCCTACAAATGTGTCCTCAGGAGGATGCAGCCCATGAATTTAGACACCCCCATAGTGAGACAAAGGAAGAAAAGCAGAATACATTAACCAAGGACAGACTGTCAAAGCAAAAGTAAACAGGAAGCATAACACAGAAACGTGGACTTGATACTGAGACAGAGGAACATGAAACACAGAGACAAAAGTAACAAGACGTGGGACATAGGGAAGACATAAAGACAGAAAACTAAGACTAAATATACAACACACGGAGAACAGAATTAGACCAAGAACACAGAGGAGGCACAGAAACAGAACAGAAACCGAATAACCAGGAACTATAAATATAATACAAACGGAAATCCATAATTCAAAGAGTACAGCTTAAACCAAAAACACAAACAGTGCCGTGAAAATTTAATGTTATTAAATTATTTTAAAAAGCCAGTCACAGATTCTAATCCTTTTCTAACTCTGTTAAACAGAAAAACTGTTAAAATGAACAACTTACCCTACAATCGCTGAATGTATTTTGGGAAGCCAGCTCTTACGGTGTGTTCACACCGAACGCGATGGACGCGAATAAAACGCCCCAAACGCCCCTAATTTGACGCGTGTACATTCGCGTCTCAACGCGTGTCCAAGAAAAATCCATCGCGCGTCAAAATATGATATTTTGACGCGCGTGAACCGGAAATGTGGGAGGAATGTGGGAGGGAGTTGTGCCAGACCGGTATCTTTGCAAGATGGCAGCTATCGAGCTAGCGCTTGAAGAGAGAGTCTCCCTTCTCTATGTACTGTGGAGAGCAGAGCAGCAGCGTAAAAGACGTCCTCGCCGTACCTGGGTCCATCAGGTCCTCCAGAGGCATGAGCAGTTTGGTGAGTTTCACCACTTGCTCCAGGAGCTGCGCCTGGATGACGGCCGATTCCAGCGCTATCACCGTCGGCCAGTTTGAGGACCTGCTTTCCCTCGTCGGTCCCAGCATCGCCCGCCTAGACACCAACTACAGACGCTCAATCCCACCTGCAGAGCGCCTGTCCGTCTGCCTGAGGTTAGTAAAACTATTTAATACGGTAGTCCTTTATTGATATCTGTGCTAATATGCTAATCCATCCAGTTATACACTGCTAACATGGATGTGCTATGCTAACAGTGAATGCTGTCGGTGTTTACTGAAAGCAAACTGTGGTACAGAGACGACTCTTTATAATATTTCTAGTGATACTCAGAAGCTCTCATCAAGTCCCGATTTAATTCGATTTATGCTGTTATCAGTGTTTGCATGATAGCATGGCTGTGGTGTCACATCAATGTATGCGCTCGGTGTTTGCTGATATCAAACTGTAGCATTAGGACCACTGAGTTAACCTTTGTAGTGATACTCACTCCTTTTTATTTAGACCTGGTTTAATTCTGGGATAGTTGAATATTTGTATATAATCCCTGCAGCTGTCAGACTCTATAGCAGGGGTCACAGCCTTTATTAAAACAGAGTTAGATAAAACTGTGAACAGTTTGGTTCATCTCTAGTTACATGGTTCTATCTTGATAAGCTGTCTTATCACAGATTAATTTTTCAAAAATATTAATGATTTAAGCAAGGAAAGGGCTACATGTCAACATACAACTCTTTATTTCTATTAATGTCTCACTTCATTCCTACCTGATTGACATGTTTAGGAATTATGAGTGATTGGCTCACTGTAGTTGTGAAAGTTGCTACCAATCAAATTATGATATGTTAAAGTTAAAATAAAACACAACTGTTTTAGATATTATCTAATATACATTTTGTAATTATCCTTATAATTACAAAATGTTTTATGTAAGATTTAAGTTTTGTGATTTATATCTGACATCACAAAAGTATTTTGGAATTTGAATAATGTATTTTGTAACTGCAGTACACATAATACTGATTTTGAACAATTTTGTCCAGGTTCCTTGTCACCGGGGACTCCTTCAGGACCATCGCGTTCAGTTTCAGAGTCGGTGTGTCCACGGTGAGCCAGATCACCCCCCAGGCAGCGACGTCCATCTGGGACTGTCTAGTGGACGACTTCATGGCTGTGCCTTCACCTGGAGACTGGCGGTCCATCACAGAGGGATTCCAGGAGCGCTGGAACTTTCCTCTGTGCTGTGCAGCTCTGGATGGGAAGCACATCCAGACAAAGGCACCCCATATATCATATAGGAGACACACACATTGATATACACTAAATATTCATTTCATTTCTTTTTTGTGGTGCCCAAATTGATGCACCTGCTTGATTTTGTTTAAACAATTATTGCACACTTTCTGTAAATCCAGTAAACTTCTTTTCACTTCTCAAATATCACTGTGTGTGTCTCCTGTATGATATTTAACTGACATTTTTTATTGTAACAACCAACAATTTATACAGGAAAATAATGTCTATTAACAAGGTTGCCCAAACTTCTGCATCCCACTGTATCAGTATATTTTGTCATTAGTATAATATGAAATAAATTCTACATGTGTCAAGTTGTGTGCCAACATTTGCTGTGTAGTAGAACTGAGACATTAGTCATTATAAACATTTATTTGAAATAATATTAAAAGTCTCAAACAGAAAAACATTAAACATAAATATATAAAATATAAGAATTTACAGAGAGACAGGAATAAAAAGGACCAGCTGCTCTCCAGAGCAGGAACAAGGCTGAGGAGGAAATGCTCCATTGGAGACTGGTGTGGCCTCTTCAGGGACTCCAGGATGGCCAGCTCCACCGCCGATGGACCGTCCTGGGACCCGTCCCTCATCTGCCTCGGAGCCGTCCTCCTCTGTGGGCCTGTAAAACAGCACAAAACACAAAGAAATGAGAAGACTGCTACTAGATTTTAATTTCAACATTGAGAAAAAAAAAAAAAAACAATAACAGGATATAATCAGATTGGTTGTAGATATTTAGTAAAGGTGATCACAAGGGAATCCCACCGACTAAAAAGGTATCAGTGCTTGCTGTACATATCTGTGGGTGCAGCAGCAGGAGCTCAGGGACTGGGGATGCTCTGCTGCAGAATCAGTTGGTTCTATCAATACAGTATTAAATGTTAACAGGTTCGATATAATAATCGTAGAGTAGACAGTGGTCCCTCATTTATTGCAGGGGTTCTCAGAATAACTAGCCCCTGGTCACAGTTCTCACAATTGATTCTCAAAGTGCAAACCTTTGTAGATTGCAAAACGTAAAAGTATTATTATGCCGCGGTTTGTCTTCATCTGCCCGCCACTTTCGTGCGCCTTTTTCCCTCACGGTGCAGGTGTGTATTTCCGAATGAGGCTCATAGTTATGGGTGTTTTTGTGCTGTTTTTTCTATTGGACGCGATGGTTATCAAAACCAAACGTGATAAATTTGGCAAGCGCAGGAGATTTGTCAATCAGGCTGCAGAATGCAATGCTGTACTGTGCAATAAAAAATCAGCGAAAAAGCAAAGCAGTGACGGATGAACAGCGGGACCACTGTGTGCTGTTTATTAATAAACAATAAAATATATTCCTAAATGATAACATGCATAAAAGCAGAACGGTATTTGTACGTCAGTGGGAAAATAGCGGTGGCTTGCTAGCTTTTGTGCGGCTTCCCCGGGTCAGTGAAAACTTTCAAAAGAGAAATGAATGAACTTACCAGGTTGCCCGATCTCTTCACATATCTTCCTCCAAGCTCGGTCCTTTTTATTCCTGTCTCGGTACTGAAAGCAGCTGGTGTTGTACAGCTCCGAGTTGTTTGCTACCGCATTGATTAGCCTTCCCCTCCATTGAAGTATGAAAGGCTTTGGCTGGATCTGCCCCTTTGACCTAGGTAACAGCCACGTCACCAGGCTCCTGATTGGTTGTCGCGGCGCGATTTGACGCTGGAGTTCAGATTTTTCCAACTCGAGCGGTAGACGCGAAACGCGCGTATGCACAAAATGCAACACAAAAACTCACGCGCGTGGTTTTATTCGCGAGTCAAACGCGCCAGACGCGCTACACTGACGCGCGTTTCACGCGTTTTGGCGTTTTGGCGACGCAAATCTGCTTCCGAATTTTCGCGGGACCCGCAATCGCGCGTCATCGCGCCTTTCCATTGACTTTACATGTAAACCTGACGCTCTATTCGCGTCCATCGCGTTCGGTGTGAACACACCGTTAAAGTCAAATTGCAGACTGGAGTAAAACACTATGCACCTCCATCTCTACTTGTGCAAAAGAGCAAATCCAAATTTCCACTGTGACAGCCGACAGTGTTTCAGTGGATTTCCACCGGGATACTTTTGTTATGTTATTGTGTTGGTATTGTGACATATCAGAAAAAACTTCCAGTTACGTACCATTCGTCAGGTGTTTATTTGACGAACGGTCATTTGGTACTAGCAACCCAAAGTGTGCCAAAAAATATCCCCCATACCTTTACACCATCAACACTAGACCGACCTGTTGATACAAGGCAGTTGGATTTATACTTTCATGTTCTTTATGAACTTTAATGTTACATCAGAACAGTTTCCTGCTCTTATCTGACAGAGTGGCACCCGGTGTGGTCTTCTGCTGCTGTAGCTCATCTGCTTCAATGTTTAACACGTTGCCCATTCAGAGATGCTCTTCTTCAGACCTTATATCTAACGAGTGCTTAATTACGTTTCAAAAGCATTTCCTGCCAAATCCCTCAGATGTTGTTTGACTCATGTGTATTGTAACTTCACTCTACCTGTATAGAGCTGTAGTGTCTTGATGCACATGCTCCCAGCACTGCTGCTCCCACTAGCACAGCTTCAGTTTGGTCTGGCAACACTACAGGCAATCCTGAGAATGAGATTGAAGACATGGAATGGGCTAAAGCTATCACAGAACTTATTTTACCTTTTCCTCTCTCCAGATCTTCTCTGCCTGAATGTTCTTCAATGTCTTCATGTATCATATTCCTACTATATATTAATTATTTTTTGTTGTTGATTGTCTGTATTCTAAATTTACTTCAGTTACATGTAAGTCCATCCTAGGAGTAACTTCTTCTGTCTTGTTGTGCTGTGTTGTTAAAAAAAGACTTTGGGGGACTCTTTAAACTTCAAAGTTGGCCACTGGAAGCTGCACATAATTAAAATTTTCTTCTTAATCTTTATTTCGTGGTTAAGTTATTGAAATACTAATACAAACATTCTTTCTTACTCTCAATAAATTATAAATGTACATACTGTGCAACTGTGTTTCAAAATATACATATAACCATGTTATTGGTATTTACTACCTGTAGTATTAGCATGAATCTGTACAAACAGGTTGTTTTTGCTCAATCCACCACACAGGAAGAGGGTTCTGATTTCATGTCCTGCTTCTTTCATGGCCTCCAGAATATGAAGTGTACCGAGCTGAAACCAGAGGAGGACACACAACAGGAATAAAGTTACAAGAAAGCAAATACAACCTCCTTTGTACTTAAAGGTGCTAGGGTATCAGTCTGAGAGAGAGGAAGTCATTTGAAACACAAAACGCCATCAGACTCACAGCGAGGGCTTGCATGGTGGCCAGGTAGAGAAGGGCCAAGTCATCCAAGGTCTGGGACAAAGAGAGTCCAACTACCTGCAAAACAGTAATGACACAAAAATACCAGCAAGGGTGTGATCACCGTCTAAGATTTTGTGAAAGCAAGGCTGTCATCCAGTGTTTGGTGATTTATTAAAAACAGGTTTTCATATTCCATTCCTTGGCTTTCTGTTTCCTGGAATTTTAGATGTGGTTTGGCGCCAGTAATTACCAAAAAAACCAAAACAAAACATGGATAACCAAATATAATAACAAGTTAAACTCACAAATAAAAATAGTTTCTTTTTGATATGATTAGTGAGGGACCATAAGCTAAGTAAGCGAATAAGAGTAGCAAACTCAATTAATGGCATTTTATTGTGTAATGGGAAATTAATTTGATTTGAAGTCGAGGGGACAGGAAGAGAATAGAAAGGCTGCTGAGCACAAATGCATGAGTTAAATGTGAATTTCTGTCTATGTAGAGAGCAAAATATATGTTCATTGGTCATTGTTATATTATCTGAAACAGATCGTATAAAACTGCCAACTTGAACCTATTCAGTCCTGTGGGGAGTTCCACAAATAAGGTTAAGGCACAGGTTTGAACTGTCTTGCTGTGACTTACAAAATCAAATCAGTCATTAGGATCTTATCTCATTTGCTTTCCCTGTACCAAACCAGCACTCTAGAAAACACAATCTGTGGTTCTGCAAAGTTAAATAAGTTCAAGTTAAATTAACTATTTCCCCATGTGCTGAGTTTTAATGCTGATGGACCATATTTCAGGAGACACTTTGATATGTCAAAATAGGATAAACACAGTTTAATTGAACAGAATACAGCCACTGTTAACCTTATTAGGAGAAAAGGGGGTTTTCTGGTTGTAGCTAGTGAAAATAATTCTCTTCCACACCACAACTAAAATAAGTCAAATCTGTGGATGTGAAGTTTTTAAAAGAATAAATTTAAAAAAATTGTTTCATAATACAATCAACAGGTAAGTTCTGGTTCTTATTCTTTACTAATCAAGGTGATAAGAAATAACGTAAGTGGAATATGTATATTCAAAATCAGTGACTTCTTTGGCCAGGTGTATTTAATAATTTGTAAAATATATCGATATATATATATTTTTAAATTGTTTCAGTTATATTTATGGGATTGCAATGATAATAAATCTTTAACAAAGATATCAGAGATTGAAACAAACAAAATAGAAAAATAATCCCTTCCTCAAAAATGTCATGTGACAACCTAATTTGCACATGGAATGTTGACCTTGTCGGGAACTTGGCTGCATCACTAGAATCTTATATCAAACATTATGCTGTTTTATAATTCATAAGTAAACAAGAGACACTTCAAGTCAACCATTTTCAGTCAACACACCAGTTTGTTCGCAGCTATCAAACATTCGGCATCGACTACGACGAATTTAAACACATTTGGATCCTTCACAGAGTCATGTTAGTCAGCAAGGTACCAAAATGCCTGAGAGAGAAAAAAAAACACCAGTCAACAGAGAGCGATGACCCCAACACTCCTCAGTGTATTGAATTTGAAGAACTTTCAAAGAGGAGAGAAACTTTAGAGTTGGACATTCACCAGACCACCAGCCAGCGAGGCTAGCTGCCAGGCCACGCCGGGCACCACCAAGAATATTAAGAAAACAGAAGAAAATACAGTCAACTTGGTCATCAGATTGTAAGGTATTCATTAAATTAAATGGAACACCAGAGCAGGCAAAAGTTCTAGTCCTCAAAGAGATAAATATAACTGATAAATCAGAACGCAAAGCAGTGCTAAATATGATGGTATTTGTCCAAGTTGTACAACCAACTCAAATGTCTGACAGTTTTCATGTAACAACTCATATAGATATTCCAATTTAATAAACTGATTTTCAAAATGCTTTGTAAAATGGCGATTCCACTCCTCATTTCAAAATCCATTTCCCTTTCCTGTTCGCTCAGGGATGAACATTTAGATTAGCAACTTCATTTTAAAAATCCTGCTGCAATGCAAATTAGCCAAACCGTGGGATGCAAGGAGCTCTCTGATTGGTTGGACGGACACATCGCAAATTTTACATCGCAGCTGTACTAGCTAGCTACGTGTTTTGTAAGCTGCGGTGCTCTTCACAAATAAAGCTTGAAGCAGCTCAGACTGTTAGAACCAACACTGAGGCCTGTTACATTTATACAGTGTTAGAGCAATGGCTGCAACCTACAGCCTTTAAACTAGCGATTAAAATGCTGTCAGTAAACTCGTCAGTCCAGATGTTACCACATTACTTTATGATACTTAGAGTTAAAGAAACTGAAACAGGCTGATTAAAATAACAGCTGTCAGTTCTCTCATTCCTTATATCAAGACTGGAGATCACATTACTGATTTCAGTTCATTTAATATGTGAGTGCACAGATTAATTCTCAACTGGACATAAACGATGATCAAAGGTTGTATATATGATGAATTCATCAAATCCCGGCCTCTAACACAGTGCGCTGAATCTTAGCTTTGAATGTCCAGTATATTCTAATCCATACAATTTAAGCATTCACTGCACCTACCTACAGTATCTACACCTGTGTGGCAAAGATACAGATAATGAAATGTAATTATTAATAAAATATACATGATGAAAAACAAAAGCTGAAATTGATTCAGTTTAGTACTTTTCTCTGTATGCTCTGTGCTTATAAAGGCCTTAAATTCTGTGATATACAGGGAGTGCAGAATTATTAGGCAAATGAGTATTTTGTCCACATCATCCACTTCATGCATGTTGTCTTACTCCAAGCTGTATAGGCTCGAAAGCCTACTACCAATTAAGCATATTAGGTGATGTGCATCTCTGTAATGAGAAGGGGTGTGGTCTAATGACATCAACACCCTATATCAGGTGTGCATAATTATTAGGCAACGTCCTTTCCTTTGGCAAAATGGGTCAAAAGAAGGACTTGACAGGCTCAGAAAAGTCAAAAATAGTGAGATATCTTGCAGAGGGATGCAGCAGTCTCAAAATTGCAAAGCTTCTGAAGCGTGATCATCGAACAATCAAGCGTTTCATTCAAAATAGTCAACAGGGTCGCAAGAAGCGTGTGGAAAAACCAAGGCGCAAAATAACTGCCCATGAACTGAGAAAAGTCAAGCGTGCAGCTGCCAAGATGCCACTTGCCACCAGTTTGGCCATATTTCAGAGCTGCAACATCACTGGAGTGCCCAAAAGCACAAGGTGTGCAATACTCAGAGACATGGCCAAGGTAAGAAAGGCTGAAAGACGACCACCACTGAATAAGACACACAAGCTGAAACGTCAAGACTGGGCCAAGAAATATCTCAAGACTGATTTTTCTAAGGTTTTATGGACTGATGAAATGAGAGTGAGTCTTGATGGGCCAGATGGATGGGCCCGTGGCTGGATTGGTAAAGGGCAGAGAGCTCCAGTCCGACTCAGACGCCAGCAAGGTGGAGGTGGAGTACTGGTTTGGGCTGGTATCATCAAAGATGAGCTTGTGGGGCCTTTTCGGGTTGAGGATGGAGTCAAGCTCAACTCCCAGTCCTACTGCCAGTTTCTGGAAGACACCTTCTTCAAGCAGTGGTACAGGAAGAAGTCTGCATCCTTCAAGAAAAACATGATTTTCATGCAGGACAATGCTCCATCACACGTGTCCAAGTACTCCACAGCGTGGCTGGCAAGAAAGGGTATAAAAGAAGAAAAACTAATGACATGGCCTCCTTGTTCACCTGATCTGAACCCCATTGAGAACCTGTGGTCCATCATCAAATGTGAGATTTACAAGGAGGGAAAACAGTACACCTCTCTGAACAGTGTCTGGGAGGCTGTGGTTGCTGCTGCACGCAATGTTGATGGTGAACAGATCAAAACACTGACAGAATCCATGGATGGCAGGCTTTTGAGTGTCCTTGCAAAGAAAGGTGGCTATATTGGTCGCTGATTTGTTTTTGTTTTGTTTTTGAATGTCAGAAATGTATATTTGTGAATGTGGAGATGTTATATTGGTTTCACTGGTAAAAATAAATAATTGAAATGGGTATATATTTGTTTTTTGTTAAGTTGCCTAATAATTATGCACAGTAATAGTCACCTGCACACACAGATATCCCCCTAAAATAGCTAAAACTAAAAACAAACTAAAAACTACTTCCAAAAACATTCAGCTTTGATATTAATGAGTTTTTTGGGTTCATTGAGAACATGGTTGTTGTTCAATAATAAAATTATTCCTCAAAAATACAACTTGCCTAATAATTCTGCACTCCCTGTAAATTCACTGTTCTTTATGGTCTTATTCAATGGTAAAGCTCTTTAGAAACATTACTGATGGTTCTTAGGAAAAGCTAAATAACTTAATCTGAGCTTTCTTTAACAATACTTCCTGTATTAAGATGAGTCAACAGCTAACAAATATAAACTGCTATGTAAATTATTGTTTTTGGCAAGAAAATGTATTCTTTTCAATTGGATCAATGAAAACCACCAACAATAACTCAGTGGTATAAAGAAATCTTTAGAATCTTACCGATGGAAAGACTGAGTGCAAAACTAAGCGGTAATGACGATATCTTTTTGGAGGGGCAGCCCCACTCCAATGGCAGGATGGGTTTGTCAGGACAAATGTGTAAATGGGTGGTATACCCAATTATTTACCATAATGTATTAGTTTTCCTTTTACATGTCTCAGACTGCTTATTGTGTTGCTTCTTGTTTTTTGTTTTGGGATTTATTTTTTTTGTTGTTGTTGTGGTTGTTGTTTTTTTGTATCAAAAAATCAAAATAAAGAGATTAAAAAAAAAAAAAAAAAAAAAAAAAAGATAAGTCAACAGCTTTGAGTTGGATAACAGGGACCAGTTCAAAAATAACTCACCTTAATTGGAAAATGTAACAAAAGTAACGTCTGACTAGGGCTGTGCGATATGACCAAAATCTCATATCCCGATATAAGAATTCTATCGTCCGATAACGATATAAATCCAAAAAATGTAACATTTTCTGTAAATTCTGTGAATCTCGGGCAGCTCGACTTGCAGGAAGTGTTTCCAGCTGCGCGTCATGTAGCTGGAGTCGAGTGTTTTAACAGATGCATGAAACTATACATTTTTAGACATAAGTTGTAATGGCCGCCGTTTTCTTTGTGAGTATTTATTACACAGCGTGCTGCAGGGAAAAGCCTGTTCTGACGTTTGAGTCTAAGGTTTACTTTTTAGCACCTGGCGGCTCTTTTTTACTTCTCATCCGTAAATACTCTGCATCTTTCACGTGATTCAGTTTATTTTGAAAAGTCTCAACAGGATCTTGAGCTTTATTGTGAAAGGTTTATGTGGAACATAAACAAGCGGACACGCGATGCTGTTACCGTCGTTGTTGCTAACCACAACGCATAAAAACAGGCGCTTGTCCATCCGTAGTGTGATTATATTAAATATAAGAGAAAGAAAGAACTTTAATAAATTAATATAGCCACTACAGTGACCATCAAAACGATGAAAAAATATTGCCGTAAACAGTTTATTTTGCGACACCACGAAACAAACGATAGTGTAAAATGAAACGATAGACCTTTTTATATCGTCATCCGATATATATCGTTATATTGAACAGCCCTACGTCTGACTTTAATCATTTGCCCTCATTTTACAATGGAATTTATGTATTTGTTTTGATTAAACCTTTTAAATGTGTGACAAATGAAAAAAGTGCAAAAACAGGAAAGCAGCCAGTCAGAGCTGCGTATATGTTGCTGCTTCTAAAAGCCTCACACATATATGTGGAATCATTGTGGAATTCATTCATAATCATTCTGTAGAGCATGGATCTTTGAAACACAGACTTCCACGGGCATAAGAGAACATTAAGAAAAGATTAAGAAAACCCCAAGTGCACAAAAAGGAAGAAACATTCAAAGCAGGCATACCCTAACTTAAAATCTGATACTCACACATCCAACACAACGTCAGTCTACACATATCCTTCTTTTTAAGTCATAGCCTTTACCATGCCCTTCAAAGTTGGGTCAGCCAGGGGCGACCTGTTTCCATGAAAGTCCGGCCACACGTGAAGACTGGACCCTAGCAGATCGACAGCAGAGCAGGAGTTGGCCATCGAACTCAAATGGTTGTTCAAGTAGCTGTAGATATTCTCGCCAGCAAAAGGAAGCCTATAAAATTAAAAACACTGTTGCCAGGACACCTAAAATGATAGCTGATATTACCTATATTAATGCCATGGTGGTTGGCGAGCATGAAATCTATATTCAATCTTCAGCAAACGTGAAGTACCGTATATCAAAAAATTTAACTTCCTATTCCTCCAGAGAACAGTTGAGTTGCACTGAAAGCACATTACTGAGCTTCTAATCTCCCAAAAGCATACTTGACATTATTCTAGCCCAGCTGATGAGGATCACAGATGTGCAAAAGCATTGTTGGGAACTGCAGTATTAAAAGCATCAGCTGACCTCTGCTGAACCTGTTCCTGGAGCTGGGTATATGCAGTGTGACCTTTCACCATGTGGTCAATCTGAGGGAGGAAAGAGGCAATACATTTAAACTGAAAAGGATCACAAATGACTGGTGGCCACCTGGCTTCAACTAATAATGTCAAAGCTGAATCTATATACATCTCAAAGCATTAGCTCCTTTTGTCAAACCAGTAGTTCAAATGTGAAAGGTGAGGAAAAAATAAGTGGTTTTGTCTCCATGTTTTCTGTTAGTATTGAGCATGAAGAGGATCTGAAAAATAATTTAAATATGAATGAAAAAGATCAAGAAAATATGAGTAGACTGACCAGCCTTCCTGTCACACTCTGCCCTCCCTCGTTGAGCCACAGTCCAGGCACCATGGCAGATAGGTAGGGCCCCCACACTCCTGGCACAAACCGAGGCTGCTCACTGATCTGATGGCACAGGAAATCTTTTAGTTAGTTTTAGTTGGAGGTAGATATTTTATAAATTAAAAGAGAAACCGCCGGACTAACAGGATATGCGTGCCATTTGCTTCTCATCTCAGAGTTACTGCAGTTGGCCTGTGCAGACAGGATAATTTATGTCTATAAACAATTTTTAACAATGCTCACATAAGTATAAACAAGTAATACAGATAGAGTGGCTTTTAGAAAGATATCTTATCAGACTAGTTAAGACAGATTGTGCACCTAGGAAATGAAGGTGGTGAGTACACGATTAATCATCAGAAGACGTTTTTATTAGTCATCAGGAGATTTTCACAGGAACATATACACAATCACAAAGGCCACTGGGGAACAGTACAGTAGTAGACTAGCACGGTAATTTTACACCAATCAGGTGAACAGCAGCTGTGAACTACTGACCGCCATGTGACAAGTTGACGTTCCACAGATCAGCGCCATGCGTGCAGTGATCGGCAGACCCTCACAGGGCAAATGAAAACCTTTCACATCAGCACCGATCACACCTGGAAGGAGGAGGTTAATGTTGCTTTATTTAACACTCTTTATTTTATGCAGGGGAAAAAGATACATTGTAATAATTAAGTTGTTGGGTTTTTTTGCTGTCATCTAACACAAAGTGTCAAAGATGCTGCTAGAGCTTTAAATCCACATGAATGAAATTGTGCTCCAACCTCTTCGTAGGATTCAGCAGTGACGCTAACTGCTGGAATAATGTTTATCAAGCTGGTTTGAGTTTAAGGTGGGAGGCCAGTCTCCATCACTGTGACATGAACAGAAACTAATGGTGCAGAGTGCTGTAACCTCTCACTGACGCAGCAATGTGTGATTGGCAGAGGTCACGGTTGAGGGTCAAAGGCAAGAGTTCACGACGAGTTCAGCTCACAGAACAGATCCAGATGGTGAGGATTTCTGATCCTGAGGAAGGTCTGCTGCTGCCCTGACACTGGTCAGAAATTCACTAACATCTCAGGCGGGTTTGTTATTCAGTTTATTTCCCATAATATTAAAGATGGGAACATCTAACACACGCTAGGCACCTAATCCTCATGTGGTAAACTATAGTTGTTGAAATATTATCACATCATCCATCTATTATCTCCCTTCTCACTTCCTTCTTCCAGCAAACTCATAAAACCAAAAAAGGTATTTTATTTATTTATTTATTTTTTGGTAACTAAGTACAGTCACAAGTTGTCGGCTGGTCAAGCAGGTTGTTTTCACTTTTCAGTGAGGATCACACTATCCTGATAATTAGCGCTTTAACTTGTGGCAGGTCATCCACTGATCAATAGGCATACATTTCACAAAGAAGTGCAAAAATGCTTCCCCTATCTCGAAGGCTGAGCCCAGCCACACCACAAAGGCAACTTGTGTTGATTTCTTTTATTTGCGAGCACTAGAGACAGGGTGAGGAGCTCAGACATCAGGAGAGAGCTTGAAATAGAGCCAATGCGCCTCCACGCCAAACATAAACAGCTTAGATGGTTTAAGCATCTGGTTAGGAAGCCTCCTCCTTGGAGATTCCTTTAAGAGGTTTTTCTGACATATGCAATTTGGAGGACAATCCAACGTAGACCCAAAAGCTCCTGGAGAGATTATATATCTGACGCGTCATGGGAATGCCCCGGGATCTCCTAGAAAGGACTGGAAAAGCCGTCGGGAGCACCCTGTTTAGCCTGCTGCTACTGTGACGTGGCTTTAAATAAGCAAAATATAATGGATGGATAAACTAGCATCTAATATAGAACTACCATCAAGCCCAAATTTACATTTGTCCATATACATATTACTATGATGTTTAAGTTGGTTTCCTAGTGTATTCATGCACCTACAAAAATAATGATTTAACTTAGCACATGCTTTGTTTTGGAGTTAAAGTTTAAACTTTGCACACAGGATACTGAAAAGCCACAGCCACAAGTGGAAATTATGAAATATTAAAGTCTATTTAGTAAATGTTTATATTAAACTTTGCTCCTTAAGGAATGAACTTCTTTTTTATTGTGACCCTGACACGTAGCATATCAAAATATCAACTTTGCAAATAAAATATCAACTTTGCATCACTGACATTTTATGCCTTCATTTTCCTTTCAGTACCTCTAAATAGGCATAACAACGCGACAGCATAGAGCAATTTTTACTCCTCCAGCATGTCTGCACCACTCCAGCACACCATTAAAAAACAGCTACACATCTCTGGTGTGTGATGACTTGGCTATGTGATTACCCTCCATGCTTTCACTATAGCTTTCATATGGAACAGCCTCAGTCACAGGCTGTGTGAAAGCGGCTGCAAACTGAGTAATCTCAGCTTATTCATGACAAGAAAATACTTTTGTTTTCAAGTAAGTGTGATTCGTCATCTGATACCTAAGCCTCCAGCATGGGCATCGATGAGAGAAGCCCCAACTGCAGTTCCTGGGTCCAAACCCAAATCTGCTGCTGCCTCCTGTGTAAGGCCCTCTCCCAGTGGACTTCCTGGAGGACACGTCACACTGCCTGGATGACAAAATTATTTAAAATTTTTAATTCTTAGAATTTAATAAAGGACACAAAAACTGTAAAAGATATAAGAAATAATCAGTCAAACTATCTGAATGTATAAAATGTCATTTTCTGGCCTATTTTGGAGAAGTTATTTTCCAGCAGGTCGTCCAGTCCAATGCTCGTCCAGAAGCTGGCTTCCCATCCTTCTGGAGGGCAGTAGGTCCACTTACACACCAGAGTACATAAAGACCTGTGCAACATTGGACAACATGCATCCACTTGCAAATACTGTAGGATAATAAACATGCTTTATTAACAGCACACATTAGATACAAGTATTTTGTGAAAACCAATGACTTTGTCCACACATTTTACAACGGATTAGGCAACTGCATCTTTTCTTTTTAACTGAGAACAGAAAGAAGACTATTGTTTTTAATGGGGCAGCCCACCAGCAAATATGTTTGAATTAATACAAGGGGTTTTAGGCCTGCTAGTGGTGATCCTTTTCAAACCTACCTCCTTTTTTTATTAGACATACATAAGTGTGTAAGTCTCCGTAACATCATCGACAGCTCACCTCGTTAAAGAGCCGGATGCCTTCCAAGACAAGAAGTCTGGAAGATCAAAAAAGTGACTGGCTTTGTTCCAGCAGTTCTCCTTTAGATTCTGAATGAGTGAAAGACAGAGTGTGTGAGAATAAAAGCAACAACTGTATGACAAATATGCTAAGGCTAAAACAGTAATAAAAAACAAACAAAAAAAAGCCCACCAGGTATCTGCTGAACAGCCAGTACAAAGAGCAATAATAAAACATGCAGAGATCAGTGGTGACCTTGTTCACCTCTCACCTCTTTAAGCCAGAGCAGCTTAGGGGGTTGCATCTCTGGTGACATGACTCCCCCTACCCTGCTGAGGACCCTGTGGCCATTTTTTGTTATACGATCAGCCTGCTCTGTAGCACGATGGTCCATCCACATCACTACGTTCCTTTGGGGGTCACCTGGGAAAAGCAGTTCAGTAAGGGAGAAGGCAACAAACACCAGAGAGCTAATATTGGATATAATATTGTATCTGTTAAGACCTGATACATAAAACTGTTGTCATGGATAGATTTCATCTTGGAGTACAAATTCAGTATTTAGCCAAAGAATTTGGGTCATGCTTTTGTGTCTTGCTTAATAAGCAAAAACATGATTCAAATCCAGCTCCAGGCTTCTACTCTGCAGCCGACTATGACCTTGGACCTCACTGTGGAGGGGTGATTTTTTTCCCCCCTGAAGGATCAATGCTCAGCAAAAATGGGGCTTACATAACCAATGCTTACCAAGCATTCAGATCAGATCAAATGCAATAAAATAAATCGCTTACCTTCCTGACTGACGGGCACAGGCTGGAAGCTTTGGTCCAAAACCACTAGAGAGCAGGTGGCATCAAAGCCAATCCCCCTAATCTGGCTCTTCTCCACACCGTGAGTAACTTTCTGGAACAAATACACGCAGTTGTTTTTAAATTACATTTCCTCCGTGCATTTACTCATCCTGCAACCGTAAGAGGGCACGAATACATTTACCAACTTATGATGTCAATTTCTGCCTTTCATAAATAAACAGCTGTTCACACAGGATGTGTGCTTGAGATTCCCAACCAAGTGCACATTGAAACCTAGGGAGTACATTGGCAATACATAGAAAAGATTTTTCAGCACAACACGTTTACAACATGTAGTGAGTCTAATACAAGTTTATTCCTGAATATTCCTTGCCCATGAGGTTTTTGCCTTCCACTGAGGGGAAATTACCACTACTGATGATTTCAACCAGCATTTTTAACAGGTATTTTTTTAATTTTTTTTAGTACAGTTAAATTTACTCACATTTTTCTCATTACATAAACCTCTGTTAACTAAGGTAAAACATATTCTTTGCCTTAACCTAATGTGGATGAATCATGCTTCTCCCACAGGCACATTTGGAGCCAGGAAAAACCCTGTAATGTTAATTTTTTTGTCGCAGAGACCAGTCATCCACCACATATGCCAGCTGCCGAGTATATACCTCCCATAACTTAAGGCAGCTGTTGCCAAAGTGTGTGTGCTGCCATTAAGAGTAGAGCCTGACCAATACTAGATTTTGGGGGCCAACTTAGGGTGTAAAAAATGATCTGATACTAATATATGCCCTATATTCTTTAGACATACAGTAATGCTGTATTTACAGGGGAGTTCTAAATAAAAGGCAAATTGATTGGGTCCTGCATAACAACTTTTCAGCAATGTATTTCAAACAAACTAGTTTACAGTGTAACAACAACACACAGCTTAATTCTAGACCACTGGTTATAGTGTTTTGTGTATTGGAAAGAATGGAGGTGCAACATCTTGAAGTAAAATGTCTTGATGCATGCGCAATCATTTAGGTAAGGAAATCCCAAAAATCATCTGGATGTAGCCTTTTCAGTGGGAGAAACGCTTGGTCACTCATCCCAGTGACTTTTTCAGTCTCAGCTGACTGCAGGTTTCCCCAACCTTATAAACAGTGCCTTTGCACAATGACTGAAAGCCATTCCTCAGTTCTTTGTGAATGGTCCTCATGGTCATGACAGCCCATTGTTCTTCAGTGGTGCTAGTTTAATTAATTATGCAAATGTACTGGTAGTAAGAACCCTACTGCAACAGCTGAGTTTGAACTAGGAGGGAATTAAATGCAGAAAGTTAGCAGAAAAAGCACGAGTACAGTAGCTAGCTAAAGGTAACCAAAATGGTCAAAATAGTAAATATATTTTATATTTTACCTAAAATAGGTGCTGAATAAAAAGACGAAATAACTAGCTTAAAGTAATTATAGCAAAGTAAGCGAAACATTAGCATATGACAATACACAACGACTGAAAGACTTACCGAGAGTTAGCTAAAAATAACAAACGATGGCTGATGTAGTGAAGAAAATGCTGAAATAATTAGCAGAGAACAATGTAAGGGCGGTAGGAATATTAAATAATACGTTTTAGAAGGAATTTTTAAATAATTAAAACATATATATAATGAAGAAACTGCTTTTTTTTCTTTAGCTGCTAAAATACTATTAACATCCATGCTAAAAATTAGCTAAAATGAACACATGAGTCTGTGTTGGTGTATCTGTGCTCAGACTGCTGCTGTAGAGGGATGGATGTATATTTTTATAACACACACTGAGGCCATAAATCATCCCACCTTGACAACTGTGCAGCATTTCTCCCAGATCTCAGTGGAGGACTGGACATAGTGGTCAGACTCCGGCTCCCAAATGCCGATGGGCTCCTGTGCAGTGCTCTTCAGCAGGCCCTCCCTGGTCACTAGTGCAGCCCTCACACTGGCTGTGCCCACGTCCACTCCAACATAAAAAACCTCTGCCATGAGGAGATGACCTGAAAGTGGGGGAGGAGGTTTATTATTAACCAGGTTACATTACCAGTGTCGACTTTGAGCAGGTTATACAAATTCAAGAAAAACGCAATTATTAAGGCAACTTGCGTATTTTGCTTTTGAAAAATTTCTTCTTTTTAGCATCTTCACACACTCCTGCAGACGGTTGGAGGGCAGGAATGTGTGAAGTGCAGCAGCAGCTGGTAAAACAGAGTTTTCAGCAATAATAACAGACTAGTACTTATAAAGTACTTATTAATAAACAAATAGGACGCGAGTGCGTAATCTGAACTTACCCAGCGATTAAACAATTATTTTAGTCCGCAGAGCATTTGTGTTGATCGTTCAAGTTTGTGATCAGGGTACTTTCAGAGTTAAAGCATTGCTTTAACGCTGCTGGACTTCAGAGTCGGACGGAATGCGAAAGCGGACAAAAAGCTTATCGTATGCCAAGTTGTTCAGGCATTTTAGCTTCAGAAATCAGCTTATTCACTTTTTCATCATGCCATATTTTTATATATACATTTAAATATTTTTATATTTTACATTTATATCTTTTATTATCTGAAAAGTCCAAGTTTACCATTGAAAACATTTTGACTTTTTCAAAGTGTGCAGAAAATAACTGCAATGCCAGTTGTGGAGTGCTTGTTATCAGAATTACCTAAAACTAATTAAAAACTGAAATTATTTAAATAAAAACTAGAAAATCTAAACAATGAGCGGGGGGTGGGGGGGGACTGAAAGTAAACTGAATTAAAAGATTATAATTAAAAATGAAATAAAAATTAAAAAAAAATAATTAGAAATACAAATTATAATAAATCTGGTGGGGTGGACCAAAAGATCAGAACTACTGATTCCTACACAACATTTGTAATAAAGGACATTGGTGATTTCAGTTGCTTTTATGATATATATAAACCACAACTGGCCACAACTGATTGTGTGCTTAGTGGATGCCTCAGGCAGCAGACCCCTGAGAAAGAAGAGGAGAAAGAACAGGAACCATCATTGAGGACAGCCCCCTGCACGGCATGTACCACCAAGAAATCAGGCCATCAGACTGCTGAACACGTCATAGACACCTCAGCTTCACTACTGGAACTTCAACATTATGCACTCCACACTGTATATAAATGCCACTTGTTTTGCACATATTCAACTCTGTATATTTTATATATTTTATTATTATTATTATTATTATTATTTTTTTTTTTACTATTTAATTTGTAAAAATGTGTATACACACACACACACACACACACACACACACACACACACACACACACACGTAGGAAAATATTTAGTATACACATCCAGAAATGCATACACTATTATATATTGTACATATATTTATTAGTTTCAGGTTGGCCATTCTTGTATTTTGCTCGTTTGTGTTGTTGTGTTTGCACATCTCTGTTGCTTGTGGGGCTCGCACACAAGAATTTCACTCGCATGTGCTGTGCCAGTGTGCCTGCACATGTGATGTGACAATAAAAGTGATTTGATTTGATTTGATTTGAAATAGAAGAAGTGGCTGATATAGAGAAATCCTGCCAATGGCTTCACAAAGCTGGACTGAAAGACAACACAGGGGCACTAATCATGTCAGAAGAGGAACAAGCTATAAGCTCAAAATTGATAGAGGCTGAGGTCTACCACATCAGCTAAGACACGTGCCTACGTGCAGGCTGTGCAAAGATGCCCCTGAGACAACCCAGCACATAACAACAGGGTGCAAGCTGCCATTAGACAGGGCAGATGTGGAAGTGTATGCCGACATAGTATACAGGAACATCTCTGGAAGTATGGTCTGGAAGTCCTGAGGTCAAAATGGGATAGGAGAAGGCCTTAGTGGTAGACGTAGCTATACCAACCAATAGGAACATCAGGAAGAAGGAACATGAGAAACTCGAGAAATACCAAGGGCTGAGAGAGTAGAGAAGATGTGGAGGGTGAAATCGGAGAGCTCAAAGCAGTGACTGGAAACTGGGCGACTGGCTCAAGCGGATCCCAGGAATGACATCTGAGATCTCTGTCCAGAAGAGCGCAGTTCTAGGAACACAGCAAAGATACTCCAGGGTACCCTCAAGCTCGAGGGAAGGACAAAGGGTGGGGAATTTTATATAGTCAAGTTTTTCATTCTAAATCCTACCTTGTCTATTTGTGTTATTAAAGGAGCTAAGCAGCTGTGTAAAGGAAGTGCCGCTGGATGTGACCCGTATGTTTGGGCAAGGAATAATCAGCAGAGATGGACTTCAGAGAAAAACCAAACAGCAGGACAGGAAGAAACAGATGGTCTCCAACAAACAGTGCATGGACAGTGTTTGAAATCTCATCTGTCTCTCTCACTGGCCAGTGTGCATGTGTGTGTGTGTGTCCCTCAAGTCCATGCCTGAAGGTAATCAAAACTTTGTTCTGTTGATACATCAACACATGCACATACACTCTCTCTGTGTGTTTTGCCCTAATAAAGGGGAGGAGAGGGGAGGGGTGTTTCCGTGAAAGCTGGATTGTCCCACCTCTGTACAACAAAAGCAGGGCCTGTTGAGAGACAGGCGGGACCAGCTCCTGATTAGAAAACTCCATGCAGTGGAAACAGCTGGCCCAGCCAGGGAGGAGGAAAGCACTGTTATCTAAAGGCGACCCCGTCAACCCAGTAGAGAGGAAAAGCTGACAGAGAAACAGGAAGCATGGCCAGGCCATAGCGATAGTTTGATTGGAAACACTGCACGGTGGGTCTTGACACAGGTATATGGACAGAGTGGCCCAGAACGTTACCGTGTGATAGAAAGAAAGAACGTTTCTAAAGCATTCTTCAGGGTATCATACTTTAGAATGGGTGTTGCGCAGCCTTCTGATGAAGACAACATGTCATCTGGAGAGTGTTGACCTCAGGCTGCCCTGGTTATCCCAGCCTGTCTGTCTGGGCTGTTAACTTATTTATAGTTGGCTCGAGGAGAACATGTTTAATAATACAATGGGGTAGACCAGACAGACTGGACAGCAGCTGTCATTAGCTGGCTTTGTGTCTACCTATGTGAATGAAAGAACACATATTCATACATACAGTGCGGGGTGGTTAAGACTGCAATGCCAAAGAATGCATTCATTATGTTTATTTTCCACTAAATGGTGCCACATTTTTAGGAAAATGCATTCATGAGTTAAGTGTGGGGGCTGCACCCATGCTTCTCTGCCAGTACCAAACAGCTGTGGACTTTTATTTGGTGTCGTTTATTAGATTGGATGATTTCGTCCGAAGAAACAATACATATTGACAATTTAACAGTTTATTCATTTAACAAACAGGGACCTTAGTAGCATGTGGAAGAACCATACACATGCTCCTCTTCAAGCTAGTCACCAGCTTGGTCAGGCACTGCTGTGGGATGGCGTCCCATTCTTCAACCGACTTGTCGCAAGTCAGCCAATATGGTTGTGTTGGTCATGAACAGCACACCCACGAGTGTTCAGGGGGGTTGAAGTCAGGACTTCAGGCAGGCCATTCCATCTTCTCCACTCCCAAGTTCTGAAGGTAGTCTCTGATAAACCCCTCTCTGTGGAGGTGAGTATTGTCGTCTTAGAGGACTGAATTCTGTCCCAGACTGTGGAGACATGGGATCGCTGCTGGTTGTAGAATCTCATCTCAATATCTTGATATGCATTCAGATTGCCGCCAGTGACGACAAGCCTTGTTTTTCCAGTGAGGGAGTTGCCTACCCACTGCTATGTCGTCCTGCAAGCCTTGACTGCAAATCTGTAGAAGACTGCCTACGGTTCTGACAACGTGAGGAAATGGTCTTCTTGTGGCGGCGGCATTTTGGGACGCCCACTTCAATGACTGTCTCTGACATTCCCCATTAGATAGAAGTTGGCCTTCAATTTGGAGATGATACTAGGGCTTACTCCAAATAATGCTGCTACTTGGTCTTATAAAACACAAGCTTGAAGTTGCACCATGGCACAAGTCCGATCCAGAACAGTCAAATGGGGCATGCTTGGAGCAGAACAACTGACTGCTCTGGCAGGGTCCATGCTCATATGCTGGGGTGTCAGCAGCTCAAAACAAGAGTCAATAGTAGAATAAGCTGTTTGACATAAGAAGAAAAGATCTGACAAGTTTTTCATGGGTTCAGTCCACATACTCAACTCTGCTGCTAAACCTGTAAATGCATTTTCCTTACAAATGTGTTATTATTTTAGGGGAACAAAAGAAAGAAAGAAATTACCAAGAAAGAAAAAGCTGATTTCCTTACTTTTTGTGCAGATTTAGGGTTGGGTTAGCCTGTCAGTGCATAGGTATGTTGCTATCCCCTCATATACATCATTAAATCAATGGTCTTTTTTTTTCTCAGCACAGTTCAGTGTTAAGGTTGCCTAGAGTTTTTAATAGTGTGGCCTTATCAGCGTTGACAAATTTTGCTCAATAACAATTAATCCAAAATTACAGTGTTTAAGGAATTCACGTGTCATATCAAAGTCCTTCGAGCAAGTCTCACCACTCAGCATCCATCTATCGCAGGAACTTATTTGGGTATTTATTTCATAACATAATTAAAAATAAGCTTAATTTGATTGGCCACTACAGGAAACAAACACTCCCCCATCAATATCTTTAAAAAATTATATATAGCTGTTAAATGTGCTGGCTTTCCCCTCAATATAAGGTTTTAAAAATGTCCCCTGGAAGTTACACCTGTGCCATCATCTTTGCTGTTGCAGACTTCATCTATAGATTGGTCACAATCGTACCTAAAATAGAGCTCCATTTGTATTTTACGATTATTTATTTTAACTACTTTTTATGTTGTGCAAAAATGCATTGTGAAATAAATATGTGTCCATAAATGTTTTAACTAGTACTGCACCTTAATCAAAACAAAAAGTTGCATGCTAGTTTATTTTCACGTCATGCCAAACATTTGACACACTCCAAACAGGATTACGCAACTTTGTTTTTTTTTTAAGCCACACATCAAAAAGAATGACTGACATCCTCTGCATGAACACATTCAAGAGAAAAAACACTCTAAAAGGCTGCTGTGGAAATTTACAAGCTGATGTTCCTTAAAGAGTGGAACAAATTTCTCCTGGAAGAGCTTTTTTTTCTGAAAATGATCAGCTAAATAAAATACTCTTTGGCTCAGCAGCTAACTTGATTTTATTGCATCATATGATACTGGTACTAAGAAAAACAGACCATAACTGCATAAATGTTTGTTATACAACAATGTTAGTGTTAGAGATGCACAAATCTTATAGTCTATTATAAATTTCATGTATAGAAACATGGAGTACCCATACAAGACTATTAATTAGTGCTTACGGCCTAGTGTACATTTATGTATTAATACTCATTTGTTTACATATAATAATTTTTTTGTTCTTATATTTCTAAGCTTTTTGGATATTACTTGTTTCCACATACTGTATGGCACAGATACACATTTTCCGAGTAAATATGTGCACTGCTGAGGACACATGCCATCTTCAGATAGCAAGAAATCAAAAAGAAACTTAAAACCAGCACAGGTGTAGGACCACATATTTTGTGGGCAACAAAGGAGCTCAACGTAAGTCAGGTTCTTGTTCTTTCCTGTCTTTAACCCTGCTTTACCAGCCAACCTGTGCCCACTTCCTCAAAAGTCCCGTGTAGTTCTTCCTGTACAGCCACACACACTGATCACCACAATTTCTGCATTTTCAAGCAGGTTAATTATCTCTTTGTTGTGATTTATTTTTTTAATATTTAAGCCTGTGAAACCTACAGCCTTAAATCACATGTTCCTGATCCGAAACATCTTATTTAAAGATTCCTGGTTCATTTCCAATCAGCGCTCATCTCTGCGCACCCTCAGCGCGCACTTCGGGGGATAACTAGTAATTGAGCGGGTAACTAAATATTCAAAAACACTACGTAATCCCAGAGTACATTGCTCCACTGTCTGCATTACCTAATCCCATAAGCCATCGCGGTGGGCGGGGATATGGCCTGTTGTCAGAGCAACCTGCATGTCATTAGACACATCCCGCCTACCAAGTCATCTCCAGCCAATCGCTGGCTGTAGAAATGACATCATTGTTATTTTCAGGCGAGCTGCAGCTTAGAGGTGGATAAAGTTCGTCTCCACGTTGGAAGTGATAGAAAGTATTAGACGTTTTCGGGCACTGTTTTTACTTTTTGGGAGCGAGGATAAATCACGGAAGACATTCGGTGTGTCCGGACACGGAGACCCGGCGGCGGGGGGACAATTTTTGGTTGTTGATGAGCGCAGGGCTCACAAAGGAAAAGTTTTCCCAGGACATAAAGTTGTCAAGTGAGTTGAACTTCAACAATAGGCGGACTCTATCGCAATCCAGTTGACGGACTGTCACGGGACCTATGTAAACAGTCGACCTTGGACTGTTTTCTCGTTTCTTTTTTAAAGGAGAAAAAGAAAGATCTCCCTCAGGGTGAACAAAACTTTATGTCCAGAAAAATGGAAGCGACCTTCTACGACGAAGCCTCCAACTCTCAGCGGGACGGGGCGGCAGTGTACGGCTTCAACCCTAAAACCCTCAAACAGACCATGACCCTGAATCTGAACGACCCGAAGAACTTTAAACCTCATTTGGGCGCCAAGGCCCTGGACATCCTGACGTCCCCTGATGTCGGGTTACTGAAGCTGGCCTCACCTGAACTGGAGAGACTGATCATCCAGTCTTGCAACGGGCTGACAACTCCCACCCCGACCCAGTTCATCTGCTCCAAGAACATTACCGACGAGCAGGAGGGCTTCGCTGAAGGGTTTGTGAGGGCGCTGGCTGAGCTCCACTACCAGCAGCAGATACCTGCCGCCCAGCCCGACCCACAGACCGGCTCGGCCAACGGCATGACATCCGGCTCCGCTGCGCCCGAGAGCGGCGGGATTTCCTACAGCTGCACGGTGCGCACGGAGCCGCCGGAGTACACCAACTTGAGCAGCTTCACTCGGGCTGTAATAGGCTCCACGCCCGCACCTGCCGGCGAGAGACAGCCACCTCCACCTACAAGTTACCCGGCGGCCCCACAGCCGTCCCACAACCACATGGACCACCAGCTGCCGGTGGCTGCGCAGCACTCACGGCTACACGCGCTCAAAGAGGAGCCACAGACGGTCCCGGAGATGTCCGGCGAGACCCCACCGCTCTCCCCCATCGACATGGAGTCCCAAGAGCGCATCAAAGCTGAAAGAAAGCGCATGAGGAACAGGGTGGCCGCGTCCAAATGCCGGAAAAGGAAGCTGGAGAGGATCGCCCGACTGGAGGACAGGGTCAAAAACCTAAAGAGCCAAAACACGGAGTTGGTTTCCTCTGCCAACGTCCTGCGGGACGAGCTGGCTCTGCTCAAACAAAAGGTGATGGACCACGTTAACAGCGGCTGCCAGCTCATTTTGACGCAGCAGCTCCAAGCTTACTAGACTTGCCAAGAAAAGAAAAGAAAAAGAACCAAGGGACACTGCTCGGGGACCAAATGCAGCCTTTCAGGGAAGTCTCAGCGCATTGTTTTTTTTCTCCTCCACCAAAATATCCGCTCAGACTGTATCCACATGGAGGCTGACTGACAAGATACTTGGTATTGGTCAGCAACGGTGAATTATCACAGAGCAGAAGCCATCAAACTTATTGCACAGGCGCACACAGCTCAGATGGAACCTTGGCTCTGCCAGCGCCTCTGATCTGGCTCGTTACATATTTTTGGCATTTTTTTTGTGTCTTTGTCATTTATTTCCACCTTAAACTACACAATGAAATCTATAATCTGTCAAACCAGCTATGGCAAGTGTTCACATCTTATCACTCGACTGTGGCCCACACATATCCTGCATCCTGACTGGAGGATAGATAGGGCTTATGTGGGCTCAAATTGCATAGACACAATGTGAACCGAACCTTTCACTATGTCAAGTAGCAACGTATGCATATAGACATGAGTCAAGCACTGAGTATCCCAGACACCAACGATTATATGTACAGAACACTAACAACAACAAAAGTTCACACCTTTCCCTAAAGACTCATAGGTGTGTGTTTACTGACAAAACTGCCTTACTTTCTTAATACTTACCTTCAAGCAACTTTGTGATATAGTTGTAACTAATGTTAAACCTCAAGTTAACACTTAGTAATATTTGTACGCAGTATTTTGAGCACTTAACTGTAAATATGAGAAAATAAAAGTGTTGGACATGCAGCAGGATGTGTGTTGTGGCTTTGTGATCAACGATAAATGAGCCTGGAGGTGAGCGGATAGTCTTGCAGTGTGTTACATGGAGTGTTTGTTGTTGGAGAAACTGGGGCGGACGGGAGACTGAGTCACCAGCTCGCTGAGGCGCACCCGATGGTTGCCGAAGCTACTCGGACGCCCATTGGACAGCGAAGCGTCGGAAGTGAGCCGCAGGCAGCCAAATATGGCAAGAGGTCTCGAGCGAGCGCTGGGACGGGTGGGGGTGTGTATGTGCGCGCGCGCGAGTAATAGTCACCGTCCTCCCACTACAGCTGGTGACTCTTTTACAAGAAACGCCATGATGCCGAGGCAGATCTGTTTACACACTTGAAGGGAGTGAGTGGAGAAGAGATACTTTGTAAAGAGGAGGCTTATTTTTTTTATTTATTTTCTCAACTGTAATAACTGTCTGTAATATAAATACGTTTCTGTAGAAGAAAAAAAGTACAAATGTATACACTTTATACATTTAACCTGAACAGAGGGGCACATGTTAGATTACTTGGAAAGAAACTGAAACAAAATAAAACAAAAAACAGACTCTTTAGCCCAACAGTGACACCAGAAGCTGGTAAATGATTGGATACATGTTCATGCCCAATCATTTACCAGCTGGTAAATGATTGGAGGAGGCAGCTGTCTGGCAGTTTAAAGACCCTACACACAGACTGTAAACCCACACAGGTGCTTTCACTCACTGCTTGATACACCCTGGCCCTACCTGTTATGACAGGACTGTTTCTATGTTTAACTTGAGTCTTGGTACATTGGTTTAGATAAGCTCCTCATAGATTCCCTCAACTTCAGCCTGACACAAGACTTAATCAGCCATTAAATGAATACACCTGCATATTCTGTCCAGGACTTTTATGACCATTTAAATGCTTGTAATCTTTTATACGTGCCGTATGTCATGTTGTGAACTGGTTATTTACACAACACTTGAGGATTAGATATGTGCTTTTCTGTATCTTTACAGGATGTTTTGATGCGTATCTGACAACGTGAGCAAAGACGAACTCGAGGCAACTCCGACAGGGTTTAGTCTGTTAAGGCATCTTATCCACAAACTCCACAACTGCATCCTGCACTGGATCCCCAGACAGTGTACATAAAATTAAACACTATATTCTACTATGGAACTGAAGTTACAAAATGACGGTTGTCTGCCAGAAGCGACTGGTGGAGTTGATTACTGGAGCCGACTGCCTGCTCTGGTCTCATCCAACAGCTTCTTTTGATCTTACTTGTCTTCCGTCTTTCTGTGCAACACAAATTTTTCCAGGTTCTAAACAGCTTTAAGTTCTCAAACACAGAGTTGAGTTCCTAAATTATATCTATCTGGGGGTCGTTCTTGTGTTTGGTTCCTGATAACCCCCATAGTCTGTGCACAGTCCTGTGGCCGGGGGCTCTCAGCTGACGAGCACGCCCTCTTTAGCAGCTATGCGCTGCCGGTGGACGTGGTCCTGCTCTAGTTCTTCATGGCTGGGGTGCCAAAGCCGTGACAGGACGCGTTCCATGTTGAGGGCGTACATGGTGTGGGAGGGCATCACGCCGTGGTGAACCTGCATTAAACGAGTATAAAAGAGATGAGTAAACCATTTCAATTCTGATAGTTAAATGATGGAAAAGTAAGCTTGGGAAAAAAAAAAGAATCCAGCGTTAAGAGTAAAGAAAGATAAGATAAGATACCTTCATTAGTCCCACAAGTGGGAAATTTCATGTGCTGACATGAAGAGTAAGACATGAAGATATAAACCTTTAAACTTTACATATGCATTTCTGAGGGAAACAGCGTTTTTGTGTAAACACAACTATTCAGTAAACAAGGCAAACAGCCTAACAATTCTGCAATAAGACCTCAAACTTATAGGTTGGTTAGAAAATTAAAAAAAGCTATGAGTTTTGTCATCTCTAACTGACAGCTTGAAAATTATAAGACAAAAAACGGCAGCAACTGCACACAGTTTCGAAGCCAGAACTTAGAAAAGTTTGGCATTTTTGCTGGAAAAATGAGTTTATATCAATCTTATTACACACTCATTTGTGGACTATTACACAACTTCACAGCATTCTAAGAATCCCACACACACATTTTCAAGGTGAAAAACTCCATCACATTTAACAGGGTCAAAGGTTGTATTATTTGACCACTTGCCTGGGAATATCACAACTTTTCCTTTGGGCTGTTCCAAGAAAACTCACTGTGAAATATGCTGATGTTGCTAGGACCAGTTGTGCACATTTTCTTACCTGTAAAGCCTCGAGGAGATCAAACATGCTGATTGGAGGGAGAGGTGCAGGAAGACTGTCAGCAGAACAAGCCAGCAAATGAACAGCTTGCTGCTCAGCCTCATCGGGTGACACCTGTGGTGGTGGGCCTGCAGGGAGGGAAGCACTCTGTGGCGGACTTCAAGGGAAAAAAGTACACTATTAGTCCATACTGACAGCAAAAGAAAGCAGCTACTGATACAAACATAAAAACTAAAAAGATTTAATGAAGTTGCACTAATGAGAGGCATACACATTTTTCTGTATCAAATGCATTTTCTTATACTGAGAATTCTCACAGCCTAACAAAAGCTGGAGTCCCTACCAATCAGCAACACTGTGGTAAGCAGCAAGGCTGTTTTTCAGATAGGGTTGAGGCGTGACGTCATTGCCAAAGGCGTAGGGGAAACGGCTGTCTCGTAATCGATACGCCTTCCTCCGCATGATTACGGCAGTCAGGACATCTTTCAAGTGGTGCTGAAATAAATCAGAGCACTGAGTCAGTGCACAGTCAGACTCAAAATGGCTCCCATTCATTTCTGGGTGCAACAGGTCGCATTAGCTTTTGCATGTAAACTGACTGATAGCTTAGTGTAGTTTAATCCAAGTGATCACTGATAATGGAATCAAGACAGACCTCTCTTACTACATATATATATTCTATATACTTGTTTCATAACTCAACTTTAAAATAATTCAAACAGCTGAGTGAAAAAGACACTGTGCTGGGCAAGGACACAGACTGAGACAGTACAACTGATGTCCCTCCTGCTTTTGGCCATCACACATGGGTAAACATCTCATTAGATTTTGGTGTGACTAAGCGAGAAAGCTCTGCTCAGTCTCTGGAGAAAACAAAGCTGTCAGTGTTGCATAATAAATGACGCAGAACATGTTCTTTCTGATCATTTAAACCACTGCACCGATGTTTAAACAATGTCAGACTTAAAAAGCAGAAGAATCACTTGCGTCACACTCTCAGCTTTTATGAGGGTGCACTGAGGCTCAAACAGTCACTCTTCTGTTGAACTGTTAGTATATACCTCAACGGCATAGATCATGGTGCTGATGGCATCTTCTGTGACGTTATCCAAGCCCACCTCAAAGGCGGTCACCATCATGCGAGCCTCCAGTTGGCCCCGTGTGGGCAGCAGCAGAGTGTGGGCGCTGAGACGCAGCTCTTCCTCCTCACTTCCCCCCTCCCTCGGGCTGAATGGCTGGGCGGCGCTCAGAGGATTCTGAGGCTGGAAACGATGCTGAAGGACACACAAGCATCCGAGCGATATTGTCAGTCCACTGTTCAAGCACACAGCTGTTATTTAGAGGTGGCTAACCTTGCAGCTGCAACACTCGGTCGTGATTTTACTTTTTAAGTGTACTGCACACATACACTTTACTTAGGATGGCCACCCAAGTGTATCTGTTGACTCATTTCAGCCTTTTTTTAATGCATTTTGGGTTTTTTTTTTTTTTAAATCATGCCACAGAAAATGAAATCACCCATGGCTGATTTACAGTTGGACCATTCCCCTACTCTTATTTTGAAAGCCCAGGCCCTTTTTGTGTAGTTTCCCTAGCAGCTGGTTTGCTGGTCAGGTTGCTGTTGGACTTAGACTGGTGACAGTCTTTTTTTTCTGCTGTGAACTGAATGGCCCAAGAACCAGAAACTTCAGCGGGAGCAATGGGTCATGTGGCACTATGCTGAGCCCTTTGAGAATGCAAAGCAGAACATGGATTATCATCACTAGTTGCAGACCAACACAGTAGAGATAAAGCTCATCCACAGAGAGACTCAATGGAGCAGCAGCTCAATAAAGGTTTACTGGTTACACTACCTGGCAACTAAAATATTTAGAGAGGAGAACCTTATAAGAAGTATTTTTCCAACAATTCATTAAAGGTGTGTGTGCAACCTCTGTCAAAGAATATAAATTTGTGGGAACAGTTTTAGCAGTATTGTTGCCAACATGAACATATCTAGCCCGTGCGGGGATGAAAATATGAAGGAGGACTTACGTCGAATTTTTGCCTAGAGGAACATTTCTTATTCCCCTTCGGTTTGCCAGGCTTTGAAGCACAGCTACCTTGCCACTGCAATGACCCTGCACCCTCTAGAGGACAAAAAGGACACACAACAAGGTGCATGAAAGACACAAACAGAGATCCCATTTTATTTGGTGAAATAGTCTTGAATTTTAATCTCAACAGCTCCCAAGCCAGTCCTGACAAAAAGGTATGGCTTAATACATGCATAAAATGTCAGCTGTTATAAAATATAGGTTCAGCCACAATTTCAGAGGCATTAAGTTATTATTAAAAAAAAAACTCACCTGGTGTGGAGACGATGATCTGGCACCGTGTAAGAATAGCCAGGAGAAAATCATTGTGAACATGGACTGGATGAATGAAGGAAACACAGAATAAGCCATTTTTTTATTAGTAGTATTATAATTTCTACATTACACATTAGCACAGAGGAGAGCTGTTCTTTGACACTGACCATTCTCCTGTGCCAACAGCCTACGCGCCTCAATGTCAAACTCTTCCTTGCTGATCTTTTGTTTGAACCACAGCTTCAGGTTTGCCCAGTAACTGCAGGGAGGAAACAAGAAGCAAGCACCAACACACACATAACTCAGGTGCATCTACAACACAAAGTGATGCTGGACACAGACAGAAACACACGCATACACAAGCACATACACAAGCACCATCTGCACGTCATTCCATCTCTTTATCGCGTTATTCACGTGCTATTAACTTTTAAAATCACAAATACTCAACAGTGCTGTTCCTGTTTCTTTCTCTCGTCGTCTTTAAGTTAAGTTTCACTTCTCGCCAACTCGGGGTACACTTTTCAAAATATCGTCAAGTTGGATTTACACAAACCCGCCATAACGTTAAAGTTCATACAGCTAATAAAGCTCAAGGTAAATCTCACCTTTCTTACGCATCACCTTCACCACAGACATAAAAAAAATACCAAAGAGATGCTACAGTAATATGTCAACAACGGGGAAAATCCTGCAAAATGTAGCAGAGGATAGCTAGGTGCTAATTGGTCCAAGGCGCAGTTAATTAATGTTAGTCCCCTTTTCATTTCAGTGGCACAGAAATGGGACCAAAACGCAAGACTACGAACAAAGACAAGCACACAAACAACACTTCACTTACTGTTTGACATTATCGCCAATTGCATCCGTTAAATTCTTCTTTGCAATCTCAAGCTCGCTAGCATGAGCCGCCATGACGTTCATAAACGCCTACAATTACGTCATTAATCGGCGACAGTAACATTTTCTTCCCCTAAACCTATAAACTTTATTGTAGAAAATACATTTCACAAAATTAATCTAAAAGAGAGAAAAGCACTTAGCATTTTGTAATGGCTGAAATTAGTTGAAACTAACTAGTTAAATGAAATCTATTAAAAAGTCAATAACCAATCAATAAATAAGTTAGGTTAAATAAATATGGTGACTAAATTAAATAAATATGATGACTAAGCTAAGATAAATAACAGAATCAATCACACAACAAAAAGAAGTGGAAAACACAATGTAAGTAAAACGAATAACTAAACCATGTGGTTTTGTTACAAACAACTGCGCCGCTAGATGGCGGTGTGGTATCATTTTCATATTTGTACACAGATTAGTGAGGTTTGCCTTCAAGGCCTTCTGCCAGACAAGCTCTCTAAAGACGTGCTTAACTTTGATGAAAGCATGTATTTTAATCCTGAGGACAAACTTCTCCCACTGGTGTCCACTTGATGCAGAAGAGCTGAAAAAAAGTGCTTTTAATCTTGTAAATTTCATAAGCATAACAAAGAGGTCAAGATGCCCCCCCCCCAAATGCTGTCTGTCTTTTACCAAGCAGAATCTTAGCTCTTTGTGTTTAACAGTGAACAGCTTTCATGTCAGAACACAGCATTTGTGTGCTAACACGACTTTAGAGCCTGAGCTGACGTGTATAAAGAATGACTCCAGAGTCAGTTTGCAAGACCAGTGGGAAGAATGTGATCAAAGCCTTCAAAACAAATCACGTAAAGCAGTGTTGCAACCTTTTACGACAAACTTAGAGAAAGGTCACATTGTCTTGTTTTCATGCTCTAGGCTTTTTCAACATTTTGCAGACTAGGTTTTGAGTTTTTATGGGTTTTTTACTTTTTGTTTTTAGCTCCCCTTAGACCAGAAGAAACACTTCTAATGATCACAGAAGTTTCCCTCCAATATGAAGCATGCCTGCCCGCACTTCCCATTATAACCACTAAAATTTCCACTCAATTCAAAAGTCACTCACACCTACAGCTACTTTGGAATGCAACGGCTATAACATCAGCCAGTACACTTCTATGAAGTGATTATTTCTTCTGCTTTCACCAAAAAAATGTAGCTTTAGAGTTACCAGTTGAGGTTAGAAACCTCAATTCTCCACAGTGCTCGTCAGAAAGCATTTCCGTGGTTCCATATATTGTCCTTTACAGATAATATTCCTCCAGAGCAGATTTAGGCCAGGAGGCCCTTTTTGTTTTTCACTCTTTTAACTTTGGCGTAAAAACAGCTGAGTCATCAAATAGATGGTCCTCCTTGCCCCTGCCCCCACATACCCAGGAGGTTCTAAAGCCTTAACCAGGCCATCTGACTCATGTCATTCATCAAAATGAGTGCAATCACTGAACATATACAGACATACTGTAGGCTATTAGCGGGTCCTCAGTTACGTGACTAACCTGCAGTGTTCAGAGGTCATACTTCTTTACAAAGGATGTGCATTTGATCATCTTAGGCTTTCGCGGCTTTAGCAGAATAAACAAGCCTGCCATGCCAAACGCAAGAACGATGAAAACCATCTGAATTTTTCATTGCTATTAGATGCATTTAACAGACTAAATGTCAGTTAATAAGCCGCTGAAACTCAAGGAGCAAATGTTCTATGGTTCACATGTCCTTTTGTTTGTTATCTCTGGGTTGCATTTGCTGCTTAGTTTGGAGAAAAACCCCTCAGCAAGATAAAGATCATTTTCACAATCTCAGCCTCTGCTTGTTTGCTTCAAAGCTAAACACACTATCACTCTTCTGGAAATTTTAGGACAGACTGGAAACTGTAGCTGTCCACAGCAAAGTGAGCCTTCCCAGATTTCTCCAAACGATGATCCATCTTAAACAAGTGTCTGTTGAGCCCTAAATAAAAAGGGCACTTAGCAACAAACTTAGTTACGGATTTGTTTAAATCCGTAACTAAGCAAAAAATTCATCATGGAGCTTATTTTCAAAGAAAACAGCTCCACATCCTGTCTGCTGATTTGCTGCTGACACTAAGTGAGCTTCTGAGAGCTAATGAGTCACTCTCACGGACATTCCCCCAACAGCAGATGTTTTATAGCAAACAGCAGCGAACTGTCAGGGATCTTCCGAGCCTGAAATCTGTAGACAGTGAACCTTCACTTAGTGACAAGGAGGGCTTTTACCTCTGAAACGTGCAGTGGTTTTCAGAGGACCACACCGTAGCAGCGTTTGCCCATCCCCAGTCTGCTGGCAAGGTATTTTGAGTTGGTGCAGACCTGAGTGTGGTCCTTTCACTGGAGCCAAGGATGTCACCTTCACAGTTCCAGCATGAGGCTTTGCAGGGGTTTGGTTTTTGTGGGTTAATCAGGCATTTCCATGTCCCTGTGAGGCTGTTTAAAATTGTGAGGGTTCAGTGTGTCACCGGCACAAGTTATTGGAAGGCTACACTTGGATCAACCCACACTGGCTGATTTGTGGGATCTGTTCTCACTGAGGGTTTAGAGGCACATTTATAACAGGAAGGTGGTCCGTTATAATCAGCGTCCTTTTCCTTGGTCAAGCTGGGAAAATTTGTATTGAAATTAATCCAGTAAAGCTTCTCAGGGGGTAGCAGTGGAGGACAGGGATGGACAGGACGTCTAGATTTTGCATTAAAGCACAAAAAAGTGTTTTAGAGAACAACCATGCTCTAGAAAGGTATCTAAACCTGCTTTCAACCTTGTCAGCAAGCAGTAGGCCTATACTTTGTTAAAAATGCTTTGTATATGTCAGTAGGTCACATTTCTGCATGTTTTATTTTATTTATGCGGAGCACCTTTTAAGAAAATTAAAGGAATAGATTGGATTTCTACATAGAAACAAATCTTGTTTCTCATTCATGATTAGTAAGATCATTGTGCAATCTGCCAATTTTGTCTACGCTTGATTATGGTGATGTTGCTTCTCTATTCAAGTTGAAGCCTCTTGATTCTGTGTACTACCGTAAATTACGATTCATTACAGGTGATTGTTTTCTTGGTCACCATCGTATCTTATATGAGAGAACAAAATGTGATAATGTACAGTAAATCGAAGACAGCAGCATTGTATGATATTTATTTACAAGGCTCTTTGCTGCAAAGATTGCCTGCTTATCTCCTTGACTGAATTTAAACGGAGCTCTTACAATGTCAGGCCGTGGGACATTTTAAACATTAGCTGTACCTGTTGTTCACACTGAAATTGGAAAAACTGGATTGAAATATTTCTCCACCTACAAACGGAACAAACTACCAAAATGTTATGAAGCTACTCTTGTGCATTTTTTTAAATTGTGTACATGTACCTGTTTGTCTAACTTTTTGTATGTGTTTTATTTTGTTCACAGGTCTGTCTTGAAAAATAGATCTCAATCTCAATGAGACTAAATGTTTAAATGAAGGATTTAATAAGCATTTATATATTTTCAGACCTGTGACAGATTAAAGCCCTTGGCCTCTAATTTTCACGTTTATTTGCTTTTTTGCTAGCTCTTAGCTTACTTGAGCACAGAAACGGTTATACAGAAGACAAATTCTCTTAAAATCAGAAGAATCCTCAAACAATAAAACTAAAATCAGCTTTAATAGCTTTGCACTTTTTTTTCTCATCTTTTCAGCGGCGTGGAATCAGTGTTATGGGGGTAGTTTCCAGAACTACTCAACTTCTCATTTTAGAAGTAAAAAAAGGGGGTATATCACATTAATCTGTAAGCTTTGGATCCACTTGCTTTGCTTTTATAACTCTTGATCCTGACTGGAAGTGTTTTCCAGTTTTATGGCAAAGTAAGCTAAACGCCAGGTGGCCGAAGTTTCAGATTTATTAGAGACACATGAGAGTTGTACCGTTAATCTCAATTTTACTGTTTGCAAGATATTCTGATGTAATTAAATTCAGTCTTCTAAACTAACATCGACATGCATGCAGGCAAACTCTCAGGAAACAGAGGTTTTGACGGTTATAATGAGACAGATTTATAGACATAAAGGCATTAAGAGCACTCTTTTGGACTGTCAAAGGGAGAACACAATGGTTGAAAAAGAAAGAAAAAGGATTCATGTGTTCCATGTGATCAAAGTTGTGCGCCTGGCGTTGATGACTTTGCTTGAAACCAGTCATCCACGGACACCACTTGAAGAGTGTGATGGTCTGGCTCATCAACACAAAGCCGACAGGGCCAGAAAGATTTAAGACAACTCTTATTAGTGTCAAATTCAAAGTGTTGCAAACTGGTCCAGGAATTCGCTGGAACTTTTGGATTTTGCATATCCTTCTTCTATTAAGTGTCATAGCACTTGTTTGAATCAGCCGTGGAAAACAACTTTTAACCAGCAAGACAGAACAGGACGAATAATTAATAAGTCAAGTAAACCTATTGAGTTGGTGAACAGATAAACCAGCCTATGGAAAGAGCTCTTTTGAAACCACTTGAACAAGAATGTCCCCTGAAGTGAACCCTAAATGTTCCCATTTAGTGACTGTTGGTTGTGTAATATTGTTCTGCCAAGCATCGTGACTCATCGGCTTTTATTGCTGTTTAATTTTAAGATTGTAATGCCATTTTTTTTTTTATTAGCGGCTGCTTTTTTACATGTCCATAAACATGTTTCCATGTCCAGCTGGGTTTGACCCGTGTTCCTGGTTCATATTTCATGCTTTATAAAAGTTTTTAAAGACATGGGTGTGAAGGCCATTGTGGTGGGTGAGCACAACATGTGAGCCTATTTTCAGATCCGAGACTACAGGCTGCTTGGCTTTAATGTGTTGTTGTGGATACAACAACTGGCTATTTCTTCAAATGCATCCCCATCATTTTACATCCCTGCAACCCCCTCCTCTGGGATGGTTTTCCTTAAAAGGATGCTGCTCTCCATCTTTACCAGTGATTACAGGGTGGAGGGACTGGTGTCTTTGTTGAGGAGAGATTTTTTTTTAATTACAAAAACATACAGTTCAAGCACTTTTGTGTGGAAAGAATGTACATTTCTCTGTGTTTGAAAAAAAAAAAAAGGTCGTGCGGGTAGGGGGCTGGTTGGGTGGCTGGAAAAAATAACTTGGAAATTTGGACCCATTCCATCCCAGTTCATCTCCTCCTCCCCTTCCTTCCCTCTATTTCTCTCTCCATCTCCGTCTGGCTTTCAGAAATGTGTTTCTCGTTGTCTGTCCCCATGCCTATAACTTTCAACATGCTCGGCTGGCATATTCTTCATGCTCGAAAACCACTCAAAACAAAACGGAAATCCATCTTTTTTATTCCCCCTCCCAACAATGATTGTATTTCACAGAGTCATACTCAAGTTTAATCAACAGCCAAATGAGAAAAACATATAAAACAAATTTCCATACGTGTAAGCACACTTGGAGAATGATTGTCACGTACAGTGCAGGAAATTAGTCCTATTTTCTTCAGGATCATTTACTATTTCCCTCAGGACACCTGGCCCCTTTCACTGTAATGATAACTTAATTATACACATAAATTATCCTTTCTGGTCTTCTGCACTCAAAGTACTTTAACATGCAGTATACAGGTCATTTTAAGTGTAGGGATTAAAAATAAAATCGCCACTCTTTCCATGCAATCAAATGTATAAACTCCAACTCATTAATGTGTTGCTCTTTCACATCTGGAAGTGAATACAGAGCCCAGATAAATCTATAACGTAGTAACAAAATATCTTTTCCAGCTACCAGCAACTATAGGAAGTTAAATGCCGTATATGTGTGTTTCCTCCAGACGTTTATGTTGGCGAGGTAGGACGAGCTGCATTAAGAGCCTGCGATGCTAACCGTGGGAATGAAATCACAGCTGCTGAAGTTCCTTTATGATGTGGCTTCTCTGCCCCATGAAGTTATATACTAATAAGAAAACATTGTGGTTTCTTAATCAGAGAGACAGCTACCATTATTTTAGTGAAAAACGTAGGCATATACTCTTAATTCACCTTCTCGGTCATACACATTAGGTGGTTAAAGGAGCAGTATGGCTTCCTATGAGCAGTCATATAGGAATATGGTAAATCCATCTATGTTTGAGTCAGCTATGATATCAAAAGGAGAACAAGCAGAATCTGTGTCTTTTATAGCAGAGAGTTCAGGTCACTGTCTGACGATTGGTAAACTCCATCTTCAAGCTGGGCTCAATGTAGATGGAGTCAAGTTTGCCGTGGCCTACATAGCTGCCCCTTGACCAGCCTGGCTTATGCATTCTTCTCAATCTATGGGCCTGATCATCATGCGGACAGACTTCATTGAGTAGAAACCTCCGCCATAGTCGGCCCAGAAGATACCATCTTGGTATTTGCTACGGTAGACACCTCCGTTGTACCAGACACCGTTGAGATTGGTTTGGCCACATCCGTTGTACCACCAGCCTCCTTTATGGAAATGGGCACAATTACCTGCGAATGGGAAACAGAAGAATTGGTTATCATATTGGTTATTCTTCTCAGTGAGGTAATTGGCACTGCCCTAGAAAACATTACTATAATTTTAAAAAAACTATAAGTTTTTTTCCCTTTTTGTTCTGTTTTTGTCCTTTTGTTATCTTGAGATTAGCATTCTGTGTTGTGTATACACATATAACATAACATTGTATTGTATTTTGTTATCTTTTACATCTGCCAATAATGATGGACAGAAAAAGTATTTCTAGCGATGGAACCCAGTCTTTATTTTTTCTATCAAGTGAGAAAAATTGACTGTGATAGTAAAGCTTTTCTGAAAGCGACAAATGGAGGACACCACGTGCTCATACAGCAGCCATGCCTTAAATCATACATTGCTTTCTAGTCTATTTTACAGTAATTATAACCATATTTATGAAATGAGCATCTTGCTGTGATATATTTTGAAACAAAGTATTGAGACTATAAATTAAATTAGGTGAAAATGTTTACTGAGGTAACTTTGTAAACTTGTAATCAGCTGCACTGCACCCAATTAGAAAGACTGCAAGTGTAAAGTACAGTTTTTTAGACCCATCCCATCTTTTACATATACCACTGATATGAACAAACTTGGCCTCGTGTCACAGTATGTTCCCTTTTGAATCTGTTAGTCGATTCTGATATGTTTTGACCAATCAAGAAGGACCACTTAGACTGCAGATTCCAATAATTTAATGGTCTCAATTATTCAAAGAGAAAATGTATATTTCAACACTTCAGAGAAGACTATGTGTGACAATCTCACAGTATTGTTTACCTGAGAAAGCATCTTTGTCTCGATCCAGAGTAGTGAACTGTTTGCCATTGTGGCTGCTCAGAGAATCCCCAGCATTGCCCTGGTAGGTGCCCAGCCTCAGGCGGTAGCCTTCGCTCTCTGGCTCCAAGTGGAAGCTGCTGTACTGAGCGTAAACCTTCTTGCCCATCCAGTCCTCCAGCTCCACTAGCAGCTTGTAGTCCCCCTGCCTTCCGAGGCCGTAGATGCCTTCTAGGCCGAGCCAGTACTCTCCGTCTATGTTGCCAAAGCCGCTCTGAGTCAAAGGAAGATTAAAAGGAAAGTTACAAAAAAGATCACAGAAAACAATGTACACTGTTTGTTCTGCGGTTACCCGTGGAGTTTAGAAACATGAGGATTATTTAGGAAAATAAAAAGGAGTTGTGGGCGATGATGAGTGACTGTCAGGGGAACAAATAAGAAAGGTCTTTCTCATGACATGATTCTGCAGAAAAGTGAAAATTAAAAAGGAAAAAAAAAATACATTGAGATATACGGATACCATCCTGCATTTGAAATTCCTGAGGAAGACATGCTGTAGAGTTTATGCTGGAAAAGCCATCTGTCTTCAAAATTCTCCTTCATTGCAGGCTGAGGGTCGCAGATGCCAACAGACTTAATAAACTGATCCGTAAGGCCAGCAATGTTGTGGGGATGGAGCTGGACTCCCTCAAGGTGGTGTCGGAGAGGCGGATGCTGTCCAAGATAAAGATAATGTTGGATAACACCTCCCACCCACTCCATGACATGTTGGTCAGTCACAGGAGCTCGTTCAGTGAGAGACTGAGATTACCGAAAAGCACCACTGAACGACACAGGAAATCATTCCTGCCTGTGGCCATCTCCCTGTACAACGCATCCACTTAACACACTGTTTGCTGCTACAGCTACACATGTTTCTTTTCCAACTATTTATTTATAAGTGACTTATGTATGTATGTATGTATGTATATATATGTATATATTGTACTATTCTTAGTTAGCGTATTGTCTGTCTTGTCTTAATGTTGGTTTAAAATGGAGCACTGTAACAAAAAATAATTTCCCCCAGGGATCAATAAAGTATTCTGATTCTGATTCTGATTGCTCCTACCCCACAGCAACGATCTCTTGGATCATTGCTAATAGTGAAACTGGCCTGGCCACTTGTGTTGAAAAACCACCAGCCATCTATGTCTGGCTACATGCCGCCAGAACACTTCACTTGGTAAAAGAGGTTGAGGTTTGTGATTGCGGATTAGTTCGGGGAGCCAGCAAATGATGAATGATGTAGGCTTTGAGTTTGAGGCCTCCTCTGTGGTGTGTGTATGTGTGTGTGGCTTTGTGGGAGAGTACAGAGGTAAATCAGTGTTGGAAATTGCAATTTAGACTCCAGCCTTGACCTGGTTGAATGGAACTCCGGATTGCAGAGGCTGCCAGCAATGATGTACTCAATCTCAGTCTCACTGTGCTTTGATGTGGTGTAGTACTAACCATCCACCCAGGAAGGTGCTGTAGTAGAAGCAGTTTGGAAAGAATTTGGCTCCAGCTGAGCTGTGGAACATACCTTCCTAGTGGGACAGCTAATGTTTCATAATGGGAAAATAAAAAAGGATCTCCAACAAATGGTGCTGCTGACATATCTTACAGTAAGTGAATACATGAAGATTCAGGCTCAGGGAATTGTTTCAAACACCCCAGTGGTTCCTCTAGATGGAACGTATAACAGCACATTGTTATCTCTGGATAGGCCAAGTATTTATTTGACAGCACTTTTAAAAGAAGAAAAGAGGGGGAAAGAGATGGGGCAGAGGAAGTGCAATTGTCATCACCTTGTAGTTTTCCCAGTTCCTGAAGAAGTTAACTGAACCATCCCTTCTGCTCTGGATGACAGTCCAGCCGCCGTTGTCTATGTCCTGTTCACACCAGGCCTGCACTGGCCTCTCAGCTTCATCTGGTCTGATTAGGTACATGCCACTAGTGCTGTAGCCAGCCTCCTGTGCTGCAAGACAGTCTCTGAATGGGCCTGAGGGAAAAGAGAATAAGAGAAGATACAGTTGATAAAAGTAAGAGAGAACTAAAAAATCTAGCTCTATCAAGAAAGTAGAGAGCTGAACAAACATTCTACATTTTTGTAGGAAAAAATAATCAGATTTACTAAAAATACATTTGTATATGCTTATAAAAATCAAAGACCTGAGACAAAAATCTGAAGGTGAGGTTTGTTAGGCTTTTTGAATTGTTAAGGAAACGGATGCTAGGCTAGTTAGCTTTTACCAGTACTGTTTACTATTAGATTCAGCCAGTAACTTATTTATGCTACATAAGAAACTGAATTGGACTTTAGAGCATTCAGTTCTTTTTTTCAATGCACAAAATTAGTAATAAACAAAACAAAACCCAAAAGAAATCAAATATGCTTCAGCTTAGATTAACAAACTATCCTCAAGTTAGCCTAACCTAGCTAAGATGTAGTTAGCGTGGACTACTTTTTATATAGACCAAAAGTAGCACTACCTTAATCCGTGCTATCAGTAAAAACTGTTCTGTTGAGTTTATGAATACTGAATACAACATGATGCTAATTTTGTAAGTATGGCCCTGTTTGATATTGACAAGATTGCAAAGTGTAAATGCTCAGCTTGAGGCTTTAAAAAGACTTCACAAATCACTGGGTAACATTGCAGGCTTCTTTCTTTTTTTATCCTGTTTTGTAGGTAAGTGGTTTCAAATGTTACATTTTCACAAAGCACACTTCTCTAGAGAACAAAAGGTCAATTTTGACCAAACCTATCATCCGACCGCAATTGGGTTTCATAGGGCAGATTAAATTAGAGCACTGAGACAACGAGTTTACATTACAAGGAACGAAATGTCTGACAGAAAATGAAATATGCGGGAAAAAACAGTAAACACGAAAAAAAAGTCACACAAGCACACAGAGTAATATAAAACACATGTATTGTAGGTCTGCAAAGTTAAATACAGAGCAGTAGAAGAAAATTGGCCTATTAAGTCACTTTAATAAGAAATAACTTTCCCTCATTTGAAGTAATAAAAAAGTAGATATCTTATTAACCTTTCTTTAATAATGTCTGCCCTTTTGCAAGCTAATTTAACATTGTAAATTTTTTCATTGTTGGCAGGTGTAGAAGTGAGTTTACAGAAAGGATGAGGAAGTCGCTCACATTATGATAATAAGGTAAAGGTATAGTCCATTCACTTATATAACAGAATTACCTCTACTTTGTGGTTTGGACGGCGCCTGTAATGCCAGCCTGAGTTTTGTCTGCACTTCACATGCAGTTGCAGTTTTATGAAGGATCTTTTGCACACAGCTGCACTGAAGTTCAACACACTCTATTATTCTTGGGTGAAGGTAATTGAACTATCTGAGGGAGATCTGTTGATGGGCAAAATCTCACTGCTTAGGACTTTCTTTGTTCTACTTTAGGTTGCATGCCTCTATTCAGACATTAGCGCATTTTTATTTCCATCCTGGTTTGTGTTCCTTCTGTTGAGGTGTGAGCTGAATTTACAAAATCTTTAACCTTTAGAAGTTGGGACACTGGCCCACCTGCAGCTGTGTTCAAAATTTTGGATTATTATTTTGTTGTGGTTGGCCTGTGAAGGCTGCTCTACATTTTACCATGACTGTGTTGGATATTTGGGACTGAAGCAGGGATTAAATGAATGGATTTGTGGATGGATGAGTAACTCTCTAACCTTCTGCGCTGAAGTTTCTCTGTGGAGGTTTCTGGGCTTCCAGGGTACCGCTTGTGGGTGACGGACCGGAACGAGAGCCTCGTTCCCGTGCAAACCTCTGGATTTCGTTGGTGAAACGTGGCACATTGACTGGAATGTTCTCAGGCACCACCTGCACCAGTGGAGGTCCAAGAGGTGGATGCTCATGCCTACGACTATACACCTGCATACAGCGCTCTTCCAGTGCTCCTATAACCACTGACTGGTTATTCACTATTGCTGACAGGGCTGCATATTTGGCCTCCAGTTCCCTGTAGCGGGATGCCAGGCGCAGCGACTCGGTGGTGGCGTTGAGGATGCGTGTCTCCAGCTGAGCCAGCTCCAGCGAGTTGTCCCTCTTCCGGATGATCTCATGAAGCAGCTGCATGTAGAGCTGGGTCACTCGGGAGTTCATGTTTCTGCTCTCTTTCCTCAACAGCTTCATCTCATTCACCAAGTTGCCATCGACGTCCACCACCAGCTTCAAAGTTTCCATCTCCCGACGCTGCTTAGACAGCAGGTCGCGCACCGAGGCCACATCCAGGCGTGTCACTCGATCCTTGTCGGTTGAATAACCACGGGTGGCACAGATGGGGCCTGTGATCTTCTGCTCGGGGACCAGGAAGGTGTAAGAGCACTTTTTGTTTTCTCCATTGGCCTCTGGGGCCCTTCTTATCCGGGAGAGGATGGGGTTCTTGGTAAAGGCTTGACTGTTGCTCCAGAGGGACAGACCAAGCAGAATAAATACGGTCCACATTCCAGGTCCCATGGTGTTTCCTCTATGCATTATCAAAAAAACATACAGATCTATGAAAAGGAAAGAGAAACGCATTGCATACATAAGGAATTAGGTTGGTGTTATTCTAGAGTTTTCCATGACCTGCAGCTCCTTGCGAATTCCCTGCCACAGATCTGGACATCAGTGGGTGCCTGCTTCTAAAAGGACTTTGGTAGCATCAAAATAAACTGACTCCACTAGAGTTGGTTCAGATATTTATCTTTATCACTCATCTCTTTCCATTTGATCATCTTTCTAACAGGCAGACTACAAGAAAACTAAAGTTTTGCAAAGGCTCTCTTTTTTCCTTTGAATCTGTTTAATCCACTGCGGCTGCAAAACTTAGTCAAAAAGCACCAATAACTAAATAGTTTTTACAAAAGTGAAAATTGAGATACACCTGTTTTCACGTACTAAGGTGTTTGTTCATCAGCAGGAATCTGTGTATTTAAAATCTCCTATTCTAAATACATTCCCCTCGTGGGTTCTCTTTCTTACCACATTTGTATGTCTGGGCGGGTGTGAACAAGTGCTGAGATCTGTTTTTAATATTTCAGTAGACCTCATGGCTCAGACCTTCTGCAAATCTCCCCTATAGTCTTTCACCATACCAGCACCAGCTTATGTGGATAAAACAGAGGAATCTGACAAAAGATTTAACTCCAAGTAAAAAAATTTAATTAAATTAAAATATACTTGAGAGAAAACTGCGTTACTGTGGTCATGGAGGATGCTGAATGTGCTATCTTATAGGGAAGCATCCAGTGGCAGTCTGTGTTTCATGAGGTGCAGACATTTTTAGTCCGGTAATGAGCAAAGAAAGCAGCAGGTGGTAGTCATTGGGCTTCTCTGACTCACTTTAACTTCTGCCTGGCTGCTAGAAAGCAGATACATTTGAGTTTTGGTGACAAATAAAATAAATTGGCGTGTTTGATGAAGAGCAGCGTTTAAAAAAAGGGGGGGGGGGGGGAGGGGAGATTCCTGGGTTATGAGTAATGTTTTCTGGAGTCTATTTTTGGGAAGAAAGCTGGTGTTTTGATCTTATTGGTTTTGACAGCGCAACGAAAAGAAGCAGGGGTGGGCGCATGCTAAGTGAAAGATCCCTCCTTCTCATATTCAGTAACATGGCTTGGCTCTGGAAGTGGAGCAATAACGGCGAGCCAGCGTCAGGCTGACTTTGGCAGTCAAGCCAAATCCAACCAGAAGGCAGTCTGGTGGATGAGTTGAAGCTGAACCTTCAGCTGACACTTCTGACAGGCGCATGATATGAACTGCATCATGCTGATGCTCTGAAACACATCTGCTGAGGATTTTTACAGATGCCCACGAAGGCAGAAATTAATGATCGCGAGGCAGAGACAGCAGGGGCATTGAATCATTTCTGTGGCCTTAACTTGATGTTTAGTTGCATTGAAGAGCCCTGACCACAGTAAACGGGACCGATCCCAGAGCATTACCTAAGCTCAGAATGCAGAATAGTACCCTTTTATCATCCTTGCAGGGAAAAAAACATGCTCGCCTCAAGGGAAAGTTTTTTGTGTTCTCATGAAGCACAAAGACTCATTGATAGAAGTAAAGCTTTGGCTTGTTTTAGCTTTTACATATGGAACTAGCTTCTGTTTATTTGGCATAGATCACAAACCATATGATGGGAAAGGAAAAGGCGCTTTAATGAAAGTGGCCCATGTGTCGGGCTTCAAAAACACCTTGGCACAGGCAGTCAGTTATTATTACTCAGAGAGTGCATTTTTCCTGTCTTTCTGTAGTCACCGGTCATCCCTCCCTTCAATAGCTAAGGCTCAGCAATTGGCCCATCTGTATGTCTCCAACGCCACAATATGAATCTCACAGGCTCTGGTCTGACAGGAGTGACAGTGTTTACATAGAGGCTCCTCAGCCGCAGCTGTGAATCTCATCTGCAGTTATTACCACCAGGTTTCTCTCTGTCGTTCACACCCTGCTGGTCTTCATCAACTCGGACACAGCATTCATTTTTCCCTCCCTCTTTTTTTCACTTATTAAAAGGGTATTTTCACCTCTACGTTCCTTGGTCAGAGCCAGACCTGACCAGATCCAGCCACCTCATCTATATTAATATAGTCCTTTGCAACCAGACAGGTCAAACTTTGCGGTGGCTGGTTTTCCCCAGTGGAGAAGGGATCTAGGAGGACTCTGCCAAATGGCCCACTAACTCTAAGTGGCACCACTGTGTGCTGGTAAGCTCCTCGATTAAAGGATTTTCTTTTATATATCTGCGAACACAGCGTACGAGTCCCTACGGTCCCATCAAACTGGTTATACCAACATACAGAATATATTATTGCAAATCACATATCCCTCCTTTTTATCCCACTCAAACTTTGTTGTGGCTTTTGCTCGGAGCCAGCAGATTTCTTTCAGGATTAGACCACAAGTTATTCCGACGGTGCCACTGATTAAGTCTGTCTGCTAAAGAGACAACATTAAACATGAACATTAAACATGGTGAATGGGGCCAAGTGGTTCACATCAGACATATTTCCTTTAGGAGATTAACAGTCCTTCCACGGATCCTTCTAAAGCCATCAGAAGAAGGTTTATACTCAGTACATTGCATTTAGATCTGTGTTTTGCATTCATCAAAGATCTACAGATTCAATAATGCGCATATAGTTCAAAAATATACATACTGTCACATCAGTTTCTGAAACTTCACATGCCACTCTGAGCTCTTAAAACAGGCAAAAGTCTAACCTGTGTCAGTGAGATCAATCAGTGGTCCAAGAGCTGCAGGTAGAACCCAGCTCGGTGTCTCACGCGTGCCTCCTCTGCTGGTTCTCCATTCCCATCTCCTCACTCCCAGTCTCCCTCTGACTTTGTTCTCATTGAGATTAACGGCCTGCACACTATGCTATGGCACCAGCAGAAACTGTCAACTGGAAGAGGACACTGGAGGGTGGTCCATATACAGAACGAGAGGGGCTGATGGTGTGATTTTTTTTTCCTCCTGTAGTCTGAGTGGAGGCTTTGGCCCTGCCTTCCTCCTCTGATGTCAGTTTGGGTAAAAGACTCCTCCTAATATAAAGTTTCACCACAAAGTGATGAATGCACTTGGCTGTGAGTCAGTTACTGGTGAAGGCACATGCAAAAAACAATCTTTCTGCCATCTTTTAAATCCTAACAAGATCTGGTTTGCAGGGTTAGTCAGTCTCCTACACACGCAATATGCCAGTCAGGCTTGAAAGCTGATGGACTTTTTTCTTTTCTCCCTCTCACTCACATATTCATCTGTCAGTTTCATTCACCTAACTACTTCTCACAGTCTGCTTACTCCACGCAAATCTGTTTCCTATCAACTCGAATCTAATGACTGAGTGATTCTGGCGATCCAGCAGCTCTAGCATAATAATACGAGGTCTGTTTTTTTGGATGCGAGTGCTTCTCTCGTGTTTACTCCCTATATGGGATGTGTGTTCCTCCAGAGGCAATCCAAGAGCTATTGGCAGCTGTGCTTATTTGGTATGAGGATAATATGCACAGGGCTTTTCAAACAAAAAAGAACGCCCCTCAGCTAAATGTTTTGGACCGGAGAGGAAGCACAGGCTTTGAAGCATGGGGATTCTCTGTGTGGGGAGGCATACTTCAGCATGTGGGAGGACAGTATTGTTTCTGAGCAATCAAGACAGGATTCATATTGTAGAAATGTGTCTGTGTAGAAGTGTGTGGGTGCTCGTGTGTGACGCACACATGTGTGAGGGCATATGTTTGTTTGTGCGTGATCGACATAGTGAGTCTCACTGCAGTGGGTGAAACTGAAAAATTACAGCAAACAGGAATGAAAAATCTTTATTTTTAAAAATGTTTTTGAAATCTGAAAATCTGATTTCAGTCGCCTTGAGGCGACTTTTGTTGTGATTTGGCGCTATATAAATAAAATTGAATTGAATTGAATTGAATTGAATTGAATTGAAAAGGAAAGGAAAAAGCTTTTTTAATAAACAAAAATGTAAATCTTTAATTTGTAAATAAATTGTTTTAGCCTTGGTAATACCAGATTTCTGAGCAAGTAAAATCATATCAATGAATAAAACTAACAAATTCTAAATTTGTTCATTATTTTGAAATAATTTTGCAGTAAGTCTGAAGACGTCAAAGTGACTTTACTACTTTTCAAAATAAAAAGAATTATTCAAATATATTATGAAAACAGACATTACTCTTTGAGCAAAATGCTCCTCATAATTTTCCCGTTTCTCTGAGTTAACATGATGTTTTACTTCAGACTCCACAGTGGTTACCAAACTTTTTCTAACACGTGCCATTTCAGAAGCTGAAAAAATGTCCTGCAGAATCAATAATTTAAGACCCATATTCCATTATTATTATCAACCTTTAACAATAAAACATGGCAAGCATAATAACATCTGCAAACTCTTTTAAACTCTAAACAAATCACCTGGTCTTCCATGCTCCACCTGAAGTGGCTCACTGCTCAAATTTCTGAAAACCAAGTATATGTAAAGTGTATATTCTGGAGGCACATAATGGAGTTTGATCCTTTGTATCTGTGGATAATTTCTGTGAAAGTTCACTTTGAACTTTGAGACTTAAGCTGTCATTGTGGTAAAAAAGATAAAATCCACCCCTCTCTGTGAGCCCCTCCTTGTGGCCGAACTACTCTACTACCACCCAGTTTCACCTTTGCAAATACCATAATTGTACCAGTTTATTCTGAATGAAGATATGAAGATGCATGAAAGCAGATAAAAACAAAAACACAATAACAAAAATCCCAGATAAACTAAAAGAATATATTTCTTAATCTGCGGAGTAAAAGAACTGACAGACTCCACAAAAATATCCATATTTTTTATCAGAATTAGTAACTGGTTTATGTGTTTGTGTGTAAGCATATGCTTTCTGGCTATGTAAATGTGGGAGGCCAAAAAGTAATAGATAGCTATTTTATATTATTTACATGTTCATATTCCTATCCAGCAAGAAACATGAGAGGCACTTTGGGTTGCCCCAAGACCGAAAGAAGGTAAGGGAGAATACCTATGCGATGAAATCAAAGGGAGAGGGAAAAATATATTTATTTTTTGTATTTTTTAAGACCCAGTCCACAGTAATCGTAACACTTAAAGTCACCATCCAAGTCTCACTATTTAGAATCTATGCAATACCTCCAAAGACACTTCTCTAAGCTTGTAATTGATACAGCGTTTAATCCCCTACAATCACAGACACTGCGCCAAGCCCTCGGTGTCGTCATGCGGCTTGACCAATCACAAGCTGGACATTGACAGTTGACACTTGTGGTTTGACGTCTGGCGAAAAACTGTAGCGACTTTAATCTAAACAGAGGAGCGGTTGATTAGCTGTCATTCGTTTAAGGGGAAGGAAATGAATAAATAATCAGAGTAACATGGTTTAAAAAGCAGGTGAACGAAGTGTTGCTGTTACTTTTTTCATTTTTCCTACGGACTTCTCACTTTCAAGCATGGTGAGTTTGACCCCATTCCCTTTCATGTAATGTCGCCAGGGTTTTATTTTCGTGCACATCGACTCTGTGACAAGCACTCGGCTGTTGTGTAGAGCCGTAGAAGCAACAGTTGTTATTGTCCACTTTGCCCTCCAGAAAGCGGTGGGGTCGAGGCGATTTAAACAGGCTTTGCTCGTGAGCGGAGACTCATCTGTGGCGGATAAAATTAGACTAAGGTTAGAGATCCGTGTCTCTGTAGATCCGCTGAGGCCTGAGGAAGACCACACAGACAACTGGAGGGTCTATGTAGGCTTAAATGCAATTAGAATAAACTGAAACCTCTTAATATGACATTTACATCACAGAATTATCACATATAATAAAACTTGCGCTGTTGTATTTTGGCCAGATCACATGGAATATTATGTAAAGTTTTCCCTCTAATTTGAGTCGAGTGAGCATATGAGCATATACTTCTTCTGTAGTGTGTGTGTGATTATTGTGATACATGGTGATGTTCTTGCAGGATGCGGAGGGCCCCCCGACGCTTTGTGACCTCTGCTTGGCTCAGGTGTGCCAGAGCTTGAGCTCTCTGTGCAGCATGCGAGCAGACGGCTCCATGAGCCTCATCTGGGCCCCGGTCTTCCCGCAGGAGACTGCTGACCAGCTTCTGAATCACATGGCAGCTAAAGGTAGGTCAGAAAATAAAACAGCTCTGCAAACATCAATTTTCTACCGCTACTGAGTGGTCGCAGTTGTTTGGCAAACTGAAGGAAAGAAAAATTATTCCAAAGAATTGAAGGTGAAATGATTTATTAGTTCGCAGTAAACAGAGGTTTCAGTTTGTCATATTGCAAGAGTAGGAAAGGTATATTCCACAAACATAAATATGGCTTAACCGATGCTTCTTTTTCCTACAATATCCCTATGTTTGTTTCTTCCCATAAGAGATACTGAATGACACAACTGTTGGGATTTTCCGAAGCTGCAAAGAACTCCGTCTGCGCCGAGCCTCCATTCAGAGCTGCCCACTGTCTGCAGAAGCTTTCCGCCTGGCTCTTTGCCCTCACCGGCTCCTGGAACTAGATGCCTCCTGGGTCTCTGGTGGTCTTACTGGGGCTGACATTGTCTCAGGCTTGGCCTCCAACCCAGAATGCAGATCCAGCCTGCAGAGGTTGTCCCTCAACGGTTTACGTCTGGACTGGGAGTCTTTAGAGGCAAATGGTGGGATCCATGTTGGCTTCAGCTCCTTGCGGGGCCTTAGAATGTTAAACCTTGCCAACACAGACCTAAATGATGCTGCCCTTGAGGATATCTGCAATCTCCCTCACCTGGAGACGCTGGATATTTCTTGCAGTGCTATCTCTAAGCTCACTGCACTTCTTGAGTCCAAAAACACCCTGAGATCCCTTATTGCCCACAGGCAGCGGCACCTGGATATGTCCCCTGCCCAGCTGCTCTTTGTCTTTAGCCAGCTTCATGCTCTCAAGCATCTGGACTTTTCAGAGGACCACTTCTCTGTAGATGACAGCGATGGAAGAGATGGAGATGAGACAGTGCGGCAGCTTCTGGAGGGGAGTCCCCAGGTCCTCCCATCACTAGTTTCTTTAGATATCTCTGGTCGGAAGAGAATCAGTGAAGCTGCAATCAGAAGCTTTGTGGAATCCAGAAGTGGACTGGTCTTTTTGGGCCTGCTAGCCACTGGGGTTAGCTCCTGTGACTTCTTTTCTACACAGAAAAGCCTAAAAGTAAGAATCTTTTACTACCCAGGGAAAGCAATGGTAGAAATACAAGCCTGATTACTGCACAAGCTTCTCATTTATTTTTGACTTGAGGATCTGTTTGTACTCTTTCTGAATTTTCCCACTGCATTTCCTCTCTCTGTAATGCTGCTGAATGTGTGTCCAGGTAACAGGAGAGGCTGATGAGAACCAGGTGTGTGAGGCACTCAGAAGGTACAGAGACCGCGAGTGTTTCATACGAGAGGCCCTTGTCCATCTCTACAGTCTAACCACTGACACTGACAAACCACAGCCAGATGTGCTGAAGGTGTTGTGGTCTGCATTGCTTCCCGACATGTCTTTAGTAAACCTGTGGAATGATTTGTTTGATTGGGTGGTAACAGAAAATCAGTTGGCTATTTTGTTCAGTTTAGGAGAAGCAAAAACTTACCATAAGTAAGATTTTACTGTAGTATCTCCCTTTGTTCTCCATTGTATGAGATCTTTTCCCTTGTTCATTAATTTCTTTTTAAAAAACAGTACTGTCACTGAAACTAGCATTTCCTTTTTTTAACTAAGACCTTGCCAAGAGAAACAGCATATGCAGAGACCAATGCAAACATTCACACCATATCTCAAAGTACTAAAACATGATTTATTGAAATAAAGAAAAAAGTAATATAAAGAATCTTTTTTTTCTCAAAAATCTTTGGTTCTTTGGTGTTTTAAACCACTTTCCTAATTTACAGCTTTAATGTCCTGTGAATTGTGGATATTGAAGAGAAGAGGTGGTGAGGCAGTTTAAATTACAGCTTTGATGTTAAATAGTACAGTCCAACTGTATAGATGAATTGGTTGAATAGAGCTGAGAATTGAACAAAAGAACATGCGGATTGGATATTGCTTTCATTACTTTTTCGAAAACACATGCTTGTGTAATAATGATCTACAAAATGATTCCCAAATGAGATACAGTACCACAGAGAGTACTTCTGCAAGAGCCTTAAGTATAGCAAGATTAGCACAACTGCTAACACTGACCTAAAAAAAACAAAAAACAAAAATTGAATCAAAGAATTGGGTACAAAATTATATCATTAATATAAAAATTAGCTAAATGTATGTAAGCTATTTTAATTTTTTTGCTAAACCAAAGCGATAAAGAGTTGGAATGTAGGAGCTAGCTAAAAGTTTTAGTAAATATCTGTATAATAGTTTGGTGAAGTGTTACAGTTAAACTATAGGCTAATGTGGTTGAGTAAAATCAATTGGCTACATGAAATTCTTAATGCAAAGTTATGAAGTATTTAAATATGGCTAGCAGTTATATTCGTAGCATAGTGTGTAGCTAGCTATGATTAGCCGCTTGTGTTAGCTAGTCTTATTAGCTATTTATTTATAATTTTAGAGCTAGCTAAAGTTATGAATAAAAATTAATAAATAGTTTTGAAAAAAGTAACAGGTAAACTGTAGTTAAGATTATGAATTGAAAGTTTAAATTGCAATGTGAAAGTATGGATTAAAGTAACGTAAAGTTATTGGTCACTAAGTGTCAAGTGAAATGAATAGTTGTTACAATGAGTCGAACTCAGAGTAGTAGTGAATGGTTGACATTGTGAACTTATAGTGATGATGGTTAAAACAATTAGCTGATTACAGCTGAGAAATAAGCTGAAAGGGTTTATCGTTCAGTTTAAAATAAGTGCAAATGAACATAGATTGGTGCTTTTTTTTTTATTTATTTTTTTTTATAAAAGACAGTGACAGTGCTCTGAGTATATTTCAGATAAAAAATGTTGGGCACCACTAATATAATGGATATTTTGTTGTCCTATAGCTGGTGGTGAGTGGTATGCAGAGGCACCCCACCTCCTTGCACATCCACCTGGTCGCCACAGCGTGTGTGTTCAACCTGACCACTCAGGACTTGGCACAGGCCATGCCCATCAGCTTGCTCAGCTCTACTGTCACCCAACTGTTAAACACCATGAAGAATTTCCCCAACCACCAGCAGGTCAGGAGTATGCTCAGTGCCTCAAAGGCTTTCACTCAGGATGTGGCATGTACTCTACTCGCCTTTGGGTTCACTACTAATATTAGGTGTTTTAGGAGTTTAAAAACTTGGCGTCTCTACTGGGATGGAAACTTGTTTTCCACAAAAGGTTTTTGTATTAATCTTCTGGTGAGAGTGTGTGTATGTGTGTGCACGCCAAAATTTCAGACTTATGATATCAACTTTTCCTCATTTTGCCTTCCCTACCTGCTGCCAGGTCATAGCCTCCTTTCCACTAGCAATGTGTGCTTCCCAGCAAGCATGGGTCAAAGTTGAAAGATGCTGAACCCGCAAATGCTCCTGAGCTGTGCATTTGCTTTGCGCAGCAGCAAAGTGCTGTTGCGTGGTGCAAGCTATTGAAGATAATGGATGCACTGAAAAACCATTATTTCAGGTAATGGATGGATTTCAGTGCATGCCCCATCCTTTGTGAAAGCCACCATCAGATTTTAGAATCATGATATCATGTAGTTGTATACCAGCAAAAGGTGGCACTCAATGGTTTTGTTCTAGCTGAGTTGCTATTCACCAGAATCCAACTTAATTCCTGACAGAATTAAGACCTAATCCTGACTGTAGTTGTAGTTGCTCTATAATACCCCATACTTCAATTCATGAAGTGTTACCGTCTCTCCAGGTGCAAAAGAACTGTCTGCTGGCCCTCTGCAGTGACTACATCCTCCAGGAGGTTCCTTTTGACAAGTTAGTTTACTTTCCGTCAGTCGTAATATGATCTTTGAGTCCATTGGTCTGGCAGTAGCCAAAATAATCAGTGCACGCATAGAGTGGCAGTGTAGTGTTTTTCCATCAGATTGGAATCCAGCTGAGTTGTGTGGGGTTTTTTTTTTTTTTTCTGAAATGCAACTGCCAAAAGAAATAGTTCTTCCAGATGTTAAACCAAAGCAGTGAACTTTTCACAAGGTTTTGCTGTGCATCACTGGTGTATTTTTGTAATACTGTGTTCCTTATATCCACGCTGCTATCGTGCTTCAGGTATTTAGCGGCAATGCTGGTGATTAACTGGCTGAGCAGCCACGAGGATCCGACCCTGCAGAGGATGGCTGTGGCTGTCATCTCCATTCTGGTGGCCAAGGTCAAGACTTTTCTCGCTCGCTGTGCATTAGTCTGCTGCTGGAAAATAGTGGTGGCACCTTTTAATCCTACCTGTTGAGAGCTAACCCTTTGACACTTATTTCAGCGAGCGGCTTTATGCTTTCATTTAGTCCAGTTAAATGTGGACAATTTTCTTGTGGGATAAAAGTACCCTCTTGTTTTAGACTGACATTTAGAAGAATGGATAAAACACCCTTAAAAGAAGCACTCATCCATTTGTTTTTATGTGCAGTTGTCCACAGAGGAGATGGCACAATTCAGCAAGGATATCTTTATAATGAAGGTACATTAAGGCTCTCAGGGTACCGGCTTAGCACGGGTTTATTTCTAATTCTCTCCCTGTGTTTCTCTTTCCCTCGCCGTCTTTCTCACCTGTCCATTTACAGTTACTTAATGCATACACGTCTCTACTCGATGCCCTTGTCATTCCATCGCTTAATGCACGCCTACGCCTCAATTTGCTCTTTCTCTGCTTCTCAGTCACTTCGTCTTGCTCTCCACACTTAGTTATCCTCTTTTGCTCTATGTCTAAAGCTACACATTAGTATGTTCCCGCTATGTGTACAATATTTCTCCTATATATTTATTTATTCTACAAAAAAAGTAATCTCCCATTTTCTCTCCCCCTCTGTGCTTTTCCACGGTGCCATATTTCCTCTTCTTGTTGTCTCTGTTAACAGCAGCTGCTGGCTATTGTGCAGCAGAAAGCCATGGTTGGAGTTGTCGACTCCACTCTGAAGTTTGCCCTGAGTGCTCTGTGGAACCTGACGGATGAAATGCCAGTAGCAGCGCGCAATTTCATTGAGTGCCGGGGCTTGGAGCTGTACGAGGAGGTTCTGGAGGTAAAGGAGACCAGAAAATAAAGCAATAGACACACTGATTAAAAATGAACATCACAAAGAGAGACGTTAACATAAGAGTGTATGTTTCCTCTCATGCTGTTCCCTTTTGCTTTGCAGTCCTACTACACTGAACCTTCTATTCAGCAGAAAGTTCTTGGCCTTCTGGTGGGTAGTGTATATACTTTTAAATGAAGTCATCTGTAGGCAGCCGTAATCATACACAAAACAGTTCCTGTGTTATGCTTGCCTTTTATATTATGTTTTTGCAGTCACTGCTATAATTGGTCTCCCTGAATTGCAGAACAACATTGCTGAGGTGGAGGAGTTGCAGGCTGATCTGATGGAGGAGGACATTTTGGAGCACATTCTCAGCCTCTTGCAGGACTCTCAGGTGGATGTGGGGGTTCGCTACTTTGCAGGGGGGATACTGGCGCACCTTGCTTCCAGACCAGATGCCTGGACCCTGGAAAATGAGTTGCGCAGCACCGTACTGAAGCAGCTGGTGTGTGTGTGTGTTTTGAATGCTGCTCTTCATGTAAGATCTACCACATTTTGTGAATATGCCTTTCTGTCTCGGCAGCACGATTCCATCATGACGTGGACCCATCTTGAGAGGGAGATGGTGTCTTACAGGTGAGAGAATAGCAAAGACAGAACAGAAATATGTAAAGAGAGAATAAAACTAGTCTCAGTTTGACATCAGACATGAGCTACATGCTGAATAACACTTTATTTAAACAGTTTCCCCATTAATTAGGTTACACATGTTACATTCTCTTTAGATCACACAAAATTTGCACAGTTTTCACCAGTTTAATCAGTGGAATACAAGCCTGATCTTAAACACCATGGACAGTTCCTTTTAACAGTTTTTACCTCTCAGCCTGAAACACTTGGGGCATTAACTGGGTTAACCAGGTGGGCAGCAGTGATGATAACTCGAGAAAAGGTTCTCTGATAGCTTTGAATATCAGCAGCCTTGACCTCATGATTAAGGTAAGACTTCAAGGTCAGAGGTCAAGTTTAGTGAACACAGTAGCTTGAGAAGGAGGTCATGTAGGATCTTTTAAACCATGCCTATAGGTATATTTACTTAGGAAGGATATCATATAGGCTTCTCATATGACAGCACAGCTGCATCTACTGACAATCTCTGATACTTTTGGATTTTGCAACTTTAATATAATTCATGCATTGTTTTCTCAATGGTGCAGCTATACCAGCGCCACTGTTTCAGCGTTTTAGATAAAATGACTTTTCCCCATTTGGCATTCATTAAATTTTCTTAGTGATAATAACCCTTCTGCTGTAGCTGTATGAATTTTCCAGCCAGGGCACAATTTGATAGCTGAAGTCTTAAAAGATGACCTGGTAATTATGTGTTATAAAACTTGTCTTTCCACTAGAATTCTACCACAATTGCTACAGAAAGCTCAGACATCACAAGAAAACGTCCTAAATGTGATTGAGAATCATTTTCTGCATCACCTTAGCTCACATACTCAGCTGGATTGCATCTGGGACAAACAAAAACTGGGTTATTTGATGTCCATGTTTCAGGTCGTTCCATCCTTTTTGCCCTCTGCTTCAAACTTGTCAGCCCGCAGGCGTGCAGCTGTGGGCAGTCTGGGCCATACATCTGGTCTGCACTCAAAACAGTAAGACACACACACAAACACAGCTGTGGGGATCCAAGGGCGGTTACACTATCGGCGTGATGGGTTGATCTGAAACAATTGTTTTATTCATGCAAAAATATGATCATATTTTATAGGCCGTTTGGTTTATTAATAGTCTTGAGCTCTATCCCTCTTTCATCTTTTTATCGCTTCTCCTCTCCTCAATCCATCCAGCTTCACACTACAGCAGCATGCTGGAGAAGGAAGGCCTGACTGAACTTCTGAAAGCTTTGGCTGCACATCCCAGCACACACAGTGACATTAAAGGACTATCAGACAGCGTCTTGAGCATGGTTGAGCAACATCAGATTCATGCGGGAGCGTTCAACAATCAGACGGCACCTCAACGCTCTTGACAGAAGTGTTAAAAAAAGAATTTTACTTGATTTGCTATCTTTGAGCTATATCTGAAATACGCTAGATATATAGTTGCAGAGAAAGCAGAGGCAGTATCAAGGTGCAGACACTTAATACTAATCATCTGGAAACATATTTAATAGAATAAACCACGTAATGCATAATATTTATTTCATATGGACAGTGTATTTGCTTGATGTAAAAAGTTATTTGTGTTATCTATTTTTTAAACTGTTTACTTACTTTGAAACCAGAGTTGCTGTTTACAGAGCGAATGTTCTACTTTGACATGTGCACTGTTTTTAGTCTACATTGATAATGGGCTGAACAGCATAGAAGCTTAATAAAATGAACTGCAGCTAAAAATGGATTGACTTAAGGTTTTAATTTCAAAACCTGTCACTAGGGGGTGCTTTAGTACTGTATTTTTTGGACTGTTTTGCCCTTAATGTGTATTTGTGTAAATTATTTAGGCACTAAATGTACAGATTCCAGGTCATCGTGTGATAAGTGGCTAGGTACCAGCAGGCTTAACCTGCTGTTTATCTGTTTTTCTCTCCTCTTCTTATTTTTCTGTTCTCTCGCACACTGTCGCTCTCTGGCTCTCTGAATTCATTATGTTTTATGTAATACAGCCGGAAGACAGAACTGCTTGTAGGCATCGAGAGTGTCTATTATAAATTGTTCTATTAATAATTCCTTTTGAGAAGTGAATTTAAAAAGCTCACGTGAATATTTGACTATTACCAGGCTGCTCAACTTTTTAAGTGTCAATTTGCTTCGATTCACCTGTTTAAAAAAGAAAATCCCAGCAGGCATTTAAAAGTATTTATTAAAAAATAAAATAATGTTGCATGTTGTGATTCAGCCAGGTTTCTCATTTCCTTGGAAGTGGTGGGTTATTCTGTACGCTTGAAAACGGGAACCAGATCTGATCCAGAGGCAGCATTTAACACAGACTCGCCTTCTAAACTTTAAACTCACAGTGGCAGCCCTGTGTTAAAAGTTTAAGTGCTAACAGCCAGAGAGGTGTGAAGTTCAAGTCATGAGAAGGGTGGAAAAACAGCACTTCCTTCGAGGGTTTTTATTACAGTTGTGCTGTTACTCGATAGCGTAGAACTCCACTTCCACACAGGAAAAGACGGCGTGTGATGAGTTAAAGTGACTGGAGAGAACCGAGCCAAAGGACAACAGCGCTGTGCACTGTTACAGGTCTAAAGTTTCCTTCTGTTGCTCGAGGAACCTATCAATATTTAAGTGACACGAGGAAGAAGCAGACAGAAGGATATCAAACGGACAAAAGCAAGGGGGAAAACATGGAAATGGTTTGTAAAAAAGAAGAAGAAAAAAAGCTGAGAAAGGGCCAACGAAAGTCTAATTTGGTTAATTAACAAGAAGTCAGTAAGAGGATTATTTATAAAGAGAGCTTCCTAAAGTGACTGATTATCTTTACTATTTGTAAGAAGTAAAGACGGAAAGGGGTTCATGATTCTTTTAAAAAGAAATTAACAGAAGTCAAATCCACAATTGAATGACTGTATTCACTGGGCTGACTGAATTAAAAATGGACGTGATTCTGTCAGGCAAAATTAGTGTATGTGATATATCACTGATGGTAGACTATAGTGTTTGCTAGATGTCAAGTGTTGAAATACAGAAATTCTGGAGTTTCAAAATTGACCCAGGTGTCTCCGAAGATTCGAGCCCAAGATTCTTCATTCAGGTGTCAAAGTTATGGAGCTAATACTGATTCAACTTGAAGACTATTAACTGTTTACTGTGAAAGTACAGGGACACAGTACCTTTTGGGCATGCCAACCTTGACCCTCACTTGATCCCTGAAACTCCTTCCCTGTGTCTCTCAGTTGCTTTCACCTCCAGCCTCATAATGTGCCTGGACTCCTATCCTTGAGTGTAAGGCAAGGCAAGGCAAGGCAAGTTTATTTGTATAGCACAATTCAACAACAAGGTGATTCAAAGTGCTTTACAGAGACATTAGAAACAAAAACAAATAAAAAGCATGATTTAAAATTGATTAAAACAAGCAAACAAACAAACTAATTAACAAACAAACAAAACAGTATATAAAATCAAAACAGATAAAATCAGAACAATAGATAAAATCAGTAGTTAAATGTAAGTTTTGAAATTTAAGCTTAAAAGTGTGGATTTGGTGCTTTATTCAAATGCAGCTGAGAATAGGTGAGTCTTCAACCTGGATTTAAATAAACTGAGTGTTTCAGCTGATCTGAGGCTTTCTGGGAGTTTGTTCCAGATATAAGGAGCATAAAAGCTGAATGCAGCTGTATTGTGCAAAGATGTCCAAGAGGTGTTTTTTGATGTGAAAATGCATACACATACAGTGCAAGCAATCCTGAAGGTCACTACATTATTTCATTTGCTCCAAAAATTGAAGTATTAAAGCAAAAATTTGCAAGACTATCAGTGCTAGAAGCAGTTAATGTACAGCATATGAATTAGATATGAAGCTTTTTTGTATTAAGCTAAGCTTAACTCATTGTTGGTATTTATCAGACAGCAAGAAAGTATTCTGTTCAGAGAAAGAGAGAAGGGTGGAGATTGGCAAAAAGCTAGAAATAGGCACGTCAATAGGGAAAATGGCAGGTGCAGATATTTCTGGCCATATGGCCAAAATATTTAAGAGACAAATACAGCAAGGGAGGGATAAAGTGACATTTAAGAGATAAGAGGAACAGAGCCAGTCAAATGAAAATTAAAGTCCCTTTCATGCCAGTTGTATGTGCAAAAAATACCACAGACCAGTTTGCAAAGTGCCTGTCTCAGTCTGAAATACCATTGTGCTGCTTTTGAGTTGGAGCTTAGTGTGAGTAAGCATCTCGTTATCTCACTTGTGCAGCCAGCTCCGTTGGATTAAAACAACTGTGCACTGGCCTGGGTGCCCAGAATACACTAATGTAAAATGCAACACATCTCCAGCTGCGAATGTCTGTGTGCCTATTAACTTGTGTGCGACGGTCTCTGCAGTGCATATGTGCCTATTGGCTTTACAGGTTTTTGACTTGGAAGCTAATTAGACACCGGCTAGCCTTCTACATACCCACAGAGCAAGAGCGGAAGAAAACACGTTTCAAGAAAAGAAGAGGAGGAGAGGAGACGTCTAAGAAGGCGAAACAAAAAAAAGAAGAAAAAAACACTTCTCCAGGCAGAACTGTGACGCACAAAAGGACACACCATCTCCTCTCCAATGACCTTTTATTGCTGGGGAAGGATACAGAGTTGGCAGGCCCCTGAGCCTGTGTGGAAATACAGTGTGTAACAGCAGCAGGACCATCCTCCTCTTTGCCAAGTGAAGGCAATCAATCAATAGCCTCTTTCCAAGGAAGGGATAAGTAGAAGTTGTCAATATTGAGTCCAATAGAATATATACTGCAATAAAATATATACTATATACTGCATGTGACAGAAATCAAATCAAACAGTAATGTTATTTTGCAACAAATCCCACGACACAAATAATTTGCTTTGAGAATGTACTGAGATCACAATGGAGGAAATGAGGGAAGCAAAACTGGTGGAAAACCAGTGTTTGCAGATCCTGATCCTTCTGTGGTCAGAAAGTAACTCGGAGTATAAAACAAGAACCCTCCTTAGCCTTCGTGTGTTCACAAATGCATGCAAAAGAAATGCATTTCAGTATACGTTAAAGTATTTTCTTTACAGGCGTACAGCATGTATCGCAGATTTGTCTCAGCTAACATTAATTTGGGTCTGATTAATGATGAAATTCTCACATAACAGCTGTAACACTGACACCAGATTTCCACCCTTCCGTGGAAATATCCCCCTCATCTCCAAGTTCAGTTTAAGTCATTCCACTATTCCATGACTAAAGGATTATTTTCCAATTTGATGTGTGTGTGTGCATGACTGTGTGTAAGTGAGCATGTTTGTAAGTAGATGTGTCAGAGGGCTATTACGGTCGGTTAGAGCCAGTCTTACTTCATGTCACATCTCCCATCTGCAGGCATTTTTACATTGGCCCGTTTGCCTCCAGCTCAGTGGGTGCACACAATGGTGCAAAAATATGAGCAGGAAGCAGGGCTGCAGGAGCTTCTGCGTCCAGTAGCTGTGTGCATTTCCTTGTCTATTTACTGAACTGGCTCGCAGTCACAGCTGTAATGTGACCATATCCAGTTGGGCGCATCTCTGTCCTGGAGCACATCCTGACCACTGCCTCAGCTTGGCTTTTGAATGATGGGATATGAAAATGAAAACAAACATCCATTCGCAAGCACCACAGCTGCCTTAAGTACTGCTATTATTTCAAAGCCACAGTTCAACATCTTGGGAAATGTGCTCTTACTACTTGCTAACTTGCCAATGGTCAGATCAAATGATTGTTGCCCCTCAGGTTTGTATGTTAATGTGATGCTGTAGCCAGTTGCTGCTGAACTTAGATTAACGTGGAACCAGAAGGAAACAGCGACCCTAACCCAACCTGCCAAATGAATGTTACGTTTTTGTTTAAAGGAGCACTGCAGTCCTATATAAAATAAAAAATGGCAGCTTTTAAATCCTTTTGTGGTTCTGTGAATAGAAAGAATCGCTTCTCTTACATTACCACTCTGCCCTTTGAACACCTGTTCTGGTGCTATGTAGCTGCAGTTGTAGTTGGTGTGTAACCATCATACACTAAAAAACTGCTGGTCTTCAAAGTTAACTAATCAACTCATCTAGCACTTTTTAAACCCACTTAAATTTTTACCTTTGTGTTATGCCAGCTTAGTTTCCTTCCAAGAGCTAAGCTAGTTGTCTTCCCCTATTTTTATGCTATGTTAATAACCTGCTGGCTTTTCATCAGATAGACAAGAGAAAGCTTTCTACTTTATTTTACCATCAGAAAGAAAGCAAATTATATCAATTTTGTTTGATTTGATTGATTGGTAATTTATTTCAACATGTGAACAATATACAAGTACATTTAGAAAAGAAATGAGAGAAAAAAAATATACTATACAAATTACATACAAAAAAACATTCTGATTAATTTACATGTTGAAAGGGAGTGGGAAGAAGTATACACTTATTTAATCCCACCCCTGTCCCATAAATTATCAGTGAATATTTAGTCAGCTTCCTTACTGATATAATTTGTAATAAAAATAGTGAACAGATTTCTGATATACTATATACTATAATATCACATCATGAATTTTTTGTTTGTTTGTTTTTAAATAGAGACATTCACTTAATTTAAATATTTTCCTTTTCTTTATAGATCGAGAAGATCATATTTTTATAACTCTTTTTGAACAGTTTTATGTTTGGACATTGCTTTAATTCCATATTCAGTTTGTTCCATAGTTTCACTCCTTGAACAGAAACACAAAAGCCTTTTCTTGTAGTACGTACCTTCATTGTTTTGAAGTTACAAAAACCCCTTAAATTATAACTTCCTTCTTTCAAAAAAAACATACTCTGAATATTACCTGGCAGTTCTTTATTTTTTGCTTTGAATAGAATTTGTGCTGTTTGGAATTTCACTATATCGTCAATTTTCAATATTTCAGACTGCAAAAATAGTGAGTTTGTATGTTCCCTATAACCTGCATTGTGGATGATTCGAATTGCTTTCTTTTGAAGAGTAAAAAGTGAATGTAATGTGGTTTTATAGTTATTGCCCCAGACCGCTGCACAATAGCTTAAGTATGGTGAAACCAGTGAACAGTAGAGAATATGAAGTGATGTTCTGTCGAATACCTGTTTTGCCTTGTTTAGTACTGCAATGCTTCGTGATACTTTGGAATGAATATATCTTACGTGAGCTCTCCAGTTAAGTTTTTCATCTATTATTACCCCCAGAAATTTATTTTCACTGACTCTTTCAATATCAACACCATTTATTTGAATCTTTGCATTAGTATTTAAACTACTATTTCCAAATAACATAAGTTTAGATTTATTCAAATTTAATGATAATTTGTTTTTATCAAGCCAGAACTTCACTTTACTTATTTCATTAGTCATATCCTCCAATAAATTCTGCAGATCATCACCAGAGCAAAAAATGTTTGTATCGTCAGCAAAGAGAACCATTTTTAATACTTTGGACACTTTACAGATGTCGTTAATGTACAAGTTGAAGAATTTTGGACCCAAAACTGACCCTTGGGGTACACCACAAGCAATGTCCATACATAAGGAGCAACCACCATTTATTTTCACAAACTGCTTTCTGTCACTTAAATAACTCCGGACCCAATCTAAAACTACCCCTCTGACACCATAACGTTCCAGTTTTCTTATTAATATATCATGATCTATAGTGTCAAATGCCTTTGTCAAGTCTATGAATAACCCAGCCACATATTGCTTTTTGTCTATGGAATTTGTGATGTATTCTATTGAATCTAATAGTGCCGATGATGTTGATCTGCTTGATCTGAATCCGTACTGACTCTCAGTGAGTAGTTTATGTTTATCTATAAATTTTTCCAGTCTGTTTTTAAACAGTTTTTCAAGAACTTTTGAGAATTGAGGTAGTAAAGAGACAGGCCTGTAGTTTGTGAAATGGTGTTTGTTTCCAGATTTGTATAGAGGTATAACTTTTGCTATTTTCATTCTGTCTGGAAATCGACCAGTTTGAAATGATAAATTACAGATGTATGTAAATGGTTTTATAATAGCCTCAATGACTCTTTTAACCACTATCATATCAATATCATTACAATCCAAAGATTTGTGATTTTTACATTTTTTGACAATTTCAAGAACTTCATTTTCATCAACGGCTGTGAGAAACATAGAATATGGATTTCTGTCAATCAGTGTATCGGGTTTTTCCTGTGCTTTCCCAGGATGAGTGATTGTTCTTGCTAAATTTGGTCCAGCAGTTACAAAGAATTCATTGAGACTATTTGCCACAACATCCATATTGTATTCTTCATGGTCATTACAAATGAAATACTTGGGATAGTTCTTTTGTCCAGTCCCACATTTTATAACACTGTTCAGGATTTCCCATAATCTTTTATTATTATTTCTATTTATATCTAATTGCTTCTTATAGTATTCCTTTTTACTAAATCTAAGTATATTAGTTAACCTATTTTTATATCTTTTGTATCTGATTTCAGCATCTTTAGTTCTCGTTCTTAAGAACTCTCTGTATAGAGCATTTTTCTTTATACATGCATTTTGCAGACCTTTTGTTATCCATGGACAGTCCATATATTTCTGTTTCCTACTATATTGCTTTATTGGACAGTTGGTATTGTACAGTAATGTAAATATTCTAAGGAATTTATTATAAGCACTATTAACGTCCTGTTCCTGATATACTTCACCCCAGTTTTCCTTCAATAAATCTTTTTTAAATGCATTCATTCTTTCTTCTGTTCTTACTCGTCTGTACTCTTTTTTACTGTCCATTTTATTGATCTTGTAATTCCTATCATAGATTGTAAAAATTGGAAGATGGTCACTTATGTCGTTAATCAGGAGTCCACTTACAGTCTTATTTTCAATGTCATTTGCAAAAATGTTGAGAGTTGCACAATGTGATGTAATCCTGGTAGGTCTAGTAATTTTAGGGAATAGATTCATACAGTGCATTGTGTTTATAAATTCCTCAGTGGTTTTATGTTTATTTGGGTTTAGCAAATCAATATTGAAGTCTCCACAAATGAAAACTTTTTTGCGAGCTATTTCAATAAATGTTTCTTCTATCCAGTCTTTAAATGTCTCAATACTACTACCTGGAGCTCTGTATATACAGCTAATGATTACATTTTTACTTTTTTCTTTACAAATTTCAACTGTAATACATTCTAGTACATTATCAATCACCATCGTCATCTTTTCCACCACATTAAATTTCAAGGATTTGTCCACATACAAGGCCACTCCTCCTCCTCCTTTGTTTCGCCTAGTTATAAATGTGAATTCATAACCCTCCAGTTCAAAGTCTGTTCCTTTTTCCATATTGATCCAAGTTTCTGATAAGGCAATGACACTAAATGGATGTGAAAACTGGTTAAGATATTCTTTGATATGACTAAAATTAGCATAGAGACTTCTACAGTTAAAGTGGATAATTGATAATTTATTCTCAGTTTTAATCCTCTGATTGTAGTCTTTATTTGTATAGTAGCAGCAATTGTTATTGTTAGATGAGAAAAAGTTGTTGTCTGGATCTATTTCATATTCCAAGTCGTGTGTATTGTGATCCATATAGTTAAATGTTTTCAGTTCCAATTGATCATATTCTGCAACTGTCTGACTGATGCAGCTGATTCTTCCAGATGTATCTGAGTTCTTCCTTCCAGTGTGTGTCATAAGTGAGTGTGTGGTTGTCTGTTACCTTGTTTGCCGTCCAGATCGTGTTGCTCACTGATATTTTTCGAGATCCGCCATATTTTTAATGGTCAGAACTTTGGCTTCCTTTTGTGATGCGAAACAATACTATTGTACTCGCTGTCAGAATCAGTGTTAATAAGAGTCTTTCTACCCCAAGGGGAAATTAGAGGCAGAACCAAGGCTTCTGTCTCTGTGTGTTTAAGCATACGTGTGCCTAAGTATGGGTTGACCATGAAGCACGGGGGTGTAACAAGTGCAAAATGTTCCATTTTACTTCATCCACTTAAATATTGAAATTCAGCTCATTCACGTGCTATGCAACAGGAAGCTGTTATTACTCAAAACCAAGCTTTGCAAACCTTCACCTTGTGTAAACGAACAGAGAGGGAGACGTGGGTTTTCCTTGTCATTTCATGTGTGTCACTGTGCTGACATGAATTGGGGCAATCAGCTATCCTATTTCCAGTCTGCACCCTCACCCTTGCCTGTGGCATCGCATGGCCTAATCAGTAAGCTGCAGCAGAAACTAACACAGGCTCACAGTCAAAATGATCGAGTTTATGTATGTATGTGTATACATGAGAGTTTAGTATGGAGACCTGAATAGACCTGCACATTAAGCAATGCATTACTGACAGAACCCATGCAAATATTCCACCCAAAGCCATAGAAGCAATCAGGAGCACAGGACTGAAGGCATCTCAGCATACTGCTGAAGTAACAGTATATATAATTATGCATGTACCAATCAAAACATCGGTACATGCATAATTATATATACTGTTATGAGTCAGCATTAATTCCAATCATCTCTCTCTCTCTCTCAAGAGAAAACAAGCAACAAAAAATTTGAATTATTTTCTGACTGTCTTATGTTTGTGGTTTATATTTGCTTTCTTCTTTTAATAGCTCTTAAGGATGCAACAAGAAAACCTTTGTACATCAAACGCTGCCATGTGTTTGCCGCGTGAAAGGCCTGTGGTGACCAAAAATAAAATACCTGTGACACCACCTCTGACACATCCATAAATACTGTGTTTATAATATGCTATTATTGTGCATTCATTTCATCACATAAAATATAAAACCCTACCTTTTTTTTTCTTTTTGGACAATTCACAAGAATATGTGACTGGAAGTGCCAGTAAATGTGTGAAGAAAGGTTTCTCACTATTAGATGTAGATCACATTACAGAAAGGCATCAGTTTGTGCAGTTGCAGTTCAAAAAACCTTCACATGTTTCGGCACACAAATCCTGCCACATTCAGTCGACCTTGACATTATCAGAATAGCAAATTAAACCCAAAGCCATGGAAACAAAGTATTGTATAGCTAAATATATTTTGGCTCTCGTTAATTTGATTTAATGTGTGTGTGTCTCAAAATGTCTTCAGTAAAGTATTTCTTTTCTGCTTTGCTTTCAATTCTGCGATATGTTATACTTGGATACATCTAAACATTTGACTTCAAACACAGGAAAAAAGTATCTGATCTAATCCTTCGCATGTCTGTCATAGCTTTTTTTTTTTCTTTAATCAAATGAATAATTCTGAGACAGGAACAGTACACATACAAAAGGCAGACTGATGTCTCGGTTGAAGCAAGTTGATACTAAAGTCAGGGTCAATGGAGAGCAATTCCAGATAAGTATTAAAAGCATGGAAGGTTTGTGACATGGAAACCTGAAGCACAGCAAGTGTTCATGTTTGCTATTTTGGGCATAAATAATGTTTGTCTTTGCACAGTAACTCAGTCACCAAAAAAATACAAAGAATTGTTTTTTTTAAGCATTTTGAAATGATCACAAATAGGATGTTTTCGTATGTTACAGGAAATCCTATTTCATTCTTTAATGAACGTATACACACCTTGTAAGGCTTTTTGGTGCATTAACAGTGCATGCAGAAGTAGATAGGACACTGCACTCCAACCCAACAGAGTAGAAATCACTTATCACATTGTCCTGTTTGCTCGCCATCCAGCAGGGCCCACTGCCAAAACAGATCTCAGCAGCTGGCATTTGTGGGCTCTCTCCACTTCACAACAACTGTAGAACCTTAACACAAATACGGCCACAGCAGTTTGTTTCTGGGCTAATGATTAAGGGAAAGATGGATTACAGTACAAAATCATGCCCCAGCAGTGCACGGACTGACACTCTCACTGTGCAGAGTCACACATAAAGCTACATCGTACACTCTGTCACATACACGGGGATAAATGCACTCCTTAAAAGGAGTTCCTCCTCTCCTTCCTGTCATACCTGTGGGTGGAGCGACAACAAGACATTTATAATGTTACACAGAGGAGCTCGAGCTGTGTCACAATTGTATTGCTTTGGTTAGTGCCATCATGGAGGTCCTTGAGAAAACTGTCAGTGTAAACAAAACAATTCTATATAAGATGGCTGTATGGTTTAACCAAATAGTGTTTGTGCATTTTATAATACTAGGAAAATGTTTTGTATATTTGAACTGGGTCTATAGTTACTACAGAAGATTTGGCAAACATTTCTAGTTTCCTTCTATTGGATTTTTTAGCGAATGCTGTAAACCAGACATGTAAAAAATGATGGTAACACAAGATTAATTCTTTTTTCTTTGAGTGAGAGGCATATTTGTATCCATCCACTAAATATAAAGCCAGTACATGGTTAGCCTAGCTTGGTATTAAGACAATGGAACGCAAACAGCAACATTTTTTCTTTGATGGTTGATTTTACCTCATAGATTTAGAACTAATCTAGCTGTAGGTGCGAATGTGAGCCATTGTCTGTCTCTCTGTGCCAGTCCAACCTCTCACCCTATGACAGCTGGATGCATGGATACATGGATATTTTGACTATGGCTTAGATATAATTGTCCGACTTAGATGTCTAAACTTATCCACACACATTTGTTTAGCTCTTAAATGTCTTAAGTGGGATTATTTTTGCTATAATTTCCTTATAAGTTTAAACCTCTGAATGTATTCAGCATTGCTGCTCAAAGATGGATGTAGCTTCTGTTCCTAAAAGGTGAAGCTAATGTGAAAGTGCCTTAAACCTGATTCTTTCTCGTGGCCAGCAGGGGGCGACTACACGGTTTCCAAACAGGAGTTCAGCAGTTTAATAATTTATGGCAAAAACCGCCCTTCAACTCCCGCTGTCTTTGACTTCATTAAGAGTTTGTTTTTGTTTTTTAAAAATAATAGCTATATGGTCTCAGATGCTAGTTTCAATTCTTACTGAATATAGCATGATGTTTAGTTTGTAAACCATGATCCCCTTTAGAGATGGCTTATGGTTGATAAATCATTACTGTATGAGTGTGCAGTGTCCCTCCATTTCTCACTCAGATCCACCACTTTCTTGTCACATCTGGTTTCAACATCAGCAAATGTCTGTCTTTTAATAAAAAAAAAAAGTCTGTGTTGTTCATTTTTCACAGTGGTCAAGATCTTCTGTGCCCAAAACATATTTTTTCCTATAAACGTTATCAATGAGTTTTATTTTTATGATATCAGTGCAGTGAAACAGCTATGGGCCAATAGCTGTAGACAGTAGGTGAAGGTCTTTTTTGGAGGAAAATACTTTTGTGCTCCTTCACTGAGCTACAAATCCAGTTAGAGCTCTGTTTCTGTCAAGCAAGCCGTCAACATCTTTAGTTCTGGTATCCAGCTTTCCTCAGTACATCCATAAGATAACCATAATAAAGCATCTTAGAGGAATATTCAGTGAAAAATGTACCAATAAAAAAGACAAACTGATCTGGAGAAAAAAAACTACAACTACAGTCACAAAAACACACTTTTCCTACTCAGTGTTAACAATATCATCAGCAAAGCACAAACTGTAAGCCACGTTTTCCGTCTTTATTTCAACTGGTGTTACTATAGTGCAGGTCGCAGTTCACAGGTAACCTGGGGGTAGGTTACTTTTAGCTTAAGATTCTATCTTTGCCTTGTCTTGACTTTTTTTTTTTACTTTTAAACTTTAAAATTTCGAAAAGCTGATTTTAAACTGATGTGAAGATCAGTCAGAAATATCTCTGTGAAAACATATTCAGAGTTTTTCTGAGATATGTTGTTTTTGAGTTTTTTTAATGCTAACTTTGCACATAAAGTAACAAAATATGTGGTCATATATTTGCATACATAGTCTATGTATTACCCAAGGACTGGAGACCTCCACTATGGCGACTACAGTGTGTGTAACAACACCTGGAAGCCCACTAAAAATGATAGAAACACATTCCTTGTTCCATTCATTAACAGATCTGAGCCTGATAAACGGACCCAGTTTCATGAGACTTCTCAGACAGTCGTGGAAGTTGAAAGGAGGCACTGTGGGGAATCCATGGCGAGAGGGGTGGGATTTTTGTTTTAAACAGTATGTGAAGTTTTTAAATTCCCATTGTCATGGCCACTCCTGGTGCTCGCAGCACGGCCTGTCTCAATGCTTTCTTCCTCGTCGTCCATCTCGAGCTGCTCGTCTTTCTTCTTGATGTAGCGCTCATAGAGCACCATGATGACACCCATCACCCAGGCCGACACGGTGCCAGCAGCGAAGATGACAAAGCCGATGACAACAAAGAAAAGGTAGTCCCAGGAGCCGAGTGTTTGATGACATAACGTCCGTAGCTGGATGCCCACCTCCCCCAGTCGACGGCCCTGAGTATCAGCAGGTGAACCGCACACCGTCTGGCCCTCATCTGTCACACAAAAGTACACCAAGGAGGAACGGTGAGGATTAATCATGGGACAAAGTAACATATCAGCATTTTTCTATTGTTAGAACTCAATCCTTTTTTTTCTTCTTTCTTTCATAATATCAAAGAAACGCACCACAGACAGTTCACAGCTGTCCTAGAGTGGCACCGCTCGAGCGATGTTGTTACTGTTAAGTGACATTTTTAAGACACAAGGCAAGTGAAAGTTCATCAGATCTTTTTCTATAAAAATATTGTTTTCTTTATGATTATTAATTTAACTTTTTATTAATACATCATAAGGTGGTTAACTCTCTAAAGCCTGAACCATTAATTTTTTTTGTTTGTTTGTTTTAAACTGGAGAATTCATTACACCTTCTAACAAATTTTAAAAAGTATAATAGTATAATATAAGTTTCAATTTGTATCGCTTTTGATACATCTGGCATTTTTTGTGCAATTTATTGCTCACAGTTCATCTTAAACAAACCACACTGATGACATAGATGTCTGGAAAACACATGTATTAAATATGAGACACTTGGTGTCAGAGGGCTAAAGCTGCTTTAAAATCAAGATTTCTCTATAGGACTAATTACAGCAGAGCTGTTCAAGCTCCTCAGCCTCAGCATCACACGGTCTCCTTCTGTTTTACTTCCAGGCGACTCGCTGACTGTAAACAAACACCTCACAACTTTTATCGTAATAGCTTGAACCATAAACAAATAAACAAACAAAAAAAAAAACCAGGTAAAAATGATCAATAAATCAGTGGTTCAACTTTCTAACAGATCGTACAAGTTCAGAAAAAAAAACTTCACCAAATAATAAAAGCAAAAACTTACAAAATAGTAGAAAATGTGACAGGACACATATAACTCCTGTTATCCCCTCCACTGTACTATATCATTCATCCCTCCGATCTCTTCCAATTATCTTTATCAGAGTCGCAGGGAGGCTGGACCTTATCCCAGCTGCCACAGGGTGAGAGGCGGGTTCCCCCCAGGACAGGTCGCCAGTCTGTCACAGAGCTCTTTCTCTCTCACACGTTCTTCATCCAGTACTTTTACTTATGTACAGCAGATGTGTGTAAAACCTTTGCATCTAATTAGCATATGATCTATGAGATCCTTTGCTGTGAGAGTTGTAACATAATGCAAAGTACGATATCATACATATGGCATTAAAGAGAGCAGCCTTTTGAATAATTCAAGCATGTTTGTACTTGTTTTCCTCAACATTTGTAAATGGCAGCATCCTGAGACGAGGATATCCAAAACTCATTCACATTCATACTTCTAAATAAATAAATAACCAAAAGGCATCAAATTGCATCATAATAATGTTGCTGTTTCTTTCAGAAAACTACAAAAGCTTTAAGAGCTTCCTGCGCTTCACAGTCTGCTGTTGATGCAGCATTATGTTAACAAAAAAGAAAAAATCATGGATGAAATATTCAAATTCCTTTTCCCTGCACAGGATTAGTGAGTGACTTGAGCCTTTGTGTCTGCTTGAAACCACAGATAATAAGGGTTCTCATCATCAGGGACTGGATATGACTTCACTACAGTACTGAGACCTTGCTGAAATCCACATATTCTAACAAAATATTGAGTTCATTCGCTTTCGGAAAACTGCATGAACTATAATTTTAAAGCCCTCTGAATGAAAATTAAACACACCACATTATAGGTGTTGAGCCCTGCAGCAGCTCACCAGAGAGGCCTTTTTTTTAAGATAACAATCCTGAAAGCTGGTTGAGTCTTTTGTTATTGTGAGCAAAAAAGTGCAACACAGCAGAGTGTGGCATCTCCACGCGGCCACTGTTTTTAATTGGCTTCTGTTTTTTCAGAGCTTTTGTGCTAGGAGAAATTCCCACTGGGAGAGATGAAAAGACTTGGAAGTTTCTGCACAGGGAACAGTTTCCTGTAGCCCCATTTTCATACCAGCATGCTTAAAATACCCTGACTCTTTTTGCTGTGAGATGCATGCCATGGAATTGTAACATTCACACAACCCTAACAAACAGAGGAAAACCGAGACATGACCATCAGAGAATAACTGTAAACTTACTGCACAACACTTACATAAACATCTCATTAATATTGAACAGAGTGATCTCGTCGCACAAACCGCTGATAAATAACAAAACATTCATAAATCTTTTTTTTTACTATGAAAAATGACAATGAAAACGTTTACTCATGTATTACCCTATAATTTTGTAGCTTTATGTCGTATGTAGTTGGTCACCCAGCTGCCAATAGTTTGCTGTATTGGACAAATTGATAAGAATTCAAATAGACTGAGAATGATGAATGTGATCTTGCCCAGTTTGGGTGAAGATCCATTAGGTGGTCATTGTGTGCAAATTCAGATCATTGTAGCAGAGATCATTGGTCTTTCAGCAAGGTAAGCTTTGACTTTATGAACATTTTACTGTATTCTGTGTTATTTCAGCTGACAATTTTAGATGACAATAAACAATAATAATAATAATAATGACCGTCAAAACATTTTATATACAGTACTGTGAAAAAGTCCCTCATTTATTTCTGTTTTAATAGAAAAGTAGGAAATAAGTACAGCTTACATTTATGGTATGTTTACACTTATACAGGAATATTAGACATAAGTAAAGTTTGTCTGAGCCAATCCATGACCATCACATTTAACTTTACAATATTTTGGTATACAGACGAGTTCATGGTCGACGCAGTGACTGAAGGTTGCCCTGGTCATCACCCCTCCACCACCGGGCTTTACAGCTTTTGTGCTGATGTGCTGTTTTGGTCCAAATGTGGCACTGTGAATTATCGCCAGATATCGCCATTGTTGCAGAAGTCTTGTAGTTTGTTCGGATGCAGCTTTTTAACCTAAGCTGTCCTGACATGTTCTTTGTAGAGATAATAAACTTTCTCCTGGCAACCTTTCCAAACTGTTTGTCAAATTGTACTGTCATGAACTTTAACATTGAACATGCTAGTTGAGGCCTTCAGAGTCCGAGATCTAGCTCCTGTTTTTTTTACAGGTTCTGTAAACATTGCACAGTTTGAACTTCAGGTAAATATGCTGCGACTTCCACTCCTGGGAACAACTGTCTTGAATGTTTTCCACTTGTGAGTAATTTTTCCCGCTGTAGAATGACGGACTTCGAATGGTTTAGACATGGCTGCACAAACCTTCCCAGACTGCTGGCTGCAGCAGCAATCGCTTCTTTAAGAACTGATGATCAGTGCATTGCAATTAAGTGCATTTCATTATCGGCACCTAGCTGCATTCTGCATTTTAGCTTAATTTTTGTTAAACAAATAATGACATTGTGTAATATGTCACATCCTAATCTGAGGTTATGTTTCCCAAATTTTAATACCTGCTAAGGACCAAATCATTTTTATTATGTCTTGACATGAAAAAAAACCCTAGAATTTAAATCATCTACACTTCCTTTTCCAAGTATTGGCTTTTTATGAAACTACTTTAAGAGACACATACGATTTTGAAATATTGGGCTGATGCCAATCCTGATGTTTGAAGTAACAGTTTGGCTAATAACCAGTTTGGTTTTCTTTAATTCCCAATTTCTGCCAAAAACAAAGAAGAAAGAAAGTTGTTATTATAACAGATAACTGTACTGTTTTCTTTCAGTTCTTTATGTGTTTGTGATTAATGAAGATCGGCCACGTCCATATTCACTGATGACCTCACATGAATCAACAAGGCCATTAAATGCAGGTGTTTAGCCGTTATTGTTGCACCCTTAATTGCTCCAAGTCAACTCCAAGTCAACTCCAAGTCAACAGCATTTTTACTTGCTTATTGTTATAGTTCAGCTGAATTTGTTTACTTCTTTCTGCATTTAACCTGCACATTCAGTCTTTTAGACTAATTCACCTATTTGTTAATCGCTTTTCTTTCATTTTTATATCAACTGTTTAGTTAATATTTTACCTAATTGTTTTCAAATGTTCACACTCAATTACTTTTAGCTGTTTAAACCTATTCCGCTTGCTCACTGGCAACACATATAAAAACAGGCTCAGGTTGGTGGGAGGTGTGATTTGACAGAGGGTGACAGGGATCATACCGTCGCTTTCAATCAAACTACTCGACAATTCCATCTCAATGAAATGTATGCTTCCCCTAATATATTATTCACTGTGCGCTGAAATCTCTGCTTTTATGCTCAGAGAAGCTCTTATGTGTCTCAAAGATTAAAAAATGAGCATGCAGCTGAAGAACACGAGGAGGCTCTGCTCCTCTAAGCTTAATAGCAGGGAAAATTCAAAGTCTGCTCTGATCCTCTCAGAAGCTTCTGCTGCTGCTCACTGTTCACACAATATGCTGCTCAAATTCCGACAGCCCTCCATGCAGACACAAATACGTACAGTGTGCATTCCCACTTAATGCACTGTACATGCATGTGTCTGCATGAGATTTAAGTTTCCAATCTGAATCTGCAAATGGTTGTGGATGCACATGTCCGCGTGTGTGTGTTTGCATATGCAGGTGTGTGTGTGAGGGGAGGCCTGGCAGCTAGGAAGGAAACCCTTATGGCTTCACCCCCTATACCCCTACAGGGACTGACATCAAAGGACAGGGCTTTCCCTCTCTCCTTCCCCCATCCACACTGCTCTATTTCTAGACGCTTTCCTTATATAACAGCTGAGAGAGTGCTAATCTAGCCAGGAAGGCGAGACAGAGGAGAATCTGTTGGTTCCTTCCTGAGGCTTTATTTCTTTCGCTCCCTCTCTCCCTGTCTCTCGCTTGGTCTCGATGCATTTCCTAAACCGAGGAGACAAGGCGAGCCATGTTGCATGAGCCAGGTGAGACCCAGGCAAGCGATAACAAGGCTTGGGAGCCGGAGCTTGCAGCTGAAAAACAACCGTCTCTAAAATGTTTTTCTACGCCCCCCCCCAGAAACCCCCTCCCCACCCCCCAGCTACACAAGTATGCTTTGTCTGTGTTTAAACGTCTCAGTGCACAAATCAGTCAGTGTGTAAAATCTGCGCCTGTGAGGGTGTGTATGTGTGTGAGTTTCTATAGTGTTTACCAAAGGCTGCGTGTAGATGTAGAGAATGTTTGTATCCATGTGTCCGCCTTCTCCCTCGCTGGCAGCTGTCACTGGAAGAGACTCAACTCCAAATTAAGCTAGACAAAAGGCAACGAGAGGCAGGAAAATGGGACAGCTCTTGCAGGACTCCTTTTGGACTCAGTCTGAGCTTCACAGGGAGCATGATGAACTATAGTGTGTGTGTATGTGTGCGTGTGTGTGAGAGGGAAAAGAGCAGGGGATGCCTTTTTAGTGAGCGTGGCAGTTGTATTATAGCTGTGGTGTTAGAATTATGGCTGGCTTCTTGCTCAGTAAATCACACTATAAATAGCAGCTGCCCTTTTGCATAGTGACACATCCACACCATTATCCACGAGCATAATAACTCAAAGTAAGAACGATGATGGAATACCGGACACATTTATCAGCTTGACAGCAACAAAACAAAGGGGATCAATATTTGATGGTGGAGCCATGATCCATTTATCACGCCTGCAACGCAGGAGCCTGATAGCAGATTGATTAGTCATTCTCAGATTTAAAAAACAAAACAAAAAAGAAACGCCTTGTTTCCTTCATCACTGCAGAGAGCAGAACAGAATTTATGAGTAAAGTCGCCAGAAGACAAATCAAGTGGGTCCCTGCCTACGATCTTCTTTCACCCTCTTTGTCATTTGATAGTCTGATTGCTGCCACGCTCCACTGCTGTCACCTGCGTCTCATCCCACTGAAAGATGAGAGAGGAGTGAAGTTACATCAAACTAACAGCACATTGCAGAGTTGTGGTGTACATGGATACCACATGGCATGTGTGTGTGTGTGTGTGTGTGTGTGTGTGTGTGTGTGTGTGTGTGTGTGTGTGTGTGTGTGTGTGTGTGTGTGTGTGTGTGTATTGAGATGCAGACATGACAGGGAGTGACATGGTGTGAGGGAAATCCAGTAGTTAAGCCTCTGCATGTATTCAGAAAGACACAGAGTCATTCTTTCCTTGAGGGAGTCAAAAGGAAGAGCTTTGCTGCCATTTTGCCATCATGTTTGAACATCTTTTCTGTCTTATACGAAGAATTTTAATTATGTAAGGTGTGAAAAAACAAAAAATATCACAGTTAAAGGACTGTCACTTTGTAGGAGGACACCAATCTCGATTACCAACCAACAAGGCAAAAGTTTCAGGGCCCCTGAAGCTCTAATGTATATGTGCATATGACTAAGACCCAGATAAATTAAACGAAATCAAATGACCTTCAAACTATATTCCACAGAAGATGGGACAAAAGGGGTTCAATAGCTGATTTTGAATCAGTGCCTTGTGGTTAAACTGTGCAGACGTGGGGATTTCAATTCAGTGATTTCAAATAATAGCAAAAAAATTCTGCACATTAAACAGAAGTAATTCCAGCTTATAAACAATGACTTAGCCTCTAGATTCACCATAATTTTTTAGCTATTAAAGTAGCCCTTTGTCTGTTTACTTCTAAAGTGCTTCTTCATATAAGTTGTTGCTTATCGACATACAACACAGCTGGATTTATGAAAGGTGCTGCGCGGGCACTTTGTTGATCTTATTAGTGGATGCTGTTCTGTTACTGAAAGAACCTCCATCGGGAGGCCAGTTTATGTAACTGAGAATTATCTAACAATTAAATGGAGTAACAATGTTTGTGTATGACTGGCTCTCTGGGGCCTCTCACCAAAGCAAATGTAAGTGATGTTCTTTGTTGATAGAAAAAATAGAGTAGATAACTGACAAGACCTTGGAACTTGAAGCCCTCCAGATGGACCCACAAGGACAGGTCCTCGTTGTCGCATTCGCAGCTCCACGGGTTCCCGCTGAGCCCCACTGAGCGCAGGGCGGGCAGCGCGATCAGGGAGGTGATGTTGAAGACCGTCAGGTTGTTTCGGCTCACATCGAGTACCTGAAGGGCCGCGTTCTCCACAAAAGCGTCCGGGTGAATTTCGGAGAGCCCCGGATTGTCTGTCATCCTCAGCATCACCAAGCTCGCCAAGGGGCCGAACGTCCTGTCCTCGATCCGGGTCAGAGTGTTGAAGGAGAGGTCCAAGTAGGCCAGCTTGCGTAGATTCCCAAAAGTGGACTCTGAGATCTCCGTCAGAGAGTTGTTGCTGCAGTCCAGGTACACCAGGTCAGAGAGGTAGTTGAGCGCGAGAGGCGGTAGCTCCGCGATACGGTTGTTTGAGATGATGAGCTGCCGCGTGGCCAGCGGAAGGTTGACCGGGAAGGTGGTCAGATGCTGCCCAGCGCACTGGACCACAAGTTGGTCGTCACACACGCACCTGTCCGGGCAGCCAGTGGAGATTACCGGGGATGAGGGGACCGCTTTCGCGAGGAGGAGCAGAACTAGAAGCCGCAGGGGTTGCGCGCTTGGCTGCGGGGCAAGACGCATGACACCGCCGAGGGCTTCATCAACCCTGTTTGGACAGAGTCGGTCGCAGTGACATTCTTCATTGATACATCATCACCGTGCGAGCCGCTTGTCCCAAGAAACGATCTCCGCCGAGGTCAAGCCCAAACGTGCCCGTGGCAACCTCTCGCGCGTAATGTCTCAGTTCATCCTGTCTGTTGGTTCTGGATCCGACGCGCATCCGCTGTGCTGGACTTGACGGTCGGCTGCCTTGGTGCTGTTTCGAATTTCATGAATTTATTGAGTGTATTCTGCTGACAGCTGTTCGCACGTCGTAAAAAAGCCGACGTCCTTTGATGCTTCGCTGCTGCTTGCAGTCAGTTGTTCCGTTACATGTTTGCCATCCTCTCGCTTTCCGAAACTGAATCCAAATAAAGGGGGCGCACTGAAAGGGAGAGGGGGGGGGGGGGGGGGCTGCGGAGTGATCTCACGCTCGGGAGTGAGATGGAGCGTGGGGAGTGGAAGGGTCTGGGCAGTGGAGGTAATGTAAGGCTGACATTAAATATTAAAGCCCGCGCACAGTTGACACCTAGTGTAAGGTGACCTGTGATGCTTTAGCTGCCAGCACGGGCGCTGTGATTACATCTTCAAACACTACTGGAGGGTCTGTGGGTAAAAGCTGCGTGGATGTAAGAATGTGTATGTAAAGATCTGTTTGTGGGGATGATAGCGTGCACACTTTTCATCAGCCTGTCTCAGGAGTAGGATCAGGTGTACCTGGATGTGCATCTCGTGGGTTTTCTCTGTATGTGACTGACTGTCACAGAGGCAGCCAGCCCACCCACTTGAAACTTTCCCTGATGTATACAGCCAGCAGATGATGGGCTGAGATGAGATGGTACTAGGTGGTCTCAGGCTGCAGTTGTTTTTCCTCCTCTTTCCAGTCTCAGTGTGAGCCCTGTCTCTATTCTTGGTTCTCTGTGTAGGTGTTGAAGTGCTGAATCAGACTCGGCGTGATGGAGGAGGAGGAGGAGGAGGAGGAGGACAGATGTGCCGCTGACAGTCCGTGAAAGGCGCTACCCCGAGTCGACAGCCAGCAACCTGCTGAACGCTGACCGCTCGCGCACGTCAACAAAACCAGGCGGAAGCCTTTTACCCTGCGATGGTGTGTCAGAACAGTGGGCCTGTGTATAACCTAATGCTTTTTTCACGCTTTCGATCCATGTGGACTGAACTTAATCCACACAGCTGTTTTGCGTCAAGGATATTTAGTGACTTTATGGGGACATCTAGTGACGAAAACTTGGTAATGTTACACAGAAACAGCAACCATGTAATGGTCTTTGTGTAACTATTTTTATATAGTTTTAAGCTATTGCACAAGGATTTTTTTAAATAGATGTCTAAATTTATCTGCTCTCTTTTTATGATCATACAGGAAGCAAAACTGTATAAACCAAACATAAGCCATAACTCAGCAAGTTCAGTCCAGCATTGTGCAAAGCCAAAGCTGATTTTTTGACAAAATCCCCAAATTTCCAAATATAGATGTTGGGGAATGTGCATAAAATGACAAATGACAAATATGAGGGAATGCTGCAGGCATAAAAACATAAAATCTGGAGGCTTAAATATCTAGATGTGATATTTACAGAAAGGGTAGAAGAAGATACTTTTAAAACATTAAGAACATTGAGAATTTTTTTAAAAAAAAATTTAAAATCTAATCATCTCATATATACTTTGAGGAACCATTATTTTGAAAGCGCATAGCAGGACCAGTTCTTGTTTGATTGGCAAGCAGACTTCAAAATACAGGCTTTGCATTATTCCTGACAACGTCTAACCTCTGCTATTTGTTTTCTTGGAATCTCCAGCAGGTACAGTCATGCACAGGCACATCTGTCTTACTCTCTGTTTTCCCTAAAATATTCATCATTATATTTAACCGTCTAGAATGGCATGGCAGAAAAATGCAAAACACTGGAAGAAAGAGCTGCAGCCGAAAGGTGTTTTTGTAATCCTTTAAATCTAGTGTTGTAAGAAGAATCCCCCTATTTATCCTATTTAATCTGCAGACATACAAATTTCTTCCGTTATAACAGCTGGTGTGAAGGTTATGCTGCTTTGAGTGTTCCTGTATTACAAGTCACACAAAGTAATAAAAAAAAAAGAAATATATTCACGAAAGCATCCAATCACTGTTAAACTGGCAACACATCCTCACATCAGTATCTACAAGGATTTTACAAATTCAGGTCCTTCCCAAATACCAGGCTCTGAGCTGGGACCTTTTCTTTTCACAGTTTGCGTGCCCCTCGTGGTCAGACTATCTGCCACCATGGGCTGAGCTTCCACTGCCATCCTGATGATACACAGCTGTATCTCAGCACCAAACCCTCTAGTCAGTTCACTTCTCTGTCTCTCATTAAGTCCCTGGATGCCATCTAAATCTGGATGTAATCCAGCTTTATCATATTGAAAAACAATACAACTGAACTCTTGTGTCAAGTCACGACTCCTGAAAGGGGCTGACCTTCACCTTAACATGGGTAAAGGTCATTAATTTTCAGGGGTTCTCAATCTGGGTGCCATCCTGGAGCCCAGGCTCTAATTCTCATCATATATCAGATCCATCTCTAGAAGTTCTTTCTACGACCTAAAGAACACCTCTAGAGTCTTACCTCATCTCTCAGAGTCCTCAGCTGAAACCCTCATCCATGCCTTCATCACCTCCTGCCTGGATTATTGCAGTGATATCCCGTTAGCTCTGCACAAGCTCAGAACTCACAGTTCTTACCTGCAACAAGTCCTGGCCTTACATCACCCCCACCTAACCTACAAACCACCACATGCTCTTTCTCTCCTGTACTTGTTCAGTCTTATCCTCCCTTCCCTACACCCCACACTGCATTCCCCAGTTAAAGGCTTACTTGCCATCCCCCTCACCAGGCCAGGGTCTTTTAAAGGACAGAGCCTTCGGTGCTGCAGCCCCCCACTCTCTGGAATGTGCTCTCCTCTAAAACACTCTGTCTTTGAAAATTTTCAAAAAGCAGTTGAAATGTTACTTATTCACAGAGGCCTTTGACCTTTGACTTTTTTGTGTAAAGGTGCTATATAAACTATTAAATGTCACTGAACCAATGACACCTCTAACAGTGGTGCGCATACCTCAACTTGACCTGATATTTGATACAAGAAACCCTGGCATGTCAGATCCCTGTTCCCCTCATCACAGGGCACAATAATGTGGCTGCACTCCAGCCAAGAAAATCTGCGCTCTGCACCAGGTGTTGTGAGCTGGCTCACTGACATGGCTAATATAAGTCACTTCAAAAGAATGGGGCCATCGTTAATGACACTGGGTTCCCACTTTTGTCTGGCACGCCAAGTCAGAAAGGGATTAACTCTGCAGTAAACGTTGCCACATAAATCGTGTCCGGGTAGCGTAAACTCTGATTTTCAAGAGGAGCAGACTACCCTCATGTTATCAAATTATGTTTTGTTTTTTTTTTATTTCAAATGGGCTTTTTTCTTTTCTAAGATTATGTCCTTTAAGAAATCCGTGCTTCTGGGCAGTTAGGCTCGACTTTATGCTGTACCCCAAATATTTTTGGCTTGCGGACAATAACAATAAAAAGAAAAGTGAAAAAAGAAAAACAATGGCTAACAAAATAATAATAATAATAATAATAAAAATAAAAATTCCAGCTTGTGTACACAATCAGTAAATTAATAACCATCATCCAATCATCAAAGGTCAGTTGGAGTACATTCACTTTCAATACTTCAGGGATCCTTTTACTTAAGTAGAAAGATTGTGTTGTTACTTATTTAAAAAGCCCCAAACTATTGTTTTTGACGCTTTGCAAATCACAGCAATCCATTTTAACTTCTGGTTACACATCCTCATTTCCGGCACCTCCTCCCCCTGTGTTGTCCTTTGTTCCTCCTTGCACCGCCCACTTAAAAAATCATGAACTCCCCTACTTCAAAAAATAAAAAACAAATACAAAAACGTACAACTTTAGTAACACCGGAGGTGAAGTTAACTGCAAGTTACTGGTAGCACAGTCCATTCACGCTGGTCAGTCCTGTTGGGGAGCAGGTTTGCATGTAAGATAGGCGGAACTAATCAGGAAATGTGGAGCAGTGCTATGATAAGATAACTTGGATCGCTGACATTTAGCACATATACGCGCACGTATATAATGAGTCGGTGTTAGTATTTGCCTACAGGGTTGTGGTCAATGTGAAGCCTGTGTGGCGTGAGGAGTCTTTACTTCCGCAATGATGTGCTTATTTAAAAAAAAAAAGGCTTCGGTCTATCCTTACGAGTCTTACAGCTAACCTTTAACACGCATTAGCTATAAAACTGAATTGAAACGTAGATATCCCAGTAGTGGGCTGTTAGCCACGCCCCCCCGTGAATGTTACGTAAGCCGCACGCATGCAGATATATTCAGACGGAAACTTCACGGTGGTCGGTGTTTTCCAGGGTTGTATCTGTGAACTTTGGTTGCTTCGTCAAGGTGAGTGTGTTCATGTTTATTGTAATTCGTGCGCTTTCAAAGCAGCCCTGACGAGTCATGGTGCTGCTGGTGTTTCTCGTTTGACCTTTCGTTTGTGAGACGTCCTTTATCTGCGCCGGTAGCTGCACGGCTAATTTTCTCCTCAGGTGTTCGAGGTAATTGTGTTGTTAGAGGGTCCGAAAATGGACACTTTGTTTTATGTGTTAGCCGGGGGAGGAAACGCTTGCGTTGCCTTTCTTACCAAAATAAAAGTGTAATGAGTACTTTCGATATGAGCCACAATATATTTCTAATTCATTTTCCAGGTCTGTCAGGATGGTTGTGCTTTCCAAAGACTATGGATATGTGGTGCTGACTGGCATGGCTAGTATGGTCATGGTTACACATCTGGCCATTAAAGTTGGCAAAGCCAGGAAGAAGTACAATGTGCACGTGAGTATTCAAATATGGAGCACAGTGGAGGCTACCTGTTGAAAGGTGCTGTCCTGTACGAATGAACTTGTCACGCCTTGCAGTATCCTCAGATGTACAGCAACGACCCAGAAACTGGGAACATTTTCAACTGCATCCAGCGGGCACACCAAAACACGTAAGTATAGTAAGGTAATGTAATCCATGTCAGCAGCATTATGTCATGTTCTTTCATCGACAACAAAGAAGCAGGTTGATGTTAACGTCGCTCTTGTGACCTCCTCACCAGCCTGGAATCCTACCCTGCCTTCCTCTTCTGCCTGGCTGTTGGCGGTTTTCATTCACCTGTAAGTTTATTTTCGTTGTATCTGCACCATAATCATACAAATTATTTTTGTCAACTTTGTCACAACGTTTTGGCTAAAAATGTTCACAACTTGTTGCATGCAATGGGTAGCCGTTCTGTCAAGTCCTGTTGCATCTGATTGTTTGTGTGGCTGTTGCAGCGTCTGGTCAGTGGACTTGGAGTCGTGTGGATTATCAGCAGAGAGGTTTATGCACACGGTTACTCTACAGGAGGTAAGAAACCGTTCAGCAGTTCACATCGATTTCTATTCTTCTTATATCATAAAACATGGTCAGAATGTATGTCTGTCTCTCATCTTAATTAGATCCTAAAAAAAGAATGAGGGGAGCTTTTGGAAATCTGGCTTTACTTGGGATGATGCTGGCCACACTGAACTTCGGAGGCTCTCTGCTGGGCTGGAGGGGGAGCTCACGTATGAGCCGTTTTGGTGTTTGATCCAATATGTAATGAAAATTTACGCCTGGGCCAATTCAGTCATCATCGCTATGGTGTAACTCATACACTTGCACTGTGCTCATCTTTAAGTGGTTAAGTCAGGTGTGTTAGCTGATCTGACTAGTTCTTCAAGAACTGTATGGCCTGATTTAGAATAATGCAGACTAGCACTCTTGTAACATACATGAGTTATCAGTTTCTTATAATGTTAACAGCAATCTATGAATTGGGTCTAAACTCTTAATATCATCTACAGTCGTGCATTTATTAATGAATAAAAAGAAGTAATGATGAAGAAATTCCTTGTTTATTGTGCTGAAAAGGAACTTTGTACACTGAGTGACTAAAGATGGTTATTCAACTGTCCTGCTTTTGTAATTAAAATCCTCCATAACTTCTATTCTCCTGTTTGTCATAAAACTGACACCTTCTCATACCAGCTGTTTAATTTCTTTGCCTGAATGTGGTTAACAATGGCCTGTGTGTGGAGGGAGTGGCTCTTTCTGGAGTAATGTTCAAAGTGCACCTACCTTGTCTGGACAGGCAGGAACCAACGCTGCTGAAGTCTTAAGCGAATCATAGTTGACAATAGAAACTGTCGTTCACACAGTGACTCTGCATAATGCCTGAGAGCTTACCCACCTATTATTGCGTTTGCCACACCCCACATAGATTCGATATATTTATTTTCATTAAACAGGAAAGTCATTCTTGCATTTCATCATACATCACTGCAGGCAGTAAAGTAACCAAGTTAAAACATAAGAGCTTCGTTCCACTGTATTTGCAGTGCATTCCAACCAGTCCAGATGGAGGACCCTTAAAATGATTCCAATGCTGCTCTCAAACCTCCACTGTGTGCGAACAACAATTTTACTAAGTGAGTTTTACAATTTACAGATATCTAAGTATTTGGCTTAGCAGGGTATCTCCTCAGTAAACACTGGCAGACAAAACATTTAAAGAAAAGCAATCACTATATTCAAGATTTCCATGACTTTGTGAACATAACTGCATGTTTAACAGCTGCAACAGTAAGTAATCTGCATTTGTAATTCAGGCTAAATTACAATTTGGAAAAATAAAGTGGTTTCCACTGTTGGAGACCTGGCGTGTCTGTGTCCACATCTCCAAAGATGTGGCTTTTCAATTGTAAAATCTGTTTAATTTTTTGTCAACTTTCTGCAAGACCTTAGCTTCACATGATGCAGATTGGGCAATTGGATTTGAAAATGCACTTCACTAACATTTGGTCACCCAAGGGATTGTGATTGTTTTGAGCAGCTTTCCCATGAGCCTTCATTCTGCCTTACTGGCTATTCTTACAATTACGGAGGACTTCATGCGACCTTGATCCACATTACCTCAGATCACCCCTAGAGGGCAGTGTAACCGTTTGTGTCATATTAAAGTGCTGTGCAGGAGTCAGTCAGGGGCGCAGAGTCATCTTAATTTCCATCGGGGTGGGGAGTTCTCAGCACACTGAATGTCTCCAAAACTTTAAAAGGAATGTGGAAGAAACTTCCCGCTTAAAACATTAACAGTCCTTGGTTAAATGTGTTTTAACTTTTTCTTAATCGCTAACAGTAGGTTCTCAGTGCCAAAGAGAGGTTTTGCTCACATCCAAACTGGTCTTCCTTTGGTGTTAGATTTGCTTCGGTCCTCTGAGTGATGGAAGTGACTGACAGAACAGGATCTTCTGTCAGTAGGTGTACCTGGACAGTGGCGTGTCCTCCATCAAATCATCCTAAATAAGGTGATTTTAAAAAACATTATCAGTACTCCACAGAGCATAATTCAAAATATGCGCTCACTTGCCACTTCATTAGGTATACCTCCTGTTGGAGAAATATCTAATGACCTAATCACAGTGCAGAGACTCGGTGCATTTAGGGCAGGGGTGTCGAACTCCAGGCCTCAAGGGCCGGTGTCCTGCAGGTTTTAGATCTCACCCTGGGTCAACACACCTGAATCAAATGATTAGTTCATTACCAGGCCTCTGGAGAACTTCAGGACATGTTGGGGAGGTCATTTAGCCATTTTAATCAGCTGTGTTTGATCAAGGACACATCTAAAACCTGCAGCACACCGGCCCTTGAGGCCTGGAGTTCGACACCTGTGATTTAAGAAACTGTGACTGTGGCATGGTTGTTGGCACCAGATGGGGTGGGCTGACCTTCAGAAACGGCTTATTTACTGAAATTTTCCCACACACGCATCTCTATAGTTCACAGAGAATGGTCCAAAAAGGAAAAAAAAATCCAGTTAGTGGCAGTTCATTGTGTGATATCTTGTTGATGTCAGAGGAGACTGCCCAGGCTGCTTGAGTCATACAGAAGGGCAACATTAACTGTAATAACTCTAATAAAAACTATAATAAACCACTTGTTACAACCCAGGTGTGCAGAAGAGTACCCTGTGGGTTAAGACATGGAAACTGAGGCTACAATTCATACAGGTTTACCAAAGTTGGACAATAGAAAATGTGGAGACATGTTGCCTGGCCTGATAAATCTATATCTGCTGCAACATTTTGGATGGTAGGGTCAGAAATGGTCGAAAACAACACGAGGGATCCATTGTGCGTTATATCAATGTTTCAGGCTGCTGCTGGTGGCGTTATGGTGTTGGGGGTGTTTTCTTGGCACAATGTCACAGACTATCTGAATACTGTTGTTGACCATATCTATCCCTTTATGATCAGAGCATATTCATCTTCTGATGGCTGCTTCACACAACACATCATGTCACAAAGCTCAAATCCTTTCAAACTGGTATCTTGGCAATGAGTTGTCTGTACTCGGATGACCTTTACAGTCATCAGATGTCAGTCCAATCAAGCACCTTTGGGATGTGGTGAAACTGGAGATTCACATCATGGATGCACAGCTGATAAAGCAGCAGGTTTATCAGTTGTCGTGACAATATGGACCAAGATCTCTGAGGCATGTTTCCAGGAATGTTTTGTTGACTCTAGACAACAAAGAATAAAAGCAGTTCTGAAGGCCACAGGGGTCCAGCCAACCACTAGCAAGGTGTAAATAATGAAGTGGCTAGTGAGGATCTAATAAAATATATGAAAATAATTTTCAGTTTCTCTTACCTAAGCTCTCGAATATTTTTAATCAGCTAAACCACATCTCAAGAGTAACCCCTGATCAAGAAATAAGCTAGCGGCCAAGTCACGTTCCAATATGTCATCTCTGCTTGCAGTTAATATTCTAATACCCAAGTTCATCTTGACAGTGAAGGGTGCTTAATAAAAGATGCAGTTATTTGGTATTTGACTTTCATAAAGTTTGGGGACTTCTAAGATGGAGATTGTTTAAAAAAAAGTGGTGAAAATGGTAATGCAAAGGTACTAGACTGTATCTTACCATGGGCAGGTCCTGCAGACGATGGAACTCCGGGTGGTTAGTGCGCTGGCGGAACTTGAGGAAGAGGACGACAAAGACGATAGCTGTGGTGACAATAAACACTGACAGCAGACCAGCCAGCAGAGGGTCTAGAGGGGAGCTGGAACGGTGACCGGACCTCTCTACACGATAAAGAATTTGATATGATATGAAGAAAATAAAATAGGTCATGGTAAAGGCAAAACAACTCAATGGGAGAAGCTTAAGGCAACACCTCATCACACTTAGCACCTGCCAGTCACCTTACCTTCACCGCCAAATTTATTTACAGACTGGACCTCCTTGTACACCGACCCAGCAGGGGCTCCACCTGGAGATGCGGTAGCTGTGTTCAGAGATTCAGAGTGTGGCCATGTGGTGAAGGTGGGTGCTGTGGAGCTTGTGTGGTGCACTGCTGGGGCTGGCTGAGATGAAAAGGTAGAGAGGGAATGGTTGGTCAGAGGGGTTTTGCCTTCTGTAGCTGCAGGGTGCAGAGGGGTGGTGCTCTGAACAGTCGGCGCGGATGAAAGGCTCTCTGCGGCAGCTGAAAGGGGGGATGTGAGCGCAGTGCTGTATCAATTCAAAACAGTACAGATTCTTCAAACGAAATGAAATGCATTCACAACAGCCAGAGGTAACGCTGCACTGCCCTGCTGACGTTAAAGCTGCCGCGATTGTGTTTGTGCAGCATGTGTGGCTCACGCCGTGACAAAAATCTGTGCAAATTACAGAAAACCTTTGTCAGTATATCAGAACGCTGTGAATCCCAATGGCCTGCGCTTTCAAGCATCACTGCTCACACAGAGGTACTCTTGAATCAGATAAATCCACAGTCTTTTCTCCAAGAGCTTTGGACTCTGAGGTCTCAGCTTAAAGCCACAGAACTACATTAAATAAGTAGCTACTGTTTGCTTAAGAATTTAAATATATCCCAGCGATTCCAAACAGTTGCTGCAGATTTGTCACGTGCACACCATTATGTGAATCTCCTGTTCTACCACATCCCAAAGGTGCTCTACTAGACTGAGATCAGGTGTCTGTGGAGGCCTTTTTTCACAACATAGTGGGTACGCACTGCTCATAAAGAGATGGACATGGTCAGCAACAATACTCAGGTAGGCTGTGGTGTACATGGCTCATCTGGTGCTAAAGGCCCAAAGTCTGCCAAGAAATCCGATGCTTGTTTTCACCTTAAGCAGGTCAACTTGACTGTGTCTGCATGCCTAAATCCACTGAGCTGCTGCCATGTGATTGACTGATTAGCTTTAATGAGCAGTTGAACAGGTGTAACGAAATAAAGTGGCTGATGATTGTTTATGCGTAGAACAATAACTTTCTCTCGGTGTGGGTGTATTTCATTTCACCTCATGCGCATGTGCCTGCACTGACAGTTTGGTGGGGGCTGAGAATGTGGTGCACATGGTGTGATTGACAGCCGGACTACATTCCTGCAGCAGAACGGACAGACTGTCAAAGTACTGTGCGGTGTCAACAAAATACACAAACCACAAAAATGTTTGTTTTCTAATTGGATTATAGTGAGAATATTTTCGAGTGAGAATATTTTCAGCTTTCAAAGCGAGAAGCCACACACAGCCTGCACGTTATTCTGCAGGGACGGGGCAACAACAAAGGGTCAAAAAGGGACAAGTGAGAGGGATCTGTCATATTGTTATTTCTGTGCTTCTCAAAGCGGTAACACAGCATCAGCTGAGTGGGTTATATTTATATAATCTATAAAAGGAATCTTTTAAACAAGGTTGCGACACACATTCTTATTCTCAGTCCAGTCAAGCGGGGGTCAGGTCAGGCGAGGAGTGTGTTGCACGAACATTGCTGGCAAAAGGGACTGTGCCCAAGAAGAGCCTGTATTTGCAAACAGGCAGTGTTTAAGTGTGTGGGAAGTTTTATTTTAAAGTTCCAGTCTGGTCAATCTAAACAGACCGGACTTGAAAATTATAGATGGACAATTATAGAATTATGATATAATCACATAATCGCACGTTCCTAATTATAAAGATGCAGCTTTTTAAGACAAGTCATATGAGGCTGATTACCTGAAGGAGTTAGAGTACCGAGGTCTGCGTGCTGAGATGTAAGTGCTGCGGGGATTGCTGTGAACAAGTGGGTTTTAAGTGCTGCATCTGTCAGAGTCTCTGCACGGACTGTTCCTTCTGTCTCGCTGAGGGTTGTGGTTTCACCCGCGGATTCATCCCTGCCTGCAGGAATACGTGCATGCTCTGGGGACTCATTCCCAGGATACTCTGTCAGGTTAGAAGATGCTGAGCTTCCAGGATGATTCAGGAAGACGGCCGGTGTGAAGACATTGGGCAGAGCACTGCTTTGACCTGTAATTTGATAAAGAGAACTCCTGTTAAAGAGACTTTGACTTTAGGACCGTTTTCCAGACTAGTGATGACTTTGTCACGTTTAGATTAACATAAAGGTATTTTAATTACTTATCAAGTGAGTGTTAAAATAGCAAAATAGCAGAGGTGGGACCAAGTCATTGTTTTGCAAGTCTCAAGTAAGTCTCAAGTCTTTATCCTCAAGTCTCAAGTCAAGTCTCAAGTAATGTCAGGCAAGTCAGAGTCGAGTCTCAAGTCACTGGTGTAAAAGTCCGAGTCAAGTCACAAGTCTGAAACTTTGAATTTCAAGTCCTTTCGAGTCTTTAAAAAAAAAAAACGAAAAAAGAATGTTGCAGTTATGCTAAATGTAAATATTAGACCATGTAATTTTAAAATCTGTGTTTTTCTCAACACATGACAAAATAGTGAACTTAGAAAATATACACAAATTGTGAAATTGCACCTCTTTAAAATGCAGCTCAATTAAACTTAGCTCCAAGAATAATTTTCACCGACAGTTCTGAGATAAGCTGCATGTTATTCTTGGATGCGGTTGTAGGACCGGCTTTAAAATCGCATGACAAAAATATCATACATATTAAAAAAAACTGAATCACCAACGTAGCCTGGAAAACATTTGCTAGTTAGATGAAGTCAGCTATCTCATCGTAGCATATTTATATGCATATTTATAATCATACGGTTCTTGGAGTGAGTGCATACACTCATGAAGTTTAGTAACTTCCGGTCACTGCAACAAGCCCAGGTACAGTTTACCGACGGATGGGTACAGGACCTTGAAATGCACCGTGTAGAACGAAAGACCATCGTACGTATCATAAGTTTACCAGTCTCACAAATTGTCGTCATAAATACACATTCGTTAACCGTTTATTAATAGGACCTTTGAGCTCAACGGTAATTAATTAGTAGTGGAAATAATTTCTGGTAGCATCACAGAAATGTAGCAGTGACAATAATATTGTATGCTGTAATCGTACTGGACAATTAGTGATACAAAAAACCTGTTTTATCCTGTGAATAAAAGTATATGTTTTTGTCAGTGTACCATAATAACAGAAGCGAAACGCAATATTGTGTCAGGACAATTCACTATTTATGCACAATAAACAAAGGAGCATAGCGCGACAATTTCTGTTCAGCGCCAGACTTGCTTGTAACCTATATCACCAATTATGTTATGAAAATGACGCATTAACTACAACAGCAGACTGACCTTCGTGTAAATGCTTGGAGCAGACTAACCTGTGAGCTGGAGTGTTCTGGGACGTTATATTTGATCTTTGAATGGCTGCAATCCAGACCATCCTTCGTGTCTTTGTTACTTTGGAAACATGGCTTGAACAATTTCTCTTCAACGACGTAATCCGATAACAACCGATCTCTTTACCCGTCGGCTTCCCGTGGCTATCATGCGACCGGCTATTGCAGTTAATAATACAACGGCTTCTTGACATTTTTGTGTTTCTTTTTATCGCTGTGTGACTGATTTCAATTGAAAGCCTGCGTGCGCTAGTACCGCTTGCCACGAGTTCCCAGAATCCTTTGCGGTTCTACCCGTGAATGACGTCACATTTTCAATCTCTATATAATATGCATGTTAGATTTTATATTTGGGGTAAAATATCAAGTCTTTTCAAGTAAACCGGTTCAAGTCCAATTCAAGTCCCAAGTCATTGGTGTAAAAGTCCAAGTCAAGTCACAAGTCTTACAACATTTTTTCAAGTCAAGTCTAAAGTCATAAAATTAATGACTCGAGTCTGACTCGAGTCCAAGTCATGTGACTCGAGTCCACACCTCTGCAAAATAGTGTAAAAATATAACTTTCAATTTGAAGTTCATTATCAGTCCTGTCTCTTTCCCCTCACCTCCAAACAGTGAGGCTGGATCTGCTGGAGGTCTCTTCCTGTTTAAAGGGAGTTTTTCCTTCCCACTGTCACCAAATGCTTGCTCACTGGGGTCAGCTGACTGTTGGGATTTTTCTCTCTATAATTTTAGGGTCTTTACCTTACAATCTAAGGTGACCTGAGGTGACAGTTGACTGAATTGATTTGTTTGGGTTCCTAAAAAGGAAAGGGTGAAAACTTTTTGCTTTATATTTGCTTTTGCGTGTGTTCTCGAGGTAAACGACTCTAATTTGACATTTCATCGACTAACACATTGACGTCCCCTTCAATTTCAAGTTTTAATCTACTTTAGGTGCTATTTTGCATCATGACAGATTCATTATGGCGAATTACGAGTAAGCCAAGAGAGATGAGAGGAAACTCTAAAAATAAAAAAACAAAACAAAAGGAAAGGAAAGGAAAGTTAACAAACATCGTTTAACGAAGATGAAATGCAACCAAGAACCTGCAGCAACATGATCTCCGTCATCGCCTCAATCACACCAATAAATAGTCGCGTGCGGACTCGATTACGAGCCCGACTCACATCAGCGGGATGTCAGAAGTGTTCGCATCAAACACAAAGACACATAGAGAGAGAGAGAGAATGGCAGCTTACCTCTTGTCCGCGTTGTGCCGGACAGCACAATCAACACGCAAAACACCAAATGAATTTCAGTTTTCATCTCAGCGGCGGCAGGCTTCCCCCTTTAGATTACACAGCAGCTCTCCTCTGTGGCTCTCTGGGGTTGTTTCCGTTACGCGATTTGACAGGGCACATCATGGGCTCTAAAAATATCCTGAGGGAGTCAGGCAGAAGAGAAGTAGGGGTGGGGCTGGATGCGGGCGGTGTTGGTGGGTGGCACCACTAAGAAATAGATTCTAATGAGTAAAACAAGCTTCCCCGATAACCACCGCAAACTCACGCGTGGCCTCTCGTCTCGGTGTTTGTCCTTTCGGAGCCAATCATCTCTACATGGAAGTGTCCACAACGCGTCACTTTGCAGTCGCTGTTGCTCTGCTGCACCAATCACACATCAGTGTGTCAGAGGCGCAGTTGCGTGCGTCAGGAGCGCCCGTTCGAAGCGCCGTGACACCGAAGTGAACGCGCTCTTTGACAAGTTTTACTGCGCTGTTTATCACTGTGAAAACTAGTCTGCAGTATCAAACAGCTGAATGTGTGTCAGTGTCTTGCTGTGGCTCACAGCAAGGTGGTTGGCTCAGCCACCTCTCAGTTCCCACTGAGGTCAGCGTGTCGTCACGGCTGAGCGCACTGCCCACCTGTGTGCCGCACGGACAGCTGAATGACCCGCTGCGTCCTCTCTCGGCGTTGTCTTGACACACTTTAGAAGACGCCGAATTTTCCTTTAATTTTTTTCCTTAAAAAATCAGGCTTTGAGCTGTAAAGGATATCCAGACGCAACAGTAAAAGAAACCTTCACCCTGTCCCAGATGGAGCCTCCAGGCAACCCGGGAGGCACCCCGGTGGAGCTGGAGTTAACGCTGGAGAATGTGGAGTCGGTAAGTTAGGATATTAGTCAAAACTCGTGCATTTAACTGGGAAGTTTGAGTTATGGAATGGAAACAGCAGCATGTTTTCCCAGGAAGAAAAAGAACTGCAGCACATTCTGCTGATATAAATATGATTTCATACCAAATTAGTGAAACGATTTTTTTTATCATGTAAATAACTGTAGTTTGCTCATCATAGAGAGACTGGGCAAAGTGTAGCATTTGTAATATGATGCCAGTTAGAAGCACCTGCTGTACTAATAATAACTAACACATGTGCTTTGGATTAGTTGCTGTGACAACACATTTTTCAGTAAATTCAAACATTTGGCCATCCAGCATTATTAATGATTATTAGTGGTTGTTGTACATGTTGCCCTGCAAATTTAAAGCCAGTTTTATGTGCTAAAATATTCTCGGCATATCCCTTTGACTTCTTACATCGCTTACTTTGTTCTCTGCACTGGTATGTGTTTCTCCATCCAGGCTCTCTACCAGCTGTACTTTGATCCAGACATGGAGCATAAGAATGTAGCCCAGAAGTGGCTGACCCAGGCCCAGGCCTCTGCACAGGCTTGGCACTTCTGCTGGGCCCTGCTCAGCCCTGACAAGGTCTGTAGTTTTTCCCCTCTTTACCCCCACGCTTCACTTTTCTGTAACAAACATTAGGCACCATAACTTAATACAGCCTGGTTGAATGTGAAACTAAGAGCAGCCGTGTGTGAATGTGTCGCTTTGCAGATCCCAGAGGTTCAGTTCTTCGGTGCCAGCACCCTGCACACCAAGATCTCCCGTCACTGGAGTGACCTCGCTGCAGACCAGCACGAGAGCCTGAGGACGCAACTGCTCAGCCATATCTTGCAGTTCTCTTCTGGGCCTAAAATGGTGCTGACTCGTTTGTGTGTAGCACTGGCCTCTTTGGCTCTTAACGTAATTCCCCAGGCCTGGTCTCAGCCGGTGGCGGACATGGTGAGGGCTTTCCAACCGCACAAACCTGATCCTGAAGATGGCTCTGGAGCAAAGGCCTCTCAGGACCCCCACACACATTGTCTCACTCTGCTAGAGCTTCTCACCGTGCTTCCAGAGGAGTTCCAGAGCAGCCGCTTGGCTCAAGCTCGGCGAGGCCAGCTGAGGGAGGCTCTTGCCGGAGAGTGGGCAGTGGTGTGTCCTCTGCTGCGACAGCTCATGCAGAGCCAGGACTCATCGAGTCAGGTGAAAGAGAAGGTGCTCAAATGCTTGTCTAGCTGGGTGGCGCTAGATGTGCCTTTGGGGGAAATCCAGGAACTGCTCCATGACTGCTTCACCGCGTTGTCCGACCCAGAGCTGTTTGACGCAGCTGTGGAGACGGTAGTTAACGCCATCTCACAGCCCGACTGCCAAAGGTGAGAAGCACAGCTGGATGATTAGGTGATGATGAGTGACATGCAGCATATGGGTGGATGACTCCAAACATTTGTGTGCAGGTACATTAATGCTCTACTGAGCCTGATGCCTCTGGTGCTGGGCCTCTATGACCAACTGAAGACAGCAGCTCAGGATGGGGACATGGAAACCTCACATGGTATCTGTCGAATTGCAGTTGCTTTAGGGGAAACACACTCCAGGTACACAGAGTAGCACACACCTACACACACACTCTACCCTGTACCTGGGCTCCACCATTTGTCTTTTATGTCTGAAATGTTCTTTTATTTCTTACATTTCTTTCCCTGTGACAGAGTTCTGTTGGAACAGGTGGACCACTGGCAAGAATACCTAGCTCTGGTTAACATGATTCTCTTCTGCACCGGCATCCCTGGACACTACCCAGTTAATGAGACCACAAGTTCTCTTACGCTCACCTTCTGGTACACTCTGCAGGTATGGAGAGTGAAGTATTAACGTGTTGTCCATTAGGACAAAAGATTTATACTTCCTTTTTACAAAATCAGCTTGTTATCATTTTTAGGATGACATTTTGTCATTTGAGGAGGAGAAGCAGTCTGTTTACCTGCAGGTTTACAGGCCAGTTTACTTCCAACTGGTGGACGTGCTGCTTCATAAATCCCACTATCCCTCCCAGGAAGAGTACACCTCCTGGTCCTCTGATGACAAAGAGCAGTTTCGTATTTACAGGTGGGTCTGGTGTTAATATTTTTTCTGTTTGATTGAAATTTGGAGGCTGACTTTAATAATCTACACTGATAATCTTTCTTCAACGCCCAAGACCAACTTTACAAATATGTTTTCCTGACTTTGTAGGGTCGACATCTCGGACACTTTGATGTACGTGTATGAAATGTTGGGGGCAGAGCTGCTCAGTAACCTCTATGAGAGGCTTGGCAGACTACTGATGGACCCCCAGCAGTCAGCAGTATGGCAGGTAATGCCCTGAATAACTCCTATTCAGCCGCTTAAAATGAAATTGTATTAACTGAATTTTCATACAATGAGCTTTTGATTTACTTGTAAAAACCACACAACCTTAAAAAAGTAAGTAAGCATTACTCAAGTGATTCAGGTGCTTCAGAAAGCCATTGAGATAAATGGCAAAGAGGTTGCATTCCTCTAAAAACATCACATACATACATATAATACATGCGTATAATAAATAAAGGCAAAAATACAGTTCAGATATTCGTACTTTATTTTTCTCCTTCTAAAGCAGCTGAGACTGCTCATCTGAAAAGTTAATTTACACAAGTGGAGGCAGCAGTTTGAGCTTTTTGTATTTTTCCCTAGATTGTGATCTATCTTGTATACAAGGACCGAGGGGCAGAAAACAGGTCACAAAGCATCGCTTAGTTCCACTTGTGATTATATAAAACCATGTGTGCAGAGACTTGTTTAGTTACATTTAAAATCTAAAGGCTTCTTATTCTGAAAGTTTGCAGATTTTTTGGGAGGGTCTTTTTCCTGTTGCATGCAACCCATCGGTCTTTGAAAGATGAATGACTTTGTCATGGCTTTAAAGTAGTCCAGGTGTAAGACATTAACCACCCAAACAAGAGGCAAAGTAATTGAAGTCACTCATAAAAAGAGTAAACTATTATTTTCACAGTGCAATGAACATCTACTTAATAAAAAAAAACGCATAAATAATAAAAGCATAAATTCTTTAATTACATAAATGAGTTACTCATTTGTGTAAGTCAGGAAAGCTACTGGAATTTACAGAGCAGTAATAAACCAGCTTGTCCCAGAGCTGTGCAGGAGAACTGATCAAATCAGCTCAGCTAAACAGCTGCTTCTGTTTTTCCAGCTTCTCACCCTACTCATGAGATTTTATATATTATATATATATATAAATTCCTCGCTTGCCCCTGCAGGCGGTCTATCCTTCAAGCTCGGGTCCTCTACCAGAGGCCTGGGAGCTTGAGGGTCCTGCGCAGCATCTTAGCCGTTCCCAGGACTGCGCTCTTCTGGACAGAGATCTCCGATGTTATTCCCGGGATCTGCTGGAGCCACTTGCCTAGTTTGGGAGTCACCGCACCTAGTGCTCCGATTACCACGGGGACCACCGTTACCTTCACCCTCCACATTTTCTCGAGCTCTTCTCTGAGCCCTTGGTATTTCTGTTCCTTCTTCCTGATGTTGCTGTCATTCGGAACCGCTACATCGATCACTACGGCCGTCTGCTTCTGTTTGTCTACCACCACTATGTCCGGTTGGTTAGCCACCACCATTTTGTCCGTCTGTATCTGGAAGTCCCACAGGATCTTAGCTCGGTCATTCTCCACCACCCTTGGGGGCATCTCCCATTTTGACCTCGGGACTTCCAGGTTATACTCGGCACAGATGTTCCTGTACACTATGCCGGCCACTTGGTTATGGCGTTCCATGTATGCCTTGCCTGCTAGCATCTTGCACCCTGCTGTTATGTGCTGGATTGTCTCTGGGGCATCTTTACACAGCCTGCACCTGGGGTCTTGCCTGGTGTGATAGACCCCAGCCTCTATGGATCTTGTACTCAGAGCTTGTTCTTGTGCTGCCATGATTAGTGCCTCTGTGCTGTCTTTCAGTCCAGCTTTGTCCAGCCACTGGTAGGATTTCTGGATATCAGCCACCTCCTCTATTTGCCGGTGGTACATACCGTGCAGGGGCCTGTCCTTCCATGATGGTTCCTCGTCTCCCTCCTCTTTCTTGGGTTTCTGCTGCCTGAGGTATTCACTGAGCACGCGGTCAGTTGGGGCCATCTTTGTGATGTATTCGTGGATGTTCGTTGTCTCATCCTGGACTGTGGTGCTGACACTCACCAGTCCCCGGCCTCCTTGCTTCCGCTTAGTAAACAGCTTCAGGGTGCTGGACTTGGGGTGAAACCCTCCATGCATGGTAAGGAGTTTTCTTGTCTTTATGTCAGTGGCTTCTATCTCCTCCTTTGGCCAGCCTATTACCCCAGCAGGGTACCTGATCACGGGCAGGGCGTAGGTGTTGATAGCCCGGATCTTGTTCTTACCGTTCAGCTGACTCCTCAGGACTTGCCTGACCCTCTGCAGGTACTTGGTGGTTGCAGCTTTTCTAGCGGCCTCTTCATGGTTCCCATTCGCCTGCGGGATCCCCAGGTACTTGTAACTGTCCTCTATGTCTGCAATGTTGCCTTCTGGTAGTTTGATCCCCTCCGTTCTGACTACCTTCCCTCTCTTTGTTACCATCCGACTACACTTCTCCAGTCCCAATGACATCCCGCTGTCATTGCTGTATAGCCTGGTAGTGTGGATCAGTGAATCGATGTCTCGTTCACTCTTGGCATACAGCTTGATGTCATCCATGTACAGGAGGTGGCTGACAACTGCTCCATTCTGTTGTCGGTATCTTTAGCCAGTCTTGTCAATGATCTCACTGAGGGGGTTCAGGCCTATGCAGAACAGCAGTGGGGACAGAGCATCTCCTTGGTAGATCCCGCACTTGATGGTGACTTGTGCTATGGGCTTGGAGTTGGCCTCTAGTGTTGTACGCCACATCCCCATTGAGTTCCTGATGAAGGCTCTTAGGGTCCTGTTGATCTTCTATAGTTCTAGGCATTCCAGGATCCATGTGTGGGGCATTGAGTCATAGGCCTTCTTGTAATCCATCCATCCATTCATTCACTTCCGCTTATCCTTTTCAGGGTTGCGGGGGGTGCTGGAGCCTATCCCAGCTGTCATAGGGCGAGAGGCGGGGTACACCCTGGACAGGTCGCCAGTCTGTTGCAGGGCTAACACACAGGGACAGGCCCTTCTTGTAATCATTCCAGGCAATACATATATATATATATACACACATATATATTAGGATTATCTATGAACTAAGCTAAAACTGCAAATTAATCTTTGATGACTGATAAGACTGTAAAAGTTGTTTCACCTGTAGTAATGAACCTGCAGTTATTGCATATGTGTGTTAACTAAATTGTAAATTAGTTCACAAATAGATTTGGTTGTTTCAGTCTGTCCTTCTATAAAACTGTGATGACATGGTGCCGGCCGCTTTAGTGACCCATTCTTGGTGCTTGCTTCTTAGAACAAAAAATAAGATCTTCCAGGTGTCCATCAGGGGCCGATATTAGTCTTTCTTTGACTGAACAAAAGATTTGTGCTCAGCTGAGCCACCTATAGAGAAAGTGACTGACACTGAAAGGTAGCATTGTTAATGTTGCAGAAGAAAGGACAGCCTCCTTGCTCTCTCCTAGAGCCCACACTTGTTATCTTGAGTGTTCAAGCACTTCAAAGCAGTATTCAGAGCTAACTATAGCACAATTCACCATGATTCACTCCTACTTCATTAAGCATTAGGAATAGAGAACTGAAGTAAATAGCATGTTTCACTGAGTATTAGGGATATTGTTATTGTTTTAATTATTCAGTTGTACTTATGATTTAGAGGAATAAGTCTGCACCTTTACAACTGCTGTGAGTCAGACCATTCAAAATAATCTCATCTTTTGAGCCTTATAGTCAATAGTTGCTTTTACATAACTTGTTTTAACAGATCTATTAAACATATTACAGCTCCTGAATGTGTGGCTTGTTATCTGACTGTGTGTGTAACAGACTGTTTGTTTCTATCATCTCAGCTTAGTTGTGTTTAAGAGCTTTTACAAACATCGTGTTTTACCAGTTGTTGAAGTAAATTCTTACTTTATTTTCATTTTTTTATTTTGATTGCTGTGTGTCTTTTTTTTTTCAAATTACAAGTTTTATTGTGATATGCACAGTAAAGAGACATCCTTTACTGTCCACAACAGATGCCAAACAGAAAAATCCACATATAAAATAAATGAATACAATAAATTATCATTAAAAAAACAATTATAAAAACAGCAAGAAAGTTTAATTATACAAATAAAATAAAAGAATCTGAGCTGCTAAGCTAGTTCTATATATATGCAATTTGGAATGCTTCATGTCGTCTCTAACACCAGACTTTGTTTATTTCCATCTCCAGGACACTGAGGCGCTGTTGTTTGGCTTCCAGTCCATAGCTGAGACCATAGACGTGAACTACTCTGATGTTATTCCCGGTCTGATTGGTCTGATCCCCAGAATCAACATCAGCAACATTTTGCTAGCCGACACTGTGATGTACACAATAGGTACAGTGTATGTTCAGACACCTGCATGATATTGTCCTTGTTCATAGTAAGAAGTTATGCCTATTTTAAAAGAAAATTCTTATTTTCTCTTTTTCTTGCTTAGTCTGTGGTAACAGATCTTTGGTTGCTCGGCTCTCTTTTACGATCGTAGATTTGTGATTGTGATTTGTGTTTATGCTCAAATGGAAATTTAACATCCCTCGTCGAACAGGCTCACTTGCTGAGTGGCTGGCTGACCACCCGGTGATGCTGGGTGGCATATTGCCTATGGTGCTTCAGGGCCTTGCAAAGCCAGAGCTGTCTGTGTCTAGTGTATCTACACTGAAGAGGATCTGCAGGGAGTGCCGGTATGACCTCGGCCCCTACGCTCAGGACATCCTGACGGTGTCACAGGTCAGACACAGAGAAATACACAGCAACACGTAATCAGGGTTTTTAAACCATGCGGTGATTTGTTTACTGTGTTTTTGTAGGATGTACTGGTTAAAGAAGTCCACAAGGTGAGTTCTTAACCTTAAACAGTCACAGTTACTTTGAAACACAGACCATATCACCTCCCTGTCTGAGGGTGGAATTTATTATGTGTGTGTGTGTGTGTGTGTGTGTGTGTGTGTGTGTGTGTGTGTGTGTGTGTGTGTGTGTGCAGAGCAGCCAGTGCATGTGGCTGATGCAGGGTTTGGGTTTCCTGCTGTCTGCCCTGCCATCAGAGGAGATTTTAGGGAGACTGCACTCACTCATCACGCCTCACATCCAGCAGCTGGATACACTGGCCCAGCAGGAGGTAAATGTAAAAATAATAATAATTATATGCTTTAGTAAATTGATGTTTAAAAAAAATACAGGAAATGCTATAGTTTACAATTCTTTGTAAATCCAGTTGAATATAGAACATCCTGAAGCCTTTGAGAAAAAGTAAGAGCAGCAGTATTTGTATATTTTCTACAGAATATTAGTGTCTGGTTTATTTTGAGTGTGTTTGTATATGTGTAAATGTGGGCGGGTGGGGGTGGGGTAGTATTGTAATAGTCTGTAATGGTTTATTCCAGTGTTTTCTGTATAGGGTGACCAGTCTTAATAACACATAGCAGACAAAACACCATCACTTACCTATTAGTATAAATTCTCAATGTTCAATCCACGTTTCAGCTACAAACCGTCATCAGTGCAATTTGAGTGAAACCATATCGATATGCAGTCATGTGAAAAACTAAGTCCATCCTTAATACAACCACAGGAATTAAAGTGACAGGTACTGCTAAGTGCTGCTAATCACATCATCGTGTGATTAGCTGATCATCAGCAAGTGTGAGCACCTCTATAAAAGCAGCAGGTTTGGCAGTTTGCTGCTCTGAAACATTCAGGTGTGTGCTAACACAACGGCAAACACGAAAGCAGCCAGCAATAATCTTAGAGAAGCAATTATAGCTGCCCATCAAGACTATTTCCAAACAATCTGACGTCCGTCATTAAACAGTGAGAACGATTATTCACAATCTGAAAAAATTGAATTTAACAAACCAATGAAATTCTAGAACAATGTCCTAATTCAAACAAACAATGTTTGGCCATAGAGCACATCATCATGTTTGTCAAAAAACAAACACAGTATATCAGCACAAATACCTCATACCAGCGCTAAAGCACGGTGATGGAGTGATGATTTAGGCATGTTTCACACCTACAGGACCATGCAGAAGTCAATGAGTCGACCATGAACTCGTAGGCATACCAAAGTATTCCAGAGACAAATGTGAGGCCATCTGCCTGACAGCTAAAGCTTGGCCCAACCTGTGTCATGCAACAGGACAATGATCCCAAACACAGCAGCAAATCTAAAACAGATTAACTGCAAAAGGAAAGAATCAAGGTGCTTCAGTGTCTGTGGACACTGAAGCACCTTGATTCTTTCCTTATCTCTGCATTGCACGATAGATACAGATACATACAGTTGTACTGATAATTATACTGGTAAGCTTCTATTATATAAAGCATAGTACTGTATTTTTTTGGCAAGTCTCGTCCTTTATTTTAACAGTGAAAATTCTTACATTGTAACTGATACAAATGTGATACTGAATCAACAATTACAGAAGAGGTGCTGGTGCCTACGAATTGTTTGGGTGACCTTGCTGTTTTTTTAATGCTGGTGACAATTTGGTCTGAAGTAAAAGAGATATTAGTGTGATTAGTTTGATTAGTTCATCATTTACTTCATGAGAGAAAAAAGAAGAACTTTCTGTTTTTCTGAAGCAGCTCTGCGTCTGAGTGTTTTTTTAAATTCAAACTGATGGGGGCAACCCCACAGCTGTCATCACATTTTGATTGCACTGTTGCACAATCCTGCGTGAATGTGACATCAGCGTTTTTCCACTCACGTCCTCCCTCCAGTTTAAAGCACTGACAAACAAGTGAAAACAGCGATGAAAGTGCACAAACAGTCATTTGTTATATAACATATCCACATTTAGAAAGAGTAACAATGCTTCCTTTGCAAATAGAGCACAGCATGTAATCCAGAGTTGTTAGAGTACAGATAAAATGCATTTCGATGCGCAGTTTGTCAGTTAAGATGTTAAAAACATCTTTTCACACTCAGATTCTTAACACAGCTTTTACAGTAACAGCAGCGGCTTCACTCTGACACTTGACAGTTACTTGTCCTTTATTTTTTAAGCTTTTCAAGCTTTGTGCTGTACATATCAGACCCATGTACCTTCTCTCTCCCCACAGCTGAATCCCACTAATAAACAGAGCATCATCCACATTGTGGGGATGCTGGCCAGTCTCTTTACCACTCTGGACATCAATCGGCAGGCAGACTGCTTAGAGGGAGCAGCCAGCTCCAGACTCCCAGTCCCCCAGAGCACGCAAAACCCAGTAAGTTCAGAGGAAAAACAACAGCTTGATTAGCAGAGAACAGTTAGAAAACCCCACTATGCCTGTGGGTACAAAGTGTTAAAGTTCATATATAGAACTTCTTATGCTAATATTTTTTAATTAAAAACTATTCTTTTCTTTTTTTCGTAAACTTAGGTGGTCGTTGTGCTACAACAAGTCTTCACTTTGATCCAGACCATCCTCAGCAAATGGCTCCATGACTCGGAGGTGGTAGAGGTAGGAGGGTTTTCACCTCTTGCATAAACGTGTGTATGTGTGTTTCATGACTCACACATGCCCACTGCGCCCCCCTCTACCAGGCAGTGTGTGGGGTTTTTGATAAATCAGTTCGAACCCTCCTACATGATTTTGGACCCATGGTTCCTCAGCTGGGAGAGATGCTGGGGGAGATCTATAGCGCCTTCCCACAAGCCTCGGCTTTGGACCTGGCTCGGCAGGTACACCTCCGCATACACAGGCCAGAGTTAAAGTATTACTCCTCTGACTCTGACACAGACTCTCGCAGGCTCAGATGTCAGTCTCTTTGTTTCTGTATGTTTTAAAGATGGTTCACATATTTGCTGGAGAGGAGCATCACATCCCTCACATCAGAAGCCTCACTGAAGTGTTAACATCCACCACGCTCACTATATTTCAGCAAGGTAAAAAGAGGCTGCGTGGAAATGCACCTGTTTTGAATCAGGGCTTTTCTTACCGTGTGCTTGCTCGGCAGGTCCGAGAGATCATCCTGACATTGCTGAATCGTTTATGGACCTTCACGCCCAGGTTGGTGGAAGCCGTGCGAGTTTAGGAGCGTCTAAGAAATTCATTGTTTGACTACAACACCCATGTCTTCTCGTCTGTTAGATTCTTAAAAGGAAGCCTGATTTGTATCTGTCTGAGCAGTTCGATGTGAAAGCACTGTTTTACTGTGGTGAGTATCACCGCATGCTCATGAAAAGAAAATTTTACATTGTTTTTACAGTTCCTGCAAAAGTGCCTTTGTGTGAGTCACTCGCTGAATCAGTCATGTTTGTCTGCAGGGATTCTGTCACTCAAGTTTCCAGAGACACCCACAGTAAAAGCTGCCAGCCAGTTCTTTGTAAGCTGAGGCAAAAAATGTGCAGACTTTCATATAACATCATGTTTCTTGTCAGAACTGAATTTCTCACCTTTTCTACCCTATTCCTGGCAGACAGAGTTCCTGAGTCGCTGTAAAGACATGCCCTCATTTGGTGATGTGCTGCAGAGGGATGGAAAGCTCCTGACAGAGACCGTTCTGCAGGTAAACTAGTGACAGTATCGGAGCGTCCACCTCAATTCGTTAAACCCATGGGTTTCTTTTTTCATTCTGGCACTGAATTTGTCTTTTAATGCTAACATATTGTACATTTTTCCTCCTCTCTCAGGCGGTTGGAGGTGAGTCTCCCAGCAGTCTGACGGAGCACTTCTCTGAGGTGCTGCTCAATCTAAGCAGGCACTGCCCGGCCCTGCTGTCTCAGTGGCTCAAAGAAACACTGCAGACCCCAGGGTTCCCCTGTGCCCAGCTCACTGCAGAGCAGAAACACACCTTCAGTCAGCAGCTTCTAAGGTAAAGTACAGCACCAAGTGGTAGAGAAGTATTACCTATTCGATTAATGGACAAGTTGTTTATTGTTTTGTAGTTTTTCCTCTGTTCTCCACCACCGTGGTTTCTAAATCAGTCAAGATATGACTTAAGAGCAGAGGTTCAGCTTTAATTCGAGGGTTTAACACATTTTGAATGTAACCAGTGGTTTGCGCCTTGTTGTAAATCCTCTGCATTTCCACTCATGAAAGTGTGTCTTGATTGTAGACATTGAGAATGCTGTCGAGTCGTTTTTCCTGACCATGAAAGTATTTAGTCATCATGTGGTCTTCTGGTGTCGGTTAGCTGTCCAGTGCATTCCTCTGCTTTTTAAAAATAAACCATACAGTAGATTTTACACCTCTCAAAGTTGTTCTCTCTCTGATAGGTTTATTTAAGCTTTTCAGCCTAATGGTGTCCTCACCAACTTGCACAGACTTCTTGTGCTTCATATTTAAAATTACAGTCAAAAGATATAAAATACAAAGTCAACTTCAGATAATCTGTCTGCTTCACTTGTCATGAAATAACAATGAAACAAGCCTCACCTGACCAGGATACTGCTGTCAGTCAGTTTCCAATCTCTCTTTGAGCCTCTAAAAATGGCTGTAATTAATAAAGAGTGAATGCAAAACGTTTATAAGACCCCTCGAATTAAAGCTGAAAGTCTGCCTTTTAATCACATTTAAAAGGCACATTTAAAATCCACTGTGCTGGCATTCAGAGGCAAAACTGCAAAAGCTGTATCGTCCAAGAGATCATGGACCTAAGTGTAATGTTCATCGATGGCAAAATGGAACAAAACAGACTTGGTGTTTGTATACATTAAAAATAATTGTTAATAACAAAAACTTTTTAAATGTGTTGTCTGTAGTTTTGCTGTGTTACAAACTTGTTTCATTCCACGATAAAGACACAAAAGTATCGGCATGTAATGTGAACGCATTCGAAACATTACTGATGCCAAATTAGGATGTGAGACATGACTTTATGATATTTGGCCCATTTATAAAATGACATTTTATGATCAATGAGCTTTGGAGATGATTTCAAATACAAATCTGTCCAACAGCAAAATCTGTTCTCTTTTTTTTCCCTCTCTAAGGGAACAAACCAACAAGCGTCGCGTTAAGGAGATTGTGAAGGAGTTCGCTTTGCTCTGCCGAGGTCCGCAGGGCTCTGGATACTCAGATTACTAGTCGGAGCTGCCAGCGTTGCATCCGACTTCCTCACCGGGTCTTTGAGAAAGGCCCACGGCTCATCCTCGTTTTCAGAAACGCTTTGGTTCTAAATGAGACTTAAGAAAGCACGACTGGAAAACAAGACGCTCCCACAGACACACTGAGTGGACACTTATAAGATAATCGATTCTCTGTGCGACATATTTTTTAATAAAATATCCAAAGCAGGATAAAATGAGATAAGAGTCAGGGTGGCATTTTCGTATCTATAGGCAGGAATGCGCAAGGTTCCAAACCTGTGCTTCGTGTCTATGAACACTGACAAAACAACAATAAACACATGAAACTCTGCTGCAGCCACCTGAGCAACCGGTCGTGTTTGTTCACTTATTTGTGGTTCCCTCTTCTGTTGCATACTGCTGTAGATCATATTCACACATTATCTAATGAAAGAAAACCACCCAGGTCAGGCTTTATCTTCTCTCTGTTACAAAGGAGCGCCTCTTAAAAACATCTTACATTACATTATTTAGCTTAGAACTCTTGCACAGGTGTACTTCTGCTGATAGATAAGAAAACGACTTGATCACTTTTCACAACGGGAAAAAACAACAACAAAAAAAGAACGAGATCAACTTGATAAGCAGACAACAAATTGTGACAAAAGACTGCTGTTTCTGTGTGTGTGTTATTTTTTTCTGGAATCGGTGACATCACTGTGAGGGATGGCAGTTGTCCGTCGAAGTTTTGCCTCCATCCTTTTGTAGAAAAGGATGAGAGTTTGTGCGGCGAGGCTAGTCTGAGTGTCGTTGTTTGACTCTGTGTATTACAGCCACACCCCGGCAGGCTCCTCCAGAGGACCGTCCCGACCCCCGGGCCGTTTACTATCGTATTCTCGTGAAGAGGTTAAGTACTGACTTTGATTCCTGGGAAGAGAAATGCATCAAAACAGTGTGAAGCACATTGAAATGCATCAAGTTTTACTCATTTTCAGAAATTAAGAATATAAAGTTCTCGGATAATTTACTCTACCTTGGTACAGCGCGTCTTACTGAAGACGTTCCAGAATCGTAGTGTCTCGTCTCCCGCTCCTGTAACGATGGCCTCCCCGTCTGGTGACACAGCCTGAGAGCGCAGAAAAAATGTGGCATGTGAGAGATTTAACAGGACAGTTACAAAGACAGTTTTGAGATCCTTTAATATTCTCAAAATGTTTTTGATTTACATGCACTGAATGCAGTAAGAACAACAGCACAGGCATGAGCTTTAACTGGTGCGAAGACATACTATAAAATCAGCTTCTTTACTTATATAATACCACAAATTACCTCTTTATTACTGTGAAAAATAATGCAACAGTGAAGTGTGGAATTCACTAATGGAAGCAGACCGCAGGATTTAAGTGCATCCCTAGTTTAATGTCCATTAAATGTAACACAGAGTGATTCTTGCACAGTTTTACTTCGGCATGTTGCTACTAGGGATGGGTATCGTTTAGGTTTTATCCGATACCGGTGCCAAACCGGTACTTTTGAAACGGTGCCGGTGCTCAAACGGTGCTCAAACCGGTGCTTAATGAATGGAGAACACAAACTTTGTCCAAAAACCTCTCATGTTCAGCTGTTTTCCACTTTTTCTTTGGTCATTTTAGCCTTTTTGGCCAGGGTGAAGGGAGTATCTGCCATCAAACAAGAAGACAGCCGCATGTAACTACGACGGTGTTTGCTAGTTCACCTTACATGCATTAATGTAATAACGTGGTTAGCCTACTCAACGTAAATTACACTCGAACAACATGAAGTTACTCAAGCAGAGAAGAACGGCTGCTGCCATCATCATCCTCATCATTTCTGCTACACTGGGAGGGCTAGGGGCCAGGACTCTATTCTTCGGGTTTTTGGGGGATGTTGCTCCGGGTCCGATAACAGGCAACCCACCCGCAGTAGATGTGCACGGAGTGAGGTCTCGCAGCAAGCTATCAAATATGGCGCATTTCTCGGCTTTTAAAAACAACGCTATGCGTCGCCAGGTGTTTCATCAGATTCGGGGTGTTACCTCCTTTGACAGTATCACAGTATCAGCTTAAAGCACTTGTTGCAGGCTGTTGAGTTTGCATCTTTTGCTGTGAAGTACAGCCAGACTTTGACCGCTTTGCCTTGGGCATTTTTAATCTGTAGCTCTGTTCTAACAGAACGTACGTACCTGGGCCCGCCTACTATCCTCGGAAATGTAAAATGATTGGCTAGAATCTAAAGTGTATCACAGCACAGGAAAAAAAGCACCGAAATAAAGCACCGAAATGTGCGCTGCTTTTCGGTCTGGTTACTACCGTTTATGTCAGAACCGGTGCCATCATGGCACCGGACACCGGTACCCATCCCTAGTTGCTACACACTGAATTAAAATGTATTCCAACGCTAGAAGTGTGTAAGTTATCAAAGTGCAACTATCTAGTTACATCAGTGCTGAACATGCACAGTGATTCATTTAGAACGTGTAATCATACCAGATACAGGACTCTGTAGGAGTGTCCCGTCAACTTGGCCACCTGTGTCAGCGATGGATACTTCCACACCAGAATCTGGTTCTGAGAGTAGCCGTGTGTGCTCACCTGCAAACAAAGAGCAGCATTGCAGTTACCACTTTGCAGTTGGATGCTTCTGCCAAGCACTCAAGGGGGAGCTTCCAACCATGTCCCATCCTGATTTATTGTATAATAAATATATAAATTGATGATTTTGTAAAAAAAAAAAAATGTAATAAGCAAACAACACAGATCGTCATCAGTTTAGCGTCTGATGCGGTACTGATGTTCCTGAGTGGAACGGTACTTAAACATAAGCAGTGTATGAATTCTTGATTTTTTTTTATGCAGACATAGTGATCTTTGAACAGCAAAAGTAAAAAAGGAAGTTAAACACCACTTTTATTGGAGATTATGTATCGGAATTTCAGGGGCAGGACCACGCCTCCAAACACGAGGTTCCCCTAGTTCTGCAAGCTGATCATTCTCGTTTACGTGCCCCACCCTCCCTCCCTCCTTGTTCTCCATTCTTCAACTTCTTCACTTCTATTTAGTGCATAGGGATCTGCCAGGCCCGGGAGCCATCGCCAGTCCCCTTCGATTCCTTCCCCAAACCGCAGCTCAATTCATGTCAAAGCTTTCACTTTTTCCTGCTAAAACGCTGTCAAACATAAATGAGGACGTGGGCCCAGCTAGTGAAATGAAATTTCAGACCACATTTGGATGGTTATGCTCTTTCCAAGAAAACACCAGTGTAAGACGATAATATTGGAATTTAATAACATACTGCAGAAGTCTTTATTAGTTTGAAACACCTTCAACATACTGCTCACTTCAATTTGCAACCATCTCTGGACGTCGAGCGTAACTAAGCTGTTTTAATTCAGGGTTTTGTCATGTGTGCACAGTAGAAACGCCTTTCAAGTATCATGTAATTCAATACAAAACCAACACCGGCTAGTATGAAAACTGACCATGACTCAGCACATCAGGGGTCGCAGTTCCAGCTAAACCGAACGCTGCATTACACAACACAGGTGCAATGTGCGCATTAGTAACTGGCTCTATATTAAGCTGTCCAAACGGGATCTGTTTTGCTAATTTAATGTTTGAGCTACTGTTTTCACAAAGTGGGTCTAACTAGCTTGATGAAATCATCTATAGCCAGACGCTGCTGTGCTGACGTCACGTCTTAAGAGTGTTGGGCAGTGCGTGTCTGCGTCTCCTCACCAGTTCGTTGGCGTGTTTGGACCAGGCCAGGTTGCAGACCTGGGAGCCGGTGTCTGTGCTCTGCAGAGCCTGACCCGTCAGCGTGTTCCAGAAACGCAGGCAGCGGTCGGCCGTGCCTCCGCCTGACGCCAGCAGCCCGTGTTGGTGCGGAGACCAGGCGATGGCTTTCACTGCTGCCAGGTGGTCACTGTACTGCTGCACAGGGAGAAGGCTGGAGCTGTTCCACACCAGTAACTGTTCAAAAGGCAGGAAGAGGTCAGTAAGGAGAGCTTTGAGTTTAACTCTTTCTTCCATAAAGACCCTTAATGAAAAGTTTTGACACCTCAGTTTATGCCAATAAAAACATGCTGTGACAGCCATTAGAATCATTTCCATGGGTAACTCCATGGGCAGAGACCACCCTCGATATTTTCTAGTGTAAACCCAGTCAATTTGTTTTATAAGGAGGCAGAAATATAAAAGAGACCACTCAGTTCAGAACAAAAATTCAAGGGCTACTCCTAGAAGAGGCTAAAGAGGTACGAACAGCTGCTTTAAAATATATCGATATCAATACAGCTTGAATTTGCTTATTTTGAACCTTTACCTAGATTCTAACCTAAAACTTTCCTTAAGTATGTGCTGTTTTAGTCGCCTCACCTTGTTGTCGTTGCCTCCAGATGCAAGGTGCTGGTGATCGGGGGACCATTTGAGACCGCACACTTCCTGTCTGTGACCTTGCAGCCTTCTCTCAGCAGAAGGCGGCGTTCTGACGTCCCGCTGTAGGATCACTCGGTCTCGACTGCCAGAAGACAACTGCTCCCCATTCCACGCCAGGGCACCTTGGGCACACAGGGTAGGTTCTCTTACTCTCATGCCCCAGATAAAGAGAGCTGAGCATGAGCTTAAAGGCTCAGAGCGACGGTAGTTCCTGAAACCACTACCAGCAGCAGGATAAACGGCTTCTCAGCGAGAGATGCACAAATCACATTTGACTGAATTCACTTCGCTCCTGCTCGGACTGACCTACTCTGGCTGAGTGGCCCTCCAAACTGGTCAGCTTCCTCCCTCCTGCTGCATCCCACACCTGAACGTAACCTTTGTGCGTCCCGACGGCGACCAGGCTCCCCTAAAACACGAGCAACCCAAACATTATTGTTCTCCTGTCTGTACTCTCCTCTCTCATGCCACACACAAGCAGCAGTCGCTTGCTCACCCTCTCGTTCCAGCACACTGACGTAACAGAGTCTCCGTCCACTGAAAGGTCACACAGCCTCGTCACCTGTTTAAACACAAAAATAAGCACTTCCAGAACTCCTTATCTGCAGCGCACCTCTTTAAAATCTAACCCACACCCCCACTTACCTGGCTAGTGCAGGCACTCCACAGGTAGACGCAGGCTCCCAAACCAACACTCAGCAGGTTGCCTGCTGACCAGTCCACCAGGTTGAGGTAGAAGTCATCCTGCAGCTCCGGAGCATCGAGCACTTTGAAGGGGATCTTGGAGATCTTTCGGGCTGGTTTGCGGGGAGAGCGGAGCAGCTTGTGACTACAAGAAACAAAACATGGAGACGTTAAACCCCTCCTCCTGAAAAAAGCACGGCTCAAACACCTGATGAGTGAGCAGCATGTGTGTGAGACATTTCATACCTTTTGTTACTAAGTGGAGAAAGAGAGTATGGTGAGACTTCACTGTCATTATCAAAAGGCACTCTCTTAGTGTGGACAGTGTACTGCAGAGAGGAAACAGAACCACAGTTACAAACTGCCACCCGGTTTTGGTACGGACGTTGTCTCTTATGGCCAACTTGAGTCAAAAATAACAGCATAATACATGCGTGAAATGTTTATGACAGCCGCATGTAAATATCACACTGACAGCCCACGGGAGGAGTCGCTTTAAATTCACTTTAATGGCCACCCACACCCCCGTTGTCATTTACCCTAAAAAGACTGTGAGAGTCCTGCGAGAGGACTGCATGCCGCCGGTCTTCCGTGTGAGGGTCTGGCACCGTCTCGATCCCGGCCCCCAGCAACTCATTCCTCAACAGGGCAGCATAGGCCACAGCATCTGGAGGGGCGGCAGTGAGAGCGGTGATGAAAATGCTCGTGTTAGAGGTGCAGATCTGGACTTTAAATGATTGTTATAACACATTTGCATAACAAATAATAATAAAGACTTCTGACCTTTGCTTGAGTCTGAAGTGGCGTCCTTTGCTTTATGGTTCTGACTGGGAGAGCGACAGTTCTCCTGTCAAGAAAGTGAAAGGTATGTCACCACTGGCCTGGATTACTGAGCTGTCACTGTTAGTTTAACCAAACGAACACCTCTCACATTGGCATAGTGGAAGTTGATGCTCCAGTTGCTTCCAGCTCGAGTAGGGATGAAGCGGTCCCCTGACTTCACACTGACAGGACTGCAGGTAGCACTCAAACACTAGGATGAACGTAAGAGATAAGCAGTCCACTAAAGATCAGTGCTAATAAAAAACAGCACACTCACACGAGAAGACTGCAGCCGTGCTGAAACGTGTTAACTATCGCTCTCTATTCCTCACCTTGGTCAGGCGGGCCTCTGCGGGCAGGTTCTGGTGGTTGATTTGCCTCAGCAGCCGTCTCTCGTACTCTTGGTCCATTTCTTCGGGGATAACGAGCAGCAAGCCCCCTCTGCTGCTCTCCCCGCCCCCCTTTAAACCTCCGCTCCCTCCCGGTAAGGAAATCCGCAGTGTATCCCCATGTCTGTGTAAGAAACGGCTCAGCTTATTTCACAGCAGAACCCATCCAGAACACAATGTGCGCTATCCAAAGACACGCGCACACACGCACACACACAAGTAGCTTATTCGGCTAACAAACCAAACGGCCTGGTTAGCCTGGCGTCATCGTCTAAGCTCAGCTGGTTTAAACATACACGACTGAAAAGCCAATTCCGCTTACGGCGTTCAAAACTAGCTTAAAGCGGGTAGATATGAAGCTAAAATAAAATGCTTCAGGGTGTGCTAATGACAGCCGCACCGTTGTCATGGTATCATGGTCGCGCACACAACAACCAATTTACAAGCAACGCACATCAGCTGACGACTGTCATACCGACTGACACGGCGGCTCAGGTGACCACATCAAACATCATCTCTGTTTGAAAGGATCGGCGCTGAGGCCGGAAGACTTGTTGTTTTCTTCCAAAATCAAAAAAGTAAAAAAAAAAAAAGAAAAAGAAAAATAGCGGTACACCCAAACGCTAACGGGACTCGGTGGTGTTGTTTATGTTCTGGAGCAAGATGGCGACAGCTGTGGAAGAAATTCTTTGGTTGACTTCTGCTGTCTGTGCAGTCAACGCAGTGTGACTCAACAGCGACGCCCGCTGGCGACAGATGTTCACTGCATCGTTGAAGCGTAGCCTGTGATTCCTCGTAAGGACACAAGATGTCGCTGTTGCACTGTAAAATAAAATTACCCGACTCTTTGAATTCCCAATTTCTTTGTTGTTCTGTTGTTGTTGTTATTGTTTGGGGGTTTGTTGTTGTTTTGGTTTTTTTCCTTTTTAAAATAGATTATATGAAAGATTTAAGCGAGAGTAGTAGGGAAAACATAAAAAAAAAGAATATTGATTAAATGAGTAAAACCTAATTCCAAGAGAAACAACACCTTTAACTTTATTTTATGTGTTTTACACATTTAATCATTAGTCATTGTTAATCTGTCTCCCCCTCTTTCACCTGAGCTCGGTTATCCCAGAGGAGTCTTCCTATTCTTCCTGTTTTTTCTTCCCACCGTCACCAAGTGCATCAGTTAAATTTAATTTTAAAAACATTTTCTTTATTCTATTTATATTTGTTTTAACTGTCACTTACTTAAACGTGCACATATTAAGAAGGAAAATGCAAATTCTTATCTCACACTGGTGTGTAGACACCAGAGAGCTATGTATGAGAGTAATTCTACAGATCTCAATTTTAACCAGTTTTTAAAGCATACGTCTCATATTCTCCAGCTGCATGGCCATCAAAAGTTTTTGGGTCAGGCTGTCAGAGTATTGATAGCATATGCTTGGCTAGGGGCCCCTCTGTGAAACTTCAAAGTGAAGTAATCTTACTTTTTCTTTTTTTTTACATCAATGGGGGTGGCCACTTTGCAAACTAAAAAGGCAGACAAAGGTCTATTCTCTGGCCTCTTTCATATAATATTTCTGAGCCAAACTGATAAAACAGAGAAAGGAAAACAGCCTTACTATTATGTTGGGGTTTTAATTAGAGTGACTGACATGGTAGAGTGGAGTCGAGGCATTGGCATCTTTGGTTGCACCCTGAGCTGCACGTAGGCTGTCTGCCAAGCTGTTCTCTGACATACTTCGAGACACTCGGTCTTCATTTACATGTCAGCAGATCTGGTGTGGGCCACACAGGCACTGTTTATAGATTGTGTCTAAGTTCCTTTTTGTGTTTCTCTGAATTCTGAAGGGCTTAAACGTCACTTTCGTGTCTCCTTTTCACTGTACTTTTTGTTTCAAATCTCACACCTCTACGCTGTGTAACAGTCTCAAACACGGAGTAAGAATGATGGTAATAAATTACGTCTTTGTGCTTTGCTTAAAAACTACCCTTATGATCTACAACACTTATTTGACAATGTCCTGTGGACAGAAGAGGCAAAAGTTGACCTTGAGCCAAAGGTGGTGCACAGTAACATCCAAACCTCATCACGGTGTGGACTGATTTGTTACCTTGGTAACACAGTAGGATGTCAGCATGTCTGAATTGGAAAATGCAACATTTCTTTACAACACGTCAATAAACTAACCTGAAAACAAGACAGTCAGGTAAAGTGCAAGAACTTCAAAACTGTAGTTAAACTCATTCTTTGCAGTATTTCAGGAAAGAGCCAGAGCTGGTCGGTGCCTCTACACAGGATTTTTCTCCAGTGAGTGAGAGGGTTGCTTCGCTCCTTGGGTCAAGAACGGGCCCTCACTGTTATTAACATTTATGTGCCAATGGCTCAGAGTACCCGGCCTTCTCAGAGTCCCAGAAAAGGGTGCTGGAAAATCCTTGATCTGAGACCTCGTTGTCCTGCTGGGGCACCTCAGCTGCTCATGAAGGCAATGATAACTGAAACCTGGAAGGGTGTTGATGGGGGAAAGGCCGGCAGAGCTGAACCTGAGTCCTGTTGTGTCAATGGACTTCGGTGATGGTGCATAATGAGTGTGTGTCATCCCTGCTGAAGACTACAAGCTGAAGAGCTTTAAGCTTCTCTGTGCAGCCTGGAAACAGGTGAAGCTGTGCCAGACACCTTGACTATGTTTCTACGATTCCAAAGAGTTCCCAGAGTTTTTTCTTGCAACTGTAAAGATCAGAGTAGCAGTTTAGCCATTGCTTTTAACTATCAGAGCCATTACTTTCCAGTGAAGTGAAAGGAACATTTTAATGGGGAAACTATGGGTCCTAGTTTTGATTGTAGATTTTTAGTTTTGCACATCACGTACCCAAACATTGTTGCAGACTCCCATACACCTATTCACACTATGGCACTGCTCAGCGGCAGCAGTTAAGCAGTTACAATCAGAAAGGCGCTGCACAGACCTTTGGGGAACAGCTAAAGTAACACAAAGCAAAAGCGAAGCTGACTCAGCACAAAGTTCCTACTTTCCGATCTGGCCAAGCGCAGCAAGTTGAACTGGAACAAAACCGATCCGCTGAGGCAGCCATCAAAGCCACAGGAACCAAAAGATCTGCTGCCAATGCAGCACAGAACCTCTGCAATATTAGGCAGGTTTTACTGGGGTGGTTGTTTTATGTATTTCAAGAGTTTATCCATTATTTTAACTTCATATCTTAAGTATTTTATCTGCTGTTTTAAGCTTCTGTCATTTATCTTTATCTTTTAGCATCACTTTTTGGCATTTTATATACTTTTAGGATATATTTGTAAAAAAATCTTTTTAAAAAAAATCTATATTTATTTATTATTTGTAGCTGTTTCACAATTTATTAATTTCTGTAAGCTTCAACCCATGTTTTTTTCCTTGATACCCGTAACACCTTCAGTAGTGGCACTTGGGATAAAGGAAGAACCTGTTTACCTGTCAATCATATCTGATGTCAAATCATTTTGAAATTGAAAGAACATTTTTGTCACGAGGTACAAGCTGAAATCGGTGTTATATATAAAAATGACTTTTATATATTCTTTATTTACCCCGGTAAAAAGTCTCATTATAATTTTCTTTTTTGGAGATCAGGCCAAGAGGGCAGCAAAGATTGCAACAAATGTAACAACAGTTTCATAAAGATATTTTAAGTGTCCATAAAGGACTGGTTGGAGTAGGTACAGCAGTGCAAAGTCACGAGGTCATTTCTGTACTTGATATATGACCGCTTTGGAAATCGTGCAGGCTAGAGCTCATTTACAAGAATAAACAAGGATCTTAGACATAAAAACCACACACAAATAAAAACACCATCAATCATGTTTGGTCATCATTTTCTACTGAATGAGTGTTTTCACTTTTGATGCTTAAAAGAGATTTTGCTGATAATTATATAAAAAAATAAAGATAAAGAAACAGATTTGCACGTGCACATAATGACGTATTTTTGGACCGCTATATTGCTTTGTTTAAATGGAGGATATGAGTACTTTTCCATGATACTCAGTCCATACATGCACACACAAGCAGACACAAAGGGATCCAAACATAGGGGTTACTTGCTAGAACCTATCTACCAATGATCGCATACTGCTTTAAAGGAAACCCAGCCACAACAGTGCGCCTTATCTGCGTGCTCCATCAAGTCCACACAGAGCAACGTGCAGTCAGGCCCGATGCTGACACGGAGGGCCCAGTCTGGGGCTGCAGGGCAGCTGTTTGCCCGAGTCAGGGTGGAGGGGGAAGTGGAAGCCTTATCATTTCTGTTGAGTGCACACAGAGGAAGTTGGGTCAGCGCTTGCAGACGGTGACGCTCTCGGATCCTTACTGGAATTCACAACAAAACAACAATGGGACTGTGACTAATCTCATCTCATCTGCGATGACAAGAAATATAATAGTTTCAGAATGATGAAAAATTAAAAAGGAGAGAGTTTACTTGTCACGGTGTAGGTGTTGAAAGCAGACTCAGCATTATTCCACGCAGAGAGCTTGTAGAGAGAAGCTTGTTGAAAGGTTTGTGCTGATGCACAGTGACTCGAATACAACCTTATCTTCAAATCCTGGTGGCAGCGTCACGTGTTGTTTGATAAGTCAGGTACACAAAAAGCGATATTATTTACTTATCTGAGCTGCGTTTCCAGTGATTTTTCACATGAATTTGAACTGTGCTTTGGTGAAACATTAAAAAGGCAGGAATCACAGGCCAGAGTTAAACCCAAGTCTGGAGCAATGACCTTTAATAGTAGAGGATTATCTCACCTTTATAGATTCAGCTTACGGTATACCTTCAAATAGGGCGCTCACAGCAAACAGTGTGGTATAGACCCCACTATTTTTTCTCTTTTTTCTTTCTCACTTTCTTTTCCCTTCACTGCAGGCTGCCAGGGCAGCTCATGTTGAAAGTTTCCTCCCACGCACTCGCTGACTTTGACACACCAGAGCCACAGATCTGCATGCCCTCCCCCTTCCCTCTGTGTGTGTGTTTAAGTCAAGTAAGGACAGCTATTGATCTGGGTAAAATCAAAAGCAACACATGCAGATTGAACATGATTTGGCTGACAGTTGAGTTTGGTCTTGATAACACCGTAGCCCATAACGGAGGCCCATTTCACAGAGCCAAGCTCATTCGCTAAGAAAGAAAAGACACATGGTTTAGCTCCAGTGGCAGAAAAAATGTTTGGGAATTAAAGACATCTAAGCTGAATTTAAAAGCTTGGAAGGCTTCTGTTGTGTCTCTGTGTCTGGACTGGGATGCTTCCATCTTTCCATCTCTTTCACACTTTTATCCCAGTGTCACAATGTTTTCAGTGTGTCTTTATGTATGCATGTGACCAAATGTGTCATCTCTGAGTATGCGTGCATGTTATTTTTATTTATTTTTCTTCCTCGTCTCACTGTGTACTCTTGTGTGCCTGCTGCCTTCCCACGGGGATGTTCCCTTCCATGTCCGAGCAATTCCCAGGCAAGCTGCATTCTGGGTAAAGAGCCCAGAGGAATCAGCACAAATGTCAGGCCGATGCTTTGTCCTTAAATGCATCAGGGTTAAATGTGATCTGACACAGACAGCTTTATACACAGGCTAATGTCCAAGGGTTGCCTTGAAATCTGGAAAAGCGTCTATCACAGGAGCCTCTTCTTCACAAACAGCTGCCAGCTTGGTCAGTGTAATTCTTCTGCACAGCTGATCGCCGTGTTTTCAGAGGCGACACCTCATTAGTGTTACTCAGAGTTCTCAAAGCCAGCATGCACGTATGGAAAGTTGAGAGAAAGAGTCCTTTAGGGTTCAGATGTGTTGTGACTTTATTTTTTTAAATGGATTTGTGCGTTCTGTGCATTATATAACTGCTTCCATGCACGGTTAATGCTTTCTGTGAGTAGTTGAGGCATTTGCATGCAAAGGCAAAAACCACACTCAGAGAAACAATGGCATATCTACGATGACTGCCGCCATGTTTGATAACTCGATGATTTGTGACATTCTCTGGGAAGGACACATCCTGTTATTGTCCCAATCCTGCATTTTAGAGTCAATGAGACACAACACACACACACACACACACACACACACACACACACACACACACACACACACACACACACACACACACACACACACACACACACACACACACACACAAGGCCTTAGAGGAAGCTTAGCTGCCTCATCTGATCTTTTCCAAATACATCATATTCTGTTGTGGGGAAGAAGTGTCCTTCTGAGCTCACTTCCTTATCCATCTGTCTCAGCCACTCTGAGATGATCTGTGCCATCCACACACAAAGCCTGGAGCGCTGTTGAATTATCCTGGAATGCCCCATTCTCATATTACCCCACATTGCCCCAACACTGAACGCCCAGTTGACTTCACTTCTTACTGTCAACCTGACTAAAAACAAACACCAGCTGGCCAGGAGAAACTCCAGGAAGGCATTTGTTTTTACAAAGTGGATATGTAGAGAGCAGGTTTGTTTTGCTGGAAGTGGTTCTCTTCCTCTCTGCCTTGGCCCTGGGCCGCGGGCCCTTTCGGGTCCTGGCTGGTAAGAGTGGAGAACGGACGCTGAGTGGCTGTCAACTGGATCTGCTGGCAGTAAGAGTGTCCTGCCCAGCCTGAACCCAGACGGTGCTGCTGTCGAAGGCTCGGAGCGGGCTGCCTCCAGCCCAGCTTACGTCAGTCACCAACAAACCGCAAGGTTTGTGTTAGAGTTTCAAACAAACTCCCTGCCTATTGCTATGGCAGTATGGACCACCCCCATGGAAGCCTGTCTGCGCCCGTGTTTACCATAAACAGTCACCTCATTTTCTGCTGAATCTAAAGGAAGACGAGGATGGTTTAGGGTTTCCTGGTGTCATCGAGACATCCAAAAACTCCAAGGAAAATAAATGAAACTGAGCACGGTCAAAATGTAACCGGTGATTCATTAAAGCTGTAAATTTGAAATCAGTGAACAAAGGACCTCTTGACTGGTCTTTCTCAGTTTTGTGCAACCAGGTAATTTTCATAGCTAAGTAATGAGTGCCTTTTAAACCTTGGTCACCGCATAAATGCAATAAAGTAACTATCGGAATTTTTAGGGGAAGCAGAGTCATGTCAGGAACGGAGCTGAGACAGACTGGCACTGTCAGGTTTTAATAAATAAATGTTAGTATTATTATTGCAGATTGTCAGGAGATTATTCTCAGCATGAATCATGAGTAGATCACATCAGCGAATGTCGTTAGTTAAGTCTATGCTGCTTTGTCTTGTGGAGTTTGCCCACAAACTGAAAACTGTCAGAGCCGTCGTTTCATGTTTCTCCTCCTGTTGATCACGTATTCAGATGTTTATCTGTTTGGGTCAAGGTGCTCAAAGCCATGGGAGAGTGAATGCCCTGAGGGCCCAGCGCATAGCATCACTATCTCTACCTTTCCTGTTTACATTGCTGACTTGATGTCCAGCTATGCTGACCTCAGATCAGCAGGAAGAGCAGTCACTGTTGTCAGTGCAGGGAAGTGACATCACTGAGGGCTGAATCCAGTTGTTTGTTTTCCTTCTGTCACTTCTGGCGTTTTCCTCTGAACATACATTTGGTGTGATTCAGATCATTTCCACACCAGATCATGTTTGTGAGTCTAAAAAGAAAGTGTGGCACTCAGTATAGCTCAGTGAAATACAATTGGCTGCCTTTTATCTTTTTATCTTTTTTTTTTTTTTTGGGTGACTGTAATACCGTCACAAAGAAGTTTGACTTGTTCCATATTCAGCACATGTCAACAACCCAAATATTCCACAAAAAGTCATGTTTGGCAACCAACATCAAGAAATGGTATGGCTTCCCCACAGCCAGCAGGTTCCAGTATGACTGGCATTTCATGAGGTGACAGAAGACACTGAAACCAAACCCACAGAAGAATAATAAGATAATTTTCCATTGAAGTTTTCAAGAAACTTGAAACATTCTTTTTGCCGAGTGCTTTAAAAAACTGTGCACAATAATAATACATGGTTATTATTTTAAGGAAAAATGTAGTCACGCTAACAGTGACTACATTTTTCCATTAACAGTGTTATTACCTGATAAATAAAAATCATTCAAGCCATTAGATTTGAGAGCATTCTCACTTTTCTTTGACAAAATGCTTTCATTATTCCTTTTTTTGTACTTTTTATATTTTACATTTATATTTATTATTGAAACTTGCACCAAGGGAGTGGCACTCCAATTTCATTGTACTCTGTACAATGACAATAAAGGCTATTCTATTTTGTCATTGTTGGCAGTTTTTTTCTCCCTTTACTTAAGTGCTTGATTATTGCTGAACTTTCTGTATATAATGTTGTAGAACACTTCCCCCTCTTAGTGAATGAATCACTAATCATTCAAAAACGCACAGAACATTTTTTGTTCTATTAATGTTTGATTTTGAACACTATTGCATGATTTCAAAACAACAATTTCTGGAATATGTCATCATTGGCAGGGAAAGGCCTGACATTGCACACTTGTGCTTTGCAGTTTAATGAAACCAGTCTTGAACTCCTGCGCAGAGTTTTGTACAATCTTGGGACACTGTTTAAATGTGAATAAAAACAGAATGCAATGGTTTGCAAATCTATTAAACTCAGATTTTATTCATAGTAAGTCACAAAATGTTGAATTTGTCATTTTATATTTGATGGCAACAACAAATCTTCACCATCAAAAAGAGGAAATTGCACAGCATCAGTTTTCTTTCTTCTCTTTTTTTTTCATGTGGAGATTTGTGGAGACGTCTGGTAAAAATTTAATCTCTTACAAAATACTTGGTGCTTTTTGTGTTAATGTTACTTTTTGATACCTTTACGTTTTTCTATCAGTTAAACCAGCCAGCTGCTTTAGGGGAGATAGATTTGGCTTTCTTGAGACAGAGCTGCATTAGCGTGTTAGCGCTATTTATGCTGAAAGTTGGTGGCTTTGCTTGACTCATATTTACTGGAAATCTATGAGAGTGGAACCAATCCTGTTGAGGGTTGGGTAGCACTGTGTACTGTGTACAATACATCAGATTATTGAAAATAAAGGTTCTACAGTCTTCCAAAATCACAATGGAGAAAACTTAAAAAATACATTGTCAACATTTACTTAATTAAATTTTTGTTAAATATTTTTTTAAAAGGCAACAATTGTGTCCGTATACATCTGCGAACTAAGGAGACCAGCTCCTGGACTTTGGAGATTTTTTCCTGTTCTTGTCTGATATAGGATTCTAGCTTCTTTGTTGTATTTTCTATGTATTTTAACCAGTTTTCAGCTGGTAGTTCAGCCAGACCCCATGCTGTTCTAATATGTGGTGGTATGTGGTTTAGCAATGTCTTGCTGAAATGTGCAAGGTCTTACTTTAAATACCTCGTCTGGATATGCGCAGAAGATTTGTTTTTGTTTGCAGCGTGGTCAACCGCTGCCTCTCTAACATGCTCTTTTTACCCAGTCATGTTACTGACCTGTTGCTAACAGCAACAGTTACTCTTTTGATGCACCACCCTGAACTGCTTGAAATTTGTTGCTGCCATCAAATTTATTTTGCTCTATTGTGAATGGATTTAGGAGGTTTGCAAATCATTGCAGTGTTTTTATTCACACTTTACATTTTTGGAATTGGAGATTGTGCCTTAAAAATGGGAGAAAATAATGCGCAGTGTCTGTTTCTTCAGGACTTTTCTAGTTTTAACAGACTTTCTCCTGAATGTGCACCTTAAATCGCGTAATGTGCAAATATGTATCTTAGGACAATTTCTAAATAGTTTAATGTGTATAGACAAAAACATTTAAATTGAAACTTAAATCTGTCTCCAAACTGGTTTTAACATCACTGAAACAAACGTCACTGATGTAATCCAATAACATTCGGACCAGAAGAGTCTGTTATACATGCCCGTTTTAATAATCTGATAGAAAACATTTGCTGAGCACAACATACACCGTTTTACAGTATACTGTGAAGAAAACACTGAAAAAATACATTTGAAACAATGGTATAAATTTCAGCAAATATTCTTATAGCTGTACAATGACCTGTCACCGTACACATTATGCTGCAGTAAATATCCAGCCTTCGCCAGGAACAAAAGGACTAAAAAAGCTTCTGCTGCGCCTCGTATGAAGCGCTGCTGGCTCCCACTGCACAAACACTTCTGGCTGGAATTTCAAACGAAACATACTTTTCAAATCGTCAAAACTGACCTGCATAACTTTATGCTATGGCCTCATAGCAAAATACCTTGCTATACACGGATGAACCAACAAACGAGTTCAGTCAAACTGTCATTTGACACGTGGTAGTGCATATAAATAACAAATATACAGCGAATATTATCAATTCAGTATTAACATATACAAGAAAATGTAATAAATACACTGTTACAAACAGCTTAAGGGTCAGCACAACACAGTTGGGTGCAACAGGACTGTGCAACTCTGTGACCACTTAAATACACTCTCGCATCCTCACACACACACACACACACACACACACACACACACACACACACACACACACACACACACACACACACACACACACACACGCACACGCACACACGCACACACACACACACAGGAGAAGAATGACATATCGTGAAACATGAAACCGATCTCCCCGTATTATGACCATACAACGTGGTACCTCTAAGGAAGTGTTTGGACAGATCAGCAACCAGCTGCATAACTGTCGACGTATTCAAAGTGCTGCAATGAAAAACTACAAGATTCAATTATTCCATTACTGACAGGTGTTTCTGAAACTGCGCGTTCAGCCTTGAAGTCATTCAAAGTTCAAAATGAGTCAGCCTATTCATGAGAATACTGCTAACCACAACAGGTGTGTTGTGTGAGGCAATGAAAAGGGGAATTACAGGGCGGAGACGGTTTTTCCACACTGGATGGGGCTTAAACGCAACTGGGTTATGAAATATTTTCTTTTCCACTTTAATCTTGGAAGATTGTAGTGAGAATTTAGTCTGTAACTGGCTTTAAGTGAGAGGGAATCAATCCCGCCGCCGCTCGGAAGTTTGACTTGTCACACCATTTACTCTTTGGAAATGCGATCATTCTTTTGAGGGGTGGCAGTGAATCCAACAAAGTGCTTTCCTTACAGGATCTTTGGAGTTTTGGTTTTTGTTCTACAAAAAAGAAAAAAGAAAGGTTTTTCCTCTTTTACGAAATCTAGCCTATGAGTCATTTAATTGCTTACGCAGTTACTTATTTGGATAAATCAAATTAAATTATTTGGTTTGACATGCTTGCTATGGTCTCTCCTTTAAGTTACAGATGCTGTCTTTGTCTTGGTTTAACTGTGTGTGCCACAAAGTGCAAATCGTGCTGGGAAGTCAGCTGATTTTTTTATAATATACATCCATTAGTGAAGAACAAGCTTATACTATTGCCAGAACATCAGGAAGACTGTGTGAGACAGCTATGTCCGTTTGTAGAAAATCTGACACACAGCTACATGAATGTGTTCAATAAATTATTTAAAAAAAAAAAAAAAAACTTACAAAAACACACACTTGTAAAAAAAGGCACACTACTCTTTTTAGACAAGTGTTAAAAAAACACTACTGGGTTAGAAATAACTCGCTGACCAGTAGCTGTGGTTGGACAATATAGGGTCGTATCCAATCTCGACACGATACAAAGAATCTAAATGAACATTTAAAAAAAATGTCCTGAAGTGCAAGTTTGAAATTCAGACTTGTCCCAGTACACGGATTCATACGTCCACTTCACATTCTCTGCCTGAAAGAACCCAGGTTAGGCTCTGCAGTCCAACAGTAGTCCCTTCTGTAAAGAACAGAGCCTACACTCTTCCAGCTCCCTTCCAGGGGGGCTCAAAGACAAACTACCGCAGGGTTTCCAAGCCTCGTTCGCAGGGGTGCCCCACATTCAGTCAGGACCTCTTTGCCAAGCAGCTCCCGCCAGAGCCAAATTGCAGGATTGCTCCACTGCAATAAAATGAATTCACCAAAAACGTGCTACGCTCCGAGAACACCACCGGTTAAGCTATGTTTCCTCCGGGGAGCCGTCATGTGTTGTCATTTCTGCCCCTTCCTGATCACAGGGAAGATGCTGTAATGTCACATTGTCACAACTGTCAGCCGTGTCCATCATTCCACTGTCTTCACCTTGTCCTTCCTGGTCATCCAGCGTTAGATCGAACTTGAATTTACTCGCTACAGGCCGCCCTTCCACCTCCCCGTGAGGTCCTCCTTCTCCATCACTGGTGTAGAAAGGAGGTGAGGGGCTCTGGGGGATCATGCTTTGGTACCAGTTCCTGTTGTCCTCTAGTGTATCCAGGATGTCCTGGGCATCGGGATGGACCAGGTCAGCCCACGTCTCCCACAGAGGGTGCACTATGTAATCAATGAAGCTAACCTAGAAAAGATAAACAGAGAGGATGTCAGTAAATATGAAAAATAACCACAGTTTTCAGGTTTTATTTTGAGAGCTGGATGCCTGTGTTCTCTACCTGAGTCCTCTCTACTGAAGCTGTGTGTTTGTCACACATTGGGCTGATTTCCATCCCCCTCTCCCTCTCTCTGTCTCCCTGGTGGAAGAACTCATCCATGATCCTGTCAGTCCACTGCCGGTACAGATCCAGAGGTTTGGTGGGGTTGCTCAGATCTGCACAATGAACCATGTTACGGAGAACCTGCAGGAAAAAAAATATCACCGTTTAGTATGTTTTTTTCTTTTCCTCCCTCTGTGGTAAATAGAAAAGTGTTTGCGTCTAATGTGCATACTAGTCTGCCTCTTACCTGCATCCTGTCTGTGTAGTTGTCTAGCATCAGGACACCAGAGCTGGTGACCTTCTTGGTTTCCACCATCGTTTTCAAATCCGCCAGCAGACTCATGTGTTTAGACATGTCGGTTGCCAAAACCTGGAAGACAGCAAGACATGAAAAAATCAATTTAAGAAAAACTGTGAAAACTGCTCAGATCCTGAGACGGGGCTGCTGCCTGAGACAGATGTGCAGACATTTCCTCACCATTTCTATGACCATCCTCCGGAGCGTCTGCCTCTGCTTCTTGGAGAGGTTTTGGAAGATGTCGCAATTTTCTTCCTGCAGCAGTTTGAAGCCCACGGCCAGGTGGTGATTTTCCAGCACTGACTCATCGTTGTACATCAGGGCCAGCTCAGAGTCTAAATGCAAAAGAGGACAAGAAAAGGAAATTAAACATCAAATCAAGCAAATGTTTCTCCCTTTTCTCAAAATGTAGACCAAATAAATAACTCTAGCTGACTTTTTTGATGGATGTTGAATGAAAAGGTGGACCTACTTGTATTGATTAGGAACTGGTTGGAGACTCCTGGGTGGTCCACGTCGTGAATGGCTGCTGCAAAAATGGCTGCCAAGATCTCCAGATCAGTGAAGACCGCCTGTGTTTGAAGAGAAGGAAGTAAAGTAAAAATAAATTAGCAAATTGCTTACCATACAAGGCAAGGTATTAGTTTGAAAAACCAATCCTTCCATGTGTCACCATCTGTGGTATGCTCTTTCTATTGTTGCTATTCATCACAACAATATAAACAGTTCAAGTGAAAGGTGTTTTCTGGGTTGTGACACGCTTCCACGTTTTAAAGGGCAAACTCTGAACACTTAGAAGTACTGAAAGCGAGTGAGGTAAGACAGATTTTACACGACTTACATCTAATGCAGGGGTGGACAGGAGGATGTGTGTGGACTGGGCTACGTCGGCAGCGTGGAGGTTGTTGTGGTACGCCACGTCGGAGTGATAGTGGCTCTCTAGGGTCAGCATGAACGTCACAAAGGTGTCCGTTGGAATCTTGAACGTCCTCATCAGGTCTCGCTCCTGCGTGTGACAGTGTGGATTAGAAAAACAAGACTCCTGGCTAAACGTGCTACAGGATATTATTTTCTCTACGGTCTATCCATCTAGCCACAGTTCAATTCTGAGTCATCAGATGGGTAGTCATAAACTAGGCAGGGCTCCAGACTAACAGGTGCACTGACAGTATCTGCTGCAGCAGTAATACATTTTAAGTTATCTTTTGGCCTCGAAAGAAAGGGGTGCAGCATTTTTCTAGACCAAGTGAAAAAAACAAAAACAAAACATGTGCAGCCAAACTGATTACAGTCTGGAGCTAGCTAACAGAGCATGATGTACACACTGACACGGCTTGTGTGTGTGTTTGTTTGAATGGCTTCACAGTTTTCATGAGCTCTTTCCCGATTAAAGGATGGAAGCTGACGCGGAAAACAAACCTGGAAGATGGTGTACATGACGCATGTGAGAGGTCGATTGTGAGAATGCTCAGCCACTTTGAAAATATTCAGGCCCCATCTGTTGATGTGTTCCAGGTCCTGTTAGAGAGGACACAAATTTAAGTGTTTGAGCACGTGAGACACCAGATATCACGCAAGTTTAAGTTTCTCCAGTCTGTCTGTCACTTACCTTTGACAACAATTCCTCCTGGTCCGTCTTGACCCCAAAACGATTTCCAGTACCTCCCGAGATACTTGATGTATGGCTGACTTTTCTCACCCCACTGATCTGTGTCATCATCCCACCGTGTTGCTGCTGCTGTTGCTGCTGCTGCTGGCCCTGCCTCCTCTTTCTTTCCCTCGGCTTTGGAACTGGACACGGAAGCTCCAACTCATTCTGCTTGTCTGGAGAAAATAGAATTAACATTAAAAAAGGTGGTTTTCAAGACAAAAAAGCTGCAATGGCTGCTATTAAATTAGCAATCAATCCCTCAATGCCTGTCTTCTGCAATAAAAATACACTAGTAACAAAAGCAGGAAAGGCAAAAAAAATAAATGTGTAAAATAGCTGAATACACTGATGAGATGCAAATGTTTTATGAGACAAAGGCTCAGGCTGTGCTAATGAGTTGTTATGATGATCAGAGAAACATGGCAGTATTCCAGGCATTCTGTGAATCTGAGCCATGTGTTGGTAACAACTCAGAGAATCATGGAAAGATGGTTCACGTTAAGCCGAAATGTTTAGGGGAGGGACTTGGAAGTATGCGGGTTCAGTCGGTGCATGTGACTCATGTATTAGCTGAGTGACATTTCTCACTGTGTGTGAGCGTGAGACTCCCTCAGTCTGTACGTGTGCACTGCACACACAGCCGCAGAGCGAGAAAAAAACCCATCTCAGCTGCGTCCTCCACAAAGCACAGGAAAATCATCTCCCTACACCTGACAGGTGCTAGCTGCAATGCAGATAAAACCGCAAAGCTTCAAAGATAAACTGAGCTGAGCTTTCATGTTCGTCTCTATCACCGCGCCACTTCTATTGTTAGCACAAGAGGTAGCTTTTTCTTTTCCTCTTTCCACCATGCATCCAGCATCTTGTCTTTTTTCTGTCATTTTTTTATGTTTTGCTGCTCCGAGGCAGGAAAATAGACACGTGTTCACTAACAAGAGCCACAACATTAGTCTGCAGTGAGCCCTTATAAGCTGGGAGTCTGGCTGTATGTATGCTGGTGGTGAGCTAGATGGGAGGGTAGAAAAACCTGAGGGGCAGAGTGGTTTGCAGGGCTGGCGAGCTGGCTGGCCATTAGACACGAAATGCCGCCAGGCTTTTTTTTTTTTAAAGACAAGCAACCACTGCTGTCCCACTGATGAATAATGCAGCATCTCTCTGAACCTGATGGCACTGTAAGCACACAAACACCCTCTCTCTCTCCGACTCACTGCTCCTAATCTCTCCAGAGGGAAGTCTTCCCTGAGTACAAAGCCCTCCCTCCTCCCTTCACATATCTCTGCAGTCGGAGCGAGGGGACCCTGTCTCCCTTCCAGACCAGATCAGACTGGTGTAAGAACAGCGTTGCAGAGGAACTGTGAGTTTCCCCACTGCTTGGCACATGCTTTGGGTAACCTCGCAACCTCTGTGACATTCCTGAAGGATGCTGGCTCACTGAAGTCATACATACAGCACATTTTGCAATGGCGCAATGTATACTTCAGGAGGTGTGTGGTAAACATGTGCTGCAGTGCTCACCTAGGAAGGTGCTGGAGATGTACTCTGACACTTGGTTGCCTGATCGGCTCATCTCAGACAGGTGGCTTAGCTCCCGGTTCAGCATCCTCTTGAACTGGAAGCAAAGAGATAAAATGTTAAGGAGGTAATGTGATTTATACGCAGAAACACATCCAGCAAATGAGTCTGACTGCTGTTTCTAAGCAGCGGAATAAACCCTTTCCTGTTATTTTCCACTGGAACATGTCCCATGGGACCATGTTCTCTGGATTTAATGAGCCATATTAGGTTTGTGTATTCTTCCCCAGTCTCCTTACCCAGACTGCTTCGTGTTTCAACACAAATATAAACTATGCGTGCTGTGCATAGTTTATATTTCCTTTATGCAAATTTTACAGATAAGCAAAAGATGCCTGTTTTCTCAACACATGCAACCACTGAGCAAGATTAAAAACATGTCGTAATGCATTCAAAGAGAAATTGGGCTCTTCACCAGCAACAGAAAACAGACATGAATGTAGAATATGCACAGAAACAGTCCGATTAATGGAAAACCTCCTCTGGGACACACCTTAATGTATCCCCAGGACACAGAGAACAGGTAGTTGGCCTCAGGCATGGTGCTGAGCAGTGCTGAGCCCCCCAGCAGAAGCAGTAAGTGCTCCTCTCTGAGTGGACCCCCAAGGGTTAGCTCAGCCCTACAGCCTGAAGCTCAAGGCGTCACCAAATCACCGCCTTGCAGCGGCTGACTACGGTAAAAACGCCCCAGCCGAAGTCTCTGGAGAGGGGCTGTGGCGGAGCCCTACATTCCCAGCCAAACGCGCCTCCTCCTAGCTTCCTCCATTGTTATCAAGGATCGCGAGCCACTGTCGTGAGTGATGGAATCCCCCTGGATGCGATCAATATTTCCTTTCCTCTGGCTGTCGCTGCCTCTGTCCCTTTCTTCAAACCTCCATCTCCTTCTGCCACCATCCAAAAATCATACAGGAGAAAATCCAGCCTTTCCAAGCCCAGATTTGGCAAGTCAAGAAAAAAAGGCAGTCTTCACGGCAGAAGGAGGAAAGAAAGAGAGGGACTGAAAAAGGCAGAGAGGAGGAGGAGGAGATGGGGGTGCGTTATAGCTGTAGAGTTCCCTGTGGCACAAATTGCTGGAGCCTCTCTCTCACTTTCTCTGTCTCTCTCTTTGCCTCCCACCCTCGCTAAAAACTGATGCTCATGTACAGCACTGCAGAAAATGAGAGCTTGGAGGATCCCCCACATCTTCCTCCCTATTTCTAGCTATTTCTCTCTCACTCCTGTGTTCTGTGAAACCCCCCTCCCACTGCTGTCTCCCTTCTCTACTTAAAATGCTCCCCCTGCACAGTAATGCAGAACAGATGCAAAGCATACTGCGCAACGTGAGACTTCAAAGCACCAGAGCGTTTATCACACGGATGATGAGACACAGACACAAACTCAGACACAGAACTAAACATATTTTAAAAACAGAAAATGGGGATGTGCAAATAGTTCAGTCCATAATCGTGATGTTTTGCTGTATCAAGCAGACGACAGAGTTTTCAGTCTGCCATCGGTGTACCACCATCTGCATGGCAACCCGAATGCCATGGCAACAGAATCACATGGTCCTGTTCTCATGGTGGTCCCTACTTTAAAAACACAGCACTGCATCGTAAACATAAACAAACCTATCACAAAAACCGCAGCAGCGACGCTCCAGATAGGCATTTTTAAAAAACCCATAGCTTCTGTGCAAAAGGAGATCGATTTTTATCTCTCATGCAAAATGTTCTTTTCGATTTGAATAAGCATATGCAAACATCACACGCCAAACTTGATTATGAAAACTATGTAGTAATGGTGTGTGCAATAAAGGCCATTTCCATAGAAAGTAATTGGGTTTTCCTTTTTTTATAACTCTGTATTCTAACACCGGAAAGAAAATAGAAAACCTGTCATTGTGGTTTCTGCCAGATCTTATATTCTCTCTTATAATGAGTTCTTTTTGCTTCATACTGAACCAGACTCTCTGATCTCAACAGCTGTCTAATAGCTGTCAACCAGACAGCTAACATCTAGTTGACTGTGGAACTTGAATACCACTTTCAAAGCATTGGCTGCACTAAAAACCCAGAAAGATCAAAGAAGCTGGAATCAGTTGGCTTTAGTCTGCTCAAAGAGAGCTTGTAATTGATTCTTTAATGCAGCACAGTGTGGATTTGAGTGACCTCTAGGAAGTGAATTACGCACACAGCTGTATGTCAGTCACCCGGGGTTGTGTAGTTCAGCTGAAACACATCACACACACACACGGCACGATGACAAGACTGCAAGTGTTCTCAGTAACCCAGATTACTCAATGCATGGCGCTAACTCATACATCCTTTTACGTTAGCAAATGATTCTCAGTTTCAGAACAAACTGAGGAAACTGAGAGAAGTTGCGCAAACTCTGACAAAAAAGCAATTTGCTCTCACACAATCATGAGCTGTTGTTTAATAAAGTTTAAATATTTAATGCATAATATAACTGTGTCAAAAAAAACCCAAAAAGCTACTGAAACAACATGCTACAAAAAGTAAAGACCAACATATTTTCAAATATGCAATCATAGAAGGAAAAAAACAATTCAGGAACATTTTGAGTGTAATTACTGACGAGCAAATTTATTTTTTTTATTTGAAACTAGATGTCACTTCAAATCCAGCAATTTATTCTTGAATAAAACACCATCTCCACATGGCACGCTACACTCCTACAACACAAAGTAAGCCTCTATAAAGCTAACTCACCTTTTTCCAACTCGCAAGCATCTCAAAGTTTATCTTCTGCTTTTCAGAGCAGCATAGTCCCATTGTCACTCAACGAAAAAACAAACACAGCACAAAGAAATCCTGTAAAGGTCCAAGTACTTTAACTCGTCTCAGCGTATCTGTGAGCCAGCCGTCTTCCTCTCTCTATTCTCTTTTCTCAACTGGCGTCAGGCAGGAAACTTATAGCAATAAAGCTGACTTAACTGACTGGCCTACAAAGTCTAACAGGAGATTGATGGCTCCTCCCTCCCATACAGGCCTGAGCGTGTGTCTCCACCTACTTCCCTTTTTTTTTTTGCTATAGTAATTCCCTGAGATCATTTACTGGCAGACATCCTTCTTCCTGTAGCCTCAGGCACCAAACTACTAACATACCTGAGCTCATCACAGAAAAGTCCCAGATAACAAGTTTAGGGGTCACGCTAAAGTTCCTGCTATATTAACTGACAAGAGAAATAAAGAAAAAGGAAAAACATAAAACGTAAAGAAATGGGATTTCTCAGGAACAATGTGACCTCATAATGCAACACCATTGCACTGCAATCGAACAAACCCCAGAGTGAGCACACGCCGCCTCTGTCGCATGCATGCGGCTGTTTCGAGTGTCAACACCAAATGAATGATGTCAAATTTACACTGTTTAGTAACACAAGGACAACACATTTCCTCGAAGGCGTTGATCAGAAACAGGTAAGAACAGGGTTACAGTAGAAACATGTTTTCCATTCGCACTCCTTGTGCTGTCTTATTTTCCAAGATGAAGATCAGATGAAGAACAGAAGATTACAGAGGTAAAACTTTTTTTTTTAAAAATTACGATTAAGCACCATAATCACCGCTGGAGCTCGTGTGATCTCCTCACCACCCTTTCAGTCAAATGGAAGCGCAGCACTATAATTTAATGTCCATTACGCCTGGTACAGCTACAGACCCACCGCTGCATCTGTTTCAATAATTTTGTCATTCTTTCCCCAGTGAAGACGGCGGGTGCTTCAAAGCTGAAGTGACCACACATGAGTTAAAGTTTCCTACTCGCTTGTGTTCTCCTCGAGGGGCTTGCCTGCACGCTACCCGCAAAAGCGCTAAACTCCTTTAACTGCATTCAGATGGCAGTGTTTGTCCAAGGCCGTCACCAGCATCGGTGTGGAAGTGTGGCGAGGTTAATGATAGTGAGGGGCAGGGAAGTAGCTCCCCGCTCTGAGGTCACAGCAACCAGGCTGGCGGTCAGCAGAGTGTGTGGTCTTGTAGCCCCGGATACACCTGTGCCCTTGGAAACTGAAAACGGAGACACCCCGGGTTTGATTGTGGCTTCAATTACATCTAGTGGTGAAGAAAAAAAGAAAACCTGACTCTTTGTCAAAACTTGCGTCAAACGCCCACAAAAACTGGGCCGATGGTGTAACAGTATCACTGGACTTGACTCCCAATTTTGCAATAAGAGCTCGATGGACCAATAAACAGCTTCTTTCTATCCCTGTACAATTGCACAACAATGTAGCACACTGTTGAAACTTAACTGTAACATCATAAAGCTGTTGCCCACTACACTTTTAAAAGATCAGCATTGGTCAACATTGGCACTGGCTCGTGTTGTTAGGAATCTGTACCTGGTTTGCCTGAACAAGTTGCTACGCTGCTACGGCCTAGAGGGCCTTTTCTCATTGTCTTGACAGTCCCGGGGATGTAGCTGTCTGTTAGGACTCAACCCCTATTGTCATCGAGTAACAAGTGAGCAGAGGAGAGGAGGCACAGGAAATACAGAGACAGGAAGCTGGTGTCACGGTCAGAGTCACCCATCATGGTCTCACAACACCCCCTCCCCATCCCAATCCTCCCTCAGACCAAAGCTTAGAGCACAGACGGAAATGGACACCAACACCCTGGGTGTTTATAATCTGATGTCGCCGTACAGTCTCCGCTGCCTGAGCAGTAATGTGCCGCATACAGTAAATTTTGAAGTGAAATACGCACAAAGAAAAAAACAGGCTCATGTGCATCAAAGCAAAGGGAAGTAATTAGTTCAAAAATGCTGGTTTAAAAACCACAGTGTGTTTAAATTCAGTAAAACCAAACTGGAAGACTGGCACCTTTAAATGCTTAAAACAACATGCTGCTAAGACCACCGATGAGAACAGACATTTTCTCACCCTTTGGTTACATTTTTTGGGCAGTTATATTAACTATAAACTGAGTTTTACCATTTAATAACTTTCCAGGCAGCGTGAGACACAAGTACAGCTTTTAAACACGCTAAACTAAATGGTTTGGCCCCTTGTAAAGAAGATGCAGTTATAAAATTATCCTGGCATTATTCTATAATAATGGAACATATAGCAGATCTGGTTTTGCCTCTTCCGCAGCAAGCAGAAGAATAAGTTCAGTACTTTCAAACCAGCCTTAAGCAATAAGGGCCCTGCTAAATGAACTCACACAGAGCTACATCTTAGAAACGAGCCAATATCAACACAGCACTAAAATGAATGAAAAAAGCATTTGGTAATGTTTTAATCAGCCCAACCTAGTAGTATAGCAAGCTGTGTGTCTCGGGCAGTTTGATTAAGGTAAGGATATACAAGCAGGACAGCCCTTTCCCTGGAATTCAGGCAATAATGGTGCTCAGATGCAACAGGTAGTTTGCTAAAGTTGTTATGCAGCGAAGCAAACATTAACTTTTTTTTCTCCTTTTTTATCAAGAGATCTATAAAATGATGATGCGTGCTGATATGCTACCACAGAACAGCTGTTGCTTTGCAAATGCGTCAATGTGGCTAAAAGTATTTTACATTTTCCGTAGACTGTGCAAATGCATAACCACACAGAAACAAAGAGCAATTATACACAGATATATGCAGACTGGCAGGTCATCACAGGCCAGTCAAGCCATCATCACAAGTATCATGCCTTCAGTGAGCACGTTACAGAATATGTACCGTGATGGTAATAATTATAATTTTGCATTGCATAGTATGAGATATAGGTTACAATTATAATGTTTAACTTAAATCTTTTTTAATTATGGTTTTGCACACTCTAATGATTGTTATTTCAGTGGGTAAAAAGAGATGTTGGCAAAATGAAGCATGCATGCAAGAGTTTGCTGTGCAATATGATTCTAGATGAAAGCACAGCACAATGTGCATGATAGCTTTTCACACTAATGAACTAATGGTTCTTTTGTGACTTGATAAAATCATCTTAATAACCTACTGTGCCCATGATCAAATACCCAAATAGATTTTTACCCCTGAAGTTAATTATCAAAAATGTGAATGTTTGTAGTGTTTTCAGGTATTTCATCCAGGAGGAGAGGCTAATAGCTTTTTATAAAACCACGGTAATCGATAAATACATGTAGACAGTCCCAGGTAACTTCACACATGCGTTGTTGTCACATTTACATATATTAACATATGGCCCAGATTGTCTTACCTTGTTGGAGGCCATGTCACTGACAGACCGGTAGGTCTGGATGGTCTCCAACTGGTCCAGACACCAGTCCAGCTCCTCCATGGTTTCCATAGCCAGTTTCTGGTAGGACTCATCTGCCAAGAGACACATGGACATGTAATCAGGTCTGAGAGGATCCATGTCCATACTTGATCCTCCAGACACCATGCGTGGCGGTCCAAGTGTCCCAGAGTGGCTTGATCGTAAGGGGCACTGACATGCAGAACCTCCGGAAGACGCAGAGGAAGATGAGGAGGTGTGTACGCAGAGCTCCTTCATCTTGTTCCGCTCCACCACCTCCGAAAGTTCAGGGGAGTTGTTTTCTCAAACAAACAGTGGTTATGGTCACCGTTTGCCGACTCGCTCTGTCTTTCTGTCTCTCTGTAGCCTTATTCTCTGCGTACCCCCTCTTTCCCTCCCTCTTGTGCGTGCTGCAAACCCCCTCCCATTTCGTCTGGTTCCCCCACCCTTGCTCAACTTCTCCCTCTCTCTCATTAAATTATCCCCCTCTCAGTTCCACTCGTTTGAAGAAGTAGCTTGCAGACTAGGCAGTTTGCTGCCTCCTGCTGTTGGTGTGTCTGTGACCCCTGCCCATTTAAATGAATAGAAATGGTGTATACATGCATTTAGAGTAAAAAAAACCACAAAAACCCTAACTGCTTTTGGTGCAGGAGACACAATCATTTTAGCTTTTATTCCTGTCACTGGGATTACATCCAAACAAATGCATCTCTGTGAAATTTCATTAGAACTTTATAGACAATAGGAGCAGGAGGACTTCGTCACTACTGCAAAGACAACTCATTTCCAACGACTTCCTTTCTGACATGCAGACCACTTCAAGGAACCCTGGTGAACTGCATCTACAGCAGCTCACGGCACACCACCATGCTTCACAAACTGGTTCTCTCCTCTCTGAACCTCTCTGAGGGAGGAAAAAAAATTATATCAAACATCAAACTTGTGTTTGCATAAGCAACACGAGAGGCAAATTTTGACTCCCTGAATTGGGGGGAGTCCAGGCTAGGGCCACACTGTGAGCCAAAGAAACCAAAGCACTTCCTCTTTGGCTATGAACTCCCAGAAAACATGGAGTGGAATTAATGAATGGTGGAGTGACTGCTGAAGGCAATCATAGCTGTCGTTTGATGAAATAACTCTGTCGTTAGCAGCTATGACTCACATGTGGTAGGTGCACAGTGTTTAGAAGGAAAAGAGTGGTTTACAAGAAAATCACTGGGAAGCTCAAACATGAGGAAACATATTAAAAAGTATCACTGCTCAATATGCCAATGTTTCAACATATTTCTAGCTGGAGGGAGCGAACGCTAAACATCTGGATCTCCCCACCTTCCTTTTCTATGGAAAAGACTGATCTCTACTTCATAGCACTTCACACATGGAAGAAATTTACCCCATATGCTCAGCACAACAGGACAGCCAGCGTGCTGCTCCCCAATTTACGTCAATATAGTGGATCAAAGCACTTCAAAGCACAGTGATGGCATACAGATTTTGAACCACCAGTGCTGAACAAAGAACTTCAATGCAACCCCAGACAATGTAGCACAGTTAAAGGAAATAGTTCACCTTTGAAAGTAATCAGAACAACACCCGGGATTCTTTTGAATCACAGAAAAGTGAACTTTCAGCTGTTTAAGTTCACTCAAGGAAACTCATGCCACTGGCTCCTCATATTACACAACTGCTACCACTTGTGTCATTTTTCGGGTTAGACTAATTTTTATTTCCTTGAGTTCCTGGTTGGCTGATTCAAAGAAACTTTGGCTTCGATACGACGCATAACTGGATGCCAAGTTTTGCGGACCAGCCTATTCACAGACTCCACTGGCACGCAAGCCATGCAAAAGTCACTGACACAGAGCAGAGGTATAACATCAAAGCAGCTCATGCACAAGGCAGTGAGCTGTTGAATCTTGGTATACATCAGCGTGTGGCTGTCTTGGTCCATAGGGGCAGTAGACGTTGCCAAGAAGGTGTCACCACATCCTGCCCTCATTCCCTTAGAAGAGGGCGCATGCATATGCAGACATTTTAGCTGGGCACCTTGAAACATCAAAGGACTGGCTCATCTGCAAAGTCTGTATGATTGGGATTCGAGTCATTTTGAAGCTGGCAGCTTAATCACTGACAGAGTCCAGAACATATAAGAGTGAAACACTCAGACTACTGTAGAAAAGCTTGCTGGACCTTTGGCTTTTTGGGCTAAAGCAGTGGCTGAAAAGTTACATTTTTTCAAAGTCTGGAGCCAAACTTCCCTTAGTTGGGCTGTATAACAATGACATATGAGTTGAAGTTCTAAATAAAATAAAGTTATGCACATGCACACGGTATGAGTAGAAGGAATGAACCTATCATCACCTTTGGTTGTTCATAAATACAGTGTTAAATGGGATGACATTTCACAGTGTCACCAGTCAAAGGTGGCGTGACGCACATTCAGTCTGAGAAACCTGCTTCCAGACAGAGTGTGAGGTGCTTTTCCAGCCTGTTTTTTCAGTGGATGTCTTTTTCTTTTTTTTCTTGGTGAGTTCTAATGCTTTGGCCATATGCTGGAGGCTGCAAAGAGGACAACAGACCTCAGTGTGCAGAGAGACCTCGTCTGCCTTCCCCTCTCCCCCTTTTTCCCCTCTATCTCTCCTCTGTAGGGCCACAAACCAGCTTCTGTAAGAGCCATCCACCACACTAACGAGCAGGGCTGCTCCCAAACCACCATTTCTGCCAAAACACCTTCCACTTACATCCCCCTCACACTGCACCTCTCTATGTTCTCAACCTACCCCCATAAGCTGTTTTTCCTCAGTGTCTGACTGAAGAATTGCAGTGTCTCAGCTCATACCAACAACTGCCATGGACAGACCAAACACACACTTCAGTAAAAGTAGTACAAAAACAGCAAAATGACCCTATTAGGGTACATTTGTGTATGTATCATTGGGTTAGCATTATTATTGTAAGCGACATCTGGGTAGCATTTAAATGTGACAGCTATACAGAGCAGTTTCTCATTAAGAAGCACAACACTGAAAAACTACACAATATTTTTTATTGTAAATGTTTTTTTTATTTTCTTTTGATTTCTTTTGATTTTGACTTGATTTTCACAATGGCTTTCTGCGTGAGAGTGGATTATAAGTTGGCATTTTTTATGCAGTATTTTGAGTTTTATAGCGAGGCTGACTTTAACACAGTGACTACAATGCCTTTAGTTGTGTTAATGTTCATTGTTAATTCACCAGACATTTGGAAAGTGCGGGAAAAGAAAGTTGATGGTCAACTCAAGACACCAATGGCTGACCTGTAAACAGGCCAAGGCTATCTGCATGTACGCAAACACACATTCCTCATAGTGACCTCACAACATCACAAAAGAGAAATGCACACTTTGACACAGTAACTTGCACGTATTCAGTCGTTTGTTATTGATTTTGCATTGCACGTGGGGCTAAGGCAGGATGCGGGTCAATAATTTACCGTTGTATCACCTCCAATGTACGTCAATTTGTTCAAAAGTCCGAGAGGGGCGGAAGACTTTGCAAATTCATGATTACTCTTGCAAAAGCCTTTGCTCTTCGTGTCAATCATTTGCATTATGCCATCTGCTTTGAACTCTGAACATTTTCTGATTTTAACACAAGGTAGTATATGAATAAAATGCAAAAACAGTGTTGCACATATTATACTCTCACAAATAACGTAATTTATCAGTTTTATTACATTACAAGTATATTTTCAGAATTTTAAAAATTTAATATTTTTAATTTCTATATATCATGCATGCTTTTTAGATTTTAGCCAAGCATATTTAAGTTCATCATTCTGTATTTTATTTTCTTTAAGTTTAATTACTCATTGTGTTTCAAAATAATATATTTCATCATGCTTGTGTATATATAATTTTATCCTATCTATTGTTAAAAACCCTTACGAAAAAAATTGTCATAGCCACAGAAAAATTATATTAGCATACTGTTACAAGTTACAATTCAAATCTATTGTTTCCCTTGCTGTGCTACAGGAATAAGTTGGTGTGCTATATGTGAGACAATTTTGTATAATGCTTTCCCTTTTAAGGTAGCATGAGATTTAAAGTGATATGCGGTGGACAATCAGAGACGGTCCAAGCCCCGAAACCACGCCACTCTTGGTCTTCTCACAAACAAGCCTCAGTAATTGTGTCGCTTCATAGTTTACAGCTGTGAAATAATTTCATCGCCTATGAAAACAAAAGACTTGAAAACACACATGCACATACAAACATCTCATCAAGGCCTGTTTGACGGCTCATTCACAATGCACCATGGAGCTGTGTTGGCACGGGCCAGTTAGAGGGAAGGGCCGCAGGGAGGTTTATGACTGTGCTGACGTCAATGACATAATTCAAATACTTAACCAGGCTGCACGCTTCCAGCCCTCCGGATCCTCTCCCCTGGCTGTGAGCCTGGAAAACCTGAAATGGAATCTTGCTGTGGAGCAGAGTAACTGCTGCACACAAGAGTGAAGCAGACTGACCAGACTGAAAATGACAGGTCAGTTCTTCTGGCTCAGTTTGTGGTGTACTGTCTGATTGTGTGTCCATTCACTGAGTAACGTTTTGCTAATAGGAGGAAATAAATTACATCATATTGATAACAAACATTAGAAATTAAGTTCAACACCATTCCCCAAAAAGTTGTGACAGGTGTTAATAAAAACAGAATGCAACTATATGCAATTCTTTTGAACCCTATAATTAATTGGAAATAGTATGAAGACAGCATTTAGAGATTCTGCAAGTTTTGAAAAATATATTAAAAAACATATGCTCATTTTGAATTTGTTGCAATAAAACATTTCAAAGGTTTTTGGAAATCCTTTGAGAGGGAAAAATTTGGCTGGAAAAATGTGTTGCTGGCATCAACATCGAAATGAACAAACATTTGATATGGTGATATGAATGTTGTTTAAATGACTTGCAAATCACTGTATAAAGTTTTCATTTGCATTTTGCACTGTGCTCAAACCTCTTTGGGAAACAGGTTTGCATGACTCAATCCAATAGCCCATTAGCTAATCTGCCTCCTTAGTCACCAAAGCACCTTTTCAGGACTTGCAGTTGGATTTCCAGGTAGAGGACAATGGATATTGCTTCACATCATCATTACCAGTGCTCCAGAAATGGCAGATGAATACTTTTTTGAAAAAGTATTTGGGGTTTCGGAAATTAAACCCTTTATTTACTTTCCACATGCATGCAACCCAAATCTCTTTAAACATGATTGGTTAACAAAATACAGACTACAAGCAGTCTGCAAACACAACCCAGGAAGCGTCCTGCACCAAAAACCTTCCCCCTTGCCCACAAGTTCTGCATATTCGTACTGATTACGTTTGCTATGATGAAAGTTTAAGTAATCTGATCAATTAGGAGATCTTGGCAACATTGCTAAAATCCTAATATGTTTTCAATTACATTGGGCAAAAGCAAATTTGGTTTGGAACATTAGAAAGAGCTTTGGGCCAATCTTCTTTACAGCACTGCTTCAGTTCACTGCTTGTGCAGGCATTCGTTTATACATAGCTCTCTTAAGGTTCCTCCATGGCATTAGATTGATGCCTGAAATCTGCACCAGTTCAGCACCTTGACTCTTTACATTTTCAACTATTCTGTTGTAGATTTCCTGCTGTGCTTGGGCTCACCATCCCATTACATGACCCAAGCTTTAGTGATAAAGCTTTAGCTATAGACAGATGGCATCACATTTGACTCTAGAATTTATTGGTAACAAAGAGGTCATGTTTGACTTAATGACTACAAGGTACCCAGGTCCTGTGGCTGCAAAGCAAATCCAAATCATCACCCCTCCACCTGCTTGATTGGCAGCTGGTTTGAGGTGTTTGTGCTGGCATGCTGGTATGTTTGACCTTTAACATCTAGCGTGCTAACTGAGGCCTTTAGCATCCGAGATGTTGCTCTTGGGATTTTGCTGTTTCTTTAAGCATTAAACGTCCCAGCAAATTTACCTTAGCATGAATTTCCAGCAAATTCATCCTAAGGTCAGTTTGCTGGGATGTCCACTCTTTTGCACATGTGACCAATCCTTCTCACTGCAGAATGATGGACTTTGATGAACTGCAACAACAGCTTCTCTAAGCTAGTTTCTTTCCTGCTTTCTATTGTGTTAAGAGACCTAGATGCACCAGAGCAGCAAACTACTAAAACTTCTGCTTTGATAGAGGTGCTCACATTTGCTGATGATCCATTAATGAAGTGCATTTTCCATTGTATGACATGCCACACTGTGTTGTTGTTCAAATTGACAGCATAATAAGCTATGAGGAACAGATAAGTTTTCATTATGCCCTGACAGGCAAAAGTGTAGAACTTTTAAAAAAAAACAAAACAACAACAACACATGACTGTACACACAAATGCACGTGTGGACAGCAACTCTCGCCCTGAGGTTTAAAGGGAAATAACAACCTATTCTTCCTTTTTACATTGTCAGAATAACTCGTTTCAGTTAGGTCTGTCATCACTTTTCTTCCACGGCATGTTTACTAAAAGTCACAAAAGAAAAATGAGTAATGCTCATTGTGTTGGACCACACACCCTGTAGGTTACGCACAAAGTCACGTGACCGTTTAGTTCCAAAGTAAAAAATGTGTATGTCTCAGTGCAGCGATCTGCTATGCTGAACTGATTTTCCTGGTTGGAAATGCATCATATTCTTGGAAACAGGTTCACTGAGCCACTGAACTATGCATCTCACAATGAAAGACCATCATTTTCTTACTGGCAATAACACATAAGAGGAAAAACAAGCACTTCAAATAAATGCTACTCTCGACTGCTCCCTTGTCACATGGGGTTGCAACATCGGGTGGCTTTGCATGTTTGATTTGGCAGAATTTTATGCCAGATACGCTTACTGACGCAACTTCAAAAGACAATGACATATTTCACTGATTTAACTCTTGGGTCCAATGGCTCTGTCATGGAATCCTTACACAGTGGTGTTACACTGTTTGCTGTCACTGAATGCAGAAAACACCCTTATTGCAACAGTACAGCTACATACTTCAGATACAGTACTGTATCTTATCCTTGAGCAATAGACTTTCAGCAAGACAATGCTAAACCCCAAATTGCATGTATAAAAAGAGGATTGCTTCATACTTGAAGAATCCAGATGCTGAACTAGCCTGCCTCCAATCCTGTTCAGCAGCTATAATCAGACAAGAATGGGTAAACATTCCCCAACCAAAAGCCCAGAAACTCATCTACTCACTTCCCAGACATTGCTGTTAAAAAGAGAGACGATGCTACACGGTGGTAAAAATTACATTTTTTGTCTATATTCTATTTGAATAAAATAAAATTTGAATAAAATGTGGGTTTATGAGATTTTCAAATCAATGCTTCCTATTTATATTTAAAAATTTACATAGCGCCCCAACTTTTTTGGAAATGGGGCTGTATATTTGGTCAAGCCACATGTTACGTTGTTGTTTAAAAAAAAATTTCTGACAAAATTCTTATATTTAACACAAATAAAATTAAGTAAATGTTGACAGTGTAACTTAAATCTAGTTGCAACTTTTCTCAGCGGTGACTTTGAAGGTCTGAAACTTTTTTTAAATAATGTGATGTATAAAACCTTGATGTAACAGTATAAAGAGCGAAATAGGCGGTATCCACCAATGTGGTTCTCTTTGAAGAAAGCCAAACCTATCTCCCCTAAAGCACCTAGCTGGTTTAAATAATACAAAACACAAAGGTATCAAAAAGCTACAGTAACATTAAAAGCATGATATATTTTATAAGAGATCTTATTTATACCAGGGATCTGTATGAGAAAAGAAAGAAAGAAAGAAAACTGCTAGTGTGTGATTTCCTTTTACTTTAGTTTTAACTTCTTTTTTTTTCTTCTTTCAGTGAAAAGGATAAAAGTGTAACAGAAGATGGAAAATGTAGCACGAAATCTTGGCTACTTTGTTATTCTGCATGTTAATAAGTGTGCTGTGAGCTCTGTGGATTGTCAAACTTTTAGGGGTTTTTTTGGTCTTTTTTCACTAAGCTGACCTGCTGCTCATGCTGGCCTCAAATTTAACATGTAGATATGAAATGGATAGTCGACGTTCTTAGGAAAATAGCAAATGTACTGTTATACAGTAGTTCTTTTTACTACTGTGTGTGCTTCTAGTGTAAACAAGATCACTTTTGATTTGAAAGTGGGAAGTCAAGTAAAAATTGCTAGGTCCAATATTACACTTCATTTAAAAACACACACACATCAAGCAAAACAGTATAATTTCATCACAAATTAAGCGGGAACGCATATATAGTTTTCCCTCTTGGGGCCAAGTCTAAAGCTAACTAGGGGTAGCCTTTTTTGAACAGGGATTTCTTAAAGATTAATTTCTGTGGGCGCTGTGTAATGATTAATATCTGAAAACAGTCTAGCCAGCATTTGCTCATGAGGCCATTGCGAGGTTTTACAGCTCTCTCGGACACATGACTAACCCCAGAGTTCATACCATCTGTGTTTGGCTAATGCCAGTAATAATCGCTGCAGATTAATCATCAGGCCTTGACTGTCAAAGACGTCATAATAAAGCAACTTCTCAAAAGTGCTATTTATCAGGCATGCTATAGAGCAAAGCCTGTAATCTGAATCAGTAGGGGAAGAGTGAGCTCTTTGTTGCTCGCTGAGCTCACGAGACTGTGTGCGATGGGGCCAGTTTGGCTAGCGAACCATAAATTGCAAACTCATAAGGGGGAAAACTTCAATCCCGTCACGTTTCTGGAGTAAGTCGAACAGCGCGAACAGCCTGCAGTAACGCATTTGCAGCTGAGCTGATTTTTAGAATACCCCCTGCTTCTTGTTTTCTTCTCATTATGCCCCTTCACCCACTGGCTGTGGTCACGGTTGTGCTCTTCTTGTTTATTTCACCGAATTTGATATGCTACTCCCATACTGCCAGATGATTATCTCTCTCTCTCTCTCTTTGACCTTTACTGTGTTTTCATTCTTTTGTATCTCACTCCCAGCAATAATCTGGTAGCTCTCTTGATATGTCTTGATGCCAATGTGTGCATGTGTCACCACATCATCTTCTGTCTTGATTTTTATTGTCTTTCCCCGTGTCCGTCTATAATCCCTTTATAGAGCTGTCCAGAGTGTATAAGTGCGCACTCATTTATGCTGAGCTCATGCCCAAAAAGACCTGGTACTCTTTCTTTTCCACTACTGGGGATTTTGCCAGACTAAAAACACAGAGGGAAAACAGGAAAAATCTGTTCTCCTTTTCCGGTCAAAGAGTCAAGGAAAACGGGACAGAAAGCAGCACAAGGGAGGATATGATGACATCTTTCATTGTGATATTGTTAATTGTTGTAGCTGCGTACTGAACAAACTCAACCGTCACCATTATTTAGTGGCAGGTGTACTCCATTTTCTCTATACGCTCAGAGAAAGCTGAGAGCAGCAAGATTCCCTGGTAGGACAAGAAATACAGTATATAAACCTCCGAGCTCTGAGTCTCAGAGGCTTCAAATTTGTTTTTCTTGTTTTATCTTCCTCATGCGTCATAATGGAAGCCAGTGAGATAGTTTCACTCTGCACTGATTACTTGGAGGTCATGGTTTGTGAGAAATGTGGAGGAGGAAGGACAATAAGAGACTCACAGTTGTGTTGTATTTTTCCTGCTGTGGGACACTCCTCGCAGCCCATCTGTGCTGATAGGAAGTCGAGCACCCATGTGTGTAGGCCATGCTGACGTCAATTGGACTTGAAGAACCAGTGCAGCAAGAACCAATATCGACACCTCCCTCCTCTTTTTCTTTCACTTGTTGCCTTCTACCTAATCTGAATCTAAACCAGTAGGTGCTTCTGTTGTTCTCACACTTTGGTTTTTTCTCGGTGCCTCCATAATGACACTTCACGGGAATTTTGCGCCTTACCAAGTCACAGTTTCCTCCTTGAATAACGAAGGCCTGCTGCTTATGTTTGCATTTGTGAAAAGAGTCAAAGATAACATTTTATCCTGGCTGGGAAAACATCTAACTCAGTACTTTTATGGAAATTTAAAAGAGGAACTATATTTCCTTATGTAAATGTGTGTTGTGTGCAAAGGGACAATCTATTTGAACACTGCAGAGGCGTGAAATAAGCAATCCATTGTGTATGCCACTTTCACGTGTTTGAAACCCAAACTATTATTTTTGCTAACAACTGTGCAGACTTCAGTTGCATGCAAGAATCCCCATCTGTGTAAATGCATTACAGCACATGCATTGGAGAACAATTGGACATCACTGGCTGTTCCATTTGTTTTCTTTGCTTTTTTTCAGTTCAGCATCTTTCTTTTTTGGCTCACTCAAAACTTTAACTGAGCATCATTCTGCTCAAGCATCAAAACCTGGAATTTGTAATCTCAGAAATTGCAAAAGCCATATAAACAGCACAGACAGTTAGTAGTATGTGTGTTGCAGGGTGCAACATTTCCCAGAATCATTCATTCTGATAAGGGTGATAATGAACTCCCTTTTCTTTCTTTAACAGAAGGCTTATTCACTCACCTGACAGGCACACTTTGGTGACATGGGGCTGATTTGTAGCGGGAGATCTCCTGCAACAGAGAAATAATTTACAAAGTTTTAAAAATTAGGAGCCTGGAAAAATGCTTCCATCATTTATTTATTTATTTATTTCATTTGGTTCCAGTCGGTCTTTGTTGCCATAAGATAAACACAAAACAACTCCCTTGGTTCTCTGAACAGGTCTCAGGCTTGCGGTGACCCTTTTCTCTGAGGTCAGATTGACTCAGTGTGCACCTCTGGTAAATTTGATGCAACTACAACCACTGACCCAATTCAGTGATCACTGGAAACCTGCGAGCACTTCCATGTAAAAGATGATGTTTGTGCCTCTCAAAACAAAAAACAGAATTGAAATGTCACTGTGTCCAGTTTTGTGTCACCAGCAAAAGGCTCTTGAGATATGTGAATTTATATTTGCGAGACTTCTTCACAAGCCCACAGCATTATAAAAGTTTCTGAAGCTTTGGTGCCCCCAAGTGGAGCATGCTGGCATCTCCAACCATTGTCAAAACAGACACTTATGAGCCACAACATTAAAACTACCGACAGGTAAAGTGACAAACACTGATTATCTTCTTATCTGGTGCCTTCTATAAAACAACACATGGCACAATCAGAAGTCCTAGTCTGATTTTAATGGTGTGGCTTACTGGTGTATCTCCAAAAACTAAGATCCACAGGCAGATTTTTCCTCAATAAAAAATAAATATTAAATTGTGGATCATAAAAACTCTAAGTACAGAAACTAATAATGATCCCACTTACTTATTAGATACACACTGTACATTTGTCAAGGTGGTGAAGTTGTTCCTAACTGTCCGAAGACTTGCCAGAACCTAAAGAGAAGATCAAAAGACTGACGTAAGAGAAAGAATGTGCAAAAAGTAAAAGTGAAATTTAAAACAAGACATTTTGCATGAAAATAAAAAAGTGTGAAAAATGTTTAAGGACTATAACTTACCTCTCACAGGAGAGCATGGAGAATAACCTTTGCTATTGACCATGTGTTTAAAAGAGAGGTGTTTTAAAGAATTGTGATTCTTTTATTTTATGACTAGTTTGGGGCAAATTACTGTTTTTAATAATGTAATTAAATAATATGGCACTAAATATCTCTATATTATTTATAGATTTCTATACTGTTTGTCTGAAAAGGTTTCTGCAATGAAGCTGAAATCCGAGTGTAGAGTTCTTCTGCCATGCCGATGTTGTTATATATCTTCATTGCCAATTGTGGGCAAAGAGTTCAATATGGCGCCATGGGACATTTAGATTAAAAAGTTATTGTGAGAAATTGTGTTTTATATTCTGAGATAATTGATGCTCTTTGTACTTGATCTATGGAGCTATGACAAGCTCTTACCTGGGCAAACGGTGTCACAATCAAGTCTTCTCCATGTCTGAAAAATGAGAGTAATGAAAGGAAAGCCTGTTACACAAACAGACAAACACATAGCTAACTGTAGTGTAATGTGACAATGCTGTGATTAAAACCACTCACAATTCTCCAACGATGGAAGAATTTCGGGATAAGGATTTTGGTGATAGCTCATAGTCGCTGTCAGAGCGGTACAGGAAGGACTCCCGCCGCTGGCCGTAAGCTGCCAAATTGGGATGAAGAACCAGACCTGAACCTGGGGATGCCTGAGGGTCTGATGGGCTGCAGCACACTGATGGGCCATTCTCCCCTTCAAAACTAAAAGAAAGTTAAAAAAAAAAAAAACAATCCAGGGGGAGAGAAGAAAATATCAGGATGTGATTCTTTACAATGCAAAGCAAGTTCTTTAAATCTATTAGTTTTAAAAGCATAAGCCAAAGTCTGATTGATCATCAATCTTGCCATTTAGATTTAACTTTTAAATCATCATCGTCATCTTGAATATACCTTCCGTAATCTACCTGTAAGTACTGGCTTGCAAAACATGTTGACAAATCCTATCCAGGAAGTAGATTATTGCATAAATCCTAAAAAAATTACTCATCCATTCATCCACAGCTGAAAAAAACAACAACTATAACACTCATAAAATAAGTATGCTTCACTGTCTGTACAAGCAGGGCTGGTTTTACTGTAATCTGCCCGTCTGGTTTGTTTCTTACGGGAACACTGTCCATGACAGTTCCATTCAAACTCAGCAGTTAGGAAATGACATACAAAGAGTGACCAGCTGCCTGATGTGTGATTAAAGGCACATTTTTGCTTTTTTACTAACTACGTTTTCTTTTACAGTAACTGATGCACTCACAAGCATCTGCCTACATCTTGATTACCTTCCCTCATTGTTTAAGATGAATGTATTTGAACACTAAAATTGAACTAATGATAATAAAAAAATTTAAAAGGAAGACAATACAATATTGTAGAATTTATGGCTTTTCTTAGCATGTGATGCTTACAACCTTGATGCCATCTAAAAAATTCATATATATTAAAATTGTTTTTAAAATTGACAAGCAGAAATCAGAAAGAGCAACCAGAGAACTCATGCTCAGAGCAAAAATAAACCAACATGCTAACTGCTAAATGCAGCTTTCCTCAATAGTTGTTTGATCAATAAAAACCACCACAGATGCACACAGAGACATAATCTGTTTGTCACCACAGAGTTTATGTAGAGGACCGGGACGAGTTATTGTGTAACCAGATGATTGGGTCAGATGGACAGGAGTTTAGAGGTGCAAGGTCAAACTGTCAGTGCCCAGCAGGAATAGCAGATGCCACAAACCATGAAATGGAAAAATAACTCAGAGTCCTTGGCTTGATTACCATTTACATACTTCATTTTATTAGAAGTGCCACTTCATGTTTTCTCCACGTTAAAGCCCGCCTCTTTAATTTCTCCTACATGTGGGATTAACTAGGCGCGTGTCCCATTGAGACAGTCCCACACCTCTGCCAGAGAAGCTCAGATTAATGTGAGAACTCTGATTACACACATGCAGGAAGACCAGCGTCATCTGTGTTGTGCTTTGCGTCATTCAGTTTCAGCAAACAACATATTTTAACTACAGCGATCTAATCCCACAGTGTGAAACCAATCAAGAACTTTCAGTAAATATGCACTACAGTGGAAATGAAAAGGTTAAAAGAAAAAGAGCATCATGTTAAAATCTACCAGTGAAGTTATTTTTCTAAAATATTGACATGTAGAGTGAAAAAAGGACTCATATGCATATATAAAATACTCAGTGCAATAAAAAAAAGAGAAAACTACTGAAACATCACCTTGGAGCTGAGAGGTGTGCTCTGTTGACAACTTCCTCACTGAAGTCAAAATGTCCAGCTCTGCACCTAGGAGACCTTCGAAACATTTTTCTCCCTCTTCAAGGTCCACATCGAGCAACATAAAACAGTGACACTGTCTGCTCACTCATACATACACACACACTTTTGCAGCCTCCCCTTTCTGTCCAGTAGCAGCCCACGTGCTGGAATAACGTAGGCTTGGCAGATGCTAACATGCAGATCTGGGCTGAAGCGCAGGAAAAACGCACCAGCAGTCGCTCTGTTTATCTGGCCGCCTGTCCTTTATCCCTCTGTATTAAAACACAGCGCCGACAAGACTTTACAGTGGGACGTCGCGATTACGTTGAAAATCCAGATCCTCATTTATTTGCCAACTTTGGAGATTATAGTTAATGTGCATTTAATGTACACTGTACATATTTCCCCAGATGAGAAAAAAACCCATCTGTGTGTTAAGAGACAGTACAGTGACTGTGTGGTGTAAAATAAAGAGGAGAACTAGCAGGAGGTTTCTGATGCCGTGATGTGTTATTAAAGCTGCAATATGGCTAACACTATTACTGTGCTCTTCTTCTGATAGTAGACAATGTATTATTAGAAATTCTCTGGTACTTAGCTACTATTTATAAAACTCAATGTCCATAGCAGTAGTTGATTTCTGTGATTAGGCTGAAGGTCTGTTGACTTGGTTGACATGTGGAAGACTGAGGAGAACCAGAGCTTAAGTAAAAGCCTTCCACATACAGTATATACAGCGGGGTCACAGTTCCACGTAGGCCTGGAAATCGTCAGGAAATCTGATGCTTGGATTAACATTTAAAACCACCAGAGATTATGAGGGGTACAATGAATTTTACAGACTACTAATCAAATCAAAGATAATTTATGATCTGACCACAATGTCAGATTTCAACTTGCATGTCACTGTCTGGTACAGCAAAACATTGCTCACTAAGCAGCCTTGTGGTAGTGGGACTTGGATCATAAGTAGGTGAAAGTGTCAAATTACTTTTCTAGTTGCATGATAACCAGATGTATCTAAAGAACAACCAGACAGGTCAGAAGTAGTCACGCTATCAGCAGATTGATATGTTTTTTCACTTAGACATGAAAGTTACAAATTAATTTGATCAAAGACAGAGGGTCCCAAATAGAAAATAGGAAAAAAAAGTACTGTCAAAAAATGGCCTGACGCTAAATGGCTTCTCAGGAGAAAAAACAAGGCTAAACTCTTTGGACTGGATAAAACCATTACCAATGTTTCACAACTGACGATTGAGGGGAAAAAAAATCCTCTTTCCTGATGAATTCAAGTTTGTGGCATTAACAGAAGGATTTATTTAAGAAGGGAAACAAAGGAGAGAATCGTGCCGTAGTCTATAAAAACAACATGGGCTAGCCACACACATTAATGTAAGTACATCCCAGAGGAGAAAGTCCCAGCACGCTGCTTTGCTCAGCGTGTACTTTTAAAAATATTTTAAGAACTAAAACATTTGTGATGAAATCACGCCCCAAGGGTGAATTTCATCATCTGAGTATTTCAACACTCTGTACGTACAGCACAGGGATGTCTGCCAATCGCTTTGGTCTTGGAATCACAAATGGCTTTCCAGAGATGTCTCACACTTTTATCGTAATAAAGTGTTTGCTGTGTGTTTTATTGCAAGCTTGCAGTGACAACCCCATGATATTGGGCTATATGAATAAACTTTACCTTATGTAAGGTATGACATAAAGGGGACTGTTTCCTGTTAATATATCTTTTTTTTTATGTGTTATTTCAGGGTCTTTTTCCAAGGCATCTTTCCACACCAATGAGTTATTTTTTAAAAATGAGTCCCCTGAGCTCTAACTCATCCTGGAGCAGGGACATTTTTGACAACCTGAAATAAACTACTTCTAAATAAGGGTCCGCCTGAGTTACTAAATAAATCCACAATCACGACTACCTGCTGTAGCTCTTCAAAAACACATTACAGCTGACAAGCAAACCCACTACTTGGGTTTCAATCCTCTATTTTATTTATTTAATTCTCTCTTTAACACCCTCAAAAGAATATCCTTACCATGCGCTGGCTACAGTGAAGCGTCTGTATCGATGTAGACGTCTGATCGTTGCCTGCTTGCCTGAGGATCTTGGTGAGAGTTTCTGGCCAGAATGACTAGAAGTAACACTGCAACAGTCTGCCTGGCCCAACCCGACCCCTTTGAATTCTATACTAGTTTCCATTAAAGAGTCCGCTTTACAACCAAGTCTGATGCCGGACAAGACTGCACTAAAATATTCACTCACAAACTCAAATAAATATGTCTGAACGTATGATTTATTTTTATTGGTTGATATTATCCAGACAATCCTCCACTGCATTATTCATAATGCTAATCAATATGAACAGAAGCCTTTTTAAACAAGCTGACTGGCTACTCAAAAGCAGCTGGAAAACAAAGCAAAAAGTTATGGGGCGTCTCCAGTGTTGTGCAATAAACAGAGCAAAAGTTTCTCTGCTCCTGACCTGTAATCCAGATAAATCCAACCCATGTTTTTCAAAAGCACGAGGACATAGTATAAGCCTTATACAGATGAAAGCAACAAAAAATACAGACACCAGATAAAATAGATTCAAAAGATCTCAAAAAGCGAAAGTAGTTTGGTGGGATGAATTATAATTGCTCAACGAAATAATACATACGGGAAACTGCTATTCAGCAACTTCAAGTGTGTGCATGTTCTTCCCATGTCTGTGTGGGTTTTTCTGGGGAACTCTGGCTTCCTCCCGCATTCAATAGACATGAATCTTAGTTTGACTGGTGATTCTAAATTTGCCGTAACGTGAATGCGTTGTCTACCTCTTTGTGTTGGCACTGCGACAGACACATGAGCTGTCGAGTATGTACCCCGTCTTTCACCCCCAAAAAATTCATAAATGCCAACTTTGTTGCTTGCTTGCAAATCTAATGTCAGATCTAGATGGGAGAAAACACCGGCCTCCCGCTGTTACCCGGTACACAAGCTGTGCTGCTTTTCTCAAATTACTACATTATTACTGCAGCACAACAAAAGCACAAACGCAGAGAAGTACAAGGAAAAAAAATAATGCCCAAACGTGCGCAGCATCGGTGCCGCCTTATAAAGCGTTTGAGCGTGTCAGTGTGTTTATCACAGCCTCACCTGTCAGGGTCAGCCTGTGTGATGTCAATGCGAGGCAGAGAGGCGATGGGCAGGCTCGTGGGTCTGCTATGGGTTACGGGATCTTCTTCTGGTGTTAGCGGCCTTCCCCTTTCCCTCTCCTTCTCTGCCTGTCGCCATGACAACGGAGGCAGCTGCAGATTGCCAGAAAACCGCCTGTGGACTTTGAACACCTCCACCCCGAGAGTGTTGCCTGCAGAAAACTGTCCCACAGGAGGCTCCTTATTTTCCTGACAGAAAGGAGATAATGAATGTTTAGCTTTGATACGAAATTGTCTCAGAAAAAGAAAATCAGTAAGGGAAAATGTTAAAGAAGTAAAAAATGTGCATAGCACATAAGAAATACTATAAATAAGAGGATAAAATGTAAAACCATGGGGGAAAAACGTGATTTAAAAAATAAAAATGGATGGATGAAATTAAAACCTTGAAGTTTTATGCATTCACAGGCCAGTGAAACTACTTTACATCCATGTCTTACCTTTCTATGTAAATGTCCTTCTTATTAGACATTTGTTTGAACTTTTGTCAAAATTTGCACATGTAGTGTGAGTTGTAGCCAAAAATATATTTTGTGACCTCTGACCACTAAATTATAATCGCATCATCCTTCAGCCAACAAACATTTGCACTTAATTCATGTGAATTCAAGCCTTAGGTTTTTTCGGTCAACTGCAAAACCTAAAGCTTCCAGCTATGGTTGGAAATGCAAAAATAAATAAATAATAATAAATAAAAAGTGCCAGCTGATATGTCGATGAAGCTGTGCAGAGTGTAAATATTGTATGTTTAGTGCGCCTTCTTTGGCATGAAGTTTCCAGTATGGATCACAGAGTGATTCATTGAAATGATGGGTTGTAAACAAGTCAGCGTACTGAGGAAACAGAAATGGGCTGCCAGAGCTCATTCTGCATATATCAAACAATTTATGTTCACAGCATGCAAGAAGAAATTAAACACGTCAAAGATTTCATGCAGACAAGCAGCATATGAAGCACAATAACAATGAGAGGGGGAAAGGACGGGGACTGAAGAATTCCTAGAATGGGTCTGAGGCTATCGAGCAATGATTTGGTTTTTTATGTCAATGTGGCCACAGGAGGCTAGACAGACAAGAAGAGTGAGAAATACAGAAGCTGACAGCTAGTGTGAAAAGGAAAGAGCGCGAAGCTACAGTCTAACCTCCCTGTGATCCAGACGGAAAGCTTACCACTGTTTAACAACAACAACAAGGCTCTTTAACCCAGTCAGTATCTGATATCCGAGGCAAATACTCTTATGTTGCCCTGCAGTGTTATTTTCTAATGTAAATATTTCATATACACAACAGTCTTAGTATAGATTTTTTAAGAGAGCTGTGAACACGTGGAACAACTTGAAAAATGAACTTAGTGCTCTCTAGTGGACAAACCATGCAATGATTCATTCAAATAAACCTATTTCACAGACACCATTTAGAAATGAAACTGGGGTTTAAAAAGTAGTGAGGGCCAGAACTGTTTGTTTTAATGTATCACATTTAAATTACAGCACTTCTGATCCAATGACCCAAAGAAAAGGCTACACTTCTGCAGAAACCAAGTCCTAGAGTTGCAATATAATGAAAACCAGAAACTGTAATGAATTTATTCTGTACACTTCCCCATTCTGAAATATAGAAGACGGATGCTGAAATAAAAATAACAAAATACATAATTATTCCTTTGAAATTAAAACAGCACAAAGTAAAAGTCACTTACTCGATTGCTGTGGTTCTGATTCACTACTCATGCCTAAGCCAATCAAATATCATTACACACTGATTCACCTCTCATTTTGAAAAAATAAAATAAAATAAAATAAAATGTAGATCCAGACTTTAGTGATGTTATAGTTGGTTAAGGCCATGTATGAAATTGTAGGCAAACACAACTGTTACTAATGGCATTAATGAAGATTCTTTACATGATATCTCATTAATTACATGGTAACACTGGGAGTTTAATCTTTGTATAGTATCACATTTAAGTCAGTGTAACAAAGAGCCAAAAACACAGGATCAAAATTGGGAAGCACATTTGATGACAACAGTGAGGAATAATTATATGGTAACTTTCAAAAACATAATTATGCTTTCAATATTTGGATTAATAAAAAGTAATACGATAACATTAATATGCTAACTCGATAACAGCAATATTTCAAAAAGTAAGGAAAATTGTGTTTAATCAATTATTTCAACAAATCTGATACCGTTGGACATCCTGTTCATTTCCCCTAAAATGTCCCACATTTGTAAGGAAAATGCATTTGTGGGTGGAGCAGCAGAGTTCAATATGTGGATGGCGCCCATGAAAAACATGACAAATCTTCTCTGTCAAACTCGAAATGACCACTGAGAAAAACATTCCAGGTAATACGGTTATCCAGTTACAGCAGTGATTCTTCACTGGTGTATGGAAAGCACATGGTAAACTCAACTGAGTGTTCAAACGGATAGATGTTTGGACAACATATAGATATTATTTAACTGACAGTGTACACAGCCAGGTGTCTGTCTAATGGGAGAAATGAGAGAAAGATTATGTCATCCCATTTCCTCTTTCCAATCAATGTGACTGACAAGTAATAGCAGGAAAGTACCCTGCAAGACATAAATGAGAGATAACTGCAAAAAAGACGGGAACAGGGAAGGAAAAGACTCCGAATGACAGAGTGAACACGAGATAGTTGAAGAAACCAATGCAGAGATGGGAGTGTGCTGTCCTTTCTGATTGTCAGTAAACCCACTGCGCTTCACTCCCCGGCTCGTTCTGTGCAATTTGCCTGACATATTGCTCCTGTCTTTTTGAAGATATATTCTTCCTCTCCCAGGAAAATGGGTGAAAATTAAATCTGGCAAAACATAAACTGTCCGGAAAACCAATCGAAGTTTGTTTCCATTTACTAAACCACTTGTCAAGCAGAGAACTAAATAGTCTCCTGTCAATATGTCAGTGTTATTGGGTAAATTATTTATTATTTGTTTATTGATTGCAACTGTTGTCTCGCTATGTAATTCTATTTCTCCACTGATCACTTGCCCATGACATCAGGAAGAAAGTATAAGGCCAATTCACCTTGTATATAAAGTATAAGCCAGGGGTCGAAACATTAGTAAACCTGGATTTGTAATGTGTGTCAGAACATGGTCATAAAAGGAAAGGAACTAAGATGAAAGGGAAAACAACAGATCTCAAACGGAGGTAGTGTAGCTGCACAGAGTCAAACAGAGGTGGAGTGGGTGTTTTCTCCAGGAAGATGAAAGGCCTTTCTTGGCTGCAGAGCTGAAACAGCTCCAGTGTTTTGTGGGGCACTTCCAAAAAGCCTTTTTGAGAAAGGCGATCATAAATGAGACAGCTTTAGGAGTGAAGCTCCAACAGCATGGCTTTATGTAGTGACTGAATTATTAAACCTTTCAGCAAAGACGGGAAAAATGACTCTTGCTTTAATTATGTAAGTGCTACAGAATCTAAAAGAAAGGTAGGACACATCAAACACTGTCGCATAGCGAATTCATGCTTAAGGAGCTATTAATCTTCTCTGTGAAGCAAACAAAAACCTCAAGCTTGGAAATGAACAAAATTAACACACACAGTGGATAAAAAGAAATAAACAAATCTCTTTGAATAAAGTAATCTCTGTTACACTTTCAAAACTACCAAACGCCAACATGTGAGTCATTTAGGGAACACTACAGCAGCCCACAGCCACAGCCAAATTCTCACATAGTGGGAAACACTGCAGTGCACAGCTATAAAAAGCAGTGTAAGTAATTACTGAAAAAACAGAACAAGTAGAGAAAAAATATTTAAGGCACACCAACATACTATGTAGTACATCCACTCACCAGCCAGTTTATTAGGTACACCTTACTAGTATCAGTTTGGAACCCCTTTTGTCAGAGGTGCTTTACTTCAAAGAGGTGCCGGACAACACATTACAATACTGGTACCATATGATACTGAAATCAACTTTCTTTTCCATTCAGAGCTTCAGTAGGACGCCTTCACCATGCACCGAATGTATTGAGTTACTGGCTGATTAGATATTTGCCCTAACAAACTTTAGTAAGGGAAAGAAGCAGCCGACATCATAAGGTTCAGAAAAGAGAGCTCTATTATGAAGCTATCAAAAATGTGACCACCATTACCAAAACAAATGTTTGCATTAGAGTAAAAATACAAAAAAAGTAAAAAATGTTATACATCTTGTCATGATTAACCATCATGTTACTTTACACTGGATATTTCCTTCAGCTAAGAAGCAAACACAGCACAGAAATGCTTTGCATTAGGCAGGCAATACATTTAAACAAGAAATACATTTTTGTATAGCGTAATAAATAAGGGGATAGAGGGTGATAAAGGCCAGTCACAGCAGGAAAACTTTCATCATCCAGAATTTTACTTGGCCTCTGTGCTCGTGTTGGACAGTGTCAGTGTAAATGAACTGGCCTGCCTGCCCAGTCATAAACACCACTGACACAGAGGAGAAGCAGATGGGCCTCTCTGTCAGATCCTTGTCCTTCCTCCTCTTATCCATGTTTCCATTCAGTCTATGCCCTGAATGTTTCCTAGTGTGAGCTGTACTTTAACACGTTCATCCTCGGCTCGCTCTGCCTCTTGCTTCTAAAGTCACTCCTCAACTCTCAATCTTCATCTTCTTCACTTTCTCGTACACACACAAATCATGAACACATGCACAAACACACACACACCAGCTCCCTCTCTGCAGTGTATTCTGCCAGATAGCGGTCTGTTGTGTACAGTACAGTCATCTGTTTGTGAGTCACTGACCGCCACACAGACATACTGCAGTGTGTTTTCCTGCTAGAGCTCAATCTACCTTTATTCAGAAGGAAACACAAGGAAGACAAATATTACAAAATATATGGAAATTGCACAAATACGGAACCAGAAACCTTAAAGGTGAGGCACAGAATTTCAGATAAAAGGAAATTACATATTGCAGGCTAATGAATGCATGGACGGACTCATGATTTAGCAGATGGTTGGTGGGGAAAAAAATCAGCACTTACATCACCTGGTGTTACTCCATGCGCACTCCTACTTTTCTTCATCCTGAGGGATGCGCAGCCAGACTCTCCGTCTCTGTGTCAGATCCTCCAAAAATTCAGTTCTTTCCTGCGTCCTGTGCTGTGGGCAGCTTCACCAATATGCCTGCACACGGGAAGCAGGGAGGGTGTGGGAAACAATGTTAAAGTAGCAAATTCCAAAAGTTATTCTGCCTCAATCATAGTAAATCTGTCTGCATTTGATGTCAGACTTGCTTTAGCCTTGCATCAGACTTGAACAGTTTTGACCGGCTATGTGGTGTACATGCAGTGAATAATTTGATACAAAGAAACAACCCTGCATGAGCTGTGATACATTGCTTTTCTATACGCATTTAAAAATCAGTGATTTACCAATTCCATCATTTGGATAAAAAGCATATAAAAGGTAATATAAATTAAAGGCAGTAAAAACCCTTCAGAAAACTGTAAGACACAACTGGAAAGCTTAGCATACTTTCAGTGTTAATGCTAAAGCAACAACAATCACGTTTACAAGCATTCTATCTATGCCAGCAGTGTGGCTTAGAGAGGCAATGCCATTATGTTAGCCTTAGTTAGTCATTGTGAATCAGAATGAAATACATTTATTTGTTACCATCAAATTTTCTACAGACATTCTTGGTCTCAAGAAATAAAGCCTAGGGCCTTTTTTCGAATGGTCATAATGAAAGTGACATTCCTTACTGTAAGTGAAATATCTTTGACAACTATTGGATGGATGGACACAGAATGTGATCATGTCTTTGTTCTGATCGCTTGCTGATCACATATTCTGTATCATGTGCCCCTCTTAGTCTTGTCTTTCTTAAAACCGCACACAAGCCTCTTAAATATTAAGTGTTTAAACAAGCACTACTGTAAAAAAAAGGGTTTGTTAAAAAAAAAAGAACCACGGTTTGTTTTTTTATAGTATGCTAAGAATTACTCATTAGTTAGGGGTGTGATACATACAGTTGTGCCTGAAGGCTTTTTAGTGAGATGCTGCTCACTGCAGAGCCCAGGACTGTTTGTCGGAAAGTCTTTCACGCACAAGCTAATATAGTGAAACGGTATATTTTCCAAATCAACACACAGGATTTGAACCCCAGTTTCTTGGGTGAAGGCACTGATTAAGCCATTCATTTCCCACATCATACCAATAATTTGTACCTTGCCACTTGAAACTACCTCATCTAACTTTCATCTAACTGAAAGCAGAATAAAGGATTTTGAAAATGATCATGGTGTGATCGTATCCAGCATCTATGGAGGTCCGAACATTCTGACCTCAACAACGAACAATATACACTTTTATACCCATTAGGTTAAAGTCCCCAGCTGTCTGATAGAGGACATGCATTGCTGTTAGCAAATGAGTGGCACCCGACTTGGTCTACAGAGCTGGCCTAGGTCAAGTTCCACTCATTTGGCTTTGTAGTGAGTATCACTTTGACTGCTTGCTTTTAACCCAGTTCCAGTTTCTGCCAGCTTCTCTGAATGTAGTGACTGCGCCCTCATCAATTATAGAACAACCACAGCTGGTGGAAAATCACCACAAGGCAGGAATGACTGACAATGTGACAGACATAAATCAATGTTTTCCATGTCATGATTGATTCCCACAGTGTGGCACCCACATTAACCTGATTTTGGCTGGCACTGTGTCCTCGCTGTTTTGTCAAAGTTTGGTTTAGTTTCCGTTTTGGTTCATTATATTTCAGACGATATTTTAAGGAGATCAGTAGATTGACAACTGAGGCTCACTGTCAACAAGGAGCCATTATATAGATGTACTACTGTTAAAAAAAATGTTTGTCACAATCTTACTTTCAAGTCTTGCTCCTTGCCATTTGCCTTAATAAGAATTTCAGGGCTCTGTCAATGCATCTAAGGAAGGGAAAGCCCTTTGAGGCTTGAGCATTTGAGCATGAAAGAACTCTCAATCAAAACATCAGTGGACTTAAGACAGTAGATTACACAGCCTCCACTTACTAGAGAGAGAGAAAAAAAGCTTCCCCTGACCTCCCATTCTCACAGCCTCAGCAAAAGATCACCCCCAGGGGTTGGTCTCTGCCTCTACAAATAATTGATTGTTGATGTGAAGCGGGTACCAGAATGCATGGTCATGAGGCAGCACTCAAGATAGGGATTGTAAGAATTTGGCATGGACTTGAAGAGCACATCAGAGAGCATTGTGCTATATGGATATTATCATTGCATTAAGGGGAAAAAATAACAAAAAATCTTTGCTTAATCTACAACTCGAGAGCAATGCGCGAGTCATGGACAGCCTTGGCTTTACCGTAATCAGTCACTGCACAAAACAAAGCTGCCTAAAAAGCTTCAAAGTACACTATAAGTGTAAAATTTCCTAATCAGATAAACTCCATTAGGGGGGCAAATCAAGATATGTGTAAGACAGCATAACAGTACACTGCCTACAAAACATAATTTACATTCCCTACAAGGTGTGATGATACATGATTTTGAGATACATGATAAAGTGCACCAATTAGATTATTAAAATTGTAGTTAGCGATACTATATTTTGTGTGGGGTCTATGGTTTCCTGTCACAGTCCATGTGAACATCAAATAAAACAAAAGCATTGAATTGGGGAAGCAGGGAAATGCCTTAATGCTGTAAGAGCATGCACAGTAAATGGGAAGTTCACAATATTAACAAAAACTAGCATCTGCAATCAGAGGTCTGCATGGCCGAAAACGAGAAGTGACAAAATTCAGCCATCTGACGAGTTAATCTATGTCACACAGCACCCATGAACAATGGAGAGCTGTGAAGGGTGAGTCATTAATTGAAAATAGCTGGTCACCCACACAAAGGTACCTTTTGTGGTGGTAAAACAAAAAGGGGTAAAGAAAGCATGCGTGGAACTGTGTTAATATTACATTCAGTTACTCTGAAGTCCAACAAGGGGGGCTTTTGAAGCCATCCATGTGTCACAACCCTGAAGGAATAACTTTACATTTATCATTTACTAACACGCAAAGATTTGCTTAGATGACATGTATTTGTTTGGCAAACTGACTTCATTGACCTAGCATTGAACTATTCTGTGTTGAATTAAATTAATGTGTGAATGCCAAATGGAGAAGCTAGCACTGGTCACAGGACAAGACAGCTGTCGACATTAGGTTCCATTTGACTGTTATGCCCACCCACGTTTATTCCATCTAAATCCCACTGAATGCACTTTATTCAGTCCTAAAGAACAGCAATTTAAACATGCAGGCTGTTCACAGATTGTATCTCATCTATATGACCAAATGCAAGAGGCTGAGTGCTCTTGTTTTACTGCGTCAGGAAGATAACAAAGACACAATGTTTTTTTCCTCCTGTCATTTCAAATCATAGGATAAACATGCAAAAAAGGGAACTGAAACTCATCCAAATGAAGACTAAGTCAGAGCCACCTGCAGTTTCATTTAAGCCAAAAGACATCAATATGTTATTGTAGGGTGATTCAAATGAAACAGCTCAATGATCGCACACTGCATTTCAAAAACATTTGCACACTTTATCTGTTGAGTCTAATGTGGCAGATATGTAGCTGAAGGTTTACGGCAATCACTATTTACAACCTTCAAAGAGCAAACAGACGACAAGAAAAATAAATAATCAGGCCTCCTGGAGAACAATATCTCCAGAGTCATTTCTTTAATTTGCACAGTTTTAAGGTTACTTACTTACTTATTTATATTTGCACAAGCCTGAAAAATAGTACATGTTGTTGGGCATAATGCTAAAAAAAAAGCTGTTTTGTAGATGTAACAGCTTGAGAAAAATGACAAGCCAAAGTTAGACCCGTTCCCAAGAGGAGAGACACATATGCATTACAAATGGAATTTCAGTGAAAACTATCTAAGCTAGTGACAAGTACTTGCTTTTTTCCCAGAACTTCTGGAATATCTACTTGCCAACTGGAGTAAATGTATAGACACTATTTATAGGCTTCCTGGCTTCATTAAAAAGACAATCACAGAATGTTATATATGATTGAAGAACATCAGCTTTCACAAAAGCACTCCAGGCACCATTTTAGAAAGATCCATATTAATGTAATTCCTACAGCGCTGAATATGATACCAATCAATATTTGCCAGGCTCCTTCAGCACAGAGTTGATCTGTTAATTTCCTCTGAATGTACAAGGTTAAGAACTGCATGTCAAGAAAAATACTTGTTAGACGGTTGCAGCAAGTTTTAGGCAGTCTTATTTTTCTATTTTTATCCATCCGTCCCACACTGTGTGTGTAGGCTTGTTCTACACACAAAGCAGTTGTTGCACTTCATGCAGGTGTACTTATATTTACAAAGTTAGAGCACACTGAAATAATTATGTCCACAAATATGAATAACCATTTCATAGAAAGATACATTGTTACAGATCAGAAATATGTCAGAGGCAATTTTCTACACAGGCTTAAAATGTTTAGACCAAGGAACTGATTAGCTGAAAGTAATCTGTAACTATTATCTGTAACTACAGTACTATTTAGATAACTCACTTTTTAAGCAAGCTTTCAAGCAAAATGCTGCTTGTCTCTACCAGGGGTGCCACCAAGGAGGGGCTAAGGGGGGCACTGCCATACTTAACTTTAATAGCAGAAAATTAACTAGGCATAACACTCCTTTCTCTTTCTTTTTTGCCATATTTTACAAGGACCTATATTTGGCAACAGCATAATAAAACTAGAAATCTGTTTTGGTGTGCCTTCAATAAACAATTGATTAAGAATGAAACACAACTGAATGAACACAACTACAAGTGTTATAAACATTTATCAAATACGTTATGAAGGAAGAAACCTCTCAAAGAGTAATAGTTTTACATTGTTTTTAAGCTTCAATCAACAACTGAATTTCCTAATGTTAATGAGCATTTCTCATTTTAGACTGCTTGCAGTTGAGAGCTCTAAACTAAGTCACATTTGCATTCAGTGCAAAAGCAGATTCAAGCAGAAATGAGCTTTTCAGACGAGCGAGGACTGAGAGGAGTTTGTTGAGGAGGGAGAGAAACAACACACCAATTTGTGGCAGCTGAAATATGACGTCACTGTGGAGGCCAGGGAACCCACTGCCCTACTGTACAGACACAGAAAGCCAGAGACACAGAGAGAGAGAATGGGTAGGCCAGACTCTCTGAGCCTGTTGGTACTTGTAGATTGTTCTTCTCTCACAGCATGTGCTTGTTATATTGGCACTGTGAATAACAGTAATGGGGGAGGCAGACCGATTTCCAGCTTTGTTGTCTTACAGACTGACTTGATTGGTTTAAAAACATAAATACAAATAAATAAATATTTCATGCAAAAATACCTACCTTAAATAAGATACCTACAATCACCCTCGTGTACTTATCATGTGTAACTAGCAGACTAGCACAAATGACTCATTTATTCATATTCAGCATTCATTAAAAATACTTTTTTTATATTTGGATGAAAGAAATGACAAAAAATGTTTATTTCATCATGAGCCTTAGATGTTGTGGATTCAGACAAAAAGAACAAAATTACACATAATTGATGGGGATTGGACTCTGGACACATGGCAGCAGTGACTCTGGATGAGTCACTCCTAAGAGTTTCTGACAAAACCAGCAATAATTAGAGAGAGTGCCAGCTTTGAAAAAACACTCACGCTGATTACCCCATCATATTCAAGTCGCTTTAATAACATGCACTCAGGTATTGTTACTGAAGTACTGTCGGTGTCAGCTCTTCATCAAGTATCCATTTACAAGAGGAAACTTGGTGTACCAACTACACAGGCTAAAGCTTTTAGAGTGAAAAATAACAGCTGACTTGGGGAGTAAGGCGGTAACAGAAGGCTTGGCATGGTGTGCAGGATTCGGAGGTGGGGGTGGAGATGGTTCACTGATACGGCCTTTGGTGAGCATCATCACTGGCAACATCCATGTAAACATAACCACAAATCCAGAAATGAATCATTGTGAAGCTTTGATATGCCCTCTTGGGACATACTCCTTAAATTGAAGTGCACAAATTCTTTACAAAAAGTTTCACGTTATCTTGGGGAACCATTTTCTCTTTTCCACCAGCACCTATACCAATATCTGTTCTGCAACGAGAACTAACTAGCCAATATTTCCTTCGTTTGTTGTTGTTAGTATATTCAGGGTTTCTTGCTTCAGATCTGGCCTTTAACAGGAATCTATACACAACTATGTCCACATACTTTAAATTCACTGAGCCTGTGTTACCTTACATGACAGATGTCTGATTTTTCTTTTATATATTTTGGACCATTTCATAAACAAAATATATATATTATATTTGAGTAAACAAAAACAAAATTGATTAAAAAAATTATTGAAAATATGGAATTTAAAACCTTATACTGATAAGCAGATGCCTTCAAATTGCTCAATTTGTCAGACCAACATTTTAAAACCACAATTTAAGGCACTTTAAGAAATCATTTAAGAAAAGTGGGAAATCTGAGGGGAGGATTAGTTATGTATTTTTTCTTGAAAAACAATTTCACACATCATATTAATACCTACCGCATATGAATTCTGAAAATGTCACGTAGTACAAATGCCCATAACCCCATCGCACTGAATTATGGACTTGATATAAAATTATACCGAGCAATTTCAACAAGCAACATACTGCAAGCAGAATTCCTCTGCATGGAAACTAATAGAAAAATATATAATACTCTATAATACCTATAAAGTGGATTCTGGCCACAATATTTCCTCTCAGTGACTGTAAAGGTGTACTTACAGAAGGAGCTGTTCTCCTTGAGACCGTGGTGAACGGGCGAGCAGGAATTCACATCAGCAAATTTTCGACCTGAAGGAGAAACAATGTATGGATTATAACTGGACTGATCACATTTCACTGTGAAATCTTTGAGAAGGAAAAATGCTGACTGATCACAGTATTTTGGTCAGTTGAAACTATACAATTGATTGTAGACCAGCACCAATGGTCCATGATATATCTCTTAGGGGAACCATATACCATATTCTGTGCTTGTGCATTCAATCATGCATGCAGGGATTTCCAGTCAGCTGGAGTTTCCACCCAAACATGACAAACACCGGCTGGAAGCCAAACATCACAGTTCAGCGACAAGAAAGGCAGGACAGTAACAACATCATCATTAGTACCACCAATTAGTATCCATAATTGACTGACCTCATCCAACCCTGACTTCACTGCTTAATGGGTTGACAGGTTTTGTTAATGTGGGTCTATCCAAGTTTTCTATCACACCATCTACAGTTCACAAATACTCCCTTTCTCGCCACCCACACAATTGTCACAAACTCAGACATAAATCAAACTCGCTTGTTTAGGAGAGAAATCACTAACTTTGATTTCTTAGGTTAGACTCAGTAAAGTGCGTCTAACCTGAGAATCTAAGAATGTTTTTAGTGTAACGCACACACACACTAAAAAAATTGAACAAGTCGACTGTCAACAGGAAGGGAGATGCCCACAAAGAAAAGTCACCGGAGAGATTAAGGAGCAGTCTGCGCAGAGACACGAAAACTGCGTGATATGACTAAATCAAAAGACCTTTCAGTGCAACTCAAGACATCCGAGTGTCGATCGTGTTCCACCCAGAATAGCCTCGGTACAGCTCAAATTACGGAAACCTGTCATCTGAACGTCCTGAAACTCCTTTTTTCGTAAATATCTGAAATAACTAATTCCATTATCCTTTCCTGTACATATTTTAAAGGGATGCTGCACACATTTATCAAAACTTCAAAAATGTCGCGTGGGCTATTGTTGTGTGCTACAGAGGAAAAACAACATAAAGCTCTGAGTGTACAAATGATAAGCTCGGTAAGTTTTTTTCTTTATTTATTTTCCTGGAAGCTAAAGAAAACGACATTTTGTCTATAAGAAAACGGTTAAACGTGGTCTCTTACCAGTAATAGGCTTTATCCGTTTTCCGACGCGCTCGTGTCTACTGCAACACACTGTACGCACTGTTCCTGTGCTGCGCTCCGAGCACGCGCCCCCTTTTATTAGGTTCCATTTGTGCCATTCGCGCTCGATCCCTTTCACGACCTCGCGAGCGCATCGATTGGCTTTAACATCCACGACGCAAATCCTTCCGCTTACCAATGGCTTTACAGCGCTCACGCCCTCTGTGGCTCCTCACTATTGCTGCCTGTTCGGCATCGTCCATTTGATTTCCTGCCAGCGCAAGATATGGATTACTATTTAATGGCTCTACAAGTCCCTCTGGCCCTCTGGCTTTCATTAACTTCCTCATATGCGGATCGTTTCTGTTAAATAGCGGTCAGGGATACTGAGCTAAACTGAAAGTTATCCACACTATTTATATTTATTTTATTTTTATCAAAAAGGTTAATTATATGTTTCACATACAAAATAATTATCTACATGCAGTGATGTGATGGACCTGTCTATAATCTATTATTCTTGCCCATGCCAGCTGGAACTGACTCAAGTTGAAAAGCTGCTACATAGATAAAACAAGCCAGTGCAGAAGAGCAAAGAACTGAAAGTTCACCAATTCAATCTTGAGACTTGCTCTGAAAGTGAATCAGTCCTCGTAGATTCCGAGGTTAAAATGCCCAACTTCAGCAGATTAGATAGAAATGATGGAAGTTTCCATTCTAATTTTATTTTTATAACACCAAATCACAACAATGGCCTCAAGGCGCTAACATTCAAACTAACCCCCTATGAGCAAGCACTTGGGACAGTGGAAAGGAAAAACTCCCTTTTAGCAGGAAGAAACCAGGCTATGAGAGGGACAGCTATCTGCTGGGACTGGTTTGGGGTGAGGGGAGGGAGACAGTTTTTTTTTTTTTTAATAACTCATTTGTTTGGAGTTTGGTTTCAAGTTAAGGGTGTGAACATTTTGACTGTGTTCACACAGGCAGTGCTAGCCAGCAACTGTCTGCTAGACCTCGCTTTGCTATTTTGAGTCACTCAGCTAGATCTCTTCACTGTGTTTGTGCTGTTGCTCGCATTTAAAGCATTTTCAGTGGATTCATCTGTTTGTGCTCCAGTTTTTTTGTGAATGAAAATCTCATACAGTTTATGAATGCTAACCAAGACTGCTATATAGCTGATCATTTAGCACTGGTGACAACATAAAACAAACAACATAAAATAAATACGGAGGTGGCCAAAATGCTAACTACATAACATGCTAATGTGCATCTTTTATATTCAGTCTATGTAGCCTACAGACGGGTTACAGACCTGTGAAAAGGAACAAAGTTTTCCAAGGGCAACCTCATGATTGTAAACTGATTAAGATCTTACCAACAATTCCAGTATTGGGTGCGATTTGGGGCAATTCTTATCCTAAAACTATTATATAAATACAGTCTCATCAGTTTCATTGGACCATAGACCATATGGAGGACGGTAATGAAAAAAATATTCTTGTTTTGTGGGAATCTTTTTATTTTATTTTGGCAACCACTATTCTACAGGAAAAAGTAGGTATTTAAATATATATCTGCCTGTTCTAGTTAGAATTACCTTCAGCAGTGTTACTGCACTGTTGTTAACATTGTGTTACCTCTTGGTGCAGTGCATTATGCTTTACTCATTTCTTTTTGGTCTTGCATCGTTTAACTGGGTTCTGTTGCGCTGACTGTGTGTCTGCACTGAGCTGTACAGTGTGTTGCCTTTGACACTGCCACCCACCACAGCGGCAGTGTCATGTAGTGTTTATTGCAGCATCACACATTAACAAACACTGTATGCGTGTTGCACAGTGTGTTGCGCTGTTATGTTACTCAAAACTCTGTTGCATTGTGTTGTGTTCAAGGGCATTCTCGGGAGTGTTTTAGAATGATTTTGATGCCTTGGTTGTTGCCAGGCAACAGCTGTCCTGAAAGAGAGATGAATGGGTGTCCCTGGGCATCTTTTTCGTCTTCATCAATCAATCCCCAACTTTTCTTTACAAAATGATTTTTATTTATTTTTTTTATCTACAGCCATGTTAAGGCCTCTGCTTCATTCCTGAGACTAACCCACTAGCATAAATTGACTATAAAAAGTCTTTGCAGGGTGCCTCAGTAGTGCAACTTGCTGCCATTGTTTCACACAGGTGGCTGAATTCATCATGTTAATGCCTTCCAAAACCAGATTTACATTTACTATAATCAGTATCTAGTGTTCAAGTTCTTAAAGTTTGCATAAACATGCAGTGAAGACATTATGCATTGCACATACACAACTTTGCTATTGCGTTTCAGAAGAGACTTTTACGCAGCAGCAATGATACAGCTGCTAAACCTGTTTGTAGAGATGTTAGACTATAAACTATACATGTTGTGCCCACTCTCATATAAAAGGCAATTAGTGGAGGCAGGCAGCATGCTTTACATATAAACAATAACAATTCATATGCAGAGTGCGGGTTCTTTTGTTTTGTGGAGGAAATGCACTCATTTCAGACTGGTGAGGCGGCTTCGGCGCATCCTGACACACATGAACAGAGAATGGAATTAAACCACTCAGGTGGTGTGCAGCTGCGTGGTGGATTTCTGTCACATGCAATTTAACCCTGAATAGGTAATGTTGGGTTTTATCACTCCTTTGTTATGCGGTTTGTTCACAACTGGCATTGTTGCCAGTCTGCATTCATTACTAATGCTTGTGTGTTTGTAAATTGCGGAAAGGGAAAGTAGAAATATGTTTTTCAGTGAGGATTATAAGCTTGTACGCAAACTATGAAGTAGCAAACATAAATAAATAAACAGATAATTACAAATTTAGCAGCTGTTCACACCTGTGTCAAAATCCAACCAGAAGGAAATGATTCCAAAACACTCACCCACACAGCTTCTTTTCCACTTCTTGTCTCATGAGAGGCCCTTTCTGGGGTTTGCTACAACCGCTACTGCTGCTCTGCTGTATAAACAGTGCGCAGGTGTCTGATTGGATGCATCAGCCATCAGGAGCGACAAAGAGGTGAGATGTACAGAAGTCAAATCAAGTTCTCATCAAATCACGATCAGTGAACAGACAGAGCCCGTGCATTTGCTTCACTACACAGAGAGTTTTAATCAGTGTTAGAAAAGTGCAATCAGGAGCTTATAAAAAAACTTACAGAACTCTTAGGCACTCCTTAGTGTCTTTAAAGTGTGAATATAGCAGTCACAACAGAGAACGTACACTTTCTTCCCGTTGATGGACTTGAACATGTCAGTTACATACAAACAATACAACATTTCCCTCTGAAAAGCAACTGTGTAGCAGATGTTTAGGAAATCAGGAATTTTCTGCGAACATTTCTTTCTGTGACAGGTTTCGTTACACATGCTGATCAAACAAAGCTCATCATTAGTTATTGACTGACTATGGGAACATTACATGCAAGGATGCAAATGTTAAATTAAAGTTAAAGATTTCACCAGGCCCTGATGGTGAAAAACAAATTACAACCAGACCCTTTGAAAGGTACATTGTCTAAGGCAGGCGTGTGTGAAGAAGTATGCGAGAGAAGGCACCTACTAGGACAAAAATAGCAAACATGTACAGTATTTACCATTCAACAAGTAAAAAAACAAAACAAAAAATGAATTCATTATGCCATAACATTTTGTCAGGATTATGGATTGCTTTGTAATGTACAGAAGAATAAAGTTTAATGGCTACTTTTTCTGGACTGATCGTACAAAGAGTCATTTTTCAGACGCCTCGGCTGGCTTTTGAGGATCATGTTACTGTGTTACATTTATTTATTTATTTTAAATATAGTTTAGTGGTGAATATGCTCCAGTAGAATTGCAGTCTAGAAATTATCTTTGGTGAAAATGTAAACAATTGCACCAGAACACAAAAAATAAAATGCTTGAGGAATGAAACACACAAACAAAAACAAAAGCAAAACAACATACTTAACACAAATATATATTCACCTGATTAAGAGTCCTATAACTTGCTCTGTACTAGCAAAGAGTGCTCATAATAATAAGCAAGCTATAACTCCTCCCTTAAACAATGAGGCAGATGATGCAGTATAAGCTTTGCAGTATACATTACAATAGTTATTATTTAGGATCCCTTTAGGATATTGATTAACTGAGGCATAATAGCTGCAGTGAGCAGGGTGATTCAGCAACTGAAACAAAGGCAAGACGAAGAAAATAATCATATATGTGTTAATGTGGATATTGATGGCACATAAGAGGGGTACAGACATTCATTTCTCCCTGGTCCCAGACGTAAGGCACATTACAGGGCACACAGTTATCTCCAAACCTAATCCCCACCCCAGTATAAAAATCAGCATGACAACACGCTGGTTTCATTTGACATTTTGCTGCCTACACTATAGCTTCATCCCCCATTGAGTGCAGGACACATGTGCCCCTCAGTCTGCAGTCTGTTCGTTCAACGATCCACCTACCCACCCACCCGCCCATCTGTGTGTCCACTTTCCAACGGCACTTTACCACTGCTCCCAGCTCCAGTCATCCCCGCCTCCAAACACGATAAAAAAGCCTAAGATGGTGAGAAAGATGACGGCGTTTCCGGTCATCACCAATCCACAGGCACCCCACTTGATCTGGACGACAGAAATGGCCCATTAGATTTCCACTGTAATTTTGTTTTCACTGCACATGCACTACTTGTACGCACAGATGAATTTACGCTCATTTAGTATGATCTGAAACTAAATAAGTAAAGAGAACTCACGGTGTTGGTACGGGCCAAAACAATGGGTAGTCCAAACGATGATACCACAATGCCAGTTGTTAAGAAATAGGCCAGCTCTCTGCAGGCATTGCTGGATTCAGAGTCGTCACTGAGGCGTCTGGATATGAAGGTCGGGATGGGACTTAATACGTAGAAAATCAGGACAAACATCGGCCAGTAGACCCTGCAAAAACAGATGAAATTGTCAAAAATATTTACAAAGGGCATGAAACACTCGTCTTCAAAAGAATGGAACATCTTAGCACACCTGAAGTTCAGTTTACTCGTCATTAGGAGTTCTAAAACTGTGAAACCAGTTACAGAAAAATGTTCTGGGGCTCTTAGGGTGATTTCCAGTTTTGAAGTAGTAACTTCAGTCACATCAGAAACTGGCATTCCTGGAGTTTGACCAACAAGAGGACTATAAGGACTATAAATACAGGCCTTGACTGCATTGATCTGGCCTTTTTCTTTTGTCTCCAATCAAAAGTCACACAATGTAACTGCAGAGCGAATGATGTTGTTCAGAGCACAACCAAAACTCAGTTATTTCTGTAATAATGTAAGTCAGTGTCATAAAATAGCACGTATAGCTGCTGATACGTTTACAAGGAGAACTTACCCATACGTTTCTATTGCACAGCCCAGCAGAAGAAATGTCAGTCCAATAGCACCACTAAAGGACAAACCAACCAGTGCTAAAACGAGACATCAATAACTCTACATTAATCACAGAGTTGTTTTTGGCCAAAATATAAAACAAATACACGGTAGGCGTGGAGCACTCGTGGCATAGCTAAGAGTTAGGATACACTAGATAATAGCAACAACTCTAATGCATAAATCAACAGGTTAATAACTTATCTGGCAACAGATCTTAATGACCTGCGACAGAGACGCGAGTTTCGAGATGATACAGCAAACGTTTTGACCAGTATGGAAAACTCAGCTTACAAACTTTTAACTTCAAAAACTTTAACACTCAACTCTCGGCTGACCCAGCAGAGCCAAAATTAAAAAATACCTTTAATGCCTGCCATTGCGGTCAACGTCTGAAAACCCCCTCTTTGTGTTTATTTCTGCTCTTTGTGCACTGTTTACGTGCTCGGGCTCGATGTCGTCGTACAGGAACTTCCTGCTTCCTCGGTCGGGTTTTCCTTTCTTTGCATCAGGTGACCTCCTTAAAGCTACAGTAGCTCTGCGGCTAGCTGGGGCTTGAACTTCTTTACCGATATACTGTAATCTTGACAGGCAAAAAGTTTCACCTCACACCATTCACCAAGGTTGACCCAAACAGTCCTAGCTGGTGACGTAGTCTCTCAATGACGAGCACGAGAGGATTTAGCGCGTGCTTCCAGGGGGCTTTACACGTCTGCGTGTTGTGTTACAATATAAGCTGCTGCAGTAATACAGACTACATTACTTATTCGTTACTCAAGTGTTTTAATTGTTTGTTACCTTAATTTTCCCTACATTTTAAATGTATATCAAGTCTATCATTATTATTATTATTTATGACTATTTATCTTACCCAAGAGATACTTTCTTGTAGTTTTTCCTTATTGAATAACAACTACTATTACTTGAGTAAAAGTCATGACCCTACTTAAGTAATAGAACTAAAGTTTCAGTATTATAAATTAGCTAAACATTATTCAGAATTATATAAAATATATTGCTGGATCGTAACTACTGATTTATTATGGCATATGTCACTATAATCTTACAGCTGGAGCTGGAACAGCAGCTTCTGTACAGCTGGGGAGCTTTATCCACAATAATATAGTATAATACACTGCTTGAAAAAAAAGGGAACATGTGATCATCACAGTACAAGAAATAAAAAGTTAAAAACGTTATAAAGCACTGAGTCCATTCCCCTTTGTTTGTGCAGGTACACTAGTGAGGCAATAAGAAAGCAATCCCAGCAAAAAGGGTCTGGTTTTGCAGGTAGTGGCCAAAGACCGCAGCCCTGCCCTCTTCCCTTCTGACTGATTTTTCTGTAGTTTTGCTTTTTAATCTGTTTTCTTGTCACTGTCTGTAGGTGGTTTCGCAAGTCGGTTTGCTACATCTCCCAACAGAGCGTGTGGATAAGATGCCATGCTGTGACACAAGGAGAGTTGGATAGGCCCGTATAATGGCATAAACCCATCAGCAGGACTGGTTTCTGCTCCTTTGCGTGAGGAAAAACAGCAGGAGCACTGCCAGAGCCTTATAAAATGACCTGCAGCAGGCTACTCATGTGCATGTTTCTGACCAAACTGTCAAAAACAGACTCCATGAGCACGGTATGAGGCCCCAGCATCCTTAGTGGGACCTGTGTTCACAGCTCAGCACCATGCAGCCGGTCTTTGCCTGAGAACAACAGATCTGCCAGGTCCATCACTGTCACCCAAATGAGAGCAGGTTCATGCTGAGCACATGTGACAGGTGTGAAAGAGTCTGGAGATGGCAGGACAAACCTTGTGATGCTTGTAACATCATCTGTGAAGCAAACAGGGCACCAGTGGCAGACCAGTCAGTTCTGGTGTTCTCTGGGGGCATGCCAATCAAGCTGCCCAGTACTGTTACCCCAATGGAGTCCAGTTCAGCATATATTAGATTCATACTTTAAAATCTGCAAGAACAATATGAAACTATGAAGGCACTATATTTACAAATAATATATCCGGGTACAGGTTCTGTACTCTGGCCCTATACATGCTCACATCCAACAATGTTGGGCATTACTAGATTTGCAGATTACAATAGCATTGGTGTGGAGACACCAGAGGAGCCAATATATTTAGACCCCAGACACACCCTTGAATATAATACCATGTTATGGATTTACTTATCTACAAAAGGCATGAAAATACCTTTTAGTGCTTCTTAGGCACCTTTATACTATGCATGTAAATAGGTTTTGATTTTGTTTACTGACATTAGGTTTATCATTCATAAATACTTGACTTTTGTGTCCTCCTTAGTTAAGTTCCTCCTCCATTTGCAGTCTGTAATATAATATTGTGTTATTGACGGACAGATCCTGATCACAGAGTAACTATGCATGTAAACTTGTGCAATCTTAGACTGAAATTTTTAGTGGAACCAAAACTCACACCACGACGGGCCTGAGATGAACCACAGCTGGCCTTCCCCTTGTTGTGTTGTTGTTCCCCTTCAGGTTCAGTGCATTATGGAGATGAAACCAGACAGAAAGGGACAGTACTTCAAAGGGCATGAGTGATCACAGAGCTGGGGCAGATGTTTGTGGACTTGTGCTGTTGCCGTCCAGATGGAAATTATGTGGTGCACTCACCAGATATGGATAAGCTATTTGAAAAAATATTTTCTTGCAGTTTAAAAGTTTCCTTTGTTGTTTTTGCTTTGTTGGTGTGCTAAAAAGGTATCAGCATAAGTTGTACTTACAGATAGTGAAGTAAAAGAAGAAAAAAAGAAAAAAAAGAGGACCCTTGTCACAGTGAAACTAAAAGATCTTTAGAAGATGTTTTCTTGGGAGCAGTCTTTAAATGCTGACTTGTTGCTTTTTGTCATTTTCAGACTCAACAGAGTCAAACGAGCTGGAAAGCCGTCACTCACTCTCAAGCACCCACCCACGCACTCAACTTCAATTTCAGGTTATTATTCCCCTAAATTAAGGGGTACGCATGATCCAAATGACGGTTTTAGAGGATTAACGACAGGAAACAGCCTGTTCCTTCTTTTTAAACTCAGCACCTGCTGCTGTCATGTTCTAAGTTTCTCAACTGCACATGTCAAGTAGTCTTCAGTAATAACTGGTACAAAAAGAAAAAGATTTTTTAAAAAGAGACAGTGCTGATGCTGTTTTTTAAAGAGTTTCACTGAGGAAGTGAAAGTGCTACTTTATGAAAACATTATGCTCAAATAGGTTCAATTTTTTTTTACTAAAAACGCTGACCTTTCTGTAATCTTGCAGATTTTAGCCAGGGCCTCACTGGTGAGAATGAAAATGACAGTTAACAAAAGCAAAATTGAAACAAAGTAAAGTAGATGTAATATCATCTGCCATAAAAAAGCACCAAAGCATGCCACAACCGAACCAAAAACAAAAACGCTGTTTAATATATCACATTTAATTTCATTCAACTGCACACTTTTGCATCATATGTAGCTACAACTGGATTTGAGACTTCCTTTATAAAAAACAAACACAAACACAAAAAAACAGGATGGAAAAACTTACAAAAGAGCGTTATTTTGTCAATTAATAAGGAATCATATAATGACAGACGGACCAGTTCGACCGGTCCTGTGATGAAGCTGAGAAATCTTTAGAGCGATAGTGGCAAGGGGTGCCAGCATCACCTGTCCAAAACAAGGATGGCACAATTAGAGACTCATGCACCTTGCTGCCATATGTAAAATCATCCAAACAACCACAGAGCAGTAACACTGTTCCTTTTCACCACACAGCGCTACATTTCATTTAAAAAGAGTTTCTGCTTAGTGATTCAAAGGTTTGTCTTTTTTGCCTGTTCTGGTCAAAATGCAGTTTTCACTTTTAGATACTCCACCTGTGCATCCCCAAAAACGTGTTCTTTCTCGTAGCTGTCGAGATAGATTTGAACTGTTGCCCCATCAAAACTGGTCCCACTGAGTCTGTAGATGATTCGAGAACCATCAGAGAAGATTATCCGCAGCCCCTGCAGTGAAGACAGCCCAGCGCAGACTGAGATACATTTTTTTAGGGTTTGCAAACACAGCTGAGAGGCTCTGATGCTGACAAATCGCATACATTATGCATCTGTGTATACCGCAAGACTATCATTACAGAAAAATGCACCACAGTGTTTTTCATGTACCTGGTTCCTGGAAATGGTGCCGTCTACCGGGTCTGCATACTCAAAGCTGTCTGCTTTCTCCACCTGGTAGATTTTGTCTTCCACAGCAAATCTTTGCCTCACAAAGGTCTTGTCGGTGATTGTGATCTCCAAATCCTCCATCATTTCACATGCTGCATCTATGTCTACATTCTCGTAGTCATACCTGGGCAAAATGTAAAGAGTAGAAACAAAAATCTAACGAGAAAAAAAAGGCTACATAAATAAATAAATAATAAACTAACAGGTACTTATTATTGATTATTGATGCCTTATTTTACATATGTTTTGTGATGTGGCTTAATTTGTGTTGATAATGAATATTTTGTAATCAAAAGTGAGTCAGTACAGACAATACTAATACTAATATTACTACTAATAATATTCTCATGTTAAATGTTCTGTCATACAGTGCAATGCCACATATGTTCCACTAGGTGTCAGTAATGTTTTACATGTGTCTTCACATGTCTCGTCGACCCACCTGTTACAGCTTCATCTGTATCAGTGACACAATTTCTGCTTAACTATATTTCAGCCTCTTAGAACAAACAAATAAGCAAACAAATAAAATAAAAAAAACTTTATCACATAACCTCAGTAATAATACGGTGTTTTTTTAGTGTGTCCACATCTCACCTGGTGAAGTAGTTTCTTCCATATTTTAGCCAGTGGTCCTTAACTAAATCTTCCACACTCTTCTTTCTGGTGGCCAGGATAGACAGCCATGCCAGCACAGCCCAAAGCCCATCCTTCTCACGAATATGGTCTCCTCCTGAAGCGTGAAGTGGAATTAGGTTGACAGTGTTGAGAAAACATAAAACAAAAGCCCAGAATCAGAATCCTCGTCTTCTTCGATTTAGTTACTTGGCACGGACACGCAGTACCTGTACCAAAGCTTTCCTCTCCACACAAAGACAGCATGCCTGCATCCATGAGGTTCCCAAAGAACTTCCAGGCAGTGGGAGTTTCATATAGCTCGATTTTCGTTGCCTTGGCTACTCTGAAGGAAATACAATGAAAGAGTATTCTAAGGCAGTTTGTTTTGATGGTGATATTTGAAAAGCAGGCCACACGTTTACCTGTCTAATGCCGCACTTGTGGGCATAGTACGAGCAAAACCTCTCACCCCTGCATGCTGAAAGTACGGGATGCAAAAAATGTTGTCAGCAATCACAGCCACGGAGTCAGATGGGGTGACGAAGAAGCCATGTTTACCAAGGATCATGTTCTGGTCCTAGAAAGCAGAAAGAGGTTTCTCAGGCCCAAGGAAATGTCTTTTGAAGCTGCATTTTTATATTACATATATTCTTGTAATGTTTGAAAAAAACCAAACAAACAAGTAAAAAGCAGAAATAATAACTCGGTAAGCCCACCCCATCGGCATCAAATGCTGCACCAAAATCATACTGTCCGTCTCGCATGCTGTCAACCAGATCTGTAGCGTATATGGGGTTAGGGTCTGGGTGTTGACCTCCAAAATCCTCCTTAGGGACACAGTTAATGGCAGAACTGGCAGGACAACCCAACTCAACACACAGTATTCTCCTCACGTAGGGTCCTACCGCTGCAGAGCGGACAGGTGAGAGAGGACAAAGATGAACTAGGCAGATCTGGTGTTGCACAAAGTATTTTAAAACAACAACAAGGAGAAAACTGAGGCTCACAGTGCTTCAGCCCTGACGTTTTGTTTCAGTGTTTGGGGACGCTCAAAATAGATTTAGTAATCTAATGAGAGTAAAGTCACAGATCTGACAACCCAATGTTACCTCTCCCAGAATAGAACAGAGCCTCAAACATTTATCTCATTATTATCTCCATTTTTCTGTAATATTGTTAAGCTTCTCTTTTACGTTGCTGACATGAATGTGAGAAATATGGAAATCATATAGATTTGAATAGCATCATGCTTCATAAGCAAATGAGTTAAAGAACTTGCTGGAGTTGCGTACAAATATAACTATGACATTATACGATAAATGAGTTAGTTATGAGAGCATTTTCTCTGACCTCCGTGCAAGGCATCCAGTCTTATCTTGAAGTGGTTCTTGCCAGACAGAAGCTCCTTCAGAGCAGCAAAGTCAAAGATGTTCCTCAGCATGTTAGCGTAGGACTCCACAGAGTCTACGATTTCCACTGCACAAATCAGAAACAAAACTCTATCCATCATCAGGGAAAGAGATACATAAATACACTTACAATACGCCTTTCACAAAGAAAAAAGACAATATGTGTAATTGTACCTGCAAAGAATATATCTGGTCAGTCATATAACTAGCCTCATATCCCTTTTCCCCCCGCATGCTCATTAATTTCGATGATGAATGAGAGACTAACATTAATGCTCTAGTTCACCTGTGAATGGCTTGAACTTGTTCTCCAGGTCAAAGGTCTGTTTTCCCATAGTTGTCAGATCCACTTGTAGTCCAGGGCAGGTGGCAAACTCCTCAATGGTCCTGCTGATCTGAAAGATCTTGTTTGTGACTGCTTCGTTGGCTGGGCCTGGATGAGGCAGAAGAAGCCTGGTTTTATGATGACAGTGTAAAATTACAGTATTGTAACAGTAGAAAAATCTTCTATTGACAGGAATAGCGATACTGAATATTGTGTGTTGTTTTGATGTGTTTGAACTTTGTCCCAGATTTGTGCCAATACAAGCATCACATTTTCTCTGTGTCTGAGCCACATATCCGAATGAGGCCTTATTAAATGCCTGACTTCTCCTGTATCACTATTTTGCACTTGGCCATTGCGACTGCATGCTTTCTTCTCTCAAGTTACCATACCTCCATTTGCAGTATTAAACTTAATGCCAAAGTCTCCATCAGGTCCACCGGGGTTGTGGCTGGCAGTGAGAACGATGCCTCCGATGGCTTTGCATTTCCTGATCATACAGGAGACGGCTGGCGTGGACATTATCCCGTGGTGTCCAATGATCAGACGACCCACCTGGGGAAAAGTCACATAGGCGTTTTTTACTTGGGTGAGAAAATTACGTATCTTGATATATCAGCGTGAGGCAGGGGTGGGAATAGCAGTAAATATCAGGTTTGTCACAGGTCTTGTCAGAAGTAAATAGGATATTTTATTTCACAAACGGCACTTGCGGCACACCAAGAGCAAGTTCTATCATGTGTACGTGTATTTTAAATCCCTCTAATTATATCATTTACCCGGCCCAATTAGCAGACAAATTTGGATCTAATCTGGAACACTTGTGTAGGCCATATGTGTTCCAAACACCTGACGTGTGCTGCGTTTAAAGTGTCAGGTGTTTATGTCGGCAGAGAAAATAAAAAGCAACTGGTTAGGTTAAGTGGCTAAGTGGTTAGGTAGTATTTCATGCAAACCAGTGCTAATGTGGTATAGAATAAACATCAGGTGACCTTTCAGCCCACAAATTAAAATGCAAGTTATTTGCTTTGAAAGATCAGTAAATGGTGACTGAATGTAATGGTGGCGGATGTTTCTCTGCCAATAAGACTTAAGCCTTGCTTTCATTAATCTCCCAGGAAAAGGATCAGTTATGCTACTAAAACAAGGGGATACCCTCCCCACCCCCACCTCCCCGACCCCAGGTAGCTCAGATTATGTTTGCGGGAAGGGTCCTATTATTAGAGGAGGAGAAAAAAAGGTCATAGAGGGAGTGATGGAGAGCATTCCCTCGACACGGAGAACTCTGGGACTTGGAAGTGTTTCAAAGTGACATTTCCGATATTTATTATTAGATCGGATATTAGATACTGAACAGAGATTAGTGTAATATCTAGTCAGTATCTTATATCCATATGCAATTTATCATTTAATTTAAAAGTTACAATTATTTTTTTAAAAATATAATTACATCAAAAATTATGTTTTTTTGTTTTTTTCTACTTTTTGATTATAGTTTGGACAGTAAAAGCAAAAGTCACAGGTTGCAGTTGACATGAAGGTACAATTGCTGACAAAGAGATAATAAGTTACTGGGGCAGGTGACACTGACACACATGCAGTTATCTGCTCATGTGCACACTCACCTGCCAGCATGCACACACAAACAAGGTAAGCAAGCCCTTACACATGGTGACACTGACCCCATTGGCAGCTGCCATCTGCACAATGACCTGAGTAGCTGTTCGATTGAAGAAGCGTCCGTCTCCCCCCACCACCATGGTTGAACCCTGGCGATCGCGCAGGTCAATGGAAGAGAAGACACTCTGGATGAAGTTGTGAAGGTAGTTCCTTCTGGACTGGAACACATAGACCTTTTTCCTCAGGCCGTTGGTGCTGGGTCGCTGGTCTGGGTAGGGGGCTGTAGGGACAGTCAAGACCTGCAGAGGGCTGTTGTCCATTGTTTCAAAATAAAGGTCTAACTTAATGCTGCAGCACAGACAGCGAAGGGGAACTTGTTATTTAGAGGGATATCCCCTGTCAGCTGACATGAGGAATGGTACGAAGGAGCAGAATGGAAAGGCAAGAGTTTGACTCCTCCTATTATTTCACTGGAAGCAGAGGGTGCTTGTGCAGCCTAAAATAACCTTCCAAACTAATGTGTGTGCAGAGGCAGGCAGAGTAACTGAAGAAGCTGCTTCACACATGTGCAGGGAGATCACTGTCAAGTCTGCATGGCAAAACACAAAGAAGTGTGTGTGTGTGTGTGTGTGTTTAGGTGTGGTTGTCGTGTGAATGGTTTGTCTATTTGTTTAGTCCTGCAGCTGTGATTAGACTCATTATGCATAAAAGAAGTATGACCTCTGTCATCAAAGTCATGTCTCACACTATCTCAGGGGAGGATATTTCTCGTTTTTAATGCTGTTTGTGGAAGCAAACCGTGGGACAAGCAGTCAGAGTGTAATCGGGAACACACATGTGAGTTTTTAAGGAAGTATCAGTTTTCACATTAGACATACTTCATGGTGCAATCAAATCTCAGTGAAGTCATCTGCACGCGATGGAACAAGACTGCCCTCTGGAGTTTACTGAGCCCTCCTAACCAATCAGTAGAAAAAAAGTTCAGCCTTTTGAAATATTTGTTCAAAAGTCAGTGTGCCATGTAAAATAAATAAATAAATAAACATTTATGGTGGCATTTGGTGGCAGCACGGTGGCACGGTGGTTAGCACTGTTGCCGCACAGCAAGAAGGTCCTGAGTTCGATTCCACCATCAGGTCGGGGTCTTTCTGTGTGGAGTTTGCATGTTCTCCCCGTGTTTGCGTGGGTTCTCTCCGGGTACTCCGGCTTCCTCCCACCGTCCAAAGACATGCAGCTTGTGGGGATAGGTTAATTGATTAATCCAAATTGTCACTAGGTGTGAATGTGCGAGTGAGTGTGAATGGTTGTCTGTCCCTGTGTGTTAGCCCTGCGACAGACTGGCGACCTGTCCAGGGTGTACCCCGCCTTTCACCCTATGACAGCTGGGATAGGCTCCAGCGACCCTGAAAAGGATAAGCGGAAGCGGATGGATGGATGGATGGACGGACATTTATTTGTTTTGTCTGCATAAATTTGGGTTCTGTTTTATTTTTTTGTTACTGAAAAAATGTGAAAATCCAACTAAAATGTATTTATTTTGAAGTTATTTAAAATGTACTTACTTAAAACAATGCAAAAAAATACATTAAATATTAAAACCACTACAGCATGGATTTAATTATTTATTTGTTTAATGGGAGACATAAAAAATTCACCTTACTTTATGGGAGCTTGAGGTCTTTGTTGATATATCAAACAAATTGGCCCCTCCTCCCACCCCTTACCAGAAATTAGTTTGTTGCGTCAGGGTAACAGTGTGCTATAAAGGTACCAAAATGTTACCGTTTTCTCAGACTCATGCAACAAAATCAGGCAATCATATGGTTAAGAGTTTCAGTGTGTGTGACACTGAATGTCCTGTATGAGAAGCTTATGAAACAGAGTTGGATATGATATTTATATTATTTGACTTTTAGAGTATCATTGCATCCTGGTACCTTACATCTCACTGCATAACATCCTCTCCAAGCACCTGAACACACTTCATTTACTACACACGCACATTATATATGTATGACCCTCAGCTAACCTCGGATCTCCTCATTTGTCCTCAGACCTGATTCCAGGATACTCTTACTCATGCTCACTCTCATCCAGTTCATTGTTCTCACTGTAATGTGTCACATGTAAACACATTCTTTCCTTCCATAAAAGCTTCGTGTACCCATTTCCTGTAAGTTGATACAAATTCATGTTAGTGTTTGGTTTGCCTGTTTATATTTATATATCCCACCAGTCAAAATGTCAGAACAACTTTTCTTCCTTACAACTCCACAAAATGATGCCTGTTGTTAAATTATATGGATTTCCTCCAACAATTCTACTTCATCTGTAACGACTCTTATATATAAAGCAAAATTAAGCTCTCAATTTTTCTCCAACACAGTTTTAATCCATTACAATTCTGACAACAGCAGTGACAAAAATTTATGCGTTTAGCATTTCAGAAGTGAATAAATTCCAGTTTTTAAAGTCTTCTATAACAGTTATTTGATTTTTGTGATAATAACAAATATATCAAACAAGGAACCTATTAATCACAACAAAAGCTGACACTTTTAGATGCTGCTCTTGTTACATAAAAAAGGTCAGCATGAAAAACATATAGAAACAATTCAAGAAGAGATTGTGGAGCCTCATATATGCATCCAACTTTTTCCTTTCTATGTCATGATCCAGTCAAGGGATCCTTCCCAAATTGTCAGGGGTCAGTGAGTAAATGTGACCCAATATAAAAACTGTTCATATGTGACTGTTTCTTCTCTATGATCTGATCCTTGTAACATATAAATAAAAACAGAATGTAATTATTTGCAAATCTCTTAAACCCCATTTTATTCACAAATAAAATCATATCAAGTATGCATATGGAGTAAATGTATAATTTTAAGTAATACATGAGCTCATTTTGAATTTAATGGAAGCAACATTTCTAAAAAAGTTGGGAACGGGGCAGGAAAAAGCTGTAAGCATATGTGGTATCGGAAAGAAACAGCTGGAGGAACATTTTGCAACTAATTATGTTAATTAGTGACAGGTCAGTAACACACTGGGTAAAACTCTGTGACAAATTGTGGAAACTGTGAAGACTCTCACCATCTGCAGTAAATGAGAAAATCAAGAGATTTGGGGAAACCTGGAGGAATCGCTGCTGCCAATGACAAAAATCAGTATTGGATGCCGTGATTGTCAGCACCTCAGATGGCACTGAATTAAGAACAGACATGACCCTGTTATAGAAATGGATCAGATCAGAGAAGTTCAAGTTCAGTTCAAGTTCAAGGTTCTTTATTTGTCACATGCAGGAAGGACGTCTGATTCAGGGGAAGTCAATTTTTGGGAGGTGCCACATGATAGATGGAGATCTGGGTCAATTTGAAAGAAGACGCCTCTTACCTGACATCCCCTGGATCCCTCTCCTACATTCAGTCCACTCCTTTAGTTTCATGTGAAGATATCTCACATTCAGGTTAGTGTCTCCACAGGTGCTGAACCAGCATCCACTTAGAAAATGATAGAAAGCGCATACTGTGAAGACAATAGTAGACAACAAGCATTCATTATTCCTATTATCTCATTCAGTTTATTCACATGGGATGCAAATCCCATGGGAATAAAACATGGGTATTACATGTGCATCTGCTGTAACCAACTGGTTTTCTGGTGGGCACAGCTGGTGTCCTGATGGTTGTTATGGTTCCTATACTTTGTGGAAAACATCACGCCTGTGAGGTTGTTCATGGGTCAGGCAGATTTCCAGACACGTGCGTGAGGTGAATGGTGTAGTTGCTTTTTGGCCCATCAAGGTAAAAATCTGTATTCGATGAAGCATCTGTTCTGTCTCAAGTCCTCCAGATCTATGTGAAGGAAAGAGTTGCCTGAAGAGGATAGAGACTGAATCCTCCTGAGACAAAGCCAGAACTCCTCTGTGTGCACGAGAGAGAGATTTGGAGGCTCAGAGCCAACATGGTTTAACAAGTAAACATGAAAAGTGACGCAGACAAAGATGCTCACAGGGGTGCAGGCACCCTGTGTTAGTCACAGAGATTATAAAATTACATGATAATGATAGTAATGATGATAAGAATCAAATGTGGAATTTGAGAATTTATTTTCTCTGTAAAATCTCACCTCCATAATCTCCAAAACCATTTTCATACTTTTACTGATCAAAATTTACTGAACCATCCTTTCTCTTGCTCCATGGTCTAAGTTGAAAACATAGAGAAGAGGGGATTTAAATTTATAGCTTTTATATTTGCACGGTTTTTAAAACCTTTTTTGGCTGGTCACCACTCATTAATAAATGAGTAATGATCCTTCGGTAATGACGGAGCGCTATTTTGTTTTTCTGAAGTAGAGCTCCCCTGATTCATCGAGTACTTCATCAAACAATAATTAGTTTGCACTACTTAATGCCTCACACCTCCCAGACAGGATTTTTGGCTTTTCTTTGCCTTGTATACAGTATTACACAAATTTGGGATGTACAAATCAAACAATGTGGTGATATTGTGACTGGTGACAATTTCATACTGTATGTGTTAAATTAACCAATAACCCGTTACTGATAAATAACTATCTTTAGAGGTCTTATTCTTTTTTGTAATTGTTAGTAGCGGAGTCTATATTTATCAATCGCATTCATTTAGCCCTTATTTGCACAGTTCTCTCATGAAACTGTATTAATGACATGCTGAAAACCACAGGAAATATCCTGGACACGCTTGTAAATGATGAGCATTCGAGGTCTGATTGAATATTTCAGGTTTTTAATAACACATTACAGATATCAAACCATTAAGTCGCTCACAACATCACCTTAAGCTTCATTATCCATATTATTGGTTGTTTTGGTCCTGCTGGTAGAGCCTGAGGTCAGGTAAGGGGTGAGTGTTGGAGCTTCAGCGCTGAAGGTTTCTGGCATCTTCTCAATGGTCTCCTGGGCTAGCTAACATGTTGGCTGTCAGCTGTGGAAAATTGTCAGAAAAACCTTTGGCTTGCAGAAAAAAATCTTCTCACTGACTCTATGTAGAAATCTTCAAAAGCTTTTTCAGTGAAATGTATAAAGCACTACAGCACTGGCTCAGATGATCAGCATCTCAGTAAGATTTAGATTTGGAGACTGGAGGCTGCACATGCTTGTATGTGCGCACATATCACAGTATAATTCATGGACATGGTCAGAAACAATACTTAGGCTGTGACAGTCAAACAATGCTCAGTCAGTACAAAACACCCCAAGTGTGCCAAGAAAACATCCCCCACATCATTACACCACCACCATATCTAACCATTAACCCAAGGCAGGATGGATCCATGCTCTCATGAGCTTCACGCTGCTTTCAGCAGCTGAAATCGAGACTCATCAGAACTGGCAACCTTTTTCTGATCTTCTATTGTCCAATTTTGGTGAGTTTGTTGAATTGTAGACTCCATTTCCTGTTCTTAGCTAACAGGGTAGACCCCCCAGTGTGATCTTCTGCTGCTTTAGAGATGCTTTTGCCAGGTACTTGGAGATGATTACAACTAAAGTTGCGTTTGAGTGGAATGTATTCACTCTGACTGAAGTGACGACAGGAGGTGAATCATGCATTTTATTTTCTTAGTTAGCTAAACCCTTCCCAGCGTTATGCACATTTGTTATGGATGAAGAGTCACCACCAAACAAAACAATCATAAGATGCCATTCATTTTTACTGAGGTCTCTATTATTTACCTTTTCCTCTAGAATATTGATCTTTGTCCTCTGGTAGATGAGCTGGTCACTCAGTTCCCTCACAGCCTTCAGCAGCTGTGTAATGCTTTGCTCCTGGCTCTGGATCACCTCCTGATCAGGGATGAATGTTGAAAAAAAATAATGATTGTTAATAATAATATAGTATTGTGAGCTTGTATAACAGCATTCAAACACTGAGAGAATAGATGGAAAACAAAGATTATTGTAGTAGCCAAAAAGCATAAAGGTTGTCTGATTTATTTTAGAGTTTATTGTTGCACAATACTGTTGCAGTGATCTTTTTTTTTTTTTACCTCAGCAAAGGACAGAAACATCAAGTGCAGGTTTTCTTTCTAACAACGGGTTACTCACCCTAAGGCTATTGATCTCTGCTGCTCGTTCACTCGGCACAAGGCCAAGTGACAGACTGCTCAGCTTCTCCTCGAGGCCCTCCACTTTATTCTGCAGTTGACTTTTCTCTTGCAGGATGCTGTTCATCTTGGAGCTGATCTCTTCAGAAAAGCCCCTGAGTTCTTCATTGTTGGCCATTAACACAGTAGCAGTACTCTTCAGTTCTTCTTCTGTCACCTTGATTTCGCTGGCCAGCACTGACAGCTGGCTGAAAGAGCGATTGAAGATGTTGAGTTTTTGGAAGATATCATTTATCTGTCCCTTTGTTTTCTGCGCAAACTGCCGCAGGCTCTGACCCATTTGGAGGAGGCCATTTGCCGGGAGATACACGTCATCCAAAGCAACAAAGCGGGACTGACTTTCAGCAGGAGCCTCGAGGTGGAGGACCGGAGGTTCCTCTTCGCCACAGAGGGCAGGAACACAAGCAGCAGCCAGGGCAAACACGAAAACAATTCGTGTTATTCTCATACCTCGCTCTGTGACGGGATGAAGAGTTCCTGAGTGAAGATCCAGAGCTTTATACTCTGTCTGATATCAGATTAATGATTACCACGTTAGCTGAATCAACATCTTTCTACAGAATGTAGTTTTCTCCTCTCAGGGACTGTTGAAAGTCTGTTTGGAACTTATGCTTTATTCAAATTTTAAAGATTAGTATGTAAGTGTTATCGTCACTTGGGATGATACAACAGCATTCATTCACAGAATAACACAAAAATCATAATTGTTGCTAAATCTATATATAATACATCTATAAATTATATAGATGTGATGTTTGAAGCTAGCGTACAGGACTGTGAAAACCTGTGCAAACGGGAAAATACAGAGATTTTACAATTCTAACAAAGTTGAATGAAATGACTGCCTTTATTCATCAGCACAGTCTGAAATCCCCAAACAATTCTTTAAGTAGTCTTCAGCAATAGTTCTCCCAGCTTCTTGAAGAACATTCAAAGATCTTTGGATTTATTTGGTTCTTAGTCACCAATCCTCGACTGATACCTTTCTATTATGTGTTTTTCTATCCAGGTATGTTTTTAAGCTTCTTCACAGACACCCTTTCACTGAGACCATTTCTGAGGCTTCAGTGAACAGTAAATAGATCATCTGAAAGTCCAGATCCATCTGTCAGATGCTGTGTCAGGTCTTTGATGGATTTTTTCCTATTTCTTAAGGGCATTAATCTGCTGTAGATAGTTTGTTAGGCCTGTCACTTCTTCTTTTGTCTTCCACTTGTCCAGTTTAAAATTTTAAAGGACAGCCTGCACACCATGCTGAGATCTGCTAAGCTTTCAGCTAATAGCTCTTTGAAAATCACCTTGCTGGTACATAAAACACCATTATATGCCTCTCATTTTAAGAAGAAAATGCAAAAGAAAATTTTGGAATACTAAAGAAATGTAAATAAATGTCTTTTCACTGGAAACTATTAGCAAAGTGCCTAAAGATATAATTTGGTGTATTTTTTGTCTGTGCTTGAAAGATTTATAAGTCAGTGTTAAGTGACTTAAACAAACAAACAAACAAACAGACACAAAGAAAAACTTTGAAAGACTTTCAGAAAACGTGAACTGTTGCTCAAGACCAGCATAGGAAATGGCAAGAAAGTCGGGCTCCTTGGAAACAAAGTATAAAAAAAATCGTTTGAACAGAAATCCAGAAATGTTACAGAAATGTTAATGCCTCTTAAAAGTCGTTATTTCATTTAATCTTTCTAAAGATGTTTTCCTCTGAGCCAGGACAGTGTGAGAATGCCTTGAACTAACCTTTAAATAAGGTCGTGGCTGGTCCCCTCTTGTTGTTGCAGTAGTATGGTGGGTCTATTTGTAATTTGTTTTTTAAAAGATGACCCAAATTACACAGGATCAATTAATAACAACTCTGTGGTTTTGAAAGGCCGTATAGATGTGTAACATCACCGAAGATCAAACACCTGTTCCACCAATTCTTTACTCTACACGTCCCCCCAAAAGAAGAAATGTCCCCGTAAGAGATTTAGGTCCCCGACATCAATAATACATGAAAAACACACACACACACACACACACACACACACACACACACACACACACACACACACACACACACACACACACAAGAACGTACGAAAATAACACTCTCAATTGTGGTGGTGCCTGTCAGTTAAATGTTAACTATGACGGTTGTATGGGGGCCACAGTGTGTACACAATAAACTTAGTCCTCAGCCCAGACTTCCACCAAAGGCTCTGCTGTCTGAAAGGTCGATTGTATGTGGGTGTCTGAAACAAAAAAAGAAACTAAACCACTCACAGCCTTTTACATTATGTGTGTATTTGTTTTTTTTGGCTGCCTGTAGCCGAGAAAAAAATGCTATGAAATGTGCCAAACTGAAAGAAACTATATAATGTTGCACACTTGGACAAATGACACTTCCAGGCGTGCATGAGTTCAGAATCGTTCTCTTTACTTGCTCTTTTGCAACTGCAAATACAAAACACAAGCACTTCAGTTCAGCGTAGCTGCGCTCTGCAGGCTATCTGTGCAGTAGAACACACAGGACCCCAAGGCTGCCCGATTCAGTGCCTGCGTGAGCCCGAAGCTGCCCGTTTCAGTGCCTGCGTGAGCACCACCCGTGGGAATCATCATTGATCAGAGTATCCTAGCTATATTGCCAGTTATCACAGTATGTGTCAGAAATAGTAATACAGAACTGAACGCATAACATAACAATGATAAGAATGCATGAGATTATGGAGGGGGGGCAATATCTATTACAATACTTCCATCTGTGCCCACCCATTACATGAGTCCCACACTCTCCCCTCCAAAAATGAATGTCATCCTGACATTAGAGATTTTTTCCAGAATGCATGTCTTCAACAGAAGGTTACAGCAGTAGCTTCACTGGGAGTCAGCCTCTCAAGATACGTTCTGTCCGGTAACAGTCTTTGGCATGACATACATCTCCCCCTTCATGTCATGTACCAGCAACAGACACTACTGGCCAGGCAATGTCTGTAAAGTCTCTCCGCCACTCAGGCGTGCTCTGTATCCGGCTGAAGGTGTAGACCTATCACTCTACCATGTAACCTTTTACACAGACACACATTTACTGCTGTATATCTCACATACAAGCCAGTATCTCTCTATGTGTAGCTAGTCTGGTTCTGGTATTCCCTGTTTAACTCATGTGAACTATTAAACAAATACATGCAGTTGTTGCTCTGTCAAATTTGCTCTTTTTAACATTTGCTACTGTGAACACTTCCCTTTCTGTTTAAACTGTCACCACAGTAAACTCAACATGTGACAATGAACTTAGTTTTTTCCTCTTAGCTGTGGACATCACTTGTGTCTGTTTATGACTGATGGCTGACCTAAGGTGTCATACGTGAATGTCTTGGGTGGATTTCTGCATCGGAAAGGATACTTTCTTGTGGGAACTGGCTGTGAGTTGGGCTCTCCCTCGTCTTCTTCATCAGATGACGACACCTGTCCTTGACTTCTTCTGTTCTCCTCCCCAGACAGCTCACTTCGCCCTGCCTCTTCCTCCTCTGCACTTGACTCCAGTCCACCTTTTCCACCCTCGTCTAGGCACTCGCTGCTGACACCACCACTTGACAGTTCTCCGTTAGCTTCTTCTGGCTGGAACTCCTCTGCCTCTGCCCTCAGCTGACTCCTGATCTGGGTGGGTGATTCCGCAGCTTGTGTGGTGATAATTCCCCAGTCACCCTCATCCTCTGAACCGCTGTCGTGGTCACTCTCCTGCTGCTTTTCTTGGGTCTTTCCTTTTCTTTGTTGTTTGGCATCCTCCTTCCCATTCTTGTTTTTCTCCAGCTTCTCCTCCTGGACGGGGAGAAAGTCACAGGGCAGTAGGAGGTTCCTGTGCAGAACTCTCACTTTCCCTGGTCCTCTCTCTGGCTGTACGGCATAGACAGGGCTATCTTTGTGCTTTCTTTCTAACACGACATGTACTCGCTCCTCCCAGTAAGACCTTAGCTTTCCAGGCCCACCCCGATCTCTGAAGTTCCGTACTAGCACCCGACATCCCGGTTGCAGTTCCACTCCATGAGCCTTCCGATCATACTGCTTTTTCGCTCTGTTCCTCTCTTTCTGGGCTGTTTCTGATGCCAGTCTGTATGCCTCTTGCATCCTACTTCTCCACTTACGGACGTAATCACTGTGAGAAGTACTCTGGTCACCTGGAACCAGGCCAAACATGATGTCCACTGGTAGGCGGGGGTTTCTGCCATAGAGAAGATAATATGGGGCATATCCTGTTGCTTCACTGCGTGTGCAGTTATACGCATGCACCACTTTGCTCAAGGAGTTTTTCCAGTCCGCCTTGGCTTCCTCTGTCAGGCTCCTCAACATGGAAAGGAGTGTCCGATTAAATCTCTCCACCTGGCCGTTCCCCGCTGCATGGTAAGGTGTTGTGCGTGACCCCTGGATTCCACAGTACTTTTCCAGGGTGGCAAACAGCTGGTTCTCAAACTCCCTTCCCTGATCATGGTGTAACTGGGCAGGGAATCCAAATTTGAGCACAAAATCTCCAAAGATCTTTTCTGCCGCTGTTCTTGCTGACTTGTTGGTGCATGCATATGCCTGTGCAAACCGGGTGAAATGATCCATCACGACTAGGATGTACTCATATCCTCCTTTACAACTCTCCAGATGCAGGAAGTCTATTGAGACCATCTCAAAAGGGTATGTGGTGACAATGTTGACCAGCGGTGCTCTGTCTGGTTTGCCGGGACGTTTCCGTTTCAAGCAACTGCACACCTTAGTCACATAATGTTCCACATGTCTTTGCATATGTGGCCAATAGAATCGATCACGGACCAAGGCGAGTGTCCGCTCCACTCCGAGATGTCCCATTTCCTCATGGAGCTCCTTGTACACCAGTTGATGGAATTTTGTGGGTAACACTAGCTGAGCTCGAGCAGCTGATTTCCTGTACAGGATGTCATCTTTGTCGAGGTACAGCTTACTCTTTTCCCGGCTTAGAACGGAAGTGTCTTCCCCCCTGTCTCTTCCTCTCCAAGGGGGCCATTTTCCTGTCATAACACATTCTCGCACCCTGCCAATGACTGGATCATCCTCCTGTGCTTTCTTTAGTGTCTCTTTGGAGATCTGTGTCACTGGGGCCATTACTCGTTCAAGCTCTACATCAGCACATGCTGTGGTTATGGTAGCTGGACACATCCATGGCTCATCTTCATGGGCTTTCAACTGAAGCACCTCTGTCGCAGGGGTGATTACCTCTGGTTTCATTTCCTGCGAGCATGTGCGCATGTACTCCTCCATGTCTAGCGGCATTCGTGATAAACCATCAGCATCGCCATTAGCCCTTCCCGGCCGATACTTGATTGAGAAGTTAAAATCGGCTAGCTCAGCAACCCACCGGTGTGTTGTAGCATTTAGCTTCGCTGTAGTCAGGACATAGGTCAACGGATTGTTATCTGTATACACTGTGAACGAAGGTGCGTAGTACAGATACTCCCGAAACCTCTCACAGATTGCCCACTTCATTGCTAGAAACTCTAGCTTTCCAGAGTGGAGGTGGTAGTTGGTTTCTGGAGCTGTTAGAGTTCTCGACCCATACCCAATGACAACCAGTTGGCCCTGCTGTCTCTGGTACAGGACTGCACCAAGCCCTTCTTGAGAGGCATCACAGTGCAGCACAAATGGCCTTTCGAAGTCAGGGTATGCCAGGAGTGGTGGACTCAGCAGGTGTTCTATCAGTTGGCATAGCACTGCCTGGTGTTGTTCTGTCCATGTGATTGGCTGGCTTGAGTGGCGTTGGTCTGCTTTTTTCCGCTGTCCTTTGTGCTTTGTTACCGTTGATCTTCTGTCAGTAATCACTTGACTCTTTCCGATCGATAGCAGCTGGTATAGTGGCTTGGCAGTGCGTGAGAAGTTTGGAATGTAGGGGCGGTAGTATGACAGGAAACCTAGCATTTTCCTTAGGTCTCCCACAGTCTCAGGTTTGCGGTTTTTTAGTGCTTGCACTGGTGCCAATTCAGCAGGGTCCATGCAGTAGCCATCTTTGGATACAATTTTTCCCAAGAATTTCACCTTGTCCTTGAACACTTCACACTTTTTGGGGGTTAGCTTCACCCCGTGCTCTTGGTAGCGGCGCAGGACCTCCCTCAGATCACGCAGGTGGTCCTCAAATGATCTGCTGTGGACCAAATTGTCATCCAGATATGGCTGAGATATTTCATCCCTCAAGCCTGCCAGGCACTCTTCCATACTGCGCTGGAACTCTGCTGGAGCCGAGGACAAACCAAAGGGAATCCTTACCCACTCATATAAGCCCCAAGGTGTGATGAAGGCTGTGAGGGGTCTGCTACTCTCCTCCAGGAAACCCTGGTGGTACGCCTTGCCCTGGTCCAACACTGAGAACCATGCACTCCCAGTCAGGCTGTTTAGCATGTCTTGAACACGAGGGATGGGGTGACGGTCAGGAATGGATTTCCGGTTTAACTCACGGTAATCCACGCAGAGACGCAGACTTCCATCCTTCTTGCGCACACAGACGATGGGCGATGAGTAGGGGGAACGGGATTTCTGAATCCATCCTCTATTCAACAGGTCCTCCAAATACTCCTTCACCTCCTTGTGGAGTGGCTTGGGGACTGAGATGTATGTGCGTCTTACTGGGGTTGTGTCATTCAATCTGATCTTTAACTGCAGGGAGGGGATGCATCCCACATCGCTCTCATCTTTTGAAAATGCAGCACACTCATCACGCAGGACTTTTCTCACCTGCTCCTGCTGGTCTGGGGTCAGGTGATCAACTGACACCGGTGGGTCCCATAAATCTTGGCTGCATCTGCCCACCTCTTCATACTCCCCTTTGTGCTGTTCTGGGGCGCTGATGGTGCTCCCTGTATTTTCACTAGCACACGTCAACTTGCCCATGTTTTCAGCACTTACTGGTCTTACGTCTACTGGGTAAATAGCCTTCACTTGCTGTAGCCGTCCCAACACTGCATGAGGGAGGAGGGTGATGTCATGGCTGCTGCCATTCGTGACTGGAATAACCACCCTGGACCGGGTTCCCCTCTGCAGTCCAATGACAGTTTCATTCAGGTTAACCCCCTCTGGTAGTTTTGAAATGTCCTCTGGTTCAAAAAGAACCTCCTGTTTCAGGCGAAGGGGACCTGTCCTCACACTGCACTTAACCTCCCTGCTTTGTCCCGCTGGAATCACTATCTTTTGCCTCCCAACTTTCACCACACCCTCCTCGTCGCTTTTGTGGCAGCGCTGCACGATGTTAATTAGCACTTCCGCTTTCTTACAATCAATCGAGAAGGCTTCCCTTACCACCGCAGGTGTAACGTCTGGATGCTGCTCCATTCCATCCTTCACAAAATGCTCAATCACATTATAGCCAATGATGGGTGGCTCTGCTACTCCTGGTTCTTTTGAGACAAGCACGGGGACAACTAGCTCTGGCTGTGGATCTCTAGTTGACCCCAGTCTAAACTTTAGCTCAACCCAACCTGCGAAGGGTATGGGTGTTTGGTTCGCTGCTTTGCCCACCAGAGCCTCATCCTCACCCAGGAGTTCACTTGTGCTTCTCAGTTGGATATGTGGAAAGCAGGACTTCCTCCAGTTCTCATTAATGATAGTCACCTGTGAGCCTGTATCCCACAATGCTTGTGTTTCTACACCTTCAAAGAAACAATCCACCATACACTTCTTCCCGATCAGGGCTCTCAGCTTAGCCTGACAGCGTAGTGAGAGATGACTGGCATACGTGGCACCCACAGTCTCTTTAGCCTTGCCACTCTGCTCTAATTCTGCCTCCAGCTGTCTTATCCGATTCCAAAGCAGTTCATGCAACTTGTCATCTGCTTCAGCATGGATGGGAATTAATGATTTGGAAGGGGCGATGGTCTGGATTCCCACTTGAGTGCTCTCCGATCTTTCTGCTGCCCCCCTTCGCCCTCTACAGCCTCTGGAGAGGTGTCCTGGCTGGCCACACTTGAAGCAGTGTTCACACCCTTCATTGGTTCCCTGCTCCTGGCATGCCTTACATCCCCTCCTCCCACTGGTTCTTAGTGGGCGAGTGGGGCCTTGAGGGGTGGTGATGCTCCTCCTTAATTCAGCCATCTCCTCTCTCAGCAGCCTGACCGCTTCATGCAGCTCTGACTCTCGGGAAGCAGCTACAACAGGTGTTCTGCGGTTCTTGGGTTTCACCACTTCAGCTGATTGCTCTTGAGTCCCCAACCTAGTTTCGGCTACACCCAGACCCAATTGACTGGCTGGCCTTTCCGTCTGGAGTTCATTTACTTTCACAGATTTGCTGCCTGTAGTTTTCTTTTGCTTCAATTGTCTTTCTGATTCAACACTAGCTGCTTCATTCATCTTATCAATGAGGATTTCATCTGTCACCCGAGGGTCATCCAGATAGGGCTTGAGCTGAAACTTGATAGGGTCACTCAGTAGCCCAGTACTGACCGACCTCAAGAATTTCTTCTGGATGAGCTCAGGGCTGTATTGTTCATCGGACCCCGTGTCTTCCGATGCAAGCAGCAGCCTCTCTTTTAACTCAATTGCTCTGAAGAGGAAGTTTTGGGGAGACTCACGGCTGTCTTGTGTGACGTTCACTAGTCTGTGATACAAATCTGTGGTGCTATCTTCTTTAAAATGCCCCTTTAATATGGCCTTCAATTGGGGGAGGGTGAGGTCACGTTTTATCTCAAGCATGTCTCTAAGACTCAAACCTGGGCTGACAGACTTCACCACCGCCTCTATAACCTCCGCTTCACTGTGTCCTTTGTTCAGACCTCTGTCAATCTGATGCATCAGGTTGGTGTATGAGAGTCTGTCCTTTTGGCCCTTCTCCCCAATTTGACCACAGATTTTGAATTCCCTCCTTATCGTCACTTCCGAAAGGCGGTTGGCTGCGACAGGAAACACATTTTGTGGGGTGGTTGGTTGATTTGGTGGTGTCCTCTCCACCCTTCCACTCAGCCTCCTAATTTCTTCCTGCAGTGCTTCGCTGTTTCTCTGGAGCTGTGCGTATCTCTCTGCTAAATCAACTTCTTCCCTTATTTCCTGAGCCCCCTGTGGCGAGCTCGTTGGATTTGATCCACTTTCTGTGCTTCTGGAGCTCCCTATCGCTGGGTCGACACTTTCTAACATTTTCTTTAGATAGCAGAGCGCAACATCCTGCTCTTCATCATTAATAACCTTGTCCATCGATTCTGTAATTAATCTTATTAACGCTCGTCTTGTTGTGACATTTCCACTAGGGATTTTAGCTTCAGCACATACCCCTTTGAGTTGGTCGAGTTGTAGGTTCCAGAGTGTCTGGGACACAGTCTCTGCCAGCTCCTCGAGGTCCATCGTGGTTGCTGTAGCCACGCCCCTTCCTTATTTTCATCACGCTGGACACGGCGTTAATAATCCCAGCGGTGCCTCCAATATTTGTTGCACACTTGGACAAATGACACTTCCAGGCGTGCATGAGTTCAGAATCGTTCTCTTTACTTGCTCTTTTGCAACTGCAAATACAAAACACAAGCACTTCAGTTCAGCGTAGCTGCGCTCTGCAGGCTATCTGTGCAGTAGAACACACAGGACCCCAAGGCTGCCCGATTCAGTGCCTGCGTGAGCCCGAAGCTGCCCGTTTCAGTGCCTGCGTGAGCACCACCCGTGGGAATCATCATTGATCAGAGTATCCTAGCTATATTGCCAGTTATCACAGTATGTGTCAGAAATAGTAATACAGAACTGAACGCATAACATAACAATGATAAGAATGCATGAGATTATGGAGGGGGGGCAATATCTATTACAATACTTCCATCTGTGCCCACCCATTACATGAGTCCCACAATAACATCATATCAGAGGGACTTTACCTAAAAGTATAAAGCATCATGCTAGCACCATGCTAGTTCACAACAACAGCTGTTTGTGTTTAAAGGTTCAAATAACACAGTGTATTTTAAAATTGAACATGTTACACATTAAGTGTTTTTCTTCTTTCACCCCAAATAGAGAATAGAGTTTAGTTATTATAGTAACTGTTACTGCTGCCTGTGTTTTGCCTCTGAAAACAAGATAAAGTGCAAACTAATGCTTGTTGTCTAATGCTCATCCACACTATTTATTTCTTTCTACTGCTTAAAAATACCAAGGCCAGCTATCAAATAGATGTAAACTGATTCTATTAGACTAATCTGCTATTGTATTACTGAATAACTTTGTCATGCGCCGTGGTGCGCGGGCACGAAAGGATCCAGGCGCAGACTCCGAGCTAACAAAAAGACACTTTATTAAAACAACGAAAGGCGACCCGGGGAAAGTAGAGAGCAAAACAGAAACTAAAAATCCGGGGAAACAATGACACGAGGAAGCCGGGATCGGGACGGCGGGGGGCTGCAATAGAAAGGGGAGATGATTACTAGGGAGCCAGGAAGCGGGGAGAACATATCAGGACTGAGTTAGAGTAGGGGCTTACGATAGAACGGAACCGTGGGAGCTCGGGAGGGAAGTGTGGCAGTCCGTGGGGGCAGGAAGTCCGTGGAATGGCGAGTGGGCCAGGTGAGCGCCGCGAGATCCAGTTGAGCCGGAGGACAGGCAGGTAGCAGACGCCGAGTAGAAATCTGGACAGAAGTAGGCAGGTTAAACAAAGTTCCAAGCAGAAGAGAATGCACACTTTTCGTGGAAGTCTGGTTACCACTGTGGGGATGACTACGGACTGGCGTGGAGCATCCGTCAGCGCCGGATTAAGTGGATCTCCGTGTAATCACCGGGATGGAGAGCAGGTGTGCTAGTGATGGCCCAGCCCGGGGGTGTGGCTACCCGAGCATCACGCATTCCACAGACACAGGACCACGGACCATGACAAACTTAGGTTATCAAGAGCCTGTGGGCATCTGGATTGACTGGTCTCAATTCATACGCTCATAGGTTACTGTTTCATGACTATACTGTTTTAATTGGCCAGTGCAGCCTCAGCTTACCTTGCAGCTCCCCTCACCACAAACCGCAGTTACATAATGGATATAATTTGGGGAAGGATGCCAGCTGTATGAGACCTTTAGGTCAACTAACCCACTTTAAACACTTCCATCTGCTTTGTGTTATTTCAGTTGTTCTTTAACTGACAAAGTCCACATTGTAAAATCTATGTGTTTGAAGTGTAAAAAGCCAAAGGATAATGATTTTGGCTGGTTAAGATTGCGGACCAGACTGGGAAAATACAGATTATTTCATCAGAATGAAACTTCAGAGAACACGTTACACTTTTTCTTTAGCACGATTCTTGCTTGAAGGAGAACCTGCCTCTCGGCAAAAAACCTCAAGCTGTACTTTCCAGCAGAAAGCAGCTTCATCTAAATGGGAGGAAAATTAATACCCTGCGGCAGGCAAGCCCGAATGGTCTATTTGTGTGAGCTAATGATTAACTACTCATTTTCTTTTTAACAAAATATTTGAAGTAAATTACAAACTTATTTTACAAGCCATATTTCTCTTTATATATGATGCAACAGTAAATCTTTCTCTGAAACTGCCTTTGAGGACATTTGGCCAAGTTCTCTGCAGTATGTGGTCTGTCCGTCAGCAGTCATTTGCTCCAATAAAGACTTGTTTTTTTTCCCTCTTTTCCCTCAGTTCAAACCACAATCCCTCTCGGAGTCAGTTGTCTGCTTGGGTAATGGAAAGGGGAGTATATCTTGCTAATTCTCGCTAATTCATTTTCCATCCATGGCAGAGCTAACCCTGCAGGGCACAAGGCAGTGGTTACAGCTTGTTGAGCAGCATCGTGTCATAGACTTACACACATACTGTGAACTGTGTGATTGTAGTTTTTCATTCTGAAATGTAGTTCTTGTGGCCTGAGGACACAGATTTACTTTACTTTGCTCTTCCTTTGCCTATAGGCTCCTTCTTTGCAACAAATTTAACAAATTTTGCTCAGGACTAATAATCTCAGCATAATCTCACTGACTGACAGACAAAGAGCCAACTCTTAAAGCTTATAACTTCATAACGGAATAAACTGAATGAGAGGCAAAGAAAGAAGACCAGTCTACATCAATGCTAGCAGCACTGTTAGGCTTTATTTCAACACGTTCTCACTCCCTAAGCATAATATTTTACGCTAGGTGACAAATCGTCAACATTTTATGTCTGTGAAGGTTCTCAGTCATCCAGGTCATCGTAGTCAAAGGAGCTTGCAAAGAAAAGCGTCTGGACTTCTTTAACGTCTTCAAGCAACTTAAAGAAGTCCAGACGCTTTTCTTTGCAAGCTCCTTTGACGTCAACATTTTACGCTTTCGGGTACCCAACACGTTCCTAAATGACGAGATCGGAAAAATGACAAAACATGAGAACCCTTTCGACTCAATCTACACATTTTCGTTCATTTTCTTAAAATCGCTTTGGAAAACACTATTTTACGAAAAAAATAAGCAAATCATTATTTTTAGATTAGATTAAATTAAATTACAAATACAAATTGCAGTTGTTTCCTTTCTATAACAGAAAAATTAGTTTTAGTGGTTGAATGTTATGGGTGATTCATTTCACTTTTCAGTAGCCTGGCTCAAATTTGGATTTCAAAATGGGAATTCGTTTTTTTATTTGCCTAATGAATAACAACATAATTTTTTAGTTTTAAATAAGTTTATTTTTTTAAAGATTTTCAAAAATATTTGTGTTTTGACAGTTTCTAGTGTATTTCCTGGGTTTACCATCAGTATATTAGCCGAAATTTGTATTAACACCAATCAGAGAAATCACTGTTTCAATTTGGGATTGTGGGTCAAGGATCCTTTTCTGCAACATTGTGAACAAAACACATTTTTGTTTAATCAAGGTTGATATCATACAGGCAGGTGCAAATACTATCTCAGTGTTGTAGCTCCAAGTAAGTCTGCTTTGGATGGTTACAGCTTTCTAGCTCATAATAAAAATACCTATGGCGAATATGAATGCATTGTAACTAGAGATGGACCGATCCGATATTACCTATCGGTATCGGTCGGATACTGACGTAAATTACTGGATCGGATATCAGAGAAAAATAAAAAAAAAATCTGATCCATTAAATATCAAAAAAGCACCTCACAAAACTTGCAACACGGAGTAACTCCCAACTCGGCTCATAACCGTAGCACGTGGGAGCAGTAGGCATCATGTGATAGAGCGGCTGTGTGTATTTGTAGCCTCGCTAGAAAATTAAAGCAAGTGTGTAAGTTCATCTCTGGATGTTTATAAAGCATTCCCGCGTTAAGCTTGACAACCGATATATTGAGCGACTGCCTCTTCTCTCTCCCTCTTTCTCCTGTTGCTACTTCAATCATGAAACTGATCAATGATCAGCTGATCGGCTTTTCTGTCACGAGTCCGTCTCTCTTGTTTGTTTATTGCTCACTTCGCGCCAGAAAGAGGAAACCAGCGGCTGAACAACAGCAGCACGTTTAAGCTTGATAAGCTGTTGTTAGAATTTATTTACTTTCTAGACCAGGATCCTTTTCTAAGTAGCTGACGGCTGGTAACTGTGCAGGGGTTGATCTAGCAAAGTTTAGCCAGGGGGTCCGATAGGGCATTAACAGGGAAAAGGGGGCACAGAGACATACTTTTCTTTCTTATTCTCATTTAAAATGTCGAGCTTTTAATAAATAATTATCCAAATCTTACACCCAAGTTTTAATCTGATGTAAAATGTATAGAAGTCCATTACTGTATATAGTAACTATTAAGTCTAATATACCCTAGTAAGCTATAGTACTTTTTCCTTTGGGAAGGTACAATCTGTGCAGTCTGCAATTCTGTTGAAGAAAGATGTTGAATCTATTTAATTATTCTTGGAAAATGATTTCTGTGCATTTTTTTTACACTGCATCAAATTAAAGTTAATTACGTCAATTAAGCATCATGAGGTGGAGGGTGCATGGTTCCCTTTTTTTTTTTTTTATTAGATTGATCAGTATTGCTGAACTATGAAATATTTTGGGTGCAGTGTATTTTTTTACATACAGGTAAAACAGAATAGCTTTAGTGGTGTTGGGTTTTTTTTAACTTGAGTATGAACTTATACAAAAAGCAGCAAGATATTAAAAAACTGTTTTTTTGATTAAAACACACACTATATCGGATTCATATCGATATCGGCAGATATCCAATTTTATGATATCGGACATAAAGAAGTGGTATTGTGCCATCTCTAATTATAACCCTGTTAACACTTTAGAATGCATCTTCTCAGAACTACAAGTGGATACCTATAAAATAGTTATAGAGGTCATGGATACCATATGAATTTAGAAAATGTTGTGATATTTCTCAGAAAGAATTCATTCTTGGAGCATCTGTGGTCCTAGTTTTTATTCTCTGATGACTATGAAAGTTAAGCAGTCACTGAGATGTTGGTATTTCTCTCTTAACTAAAATAAAGGGATGAAAAAGGGCTCTGCTGGGCCACTCTGTGTAGAAAGTGTTGTACAAATACCTGCCTGTTTACCATTTTCGCAATGTGATGGTGATTCTCAGAGGAAGATGCTAGTAACAGGCTGAAAGAGGATCCCTACAGAACGAGAGGTATGCGCTGAGAGACTTAACCCCGGTGAATGCCACCAAGCCCTGTGCACCTCTGAACTTCTATTGGCTGCTGTCTGGAGGAGTGGGTGTGATCGTCTATGTCTAGCCTCCCACTTGTCAGTCTAGTTGGACAGGAGGCATGTTCACAAGCTCCTCCTTGCTCATTGCTCCCTTTTACACACAAGTAAACCCAGCTTCTGTTATGGCAAGGGCTGCACGTTGGCATTTACCAAATAGCCGCGGCATGCCACTCTCCCTGACAGCACCTCCCTGCCTTCTCAGGAGACAGACAGGCTGAACTAGCTGAGAGCAGACGGTAGTGGACTATCTGGCAATCACTCCCACAGTTCAGCGGTACAGAGTGGGGGAAACTGCTCAACATGCCACAAGGTAAGCTCAGATATAATATTCATCCCATATTTGCAGGCATTTGAGGACTGTTGGATCAGACAGTTAATCAAAGCCGAGATGCAGAAAGATGACCTTGAATGTCTTCGATCAGGGACTGGCTGATTTAAATTCAGGGTCAGAAAAGCTTTTGACTCTAAATGGATTTAACAAATGGTGTGGAGTGGACTTCTGGGTCAAGTAAGAATACTAAACAGCTCTTCAGGACAACATCTTTGCATTCAAAAGATTAAATGTCGCTTTTATTTTATTACACTTTTACTTATGCAATGAAGACACAAACTCATTGCCCGCATTGCCCATGTTTCTATTTTAACCTTCTTATGTTAGCATATCATTGTTTTTTCCTTGCGTGAGGCTCCAGGCAACTGTTTTATCCAATGTGCTTTGGCTCCACATACCATCCAGTGAGGCTTTGAATGCCACATTGCAACTCATTGCAACCCTGACCCTGGTGCTGTTGGAATGGGAACAGGGCAAGTCCAGCAGTTCAAAAGCACCAAAACAAAACATATGGGAGGGGATATCACAGAACCTGAAAAACTTCTAGGAACACTTTGAGGAGACAGTGAAATATGTTTTAAAGAAACAGGGAAAACAGAGCAATAGGGAGACATAGGATGGGGAGGGGGATTCAGGGGGTTGAGCCCAAACACTTGGCTTTGCTTCCTAAATCAGCTCCAAAGAGAAGATGAGGGTTAGAGTTATGAGTTGGAAAAACCACAGGCTGTACAGCCAAAAAACTAGAGGAGAGGAAGGACTTTTTCCGGGAACACAGCATAGACAGTAAAACATGTGGACACATATATACAGACACAGTAAAGAAGCAAAGAGACACAGGTTATAGGTTCAGTGCACGGAGAAAGCTGTGGTTTGAAGTTATTTAATCTCACTATTAACAGGTAAGGAAACACCTAAATCTTCACAAATATTCATATCCTGGTATGCAGTACAATTGTGTCAAAATGTGTGCAATACAGTGTTGTCGGTGGCAATGTGACTACGAGGTCCCCACTCCTGTAATATTCAGTAACCCAAGAAAACATAAATGCATGGACTGATTCCATAAGTAATAGATGGACTCCATTGCAGCAGCTCAGCAGCTTGTAGGCGGAGCATTGTCTGAACCAGATGCTAACAAGCTAACAGTTGTTATCACCTTGATCATATTGCACTATATTACAAAAAACACAGGACACTTCCTCTGGGGATATAACAATCCACCAAAACGTTGCCTCAATATTTCTGAAGAGAAACAGTAACCATCCTTAGAGAGTCACATGATTAACATGGCTAAAGATGAGCCTGGTGAAATGTTTTGCTATCATCTATGACAACCGCAAATCTTGACCTGTTACTTTCAACAATAAATTAGCTTTTAGTCCAGTTTACTGCTGCTACATAGGGAGGCTGCAGCCATTTGACATCATGAGTGAACACTGAACTTGTGGTTTTGGTAAAGAATGCTGTGGACAGACATGTTGTGATTATGAGGTTTATGCTGATGCAGGGAGAGCCTTAAGGTCTGTATGAGAGAGGACACACTCACCCAGAGGAGGGGAGCAGCTGTTGTGGGCACACAAGGATAAAAAGAAACTGAAGTAAAAGGAAAATAGCTGTGCGAGAAGAATGTGGCGTTCCTCCAGCCGAAAAACAACAAGAGCTGAACATAAAGGAGGCCTTGATTTTTTATTTTATTTTTAAGAAAATTTGAGCCCATTGCAATGCTTGACTTTGGACTGAATTCATTATGTGCGGAGGTAGCAGGACTGCTGTGCACTGCTGTTCGGCTGGGGCCTGTTTGGGGTAAAGCAAATATTTTACATTTCATTTCGTGGGTTTCCTGTGAGGTGGGCCTACTCCTCCAGGCGCAGACAATTAAAACCTATGCCACAGAAATGTGGAGAGAGTTGGGCAGTGGCTCCTGGGAAATGCCTAACCCTAACTTTGCTATATTGTTTCCTCTGTGGTAACCTGGTGAGGAAGAAATGTTCGGGTCTATATTTATGCGTAAAAATGGACGGCTTGCGGGCAACAACAAGCAGTGTGAAGCTCCTTTGTTTGCTCGAAAACTGAAAATAAAGCATCTAAAACTGGCATTCCTATTGCTTAATATTCTACATGCAGTTTTTAAAAGTTTGACATTTTTGGAGATAATTACTTTACTACGGAGCCCGCAAGGGACATGGGAGAAAAAAAAAGTACGATGAACTTTTGTGAGATCTCGCAAAACTAACTAGGGATCTCGCAAAAGTTTTGCGAGATCTCGCAAAAGTCCGTCTTAATTTTTTTTTTCTCCCATGTCCCTTGCGGGGTTCCGTACTTTACAGTTACAAGTCTCATTTAAATGTTCAACTACAGCTAGCCTTGACTGGTAGGTGGGAGGGAAAGAGCTAGCGTGGCTCCAGGTTAAAAAGGTTTTAACTGTACAGTTATGAAAAGGAACGTTTTCACAGGACGGGATAGTATAGAGTCCTGTGAAAACTTTAGTATCCTTGCTCCTTGTAGAATCACCTTTAGCACCAGTAACTTCCAGTTATGACGTTCTGTGTGACTCTAAAATCTCTCACATCACTGGAGAGGTACTGCACAGAATCCTGCATAAATCATTCTTTCTTGCGCCTGTATACCTTGTTTATTGAACGTATACCATATTTAGCTGCTTCCAACCACTGTAATAACCTATTTTAAGTCTCTCCATTTTTTCATGTTTTTCTCCAATATTTCAAATCACAACAACAGCTACCTCTTGGTGTTTTATATTGTCAGGTAAAGACCCTACAATAATAGAAAGAAAACCCCAACAATCAGACAACCCCCCCATGACCAAGCACTTGGCGACAGTGGGAAAGAAAAACTGCCTTTCCCCAGGAAGAAACCTCTAGCAGAACCATCTACCATGACAAGTTGGGAAGAGAGTCCAAGAATAATAATAACTAATGATTAAATGCAGAGTGGTCTATAAACACAGTGCGTGCAAAAGGGTAACTGAAGCTTAAAAAAAAGTGCATCATGGGAAACCCCCAGCAGTCTAGGCCTACTGCAGCGTAACTATGGGGGCATTCAGGGTCACTTGATCCAGCTCTGGCTTTAAGTTAAATACAGCGCTGCTATGTCCGCCTACTCATAAGAAATCAAAAAGTGCATTTTAGCCCCACCAATTTCTTTCTGTGCAGGTACTAAACGCTTATATTTTTCTTAAAGTAAGCCAGACATTTCTTATTGAGAACCTAAAACTTCTTTACTTGTAAAAGAATTTTTTGTTGTCATTGGGTTGAAGTCGAGCCAGCAGCTTATATTTTGAACTGAGTCAACAGAGAGATCGGGATGTCTGCAGTAACAGGTGCTCTGTGCTTCAGCGCTGATTGACAGAGACAATAGCGAAGTCTCTGCTTGCAATCAGCACGCTCTTTTTCTATTATTCATGCTACACTAGCTTTATGGAAATATTTCTTGTGTACCTCTTGATTTTTCTGTATATCTGGAGCACCAGAATGGTCTTCAATTAGCCTTTAAAATGAAGACATATCTGGGTCTCACTGCCTGACATGTGCTTTAGCTTTACGCCCACATGTACGAGCTAAACTTAGACTTGTCAGACGGAGGCCTAAAAGAGTCCTCTCAACATCATGGAAGCCACAAGAAAATAACAGTAAATAATGTAGTTTTAGTATCTAATACAGTGGTTAGACATATGCAAGGGTAACAGAACTGAATATGATGGAAAAAAAGGAATAGTTTATATTATTCTGTTCGTGCAAGAGATTTTGGCTATTAAAGTCGGAGAAACGAAGCTCAAAACAGTTTAAACTTTAGTACCAAACACTGATAGGGGACCTTCCCTGAATGTTGCTTGTCATCTCTCTCTGCACCCTGCACTGTTAATACTCGTCAAGTAATTTCTTTTTTTAAAAATAACACTGCTTTTTTAATTTGTTTCATGTCATCTTTGATTTATCCGTTATTCATGGCACAATACTGAGCAGACTTTATTCTGCAAAATTGCTGTCTGCAATTTGCACATTTCTTTGCCGTTTACTGCCGGCCACCAACGAGTGTGTGAATGATAGAGGTGAAAATTCCCAGCAGGGACATTCGGTGGTGTTTGTCTGTTTACTGCATAGCTGACATTGTTTGGGGCTGTGGCTTGGTGGCCGCCGTGCCTCAAGAGGACAGCAAGCAGCCGCAGAGGCTGGTGGTCAGGAGAGAGGAGGGGAAACGTGGGAGGCGGGAAGAGGTAAAGATTTAAGAGGGGGAGATGCTGAGAGAGGGAGGCGGGGGAGGAGTGATATAAAAGAGGAGAAGGGCACGCCAGTATATTAAAAAGGCAGTAGAGCGTTGCACTGTAAAAATACATCACTTTCCAAGGTGAACGATGAAGTTCTAGATAGTTCGGTGATAGAAAAACAAACTCTCTGAAAGAAAACTGTAGAACTAGTAGGAGGCACAGGGAGAGAAGGAAGGCTGGAAAGTATTGAGTCAGAACAATGACTGTCTGTATTTATGTCTGTAGGAGTTTATTTTGCACTGCTGGCCATAGCTGCTGGGCTAAACAGTCTCAAGCTATTTTCAGCTCTCGTCCTGGATGGCAGGGCTGTAATCAAGTGAAGATCAGGCCTGCCACTGTTGAATAATAGCTGCCTGGTGGACGGAAGAAATGAAGCAGCAAGAGTGTGAGAAAAAATAGAAAACTTTGGGAAGAGAAGAGAATAAGAGAGGGGGAGAGAGAAAAAGTACTTCGGCGTAATTGAATGTTTGTGTTTTGTTATCCACTCACTACATGTGGGTGAATGAATGAGCATATTGTGTGTGGAGCACAAACAAGGATGATTGCTATTCCGTCTGGTCGCAAAACTTGGACTGAGTCTGCCACCAAACGCACCACAAATAAACCTCAAGTCAATGTCAGAGCCAAAATGTTGAAATCTGCAATATGCTCATTACATTATTATATAACCACACAATAATCACTTCGACCACTTGTAAAAATGCAGAAACAGGTTTCTCATATGTTGTTGGCTTAATTTAGTCCTCCTTTTTCTTGTCAGATGCCCGAGGTCCAATCAGATAATGTGTCAACACATTTTTTGGAGAACTAAGGAGAACAAATGATGGCAACACAAAATGGTAGAAAAAGGTTTTTTGCTTCAGAAGTTCACTGAATCTGATATTTATTTGAAATGCATGCTCACTTACTGTTTGTAATTTTTGCAGGGAATTTTGCACCTTGTAAAACAGCACAGAACGGAATCAAGGAGAAGCCCCCATATTCAGTGGAAACCCCTTATGGCTTCCGACTTGACCTGGATTTTCTGAAATATGTAGACGACATAGAGAAAGGGAACACCATCAAAAGGATTCCCATTCAGCGCAGAAGCAAGGAAGTGCGCGCAAGCACTTTACCAAGGCACCTCAATACTTCTGGGTGTGGCTACCGCCCGAGCCCCTGGGGATCTACCGGAGCTCTTGGCCCCAGGTCTCGATTGTCAGACGCCCATCATCATCATGGCTATACTTCCTGGGCATATGATCACAGGCCACCTGTTTCCCCCACAGGGTTTAAATCTTTGGCAGAGATGGAAGCCAGAATCAAGGAGTTTGATGAGCAACCTCTAGGGGAACATATCAGACCCCATCTCCTCCGTGCCTCCAGTCTGCCACTTACGGTTTTACTGAGACAAGGGTCAGAGTCTACAGATGACCACAGCAGCGTCTGGAGTTCAAAGGATCACCTTGGGGGAAGAAACATCTCATATGAAGATGTGTTCCACTCTTCGGACAGCCCTCGGCCACAGGACTGCTCAGGTCTGCTGAGGCGCCTCACTGAAGCCCTCGAACGAGTGGGGGACCTTGAGATGGAAGTGAGGGTCATTCCTGAGCTCAGAGCGCAGATCTGCATCCTCCAGGAGGAAAGAGAAAGACTTCGTCTGGGACTGAGTCCACGTGACCATCCCTCCACAATGAACGGCACCACAGATCCTGGTACATCCTCTCACAATAGCAAAGTATTGAGAGGACTTCAGCATGAAAGTCACAGTATATTTCCTAGAAATTACAGTGTCAGCCAAGATGACTCCAATCCTACGCATGAGTGGAGGACTAGTACAGATCTGGATGAGCTGCTGACAGTGACCTCCCTGCAAGCCAAAGTAGCTGTGTTGGAGCAGAAGCTCCACGAGACTAGCCTGGAGCTCCAGAGAGTGTCAGGGCTGCTGAAGGAGCAGCAAAAGGAAAGCAAAAGGAAAGACGAGAAGATAGAACACCTCATTAAGAATCCTGCGGTGTGGGTCCGTGCAGAGAGGGTGGTGGTAGATCAGGATGGAGATGAGACGGTAGTGAGATCAGAGTATGATAAAGCACCTTGCTTTAGTAGTAAAAGAGCGGTTAATGCAAACGATCAAACAAGGCAGCAACACAAGTCTGCGGTCAGTTCAACATTGTCTGAAAGACGTCCACTGGTTTCTGAAGGTACAGACACAGCTGAGGTGATCCATCACATAAAGAAGATAAAGAGTCTGCTGGAGCAGCAGTGGAAGTGTTTGTGCACAGAGAGTGAATCAGGAAAAGAGGGCAAGCATCTAAAGCACCCAGATCCCAAAGTCAACTCTCTGCAGCAGGAGATGATGGGACTTGTCGACATCCTCATGTCCTGCCACAAACAACATGGAGACAGTGACGGTAAGAAGATTCAGCAGGTAGCTATACAGTTGAAGATAACAGAAGCCACATTTCAGAGTTAATAATAGTAACACTGAAGTCAAAGTGAGCCAGGATCAGTGTTATTGTTTTTGTATAAGAAATCCCACTGGGTTTAATAGGGTCAGCCAAATCTGAAAGTTGGAAGTGAGTCGGCAGAGCTTTGTGTAGTGCAAAGAATAAGAATAATTTTCATCTAATAATTGTTAACAACAACAGCATTTCATTAGCTGTATGAACCTTTGTATCATGTATCATGGAATGAGGTTAGTTTTTTTGTGAACCCAAATGTAGCACACAGGAGATGGAGGTGAGATAAGGCCAGCATTTAATGCTGACTAGTCTAAAGGTTTGCACGGTACAAAAACAGAAAGCAAAGCTAAGGAAAGCAAATTACCAGGAGGCATGAGGAATTATTATTCAGGGAACGATACGGGGAGACTAAGTAAAAAAAACAAAAGGTAATAAGGTAATCAGGGAGGACGAGACAAGGACAAGAACTCAATATAAAGCACAAGCGAGAAAGGAATTGAACAGAGATGATAGACTTAAACATGCAAACTTGACAAAGAGGGGAAGACAAAATAAACCAAAGGCAGAATACTCGAAAATCACCAGAAACTGAAACAAAGAACTAAGACTGAATGTGTCAAACAAGAATAAAGAGAAATGATCAAACTGAGAACCAAAAGAAGGTTAAATAAGAAGAAGAATTCCAAGACCATAACAAAAATTTTAAAACCCAGGACGATGACAAATTGAGTAAGAGGAAGCTGATAAGCGAAAGGTTTGCTTGTAGTCAGTTTTGAAGCTCAAACTGAGTCACCATTTACTTTAAAAGACATTGCATCATAAAACTGAGACAGATGGATTAGAAGGAAACTGCTCTTGGATTTACAGGCAGCATTACAATTAGCTTTAGCAGTGATGAAATGGTTTATGCAAACATAAACAGGCCATTGAATCTAATGAGGAGCATGTAATGCTGACATTTCATCATATCCTTTGTGTTTGTCTTCTGTGTAGCCTCTAAATCCATCCTGCAGACAGAAGGATGTGCCCAGACGTCGAAAAACCTACATTCTGGGGGTGTTAAAGAAGGGTTAGTAAATAACTCCCTGACTTTAGCAACCCTAAATGTTATGATTGTCGGTTATTTGATTTGAGGTTCTGTACAGTCCCGACACAGAAAAACATCATGATTTAAGTCTGAAATATGAGTACCACTCCCTGTTGTCAGTTAAGGGGAGGAAAGAGGCAGCTCCTGTATTGTAAAATGACACAGTGATCATAAACCATATTTCAAAGCCTCACAAGTATGTTTATTTCATTCATCTACAATAAAATAGCCATATAGGAATGTGTTTTCTGGTTCAGCATTACAATTCAAGTAAAATATCTCCTTGACTGTACAAGCAGGAAAGTATTCACAGCCTTTGCTCAATATTTCTTGAAGCACCAACCACTTTGGCAGCAACTACATGCTGAAGTCTTTTTGAGTATGATGCCTCAGGCTTGGCACGCCTATTTTGGGGCAGTTTCTCCCATTCTTCTTTGAACAACCTTTCAAGCTCCATCAGGTTGGAAGGCAACATTGTTCACATCCATTTTCAGATCTCTCCAGCAATATTCAATTAGGTTCAAGTCGGTCACAGACGGGTCCTGATGCCACGCCTTTGTTATGTTGGCTGTGGGCTTAGGGTAGTTGTCCTGTTGGAAGATGAACCTTCGCCCCAGTCCAAGGTCCAGAGCACTCTGAAGCAGGTTATCATCAAGGATGTCTCTGCACAATGCTGCATTTATCTTTCCCTCAACCCTGACCAGTCTCCCAGTTCCTGCTGCTGAAAGGCACCCCCACAGCATGATGCTACCACCACCATGTTTCACTGTAGGGATGGTATTAGCCAGGTCATGAGCGATGCCTGGTTTCCTCCAGACATGACAATTGGCTTTCGGGCCAAAAAGTTTAATGTGTGAACCAGAGAATTTCGTTTCTTGTGGTCTGAGAGCCCTTCAGATGTTTTTTGGTAAACTCCAGGTGGGCTTTCATGTGACTTTTACTGCGGATTGACTTTAGACTGGTTGCTCTACCCAACAGGTCTCATTGGTGGAGTGGTGCGGAAATGGTTGTCCTTCTGGAAGGTTTTCCTCTCTCCACAGAGCAACGCTGGTGCTCTGTGGAGAGTGACAATCAGGTTTTTGGTCAGAGAGGTGACCTTTCTACCCCATTGGCCTCTATGAAGACTCCTGTGGTTTCAAAGGCCACTGTGCTCATTGGGAACTTTAATGGTCCGGAAATGTATCTGGACCCTTCCTTAGATCTTTATATAATTACAATCTTTATGTTCATGTTATATATTTGGTTTTTATTTTTAATAAATGTTAAAAAAATTTAAGCACACTTTTTCACTTTGCCATTATGGAGTATTATGTGTTGAATTTTGACCAATGGACGAGTGAAGTGCTGTGAATACTTTCTGTATGCACTGTATAAGGGTTCTCAGCCTCTGACTCCCCTAAACATACATAAGACATTCAGACTAGTCATTGGTTTGAGATAATTAAGCAAATTCACAAGATTTACTATGTATAAGTTCACCAACCTCTGTCACCGAAATAAAAAAACAAACCAAAAGTGTAGAAGCAGTTGTAACATTTAACATGTACCTCTTTTTTTTTTCTTTCATTTTTCTATAGAAGCAATGAGACTGCCACTAAAAATCAGGCCTGTATGAGCCAAAGTGTCCATGATGATTTGGAGCAGAGGAACAGTAGCACAGTTCCTAGGGAGGTGGCTCCTGCCCAGCTGGATGCAGACACAGAGAAGAGAAGAATGGAAGAAGAGAAGCAAATTGACCCAGGCAGACAGATGAAACTGGAAGGAACAGGTTTTGGGGGGACAGATGGAGGTGATGTATCTCTAGTAGCTAGGGCTACAGAGAAAACGGCCAAGATGAAAACACAGCCCTCAGGAGAACAGATGGAGGGAAACTCTGGCTCGGAAACAACCACCAAAGGCAGGTGAGAGGACCTCAACAAACACCCAATCGGTGTCTGTTTGGAAGATGTAATTGCACTCCGCAGGAAGCTAATTTCATCTGATCATAATATAATATGTTCCTCATGTTTTAAAGTGAACTGTTGCTCTATTATGACCTTCCTTGAGCATACATATACACATTTTTTTCCTCTTCCAGAGAAGCAGTGAATGCAGATTTTATTTCTGCCTGTCATTTCCTTAATAATCACATGGACAACATGGACAACCCCAATGATGACATGGTAAGCAGTCAAGACTAGAGATTAAATTTAAAAAGATATGAAATTTTTCTTTCATTTACTGCGTTAAAAATATGTCTGTGCACTACATAGACACTACTGTGTGATCACACCAGCAGAGACACAAATGAGTTCTCAGAACCCAGCCAAATAAACATCTTGGACGGTTGTCATCCTATCATGCTGACAAAAATCTGTCCACATAGAGACATGCAGTATAAATGCCTGCTGAACAGTTTGCAGTACCAGGTTGGGAACTGAGGTATCTGCAGAACCCTTTACGCCAGAACGAACAGACACTAAACAGAGTTTAATAAGGTTAAAAAAAAATAGGCACAGAGCTGGCAACACCATTTTTTCCTTCTTTGTGGTTCTATTTGTTACTTCATTGCCTTGTTTTGAAGTGGATTGCAATCACCGCGCCCGTGAACTTGCTTCTATTGGGACATGTTGCATTTCAAAAGTTGAATCTTGCTACAATGATGTAAATCATTTGATTGTTGACTATCATTTTGGATTTTTGAGTTTGGCAGCTGAACAATACCAAATTAAGACACGAGGGTAGCTCGGAGGAGTTATCATGCAATGCTAACACCAGCTAGCTAGCATTGCTAACAAGGCTAAACCATAATTCATTGCATTCGTAAACGGACCAGGTTGTTAACATGTTTTGTTTTCTGATCTAGAGTCAGATATTTTAACATAGACATCTAAGGGATTTGTCATGAGCAATGTTCCCTCTAATTTTTCACGTGTCTGAGCGAACACACAAACTCCCTGAGCGACCCCTTGGACCACTGTGAGCAACAGCAGACGTGTGCACTGTGGTCACGCCAGCATCGAATCCATCCAAGTTACAGTGGGGCAAAAAAGTATTTAGTCAGCCACCGATTGTGCAAGTTCCCCCACTTAAAATGATGACAGAGGTCAGTAATTTGCACCAGAGGTACACTTCAACTGTGAGAGACAGAATGTGAAAAAAAATATCCATGAATTCACATGGTAGGATTTGTAAAGAATTTATTCGGAAATTAGGGTGGAAAATAAGTATTTGGTCACCTCAAACAAGGAAAATCTCTGGCTCTCACAGACCTGTAACGTCTTCTGTAAGAAGCTTTTCTGTCCCCCACTCGTTACCTGTATGAATGGCACCTGTTTGGACTCATCATCTGTATAAAAGACACCTGTCCACAGCCTCAAACAGTCAGACTCCAAACTCCGCCATGGCCAAGACCAAAGAGCTTTCGAAGGACACCAGGAAAAGTATTGTAGACCTGCACCAGACTGGGAAGAGTGAATCTACAATAGGCAAGCAGCTTGGTGTGAAAAAATCAACTGTGGGAGCAATCATCAGAAAATGGAAGACATACAAGACCACTGATAATCTCCCTCGATCTGGGGCTCCACGCAAGATCTCATCCCGTGGGGTCAAAATGATCATGAGAACGGTGAGCAAAGATCCCAGAACCACACGGGGGGACCTGGTGAATGACCTGCAGAGAGCTGGGACCAAAGTAACAAAGGTCACCATCAGTAACACACTACAACGGCAGGGAATCAAATCCCGCAGTGCCAGACGTGTTCCGCTGCTGAAGCCAGTGCATGTCCAGGCCCGTCTGAAGTTTGCCAGAGAGCACATGGATGATACAGCAGAGGATTGGGAGAATGTCATGTGGTCAGATGAAGCCAAAGTAGAACTTTTTGGTATAAACTCAACTCGTTGTGTTTGGAGGAAGAAGAATACTGAGTTGCATCCCAAGAACACCATACCTACTGTGAAGCATGGGGGTGGAAACATCATGCTATGGGGCTGTTTTTCTGCCAAGGGGACAGGACGACTGATCCGTGTTAAGGACAGAATGAATGGGGCCATGTATCGTAAGATTTTGAGCCAAAACCTCCTTCCATCAGTGAGAACTTTGAAGATGAAACGAGGCTGGGTCTTCCAACATGACAATGATCCAAAACACACCGCCCGGGCAACAAAGGAGTGGCTCCGTAAGAAGCATTTGAAAGTCCTGGAGTGGCCTAGCCAGTCTCCAGACCTCAACCCCATAGAAAATCTGTGGCGGGAGTTGAAAGTCCGTGTTGCTCGGCGACAGCCCCAAAACATCACTGCTCTCGAGAAGATCTGCATGGAGGAATGGGCCAAAATACCAGCTACTGTGTGTGCAAACCTGGTAAAGACCTATAGTAAACGTTTGACCTCTGTTATTGCCAACAAAGGTTATGTTACAAAGTATTGAGTTGTATTTTTGTTATTGACCAAATACTTATTTTCCACCCTGATTTACGAATAAATTCTTTAAAAATCCTACCATGTGGATTCATGGATTTTTTTTTCACATTCTGTCTCTCACAGTTGAAGTGTACCTCTGGTGCAAATTACTGACCTCTGTCATCATTTTAGGTGGGGGAACTTGCACAATCGGTGGCTGACTAAATACTTTTTTGCCCCACTGTACATGGTTTATTAAAATAATCAAATTACAGCATTTACATTTATGTTAGACTACTTTTAATTAACTGCTTTAGCCCATTTAAAAAAAAATCTTGTTCATGACCTGTCTAGTATGTTAACACTATTGGAAGTAAAAATAACTTGAACTCCAATTTTGAAAACAAAACTTTATTTCTTTTTTTCTTCCTTTTTATATAAAGCTCTAAATTGTTTTATGAGTATGAGTCTGTGGTCTGGGAGAGAGTCCTGTAACTCTCTGTCTGCAAAATACAGTATATAATGACCAATGTTGGGCAATTAATTATATAGTTACTTCTTCAAAAAAGTAAATGAGTTATGCAAACAACAAAGTTTTTTGCAGCTGTTTACCTAAAAATGCAGCCAAGGTGTTTTTTTTTTAAAATAAACATTTCAAACTATTTACAGAACAATCAGGTGTTCTGCATCAAATCTGATGCCACACAAATTATTTGTGCCACTCCAGAAAATAATTTCTGTCCACTATGAGATAAAGGAGAACAACAGCCTGATACCTGCAGGCCTGACAACAGGAGATGTATCACTCCTGTAACACCTGTGACATTCAGCAGTCGCCTCATTGTTCTGACACACACAACAAAACTATTGACTACACTACACACTAACTACACACTAACTAAACAAGATTTGCGCTAAACGTCTCAAATCTCTCACATCTCAAAACATCGCCGTCACTCCAAAACTTCCCCCTTCCTAAACAACTAAATGCCATGCTGCCATATCATTTTTTTGATTGGTCGACATGGTACATTTTTCAACCAATAGGAAAGGGTGGGGTTTTTTGGGTTTTGTTTTTGCTCACAGGCGGAGAGCGCTTTCAAGCGCTTTCCTTATAAAACGCCGTTTTTACCGTTTCTTCCCGCAGCAAATATAAACAATGACAGTATTCAGGAAGAAAACCAAACACTGCAGATATTTTTATCATAACTCTGGTTTTACGTGGCCGATCAACACAATTTAAAAACTGGTATAAAGTCCACACTTTTTTTCCGTCAATTGTTCCGTCTGTCCTGCTCACATCTCCAATGGTTCTACATGTTGTCATTAACGTGGCTTCACTCCACATCAGCCACGCCGCTTTGCTAGCTAAAACACCGGTGTCGGCACATAAGGACGCTGTCATAGCTTGTCGACGACGTTGATTAACCGCGTATGTGCGAATGTGAATCGCATTCTTGGTTGGACTATGGGATAAAGTGGCATCGTTCTAATCCCATACTGGAGCAGCCAGTCACTCACTGACTAACACTGCAAAACAGAATTGTTAAAGTATTGATTTTAATTTCAATTCAGGTTAGATTTTTTTTGTATGCAACGCAGATTTTCTGACCGTGCCAGCAGTGCGCAATTGCGCACACGCGCAGCTTAGAGGGAACATTGGTCATGAGGTGCCATTTAAGGAGCTGCAGTTTGCAGCACTGCTATATTGGCTTTTCCCAGCCCCACAGAGGGGCTTCAAAGAGAGAATGTTTTATATTTTATATTCTACAGGTGGGCAGAAAAGCAACTACTCAGCCACAGAGCAGCATTAACGCTACTGGATATGATGTCTTTATCAGATAAACTTTAAACAATAAAAATGCAAAACTTGTCCTCAGAAAGAGGACATGTGTACCACATATTTCTTTAAAGCAGGACTGCTAAATGTTCTAAACATGTAATATATGTTATTAAATTCATGCTTCACCAGGAATCGTTCTTATTCATATATTTTCCAGAGGAAGGCCCTGGTTGTGTTGTTCCAGCACTGGTTCAGTGCAGCAGCAGAGGAGGCCTCTGAGGCCAGCAGGGTGGCTGCATACCTGAAACACATAAAGAAGGAAACACCCTCCCTGCTGGCCTTTCTAGTCAATCTGGCGGACGACAACGGGAACACAGTGCTTCATTACAGCGTCTCCCACTGCAACTACAGCATTGTCACCCTGATCCTGGATACAGGTAACATATAGGTAACCGTGTTGTCGAAGCTATTGTAATATAACATTTGTTAGTACTAAAAACGTCTGACATCTTCCCTGTGCCACAGGTGTCAGCGATGTGAACGTTCAGAACAATTCTGGCTACACGGCTGTGATGCTGGCCTCGCTGACAGCCCCTGATGGACCCGGCGGAATGGAAGTTGTCCGCAAACTAATGGAGCAGGGCAACATTAACATTCGCTCCAGCAAGGTACCACAAGCAATAAGAACAAATGTAATAGGGATGAGGAGGGGAGGAGGGGGATATCAGTGTGAGATGGCAGCGCAGCTCCCTCCTATAGCACCCTGTGCTGGTTTGTACTATTTTCTAGGCAGTGAACGGAAAGCTATACCTAACCACATCCATTATTAATGAATCACTTGGTAGATTTTACACAAGAAAAAATGATCAGTGACAGAGTTCATACTGAGACTTCTGTATGATGTCTTCTGTGGCTCTGGGAGGAGATTTTCAAATTCAGAGAAAGCAGATGATGTCATCAGGAATATCTTAAACTGGGGTAAAGGGTTTGCACATTCAGCTTTGTTATGAACAGTTTGAAAGACCTGGGTATGCATGTATACCTATCTTTGGAGTTGCTGGCTTGTCCCTATAAAACTGAGGTTAGTAAGACACTGACTACTAAAAGATAAAGAATGAAAGCTGAAGAAGAAAGAGGAGATTTGAACAATTCTTGGTCTGGGCCTCACACTCTCTCCCTCTCCACACAGACGGGCCAAACAGCTCTGCACTTGGCAGTGAGACATGGCCGAGTTGTGATGGTTCGCCTGCTGCTTAGCTGTGGGGCAGACGCTAACATCCAGGACAGCCAGGGAACCACAGCGCTGATGTTCGCATCTGAGAGGGGCCACACGCACATCGCAAGGCTCCTGCTGGAGAGAAGCCAGTGTGATCTCACTCTGACTGACAAGGTAAGACCACATCAAACAAATCATCATGTAACCTGGGAAACAATGCTGGCAAACTCTTTTCTGTGGTCATTTTCAGGGATCACAGTGAACTGGATCATAATGTTGTGATGCAACAATAGTCTGGGCATCATACCCATTAAAATTCAATTTTAGGACACTGAATTCATGTGATGATTCACCTCCATTTGTTAACAAAATGGCACATCTATCTTAGCATTCACATCACTGAATGCAAAGAAAAGCAGCTTAGATGCGTGAAAGCTTGAATGTGTTGACACACACTGTGGATGTGAGTGGACTGACAGTCTGGATGTAGCAGAATAGAGCTTCCCCAGGATTAATCAAGGCTACAGTAAGACAAATCTCCCTGGGCTGAGAGGAGCTAATCCGCTAACAGTACAATATCTGTGCCATGCGGAGCAAGTGGAGGCAGGGAAAGAGCAACGGGGGCAAATCTCTCTTCTGCTTGTGACAGTCTACCTTTAAAGTACACTTAAGAGTGTACTTTAAAGGTAGACTGTGAGAGAATGTCTCACCTAAACCCACACTAATTAGACTGATTAAACTGTGGAAAAATGAATTTATATGGCCTACAGAAACGCCAACAGTTTTGTGCGGTAACACAAATAATGTTAACTTAACAATCAGATGATAACAAAGTCAGGAAATCACCAAATTCTTCAAGGGTTCACCATCTGGGGACCCAGAATCAGTCACATTAATGTTGCACTCTAAGCTGAAATGTTGTTTTTTTCTTTGTTTCCTGTTTGCCAGCGAGGTCAAACTGCGCTTTCCATCGCCATGCAAGGTTCCCACGCCGATACAGCTGCCCTGCTGCAGGCCCATGCTAAAGCTCGAGCTCTGTAGAAGTGGATCTGTTCACATGTCAGATCCTCTCACTGAGTAGCGCTTCAAACGCGGGCTTTTTTTTCTGAAATCTGGACTAGTGACAGCTGGTGCGCTGAATGGGATGATATTACAATGAGGCTGTACTGCATGAGTAAGTGAGGCAGATGATGGTTGCTAGGGCAGCATGCAATGATCTGGTGTTTTTATTTTGTCTTTACCATAGATGTTTAAGATTATCGCTGATCTTTGCACATCCGTGCAGCAGCTTCGCTCTGCAAACTATGCAATGGAAAGAATATTTATTATGTTTGTTGTATCTAAAAATTGGTTTGTAAGAAGATTCTACCTGTATGTTTCCAAGGGGAATTCTCAGCATTTCTAAGCACCATTTCAATAAAATACTTTCAAAATACTGCATGCCAACGAAACAGAAACAAATCCCTGGAGCCGATCGACCAGTTTGTTTATTTCACACGTTGGTAAAAACTACACTGATGTATGCAACGCCTGTTTTTAATAAAATAACAGAAAAGCGATGATATTTCATTGTTTGAAACGAGCAACATGCAGTGGCAAAGTCGCCCAGGAGGTGGCGCAGCTCATCCATTTCAGCATCACCGCCAACATCCAGCCAACTCAAACATAATAAGAATCCCCCCTACAGAAAGCTACAGCGGAGGCGAACCTAAAAACGCTCACGTACAAGGAAGTAGATATAATCTCTTTCAAGTGTGACAGACGGAACATGGTGTGTGAGAGGACAACGTGTGAGATTCACCTGCACTCCAGCTGTATGTCACCTAGGAATGCTCAGTCAGTTGTGAAATCAGATTTGTTTGAATGGCCTTTGTTTCCTCGAGCCCCCTGGGAAACAGCAAGGGGCACTGTGTTGTTTTTTTGTGCACAGAGCTGAGATTATGTTTGTGAGATAAGACAAAAAAGGGATTGCATAGATGGCGAAGGCGTTGGATTTCTGTGTGACAGGGCACGGGTTCTTCATTTCCCCTGAGGATTTCTTCCATTCTAGCTGACTGGCTGTCCTGCTGTAATGACCACGAGCAACTATAAATCGTCAGAAAGCGAGAAAGATGTGGCAGACTGAGATGGAATGGGCATCTTTTCTATTAGTGAAATGTATCCGTATGTAGAAATAACAAAAAAGGAGGCCGGTATGGAAATGCTCTGTCAGAATAAAGTGTTTCAAAGAGATGATAACATGTAACTGTGGATACACACACACATACGCATGTCACATGACTGCATAGGTGCGCGTCCCCCATCCCCCACTCAAAGAAGCGGGTTACAGCAAGTAACAGTGCTCATTTCAGCCTTTGTGCAGGGATAAAAATGTCTGTGACACCTCTTTTTGTCTGCAGGGAACAGTGGACTAATAAAACATACCTATTCCATAACACCCTGAGGGGGTGTGATACAACAATGGAGGGGGGCGTCTGTGCAGTCTGAAAGCATTTGCTGGCTTCAGTTTAATAATGATAATGGACTGGATTTATCTGCTACAGTTTCTCTGTCTGCTGATGAATCACTGAATACAGAGTGATTGTCAGCATGGCTTCATTTGGTACAGTCTGTAGAGTATTTCAGCTAATAAGAACTAATAATGTTATCCAACTTAATGCTGATATTTCTGCAGCTTCCACAGACAACACTTGTGCTCCGTGTGGTTCACATAAAAGGTAAAATGAAAAGCACTTATTAGCAGACACTGTTTGTGGTTTCCCTGCTTGTTAGCTTGTGCTGCTAGTTCGCCAAATATAATGCGGTAGGGCTAAACTTAGCATTTGCATTTGTTTCAGAAATGATTGCAACTCCTCCATGTTTTGCACACTTTCCTACATTATGGATTTAGCTTGGTTGGAACTGCCAAAAAGACTGGACAGTCAAGATCCAGGTTTTTAAAACTTGTGGAGACATGCCAAAAGTACTGACTCAAGGCTTGGAATCCTTTTGTGCTGAGAAACCTCTGATTTTGATTTTAATTACATTTGCAACTTAGTATAATTTGACTTTTAGAAAAATTCCAGTTTTATTTAAAAAATCAAAAGTGTGCAAAATGTGAATGGGGTTTGAATACATGTATGACACATATTGATGTATACAAGGGATAGAACTAGTAGCAGAAGTGCAGCGACAGCATTAGCACTGATTTAGGGTCTTTCTGAGGACTTGATGAAAGCTTAATATAAATACACACCTCTAGCTCTGTTTTTGATCTCAACTAAATCCCAGAAAAAATATCAGAGTCCTCAGGTGCCGCATACTAAGCTAAACTCACGTCTACCATCTGTTTGCAGCATCTGGAAAAGGGTAGCGAGAGACTGAAACAAACAATAAATGTGGATCAGAAAACCAAAATGAGGTAAAAAAAAAAAGTGTTTAATGTTTCTGAGAGTTATACCTCATTCATTTTAATGGAGAGAGACAGAATACTTAAAGTTATGAATTGATTTGCATGTCACTGAGTGAAATAAGTAATTGATCTTCAAGCAAAACGTGACTAAGTACCTGGTGGGGGTAACATGTTTGTTGCAGGTCAACAGGTTTGCACACATCTCAGGAGCGATTTTGGCTAACTCCTGGGCGGGGTGGCTGTAGTTCATGAGCTTAATAGCTCTTTCTTTAGTCACGCCTTTGTTGCCTTGTTGATATGTTTTGGGTTATCGTCATGCTAGAAAGCCCAACCACAAATTATCTTCAGTGTTCTGGCTGAGGGAAGGAAGTTCTCGTTTTCACAGTGCATGGCCCCATCCATTGGCCCCTTAATGCTGTGAAGTCGTCCTGTAACCTTAGCAGAAAAACAGCCCCAAAGCAGAATTTTTCCACTTCTGTGCTTGACTGTGAACATGGTGTTCTTTCAACCATACTCAGTATTTTTATTCCTCCAGACATGGTGGCCAAATTGTGGGACACAGAATTCACACAGGTTGCAGGGGATCAAATACTTATTTCACTCAATGACATGGAAACCAATTACTACTGTTTATGTAAGGTGTTTTTTCTGGATTTTCTTTTTCTCTTAAACCTGCCTTGTCTGTTAGCTTTTGTAATCAAAACACTGTTGTTCCAAACATATTTGCTTTAAGACTCCTCTTGCTAGTGTTTTTATTTTTATTTTCTTTTATTTATTTTTTGAAATATTTGTTTGACATTGTGTCTTTAAAATATTATAAAACTTAGAGACCGCAAACTTCAAATTCACCTGGGGATTAAGTAATCATTTCCACCACTGTAATTGAAATGACTGCTCCCAGCTTCCAGAGATTGCTAGAGAACTGAAGTGCTTGCTAATCTAGCTAAAGCTAAAATGTTCAATCAGAGCTATTTAACTCAATGCATTAAAGATTCAACTGAAAAACCTGTTTTGTAAATGTAGGGCAGTTAATGCAAAATCAATTAAAACTGGCATAATTAAAACTACATCACATGAATTTATACATTAATATATTCTTCAAAGCAGGGACCTACTGGCTTATGGAATAGACTTGTTGTGTCACTTTTTGGATCACATGCATTTGAACTATTGTTGGTATAAAAGCATCACACTGTGCAGCTCTAAAGCAACTCATTTTGCAACTCACCTTGTTTGAAAACTCCTTAATGGTAAAAACGTGTTGCAAAAGGAAATAATAAATACAACAGCACAGGCTGTTTTCAATCATATTTTATATATCAATATATAGAGATATTCAAAAGTAATCCAGTACAGGAAATCAAAAAAGTGGAATCAGTTTGGTCTTAACACAGTTCATCATTGCATGTACAGTAGATGGCTGATCCCTATCTATTTCATGGAAACGCAAGAAGTAAAACAACAACAACAACAACAAAAAAAAAGGCACAAATAAACAAAACTCAATCATCTCATTGACACTGAGGTTGGGAAATGTTGCAAAGATGCGGGTGGTTTGGGGGAAGGGTCTCCACATTTTGTGAGGGTTAACAACAAAAGAAATTTTGCACAGAAAAAAGAGGATGCGAAATGATGCACAGCAAGAAACAACACAAACCACTTTGGTGGATCATTTGGATTTTTTTTACAACCAGGGAATGCAGTGCTCTCCTTTATACAAATAAATTAATATACCTGTCAACACTTTATCTAAAATCTTATGTACAGCTTCTCTTTTACATAAGTATATAATACATTATCAAAAACTTTATGAAAACATATTTACAAACCAATGAATCAAAAAGCACCCTCGCAGCTTTTCCACGGTCACACTCGCTCACACACTCACTAACACACCTGTTTCCACGCACTGTTTTCTTCCATGCAGTACACAATACAGAAGGCATTCTAAGAGGATTGTGCAACAAAGAGCATACAAAACAGTTCAGATATGGCTGTGGGATGAACGTTAGCACACATGCATATTAATGAACACACACACACACATACACACAACTAGACTTTTAAGGTTTGTAAGTGGCGTATATGTGTTAAAGATGTGGGAGGGGGACCAGTATGAAGCATGTTTACTGACACAACAAGTTGGTATCACCCTCATTACATCACCCCCTGACTTTCGGTTTCTTCGGTTACATCACATGACAGGCCTTTCTAGACATGCAGCCACCGGCCGGGCCCTCCCACATGGCGCTATCCAAAACTGTCCACTCAGATATCGGCCATCGCAGAAAGTGGAGACTGTGTGCGTGCGTGCAAGTGTGCGCGTGTGTGTATCTTGCCTGAAACAATGAATGGCTGCATTGTCAGTTGGTGAAAATGCATGCTGTTTGTGTTTACGCTCGGCAAGTGCACACTGTCTCCGTCCTCTGGAGAACAGCGTGAATTTGCTATCACTGCACCCCATGTGTATTTCTGTGCACATTTGTCACAGTCAAAAGCAGGTGATCAAATAAAATTATTAACACTCGAGGAATTTTGTCAACCACATAACGCTGCAGCTGCCTAAAGCGGCCGCCTATTGCTTTTCTCAAACCATTTAACATCTAAACAAGCCACAATAATGAAGACAGAACTTCTGTGTAAAACCCACTCCCCTCTAACTCTCCCTGCTCTAAGAAAACAAGCTGAATACTCTTTGTCTCATTTTTTACTTCGCTCAGTCTGCAAACCTGCTGCTCTTTAACTAAACCTCAGGGGTGTTGAAGGTCAGATAAATACATAACCTCTCAAATCAACTGTGTTCAACTACACCTTGAAATGTTAGACAACTCACCCTGAAAGGCCTTCCTCTGAACCAGAGAGAAAGCACGAAATGTAGTTAGTAACCTTTAAAAATCAATCGCAAAATGGGGAAAAAAATCTTCAAAGAAACCCACACAAATGTTACTTACACAAGACGAGTCCAGCAACAACAATGTGATTGGCTCTAACATGAATCTGTACAGATTGTCCCATCAACGCACAGGCTGTCCCAGTTCCACAGCTCCTCCTTCGCTAATAGCGTTCCCAGGGCACTGCGGGCCCACCGGGAATAACACCAAGCCCAAATTAATACATCAAGGATGACAAAGAGTCTCTCACTAGCCCCTGTCACAAAATATAAGACACACAGCACAAGCCTCACTCAATGCAAAAGAGGAACCACTCTAACTCCATTATTCCAGCTGAGGTCAAAGTCAGAAACACGTTAGCACACATTTATAATTCAGTGATTAATTCTCAGCATTGACTGAAGAAAAATGAGACTCATCTCACAGAAAAAAGGTATGAAACTATTTTTTTAAGAGTCCTGTTTGTCTTACTGGTGGTTTTCAAATGGGAACTGGCATAGGATATGGCTGGGAATGACTGCATGTAACACTTGATGATACGTTGTTCATTCCTTCAGCAAACTCAGTCCAAGTCACCTCAGACCTCACTGTGTGTGCGTGTGCCTTGAGCGGCCATCTTTTCCAGGAGTTGCCTCCTGTTTGCAGGTCACTTTGCAGTGGAGAGCATGGGCTGCTCTGCGTACCAGTGAGTCCCGGGATCTGGCATGCTGCCCCCGAGAGGCAGGGCAATGAACTGCGGGCAGGTGCCCCCTCCCGCCGCCACGACTCCCATGCTGACGCCCTGAGGGTACGGGTGGTGGTGCGCATGGTGTCCCATGGCGTCCGTCCGCCCGATGTGGATCTCGTCCTCCTCGCCCTCGCCGGTGGTTTTGCGGTAGACGGGGTTGTCGAAGTTCATGCTCTTGGTGGAGTTGCGCCGCCAGTTGCGCCACACCAGGTAGACCGCGGTGCAGACCAGGCCGAACACCACTGTGGCAACGATAGGAACTGCATGCGTTTAACACACAGCGGCAGGGACATGGGAAGGGGGGGGCAGCGTTAACGAGGCATAACGAGTCCATGGCATGAAATGACAGGCACAGAGGGGAGCAGAACAGGCATGCGGGGGGACAGAGGGGGCAGGGGGCTGCGGTGCAGAGGTTGTGTGTGGGAGGCTGGGCTAAACGCTGGGTCAAACTTGGGTCATACACCAACCAACATGTTTTCTTTATCAAACTCTAAATCAGCAACACAGAGCACCATTAAGGGCCAAAATGGAGTAATTTCACTTTAAACTGTCCTCAGGGAGCACAAATTTGAACTCATTACTGCACAATCTCCTGGCAACTCATCACAGCATATCTGTCCTTGAGTAAGCATTTTAATTTAATATTGTTTCATTAAATTACACCAATAAAGCTTTCGTGCTTTACTGGCATCATATTTTTGGGGCCCTTTACAGAATGTTCCTCTTATTAAGTATATAATGAGAACAGTCCATCTGATCTAACGGGCTCACTCATTTTTGTTCAGCTTCATTTAATTCAGCATTATGTATTAGTGTCGCACCTTTTGTAGATGCACAGTGTACAATAACATTTCTCACATAGACAGCGTGCTCATTTTCCTGCAGCCTTTAGATTTATCTAAAGGTGATGTCTTGTTTTTCTTGCCTTTAAAAAACAAAAATCTTAAGAAGACCAGCACATCATTACACAGCTACACTCAAGATCAAGCTCTAAAAAGGCCTGTTTACAACTATTACATAAACTAATATTTCCCAGTGCATCGACCAAAACAACTGAGATAATCTTGGATTTACCAAAAATATCAGTACGAATCCTAAAAGCACTCTAAATTCTATATGAATATAAAGATATCTTTCAAATATAAAGATAGTGAGTCAAGCAGTGACGTAAGGCTGTTATAAAGTAGGTCTGTTTAAATATTGTCTCTGTGCTTCAATATAAGACTTATTCTCTTTAATCCCTGTTTTCTAAATGAATCATCAGGTCATTAACCATTGATGAACGCCTCCCCGTATTTAGTTCTCGAAGTCTCGCCCTCTCTGGGATGTTTACTTTTTTAAGCCAGACATGTTAATAACCTGTTAGCAGTTAACTTTATCAACTTTTTCTACAGCTTTTTCACTCTTTTGTTGTCCCTGTACCACTTTTAAAATGTGTTGCTGGCATCCTTTCTCATCATTTCAACATTTGTCACTTCTCATCATTTGTATGCTTTCCTTTATACTAAAACTGCATTTTAATGATCGGAAAATCACAGCATTGCATTTTTAATTATATTTTACTCAGCTTACCACCTTTTATGTGGTATAATTATCACCTCTTCTTCCTCTAATATCTGTGAACACGCTGGTTGATTACAGTGTCTGAGTCAAACTCGTGGAGCAAATGGGTGTTTTTTTGTGTTTAATTAAGCAGTGAAACCTGGCAACAGCAGATTATTGTGCACTAGGCAAGTTCGCCAGTCTTTGCCTAGAAATGAGAACGATTTTATCTACAACACCAACTCCAAAAATGGTAAATAAAAGCCGATTGCATGTGTGTGTTAATCTCATGAACTCATATTTTATTCACAAGAGGACACTAAAAAAATGTGTTTAAACGTTTAAATGTCTAAACTGAGATTTTTCACTATGTTAGAAAAAATAATTGAATTTGATGTGCCAATAAAAGTTAGGATGGAGACAACAAAAAAGGAAAAGCAACATTTTGCAACTAATTAGGTTAGAAAAAAGAAAACTACAACAAAGAAGATCCTGGACTGTTGAACAGCTAGAATCCTATAACAAACAAGAATGGGACAAAATTCCTCTCCCAAAAGTCAAACAGCTGGTCTCCTTAGTTCCCAGTTGTTTACGGGCTAGTTAAAAGAAAAGGGGATGCTACACCGTGGTAAACTTGACCCTGTCCTAACTTTTTTGAGAAAATGTTTAATATTTTTCTTAAAATTTTATATTTTCTCTTTTTAAACGTTTAATATGTTTTCTATGTTCAACTGAAAATAAAATAAAGGTTTGTAAGATTCCCATCACTGTTTTTATTTACATTTTACTGATCATCTCAATGTTTTTTGAAATTGGGTTTGTCTGAAATCAGACTGTGAGACTCAAATTCTCCATCAAACAACCTGCTGTGAATGAAAAAAAAAAGGATTGTGTTCATTTAGATTAATAAACTACTTTCACTGAAAGTAAAGTACTCGAACTTCAGACAAAAGATCTGAACCCAACACAACATGGTGTGAAGTGAATAATGCAGTGTGGCAGCAATGTCAGACACACAGAAAATGACTCCTGAGAAACCTCAGTGGGGGAGACCTGTAGGCCAGGCTTCTCTCGCCTTGCCACAGCAAGGTCAGTGTGGATGGGCTACAAACATTGGCCATAGGCAGCACTGAGACAGCAGCCTTTATCATGGACAGACAAAAACAGACAAGGGGAGCTGCAGCTAACTTACCGATGGGGATGACCACTCCCAAAACAGCCACAGTGAGGTTCTCACCCAGGAGGAAATGCTCACTTCCAGCTGCAGGGAGAGATGAAGCAAGTGAGAGGTGTTAGAGCGACAGGAGGAAAAGATGGAGGAGCAAGAAAGGATAAAAGTGAGAAAGCGTGCACGAGGAAAAAAAAAGTGTGAGAAATAGAGTGAAAGATAAGCGGTGCAGTCAGGAAGGACGAGGTGGCGGAAAAAGAGGGGCAATAAAGACCACGAGGTGGGGAATGAGTGATCATGCGTGCACAGATGTGAGTGTGTTGCAAAGAGAAATGAGGGGAAAGAAGATGGAAAAAGTTCAAATTTTCCCTCAATGCAACCTTGACCTTCTACACTCCATCCATCTGGGCTCCATTAGACACCATTGTGACTCTATCGTTCATTTTCATGCAACATAGTTACTAATACGCTTATTAATGCACACTTTCATGGTTGCATATATTCCCTTAAAGAGACCCAATACACTACCGCCTACGCAGAGCTCAATTTATGGCGGGAACAATGACAGTTTCAAGGTGAGAAACAGCCATCCATTACTGCTCTTAAAGCCAGATGACTGGCTGCTGGGGCTTGTAGATACGTCACTTTAATGCCATCATTACAGCGAGGGTGAGATTGTTAGCTACATTATGAGCATGAATGAAACCATCAGATGTGGTATTTGGTAGGAGATGAGGCCGCTCAGGTGAAAGTGGCGCTTTGTCAGAGGACTGTGCCTGATTTTTTTCCAAATCATGCAGAGGACCCTCGGTGGACATGTGAGAGATGTTAATTACAAAGGTTTGGAGCACCTGACATATCCTCAATTCTGAATGTAAGACTAATGGTTTCTGTCACATATCATCATATATCTTTTTTTCTTCAGACTCAGAACTGATAAACACAATTTACAATTCACAGCCCACTTACAGTGTTGTGAGACGCTGCTGTCTCCTGCAGGTGTGGTGGAGAGAATCATAGTAGTGGCAGTGGAGTGGGAGCCCAACGCCTTCGATTCCTGCGAGGACATAGGCTTGAGTGTGCTGAGGGGTGTGAGAGGCTCAGGGGAGCCAGATGGAGCTGTGGTCAAGCGAGGGATTGCATCCGCCTGTGACACTCCTCCTGTTCCCTCTGTCGCTCCAGTGCCCGGAGTAAATTCAGTGGGGGGTGAAGATGTTGCTGTCATGTCATCTCTTGGCGCTGCTGCAGGCAAAGTCATAGCAGAGCGAAAGCTTTCAGCTCAAGAAATGAGTGTAAATGTCTTAAAGTGTTTGAAAAAGACAGGAAGGACCACAACAGTCATCACTTTATGATTAAAATCTTCATAGAATGATGCTGCAAGATCCCTTATAGAACATATTCAATCATTAAGCAAACTAAAAATCAACATTTACCTAACATAAATTCAACAAAAATACAATCAGCCAAATAGATACTGTGTTACTATTAACACAGTATATGTGACATATATCAATTTACATTAGGAGAATTCAAACATAAGGTCCGCAGGCCAGAATTGGCCCAGAAAAGACCACAATCGGGTCGAGTGGATGGCTTTGGAAAATGTTAAAGGGGCATAAATTTTGCACTTTTACCTTTATTTTCATACTTTTTACAGCATTTCCTACTAATAAAGACCTGCCATACACACTACACTAACATAACTACAGTATGTAACTAACTTTGTGTTAAACAGTTAACAGACAGAAAAGTTCCATTTTTTTTCAATATCCAATATAAGAAGAATGTACTATAAATTTACAAAATTCGGTGAATTAACAAGTAAAGTACAAGTAACTTGTACAAGTACAAGTAAAAGTAATTTTACAGATTTATTGCTTACATTTAAATATTTAGGTTATTTATTTATTTGCACTTTTTTCTAAAGCAGAACCTTAATATCGCTGTAGCTCATTAGGCTCACGATCCATAACAATTCACGGATGTTGGACGTAAAACTACAAATATGACCTTGAACTTTAAGTCTTCACCTTCACACTGTGTGTAAGTTTTGATGAAATTCTGACCAAAATGTGGCAAGAGCTGTGATTCTTGTGATTTGTGGAAGGAAGGACAGATAAACAACAGCAAAAGAGCATTGGTTTTATGCTTAACAGATTGTTTGGATGTGGGTGTACGATGTACAATAAGAAAAGCTGTTTTTGGTTTGTTTTATTTTAATTTGTTGTATTGTTGATGTTTTTTAAAATGTTAATAAAGATATAGGTGCATATAAAAATTTTCTGATAAAAACATACTGGTGCATTCCTCATGAGAAGCAGGATCCAATTATCTCCACAGTAAACACAGCATACAAAAAGCCCCCTTAGGTGTTATTGATCATTAAACACTCCATTACCACCCAGCCTCACCTGGCACACAGCCTCTCATCTCAGGCCCCAGGTCCTGTCCATCGGGGCAGGCGCAGGTGTATTTGGGGGAGTGTTCAGTGATCTGTGGAGCCTTAAGACACAAATACTCACAACCTCCATTGGCTACGCTGCCCAGATTACAGCTGTCTGGGCCTGGAGACAGTAAGAGAAAGAAAGACGGAGACAGGGAGAATTACACGGCTGTGGTTATATAAATAAGATTAACATTAATGCAATGTGAGGAGATAACACAGCCGGGAAGGCACAGTGGTCGTACTTTATTGTTCCCCACTGTGGGCACTGCTGAATTCCCTTTAAACAAAGTTAATTACTTTATGTAAACAAAGGCTCCAGAAACATGCAAAGAATAAAATCTGGTAACATACAGAAATGTGACCAGTTGTGCTACTCTGTCAGGTACATGTCCACTGTGTTCATCCCAGAGTCTCATTTCTTAACAAAAACAATGACAAAGGTGTACGAAGATCAAACTGGAAAAAATGGTGATGAAATTCAGTGAAAGATAAAATATAAATGGGCACAGACAATGCACTGGGAAGTAAGAGAGAATGACAGAGACAGATATGGAAAGTGACATGCAAGGAAAAAACACACACATATCACATTCATGATTAAGTGCTCTGTTCAGTTCAGTTTGGATCTGGATTGTCCCATTAGAGGAAACTGAGTTGAAGGCAGAGTTTGAACACAGCGTGAATGTACGGCTGCTTTACTCGCTCTACTACAATCACAGGGCTCACTATTACTTATACATGCGCCTAGGATGATATGGACATGCAGAAGAGGTGAAACTCAGCTCACATAATCAAAGGCAGGGGATGAAACTGTTGTTGGAAATGCCTAAGGACACATGCAAGTGCCTCAATCACACAAACACACACACCTTGTGGCTGTCGAAGCTGGTGGAAGACCACAATGTCATGGGGGTCATTAAGGTTTTCAGCAAGGGCATGGATGTCTTCCCCGGTCAGCCTGTTGGCCATGAAGACTGCTGCTTTGTCTCTGTCTGTCCAGTAAATACGATCCTAAGACACAGGAGAAAAACATGACAGGTCAGAACTAGTTTGTTAGAGTCTTGTAAAGTTTGACTCATATATTTAAAAGCTGTCTTATATTGTAAAAAGTATTGTTGAATTTTATTTTATCCTCAGAGTGAAGAACGCAGTTTGTTATTTTAACAGTGGTATCTGATTGGTGAACCGTGTCATCAGATCCCTGAAGTCAGAGTGTTGTATCAGAAATAAACTGCAGAATCTGCGCTGCAGTTAAATCACCGTCCTGCAACAACTACATGCAGCAACAATTCTGTTTAAAATCTGTGAGGTTTTCCTTGGACTCTGAATGTAAACAGTTAAAGTGATTTCTGTTTGATGTTCATTGGATAGAGATGGAACGGATTTCCAACAGACACCAACAGATTTGGGACTTCTACCAATTTACAAATAGACTGAATGTAATCAGTGGTGTTTCTAGAGTCTGTTGGAGCCGAAGGCAACAATTCAAAAGGGGCCCCTTTAAGCTACGTCAACAAGTCGACTGTTGCTGTCACGGTTTTGACAGTCAGCATGCTAACATCACAGCTAGCAGAGCTGGACACACCAGGCAACTAATGTTAAACATGAACGTAAACAAAAGAAACAATGTGACACTAGTGGAAATTCAGTGACCAAAGTGTTTCTCTTCCACAGTTCAGGTTAGACTAACAGCGTTAATTATTTAACATTATGTTTAATTGTTTAGGCTTTTCTCTCTTCCACTTGATTTTCAGTGTGTAGCTTTCGTTGTCGTCATTAGGTTTATGCAAACAGAGTCAGATGTCTCCTACTGTTGCAGACTTTTCACGTTGCAATTGGCTCCAGACCTGGTCCCTGTCTTCGAAGCAAGCATTTCGTTTAGTAATAGTTTTGGTTGTACAGTTGTTCCCAACCACTGTTTTCCTTAGTGTGACTATATCATGAAAAGGGGTCTGAAAAGAAAAAGTGACCAAGAAAAAGGACACAAGCTGCCCTTAGCTTGTCACTCTGGACGGCTAAATGCTGTCAGTACTTGTCTGATGATACCAGTCCAACTTATTTCAGAAGAAGAAATAAAGAGAAAATTAGGGAAAGGGAAATATGCACTTGGAAGTATTTGTTGACAGACATCGTCTAACCCATTAGCTTCTGCAGTAGAGCGAGCATGTTTAATTGGCTTTTAATGTGATCATTAAGATGATGGAGGAAATGCAAAGGAGTTTAATTGTAAATAGGAGGTTGCTATTCATGGAGCAGCAGTGCAACAATAAACAATGATGTCTTTTTATATAAGAAAATCAAATCAATTATTTGATTTTTAAAATGTTGCAACATTCTGGGATGTATTTTCAGCAGCACGAGGCTTTAAATAATTAAAACCCATTTAATATAGATCACAAAACAGCAGCACAGGCTGAAGTTTTAACCCTGCTGGTTTTTTATTAATAAACTTTTTGCTTTCTTTCCCTAGTTAACCTCATCAACAGTTTTAAAAAAAAGAGTCTTAGATAGGAAGTGACATGTTTTTTACAGTTGCCTTAGAAACCACAGGCTAATCCTCAGCGAGTGCCGAGACAACAGGCCTCGCTACACTCGAGTGTGTACGTGTGTGCTTGCGTTGAGTCAGTCACTGAGTCAGAAAGAGATGGTACTGTAATGTGATGTACAATACAACAAGACCCACTCAATAACACTGAACTGGTGTATGTCCAATTTGCTGAACAAGAAGGTCACCTTGTAGTCACAACAGGGCAGAGAGCAGAGACGTCCCGATCGATTATGTGTTACAGCAGAGGGAATTTATCATCATTTCTCTGAGCGCTCTCTACAGCGCTGGCACAGGCCGGACTTACAGCACAGAATGCAGTAGAAAATCCTCAAAGTTATGCTACACTTATTAAATGGTAAACTGTGCGAACATGTAGAGGAATTTAACATTTTTAAAAATATTATAAAAATATTTATTACATAGAAGTGGCAGAATGTAGTCATAATCCAATTTAGTAAATGACTGAACTTTACAAGCTTCATTATACTTTTATACTGAACTTATTTTACATTTAGGACAACTTCAGGCACATTTTAAAAATAACACCTCTATTTGCTCTCTAGGTCACAAATATAATTATATTATATACACCAAAGCGGATAGTTTCAAAGATCCACGCCTGTAAGTTTGGTCTGCTTCTGAAGGAAACCTCTGCCTGTGGTCTCCCCTAGGGAGGCTGATTTTAAAGGATGTTCCTGTAACAGGAGTTTGCAAGCAAAAGCACGTTTGCACACTGGCACGGATGTGTAGGACTGCTTGGCACCAGTCCAGACTGAAGGTTTCTAAAGGCCCTGACATAACATGCACAGAGGGAAACTGGCTGACAACCAAAAGCTCAAGTGTGTGTCTGTATGTGTGTGTTGCTTTTGACTGCTCCCTTCTCTTAGCTGTTTCTGTTTAGTATGCTCAACCAATCAGTCCCATGAGGGAAAAACAAACAGAACACACACAAGGACACCCACCGACTGAGCATGAAATAAATTGAATTCAACAGTCATTACGTTTGGGCTCCCTGTGCCTCTGCAGGCCCCCATTGAGGCTAATGAGAGAGATGTAGATATGATGAGATGTGGGAGGCTGAGTGATATCATGGACAACTGCCCAAAATCCCTGAAAATCTATGCTGAGTTCTACAAAATGAGGCAATGGAATAAAAGGAGTAAACACAAACCTCAAAAACAGCCAGGGCGTAAGGGTGCCCCAGTCTCTCCACGGACGACATATGCGTCCTGCGGTGAGCTCCGTTCAGGTCCACGCTGGCTATGAGGTGTAGTTTGGAATCCACCCAGTACAGACGGCGGTTGGCCACATCTGCGGAGTGCAAACATGCACACAGACAAACACACAAACATGTAGATAGGAATTTCCCGAGCTGAGTGGAAATTGATTGTCCTTGCGGTAAGCACTCTCGCACTCTGACCAGCAAATCCCTTTAGGTGATATCGATTACTTTAGAAATGTCAGATTCTCACCATTACACAACAGCAAGTTTTACTGTGTTGATCTATAACACCTGAAACATTTTCAATATCATTCCGAAGCGGCCATGATAACTTTGTAAAACTACTTCTTTCCATTATCGTTAAACATTAACTTGTGCTATTTCAATTACTTTTGACCTTTTATCAAAAATGAGCTGATTGAATGCATCGGCTCCTTTCAGGTCTGCGCTTCAGGCACATTCACAACAGCTGTTGAGGAAAAAGAGTAAAATATAGCACTGTGCACGATATAATGAAGAACAGCTGTTCTCCCCTCACCCAGTGTGATGCCGTTGGGCCACTCAATGTTATCAGCCACCAGCACCTGTCGGTCCACTCCATTCATACCAGCCTTCTCTATTTTGGCTCGCGTGCCCCAGTCTGACCAGTACATAAAGCTGGAACAAAGACACCAAAGTCATTGTGTTATTATCCAGTTAGGGTTTTAGCAGTTATTAGTCCCACGGCATTGTTCTGCTAAGTGGTTCGGCAGTAAGCCATCACTGTCACTGTCCACTACTTTAATTTAGCTCTCCTCTTTTGCTTTTTTTTTACTTTGCTGTTTCAGTTCTACCCAGCATAAGTAGGCTCCTTTACTAACCGAATAATAAGAATAGTAATAATAATAACAATATGAGAGCTGCACCAAAATATTTGTCCTGGAAAGATGAAAAAAAAGCTGCCTAAAGTTGCATAAGCAATATGCAGCCTAAAACAATCAGATATACATAAGACTGCAAAACTAGGGCACACAAATGTCTTTTTCCCCCACTACAGGCTATGCAAAAGCAAAGGTAATGCCATCCAAGATTTGTGGAAGTGATTTTTTGGAAGAGAAGGGCAGAGAAAGGGAGACATTTCTACAACAAAGAGTGCTGTAGGGAATTCTTGTAAAAGATCTCTGACAAGTGCACATTTCGGAGCTGTCCTTTCAGCACCACAAAACTACAATACAAGTCAAAAGACCACCAATATTAGTGTTACGTCTCGTACAAATATTTCACTATCTCCCATCTGCTCTAATACCAGCTTACAGTGTAAGTGTAATTGTAAACGTACATGTAACAGCATATTAGGATTGGAGCAGCTACAGCATGGGCCTCTGACACAGAGGACAAGTTTGACAAGTTGACAGCATTACTGTTTGCAGCCTTTGTCCTCGCTGATGGAGTATGTGATTGCGGTTTGAAAATATGGTTATTAGATCCCTCACCTTGGTATGCAGGACAAACAGGACCATTTTGTCATGACTAGAAGCTGAGCAGTGGTTGTAATCGCTTACACCATTAACGTCTGTGAGCACTCTGCTTTCATTTGGATTGCCATGGCTGTGATTTACATTGAGCCAAATCCCAACATTGTTAACCACCAAATTTAAAAACTGTTATCTGGTATGACTTCAGCACACTTTGAATGGTTATTTGGCGATATGAGCGAGCAATCAAAGCAGTGAAGACACAGTAATTTACATTCACTTCTATGTAAATGTTTATTACTGGCATTAAGACAATTTTGTCCAAACTGTTATTCAGTGTAAAGCATTTCTGTGGTGTGTGTGTGCCTGCCTCACCAAAGCACCTTTGTGTGTCTATTTATGTTTACTTTGTGGCTGATTTTTTTTTTTTAATCTGCATTTGTATAACCAAAACACAAAAGCTGCAGAATCACAGCCTGGCACCATTTCATAAAGCTCCTCAGGCTGTCAAAAACTATCAGGATGTTAAATGGGTCAGAGTCTCGATACTCTGGATTCTCATATACAACAAGTGTTCTCATACTGAATATTTATCATTAGACGTGGACCCAGAAGAAATTGCTAAACATATCTCTGTTTAAGGTTAACGCCACCATCATGTTTAAAATTATGAAAGAGGACAAAAAGTATAGTATAGAACTAGATGGGAGGGCATCCTATGTGAACTCAGTTCGACCTTATTATGTGCTGATATGCTAAGTGTTATGTAAATTCACAGCATGAAGCTCAGCAATTAGCATACTTTTTTAAAATGCATAAACCGTGATAATTATGGATCTTGTCTTTCAGTTTCTTTAATACTTGGTACTAACAGTGCAGATGTCTGGTGTTGTATGCATACATCTCCACTTCCTTACCCATGGTGCGGATCCAGTGCTATGGCTCGGGGTTCGCTCAGGTCAGTGCTGATGAGGACACGTCTTTTGGTGCCGTCCACCGAGGCCACGGAGATGGATTTGTCCCCTGAGTCGGTCCAGTACAGGTTGTGTTGGAGCCAGTCCACAGCCAGTCCTACAGGGGTCTGCAGAGATGATTCTACCAGTGGCACCTGCTGGGAGGGGTCACTGGCCTCGTGGATGAAGGCACTGCGGGTGGAGCAGGAGGCGGGAATGCGGAAGGAGAGAATGAGGGAGAGTTTTGAGGGGATGAGAATATGTAAGGGATAATCTACATCAAGCCAGCCATTATTACAAAATCGATGTACAGAAAGATTGTGAGGCAGAGCCTGGTTGGCTGCCTGCAGGGCACTATTTTGTGATAATGAGGATGTATACACAATCCGTCTTATCATGTGGCGCCCTACCAGAAGATTTATTACTATAAAATATTGATTTTTAGTGACTGCACTCAGAGCCAAAGAATTTTACCTGCTTGTTTAAAAAATAATTTAGTACTGATTAAACTCCAACTGAAGAAGAAAAACTCCAATCACAAGAGTAAATCTAGCATTAGCAATCAATCAATCAATCAATAAGTGAATGACACAGTTATATAGCTGGCATGTTCTTCTTTGTTATGCAAGTTAAGTCTTTTGGCACATTCATTTGACAAAATATAAGCGGACATAAAGTGATAATAACACAAACGGGACACACCCCAACAGATAATATATGACGAAGAGCAATTCTCCATTCTTCCTCTGAAGTGAAGAGACTGCAGAACAAAGAATGGGGCTGATATGGGAGCTACAGCCTTGGGCAGTGTTCAGGTTCATCCTGGGGTTAGCATCCTTCTTAGATGGACCACTTATCAGAATAGACAAGGCCTCACTCAGGGTTTGCCCTGCTCACTAATGATTTGACCCCCAGCAGAGGTGTGAGGCGAGGGCAAGGGAGCTGTGCTCCCAAACAGGAATTTCAATTTTAGTTTCCCCAGAGATTTTTTTCCTCTTAACATCAATTTTATAAAGAGAACACAGTGCTCCAATTAGAAGACACTCTGGGGAGAAAACGTAGTTGGGATAACAAAAGGAAGGGTGAAATTCATCTAAAATAATAGCAGGTCTGAGCCATCGGCTAAGCTGATTGAACCCAAAAAACATCAAAAGCATAAAGGAGAAGATCTAACTACATCACATACAGGGAAATTTCATCAGTGTGCATCGGTGCAAGATTTATGAAATCGTGTTTCAAAATATAATTAAAGCACAGTTCTTTTAAAAATCAGACATTTGAAAACCACAGGTGGATTGCAAATAGATGAAAGTAAAACATCTTTGAGTGGTTCATATTTAGAAATATTGATGATTTTTAGCAGAAAAAAAACAAGTCAAAATCCTTCCAGAAGCAAGCGAGGCATTCTGAAGAAGCTGTTTTTAGGCAGTCAGTTCAAAGCTTGATTACCTTTCATTTCAAAGGTTGTGCAGACATATAAATTGCATGTAAAGAATTCCCAGTCAAATCTGACAAAAACCTTATAAAGACTTTGCCACAAAACTTTGTCAAAAAGTTCTTCTCCCCCGAAAATGTTCCTTGCATCACTGGCTTTGTTCAGCGTCGTGTCTCTTTCTTATAATGCCTCTGGTACGTCTTCATATTTCAAATATATTTGTCTAGTCGCTGACAATGCAGGCGTTTTGATTAAATGAGGCATAGTGAAAAATGTAAAAATTGCTTAGAAGATAAATAAACATTTGTCCAAGCTGTGAGGAATCTATTGTTTATGCTGCAGTTTGTCAGCAGTGTTATGTAAATCCTAAATACAATTGTTTTCACAAATTATTTAAAGATTTAGAAACTCAAAAACTATTTTTTTACCTGTAGATTTTCCGGTGAAATCGATCACACCAGAAAACACGGTTGTTTGCCACATCCAGGTCCAGAGCCACAGCGTTCTTCTGTGTGGATACCACCTGACTGTAGTCCCTCTTCACTAAGTCAATGCGTCGGATCTCATGTCGGTTGGTGAACAGTAGGTAAGGGCTTTTACCTGCACGCGAAGAAACGAACATTTCAGGGTGTGTTTTTGTGCAAGCAGGCACAAACAACACAGGCCCGGAGTCAGGGTCAGAATATGGATCAGCAAAATAAAGCAAAAAAAAGCAAAAAAAAGTTCAACTTCTCAATAGGAGGCAATTTCTAAAATGGGCTTATGAGGATGAATACATTGTAGGTGTGAGGAATACATTAGAGTTGGGATTTGCTTGAGTAATGCTCAAGCGAATCAGCTTTGATTCGCTTGAGTAATGCTCAAGCGAATCAGCTTTGACAGTTTAGGCGAGAAGAGGGGCCAAAGCGGGTATATCTTATTAGAAAACTGCTCTCGTCCTGGTGCTCCACAGATCATCTATGCACACATCAACATTAATATGCTTCAGATTAGACAGCAAGTGCACTGCTTTAAATCAACTTAACCTTTATCCAGTGGGAAAAGTATATCGTCTGGACTGGAAGAAGCAGTGGCTGTGCTCTTGTGTCAATAATTTAACCCACAAAGGGGAAAGATGTGAAGAAGAAGAAGAAGACAACAATAAAACAACAATAAGCTGGACAGTGTGTTCAGCACAGCATCAAAATGCACTTGGACTTGAGAACTGCTGACCCAGATGGGAAATGCTGCATGTCAGGGAATGATTTAGACATTGCTCTACAGTAATAACAATCCGGCTTCACCGCAGTGTTAAAAGCACTGGAACATAATGTGATGCTGGAGAGACTAAAGTCAATACTCTAAATATAATCTTTTTTCACAAAGATAAACAGCATCAAGTTTGCACGATACTACTCAATATTCTCTTCTAACAAGAGTGAAGGCACAATAATTGTTCATTAAAAACAGCTGAATAGTTGGTGTATTGATCAGTGTGTTGTACATCATTAAGTTGTACGCTCCTTATTATCTTCGCCTTGCAAATATAAATATATATCAGAGTTACCTTTGCATCTGGCTGCACCTCTTTAAACAGCAAGCTGACGGCTTTTGCACCGGCAATGCAACAAAACAGACATAGGCAAACATACACTAATTTGAATAAGATATATTCTTACCCTTTTCCAGGCTTGCAAATATAGAAAAATAACAATCTGCCACTCAGTGAATTTTACTCATATGCAACAGAATAATGATAGGCTTCACTTCCAAATACCTTGCCATGTACACCTGCATTTTATATAAATATTAATTACATGCACAGCTGAGAGATGCAGATCTTATCTGGAATGCATCTCAAAGCATTTAACGTAATCACTAGTTATTACATTTTCTATTCCCAGGGTTATTTGATTTCATCAGCACAGAAAGTGTGACTGCTACTAACAAGACAAAAAATGTCTACAGAGATGTCAGCAGTTGGTCAGGCTTCAAGCTGGATGTTAATTTCATCAAGGTTGCTCAGAATGGGCCTTTGAGGTTTGGCTATTCGTGTAAGCACAACTAGTAAGCACAACAAAAGCAATGAGTCCATTAGGTAAATGCAAAATGTTTGTAATTTAATATATATGTTTGAGTGGTTGGAGGGTGCAATATTTAATGCTCACATCTTAGTGTACCCTGCTACCATGCTAATCAGGACCAAACACAAATCACAGCTGAGCCTGATTAGTCGAATCTTTAGTCAGAAAGCAAATTCCTAGAACAAGATGTGCTGGTGAAAATGTGTGACCTCATGGCTCGCATCACACATTTCATGTTAACCTGGATATGGTGCTATAGAAAGCTCCAGATCATTTACAATTCACCTGTCCTCTGGAATGTATTAATGTAGCCCGCTATGTGGATAACTCTTGCAGGACGCTATGAAATAATTTTGTTATTCAAGGAGATAAAAGATTTCTTGCTTTCATCTGAAGTACACACTGTGATTGGTAAATTTGTTATTAGCTATTATCATGCACTGGTTTTCGCACTTCCTCTGAGAGTGTCCTTGTTTATTTTCACACCTATTTTTCGAGCTGTCTGTTTTGGATAAGGTCACCCAGGATGCACTTAAATCAGAACCATATATAAACAGAGGTCTTAAACTATTTCCTCATAATTCTGGCCAGGAAAAGTCGAGTGGGTAAAAAAGACTAACAAAACGCGCCTGTAGGGACGGTTTTATCTGCCTGGCTATAACTAAAGCCCACCTTTTGTCTAGTAACATCTATACTGAGCCAATCTCTTTGTGACACTGCATGGTAATAGGATGGCAGCTGCAGGCAATTATCTCTTGGGGCAGATATGAAATTCTCTCATTAATGGCTCGCTTGCCTCAGTTTCCCTTTTGACAGTCTGTGTTGTAGCCTCATTGTAGTATCGCAGTCCCGCACGTCTTCTCTTTTTGCCCTTTCCTCCGTCTTCCAGCCTAAACTCTGAATCATGACAGTGACGTTTAGGACCAAGCGTTCTCAAAAAAATAGCGATTACAATGACAGCATTTCCAACCCCTCTAAAGGGGAAAATTCTCCCCTGCTGGGTTCATGGGCTGTCACAGCCAGACGTCATTTTCATTGCCTCAAAACCAAGTGACTCAACTGCTGCATTTGCTGCAATTTGGCTTCTGACACACAGCCAGAAACACTTCTCTCATGGCAATGATAAACTGATAGCTAACGCACTGGGCAGCCATGCAGAGAAAAGTACACAAGCGTTAACAGAGGCAAGTGGGCAGACACGACACACACGCAAACACACACATGCAAATGCTGAGCTTTGATATTAGCTTAGCTTAATTGAGGAAAACTAAATAGCAGCATTTGACAGCCACAGGGACAGAACCAACACATTTCATTTGACTGGCTCTTTCCTGCCAATTAAATAATAAAACTCTGCAGGGAAATGAAGTGTAAACATAAAATGGCCTCTGCATGCAATCCTCTTGCTAACAGCTTTGAGCCATAGTTGGAGGTCAAAAGACATCAGCTGACTTTGTTCTCCACTAGTCAAACAACTGTTATCAACAAGCTGAGCGGGAGGCTGGATTAAATTGGTGTAATTAGCCTCCACCGTGACTCAGCCAGGTACCCCTGAAGAGTTGCTATACCTAATTATAAGTGTTCAGCATCACTAAACATCAGTCTGTCACTCGTGAAGCGGTCTAATGGGACAGGACCCAGAGGACAAATTCGGTCTGAGAAAAACAGAGCGGTTGCCTTGGTGATGTGATTTTTGTTTTATGTGTACTGTTATGTCAAGTGCACAAACACCTGCAGAGAAATAATAAGAATATAACAGTTAAAAGATGTTTCCTGGTTATGACAAGAGGAGGGGTTAACAATGTAGTACAGAAGAGAGTGCGGTGCAGTGTTGACGCATTTCAGTATCTGAGAAAATGTGCTGTTTACCTGAGGCACAGGTTCAAATAGACAGGGTTAACTTAATTCCTCTTTTCTTACTGTAACTCACCTTCTGCTTTGCAGGTCTTAGTGACCGGGTCCATCTCGTATCCTTCGTAGCACTCGCATTTAAAATCCCCTTTGTAGTTTATGCAGATCTGGCTACAGGCATCCGGGTTCTCACACTCATCGATATCTATAGGGATGAGAGGATTATCAATCAGCTGAGAGACAAAAACAGTCAGACAGTGACAGCAAATCACTAATAATCCCTTGTGAGCTGTGACAGATGAGAGTGGAAACTAAATTCAGGAAATGTAAATATAGAAATTCTTTTCAATGACATGACTACAACAGGGAGGTAAAAATGTACATTTTATGGCTGGAATTTTTGCAGTTTTAGGGAAGAAAGGAGTCAACAGGGAGGCAGGGTGGATCCCTGCTGACGTCTTTTGACCTGATTCTTCTCTGGGTGTGATGGCGAGCTGCTAAAATGATAGGAAGGGTGTGAAGGACATACTATAAGCATGTGTGACAGGAGTAAGACTGCACAACCTCCCCTGTGGGAGCGATGGGCAGGGAACAGAGATGGACAGCATGAGAGCTGCAAGCTGCCCAAAGCGGTACACTACACAAATGCACAAACAGATTTATACTGGCTTGGTCAGCAGCCAGCCTGCCACTCTGTTTCTGAAAAACACTTTATATTTCTCTATTTACCTCCACAAGTCTTTTTGTCTAGCAGCCGGTAGCCGGTAGGGCACCGACACTCAAAGCCAATTGGTCGGTCCACGCAGACATGGGAGCACCCGCCATTATTGATCATACACTCATTCAGTCCTAGAAGACAAAGAAAAGGAGACAGGTGTCAAAAGCAGCCGTTCATTTAAGAGGAAGGTCAGGCAGTAGGTCATAGTTTCTCATCTCATTTAGGAAAGGACTTTTCCTGCTCAACTATTACCCTGTAGCATAATGACTTGTCATGTTTTTAAAAGATAAATAAGTATGTGTGGCACACGGGTGGCAGTAATCTCTATGATATCTCAGCTTCTGTACTCGACTCTTTTCCATCTTTTTTGAATTCTTATCAGATGTTCTCAAAAGCAGAAGAGGAATCAAAGCGACACGCAGGCATCACACACGGCAGGCTTATAAAGCTTGAGAATCAGGTCCATCTGCAGGGATGTGAAATATGTGTGAAGAGGGGATTAAAGCTGTGAACTGGGATTTTAAGACGTCCCACAAGGGTCTATCACAGGAGGGAGGGAGCACATCTAAATTAAACAGGTGCGCTGCCTGCATCGGCAGGATCCTAAAAATGACAGAAGCTGAAAAATAAAATGTGAAAACACAACAAACAACACGCTCTCTTTTAAAACTAGGTCAAAGCAGCTGGCACAGACAAGGTGGGCACACAGTAAATTAGACAGAAGTAGTTAGACGTAATTGTGAAGCATAAAATATTTTAACCTCATAGCAAGAAGAAAGCAAACATCACTGACTGACACTTCAGGTTCAGGTACTTAACCTCGTCTAGAAATTTATTGAATAAATCTGCAGGTAGCAGTTTTGTATCATTTGACTGCTGAACATACATTAATTATTTATATAGCTCTTTTATTCATGCTAGATTTGATAAAAATCTGTTAACTGAGCGCATCTTAAATGGAAGCTTAACTCAGTAAAAGCTAAGATAAAAGAAAAACATTTAAACAGTGCAGAGTTTTTCAGAATAAAGTGAGGCTCCACAATCTACAAAGGAAAACTACAATCTTAAATCTGCCAACAGTTTGTTGCCCAGTCTACACATTTCACTCCAGCCAGGTAGCTTTATGTCATGAGTCAGTGAAAGAAGAGCCACAGCAAACTCCCCACATAGACAATCACTGGTTTCAAAATGAAGCCGTAGTGCTTTCCTTTGAGTGAGCCAGTGTGATTAGCGTGTATGTTATTGTGCAAAAAAACGTAATGTAATGTTTTGTGTTCAGTTTTATAATGACACACTCAGTGTTGAGCCTCCCTAGCAGTGCAGAGGAATCTACCTGGCTGCAAGCATTTTCCATCCCCTAAAAACGACCCTGAAAGAACTCCTACAGGGACAGTTCCTGCAGCACACACACAACACACACAAAGGCCTGAGCTGCCCTAAAACAGCCCTCGAGTTCCTGGAATATTGCCTAGTCTTATAATCCAGTATGTGGGCTTTGCAAAGAATTTCATTGTGAGAGGGCACTTGCAGTGTTAAATTGCATACTTTTCTATTGCTAATGTATTTCATATGTGAGTGAATGTTTTCATGCAAACTTCATGGTGTTTTTTGTTTGGTTTTTTAATGTGCTGTGAATGAATACAGTTTTGGCCTGGGTCTTGTGTGTGTTTTGAGATTTTGTTCTGGACTCTTTTCATTCCTTTGGATTTAAGAAATATTCACAATCAAGCTCTGTATTGGTTAGTCTCGAGTTTAGTATTCTCTAGTGTCTCTGAGGGTTTTTTTTTAATTTCTGGTTCTTGTTTGATTATGTTAGTTCGCTTTCGTGTCCAATACATCCAAGTCTCATCTCTGTGTTGTCATCAGCGTCTCGTATGGAAGTCAGTCTTTTCTCTGTGTTTCATTACCCTTTTTGTCTCCCCAGTCGTGTCACGGTGTCTGGTCTCTCCATGCTTGTCTGCTTTCACTGTCATAGGAAGTTCATTTGTCTTCAGTCCTGTTTCCTGTGTTTCAACATGTGTCACCGTGTCGTTTTAGCTCCCGTTCCTGTGTCCACGCGCCTTAATGTGGGTCTCAATGTAGGTGTGTTAGGTCCTGTTTAATCTTGACAGTCATGGTCGCGTGTGTGTATGTGTGTATGTTCAGTTTTGCTTTCCATGTTTCATTACTTAAGATTCTGTTCAACTGTGCTCTCAGGTGTGTCCACTCTGCTCTCTACTCCTATATAAATACTGTCTGCATCACCCTCTTGGTATATGCGTCTGTCAGTCTGTTGACTTGTTCATAATCTTCATAATCTGTTCAGCAGCTAGCCATGATTGCCATCTCTCTGGTATTTGTTTTTGGACAGATAGTGTAGGTCGTGTTTGGTTTGGTTTTTAGATACATTGTGGCTGAAAACAGCTGTATGCAGCAGCCAAAAATCGTATGTGAGCAGTGAGAATGAACCAAAACACGGAAGCTACAGGAAAACATCAAAATAAAGAGCTAAAACACTTTGAAATGCTCTTTAGTGCTGAGTGGAGCAGGGCGATATGACCAAAAATATTTATCACGATATACATTTGAAAATTTGCGATAACGATATAACTGACAATATAATTGACACTAGACAAAAAACGTTACGACTCCACAACTTTATTAGTGCAAAACAAACCATCAACGTATTTTCACTTAAACAAGCAGCTGTTTTTTATGTGCATTAAAGTTATATAAAAATTTAACAGTGCAAATGCAAATTATTTGCTGACAGTTTAACCAAAAGGCGTTTCCAGTGGAAATTGGCCGACATATCCTCAGCATAACCATGTATAATATCCACAAAACTTAAAAAGAGGATATACACACACAATACAGTAATATTATGTTGAGGCACAGCACGTATCACCCCGCGAGGCTCCTGCCTACAATAGCCGTAATGCTCCGACAATCCATCAAGCGGTGCGGGTTCGTAGCTTAGCAAAGTCGTACTGAAACATTTGACAGATTTTCAAGCGCCGTGTACGACATAAAATCGTTTCGAGGTCAGTAAACACCAGAATTCATACGTAAGGCACACGGGATTATAAGGGGCACTGTCGATTTTCAGAAAAATCAAAGGATTGATTTTAAGTGTGCAGTATTTCCAAAAAACACGGTAATAACGACGGCCTGCTAGCATACTCTACCAAAAATAGGGCTTTGTTGTGTATCTGACGGACGAAAGCTAAACCAGTTCCACACCACTGAAGTTGCAGCATTTTTACACACCAGTTCTGGTTCATCGTTTCATTCAACGATCCGCTTTCGCCCTTCTCATTCTCTGTCGCTGCCATGCTTTTTCCACCATGTGCGTATGAAAACAAAGGCACTGCGCATGCGCGTTTTACCCATATTCTATCGCGATATTTCATTTTCTTATCGTTGCCCAACATTATACCGGTATTACCATGAATGGTATGATATGGCCCAGCCCTAGTGCTGAGTTGCTTGAAAAATTTATCACTGCAAGCATCACCCTGACTTGCAATAAAATATCTGAAAGTGATGTCTGGGAGCTGTAGTGATTATCTATACAACACAGGGGTATCAAGTTGTGTAAGACCTTTGTACACTGTCAAGTCGAAATTTTTCTGTTGTAATAAAAGTCAGAAATGGTTATCTATTCAAAGACTGACTGAAGGTAAACTTTGTGGAGAAATGCTCTCTTTGTGTGACTGCCAGCAGACTTTAAGAACTGCAACCGGCTGCATTCAATTCCCCTCTCTAACTCAGCTGGATGGGTGACAGCAATCTGCCACTCACAGTGGCAACTACTCTCATTCTGTCACTTCTGAATTGCCAGCAGACAGAGGAAAAGACCAAATGAAGCTGCATTTGAGGTCTCACCCATTCCTGTTTCTTTGAGAGGGGCAGGGTGGGTAACAAAGAAGAGAGAGGCCCTGTCAGCTTTTCTCTGACCATCTCAGGCAGAATTTAGAGGTCACTTTTTCCAGAAGACAAACATGACGTCTTTCCTTTCCCCCACCTTGTTTCTCTTCTCACTCGCTCTCCCTGGTAGCTCAGTTTGTACTCCCTATTTTCAGCCATTCCTCTAAGAGAATGTGATGGAGCAGTGTTAGGAGATGAATGTGTGCTGAGTAATGGGTCAGTAATGTGGTAATATGTCATTATTTCTAATGAGTTGGGGAAGATGCGGAATAGATTTGATTGAGCGTGGAAATGTATTGTCTTTATTCTCCCCGAAGTAAGGCTGATCCGGCAAATGCAATCGCTCTGAACATCGATTAATAACGTGTGTTTGAGTGCAGCGGGGTGTATCTCTATTTGTTTTCTGTCTGTGCCAGTTGGCCTACATGTTGGGAGTAAATGGTCGAGAGCGCGGAGTGATGAAGTAGGTATGTGTGGACATGCTTTTAATGAGCTGACAACAAGACCTCAGTTGAAGGAGAGAGGGAGAAAGGTGGAGGTAGATAAGGAAGAGGAGAGAGAAAAGTGAGGACACAACTCTCTGGAATATTTGCTTCACTCGTGTAATTTCCGTCTGTGGCAAAGGTCAGTCTGTTCGGTCAGCTGTCACTCTTCAGTCTAAAGTTTAAGTTTCTCGGAGGAAATATAATTTCATGAGAGTAAATCTGCCTTTAACTCTCTCATGTCAAAAAAAAGAAGAAAAATAACTACTTTTTTATTTTAATTCAAGCATCACCTTCAGTTCTTATAGTCTCTAGTTTAAGTCCAAGGGAACGGGAAGTAAAGAGGGGCAAAGGACCACTGGCCACCCAGCTATCCCAGTGTTCCACATTATTTTTAAACAACAGATCACAATATTCCTATATTAATCATTTGCCTTGACTCTAAAGCCATTTTCACTTCATGCAGTTGGATCAGACATTTACTGATCTTTACCCTCCCAGCTGCCCAAACCAAATTACACTATAACTGCACTAATGTGTGAATAGCATAGCTAATGGACAGGTGCATTCACTTCTAGGCAGCTCTATTAATACAAATGAACTGGGAATGGCTTTGTCTCCAGAAGCAGAGAGGGTTGTCTAGGGTCAGGGGTTTAATCTCTGGCCCTATTCATGTTGAAGTGACATTGGTAAGATACTAGACCCCACGCTGCCCCTGATCCATCCATTGGTGTGTGAGCATGGGTGTGACAGATACAAGTCTTTAAAGGCATAGGCGTAAAGAGTGTGATTGGGTAAATGGCAGTAACAGCCAATTTAGGTCAAAAGGACTATTTCCTGCTGTATGCTACAGTCATGTGAAAAGTTTTCACCAAAGCCAATGTAATCTAAGTTCCCCTATTAACTCCCCCTTTACAAAACATCTGGAACAATATCCTATGGTCAGATGAGACCAAAGTGGAGATGTTTGGCCATAATACACAGCACCATGTTTGCAGAAAACCAATCACAGAATATCAGCACAAACACAGAACCTGGGCATCTTAAAGTCATTTAGTCAACCATGAACTTCTCTCCTCTGCCAAATTTGTCGGCGATGATGTGAGAGACTTGAAAATCACACAGAAAACGATTACTTCCAGTTATTGGTGCTGAAGGTGGTTCTACAAGCTACTGAATTTTCTTATGTTTTCACAAGAATGCAAGACAATGTGAGACAGGACTACTGTGGAAAATATACAAGAAAATTCAGGCTAAATAAAACAAGTTCATATTAAAAACAGGAACAGCCTTCTCTTTATGAGAGAGGATGGCTGACACGCTGCTACCATTTTCAGGGTTTGCATTACTGACATTACATAGCAGCTGGATAGTGTAGTGGTAAGACTACACACCTCTGGAGCGAGTAGCAGCGCACCTGCCCAGTATCTAGTAAGGTTCCTGGCTAGCCCCCCCCTTGCTAAAAACCAGCCCTAGAGTGGCGCGGCCACGTCTGCAGCCTGTCTGCAGTTCAGGACACAAGCATTTCACTGCATGTTCACTATGTGTTGTATGTCACAAAGAAAATTTGTATTTATTTGACCAGAGATTGTGTTACTGTATCGTTAAGCAACAAAACCAACCAAGACATTTCATGACTCGTTTTTATACTCCTTTGTCTTTTGAGATTAACTTAAAACATACGCAGGACAGTGGCCCAGGAGGTAAAATCAGACTGTATCAGCACTTCCAATCCCTACCTCTCCAAACACTGCTTTTTATTTATTCATTGCAATTACACCTTTGGTTAAGAGATGAAGGTAGAGAAAGGAAGAGAGATTACCATAAAGCAGATGGACTTTCTGCAGTTTGATGGTAATTAGTACATGCAGGCTCTTGTTCTGATCATCGAAGGCTGCCTCTAATTTGACTGTGCTTCTGCATGCTTTGAAATGCAAGGTAATAGGAGGGAGGTAGTTGCACTTTGTTATGGCAAACATGATTATGCAGCTAGATTAACTGCTTGAATCCATTTACAACAGATATGTACATGCTCTGTCACTGCACGGGGCTCAAACGATGGCACACAAACGGTAACAGACAGCTCTGTTATTTTGGGAGCTGAATGTTCCCTCATTTGATACTGCTAGTAATCAAAGAAAACCATTTCATATTCAAGCAGAGAGAAGTAATAAATTCAATTTTTCTAAGCAAGCTCGTCGTAGCCATCTTACCGCATTCTTTTTTGGGCTCGTCTGATCGGTCCTTGCAGTCCTTCACTGAGTCACACACCTTGGAGCTGTCAATACATTCTCCATTCTTACATAGAAACTTGAGGGGTCCTTCACATTTCGTGGCTGGAACAGGAAAAAACCAAAAACAGATCACAATCCACACTAGACACTTCATGAAACTTTATTTCATTTGCATACTCATTCAGAGCCTTGTGCATCAACAAGTGTGAAGTCAAATTAAATATTTCCAGTCGCTGAATTACTGAAGACTCATTTGAAACCAGACGCAGCAAATATTCATATTATGCCCCACATAAAAAAAGTTTAAAAAAAAATATAATACCTACATTTTAAATTTGGTCCTGTTTCACAGTGCCAGAGTTTAATTTCCTGCAGTTTAATTTTGCACTACGTTTTTAAATTATGCAACACAGTCAGATGAGGGAGCGGTAAAGAAATTCGTCCACAATAAGCACTGGGTTGGATCCACACAATGTAACACCAGCTGCCATTATAGCAAATGATTCATACTCATGCAAGTTTCTTTGAAGGATATTTCTTTCCATGAAATGACAGCCAATTTTTCACACTGTGGTCTGCATATGGAGGAAAAGCTGCTGAATAGCCAAATACTGTACCTTTCCTCACTGTGTTGTTCTCTGTTTTCTAGTCAGAATGATTTATGTGCAGAGTTCAAGGTTACAAGGCCAGAGGAAATTTGCTCTTAGCTCATCTCCAAAATTTGAAGCCAGTCACAGAAGTCTGATATGGAAAGGAACAACTTGGAATGGACTTCATAGTGAAATGAAGGAAAAAAATGAAATAGAAAAGTGAGTAAAAGTTGATGTGCTGTGAGCAAACAGTGACCTGGAGGGCTGAAAAATGAAGAAAAAGTGGAAGTACCAAAAACTGCAGTTCCTCAAATCCCCACTTATGGTTGGTTCCATAAGTATGGCAAGCTAGGAAAACATGCTAATTGTATTAGTGTATGTCTATAAATTAGATCTGTATTCATTACATATGAAGTGAATTATTTTAAGACTTTGTTTAAATGTTGATGATTACTGTCAGGGTCCTGGGACTGGGCGACCCAGGATCCCTGAGCAGTTATGTATTATATTATTATTATTATTATTATTATTATTATTATATGTATTTTGGTATTGCTGCTGCTCTCCTCCATGATTGTAGATGTGAGTGTGTGTGTTTATGTCTGCGGGGATGCTTGGAGGATGGAGCTCAGCCACCTGCAGGCCTGAGGGGTGTGGCCCTGCGGAAGGACTGGCCACACCCGAAGCCACACACCTGCCGCTGATCAGGGCTCGTCGGGGGAGCTACTTAGGAGAGTCTTGGAGCTCCCACCGACGCGGGATCATTGCTTGGGACTCCACGTTAGTTACCCAGTTTAGGTTTTGGTCGTGTAGTGTATGCCTGCCATTGTTCAGTGTCCTGACTGCTGCCGCTATTGTTTCCCGCAGGAGGAGCGTGGAGGGCTTAAGGAGCTCACCTCAACTGTTTACTCTGGGGCTATGTTTATACGGTCAGCTGCCCAGCCGGTAGCCAAAGCGCAGCCCGCGGCCCAGCTGGTCGCTGTACCTCAGCCTATCGCCCGGCTAGTGATCCAGCCGTCACCTGCTGAATCATCCCCCGCGACATCTACCTCACCGCTTACCGTTTCATCCTGTTCACCATCCACATCACACGCTCAGCCATCTTCTCCACCAGCAGCAGCCTCCATTCCACTGCCCACTCCAGCGGCCTTGTCCGGAGAGAGCGACCTCACCCGCGTCCAACGCCTGATGGACTGGGTAACTCACACCACCAACGCAAGGGCAGGAGTGGTGGGGTTAAACGCCATCGAGGCAATCCTGGAGGGAAACCCCTACCTCGGCCAGCTCAAGGGAGTTTCCGCCTGCCTTTGCACCCTGCGTAAAGCCCGGGGGGTAGTGCAAGCTCGGGAAACCTCAGACTTCGTCCAGCTGCAGCAGGAGCTCAGCATGCCCGAGCAGGAGCAGCTCAGCGAGCAGGAGCAGCTCAGCGAGCCGGAGGAGCTCAGCATGCCCGAGCAGGAGCTCAGCGAGCGGGAGGAGCCCGCGTCGCCAGCTGTGGAGCTCAGCATGCCCGAGCAGGAGCAGCTCAGCGAGCCGGAGCAGCTCAGCGAGCCGGAGGAGCTCAGCGAGCGGGAGGAGCCCGCGTCGCCAGCTGTGGAGCTCAGCGAGCCGGAGCAGCTCAGCGAGCCGGAGGAGCTCAGCGAGCGGGAGGAGCCCGCGTCGCCAGCTGTGGAGCTCAGCGAGCAGGAGCAGCTCAGCGAGCCGGAGGAGCACTGTGAGCCGGAGGAGCTCAGCGGGCTAATGCCGGAGGAGCTCAGCGAGCCGGAGGAGCTCAGCATGCCCGAGCAGGAGCTCAGCGAGCCGGAGGAGCCCGCACCGCCAGCTGAGGAGCTCAGCGAGCCGGAGGAGCTCGGCATGCCCGAGCAGGAGCTCAGTGAGCCGGAGGAGCCCGCATCGCCAGCTGTGGAGCTCAGCATGCCCGAGCAGGAGCTCGGCGAGCCGGAGGAGCCCGCTCTGCCAGCTGAGGAGCTCAGCGAGCCGGAGGAGGAGCTCTTGCTGCCGGCCGAGGAGGAGCTCTCGCTGCCGGCCGAGGAGGTCAGCGGACCGGAGGGACCTCCACGTCTAGCGCGGCCTCCTCGCCGTCCACGTCCGGTGCGTCCACGTCAGCGATCGGCGCGTCATGGACCTGTTGCCACGCCTCGCTGTTGCTCACCGGAGCAGCGACGTTGCCATCGGACCCGTGGCAGGCCGCCGGAGGAGCAGCGCCGCCGCCACCGGACCCGTGGCAGGCCACCAGAACCGTTCCGCCGCCACCGGACCCGTGGCAGGCCACCAGAACCGTTCTGCCGCCACCGGACCCGTGGCTGGCCGCCGGAGGAGCAGCGCTGCCGCCACCGGACCCGTGGCAGGCCCCCTGAACTGTTTTGCTGCTGCCGCCGGACCCGGGGCCGTCCGCCGGAGCTGCTACGTCGCCGCCGTTGGGCTCGAGGTAGGCCCCCTGAACTCTCTTGTTGTGTTGATGGGCCGCCTGTGACTGTTTGTGGCGTCTTTTCGTTTTCTTTTTGCACCGCTGCGGGATGCGCGGTCTGACTCTGAGACTGTGGACTGGGTCGGTTTGTTGTTTTGTTGTTTTTGCTTGTTTTGGTTCTGGCCCTCCGTCCTGGTTCCCCCAGCCGCCCGCCCTGGGTTGGTTGTGCTGTTTTTTGTTTTGGTTTTGGGGTCGTCGGGAGCCGACCCTTAGAGGGGGGGTACTGTCAGGGTCCTGGGACTGGGCGACCCAGGATCCCTGAGCAGTTATGTATTATATTATTATTATTATTATATGTATTTTGGTATTGCTGCTGCTCTCCTCCATGATTGTAGATGTGAGTGTGTGTGTTTATGTCTGCGGGGATGCTTGGAGGATGGAGCTCAGCCACCTGCAGGCCTGAGGGGTGTGGCCCTGCGGAAGGACTGGCCACACCCGAAGCCACACACCTGCCGCTGATCAGGGCTCGTCGGGGGAGCTACTTAGGAGAGTCTTGGAGCTCCCACCGACGCGGGATCATTGCTTGGGACTCCACGTTAGTTACCCAGTTTAGGTTTTGGTCGTGTAGTGTATGCCTGCCATTGTTCAGTGTCCTGACTGCTGCCGCTATTGTTTCCCGCAGGAGGAGCGTGGAGGGCTTAAGGAGCAGCGAGCACCGGGAGTGCAGACACGGGAGCAGAGAGCACTTGGAGGACACGACACGGGAGTCTGGGGAGAAACACGGGGATTTATTGTTGTTTGATATCACCCTCTGTAAATAAACACTGTCTATACGTAGAGCACCGCGCCTGGGTCCTCCTTCCCCACTCCTTCCACGGTGTGCCATGCCACACCGTGACAATTATGGCTTAAAGCCGGAGATGTGAAGTAAAGTTAAAGTACTTTTTGAATTTTTCTGCAACTGTACTTCTGTATCTGAGTATTTGGGGGGAGGGGTTATTTATATTTTTACTTGTTACATTTTTTTGACAAATATTTCTAAAACAGATTTGTTACTCTAGGTTTAAAACATTTGGGGGGAAAATAATCTCTAACATGCTCCCCTCACCAGTCCATGAAATGTAAAATACTGGCGACCGCCTTGTTCTTTAATGATCGTGCTCACAAACTTGGGTGGACACCAGCTTTTTTATTGCTGAGGGGCAAAATTTTACTTTTTTAATTTCACCCCATCAAAACTTTTTATTAATGAGTAAATAACAGCCTTATAACAATGCCAATTTGGACTGTAAAAATTAACAGCAGCCTCATTTGATCCAGACTAAGCATAAGATTTACGAAGAATTACATTTTTACTTATTTCACCACTATAGCCTTCAAAAAATGACAAAGGATAGCGTTTTAATAATAGATACAGACTGGTCTAGAAACAGGAAGTTCCAGGATGGAAAGTGTTATGATCCAGTGAATTTTATTATAAAAGTATAGGGGAGGGGGGGAGTGCAAAAGCTGTAAAATGAAATCAACAATAAGTAAGAAACTGAAGAAAGAAGGCAGCAGCAGCAAAGGACAGAGAAGAGAAGCTCAAAATCCTCAACAAGCAGCTTCAGGTATGCGCCCTCATTTTACGTCACAATAAACCATGTTTGATCCTAACAGCTTGTTTCAGACTGTTTTGCAGTTTAGTAGAATGTAATTTATAGTGTTTCCTTTTCTACATTTACAAAGAGTCAGAAGAAGAGGGCAAAGACAATCAAAGAAAGGAGGATAAAGAACAGATAACAATAAAGGGTGAAGACAAGGTAAAGGACAATGCAGGGAGACAATGTCTGAGAAACTGAAAAGATGGCACAATTAAAGAGGGGCAAAAAAGAATGGGTTAGGTTTCATCCTAAATCCTTACCACCTTTCCCCCTTCCTACCTTACCCACTCCCTCCTCATTCTGCCACTTGTTTCCCAGCCCTAACCCTTACCCCACCTCCGTTACTTTCCCTCTATAAAAATACTGTAAATAGTTCAATAGCATTCTGGTGAAATACGTTTAATTTGCTTTTGTGTTCATTTTTGTAAATCTTATTTATGCAAGCAGGAGTCTCATGAAATCAGTCCAAATAGTTTACATGTCTGTATAAACATTGTGCCTTTTAAGGGGATGTTTAGAGTGTCAGTCTTTGTTTTTGAAGGGTTCTGATGTTTCTAGGAGTGAGTTTTATAAAGTTTCACCTGCCTCTGTCTGCCCAGTGTCTATCTGACTGTTTAATCAGGAAAGTCAGTCAAGTTAACTTATCAAAGCAAAGCACAGCGTTAGCACAAAAGCTAATGCCAAACTGTAGTCCACATGTCCATCTTTCTAATCATCTTTGAATTGGACTTTTTTGAACACAATTTCTTTTTTAAAAAGTACTTTTATATGACATTAATAGTTGTGATTCTTAAGGATTAGACTATTGGCTGTGATTCAGGCTTCACTGGCTTCAATGTAATCAGATTACTAATGATACTTGAGAATGAGGTGAAAAATATTTACAGCATTATTACAGAATAAATAATTTACAGTAGAAGCAAGTCTTGACTCAGTAAAACTACACAAATATTGCAGGTCTTTTAGCCAAAAAAAATCCTGGTGGGCTTATAAAACTGCTCGTGTTGAAAGGTATTTCACATAGGCAGACGTGCAAAAGGCAGAGACTGAGACAGATGCATGAGGGAAGAAGACGGAGGAGCAGACATGGAGGAGGACAGACACTCACTGCCAAACACAGTGACAGGTGAACCCACCGTTAACGCATCCAGATTCATCGCTGTGGTCAGGACAGTCGTGGACCTTGTTACACTGCTTGGTGCCGTGTATGCAGGAACCATCACCGCACTGGAATTCATCAGGACGACACGTCAACAGAGCTGTAACAGGCAAGAGATCGAAATTTTAAATTTGATTTTAATGACTTCAAGAGGAGCATAAAATCATGTGGTCGAATCCAATCCAAGACCAGCTGTGGCATTTTAATCACTCAGTTTCTCTCCACATTTGTGTCCCATAAAGAAGAGGAATTGCTTTAAAAACTTTTCTTGAAACACTGAAAAATATTGAGAAATGGCATATACTGCACTTCTATTAATTCACAGTGTGTGTAAGGCACTGCCGAGGACAGAGACAGTCAACCTGAGGGCGTGTGATGAATGATTTTCAATATAGTAACACAAAGATGGAGGCTCCAAGAAGCCACACCAAATTTTATTAATATCCCAAGCACAGACAAGCTTTTCATCAACAGTGCCCGGTATGCTCATATAACTCCCTCTAAACCGCACTAAAAAGCAATATATGTGACAGAGGGATATGATTAAGTGTTATCACAAGACGAACAGGACACAACGAGCCTAATGGAGCCAGGGATGCTGTAGTCTGGACACGCATGTCCAGACATGTATGCACATAGATATGATCATCCATGTTTCTGTGCATCTCTCAGGCAAATCTAGAGATTTGAGTGAGCAATAAACTGGTGGTGCATACTGGTATAGATACATGTGCATGTATATTCATAAGAGAGCAGAAGCAACAGTGTAAAACTGATGAATCACAGCAGGAGCATTTGTCCTCTGCTGACAAGCTGGAAGAAAATTCCATTTTTTAGGCAAAGAAATCCTCGTACAGACATAAGGGTGTGCGAATACACCAAAGGTGGTGAACATATGAGTTTAAATGTGTAGCACGGGAACTTGTGGACAAAGATGAGGTTGTGTCCCTAACCACCCCCAGCCTTCCTCCCCTCTAATGCAGATATTCTGTTGGCTAATAAAACATCAATCTCCTGTAAGTGCAGCTTATATGACAGACCACAGAGTGAGAGCTGTGCGTTTGATGTGTGCACCGCACATCTTGATAATGAATAGTGGGACTATCTGGGCTTCACACTCTGGCTTAGTGAGACAGGAGCTTCAGGGCTCCCCCATCCATGACCAGCTAATAGGAAAACCTGTCTTATCACAAGGCCCCATCTTCACACAGTGTTTATCAACAGAAACACATTCTTTACCTGACACATTTAGGAGGAAAAAACTCAATATCAACTCCCAGCAGAGAAGAAATCTGCTAAATGATAGAGCGTCACCTCAGAGGAGAGAAGAAATATTGCTGTTGAAGATTATCTATTCCACCATCTCAAAGCAAATAAACAAAAACAAAATATAACGTTAATTTAACAACTTCACAGTTTCTGGATTCATCTGAAGACGTGCAACATGTTTAATAAAAAGTGCCCACCTAGTGAATAGAATATTTGCAAAACTACTAGAGTTTATTCAGAATCAACCAAACTTAAAAAATAATCAAATCCATCCATAACCTCTGAGAATATATATGAAAACTGAATAGCAATTGGAAAGGCTGCAGTTGTACCCAAGATTCTAACGGTTGCCTTAAGCTGGATAAAATACTTCTGCTTATACAGACTTTGATAATGTAGTATTATTTTGTAATGTATAGCACTGCTTTACCACTGATTTAATAGTATACAATAAACCTATATACTTTAATATTGTGTATTAACATAAAATGAGGTAATTCAAGAAATCAAGAAATGGGTAGAGGCTGGCAATTACAATTTCCCGAAGTGGAAACATCATGCTTGTTCTGAGTTATTTTATGTTTTAATGGGTTTTTAGAGTTCCTCACCGCTCTCTCAGATTGTGTCTCATTCACTAATGTGGGTGTAGAAATGCTATTACCGTGTACCCCAGATAGGTCCACATTCAATATTACTGCTGGATTCATCATCATTAACTATACCAGCAGGAGTATGTTAGTGAATCAGAGTCATTTAAAATTGCTCGGTATGTGCTTTCTGTTTTCTGCAAACTGGAATGCCCTTATTTCCTTATTAGCTAGCAAATGCACCTTGAGATGTATCATGGAGTGAAACGTCTGAAGTTAAAGCTGTGAAAGTACAAAAGCCTAAAGCAAAAAAAGAATAATTTCATGAGAAAATAAAGCGAAGCAATCATGTTTGGGAAAGAAGACAGAAAAAGTACTGCTTTCAATTTTCTTTACTTAGAAGCGACAACAGCTGGACACAAGTAAGATTTGGGCTGCAGTAACTGAGGTGGATGCTGCATGAGCTGTGAAACAGCCAGTGACCTGATGACCACCAGGTTTCCTTTTTCTACAGAAAGCAGAAAAAGGTTGACATCAAGGTTAATGGAAAAGGAAGGAAGCAGGTGCAGGACAAGGACCGACTAAACTGTCAGTCCCAAGATAAGAAACTTACTACAATTATTGAAAAGACATGCATAAATGGGACATGTTTCATCCAACAAGGATGAAAGCATTTGTAATGAATGCGGTTTTGATATGCTAAGTATTTAAGCCTGAGGTACAATCCCAACTGTGTGCAAAATTAACTTTGTTTCTTCTTCTGTTTTGGCCTTTGAATTGGTGAAAACTAGTAGAGAAACAGGCTGCTTATTAAAATATGTAAAACTGTATGTACAGCGCTGATTGCTTTATTAGAGCACTTGTCAAAAAAACCCAGAAAACACAAATATTTAAAAAATCTGTGAAAAACTCGCTAGAAACATAAGAATTACTGAATTCACTAATCTATGAGTTTCTGGCTAGACTGACACATGTAAGTAGCTAAAGTGAATTTCTGTGTATAAGATGACAACAGATCTGGAACAGACGGCAGCAGATTTGCAATTTATCCCACACAGATTGTATGTAATTGCCAACTTGACCCTATTCAATCACAAACTGATAGCAGATTGACTCCATCTTATTACTGTCTTGATCCAGCAAGACAGCAATAAGATGGAGTCAGTCTTCAAAGTTGCTTTGAAGATGACGGCTGATTATAAGTGGCCGTTATTTATGTAAACATGTGATTCTGAAAGAGAGATTTCTGCATGAACACTTTTTGAATTAGACCTTTTGAGTGTCTATTCCTCTATGTTACACAGCATGGGACATTCACATTATCAAATTTAATGTGGCTGCTCTTGTCCAGTGGTCTTTCTGCATGTGTTCTCCAAGCCAATCAGCTGCTAGGCCCTGTTTTTTAATTCACTCTCATCTCTCACTCTCCCCATCTCTTGGCGCTCGATCTCATCCGGGTTCTCCAACGTGTCTCAACTAATGTCTCCATCAGCCATCTGCTAACTCTGCTTCACCACCAGATTCTGCACTCCAGGGGTTCGGCCACTATCTCCAACTTTCATCTGGAATTCAGCACTATTATGTCACTTCTCATCTGAGAATAAGCGCAAAATATGCTTCCATTTTGCATGCTTATATTTCTGCAATAGATGTAGCTCTTTTTTCTCCTTAATTATCTGTAATTAACAAACTATGAATATGAATGTATATTGCATTGTGGGTTTAACAGTGAACATCAAAGGCGCACATAAGCATTTCTGTATGCTAGCTGGGATGTTATACGTAGTTTATTCCTTTCACCCTTACATGTAATCTCTCTCAACCTTGCTACATATTTTATATGTGCCAAAAGATTTTCAGACAGTGCAGCGTTTTCTGTTATCACTGTAAGCTGAGAAGACAGCCTTGAATCGACATAGTTATACGCAGCAGAGAACATATATAAGCTACTGCAACATTAAAAAGAGAAAAAGGTTACATATGTAGGAGATTACAGTTGTTGGGAGACAAGCAAACACATAGAAAGAAAGGAAGCAGAACAAGACACTCACGGCAGTCTGACTCATCAGATTTGTCTTTGCAGTCAGGATCTCCATCGCACTTCCAGGTCAGTCGCACACACTCGCCATTGGCACAGCGAAACTCCCCACTGGTGCAGTTAGCTCTGCGGTTGGGCAGGTATGGGGCTCCATCACCTCCGCAGCGCTCAGGCCCCTCGTCTGAACTGTCGGAGCAGTCGGGGTCGCCGTCACAGCTCCACATGAGCGGCACGCACTCGGAGGTGTTACAGCGGAGGTGGTTGGGCCCACAAGTCAGAGGGGAGGTGCACTTCAGCTCATCGCTGCCATCGCCGCAGTCATCATCACCATCGCACACGTAGACGGTGGCTAAACATTTGCGGTTGGCACACATGAACTCACCGCTGGGACAGGCCTTGGCATCTGAGGACCAACAGAGACAGCAAAACTCACACGAGGGACTGCACGCTTGGTTCTCATGACAGTGAAGCAGGGACGGTGTAGCATTTATTATCAGATTGCAGTTTGTGCAGCAGAAACCGTTACCCTGTCTTCTCTAGCTGCTGAAAAGGAAATCTGAGGAATCTGTTTGAAGGCCGTTGCTTTTAATCTTTTGCAGACTGCCTTCACACAACATAAAACTACACTAAAATGCAATGCTTTCATAACCAGAGAACTGTACACTTTTAGTCAAATAAGTAAATATAAACGTTTCAGGTCTTGCTACAGCTGCAGAGCATTGAGAGCAAGTAAGACCGAAGACTTATTGGCTTAAAGTCATTTCAAGCAGATGGGCACAGACACAGAAATAGTTTCCCAGACTGGCTAAAAGTCAATAACATAACAGAGACAAAGAGAAAGCTGGGAAGGATAACGGTGATTAGGAAAATGGTGAGAGGCTTTCTCTCCTACCTTTTCCAGGGTATTTTTTCTGTATCTAGTCATGTCTAACTGAAAGCACTCTGGATGCGAAGAAAGCCAGGGAACCCGCTGTTCGCCCATAGGTGCTCAGAGGCCAGCACGGGGAGAGGAAGGATTTGATATTTACACAAACCACAGGGAGTTCAGCTTTAACGCCAGTGCCTTTGGCTGCTGCAGCTGGTTACTGGAAAGGATTGCTGTTTTGCTACATTTTACACAGAATCAGCAAATTGTAAAGCTGTAGCATATTGTCACTGACCTGCAGCAGACACCGTGTATTTTTTGAGTATCAAGCATACATGCTATTTTAAACTATTGCTGATCAAAGCAGGGGGAAGTTTTTAAATAGCTTCAGATTAAACTGCAGCATTTCTGCATCAAAAGTATCACTGCTGTGAAAGGTAGTGATCAGCTGAACAGTTAAACAATGCAATAAAACAGCATGAAAAGAAGCTTATAGCATAAAAGAGCAGAAATTAAACATCTTAATATACATCATGAAACATCATGAAACCACTGCTTCTCAGTTAAACTGGGTGAACACATCTTAAGCTAGCAAAAACACTGGATGCAAGACAGTGTCTTACTTACTATCCTACGTAATCACACCATATGTTACAATTACTATCTCTTCTTTTCTCTGCTAACATCACTGTTAATTAATTCACTGATATGAACACGACTGCCTCAGAAGCTTGGGAAAAAGCAACTGATGTGAACATAAGTGTCATGGATTCAGTTCAGCGACAGGGTTTATAGTTATTAATATTAAAGACTCTGCATCTGATTCTCATGTGTCTGCTTTCCCCGGTATGCCTCTGCCCACACTCTATACTAATTTGGCACTAAATAATTAAAGAGATTCAATGAACAAGTGCGTTATTACACAGGGGGAAGGCCATTAGCACTTTACATCAGTGCCCTGGTTGAATTCCAGTTGGGACAGAATTTCAAGATTTCTGAGCAACTTTGAGCCCACAGACCATCTGCTGATGATGTTGTACAAGGCAGTGGGTTTTAAATGATAAATAAATCACAGAGGGAACAAGCACTTCACCCAGTGGATGTTTAGTAAGATTTATTATACGATTTTCTTTTTATACAAGTAAAAGCAGAAAAGATCATTAAAAAATGAATTTGCAGCATTTTGTTTGGTTATACATCTCATGGTAAGGTCATTTAAATGACAGGCCAAGTACAACTAGTACTTATAGCACATTTCTACTCAACTATAGCACTCAAAATGCTTTCTACACACACACACACACACACACACACACACACACACACACACACACACACACACACACACACACACACACACACACACACAAACAGGATCAATACACCAAATAGATCCATCGGGTGTCAGGACATTTCAGAGTTTAATATCTTGCCCAACGATACTTTGGCAGGTGGACTGGGGCAGCCAGGGATGGATCCAGATTGGTGGATGACCTGCTCTGCTACATTAGAGCAAAATAAATAGAACTGTCCTTTGACAATGCTGTCAAAGTGGTGCCTCCAGGTATACAATATTAACTGCATTCACTTCAAGGAGCTTTATCTCAGCTTTTTTGCAAGTTGAATTGTTTTGTTCTCCTAATTAGAATATTGAGGCATTGATGAGGCTAACAATAAAATATTGGCTTGGCATAGAGTTTTATACCAGACTCCCTCTATGATGCAACCCTCCCATTTAGCTAGGCTTGGAACCAGCAGTGGGAGCACACTAGCCTTTTTTGTTTACTTGACACAAACACGACGTTCTTGTTACGCATAGATGAACAGTGGCACCGTTTTGGGTGCATTTCAGTGAAATTGCTCTCTTTTTTAAGCACCCGGGTCAGACGCTTCTTGAAAGAGGCATCACTGCTGAGTGATGCAGATATGTTTACCTCACTTTAGTACTACAAAGCATGTTTGATTTTGCTCTATTACATTGAAGGGAAAGCAAACACATTTACAGACTATATCTCCAAAAGTGTACAAACTCACACCAAAACAATTTAGATGGATAAACAGCACTACAGGCCAGAGACAAAATATATATACGTTTGATTTGGGGGTGAAATGTCCCTGAACCCTTTGAGGTCTAAACGTATCCTGTTCTATCAGACTGAGATTTTTTGTTTTTATTTTTTATTGTTTCGGAGTCATCAAGTCACTGAGGACTTTATACTATACTGGTGGCACTCAGCTACATGCTACCACTACTTTTTAATTCCTTTGCTGGGAGAAGCTTTCCTCTGACTACCATTCTGGTAGTCAGAGGCTGGCAGCATAACCCACTTAACTTCTTCTGGCAGCTTTGATGATGGGAGATTGTTGCCAGCGGCAACCAACGGCTCAGATGTAGTGGGAAGAAATGACTGGTCGCTCTACTCATGTTAGCATTACAACTGATAAGTGTGGACCGCATGTGTGTGTGTGCGTGCATGCGTGTAAGTGTGTGTGAGATGAGTCTGAGTGTGTTGGAGGAAAAAGGTGAAATGAAGTGTGAAAGGTAAGGAAATTATTTTGAGTGTAGGAAAAAAAAAAGGGAAAAAATAAGAAAAGAGATGAGAATAAAGTCTTCCAGGTTTTATGTTAGCATGCAAAAGCTTTATATATTTTTATCTGTTGACACAAATACCTGTGACCGTGTCCATCACTTTCTATACAGCTTAATGTCCTCTTAGCTTTCTCATAGATATTCATAACTTTAAACTTAAGAGATGACTCAAACCTGTCAGCTCTGCTTAGAGAATTAAGGTTCACTGCAGCAAGGTGACTCAAAGACACACACATACACAAACTCACACTGCTGGCTAGTTCACATGGGTCACAGTGGCTCACCAGGGAAATATCTCAGTGACTGCCCTTTCCTGTAATGCCACACACATAATAACTGAACAACCACAGTTTTAACAACGATGGGGCAACCCTCTCATCCGGAGAAACAATCAGGACATGATATAGGGTACAAGATGGGAGTCAAAGTGTCCGTGTTATCGTTACTGCCTGAAAACGTAGGTTGACTGAGGGCCAATAGGTGAGGACAAAAGAGACACACAATGAGCACTGATACGAGACAAAATAGCCGCCGTTTGGCCAAATTGAAAACCTGTCTAGATTCCGATTAACAGAACGTAATTGTGAAGAAACTTTGTCAGTACAAGCCCCTTTAGATGTGTTAAATGGTCTTTTGTGAAGGCTTTATCTCAGTGTTACCCAGTTCAGTTTCACTCCAGGGACAGTGAGACGGCTGTGAGGAATGCAGGATTTGTCTGTTTGCTTCATACTGTCCAAGAAATGTTGAATTTAAATAAAGACATCAAGCGGAAAGATAACTGTAAAATAAAAAAAAATCATATTCATGCACCAGGCAGGCTACCCAAGCTGACATTTAGCACAACTGCAAACACACAGAAGATGAAAACACAGAACTCCAGACTGGTTCCAGTGCCTTGCAGTAGATCCCAGTTGACAGACATACTCAGAAAAATGCTTGGGGAGTAAATGCACATAAATCTTCACATGCTGAGAGTTGAGGCTACAGTCCAGCTTTCTTGCGGAGCCTCTCCAGAGTTACTGCTTAATGTAATGTTGATCAGGGAAAGCTTTCTCTGGTGAGGGCTAGATTCTACTTAATACATAATTCAGCATGTGGATGACTCAATTAGTAGGATGCCTCTGCAAGATTTACTTTTTCCAGTCAGCGGCACGCTATGCACTTCGTAAATTTCTACTAATAGCGGAACATGCGGGAGCTGACTGAGGAGGTTCCAGCTTAGTCTGTTTTGGAGGTACAATTTGCCTGCTTATAGCTCAGTAAATACAAGAGTTGGAAAAGAAGAAGCGTGTTCCTTGTGAGCATGCTCAAAAGTATAACATAACAATCACAAAATGGAAGTTTGTGTCGAAAGTATTTCTCACAACTTACACAGAATATCCAATCAAATGTGAGTTTGCCCCTCAAAGCATCTATTTTCCGAGTCATAGTGTGGCACAAGACAAACCTCACATGCTCTCTGCTTTTCAGATATTTGATCACACTATTAGATGCAGCTCCATGTGATTAATACTTTCTTTGTGAACCTTTTGGACAACCAAATAGGATGCTACAAGTGCAGTGAAGTTAATATGAGTTGATATGTGAGTACTAGAATGAGCTATTTTTAATTTTCTCCCAGTGGGGTCCAGACAGGGCTGCAGTATCCCAGCTCACTAAGTTTCTATTAAATGATTCACCAGTTAGTCCATGTAGGTTCATGTCAATAATTCAATAATAATGCAGTCTAAACAGAAACCAGAGCCTTTAAACGTAAACCGTTAAGAGTCAGGTTAAGTAAGCTTCACATCAGGTGCTTAGCTAGGTAAGTTTAGCAGGCTATGTGGCTTAGCCCCTGTGGTTGTCGCGCAAAATAGATGAACTCAATAAACTAACAGCAATTGTTTAAATTCGATCCAATTCAGTTCAATCAGACGCCAACAATCAGACGACCCCTGATGAGCAAGCACTTGGCGACAATGGGAAGGAAGATCTCTCTATTAACAGGAAGAAACCTCCAGCAAACCAGGGTCAGTGAGAGCGAGCTATCTGCCTGGTTGGGGGTGAGGGAAGTGAGACAGAACAAAAGACAAGCAGTGGAAGAGAGCCAGAGATTAATAATAACTAATTATGAGAAATAAAGATCCTGGACCTGGTGAAAGGGGATTTTTGGGCACTCAAACAGTGTAAGAACAGCTCTAAAGCAGCACCTAAACACATTTTGGTTTTGTTCAGAATCCGCTTAATCGGCTCCGAAAGTCTAATATGATCAGTGATGGTAGCAGAATTTGTTTGCACTTGGTGAATCTGTTTAACTTTGGATGCTCAGTGGTGCTGAAGGGGTTTCAAATCTTCAATTTATCGTTTAAAATATCCAATTATCGCATGTGCACTGAGAGATTTAGAAATATATTTGCAGCCCTGCTTGCTGAGCTGTTGGGAGCAAAATGTAACTGAAAATACATAGTGCTGATTAAAAACTTTTACTTTTAAATCTTTGAAAGGTCATGAAAAAGTAGGTCTTGACTGACACAGATTTAATACAAAAAACTAAAACTGTAAAACAAACTAAACGATCTTGATCTTCTGTATTAATATTCCAATATTATGCATGTTCTATTGTCTTTATTATCATGGTCATAGCGTATTTATGTATATACGTCTTTATGAATACTTCTTCCTTAACAAACTGGCCAATCTGAATAAAATTTTGTATGAACGTTATCACACATACAGTGATTATTAAAATCTATATGTAAAAAAAAAACAAAAAACATCTATTTTACATCCAAATTGTTTTGACTTTGTTGTTTTGATATCAGTTGGAGGACAATGTTGGAGCGGACTATAATCTTTTGTGGAGTGGAGATGAGAACATTACTTTTACTTTTATTGCATTTTATTTTTTTTGAGCATGATGGTAAAGTGTAAACTGCGCTAGATAAACAACTGCATTATGCTACAAACACAATTTCAGCTCTTCACAGACATCTACACAAACAGCATGCTAACACAAAGCTAGTGAAGAATCCAGAGTGACATTAAAGCTCAGTCTATTCTTACAGCAGCCCAGCAGCCAAAGCTCTTTAACAGGTAAGAAAGGCAGTGATGAGCCGTCAGGCTTGAATCCTCCTTTTCTGTTTCTACAGTAGAATCACAGTGGAGATCGTTTTGAAGTCTCTTTGGGCTGGTTTTTGTTGTTGGCTTTGTGTTCAAATCTAAATACCAAGAGAAAGCTGGTATGTACGCTCTCATTAGGCTAGGTACAGGGATTTGTGGTGTTGTCAATAAAAACTTCTATTGTTAACTTGTAAATATGTAACAATGCATTTCAGTCTTGTTATGGAGTAATGTGAAAGTATGCAATACGTAATCTAATGAACTGCTTTCTCACAGGAGTAGTTGAGTAATGTAAAGCAGTACTTTAAGAAAAAAGTAAATATCCCTTATTGAGAATCCCTGCAGTAATAAGAGCAGGATAAACACTATTTACTAATGAAAACTGCCAAGCAAACCTCAAAGGTGAATGTGTTAAACTGTTTTGTGAACATCACACTACTATTAGTGTTGTTACTCCACATCAATCAGGTATAGCCCAACACTGGAATCACTGTGCAGCTCACTGAGATGGACTAAAGACATAACACTGCAAAATCAATGGATAGTACCTCTAGAGCAGATCAGCTGCAAGGTTACATTTAAAAGCCTCGTGTCCTTGATTTAAACATCATCTTTCAGGTTGGCATTGGGCCCAATCATCAGATAAACTGGCCCGAGCAGCATTTAATAGGCCTAATTTGTGATGCTATCTAGCACTGTGCTCTGCTTGTACTGGAGAGAGCTTATTCTAAGTGGTCATACTGAGAGGAGTTTCCCTCTAGAGGTATTCTGGCCTCTGCCTGGGTGGGCGACAGCCTGCTGCCTGCCCTCGTGTCACTACTGAGAGGCTTAAGACTGCCACATCAATACAGACATTAGAATGAAAGAAGGATTAGCCCAGGCTAGACCGGGCCTCAATGGACAGTGCTATGAAAAGCCATCTAAGAAGGCATTAGATCTAAAGTCGATGCAGTGAGTGTGTGGGGCCTCTTTGAAACCTTGAGTCCATAACAAGCTACTCACAAGCTGATCATTGAAGAATAAGTCAAAGCCATAAGGAGCTGAGTATTAATACATATGCAACAGTTTCTATTTATGCATTAATTTTATGCCAGATTGATAAGGCTTCCTTTCCAAATAAAAACTCAAAATTGGCTGTGTTCTTAACAAATAAACATGAATGGCTTATATGCCAGGCAGACGTGATCTCAACACCCACACACACCCAAACAACCGAGGAGTTAAAGATGCCAGAAAAAGAGGAACATCGTCATTAATATAGGATAATAAGGAGATGGCTTATTTCTCTCCCTCTGCGCATTTGCTACCACGTGCCATCTTCAAAGTCTAAACATCACACCCCCCACGGCTCTGCTGCCTCAATCATTTCTTCTTGACGTGAAGAGGCAGAGGAGAGAGAAAGAAGGAGAAGAAGCCAATTCTTCATGGCTCCTCAGAAATAGGGCAAGGATAGTCCCTGCAGGGGACTGGGGGTGGGGGTAGTCGCACGATTGAGTTGCCTGATTGGCTGGGCATGAGGTGATGTCATTTTTTAAGGTTGTGAGGGCCCTGCAGTGGAAAGACTGAAGACTTGAGGTTTGGAAAGGACAGAAACGTCCAAAGATCACCGGAAAGCTGCGAATATCTGATGGTTTCACACCAAAGATCATTCCACATCAAAGGGAACGGTTGTCAAGTGCAGCTGGCTTTAATTCAAAACTCACTTCAAATCCATCTAATTATAATGAGTGTTCCCCACTGCGCTTTGATGTCACATGCCTTTGGATGATAAGTGAGATCAGAAAAGATAAAACCCTATGAAATACAAAACGGGAATCTGGGTTCTCGTTATTCGGCTGCTTGTCGAGTCATTCGCTTCTGCACATCCATCACTGGTGAAATCTGGACCAAAATGTCCTCTACAAATGCACTCAGCGGTTAAACGCGGAAGTAAAACCATCTGATCGGGGTATTTATTTCATTATGGTAAGTGAACTGACTCGGATAAACTCACCAGACGCACAGTCCTCCTCGTCAGCGCCATTCTCGCAGTCTTTCTCCCCATCACATCTCCATGACAACGAGACACACTTGTTAGTTGATCCCCCACAGTCAAATTTCTCTGGAGGGCACGTCTGTTTGCCTGTGGGCAGAGATAAAAGAGATAGGGAGATTACTGTAGTTTTATGGTCCATAAAGGCAACAACAACAACTACTAGGAGACACAGCTGGACTTGATTTTTATCACCCCCACAATGCTCTTAAAAAAATTATCCAAAACTCCACCACCCTGGCCAATTGATTTTACTGCGTGGGCTGCCTCTCAAGAAACATGTAGGAAGATCATGAAATACAGCAAATGCACGGCTGGCTATAAAGCAAAAGCTCAACCCAGCCCCTCCTCCTTTTCCTGCCAATCTGCTCTAGTTGGCACAGGGTCGGTTTGATCCAGATTACAGTGCGTTTAATATGAAGCATGTTGTTAATTATACATGTTTGCTTACAGTGCAGCCTTAAGCCTTCCAGAAAGAAATCAGACGCACGTGCAAATTATCGATCTTTTGGAGTGTTTTTATTATATTTAAAATGCCAATTAAAAGCCTTTTTGACACAGGGTACGATATGATGTTACCCTGCATCAGCTTCACTCATTAAACACACAGATATTGGTACAACTGTGCTTTAGTTGCTGGACATAGTGTGACAGAAGCTGTTTTAACCGTTTATCCACTTTTTTAAGTAAACTATTTATCCTCATTACCTTTTTAGCTAATTGTATTTTAATTCAATTAAGCATAATTCTTTCCACATATTCTGTCAACTCCATTAGCAATACAAGGTGTAATTTTCCAGCTACACATCATAGTTGGTATTTATATTCTTGCTGTACACAAACTGACAAACAATGGTATAACAGGATCCTGTGTGGTGTGATAAGTGAGAACAACATCCTTAACGAATACCAATTTAAGAAGCTAAAAAGAATCTCTGGTGCTGTCACCAGCAATGTTAGGTGTGAATTGCATTGTGGGTAATTGAACCAGAAAGTGAGAAAGTCTCCCAAGATTTTCAAACCAGGTCCATATAGTTAATCTCGTATTGTCAGAAAGCCGCCTTTATGATCAAATTGAATTCTTTTTATTTGATGGGGCGATCGTGGCTCAAGAGTTGGGAGTTCGCCTTGTAATCGAAGGTTGCCGGTTCGAGCCCCGGCTTGGACAGTCTCGGTCATTGTGTCCTTGGGCAAGACACTTCACCCGTTGCCTACTGGTGGCGCCAGTGTCCGGCAGCCTCGCCTCTGTTAGTGTGCCCCAGGGTGGCTGTGGTTACAACGTAGCTTGCCATCACCAGTGTGTGAATGTGTGTGTGAATGACTGGATGTGCAAAGAGCTATACAAATACAGGCCCTTTAATGTCAATTCAATATCCATCCATGCACTCACCTATTCATCCATCCATTTTCTTCTGCTTATCTAATTCAAGGTTGAAGCCTATCCCAGCTGTCATAGGGTGAGAGGCAGGGTATACCCTGGACATGTCCCTAGTCTGTCACAGTGCTAACACATAGACAGACAACCATTCACATTTAAACTCACATAGATGGGCAATTTAGAATCACCAATTAACCTAACCCCACTACCTGCATGTCTTTGAACTGTGGGAAGAAGTACCTGGAGAGAGCCCACACAGACACCGCCGGAACATGCAAACTTCACACAGAAAGGCCGCGGCCAGACGGGGGACTACAACCCAGGACCTTCCTGCTTTGAAGCAACAGTGCTAACTACCGCACCACCATGCTGTCCTACGAATCCAATAATCAGAAGATTTTAACTATGACAATTGCATGTTAGTCCTTTTTTTAGTACAGTATATGTATTGCAGTGCCAGTATCACTATCATTTCAGCAACACAAATAAAATATAAAGCAGTTATAATTGTATTCAGTCACCCTGTATTGTGTTGAACACTTCAAAGTCACAGCAATACGGGTTATCAGAAACACAAATTTACTTACAAGGATCTCTAAAAAAATGGTCTTTAAATAATAAATATTATTATGCAGTTTGGCCACTGTGACTTCAACAGGAAGAAATGCAATAAAGGTCACATGAATCAAACTTTGGAAGCTACATATTCCCTGCAGCTAAATCTTTTGGGGCAAAAGGAGCAGACTACCTAACACTGGACACTACATTTTAAACTGAGTGAACATTGAACTATATAAATTACAAATAACAATAAGGTGTCACAACTAATGTCAATATGCTGATCCTGTTTGAAGCTATTTTTCCTCCAGAATGAGGAACTCCTCCTCATTGCAGTCTGCAGGGTTTCATTATCTCAGTTATTGCAACACGTCCAACTTCAGCAGGAGCTGAACTTTAATTTATTGGCTCCAACAGTTTTCCCTCTGAGTTTATTACACACCAGCAGCCTCAATTTACAGTAAAGTGAATGATCGTCTCCGAGGTGAGTTGTGCTCATTTGTATATAAACAACAATAGTCACTTCATTAATTACTCAGAATGATCTATTATCCCAGACATGGAGACAGGACCTGTAAGGATCGTTAACGATAACTGATGTGTGTGTTCTTTGTCAACTACACAGAAGATTACACTGAGGTACCGCCAGAAGCTTTCTTGATCCATCCATCCATCCATTCGCTTCCGTTTATCCTTTTCAGGGTCGCGGGGGGCGCTGGAGCCTATCCCAGCTTTCTTGATCATTTCTTACAATATAATGTCAGCATTTAAAACTATTTGTTTATTCTTACAGATTCCTTCCCTCTGAAAATACAGAAATGACCATGGTGCGTCACGTATTCATCTATTTTATTTGTAAAAATGCTGATATTTTTGTTGATATTATTTTTTAATGTGATGACAGGCGGGTCTCAACATTTGCCGCTCTCTCCTGACAGCTGGTGGCGGGGAGAGTGAGCAGGGAGGATGGCTGACACAGCAAGGTCCTCACCCCAGATGGAGAAAAAAAGTTTGCAGTCCAGTATTTTTAGGCTGTTTCTAAAGAGTGGAGCAATGACATTTACCTGCAATTGTTTTTCAGTCCACAGACAGTGCAGTGTGAGGTAAGTGGATAAAAAAGCTTACTTTGTCACTCGTCACTCAGCAACACAGACATGTAATAAACTAAAAATATCCTAGATAAAGCCATGCTATTAGACTGGAATAAGTAAAAAATAAAAGGAGTAATCAGATATGGCCTCTTCTACCTCACAGCTCTGCTGTGCAAGAAGTCTGAAGGTGTACGAGCTGTGCAAAGCTTTTCATTCAATCATTATGTTCTGTGATATGTTTAATGAATCACACACTGTATGTGTTTCTTTTCACAGCCACCTGTCAAGGACTGATCACTGAAACAATTATAGCGGAGTAAAGTGAAAGAGCGAAAGGCTGGATCATAAAGAAATACATGAAACATGAAAAGATGAAAAAGCAGACAAGGTGGAATTTTTGGCAGAGGAAATAACATCCTGTATGAGGGAGCTGGACGAATGTCAGTCAAACAGAGAACATTTTTGAAAATGTTTTTTAAAAGTTAGCAGAGAGCAGCAAAAAAGTAGAGAGAGACGAAAGCGTCAGAGCATGAAAGAATCTATAAGAAGGGAGCTGTGCATAGAGCAAGACACTGTATATAAGGAAGAAGGGAGAGACAAACTGCTGCATGACCTTTCAGATTTTTATCCTGAAGCTAAATCAAAGCCATCCATACAAAGTAAGTGGAAGGAGATGAAGGAGGACAGGCAGGCAGAGCACAGTGTCGAGCAGAATGTGAATCCACCAAGCGGAGGGCGAGCTGTCCTGTCCTCTTAACTGATGACTCTTTAATGAAGTGTGAGCTCCACTCCTCCCAAATCCAAACAAAGAAACCAGACTTCACTACAACAAAGCAGTGGTACCTCACTGCTCATTGTGACAGCTACAGATTAGCGATTTTATAAAGACGCGTAATGAGATTTTTTTTTTTGCTTGTAAAAGAGGCAACTTAATAAAAGCCAATTACTCACAGACAAGCTGAGAATCAGACTGTTGTTTACCATCTGAGTGAAAAATGAGGTTTCGTCTGCACTGTGTCATCTTGGCAGAAGATGCGTTTAGAATTTATCACCTTTTACAAGACCCAAAGGCTGCATTCACTTCAACCCTTCAATGGTGTAATAGCTTTATTTTTCCTTTTGATCGTCATAACTGACCTTGTTATTACTGACAGCTTTTTACCTGAAACTTGGCTTCGAATGGAGAAAGTGCAGAAGCTCTTCAATTTGTCAGCTGTCAGTGGGAACGATACTGTGATAAAAAAGGACTGAAAATGTATTCACCTGATTTGATATACTGAACTGCACCATCATAATGTTACATTACACAACAGCGTGCCATGCAAGTAATCATTTGTAGCACATTTGTATACACGGATGTCTCTTTTGCATATATGATAGCAGATAATGTATAGCATCGATTCATCCTGCAGCCAGCTCATGACAGCTTTGTAAATATGCACTCAGCTTATTGTGAAAGCATGTCTACCTAATATAGATGGTTGCTGTTTGTAACGTGTTCCAATTAAACCCTAGAAATCATCATTCAAAATGTAGAGATTTTTCAGAAGCCTGTTTCTAGCCCTCTACTCCAAATGTCAGTGCTAAAAAGGCTTTGATGTGTGCATCCATTTGGCTCTATGTGCTTCAGGTGAGGTCTCAGGCATTAGCACCTGTGTATGTCAGTGTTGGGGGCTCTGATGGTGAGGAAGATAACGCAGTCATTCTGGCTCAGAGCTAAAAAAGACAGCAAAAAAAGCTCAGATACCGTGAGTCATTCTCAGATTCACTGCTTCATTAAACTGGGTTAGCATGGCCGTGTGAACTTGAATTATAGATTTGGTACAGCAGAGAACATGCTTGCTTCTGGCCGACTACAAGATGGGAAACTGTTATTTTCAGTAACGTACATTAGCAAGTAATGAGCTGTGGCATGCACTATTGCTTTATATTAAGTGCTGCTGTGCTCCCTGACTGTTACCTCATCAGTTAAATAAAGCCAGAATAATACGGTAAAATTAAATAATAATAAATATTGGTACTTTATTTTATTTTTGGTATTTTAATATTTTGGTGTCAAATCCCAGCAGATAGTGGATGGTGGGTAGAGGGTGAACTAGTTTGGATGCCATCATAGAGCTAGCACGTACAAAAGACCATTTACAGCAAGCCAGATTAAAAAAAAAAAAAACTACATGAGTGGATTTATAAACTTGGTATATTTGTCCTTCAAATGGGATTACTGCCAATATTGCACATCTTCACCTTGTTCATATTTCTCAAGGACTTAAACTGTGACTTAGTGAGATTTTGGGAAACTGTGATAGACCTTTCTCTTTTCATTTTGACACACTAAAGAAAAATAGAGTAGAACTACTGAGCTCGTTTCAGTTCTAAAATTATATTCTTGCATTTACAAATAAACCACGATGCTGGAACTTGGTGCAGCCTTAGTTCATCCACTGTCTAAAAAATGGTCATTTTGCTTCTCTCCCTTCAAGCAGCTAAAATGGCTTAAGCCGACTTCTTCCGACTGGTTGCTCCTTGTAAACAGAAGGTTTACACAGCAGGTGAGTGAGGCTGCTGTGCTCACAGCGAGAGCTGTGTGCCTGACACGACCATGTTACGGATATCCTTGATAAACCTAAAACCTAAGCTTTCTGCTCATAGGGATTACTTGCACACATGCTCATGATAAGCATCCAGTCAAACCACAACTGTTTGAGTCTAACTAAGGTGAAGTGCAACTGTTTCCTCTTATTAAGTCTTGGGACTGTGTAATACAGAAAGTAACTGCAACATGGATAAAAATATAATTCTTTAAATCCTGGAATTATCAGACTCTGTTAAGAGTTAAACCTCACAGCAGCTTGCAAATGAAGCAGCTATGACAACAAACCCACTTTTAAAACTGGCAAATCGCTAACAAAGTATAAAAAAGGCAAAGGGATCAACAGAGCAAAACAACACACAAATACGTACATACTCAGCATTTATGAAGTCCTTTCTAAACAGCCTAAAGTAAATCTACCAGCAAGTACTTTTTCTTCATAACTAACGATACAAGGCAATTTAAATGATTCAATTAATAGCACGCAGTATAAGTAATTCCAGTTTCCCTACTATAAAGTCAATAAATAAGCCATGCACTGTTATTAACTCCCACAGAAAAAGCTCAATATCTACAAAGTGGTTTGTAGAAGAAAGTTTTCATCAAAACCTCCTTCAGAAAAATATCTATAATCCACTCAGAATACTAAATTAAGAACACAATATTGTGGGTTTAAAGGGGAGAGTTCTACCTGTCTGAACAATCCACATTGTTAAATATGCAGCATTTCAAGGTTCTGTCACCTCATATTCAAAGAATCCCAAAGGAAGAGGAAACACTGTGAATGCCTGTCAGTTTTCAGAAATTTAAAAGCAGAGAGGACAAACAGACATGCAGAATCAAGTTGGTCTCAGCAATATTGCCAGAAATCACCAAGAAGCAAGCATTTCCTTCCTCCCCTTATATCCTAAAAAAGTGTCTCTGGTGGCTGAGAGTGCATAAAATGTCACTGCACTGGTGAGGAAGCAGAGAAGCAGCTGCACATCTGCAGGGGCCAACTTCCATTTTGACTACACATTAATCTAATACAAAAACTGTGAGCCCTGATGCTTCACGTGCTCCTCCAAAGAGTCATGATTCTTTTTTCAGGGCTTGCAAGTAACTAACTCTGTGTGGCCCAAATTTGAATTCTTAATACAGCAGTGTAAACGCTACTCCAGCGTGTAATTGGGAATCCAGTCAGTGAGCCAGAATGATTCTGGCACAGATGTCCGCAGCACGGATGAAAAAATGTCTTAGTTATATACATCTGCAAAGTTGACTGTACATCTGCGAGCACATGAAACTGAAACAGAACATACAGGAGAACTGGGCAGGAGATCTGAATGAAAAACAAGACGAAGGCTTTCTGTGAGTATAACTTGCCTGACTCATCAGGCAAGAGAATAACCGAAGCATGATGTTTTAAGCTGTATGCCGTGCTATGTGTAAGGAAACTGTGTAAAAACTGCAATGCTGTGACTGCTCTCTGCTGTTTATATAATGGTAAATTGTATATCTCTGTCACATCGAAGATTGAATGCAGTCTGTGTGAAATTGCAAGCTTCTGTTTGTTGTTAGACTTTAGTGCAGCCTAATTGACTGATACATGTGACGCTTCTGATTTCAAAGTATAACATGGAAAAGGAATGTTGATCAAAACACGGATGTGATGAGTTTGTTTTTTCATCTTTACCCTATTCAGGAAAAAGAAAAAACACGCTGACTGTTTTTTTCATTGGTTTTTTTGCCAACTGATGTAAATTTCTCATTATAGGGTTGTAACTGTATCAAGTGAATGGCACAGATAAGTACTTTACCAGTGAAACAAGGTTAATGTGACACCTGATACGGCAGCCACTCAAGAGCGGGTTGTTTGCTGTTGGTTAAGATGCTCCATGCATTTTTGAACAATGTCCATCCTTGAGTCTTTCTTCGTTCCGTTTTCAGAGTGATAATGACACAGCTGGATTTACTCAAGCAGAAAAACAGCTGTGATGAAGAGGCTCTCATTAGCAATCCTTCTGTTCAGGATGTAGGCCTGATCTGACGCTTCTCTTCTGAACATATAATCAGCAGGGCTGCGGGCTGCAGGGTAAGCACGACCTGAAATGCAGGAAGAAGGATGTTTCCCTCTTCCTGCACATGAAGTATCAGTCTAGACTGGCAAAAATAATATATTACAAAGAAATAACCTTTTTTTTTTTGGAACAGGTTTTTGTTTGTAGAGAAAAGCAAAAAAAATGCAACAGCTGATTTTTTTTTCTATTACATAATCTGAATCCATATGGGATTTCCATATAAATGGCTTTCTTCTCAACCCAGATCCTTATCTCTTTATTCTGCAGCCAAGAGATGAATCCTTCCTTCATTTATCTTTAATTGGATTTCCAATATAAACTTGTTATCCATCAGAGATCCCTTCGTGCCTCCCTCCTCGCATTCAACTTTTCAGCAAGTGACATTAGATGCTCTGCTAGGCTGCTTCATTATTCATCAAACCGACTCACAGCCAAAGAAAAATGTAACAAAACTAGAATGAACGTCCTCTGAAAGATTCCTTTGGCTTTTTCTTTCATTTATTCCACACTCATTTGGATTCACTTTAACACCATCCCTGTCAGGCTCAGGAGGGACTCGGAGTCAGACCGTCACTAAAGTTCACGTTTTATTTACACACACAGACACCAGGTGCGAATATATACAGGTGAGGGGGCACAGGAAGAGGGTCTCCGGGAAGCACAGGCACGGGAAGAAGAGGGCTATGTACAAAATCCACTGAAGCTCAGGTAGCTCGGACTCCGGCTTTAGCTCACCAACGGCGGTCCTCAGGCTGGCGAGAATCGAGTGTTACACAATAATCCAGCGAGGAAGCACTCTCAGCAGCCGCCTTAAGAAGTGAGTGAGATGATTGCTTGCAGGTGTCCGAGCCAGGGGCTGGAGCCGTCATGACTCCGCCCCGGTAGAGCGCAGTGCAGGGGAGAGAGAGAGATGCAGCACAACAAAAACACTTGTAGCCATACAGAGTCAGCCGAGAAGGCACAGGGTCATGACAATCCCACTGTAAATTTAAGGCAGAGTTTAAAGACATAATGCTTGATAAAGGTGGGTAGAATCAAAGTAACACCCTCAGACATCACATCATTATCAGCTTGAACCAATACCAGCCTGCCCCAGTATGTCTGAAAGCTCAGAACATTGTTATTAAAGGCATTGTATATATACAACCCCCATTCTAATAAACTCGGGACATTTGTGAAATGTAAATAAAAACTAAACCATTTGCAAATCTCATAAGCCCATATTTTATTCATGGTAGAAGACAGAAAACATCAGATCTTTAAAATGAGAAAATGTACAATTTCAAGAAAAATAAAAGCTTATTTATAGCCACAAAGTTTTTGTACACTAGAACACAACAAAAAGAAAAAATCCATCTAACATCATTAGCCAACACTAGCATTATAAAATACACTGAATGACCCTGATATGTTACAGTAGAACAACTGATACTGAGCTCATGATCATGAAAACTGCTGCTGCAGTTTGCTCGCCTCTGCTCAAAACCTTGAATAATGAAGCTCAGATTACAGCAAACACAGAAGTGTGATGAAACAAATCTTACTTATAGAACCTTTAAACCCCTCATGGAAAAACGAACCACAAAATTGAATGCATGAAGGCCACGAAAGAAAACACAATGTTTGCCAACGTGAATTGGCCAACACCAACTCAGATGTTTAAATAATCCAACCAGCTCATAAAGACAAAGTGAAATCATCAGTGCACTCCCCAAAAATATGTTCAATGAATACAGTAAGTAACTGAGGTTTCAGGAAAATAGTCACCTTACTTGGAGGAAAGATTATCCCCTTGCTCGGTTATTTCTCCAAAGTGGCAATACTGTATGCAAAACGAGGGCTGTTGAGGACTTTGTTTTATTCACATCTATCATGCAGGTACAATGAAAGAGAAATTTTTTATATGTAGCTTGTAGGAGATGTACTTAGGCCACATGAATAAACACCTTATTTAATAAAAGAACTTTTCATTAACTGGCACGTACCACAATGTAAAAGTGAACACAGTTCCCCATTGATTTATTTTATGCTAATTTATATATTTTTTTATTGTTCTTCTAAGACCTGCACTTTATGTAGGTAAAAAAGAGGGACCATTTTTTAATGCAAAGATCTAACACAAACTTAAAATGAATGTGAATGTGTTATGTTTACATGAAAGTTCAAATAAACTCAAATCAATGATTAATTGTGACAAATAACTGTGATCTCAATATAATTGTTATTATCATTTTGATCATAATCATACATATAAACATATTATGTGCTGATTCTGTAATGTTTAAACTCTAATACAGTTTTATTATTAATGTAATATTACTGAGGATATCATTTGCCCAATGAACAGATTTTTGAAGCTATATTCCGTTGTGCATTTATTCTCTACCTCTTCTTAAGAGCTTATTATGTATGAGTGAGGTTATTTCTGTGCTTTGTCTGATGTTTGACCCCAAGAGAGTCTCAAGCAGCAAGGGGAGAAAGAGAAAATTATCAGTCAAAGACGGAAAACAATTAACGGGCTCAAGCCTCCCACACTTGAGTCCCTGCTTGGATATCGAGTCAACTCACCTTACGCTGTCAGTATCCACGGGTGGGAGAGTGAGACTGGCAGGGTCTACAAGTGAGCCAGCCAGATGTCACAGGTTCTAACAGCTTGGCAGAAAACGAATCAAGGCCTTTATTGCACTCAGCATCAGACACTGCTGAATACTGAAGTGCGTGGGCGAGTGGAGGCAGGGGGGATAACTTAACTGCCATCACAGCCATGATAACGAAGGAAATTAAAAACTTGAGTACAGGTTTAACAGGAGGCAACACCACAAAGAAGAAGGTGTGATTTAAATGCAGCACACAAAATACCCCCAAAACCCCACTAGCAATACACTTTGCTAGCCACGCCTTCTTTTTTGCACAGTGCCAATGAGTCTGACTGACGTTACAAGTCGCTGGAGAAGTTTAAGTTAATATTAAAAACAGTGAACTGTTTTTTGTAGTTTTGATGCAATTTTCGCATTGACATAATTAAAGTCCAATATGGCACAAACACAAACTACACCCAAAGTATCCAGAACTATTTCTTCCTCCCAGGAACTCCAAAGAACTAAAAGCTTCCTTCGGGCCACTGACTGCAGTCCCAAACTGCGACATGGAAATTTAGACAAATCAGTCCACTGATGGTAGAATTTTACAAAAACATATAGTCAGAACTTGACTTTCTTTATCTCTTTTTTGTGTCTGTATGAAAGATTGTACCACACATTCTTAGTGACAGGGTGATGGTGGCCCTCTGACAAAACTTTGACAGTCTGGCACCTTCCTTCCAGGCTGTTTGGATGCATTTATTAGCCTTTTAGAACACTACCACTGTGAAACAACCTCTAGTTCTGTGCATTAATTGACTAAACTTGGCTTGACTTGGTGTGTACAACGTTCATAAAGTGACCATGAAACCAGCTGTGCTATAAAACTAAGTTGAAACCAAATTTCAAATTGATCTTGATGGTGAATGCTAAATGGTCTGGTTCTTGAATTCAAAGTGCTTTATACTACAAGTAATGTGATCAGCTGAATGATGTCACTTACTGCAAGTCTCCTCTGCCTCATCGGACCCATCCGGACACTCTGGTTCCCCGTCACAGCGCCAGCGTCCTGGGACACACTGCCCATTCAAACAAGCAAACTCTGCTGGGGCACATGTTTTCCTGGCTGCTCAGACAGAGAAGCACAGACAGAGCAGAAAAGAATCAAGACAGGATGTTAGAAAAATAGTTAAAGCCATATATAGTCTGCAGCAGAACTTGATTTCTGTCATGAAATTGGTAGAGTTATCATAATCCCTGCAATTATTCCCTTCATCAGAGATCAGTCTCATCATTTCTTACATTATTCCTGTGCAGTTCTCTATAGTGCATGCTCTCCTTCCAGATATCCTCCACTAATTATCTACACTTTCCCCATTTTCTTGACTTTTATTCATTGCACTGCCTCTCCCTCCGCGTTCTTCCTCCCCCTCCCTCAATCTGCTGATCTCCAAAAACAGTCTAATCTCTCCTTCAGGTTTTCCATCACAGAGCAGTGAAATGGATGTTGATTGCCGAACACTACAAGCTCAGGGAGGTTAAACCTTTTACCTCGCAAACCTGTTTATGATGGAAAGTTACATGCCAGCAAGGCCACGGGCTGATAAACATGTCAGGCGTGCTGAGAATTGGAAATCAAAAATAAACACGAGTCAGGAAAAAAGGCCTGTTTAAGCAAGAAGAAGAAAACTTTCACCAACAGCCGAGAGCTTTTCACTGTTACCATCCAAAAAATTCTCATCAACTTTGTTTAAAGTGTAACGTAAAACATGAACTCTTGACACAGATACACACACACACACACACATAAAATAACATTTTTAAAAAGTACTCTCCACTCGTAGCACCTAAGCTGCTAGTATTGCAAGAGAGTCGGATACAGGCAGAGGGCAGAGCCATTCAATTTCCTCAGCTGGACCTGTGCTACAGTCTAATAAATCACTGGCTAAAAGCCCTCAGCTGCGATCTGTGGTGCTGTTACACTGCCACGACTGTTTCAAAGCTGGCTCCAATGTTGGCACTGATGTTTCAAATTAGATATAGCATTTAGAGTTGTCCTGGGAGCTTAAATCTAGCTGAGGGGCTGTAAAGAAATAGAGAAAGATATTTCAAAAGGCTTTCCTAGCAGTGCTCCTACTACTGCAGCTTCTTTCTTGACCTTGGTTTTATTTGCTGTCGTCAAACATTGGGCAAAAAAGGTTTCTCTTGATGTCCGACATTTCCTTCTCTATGCCACAGCTATAACAAACCTTTAGGTCAAACACTGTGAAGGACTTCAACTTCAGCTCCTGCACCACGAGCAATATGCCTGTAGTTCCAATTAAGAGGTAAGATGAGTCTTTAAATTTAAACCTCTCTTTGAGCATGTGTAAATAATATCCTGCTGTTTCCTGGCAAAATGAAATTCCCAAATTGTTGGGGAGCAATGGTAGAGGAGCAAGAGTAACATTTAAACTGCAAGCACATTCCTGGGACACACTGCATTACTTTACAATGTATTGCATCATGTACTGTAACGTAGCATCATGCATTGTATACTGAGCAGTGTGCAATTTGCATGCTCGGTCCTGTGTGTGCACTTTTATGGATGACAACCTGTGAAGTATTATATTATTTAAATTTACCACCAGATGCTGTCTGTGTCCTTTACAAATTCACTTTGGGAGAAAAGGTGGATTTTATCTTAGTGCTGACACTGATATGCACACTTACCGTTGTGCTGAAGAGTGTATGTTACTCAGGATAAACTATGGCAGCGCCTGAATATTTCATAGTATTCATTTGTGGGGTAGGTGTTCAATGTTGTTTTTCACAATCCATCAGAGCAGCGTGCAGCAGGTTGACTGCACACCCACCTCAAAGCAGTCAGCTGTCACCAAGAAGCACTTAAATAGGAACCTGCTGTTAAGTCTAATTGTTGAATGTTGCCATTGTGTTTCTTAAATTTGTACAGTCTTAGTTTAAGCAGTAGGATCAAAGCCATTCCTTTGATCCTGACCACCTTTCCAGCCACTCTGTGCTGGGGGAGGTTTTATTGTAGATACATCCTATCTGAAAGATCTGTTTCTTTTGATGTAAACTTCCTGGGTTTATGACCCTTTGGTCAGCAGGAGGTAACACACACACACACACACACACACACACACACACACACACACACACACACACACACACACACACACACACACTTACATACAGTGCCTTGTCTATGTAACCAAAGGGGGGTTGCAAGGGGAGGTGCTTTGTAAACTATTGTTTGAGGATTGTCAATAAAAGGCAGCGAGAGGAGGCCACCATTGGGGTCATTGTCGTGCTGGACACAGACGAGGCCTCCCTTGCGCAAGTAATGGATCGATCGACTGTCTTGTTTTCTTCATGATGAATAAGTCTCTAGAATTAGCGGGGTTTGTGGAAACACAGACCCAACACCTGCTTGTCTCTAATGTATTGTAATTGTAAAACCTGTTAATTACCCCGTTCTCCAATTTCTCCTGCGCCTATAGTCGGCGTCAAACCAGTAACAACTCAACCCTGCTGACGTTATTAGAGGAAATTATTAAGTGTGTAACAGGGTCGCTCCAATAAACATGCATTTCAGCAGTGAGTGTGTTTATCACAGACCGCTGTCTCATTAACTTGAAAAAATTCTAAATTAACATTCGTTCTCGCCTTTTCTTGCAAAACGTTATGAGCTGACCTTATTACATTACTGAGAGAAACACTCCCCTTTCTCCATGACTCCCCCTCTCTACTGCTTTTGTTCTTTCAACCCTAGGTCATTCCTTCCTTTTTTCTCAGCCTGTGTAAATCCCAGGCCTCTAAGTTTACCACAAAACAAAGCAAAAACCCTTTGATGGTTATTTTTCTTGAGTCGCTTAAAGTGTGCTGGTTTTCCAGAGCGGTGCTTAAGTAGCTTAAGTGACACACGAGTCCTCATTAGTAATGTGGGCTTTCACTAAAGGTGAAGACAGACAATATGTGGCAAACAGGGGATTGTGATATCCTTTTAACCCATCTTCCCCTCAAGTGTATAAACTCATTAGCAGTGTGCGCACATCACTTTTAAAGATGCAAACTGTGTGCTTCCTGCAACACACATGCATATTTCTAAAATATATCATCACTCATGTAGGTTTGGCAGGGTAAAGAAGGAAAAGGAACACACAGGGTACCCACGGGCACAATACAAGCTTTAAAGGTACCACACCTCCTGCGACAGAATAATTAGACTCATAAGATCTTCCCTACAAATCCTCGAAAAAGCCACAGTACAGTGAATGTTTTATTCAGTACCAAGTTGAACATTTTTAACTTCCCAAACAAACCTTTCATTCCTCTGCATTCAAATCTCTGGATGGGTATTAATACCGTGTTAATTAGTCTGACTCCCATGAGATGAACGAAAAGAAAGATGGGGCAGGATGAGAGCGTAAGGTTCTGTGGTATGCTGGTTAAGGGTGTACTTAAGACTGTTTTTGATCGCATGACAAAGTCTTTGAAAATCTCACACTGATCCAGTATGTGGCCCCTCCAGGTCAAGCGTGCCCATGTCATGCAGTTTCTTGCTGAGATGCTGAGCTTCTTACTCAGTACAACTGAGCCTGCGACTCATTTCAGTCAAGGTCTACAGGGGCCATGGTTCACTTGGCAATAATTACTTAGGCCAGCTCATGCCATCTGCTTGGAATGACTTTCTGCTTTAATTAGGAAACATTTTAAAATGTTAGGCTCGTGGGGCGTGGGGACCATGAGGGTGGGCTGAAGGGGAAAGTGACAAGGGAATCAGGAGGTAGGCCATTAGATGGAAAGCTGAGAAATAACAAGTGAATAATAGCGACAAAGACTAATGGTGACAAACAATAATAATACTTTATGGATCCCTAATGGACACTGTTTACTGTATAGGAACAGGCAATATTACTGTACTGCATTTGCCAAAGAAAGCACTTACTGAACTTAAATCCCCTTGACATGAATTACACACAACTACTCACATGCATTGCAGAGCTACACGCTGAAAACAGTACATCTCTTTGTTTAAGTATAAATGGCAGACAATTACACAGAGGCACGCCTCTCGTGCATCTGAGAAAATTCAAAAACAAAAGCAATCCAGTGTCGTTTGATTCTCGTGTCGTGAGCATTACAAATGGGACGTGACACAGGGAGAATGAAGGTGCTGTACAGGGGAGTTCACCCAGCCATGTTATGTCTCCTAGAGGAGGTACAGTGGGAAGGAGCTCTATGCTCTGGCAAACCCACCTGGAACCTCCTCCTCTGAGGCTGATGTTGTCAACATTTCACTGCTCCAGTTCCTTTTCATCTTTCTTAAAAACCATTCAAGTGGATGTGTTTGGCAGGCCTCTATGAAGTATTGGTTTTGCTGTTACATTTGGCTGATGCTGAGCCTTATATGAATAAGATATGTCAGTTTGGCTCACTGCTGATGTGACTGATATATGATTTTCCTCAGCGGTGGGGGTGTTAGTGTATAAATTGCAATGAAATATGCTCTATCATGCCTTGAGGAGCTTCTAACAAGCTTTAAACTTTTTATTTTTTTTTTGCTTTTAATGTAAGATAGCTACATGGCTAAAAAGATAGAAACGACATGGTTGGTCACTCAACTGGCCCAACATGTTGGCCTGGAAAGGATTTCCCCCCTCTTTGTGTTCCTATTTCAATTTTAAATTTTAAATTCCATCTCCAGGCAACATCTTTTACCTGCAAAACTAATAGTATTTTTGTTACCCGAGTGTCATGTCAGTGCTGTCATGTTAGCATCTCAGTTTAACAAGCTAAAAGTTCGCATAGCTGGATAAATAAGCATTTAGATTTTAGATTCTGAAATTACAAGGCTCATGAGCACTGTTGGCTAATGGCTAACTAAGCTTCATGCAGTTGCTAGCATAGTAATAAACTCTTTCTATTCTCCCTTTAACTCTTCTTATTGTCAATTTCACAAATGAACGGCATGACTATATTGTCAGAATCAGGCCAGATCTATAGATTATCTAGATTAATATGGCATTTGAGACTTCATCTCGTGGACGGCACATTTAGCCACCACCATGTTGTATTTTTTAGAACGACATGTGACAATATTTGGTTGAGCGGGCGCTTCCCAACTTGGCTACCAAGCTGCATCTAGAAGCTGTACAGGTGCAGAGATGCACATATTGGCTAACTAATGCTAAAATACTAACAAAACACTAGAATTTCACTCACAGAACTCACAAAACTGAGTCACAAACTATACCACACAAGCCATGTTATTAGTCAAATCTGCTGGAAAAGCTACAAAATTTAATTCAAGTATCCACATATATGATTTTTAAAGGGCTCCATAGAGGTTAAAACAATTTTAACATGGAAGTCTATGGGGATTGACCACCTTTCGGGGCCAGCCTCAAGTGGCACGTAGAGGAACTGAAGTGTTTGGCGCTTCTGCACTGGCTTCTATTTCAGCCCTATAAGCAGCCCACTGGTCAGAAGATGTTTCACTGAGGCTTGTTGTCATGTAGCAAACATGAGACAATCATCACCAGACAGTCTCATTACTAAAAACACTTGGCTGGTAAAGAAGCTAATCTTTCTTCAGCAAAATCGAGCATGGCAGAGACTTTGTGTTAGAGACCTGACAGGTTCAAAACTGTTTAATATCTGATCTTACTGTGTAAGCGATTTGTATTTTCACATGTACCTCTGTTGGGAAATTGGGAAGAAAAGTGTAGCTTCAGCAGATATGTGATAACATCTTATAACCCCAATTCAAAAAAAGACCAGACACTATATGAAAAAATTTAAATAAATACAGAACTCAAAGATCTGCAAATCTCATGAGCCCATATTTTATTCACAATAAAATATAAAAACACCAAATGTTTAAACTGAGACATTTTACTTTTTCATTGAAATATTAGCTAATTTTGAATTTGATGTCTGCAATATATTTAAAAAAAAATGAGACATGGCAACAAAAGACTGGAAAAGTAAGTGGTAATTTAAAAAAATAAACAGCTGGGCAAACATCTTGCAACTAATTAGGTTAATTAGTAACAGGTCAGTAACATGACTGGGTATAAAAAGAACATCTTAGAAAGGACAAGCTTCAAAGATCCAGTTTACAAAAAGCTGGATGTCCTTGGTCTTCATGCCCCCAGGATGGTTTTATGGTCCTGCAAACGCATCTGTTCACATATACTTTTCAGCCAGACAGAGTGGGGAGATGAGTTTTCAACCACCCGAGACTCTCCGGTGCAATTCTCCAAGATCCTGACTGCACGTTGTCGGATGCAGGTGACTTGAGCGACTGCTGAATGTTGACTGATTGACAAGTGGGCTGGAACAGAAAGGGGGGCGACAGCGGAGTTCACCAGAGCGCCACCAAAAAAACTTCAGAAGAAATACAGTATGAAAAACACAGACAGTGGCTGCAGTGCACACTTTTAATAGCTTTTAACACTCGGTTTCACTTCAGCTCTTTATATGTTATAACTTTGCTTTCCATCGCAACTGACTGACGTACCAACAACAGCAGTAACATCAATGGCCCAAAGACCGGTTGTAACACATACTTTTTACACTGCTTCCAACTGACAAAAGAGCTCAGTGCAGGCAGACGGGCAGTCCCTGGAGTGGAGCGGACAGCGAACGCAGTACCTTTGCTCGACCATATAATCGGCTTCAGGAAGCTCAGCGCTAACAATAAGGCTGATTTTGCCATGGAAATTACTGCATGTGCTCAGGAACCGTTTGTTTGTGAAACACAGCTCACTGTGACATCTACAAATGCAGTTTATGCAAATGCAGGCTCTAACGTGTAAAGAAGAAGCCATATGTGAACATGATCCAGAAATGCTGCTGTCTTCTCTGGGCCAAAGCTAATTTAAAATAGACTGAGGCAAAGTTTCATCATCCAAAGTTGAAATTCTATAAATTTCAGAGAAGAGAAACAGGATGCATATTTCAGCAAGTCAGTGCTAAGCCACATGCAGCTGTGTCCTTCCTGCAGTCCAGACCTTTCACCATGAAATGATACAGGACTGCTGAGAAGCTACAATCCTGTATCACAGAAGAATCGGGCAACATTCCTCTCCCAAAAGACCAACAGCTGTTCTCCTCAGTTCCCAGATGTTTATGGATTGTTGTTAAAAGAAGAGAGGATGCAACACCGTGCTAAACATGGCCTGGCCCAAATCTTTTTTGCAACATGTTGCTGCCATCAAATTCAAAATGAGCTTACATTTTTTAAAAATTGTACTTCTGCTCAGTTTAAAAAATGGATATGCTTTAAGTTTTAAATAAAATGTGCATGAGATTTGCATATTATTGCACTCTGTTTTAATTTAAATTTATGCCATGTCACAAGCTTTTTTTGGTACAGGGGTTGTGCATCTTTAAATACTGGTTCAGATGATTTTTCATTTCAAATATTCACGACCTAAATTTGATCAATTTTGACTATTTTTATTAACATGCATTTATTTGTATGTATTTTGGGATGTTTGAAATAGTAACAATTCAAAATACCAAGTATGAAGTTTCAAAATGTAAACCTTTCTGTGGGGACACGTGGTCGTGTGACTGAGTGAACATATTAATGTGCCGAGTCAAGAGCAGAGCACACTCAATCACTCAGTGATGCTCTGGAGCAGAAAAGCAGACAGCTTTCAATCACCTGACATTCACATGCATAAAAACACACACACACCCGGCCCCTTGGAGAAGAATTATTTTCTTCCTTCTGATTTTTTTTCACCGTGAAGGATATTAATGACAGCACTTTCATTTTGGGGGCCATGAGAAGCTTAATAGGTAATGCAGTGATAAGCACATTCTCCTGTGGATCAGAAGACAAATGGCCTCATTAGCTCAGAGTGAAGTAGGGGAGTGTTGTCGAAGCAGGAAACATTATGTATCCCGTTAGCTTAAACCAGCATGCAAATGACTAACCCTGCTAAAATTAATGGGATATCATGATAGCATACAAAATACAGCGTAGCATCGACAACACTTGGGACAAGCTGTTCCTGAAATTGTTTTTTCGCAAATAATTTCAGGATTTAATTAGATTAATTCTGGCATTTACATTACCTTTAACTAAGATACATGCCTGTGCAGAGAAACCTCATGTAGCTTGGCTAAGTCTCCTCAGAGCAGCAAACAATTTCTCTTGTTGATTCGATTTATCTGTTGTTATCTGTCAATAGAGGATGTCATTACGTATTTTCTCCTGTCACTCAGGTCTGTGTGGTCAGTGGTGAGCCACTGGAACCAACAGGAAGATGAAAAGCCACACAGGACTAAGCTCTAGCTCAGCACTGGTTGATAGAGTATTGATCCAAAAAAACACAGAGCCAAGTAGTGGCATCTACAGATGAAATCTCCCCTTTTCCCTCTTGTGTGCTGTGCATTTCATCCTTTTGGACAAACTGACCAAATGAAATAAGATAAAGCCAGGAGAATGGATTGATTACCCCTACCATGACCTACATTTCTGGGCTGCAATTAAAATAGCATGTGATAAATGATGGTTGTTACTATTCAAAGTTATGGTGATTTAAAGCTTCATTATTTGGGTCTAATTGGCCAGAAGATGGGCCTTGAGTTTTTGATTACTGATATGACATTACAACCTGTGACAGAGGTGTGGTCCCTCACTCAGCTGCAGGGGAGGGGTGGTGCAGTGAGCTCAAGGGGTGGTGCCAGGCAGGTGAGCGGACAGGTGATGGTGATGGCACTGACGAGCTCTCTACTGCTTTTAGTGACACTGGAGTGGAGAGGAAGCAGGCTTCGTCAGGAGGTGTGCGCAATCTGGGAGAGCTGCAGTGCAAGTGTGTGTGCCAATCCAGAAAGTACACGGCTGTACACGCTGTGTGTGTGTGTGTGTGTGTGGGTCCTTCTACACAGCCTTTATACCATTCTAAATATTAAGACAGAAGCTGTGATATCTAAACCAACAACAAACATTTTCTTTAAATTTGTAAGGGAATGCCGATCCCCGGGAGAGGAGGCTACAAACACAGGGCGCAGAAAAAGATCCCACAGTATCCTCACAAAATCGCAAACTTTAACTGAAAGCTTAGCGTAATACACAGGAAGGCACCTGGCTGGGCAAACAAAACAACAGCAACAAAATATATATAAAAAATAATAATAGAAGATATATATAGTGAAAAACGTGAATGATTTCAAAATAAAACAGGAAATGGTTAAAAACTAAGGGGTGAAAAGAGTTCAGGATTTTTATACAAGAGACACTGAACTCATTAAAAGAAGATAAGCATACAGGCCAATAAGAACCACTTTGTCTGTTTCTAGGCAACTGCTTGTATCTGTGTTGGTTCAGTAATACTGAGAAAATAGTCACATGAAAATAAAGTTTCAGCAAAGCACTTCTATTTTAAGAATGCAGTCTATATTTAATAGATGATCCAATACTTTTATTTAATCTCTGGCAAATTACATTTAATGTTCAATACTCATCACGTCAGTGAAGTAGCACACAAGTGCAATCACACTTGCCTAAAAATTGCACACTGACGGACGAAGTATTGTGAAAAGCGTGAACTCATTTCAGTGCTCAGTTTTAATCGGCAACATTAAAAAAATCAATAAAACTTTGATTGTAGGTGAAATAGCCATGTAAAAATAATATGGCAAGAAAAAGTCATGTCCGATCATGTAAAGACTACCACACATCTATAATTACTAAACTCACAATGCTGTAATGCAGAATGCCGGAGGTAAGGGAGGCTACTTATTGCTGTTCACTGCCCAGCTTTTCTTCTGACCTTGTGTACTGGCCAAAGACTTACACTGTGCTAATTATAGCCCACAGCCTCCAAAAAGACATATTTTCTCTCCCTCCCTGTCAGGTCACATTGACACAAAAACCACCTTTATAAGCAAAAGACTGGGCAGCCTCAGCTTAAAAAGCTCCTTAGTCACCTTTAGGAAGCCCGGGAGTGATATTTTTTAGTGAAGACTTTTTAGGTCCAGCTTAGCTAAATCCCTAGAGATTTACCTTGAAGCCAATAGTATCATGGAGCAACATCACACTGAAGTATAGTGGATTGTGCACAAGCATCTGTAAGAAAGCAACAGGACACATCTGTATCTCAGTTTCTCAAGAGGTTTTCAAGCCTTTTTGGAGCTTTTTTTCACGCTCCTGCGACAGTCTGCTGCCTTTTGATCTTCAAGCTCATATATGAAGTATACACGTGGGTGGACAGGCACACTCCCGTGTACACCCTACCACAGAGCTGACACACTGACAAATGTTGCAGATATAACGCATACATTGGTGCTTACAAGACAAGCTTGCCAAGAGAAGCAAACACACAAATATAGGACGACACACATACACACGTACACCAGCGTTCACTGCGTGACGCCTTCTCCATGTGTCTGACCTTCTGTTAAAATCCTTTCTTCCTGTGTGTTTTTCCTGGTTTAGAGACACAAAATATTGTTGATCTACAGCCATATGTCAACAGTTTCATCCTATAACCTGGCACTGTCACTGGAATACACTGTGCCTTTATACAAACTAAAGGCAAGTCCAATTTTGCAGAGGACTCAGCATGTTATTCAGTGAAGCATGAAAAAGTGACATGAGCCGGTAAGATCTTACTGCATTTTAGAAAGCAACTAATTTCTACAATTTGTTTGCAGACACGCAAACAGCACCTACAGGCTCTATTTACACTACATTTATGAATTTATGGGATTTAAATTTTATGTATAAGTTGTAATTTAGAAAAAAAAGATAAGAAAAGAGATCATATCAGACACCAGAAGGTGAATCTAAGAATACAGTTTACACCTTATTTCAGGCTGCACTCTACCTTCTTTGAAAATGGTGTTTTAGTGCTCATCTCATTATGGAGTTAAAACCATTTCTGTACAAGTGGTTCTGCACACAAGAAGAGGGTGTAACGGAGGGAATGAAATGAGTCTGCACCGAGTAGAGAGGAGTACATCTTTGATGAACTACCTTGTTTCATGTGTTGAATGTGGTTTGTGTTACATCAACGTGACACGAATGTCCTGCAGGCAAAGTTTAAATAGGAACCAGCCCCTACTGCTGTCTCTAAGTCCACAGCAAGGGTCAGATTATGCACACTTTTCCACAGTTAGAGCTAGTGAATGCAGCCCCAAATCCTACTTTTATCAGAAATGAGCAGAAAAACAGGAGCCTTCAGAATAAATCTAATCCTACTAGACAGATGGAGTGGCCTCTTGTGTTAAGATAAAACGGTGAAGGCTTAACTTTTGATAAATGGCTGATTCTCTGACCGTTCACACACAGAAACAACAACCTTCGCAAACCATTTAAAAACATTACATAAGCAACCACTGCAGATAACAGTGCAATGTCAAAGAAATGCGGTAAAGCACCTGCTTATTGCGGTAAACTATCTAAATAAGGTGCCCTCCAAATGAACGAAGACAAGCTGGTTGCTGTAGTCTGTCACCTGCCCCAGAGTTTTTGGTTAATAAAGTCTCCCTGGCAGGGAAACACACACAGACACACACAGTTTTAGGACAGGTCCCTCAGCCAAACAGCTGACACCGTCACTGCTGCTCTTCCCCCAGAGCCTCTCCTGCATGCTTCGATAGAAATCAGCACAGCAGCCAGATGCTCCTTCCTCATAGCCTGAAAGAACACAGTCTGCGTAGAGTTCAAACCAAGACCCCGATGAACATAACGTATATAATCTGTAACGGTCATAACCTTTGGTACTGTGTTGAGTCCCTGGCCTTGCATTCCCCATCACAGCCTTATAACAGTCTACAAAGAACTTTTCCTCAGATATGTATTGATCACTCAGCAAACCTCGACTGCACACATAAAATCTTTCTTTGCAATTTTTTGCTTCAAATTAAAACTGTCCACACACCTTAACCTTGCAGGTATTCAGCAAAGGCACAGTACTTTACTATCAGTTGCTAATGGCACAGCAGGGGATTCAGAGGCTTGCTTGAAGGAGATATTCAAGGATATCCCTGCATAGAAAAGGACAGCATTTCATACTCTCCAGTGTAGAGCGAAAATCTCTTATCTTGGAAGTCCACATCTATAAAAACGCAGTCGATCCAGATTTCAAAACTATAACATGAGCCTAAAAAAAGAAGCAGGAAGATTGAGGAAAGTTAGCACAGTGAAAGCAGTTCACTTAGGAACATCAGCACTGCGAGTTTAGTGCTGTAGTTGGATGAGATGAAGAAATAAAAATATATATATTTATCTTCGCCTGAAAATGCGGTAGCAAGCTCACAACAGCCCCCCTGTTGACCCCCTGTCGCTCAATGACTGCGACAGTGCACACGCAACAGCATCATAGTGTTTAAACATCTGAGCTTTAACAAATACCACCAATACAATGCCTATAGTCCAGCACACAGTAACAACAGTACTTCAGCCTTTAAATGCACATCAGAATCACTGTAGTCAGTGTTATCATCAGTGTAAGTAGATACAGTGGCTTTTAGAAATCTGAGAAAAAAGCTGTGATTCAAAAATGAGAGTCTGACCTGCTGAGCAACAATCTGAATGCAGGGTTTTCTTTGTCTTCTTCTTCTTCTTCTGTCTTTCTTTCTCTTGGCAGGTGACAACACAGTATGATCGCTCTATGTACACTAACAAAAAGTCTACGTTGTCTTATTGGAGAAAATCTATGCCCTGACCTGTTATTTTTGTATTCTTGGGTATTTTAAAGCCAAATTAACAATTTTTATCATATTGCTGATAATCTTCCTTCAGCTCTGACTAAATCCTCTTTGGGGGGGGGGGCTATTCCTTTATGAAGTAAAAAAATAATCATGGAATGGAAATTAATTAAGTCAATCCCAAAGCAATTTTGCCCTTCACTTGAAGATTCTCCTCTGAGTTTCAATGTGGCTGAAACACAGGAGACATTCCTCTTGACAATCAAAAGTAATTATAACTCCAGGACCAAATGCTATCATTCACTATTAAGATCTGACTGCCACAATTCATAAAGTGGACCTATTGTTCTCAGGCAGATTTGGTAATGGGAAATATTTGCAACCATAACATGCAGCCATGTTAGCCTGTCTGTCAGGCTGTAATTTGGCAAACCAGTACTTTGATGTAAATACTAACCATAGACTAGTATTAAAGATGGCTAAAAAATAAAACAAGAACTTGAATTCAAGTCCCTGCAATAGCCTTTCTGCATATGGGAGTGTGATACCTGCTGTCGTAAAACACCTTCTAGTCCTATAGGACGCTATGGGAAAACAGCCCTGGGCACTGAGCTAAGTAAACACCTGTCTCCAGACTTGTGATTTACTCGCTGTTATCCACCGAGTATGCAGTTCCACAGTCAGCCCTGCTTCACGCTCATCAAATCGCGATGGCGTAGGCTCAAGAGTTCAAAATAGTCCTTCAAAAAAATCAGCGTGTGGCCATGTCTAACTATGATACTGTACCAGTGGTACAGTACAGTATTGTAGTAAGAATTTGGCACATCAACAGAGATCTGAAAATTTTATAGCACTTAAATTCATATCAGTATCCTTGCAGACAATATGATACGGCACAGCCCTAATGCTAGCATGCTAACAATTGTGGCCAATTTTTATAGCAGTCCATGTGTGAGCTGTTCAAGGATTTAAAGTCACAGGATTATCATTTGGATTCATTATTTGGGACAAAATTTCAGGACAATGTATCCAACGAAAATATAGACCAACAGAGCTAAACCATAACTAAAAAAGCTGAAGTGAAAAGAATTTTTGGCCAGATTCAAGTAGTATGATTTTATCCAACACACCAACATTTGTATAAGATCTTACTCTTTTTTTAATGTAACAAGGTAAGTAAGTGATAAGTAAAATAAAGAGCTCCCTTGGAAATATGTCGCCACAATCATACGTAATATTTAAAGTACAGTTACTCATTGTGTATAGTGTTTCTGAATATAAGAAGTGTATGAATAATCTGAGTAAAACAACACTTTAACTTACAGTCAAACGTGTTTATGTGTCTTTTTCAACAGCTCTTAGCTACAAAACTAAAATGCTTTGTTAATAGACCTCTAAGCTTGACTTTTTAGTCTTTTGAGTGATTTAGTGAGATGTTATGCCAAAGCCTGCAGCATGTTTCTCAGAGCAGCACCCATCATTGCAGGAATAAACTCTCTTATTATGTTAAGCATAGCTTCAAGGACACCTTCAGGTTAGGTTTCAGCTATGAGGAGGAGAAAACATTAATTGAGAGCAAAATGATAGGCAGACTAAAGCAGGTGCAATCAAGATTGTAATTTTTCTAAATGACCTATTTCACAGCAGCCAATTTGATAAGAAATGGGGAACACTGGGTAACATTAATCCAGCTTCTGCTTCAATTAGATACAGAACCTTAATGCAGAGTTTGGTAACGTTTGTGATTGCCCAGTATTTCACTTTGAAAGGGAATGCTGGGAAATCTGTCTATAACATGAAAAGTTGCATCTGGGTTTTACATCAATACAGGATCCAAGTGTAAATAAGCCCCAGAGCTATTTGTTACGGGCATTTGAGTCTCTGATGATTCTCTCATTTAGAATGCGGATCTTGTACTTTATAAATTAATCTACAAAAGCACTTGCGGGCAATCTATATTATTACATTCCTGTTTCCGTATGTCTTTAAAAGCCTTTAGAAGGGATGATGTCTGGTCTCATTAGTCTACTTTCCAGTGGCCTTCCATTAAGCATCTTGAGTTTATAATACTGGATTTAAGAGTAAGTCAAAGAGTGACTTGTCACTCTCGGTTACACAGCAACCAAACGTATGAAGCGAGCCTACACCATAGTCAGTCCCGTATAAGGAAAAGTGTGCCACACTGGATTTTAATTTCTATACTAACCAGGGGGCTGTAATGAGAAATGGGAGATTAGCCATTTACCCTATGCAGAGAATGAGCCACATCTCTTTTTCTTCTTCTCTCCTTCCTTTCTCTTGCAAAGACCTGATTCCAATAGCACAAAACACAAAGGCATCTGCAGACCAAATTTTCAGAAACACCCTCACTGGCCTGCAGACTAAGCCACTGAAATTGCTGTGACAAGGCACTGAGAGCAGATTTTACATTTCCCACTGCAGACGAAAATTAACATAACTGTAATACTGCCCGAGGTCAAATTTCTTGTTCTAGAAAGTCTGCCCCTAGCAACAAGAAAGTGTAATTAAGACATGCTCAGACTTTAATCCTAGCTGCTGTTTGAACATCACCCGACAGTTACATGCAAACATAACACGCGCTCACGCATATTCGCCCACTTCTGCACGTCTGAGTAGGCCGTCTGTTTCTCTGTTTCTAAATGCATGCATTTTTTTCTTTCTTCTTCTTCTCACACACTGCACACTGGAGTCAGGCAGGAAGAACAAAGTCACAGACACCTATTGATGGACCCTGTGAGAGCTGATATTCTTAAGTGTGGACCCACCAAATACCCACTGTCCAATCAAAGAATCCTGAACCAACCCACCACAGAAACAGATTACTCAGACTGTGACTAAAGGCTTCCCCCCTCACCGCCAAAGCTTCTCTGTGTTAGCAAAGTGGCACAAAGCAACTTCTCCTCATGCCATGCGCATGATATAAGCTGTGAAATGCTTTAAACGTAATAATTATTAAGAGATTGAATACACCTCGAAGCACAGAGGATCACAAGGTTAGATGTGGTCTGGATGTTTGCTACCAAGCATAGAAAATCATCTGGAGTTGTAAGTACACTGGGTAAATAATTCATAGATAAATCCAAACACCTCACATTACTCTCAAAAGATGCAACGCTACCTCAATGCTCTGCTCTGTTTCTCTTTGCAGTAAAAGACTATAATATATATGCATCAGCATGAGCAAACTACGTCTTCAACTGAGTGTCTTTGGAAAAGCTGAAAGTGACAAAGCAGCTAGGCTCTTTACCACAGCTTCTTTCATGCATGCAAAGCTCAGATGGTTCCATTAAAAGCACGGTACACTTGTTACAGATCAGAGATGTAGCATTTCGGTTGGCCTCATTTAAACTAATAGTAGAGAAATGAAATGATTCATTAGCTGTTTTCATGATTCTTTCTTAAGCCGTACTGAGCAGAGGAATATTACAGCAGACTTGGTCTGAATTCCTAAAGACTAAAATGTCACAACACTGATTTCATGCCAAACTGGGCAGATTAAACAAGTAACCACACTCCATCACCCTTAAGGCCTATGGGAACATGCCAAGACTGTCAGTATAACATTGGTAATAGTTTAATTTGGGACACTCATCGGAAAACATGTAAGTCTTATACGCAACCCGGATTGGTTAGTCTTTGCATTTACAAAGCCAATTTTACAAGCCCGTAGAATAAAGCAAATGCAAGCTTGCACATTTCCTTAAACACCATGACATCATTTCCAGTGGGCTGTGTTAAATGTGTTGCAGCTTTACGATGCAATAGCATCCTCATGTTGCATGAGGCAATTTAATGAAGGTTTTTTCTGGGACATTTTCACTCCTATTTCTACCCTGTAAGAATATATGTGGAGTGGATATTCAAAGTAGGCCAGGGTACTGTACTATATGCAAAAGTGTGACTTCTGCTGTGTGGATAGAAAAAAGTAATAGTTCTCTGCACCAGACTTTGCAGATTAGTGAGTAAAAAAGCACTGTAAATTATTGATGTCATGGTTTAGGAGGAGTCACATACAAAATGGGTACAAAACAAAAGCGATAGATGTGCACACTGTAATAATCCTGTAAGAAATACTGTTTCTTAGAGGTCAATATTTTATTTTTTAAGCTTGAGCTCACCAAACTGTATGCAGTTAATGGGTTTCCTGCTAGGCTTATAACTAACAATAAACTACAATTTGCTAATAAAAAAAACTAAATTTTTTGGTGGAAGCCACTTATTTGTTTCTATAAAACCAATGTTGCAACATAATCTAACACACATACATGCATTTTGGCTTTAGCACTTGAACCATATAGACAGTACTCTCTTCAATCAGTTCGCAGATCCAGTGCCCCGCTTGTACTGTTTGAGAGAGTTTGGAGGGAGAATTCAGAGATGACAGGTGGACTGGTAACATAAAAAAGAAAGGGGGGGGTTTACCTATATTAATATCAGCAAGGCAAAGCATCAAGAGGAAAGGTTTTATTGCCTAAAATGAAAAGAGTGGGTTGTCTGGACTGATTGCAAACAGGCTGATGGAAGCACACAGTGCCTCCATCAACCTTCATGTGCAATCAACAAATGGACCAGGCTAGCATTTTTAAGACACAGGCTACACATCACTATTGGTAAGCTACAATGTAATCAGGGCTGGAAGAAGTAGTCTTGTCCAAGCAAAAATACTAGCACAACAATCCAGATTTGATTGCTTTTTGTGTATCTAATATTGTAATCACCATCTTACACATCATCTTACAAGACACAAAATTGCTTCTTCAGAAATGTTCCCTATATGTTCCATATAAGTGAAAAGTGATAGAGTAATATTTTGAATAGAGTATCCCTGTTGATTTTGTAAAACAGAGATATAATAGCATGAATGAAATATAAATAAATAGCACAATGACTTTATATATTTATATATTTGAACCCCCAGTGTAAGCTGCTTTGCCACTCCTTGACTTAAAGTTAAACACAGAAAATCTGATTCACACAGCCGTGTTAGAAGAGCAGGAAAGCTGCATTAATGCCAGGTGTTTCCAGCAGCCTGGCTGCCTGAGCCTGAGCAGATGTTCTGCAGTGAGTGGCTCTTCTTTCAAACCAATTGGCATTGCTTTTAGTTTTGTACTCATGCTTGAGTAAGAGCTTTGTCTCTGTTAACTTAGCGATTTAGTTGTCTTCTTTCTGTGCAGAGTGCAACAGAAAACTCAACCTCAACTCTCACCTCTCTAAAGGAGAGACTACAGCTGATTTCTAATTGGCTGTGTGTCTTATCGGCTACACTTTATCTGATCTGCATCTGAACAATAACACAGCAAAACAACCACTCTAAAATCAATGACACTGCAGCACTCTTTATCCCTGCCCCCATGCCTTGCCCCGCTCCGCAACGACACCCTCCTTGGCTCTGCCTCCTCTTTCACTCCTTTTATTTCTCTAAACTCGGCATCAGTGTGGTTCTTCTTTTTCTGGTGATCCATGTCACAAGAGATTACATCATTACCCATTCACAAAGGGTATGCACAAACCAATAAAATAGAACACGTTTTCATTTCATGTGAACTCAATGCCTTTCAGTGTGCAGCCAGGGTGTGTCTTGTGCATCCATACTATGTGCGTACGTGTGATGGGCCAATGGCTATGCATTTAAAACATATCTATCTCTAGGCAGAGCTTAGCCGCTCAGCTTTGATCGCAATATTCCTACCGGAAGCACACGGGGTCAAGTGCGGCTCAGACAAACCATCTGCTAGCTAACGTTTCCCACTTTTCTGCTTGCATTTCCAACTACTTCCAAGAAAACTTTTGCTCGAATACTAAGCCACAACTTTTGTGTTAACACACACAGACAGGGTGAATAATGAATAAGCATTATGTCATTATATATGATTAAATTAGAAAGCTTATATTTAAATCATATCTATGATTTAAATATAAGCTTTATAAATTAAACAGGCATGACTGACCTTTTCTGAAATGAGATGTACTTTCTCCTTCTGCCTGCAGAAATCTATTAAAACCTCCACACAGCAGTGTGATTAAACATGAAAATAATGGTAAAATAAGTTTCATTACAAATTCAAAACCAAGTTATAGCTACAAGATTTTGGTAAGATTTTTCACTGTGTGTTTTTGCGCATTCATAGTTAATATCTAAATCAAAACACACCCAAGCAGGTTTACACAGCCCATTTTTTTGTGTGCAGACAGAATATTTCAAGGAAAACTAAATAATCTAATTGGGTCTGCTGCTGCTGTTTTCAAATGCAGATTTCACATGAGCGAAAGCATCTTTCTGAAAATCTTTGATGTAAGAAAGGCCTGCAGGGGACAGCAAAACAAGTTACTCTGAACGGATGGTTATGTTACATTCCTCTAGTCAAAAAATGGCAAATCTTTCTTTGTTCAGATCTACAGTACAGATCTAGCAGTCTAGACATTTGATTAGCCCATGTAAAACCATTTTCCTGCTAATTGGAAGGTCATTGTTGAAGAGAAATCATTTGATAGTCCACGTCTGTACAGATTCAAGGCTTCTCTTGCTTAAATCTCTACTGCTGAGAAAATTAGTTCAAGTCTCATTCTAATTTGTTATGACTGTTCAGGTAATGCAATGCCTGACACAATAAAACCCTCATTTAACTTAGGCTTAGCTCACACATTCTGCATTTCTGCAGAAATTTAATTATATGTCATTCCTTAAGAGGAAAGGGAAGCTAAGAGCATTTCCTCAGGCGATGGGAAATTAAATATAACTGAGTGATAGTATTTAGGCAAAACTAGAAATTTCAGAACCTTACTCTGATATTTGAGGCTTTTTTTTACAGCAATTTACTTACATTTTGTAAACTTACTTTAAAAAAAACATGATGTATGTATGATATATGTTCCAACACATTTCAATAGCAAAATTCTGAAAATGTAATAGTACTTGTTTTCTTTGTTAGGACAGGTATTGTAGGCAGCATATGTCCTAAGACTGCAATTCTTACGGCACTGGCAGGGCAGCATACACCTACAAGTGTTCATGTCTGTCCTTGTATGCTGAAGAAGAAGAAAGAAACCCAGAAGCACAGGAAAACTACCATATAGTGTAAATTGTGCCATGATAGCTCCAGCCTGACTTTGAATCAGCTATGTTCCACAGGGTAAAATGTTAGCAATGGCTAACGTTGCATAAATGCAAAAGCTAACTTAAAATGACTTACATTATCTCAAATAGTAAAGTCAGTATGCCACTTATCAGCCTTTCATTGCGTGTCCACAAATTGTAATGTTAACATTTTTAATAAAGTTACTTTTTAATAAGGGAGTTTATGTTTGCTCAATTCTGCAGTTGACAACCATGCAATAGGATATTGCTTGTTATAAGGATAACCACTGTTTGCGCCCTTTGTCTGGAGATTTGAATGGCTCTTTAGGCCAGCTGGATTGTCCACAGTTCATTTCAAGCTACGCGCACTGTTCTGATGGTTGCTGTAAAGGTGGAGACATGTAGGCAGGTGGTATGATTCAACGCAGTGACAGCCCGCATGCAAAGCTTCAACACTGTGATGGTGGCGATGTAATGAGTCAGTATGTAGCTGGGCAAAAGGAAGCGAATATGGCCTGTGTGAGCAGAGGTGACACTCATACTTTATCCGGCTACATTGAATCATCAATAAAACGAAAGAGTCCGAGGGCTATGGTTGCTGTGTCATAGCTATTTGCTCATCATTCCAATTCACTACCGCACACAGTGCTGACGCTCTGTGTTGCCCTGGCCTGACTTCAGAGATGCATAATATCCTCAGTAGTTCTGTGATGAATATGTTTACTCATCCAAAAAAAAAGATAAATCAAAATAAAGTAATACTCACAGCCACAATCATCCAATCCCAACATTGTCGCAGCTGTCAGAAGAGATTCATGAGCACGGCTGTTGTGTCACATGAAGTCGCATTTTTCACCAAAATGAGTCACAAGTTGCTAAGTGCCACAGCTCTTGGAGTGTGTGCCAACATCATCCCTTGTGGGTCTGGTTTTTTTTGTTTTTTTTTTCCTGACAGTGATTCTGGATGAAAGGCGCTGTCTGCCTGGATGCCAGCGGCCCCAAGGCCTGGGTTCACAGAGCAGGCAGCCGCTCTCGAACATCCAGCATGTGTCTTATCGATTTTCAAAGTGACCTGGGTTCATTTCACTGCCACTGAATCACTTTTACAAAAAACTACAGGGATGTGTAACAGAATCACTTTATCAGTTAAAACAAGCAGCCCAGATCTCAAACACAAAGTGCCCTACCTCACCACCATATGTAACTTCCAGTACTTTAAGAACACTGCTCTAGAGTTTACAGGATACATTTTACACCATTAACTCACAGAAAAGCTCTAAATATGAGCTAAATATCTAAATATTTTGGGTTAATGACGGCCTTTAAACGATATGATTAAAATTCCAGCCCTGTAAAGTTTTCATTGATTTTAAAACAGTTAAATATTGAAACCAGAACCCAGTGTTAACTCCATAATAAAGATTCTCTGCACAGACTTTAGCTGATGAAGTTATTTTAGTGCCTCAGCAGTATTTCGGTAGTTCAACAGAATTGAAACAGTAAGTTTCATGAGGCGAGACACACTGCTAAGAGTGTCCTCGGAGAAATATCTGCTTTTTATCCCTTGAAATAAACACAGATTTCTGGGAGGTGTAATCTTTAAAATGATGCATACAAATGGTTTTCACTGAGGTGAAGGCACTAAAAAGACAAGTGGAAAAAGGGATAAATATGTGGCAGATGATGGGAAGAGGCTGAGGCTGAGTGATGTTTTATACCCCCACATTAATCCCCTCTCTCTCGCTCTGCAACGTTGTGTAACGACACACACTAATCTGAGATAATAGCTCAATTGGAGCTGCAGACTTCTTAATGATCACTTAGGGCAAGCTGGCTTGGAGACATGCAGATACAGGGCAGTAGGCCAGTAGGACCAGCAAACAAGCAAATAGTAATACACAAACACACACACGCACACACGTCGATAAGTTAGCATAATGTGGAAGAAAATATCTGGTTAATCTGTAAAACCAGAGACATTATAACAGAACGACACATGAGCTTATCGTGTTCTGACGCTTATGAGCAGTCGAGGTTCACAACAATTATAACTATATAGCAGCACGTACATTTAGTTCTTATCGTAATAAAGATGTAGGTAAATATACGCTTCTCTTTTTTTGCCACACTGTAGTCTTGGAAGTAATTAGTGTTGCATTTGTTCCAAGTGTGCTGTTGGGTTGAACCGGAACTGTTGAGTTAGTCCTTTCTATTGGTGTCTACACATGCAGAGGAGAACTTGGGGGGGGGGGTTAAACACCTATTATTTTCAGTAAATTCATCAAATTTGCAAATCAGATTTTTACTGGTGAGCTCCTTTTTTTAATTCCGTTATCCACTGAAATTAAACCACGTTCATTTAAAAAGGGGTTCTAAGATAACAGGATTGTAACAAGCTGTTTCCAGAAGGACTGTGGTTTGACTGAAGGCTGATTTAAAAACATTTTATAGCATTTTAATTGCTCAAGATCGCTGTGAATGAATGGCCTGGCCTGTATCTATATAGCGCTTTACATACAGTCATCCACCCATTCACACACTGGTGATGGCAAGCTACATTGTAGCCACAGCCACCCTGGGGCGCACTGACAGAGGCGAGGCTGCCGGACACTGGCGCCACCGGGCCCTCTGACCACCACCAGTAGGCAACGGGTGAAGTGTCTTGCCCAAGGACACAACGACCGAGACTGTCCGAGCCGGGGCTTGAACCGGCAACCTTCCGATTACAAGGCGAACTCCCAACTCTTGAGCCACGATCGCCCCGTAAATGAAGGTTGGACCTGATTTTTTTAGACTACATAAATAAATTACATAATGAGGAAAACTTTTTGCTTCTAAGGAGCTTGCTTTCGCAAACATTATCCAGGCTTTCTGAAGGTCTTTCAAAGTTCTTCTTTGAACATTGGCTGCTTTTTTACTCATTTTAACTCCAGTCCCTGTACCTAAACAAATTTACAGGAATGTTTTTCTTTGTCAAATCACTTAAAACGTACCTATGAATCAGTCAAGCATAGAAAAGACAACTCAAGCGATGTACCAGTGAGTCTCTACACATAACAGACAACTTAGAACCAATTTTTTTTTTGTATCTTTAGGCACTTTGCTACTAGTAGCCTATCACAAAACACCAATTTTTTTCCAATTTCTTTAGTTGATTTGGTGATTCCCAAACAGCTAAGATGTGCAGTTTATGTTTTGTTTAGGAACCTGGATAAGTAGAGGACAACAGAAGAACTGCCAGGCCTAAAAAAAAACTATATAAAGAAGATGAACAGTATCTGAAAATCAGTTCCTTGAGAAACAGGAAAAAATCCATCAAAGGTCTGACACAGGACCTGAGAGATGCATCTGGCCTTTCAGTTGATCCATCTACTGTTCACTGAAGCCTCATCAGAAATGGTCTCAGTAGACGTGTGGCTGTCAAGAAGCCATTCTTAATCAACGGAAACAAGGAGAAAAGGCTGAGGTATATTCAGAGGGTGGGAGAGAGGTGCAACACTGTGTGTCCACAGCCATCTGTAAAACACAGTGGGGGCTCAGTCACAGTTTGTGAGACTGCATTTCAGCCAGTGTTGTTGTAGATCTGAAAAAATTGATGATGAAGTAACTTGCATATTGGGACAGTAGGAATCTCATTCATCCATTCATGTCCTTTACTTATTTGATCATGAGGCATTTGGCTACTTTAAGAGAATTCTAGCTACTACCATCATCTTCATTAGCTACAGCTAAGTTTCTCACTTTGACATAAACACAGAAAAGTACCATCAGATTTTGATCCAGCATGCAATACCATGTGGAAAGCATTTCATAATTTAATATATTCCCAAACACACTGCCAATGCAGTAAAAGCATATCTAGATAGAAAAACATTCAGTGGAACGCTATAAGCAACGATTGTCCTCCCCAGAGCCCAGACCTCAACTTTATTGAAGCAATGTGGGATCATCTTGACAGAGAACTGAACAAAAGGCAGCCAACATCCAAAGAAGAGCTTTGAGTGTCTCTAGAATAAATAACTATTCCTGGAGACTACTTAAAGAAATGTGTTGAAGAATAAAGGTAGTTATACCTTCATACTTTCAAGCTCATAAGAATTATACAAACTCTGTTTTTGTAAACAAGAATAAAGCTCTTAAATGCTCTAGTAAGGTGCATCAGGGGACTTGTTGACATGTTTTTCAACATAACAGGAAATAGAACACTACTGCTGTTATTCTCCTTAAAAATGGGAAAACACTTGCTATTGCAGTAATACAAACATTATTTTGTTTTTCTTCTTTAGGCAGAAGTTTTCAACTTCCACAACTGCTTAATAATCTCAAAGATCTTCCACAGACTTTGTTTCTTGAGGAAAAGATCAAGTGGACAGATCAGAAAGATCAGAAGATCAGTTTGTTTACCGAACTGACATGTTTTAAAAGCCATACATTTTTGCAATAAAAACATTTGCTTTATCGTAGCTTTTCAAATTGGTGACTAATTGAGGCATTATCACATCTTTGTGAATTAACATAACATAAATTGACCACAGACCCGACAGAAAAAATGCCTCATAGCTTGGAGAGATAAAGGCGTAATCCTTTCCACGCTGTGTCTGTTGACAACAGCCGTGGAGATTATGGGGAGAATTTGATAGGAACACAAAACAACCTCCCAGACTCACACTGTAGGGTCATAATAATTTCTTTTCCCACTTTCTATCACTTCAACTTCACTCAATCACTCAAGCTTCAAAGAACACAGACAAAAAAGATTCAGACACTGTGGGGTGAAACACACTCACTCAAGAAATGTTTTTAACTCTGATAAGCCAAAAATACAAGGCATCTTTTTTTTTTCTGAAACCTCAGCGACACAAAGCAGAACCTCACACAGAATGGTATTATTTTTCTGAATTTACAAGTAGATCTCAGCAGGTGGCAAAACTGTTTCCTCGTGTCTGATCAGTCGGCATTACTTTGTGAAATATTGCTGTCAACTAGCCTGGGTGGGTGATGTCAACACAGCTAGGAGAAAAATAACCTGTCAGAGCAATAAAAACAGCCGGAAATACCCAAAAAGTAGAGCTGGCGGGAAGCGTGTTCGACCAGCCGTCAGTGCCAACAGAAACAGAGAGTCATGAGGCTGTAGAGAGTTTTAAAGTGGAGTCCATTTAGCTTTCTGTGGGAATCTGCTGCGTGAGTGCAGAAAAAGAAGTGAAGATGTTGTAGATAGGCCAAAGTTGTTCCAAAAAGTATGTAAAAATAGTTCGCCAAGTGAGCATTCAGAGATGTGGATATTTATGATAACAAAGGACTTTTCCCTTTTTGAAAGAGGAAAGCCTTGAAAAATAAAATGCAGAGGATAAGCGGAAGATGACTTACTGCTTAACAGATAGTTTTATTTGCAGCCAAAGAAATACCATAAGCATAATAAAGCAAAGAAAAAGAAGGAAGGATTTCAAAACAAAATCCAGTGAGCTATTTTGAATTGATGACAAAAAATACTCTGTCAGCAGGGGAGGCACTGTCTGCCTTCAAGAACTTAGCAAGCAGCCAAATAAAAAAACAATAATATTGACTGACATAATCTTACCTATTCTCATATCATAAAACCAATTTACAGATCATGCACGAAGTAGACCATATTAAAAAATATTGACCGATTTCTTCGCACTCAAGCTATTAAAAGGACCTCAGTGTGCCTCAGATGTGTGAGTTCTAAGGACTCTTAATAGAGCTTTAAACAAGCATTTATCAAGCATTGAACAGAGGCTTCTTAATTTCCTGAAACTTGGTGTGTTAGCAGGCCTGTGGTTTCGACACTATAGCAGAGAATCTGCATCCACCGAAAGGCTTTAGAACAAAGAAATAAAAAAATGACTACGGGAGGTTTGGAGGAGTGCCGGCAGATTCAAAAGTGAGTGTGGCAATGAGGGAGTGGTGGAGGTTTATTAACTAAGAGAAGACAAAGAGAGGAGGCATGCAGCCTGTTGCTGACTCTGCATCGCGGTGTAAAACAACAGAAGACTTTGAGCACTACGTGGCGATGTGAAATGCCTCCCTGCAGGTGTGAATGTTAAATTCATGAATGCAAATGAAATAGATTCCTATCACATCCGAGGATGAGAGGAGAGTCAAGCGGACACTCTGGACTTTGAAGGTAGCGCAGATAGATGGCAAGTGGGCGATATGCTGCTATAATCAGGACGAGGATTAAACGCCGACTTCGCATCTGAGTCGGCACAAATTGGACTTTAAGAATTCAAGGAGGAATTCTTTTGTTGCCTCCACTGCTGTCAACTCCAGATGCAGCGAGAGGGAGGGAGGATTTGCGTCTCATCCTCACCCAGGAACTTATGCAACCAGTAAACAAAATGTACAGTTTCTTATATATGGACTGAACTTCTCTGCTGCAAAAATACAGTGTGCACATGCATTAGTACTCATGTGATTCTGTTTATTCTAACATGTGTCTGGCCCATACATGTGTCTGTACATAGTTAGGGACTGCAATTATGCATGTATGAATGTATGGGTCCCCGCAGTGAGTGAACGGTCAGTGGGGAATAGTTTGATAATGGGGGGATGGTAGGGGTGTACTGAGTGATAGGGATTGCAGTCTCGGGGGTGAACTAGTGGGGGATGGTGTTAACAAAAACAGGGTAAAGGATGGAGAAGCACCATGGTGCATAAAGATTACTGGTATGAGAAATTCTGGTGTGTTTTAGACACCTGTTCTGCCAGCGACAGTCAGGTTAGAAAGAAAGTGACACTGGCATGACAAATAAGGAGCTGCAGCTCCTTCCTGTCAGCATATTTCATAACCATGGTCTGTTGCACACATTCAGTCACTGAAATATCTGGCTTGGCATTGTGTTATGAAATATTATATTTTCAGCAAAAAAAAAAAGTGAGACAATCCACTCAGCCATTCAGAAACTTAATTTAAAAAATGCTACCGCTTCACAGCCAACGAGAACCAACGTTGTCATTTCTGAACAGGATTTGCTGTATTTACAAGCTAAATCCTCAGCACCTTCTCCCCCCAACGCAGCATATGTTGTACAGGTTTTCACCTCACCGCCTAACACCGGCTGACTTCTGTCTTTTCACATGGAGAAAGAGAAAAACGGCTTACAGAGGCAACCTGTGAGAATGACTCAAAGATAAGTAAATCATTCTTTAACAATTGCCAGAGTACAGAGGAGTACAATTTTAACAGCCAACATCCTTAGCATCTCTCTGATCACACACTACAGAGAAGCGGGTACAGAAACCCTGCATCTCTGCTCAGGGAAACAAGCGCCTGCCCACGCAGATACAACAGACCACACAGGAAAAGGAGATGGACACAGAGTGAAGGCCACACATGTACCGCTCTCTAATAAAACAACATGTAATGCTTTACAGTCATAATCATCAAATGGTGGGCTGACAGTAAGTCTCAGCTTAAAAGGCTTTCAGAGGGAGTGTTTTCACTCAAACCCTAAATGTGTCAGAAGCTCCTCCTTATGGAAAACACACGAGGGGGTAATAAACCCACAAGCAATTTCCTATGAAAGAAATACAGAGGAAATAAAGCCTGGCAGAGCAATCACTTTTCTCCAAACGTCAGAATTCGTGTGCGTGTCTGAAACAGTGACACATGAATGTTTTAGGAGCAAACACACTGCAAAAACTCAAAATCTTACCAAGTATATTTGTCTTATTTCTAGTCAAAAGAGTTTTTGCAGTGCAGGCTCCAAATGACCTGCTTTTCTGCGTGCCTGAGGACACGTCCTGCTGGGACGGAGACGAGAAGCAAGGAAAGAACAGGGAAACACCTCCATACACGCATAGGAAGTATAAGGTGGTTGTATACAACAGGTCTGTGTGGGGGATGGAGTTTTGTGGAAGAGAAAGGGAGAGAGAGAGAAAAAACATAAAAACAGAGAGATGCATGAGAAGAAAGAGAGAGTGTATGCATTATGAGATCGCGTGGGGAGGTGTAGAATTTTCTCCCGAGCCACAATTAACCCAGACACAAAAGAAGCTGCACTGCAAACACGCAAATCTCGGCTTCAGCTTTGGCACAATTTCACTGGTTTCAGCACGAGCATTCTTTCAAAATATAGGCCACTGGTTTGCTGTCAAAAAGGAAAGCAGAATTCTATTATTTCCACCCAGAACAACACATCCAAGATACCTGTCAGAGCTTTGTGCACTGGAGCGATGCACCACGTCTGTCCCTCACCTGGACAGCTTTTCATTTGAAGATGATTGGAAAATGGTTCCACCCAATCAACCCGCATTTTAGGAAAACACGCTTGTTGAGTGCTCTATTTATAGGAGAAGGGATGAAATCACCTGCACGCGCTCTTAGCCTGAGGCGAACGCACACATCCTCACTCAAAGCATGATTGCATTTGTGCGTCTTTGTAAACTCTGCTGGCTTTTATGGAATCAGGGCCGTTGTGAACAATGCGTGAGTAGAAAGAAAATTGATAAAATCCTAATAAGATAGCAAAGCCAGCAAAAAAAAATCTAAAGCTATGAAAGGGCAGAAACCTGGTTCATGACTTTTAACACAATAAGAAAACACAACTTAAAATACACAGGCTGAAGCACACACTCGAATTGTGATCAAAATTGAAAGACTAGCTCTAATGAATACTCAGAGCTAAACTTTTTCTAGTACTATTGATGGTTAGGATCACACTGACTGGACTAATCCTCATGATAATACGGTGGGATGTTTTTATGATTAAGCAGGGATGGAGGGGTTGCACTGTTATAATCATTAATATAGTTAATGTCTATTTTCATCATGCTTTAACATGTTATTGTGTAATAACGCCTTAGTCGTGGCAGGTCCACAGTCAACATATTTAATCTGTGTTTATTTCTCCTTTAATTTTAACACTTACGACAGTTTTCTTCATCACTGTTGTCTGAGCAGTCGTCATCATCGTCACACCTCCAGATGGTCGGTATACACCTTTTGTTGCTGCACTGAAACTGTCCATCCTCACACTCATCCGTGGCTGCAAGAAACAAAAACAAAAACAAAAACAAACGCAGAGATAAGAGTCCAGATGGATGAGCAACAATTGGATATAACAGTAATCTCTTGTAGGCTAGTTCAACTGTCATTTGCAAATGAATGCCTAATTGATATTCAGTCTTCATTCAGGTCAATTGGGTGAAGGGCTAGAGGCGTCATGGTGCATGCTTTCTTTCAGATAGCGGTCTCCTTTTTCCCAGGATATTTAACAGTTCAAAGACAGAAGGGCTCAGAAGAGGCCCAGGGTCTGCACGACTCAATTCTTCCAAACGTAAAGACAAAGATTCATTCAGTCAGTCAGTCTGTGCTACTACAGCTACTACCTCTGATGCAGTATGGATGACAGATGCATGACAGACACGCAGAGGCTTTTTCCTATCCTGAAACCTCACCTATTACATTTTTAATTTGTTTTTAGAAAGTAGTCCCTTTTAGCCTTTTTGCTCTCTTGGTATCACACGGACGCTCGCGCGCGCCGAGTAGAGAGCGCTTCCAGTCAGCTCAGCATCACACACCAGCCTTTATCTACTATTTCAATAGCGTTTCGCGCGCAGAGGGGGGCAACGATTTTCAACTGACCTTTTGTGAAATGAAGCCTGAGGACGAACAAATTAAAAAGTAGCAATATCCTTAAATCCGTCAACATTTCTGGAGAAGGTGATGGAGCTCATTCACATCCACGAAACAAAGCCCAAAAGCCGCTCTTGTTGTAGCGCTGCGACGCCGCTGCCTGCCTCTCCGCCGTGTGAAACTCCCCCTCCCTCCGCCTCAATGGCTACCCGGCGCGTGACGACAGCGCGCGGGGCGGGGACAGTTACGCTACACAATGCGATACAGTAGGACAGTGACCAAAGGCATGAAATAATACAAACTATTAAGGCAAATTTCTTGAACTAGCTTACTTTAAAAATAAATGCATTTATTTATCTTTTGCTTGTGTTTTGTGGTATCTTCATTTTTATGTGTGGTTGTTTATTTTGCGATTGCGGCGAAATAAAAACTGTAACTAAAAACTTTTTTTGCCTCTCTAGATCACAATGTCATACAATAATGAAATCTTTGAAGGCAGATTTTCTAAAAAAAAAAAAAAAGTTGAGTAGAATAGAAATAAACGGCAGTTCTTTTTTTGTTTTTTGTTTTTTGTCTTTGCAATGGTGCTTTCTTATCCCATACAGTTTTAAATTGTATTTGTGACATTAGGCAGAAAAATCAATTTTTTAACATTATTTGGACAAATAACAATAATAATACAATACAATTTGCCGCTTGCCTTACATGTTAAAGAACCCCGCTTCAACCTGGGAGGAGATACAACCCCATGTCTGAAGGGGTCACAAGCTATTTTACTCCTGATGCAACTCCCGAACCTGGATAAACAGGAGGGTTATCTCAGCTATCATATCTGGTGTAAAAATTGTGCCATACCAAACTTACAGATACTAACTGTGCAGCTTTTAGAGTAGGGAAAAAACATTGGCCTACAGGGGACAGACCAAAATAAGTGTTGGGCTATTATGACTAGGTGATGGGACAAGTCCAACGCTGGTGTGATTCTGGTGTGATTAGCTCAAAATAACACCATAAACCTAAGCTCATAACAAATGTTAAATACAAATATGCAATTTTTTTATTTCAGTATTGAGCATTCCTGGGTTTAAAATAGGTTGAAAAAATAGTTGGTCTTTTTTGGGGAATATAATTACATGTTTGCATATATAAATTCAGGCCAAACTGGGGGGGTTTCTCCATATTGCTCCATAGTAAGAGTCTAATCTGGCTGATGCGATCAGTATATTGAGTCCTGGTGATTCCTGGTTCTCTCCTTCATGGTTATGCTAAATGCAGTGCTTATTATGTGTGTATTATTATTATTATTATTATTATTATTATTATTATTATTATTATTATTATTATTATTATTATTATGTCTTGAAAATATATGTTGCTCAAAGAAAGCGTCTCTAAGAAAGCATTTTTATTGTTTTGAGTCTTTCATTCAGATCCCTCATTATTTTCTGGCTTTTCTGGACATTTTTCTGGCTATGTGAAGTATTGGTAAGTTATGGAACTTACCTGCTGGGAACAAAGACGCTGCAACCAGGGGGAGGGATGAACCAAATGATCTTTCCTGTTGAAATGTGTAACAGATTTTGATGTAGCACATTTATCAAAGCCTTTTTTTTTCTCTGAGTGTTCTAGTTTTGCTAATCAAGGGCATGTATGAGTGAGAAAGAGAGTGAAAGTAGTCTGAGAGCTGCCCATGTCATACCCACTGAGCCAGTGAAATCAATTTTGGAGCATGACAGACAGGTAATAGTGGTACACTGCTGGGGACTAGCAGGAGCAGATTGGTAGGGATCAAGAGGTCAAGCAATTTTGCATCCCTGTGGTGTATTTGTGTTCACTTTGAAACAGTTTTGGGTATAATTTCAAAATCCTCCACAATGCAGCCAGAGCTCCACACATGTAACAAATCCTTAAATCCGTCAAAGTTTAAACAATAGAAAGGGGGGAAACAGTTTATGGCTGATGGAAAGCAAAGGGAGGTGAAACATGTGAAACATTGTGGTCCTAGTGAGGCAGATTTCAATGTTTTAGAGCTCACTTGTTTCAACATCTTTAACACACTATTGTACAGTACACCATCCTATTCAACATCACCATTATTAATACTCCCCCTGAGCAATAATTTGATATGAGTATCATCTATATGCAAATTGCAAATGCTAAGGTGAACTGCAGGCTATGGAGTTTCTAAAAGTAGCACCAAGAGAAATAGGCTCCTGTACCACTTATTACTCTTACTAAACACAATGAGGTAATATTTGTGACAGATAAAAGTGCATTGGTAGTATTTACAAGGTCTAGTGGCTCCCAGCCAGAGAGAAAAAAAAGGCTGTCTTTCAAATCTAGGCCATGGCCATTACTGACAGCATAATCACTCATTTTAAATGGAGATAAGCTCAAGGATAACTTAATCCCTCCTATTCTCAGTTTACACACTGAGATACATGCACACACATAAACAGTCGTGTAGCTGCACAAGCAGTTGTGTTCACAGTCAAAAAGTCGCGGCACTGAAAAGAAAAATGTAGCAGTTAAGACTTGTTGTCATGGTTTCACAGCAATTGTCCAGCCAGAGCAAGACAGCAGGAGCATATTGAAAGGAAATAACACAGATGTTGCTGAACAGCTGTTTGAAGCAACAAAAGTGAATATGATATTAGTTTACTCCTGACCTGACCAAATTCAGAGTTTTATCTGCGACTAGTGATGCAGAAAAGCAAGTCGATACAATTTCCTGATTTTTTGAGTAGCTAGGATTCATTATAACCATCCTGCAATAATGGTTCATTATGTACAGTAACACACTGTGGAGTTCATAAACTGTGGATTTGCACTTTGACACAAACCTACCATACTTAAAGAACAGTATGTGTTCTCATTCATGGCTTCTTCAAAATGAAATGAAAGCAATGGGTATTGCTGTAGTACAACAAACAGACTTTTGATGTAGTTACAAATTTGATTCTCATGCATCAGAGACAGCTCCAAGTAAATTGAGTTTACAGTCAATTTGCTGTGAGGGGTGAGTCATGACTAAATGAAAATGCTTTTAGCAAACTGGGGATTAGGAAAGAGGCAGGGCATATCAGAGTGAGTGTGAGAGTGAGAGATTGTCAATCAGCACTAATATAAGAACAGATTTTGCATATCTTAATATGTGCAATGCTTTTTTACTGCTTTGACCTCCTTTTCAAATGTCTATGACTATAAGCCATAGTATAAACACTTAGTTGCTCTAAAGACAAGAGTTCACAAAGGTCCTCAGTAACCTTTTGTGTGGGCTGTTGGCTTAGTTTAGTTTAGTTTGTGCTCAATGTTGGTTTAACTTAATGTAACATTTGTTTAAAAAAAATTAATCCAGTTTTACTGGTTTCTTCTGTTATCTGTCTGGCAAAAACGTCTACTCCTCCATAGCCCTGTATGAAATTGCTCTTTTAATTGCTATGGCTAATAAAAATGGTCCTCCTGTAACCTGTCTGGTGGTATATTCATGTCTATCTAGACTGAAATACAAATGTTTGGAATCTTTGTAACAATAACAGTTCTGATGAAGAATAAAGTAATATATGTTTTATAGCTAACCAGACATTTATACATTGTTACAATATTTGTTCTTTTGTTGTTTCTTAATTTGAGCCAATATACCACCAAATCATACTAATAAGTGATGACCACGTAACTGCCTGATCAATTTTAGTGTACAAAAATCTTCATATCTTTTCATTACTGAGATACAATTTCCCATTTTAACAACCTTTTTATTCATATGTTCTGTCCAGGATAGTTTAATGTCTAAGACTACACACAGGGCTTGGTCTCATGGACTTGATCAACACTCCATTAATGGAACCTATTAATAGTGGCATGACAAGGAAAGAATTTACTGTACACGTCCTTCATCCATTTCATGTAACATAACAATATGGCAACTTTTATTTTAGAATCACAAGCTACCCACCCTAAAGCTTAAGGTGCTTTAATTACCCATAATTAACTAAATGAATGTTATGCAGTATTACATAAGACCTGTTACTAGAGACTGTGCACTTAAATCCAAGAGGAAAGTGTTTACTGAGGTCATAAATGAAGGGCACATTAGGGTCTTTTTCTCACAGGCTTACAGTCAGCTACTGGAGTTGCCCTCTGCTCACCATTAGGCGGAATACAGTGTAGAATGCTCATACACTGACTTCACTTTTCAAATCTGGGAGCGAAATCTACCTATTTTAAACAATTTTTAGAGTATTCCATCCAACAATTGTTGAGATATCAGCTAATATCATACATATATCAACTTGCTGGTTGTATGGGAGGAATATCCAGAAACGTCATAAAAGGATGCATCATGTTGTGAGACCTGGTCAACTTACTTGGAGTAAAAAACACTACTGGATGCCTGAACTTCTTTGACTTGCTGGTAGCACTAGATGAAATATCAGGGTATATTCAAAGTATCTTGTCTGTAAACAATTTCATGTCAGATCAAACTGCATCCCCATCAGTCATGCCTCGTGACAGATAATTATCGGTTATTTGAATCTCCTCACTGTCAGGGTGCATAATTTTGGAAACTTTATAAGCAGCATCAAAATACTCAGTATGCTTAAGGTTTGTGCGAGCCTCGTTGTGTCATGAGTTGTCAAGAAATTGGCCCTTTTATTTGTCACAGCAGCCAGTTTGGAGGATTTGCTACATTCTGGAGAAGCCGCCATCATCCTCTCGCACAGTCAAGGAATTAAGAAATCCACAGCTTGTCGTGTGAGCAGCATTTCAGTAAGTAGTGTGGTTCTTGTTGCATTTCTTATTTAATTAACCTTTAGGGGACATTTGCTGAGCAGGCATACGTTTTCCTTTTTCAGTTTTCTGCTCCACATTCACTCAGCTGTAGCATCTTGCATTGACAGGCTTCATGGTTCGGTTACAGTGTAACTATCTACTGATTGGCCTCTGAGCACTCAAGCAATTAAATATAAGTACCTTACTCAAGAACACCTTAGCAGCTGCTGTTGAGAGATGAGAGAGTCAAGTTTGTTCTTGTTTTCGCCTACCGCTCACCAGCCTATAAGGGAGAGTGCAACAGTGATGCTGTTTGTCTAACCCAGCGGTCTGCAACTGTGAGATTAGTTCATCCTCACTGGTTGATGCTGTCCCTGTCAGCAAAGTGAGTCCATGAACGAGAAACTGTTTGCAGGGTTTTGCACAGCCCCCTCACCATAATCTTAACCATACACTGAGATCCCTTTTTAAGTCTCTGAGCTAAATTCTTCCCTCTTCCGCACTCAGAGTAAATCTTCCTACTTTAAAGAGTAAATGTGTAAAACCTGGGTCTCTGTATAATTGCTCCAATGAAACACACTTTCAAGCATTTTTTGCAATAGCCAATTGTTATCTATTGCACACTATCATCAGGGTAATGTCCAGAACTATACTTGAATACGCCAAAGGCCTCAAACATGCAACCAGAGTCATAACGAAGCATCTTCCACAATAACATGAAGGAGGAGCTATGACCCGTGACATGATGACTGACTGTATTCATCCTTTATTTGAAAAGCAGATGAGATGGTGGAGCAATTCTATTTATCAGTTTGTCACTCTGTAGGTTTTAGGTGTCAGAAATGAAAAAGCATTTTAAAAAGACAGTTTATTGCATCTGTGTTGATAAACTATAACTACAATAATGCTACATCCACAGAGGCTGGCTTTCTTCACAGTCCCTACATTTATTTTTAATGTTGTTAGTACATTTATATGCTTATGCCTGCGTATCTATTAAGTAAGTAAGGCTGTATTTTATTTGGGAATTTTTCCCATTACAGTGTCAATAATTTTTGCTAAATGTAGAGATTTGAGTGCTTATGTTGCATTTAAATACAGGTGACAAACCCGCTGCCTTGGGCACAAAAAAAGCCTGCAAGGTTTTGGTGGCCTATTAACAACAAAGAGTTAGACATCCCTAATCTAACCCCATATGCAGCCTTCTAATGTGGGCACCCTCAGACTGCTTCCAAACCTGGAGGCTGCTGCCACCTGCAGGATGATCTTTGTCCACAACAACGTTGCATACTCTTTTATCAAACACATATATTAAACATGACTGTCCTGTTGTGGTATCATTAGAGCAAAACGCACATGTTGTGTTTATTAGATTGACAAAAGCAAAATTTAAGCCTTAACTAGAAGCCTGTTGAGTTTTTCTTAAAATGTATGAAATATGGTGGAGTCTTAAGCATACTGCATATTATTTGAAGTATATTTACAACCTTTGACATTCTTGTCATTTTAAAGTTTTCCTCTACTTTATTGTATTAGCATGATTTGGCTTTTTTTTTTTTTTTTTTTTTTTTTACATACGTAGCTTTGATCTTTCAGATTTTCTAATAATTGCCCAAATGATAATTGTAGAGAGACACTTAATACAAAAATGTGCCTGGATGACATCCTAGGTTCCTTCAGTAAAGCATGAAAAGCAAACTCAGACAGTATCAACCTCAATATTAACCCCACAGACACGTGAAGTGAATAATGTTACCACATTATAATGCAACGTCCTGCTTGCTGCTGATGTGAATGCTGCTTTGTATATGTCACTAATGTTGTAAACCAGTAACACTCACCCATGGCACCCTCTGACATCAGTGGCCAGGTTACTGTGCTCTGTCACACCATAAAAACTGCTCTGAAACAGACCGAGCACCAGCATCCAAACCACTGTGTGTGATCAAGCGATACACTGGAACAAGTTCAATCCAGTGAGGCCCATTAAAGGTCACGGCTGCTTTGGTAGCATGAGGATGGCCCACACAATCTTAAACAAGTGGTTTGGTTGTTGCTGTTGTTGTGGTTCATCTGTGTATTTTATGCAGAAGAATTTATAATGCAGCCTTTTTTTTTCATACATCTGTTCATCGATTTGTCCGTTAGTTCACAACATTCAGTTTTTTTCTCTCTGAGCCTGATGAATTTTGGAGTCACTCCCAGAACAGCAGGCAAATGACTGTCGAGGCTATTCTGTCACAAGGCAGAACAGACAGTAAACAAGCACATACAAATACACATTCACCAGCTGTACAGGAGCATGCCAAATACATATCAACCTGTCACAATGATTAGTGCAAATATTTTCATGCTTTGCCTGATTGCTGGCTTAATTGATAATTTTGGCGTTCTTTGGTGGAGGTTATTTTAAAATAAATAGACACTGATTTCTCTATCATATTAAAGTAAACAAATAAATAAAAATGAAATTAAAGCCCTACCGTTGGCAACGAACAACTATGACTACATGATGTTTCATCAAATCTACAAGAGTAATTAACAGTGAGGGTAATTATTGCGAATCAATATGTCCCGCCTAGTGGCTGTATTTAAATCGCTGTACAAGTGCATTAATTGCCAGCTTGCGGTTGAATCACATTGAGTGGGGACAGACTGGTAAATCACCTCTATTGACATCAGAATGGGTTTTTTTATACTAACTGTAGCTTCATTAATAAATACGAATCTGAGAGGCGTAAAATCAAGCTTTTACAATAAAATATAAAGGTTTCTTACAGATACATTCATGGCAAAACGAAAGTAAACTCTCATCTTGTCCTTATCTGGGTTTAAAGTTAGGTCGATATACCTGAGATGAATTACAAAACATGCCATATTGCACATATTATTGATTTTGCAAAAACTGAACTAAAATGCAGAAGCTGTGTGTGGAAAACCAAGTATGTACTTACTACTTAAGAGGGTAAGTAGCACCCAGATGCTGTTCATCAAATACACTTCACTGATCTTCACAACATGTAAGCAGAAAAACGTGTACTACGGGCAAATGTAGATGTACTGATGTATACAGATAAGGGTAGTATGAAAGTTCTGCAACAATGAACTTTCTACAGATGAGTCCAAAGTAGATATGTTGGCCACAAAAAACACCAAGTTCGGAAAACAACAAAACAAAACAAACACAGCGTGTCAGCACAAACACCTCATACCAACTGTCAAGCACGGTGGTGGAGGGATGATGAGCTGGAGTCACAGCACCTGGGAATCTTACAGTCATTGAGTCAACTTCTCTGCATATGTTGCGGAGTATAGCATGGTGGAAAAGAATGGAGAGAATCCCCCACTAAACTTTTGGGTTGGCATTACTCCGGGGGGGGGGGTGTTGTATTAATCACATACTTTGGTGGGGGTTTTTTGTGTTTGGTGTGAGGAGTGGAGATTCTACTCTAGTCCAGCTGCCAGCTATTTGGATTTGAGTACAGGGAGCAGCTGATTGGGAAGGATGGGAGCCATTCTCTATAAAGGGGAGAGGAAACTGGAAGGCTTTTACACTGGTGCAGCAGGGAAGCCTCTGAGACTCCAGGGTGAAGTGTGCACATTCTAAGGCATAGGTGTCAAACTCTGGCCCGCGGGCCAAATTGGGCCCGCAGCCTAATTACATTTGGCCCGCGAAGCCATACCAAATTACTATTACCCATATGGAAAACAAATAGTAAAAACTTATATGTGATTACTCATGAAAGTGGCCACTTTCTCATTACTTTCATACATTGTTTTAATAAGTATCCAAAACATACAAGTTTCATTATATAATTTTTCAAGGGATCTTATATCTGTTTTCACTCTTATATGCTTTTCATACAAGTTTCACACAAGACAGATACAAACTTTATAAGATTTATATATATCTTTTCCATATAGAGCTGGCCTACTGGTATTATACAGCTAATATATATATCGTTTAGTATTAAGCTTTGCTTGTTCCATATTCAGTTTTTCAGCAAAACTTGTTTGAGTCCATAAGAAAAGATTCATTCTTATATCTGGAGGAAGATTTTGTTTTTCAATAAATATTAATGTTAGCCCGCGACTTTGTTCCAGTTTTGAATTTTGGCCCACTGTGTATTTGAGTTTGAAACCCCTGTTCTAAGGGAAAGGATTTTTAACCTGGCCTGGTTTTGCTTTTAAAACAATCTGAGGATGTTGGAGGGAGGACTCATTTTAATTAGGATTTGTGTGGATCTGCTGGGAGGAAAAACACTGGATTGGAGACTGTCCGTGCCCATGGAAAGGAAACTGGCCAAGTTTAGGGAAGCTTCAGCTTGAGAGTGGAAGCCCCAGGATTTAATGTGGAGAGCCACCCTTGAACGACACCAGGCTTGAAAAGGTGGGTGGCAAACCTTTCTGAGGAAGATGCAAGATTGATATGTTTTTGGCTGCTTGTTCTTCCAAGTGACCACCTTCCCCTGTTTGTAACCAGGCTAACAACCCTGACCGTGGTGGCTTTGGGCCTTGGACTCCTGGCCAGAGTTGTGTCTTCAGCCAGTAGTTTGACTCTGAGGAAAAAAATAAACCTTGTGTACCCCATTGCAGTGTGGGGGTTCCTTAGAGCTTACTACTTTCTTGTACGGAGGCCATTTTGGGCCATACGTAACATATACACAAGTATCCTTGAGTTAAATATAAGACCATCTGACCAACATCTAGAGCTTGGCCCAAACTGTGTCATGCAACAGAACAATGATCCCAAGCGCAGCAGCAAATCTACAACAGAATGACAAAAAAACAGAGAATCAAGTTGTTGCAATGGCCCAGTAAAAGTCCAGACCTCACCCTGATCGGAGGGACTTTCATAGCTGTGTATAAACAAATACCCACATATCTCAACAAACTGAAACAATGTTGTAAAGGATGACTGATGACTACAGAAAATGATTACTTAAAGTTAATGTTGCTGAAGGTGGTTGTACAAGCTACTGAATCATAGGTTACACTTATTTTTGGTAAATAAATAATGGTATGGTGCCCTGTGTTGTTATTAATCTGAGGTTGTATTTACCTAATTTTAAGAGTTGGTAAGGACCAGATAATTTTTTAAAAATAATTTTTGATGTGTAAAACCTCAGAATTGAAATAGGGTCTACTTTATTACCTTATTACTCCACTAGGGGGAGAAAGTGGCATTTATGTACTGGTCTCAGTACTTTGGTCATGAGAACGACTGGTCCATCAGGGGTTTCCAGACAGCTGCATGGGTATATCTGAGTAAATATGCTGACTTCTCTGGATGGAGAAGTTGAACAAGCAGATGCATTTATAAATGCAACCAGTGTCACCCAGCCTTCACCATTGTGACTGGAATTACACTGAAAAGCTTCCAAAAGTGCATAAAATATACACTGCTGCTAAGAGTTTATATTTCTGTGAAGAAATTAATATCTAAATCTAAATAAAAGTTCATCCATCTTTCCCAACAGCTGATTTATTTATATTTTATTGCTCATATAGAATAAAAATGACTCAAGATGAATTTTAGTAAATCAAAGGTCACCATGCTAACACCAGCAAACTCGTTTGTTTATTTTTCCCTTCATAACTCATATTGATTCAACTTTGTTTCAATCTATACTTCCTCTCTTGTTGTTAGCGCCCCTGCAGTGACTCCATTATAGCCTCAGCCACTTGTCACTGAGTCAACACACATGAAAGCAAGATCATTACACTGGAACAATTGGGGGTGGGGGCATCTTTAATTATGTTAGATGTAACTGCATCAGAATACACCGCTGCACTACACTGCATTAGCCATAAGCCAAACCTAGCTAGTGGATGCTATTAGCTTCTCCTATGCCGTATATCTGAAAGATAAATGTATAAGTTTGCCTGTTTGGCTATTAAATAAACATTTACATGCTTTTGTCAAGCGTTAGATGAGAATATTGTTACAACTTTAACAGTTTTACATCTTAAATGGGAAACAACAACTATAAGACAGCTAAGCAAAGACTGTAAAAACCTAGCTAGCCAAGCTCTGTCCAAAGGTCAAAACCTACCTACAGTAAGAGCACCAAGCCCAGTAATTAATATGCAGACTATTCCTTTAAGCACACACAGCCACCTAAATAGTAATAAAACCACACCTTGTATCTTTTTTTTTTAACATTTTATTTTGAGCTTTAGAGGTGGCAGAGCAGGAAAGCAAAGAAATATACCTTTTTTTTCTTTTTTAAAAGAAAAGAAATATACCTGTGAAATGGTTTTATGGATAATGTTCAGTATTGCCAGGTGTGTAAGAAATAGATGAGATGCCCAGGTTAGTTAGCACCTCAGTGAGGAGATACACTATTCACTGAGACCTATCCAGCCCAGTGTCTGAGTGACGCTATCCTTGGGATCACAGAAACACCATTATCAGTGCACACTGACATCACTCAGCCCTCCAAAGGAGCAACGCAACACCCATCCACGTCCCCCACACACCATCACCCACCCTCTGCAGCACAGTCATTGTGTTCATCGGTCAGCCCATTGTCTGTGATGGAGCGTGGTGGACAGTGTCGCCAATCTCTGTCCAAACCATGATCCAACACTACTATTGTGACCAGTCTTTTTTCCTGCTTAACTTGACAAGATGCTGGTCCCGTGTGATGAGAAGAGAAGTTGGTGTCTGTTCTGCCTGGCACAGGGCTCTAAAGAGGACACAGATTATTGATCTGTGACATGAGTACAGTCGCTGTGGTGATGAAGCCTTGATGAAACAACACATGCACAAGCTACGTAACTGCCATTACCTCTCTGCTTGCAGGAGTTTCACACTGTGGGAGCCCCTGCTTCTGTCTCCAGTTTGACTCAGGACACTTTTGGCATCTACATCCACTTTCATCTCTGAAACCAACTTCAAAAAATGAAGCAAAGTACCTGAAATACTGGAAGTTTTCCTCATAGCAGTTTTTTTTTCTTTTTTTTCTTATTTGCTCAAGGCAGAGATCACTTTCTTTACAGAATGAAACAACGAAACCAAACAACTGTGGGATCTTTCACACTGACTTCTCTGAGGTTTTCAGATGGGATGCAGATGGATGGACAGCAATACAAGACACTCATCTAGCACAAGTGAGTAAGTGTTTACAGGAGGTGAAGCACAGCGTGTTCTCTGTACAGTCATGGGACATAGAAAAGTTACTTGTGCTTTTGGAAATCTGTGTCCTCTAATATTCTGACAATCAACCCATGTTCTCCACACTAATTTAAGGTGTCGTCTTTGATTTTGGCTGTCTGAGCTGTGCCATACCTGACATGGAGACCTTTTACTACCCCATACGTCGGTCCTCAAGCCTCTACCTGGACCCTAGGCTTATACAGCGACGTATCCTGGAAGATCAAGTGGAATTATGGTGGTCCAGAGACCCACAACGCTCCTTGTTGTGTTACTGTGCCTCTGTTGCCCTCATACTCGGACTGGGCCTTGGTGGTGTGGGGCTCCTCTCCACCACCACAAGCCTATCTGGGGAATGGCGCCTAGGGGTGGGCACCACCCTCTGCCTCTTGGCACTTGCTGTCCTGCTCAAGCAGCTTCTCAGCTCTGCCATCCAGGACATGAACTGCGTGCGCAGCAGGCGTCGGATCGACCAGCTGAAAAGTGGTGGGAGGGCCGACCCCGCGCTGATTTTAGCTGTAGGGCTGGCAGTCATGCTGTGTGGGACGGTGCTAATCTTTGTGGCCACCATCGGCAGCCAAGGTCACGACAGCAGGGAAATGTTGGTTTCTGGTCTGGTGTTGATGGCTGCAGGGATGGGCATGTCTCTAGCTGTAGCGGGCTATAGTGTGCTGGCATACATCAAAAGAAGAAGGGAGCAGAGGAGGAGGATGAGAATGAGGAGAATGAGGAGGACAGGGAATCAAGCTGTCTGTGTGTTCAGTGTTTCTGGAGGACAAATGAGTCAAGCCAGGAGAGAGACCTCGTCGAGCAGGACCAGCCTGATCTGAAAGGACTTAAAATATCTGAGACTGGATGAAGTGGTTTAAAGCTAAAGGAACTAATAGTAGAACCGAGAAGGTTGTGTCAATATCCAAATCAAGTCTTCACAAATTTTCTTTCCACTCTCTTTATTGTTTTCCATTACCATAAAAACTGACTGCTGAGCTCTAAACACCATCACTGCAGTGCAGTCACATCATTTCTACAAGAACAATAGGCTGCTGTCAACAATGGCTCTGTAATTTGATAAGCGAATATTTCCCTCCTTTGTACTGTCTGAAGGCTCATTTATGCTGTGTCTGACTGATTATAGTTGTAAATAAAGAGCAGATGTCACATCAGATCAAAACATCGCTGTGTTGTAATTTCAATAAGAACGACTTTATTAAAGACGTGAATGTTCAAAAAAGTAATTTCATACAAACAAACATTCAGACTACAACAAAGATGTGTGAGTGTGAAGTTGTTTAACTCTTTGATGTTCACTGTCAGCAGAAATGTAATAAAAAAAACAAAAAACTTAAAGGTAACTTAAAGGTGAATAATTGAATGGCATGTGTGAAAACAAATAGCATTTAGCAGGATATAAACATTAACATCATTATTAGCAAATAAACTGAATGTTGTAATTTTAAATATTTTCCATGTAGAGTTACATACACAGCATATGTAATATGTGAATCCATATCGATATATAGTACATTTGAGCTTTAAGAACAATTTCTACACAGCATAAAAGAAAAAAATCAAAGGTATTCTGATTGCACAACGAGTCAACATTACAGAGGTCAATGCAGCACTTTAAATGTGTTTTGTATTAATTTTGGCCCCTCTTAAGGTCGGTTATCTAATAATAACGGATAATTTGGTCAAAACATTTGCGTGGCTCAGAAGTTTCTGCAGTCAAAAAAACTTTACTGTTCAGTAAGTAGGTTGGGGCCCATGTTGGGGGTCATATAATAAATTTAAGGGTTTCAAAATGAGCAATATGAGCAGGCCAAAAAAGAAAGAAATTCTGATTTACTATTTCTTGTCAAGTTTATAATCCTGTCTTCTTTAAGGGCTCATGAGGCACAAAAGTTTTAAACTTTAATTATGGAAACGCTGCGTCCTGATGAACAGAATCAACTTTTGGAGTCTCATTATTTTTGTTGTAAACCGGTCACTTTGGAAAAATTTATTTAATCACCCTATAGTGAACTGAAGATCGTCGTCACTGTCATCTGTCCCCTCTACCTCGTCATCCTCCCTTTGTCCCTCTGGCATGTGCTTCTCACCGGGCTGGATGTAGTTGTCCTCAATGAAGCCATCGTCGTCATCATCCAACCCGGGCTGAGTCCCTCTGACTACTCCCATCCTACCGGACACATTGTTAGGGAAAGACATGTCCTCTTGACCGTACTGGCTCGCCCCATCCGACTCCTGGAGCAGGGAGTGTCTGTAGCTGGCCAGAAAGCGATGTAAAACGCGAAACTTAACAACCAACACGATGAAGAGTGAAAGGGTGATGACTGTGCCCAACGCTATAGCCAGATAGGAGAATTCCACCTTTGGGCTCTCAAATGAGCTGTTTGTCTCTGCAGGAAAAAATTTGGTTCATCAAAATCTAACAAGACAGAACCCAAAACATTTCCTATGGATTAGGTATAGTAGAATATTAAACCCCTCAAACAAGAATAACACTGAAATAAAAGGTTACTGTTTACTTTGTTACTTACTTGGTTTGCCAGTGCTATTAGTGTTGTCTTCGAGCTCAATCAGAAGATGTTTCTGGGTGCCTTTTTCTCCGACAGCGTCTGATATAGAAGCAGTATATGCAACGTCACAGAGAAAAAGCACCACACTGATGCCACAGCTCCACAGACCCATCTCGCTGTACAAGATCTACAAAAATAAATACAGTAGTAACCAGGATTGTGATCCAAACAAGAGAGGAAATTTGGAGTCAAAAGAACAGAACTTTGGCGAATACCTTGAATAAGACTTGACTTGATTAAACTCAAATGTCAGCGGGACTGAATGCAGTATTACAAGGCAGACGATTTTGCTAAAAATTGCATTTGAAAGGATGATTGCACAGGCAGTAAGAAAAAAAAAAAAAAGACCTGCTAAAGTAAAGTAAAGTTTCACAGGCCTGTAGTTACAAAGTGCTGCACAAAATATAAAAGAAAATGAAACTACTGTTAACAGTGATACAAAGCCAAGTTAAATTTTGGGCCATATTTTTTTTTAAAAGCCTTTGTCCCCCTCAATCGGTCCCAGACTCGTACGAGGAACAACCAACAAATACCACGTCAGTGATCGAGGAGTGCAGGAGCACCCTGAGGAGCTGCAGGGTGCTCAATAGGAAGCAAAGAGAAATCGTCTGGAGCTTGTCCATTTCCAAAAGATGCGTTTTTCACTAAATGATTTCGTTTTATGACACCAAAGCAAGGCATCTTGTGAAACATAGAGCAGTGAGAGTGACATGAATAAAGTGATAACAATATAACATCATTTTACAGTTTTAAGATGTTAAGCTTCCATTTGACAAACTGGACACCTGTTCTTACTCTTAACTATCTTACCTATCTTATCTATGTTACTCGTTCTTCCCGTTTCATGGAGTACCATACATTTACACTGTCTGGTTGGGACGAAACATAAATTGTCAGTCATCATCATTATTATCGTAGCACGGAAGCATCAGAGATAGTATGAGTATAGTATCTGAAGCCTGCTCAGATTGTATAAGATAAAAGATCACAAATGATTTGACCTTAATCACAACATTAAGATAAAAATATTTAAGTTCTCTTCACATAGACAGTCACATGATGTTGTCAGGCCTTTAGTAACGTCCAGAGGAATTTTAAAAGACCTTAATTTCTTACTAATTACCTTCAATCTTAAAATAAAAGCACTCTCTTTATCACCCAACAGCAGATGTGTGTATACCGACTGTAATGTTCTTTACATTGTGTCACTAGCCTGTTTTCTTTCCAAATATAAACTCGGTTTACCTTCTAATGCTGGCCAGAGCACAGTAGCTGGTTCACTGAAGTCATATGACCACAACATACCTATGTTCACTCAGTAGTGTCACTTAATATTATCATTAACACAAATGTCATGTTACGCACACTGCAAAGCACACAAAAATCTATGTAAAAGTCCTTACCTGTGCCAAAACTGATAGAGAAGGTGTATTTTGGTCTTCTTAGCTTAAGATTTTGTTTTCCCCTTCCGTTGCTTCAAAAACAATAAAAGGCCTGTCTGGGCAAAGGTTACAAGACACGCCATAATGTCTCCCTTCTTGCACCATATCCTCAAGACAGATGTTAATGATTAACTTGCCCTGTGTAACTACTTTCTTATATATTCAATCAATTCAATGTTATTTATATAGCACCAGCTCACAATACCAGTTGCATCAAGGTGCTTTATATTGTAAGGAAAAGACCCTACAGCAACACAGAGAAAACCCCAACAATCAAACAACCCCCCATGAAGAAGCAGTGGGTGTTTTTGTTCAGAATATAAAATAATTTCAAAAGTCAAAAACTCTACTGCTGTTGGAAGTAATGAAAAGCCTGCTGGCAGGAAACAAAGAGAGTTAATGAGTAAAAGGACAGTTACACTGATGCATCTGTGCTCTTGGGCCAAACAGTGGCACTGTAATCACATCAGACATAAAACAAAGACACTCCACAGAGCCTCCACAGCTCTGTGTGGAGGGGGCAGCTGTGTTAGCTCACAATCGCTTTTGTAATGTTAAAAATCATGAAAATAACAACAACATGCACTTAAAATATCTCCTTATACAAAAGAGAAAATAATACTTAATATTTCCTCTTATTTAATGTATAACGGTGTGTTATTGTGAGCTCCTCATGACTTAATCTATGTATCTTGAATTACTGTGATGCATAACAGACGTCGGTGCTGGATCATCAGGCAGTGAGGTGCCTGATGATAACTTAACTAATGTGATTAACTTGAACTGAACGTGAGCAAAACCAAAGAGATGGTGGTGACCTTCTCCAGTTGGCAGAGGGATCTGGCTGCTTCAGTCACCACCACCATCCACGGGAAGCCAGTGGAGGTAGTTGAGGAGTACAAATACCTGGGAACCATCTTTGACAACCTCCTGAAATTCTCTGCCAACACAGAGGAGATTCTCAGGAGGTGCCACCAACGGCTATACCTCCTTAGGAAACTCAACTCCTTTGGAGTCAGCACACCCATCATGATGACTTTTTACTATGCCTTCCTGGAAAGCATCCTGACCTGCTCCATTACCTGCTGGTTCCACTCCCTCAGCCAGGAACAGAAACAGGAACAGGAACAGACTGCAGCACACTGCATCAGTGTCTGCCTGTCAGAACTCTGCCACAGGTTTTCAGTCAACAGGCCCTTAGACAGGCAGCCAAAATCATCCACGACCCCTCTCACATTCTTCACCCCGCATTTCAATGGCTCCCCTCTGGGCGACGCCTCCGCTGCATTTCCTGCAGGACTGAGAGGAGGAGACCCACCTTTGTCCCCAATGCCACTCTGCTTTTTTAACTCCAGCAGACCATTTCCCACACCAGAAACATAAACTACCCCACATTCTTTTTATACTACCGACACTTTATTCACTCTTAGTCACTGACAATTATTTATTCACCTTTCAGTCACTTTAATGTTAAACTGTGTAATTTTAAAACTGTACATACTGTATATTCTGTTTATTAAAATGTATTATACTAAAATTCTATCTCTTATAAACAACAACAAAAAGTTTAATCCAATTCAACTGAGTTTTATAAAGCACCAATTCGCAATACCTCAAGGTGACATTATGACACATGAACTACACCCTTCAAAGACAAATTCTAAAAAGACAGGTTTCAGTACAGAAGTAGCTTCTTGAAAGTATGGAAATTGACACAAGACCCCTTTAGGTGCTGCTTCAAAGTGACATACTCAAAGCGCTCAGTGGTTCTTAAGCAGCGCTGGTTTCTTTGCTTATATCAGCTTTATGTAAGGAGTTCTTTCATCTTTGATGAATGTTACTTTTCTTCACTGATTTTTTTCTTTTCTTTTTAATCAACTCCAGACAAATTTTTTCACTTTCATCTTAGGACTTTATGAAAATTATGTCCTTGTGGAGCAGGTGGTTAGTTTGTAAATTTCAGGTTTTATTGGAAGATCTTGCCAAGCACGATTATTATTTTATTTGGATCCTACCCGAGGCTTAGCAGATGTGCTCTTTCCTCAACAGAGCTGGATTCATATAAAAACTGATCGGCATTAACAAACACCTGTTTATTTAACACCATTTAATTGCATTTTGTTTTAAACGTTAACATAACAAATGTGCATGGGCAGCTCGTTTTCTCAATTTCCACCAAAGTGCATATTTAACCTCCTAGGACCTGGCATCCACATATGTGGACATCACATTTTGGGTTATTTAGAATAAAATACTCAATTTTGCTCTACAAGGGATGGATGGATGGATGGATGGATGGGCCCCAATATGCCCAAATACCAAAGAGAAATTAAAAATGCATGCCGTGGAAGAGTTCGGGTCTTAGGAGGTTAAGGTTTATCTAGGAATACCGAGACATATAGTAATTATAACAATATTTCCATTCATGAAGGCGTCTCTTTCAGTTGTAGACTTTATTGATACATCTAGCTTTTCTTGACTTGGTTACATGTTGTCAAGTTGGTTTTCTTAACCCCTGAAATAATTCTGTCATCATTCACTTGTCATCTGTTGCTAAGCTGGCCAGTGCGTGCTTTATTTTTAAAAATATACCAAATTGTTGATTTGACCACTCCTATTGCTCCTTCACTCACATCGATATTGAGAGTTCCAGTGAATCACTACCAAATTTAAGTTCAACACTCGGGTTTAACTCACATCTCTTGATTTGCCATGAAATATAATTAATACTATACCAACAGTCAATTATCCAATTATATTTGAGCCTCTAAAAACTGTATATGAAAATGTCTGTAATTCTTAGACTCATAGACAGATTTTGTAATGTAATGTATTCATGTTTAAATAGTTTTTTCTAGTCTTACCAACAGCTTATATTGGAGGAAAGTGGCCATAAATAATATAGATACTAATGGTCTATTTTAAAGACGGTTCATATTCTCAGATGAGGATACACTAACAAGAACATAATAAAAATAATACATATATAATTATGAATATCATATTCTGTTAATAGGTCTATCTGAATCCTAAGCACTAAAGTGGAAAATGACTGCAAAGCACACAATTTAAGAGAGTAATGACTCAGGCAATTGATTATACACGGTCATGCCTTCCCTTCAAAAACTCAGATCCCGAGGCTTTAGCAGGGATTTGAGCAGATTTCATGGAGCCCAATGACTTCTGTGTTGGTCTTCTGATGCCTTCAGATCTTTAGATGTTCACACAGTCTTTAGGCGTGCACAGTGTTGTTCCTGTTTGAAAATTCTTTCAAACAGAAAAAGTTCATAATTTCTGTGAAACTTTTTTAGTTTTAGTTTAGTAGTTAGTTTATTCAATAAAAAAAAAAGCTTTTTTATATTACCCATCCATCCTCTTCCACTTGTCCAATTTAGGGTTGCTGGGAGTTTCTTTCTCCTGTGATTCCCCACAGCCAAATCTACAGAAGAGCTATTAGAGCAGATTATGAAATGATTTTTACACAGTGCAGCACTTAGATGTGAGCTACAAATGAAGTCCTCCAAATACATAAAGTATGATTTTTACAGTAGGTTTGCATTCATTTAAACCAGCAGGTTTAATTGGTTTGCTGTCACTTGTACCATTATGACAAACATCTACAAAATGCTTTTACAGTTGTCCATTTGCCATCTAACAGGTCTTGCAGATCAGCCCTCCCAGGCAAAAGCAATCGGTTTGAATACATGAATCTTTGCAGTGTGAAGCAAGTAGATGCTAATGAAGGTCCTAAAAGTCAGCTTGTTCTCTATTACAGGAATACATTACTCACTCAGATTTGTGTGCAATTAGACTGTAAAAAGAATCTAAAATATAAGCCATTTATATTCTTTGTCATTATACTCAGAGTGAGCAAAATGCCTTTGGTGCTTTCTACACATACAGATTGCTGTACCTGTAATTGATGGCTGTTATGGAAGTATAGTTTTATTTACAACCCAAATAAGGTTAATAACCAGCATACCTAACTCTTTGAACTGCAGTGCACGATGATCAAAGAGGGCTTGTTGTCACTCCTGCTGGCTTTCAGAGACTCTGCCTCTCTGCAGAGAAATGATTAGAAGAACTGAGAGCCAGTAACAAATCTGTCTAACTCGGAGTCTCACTGACCGTTCTAATCTGTGTCTCTTAATTTCAACCACCAAAGCAGCCTGCAATATAGAAAGTGAGCCAGACAAAGGCTTCATCATCATCAGTCGCTCAGCTGAACACATTTAATAGAAAAACAACAAACATTAACTTTAAGTATTTCTTTGAAAAGCATGTTTGTGCAGAGAAACCTTATGATCACCCAAAGAAAATGAAAAGAGAATAAGAGCGCAAGGAGTGGTGTTATTTTTAAGATAAATAATTTCCATGTTGTGCACTTAAATAGTATTCACATTGCAGTTGATCAGGCACCACGTCTGCATGACATATGATGTGATGTACTTTCATTCAGGTTTTACTGATGCTCTTTGAAGAATAGTGTGAATGTGTACATTCAAGTGAAGCATTTGAAAGCCATTCTAGTCAAACAAATATGGATGAAACTTAGTAAACATCTCGTTTTCCTCTTTCATCAAATGTAAATTAATGTTAAATAACAGAGCTCACACTTACATGCTAGCAAAACACAAAAATTCTTAAAGGAGGCTTTTTAAATTCTTTTTTACGTTTAGACCACGTTTTAACAGAGAAAATGGCACAGTGTTGAAACAGGAATTTTAATTTGGTTACGGAGCTCGGTAACCAAATTAAAACATGAACAATCAAAGCACAGATATCGGACGTTTTGCATTCATTTCGCATCAACATTCAGATCATCAACAAAAAAACAAAAAACAAAAAGCAAGTGCACTTGAAAGGTTTGATTATCCAGAACATACTAAGAACAGCCTTCTAGTGAGTTCACAAAACAGCAGCTTCTACAATAACAGTGAAAACCGATCAGAACTCATCACACAAAAGCTTGAAAGCCAACATGATAAGCGAAGCTGAAACTCATCAAAGCTGACTGTGTTTGTATAGGGCTTGCTGTCTGCACCATCTTGCTTGAGATGTCCTAACAATAAAAGCTTTGTATACATAAAAAAAGACTAACAAATTGTTCTTGACTAAATGACACGGTGGTCAGAAAGCTTTGATTTTGTCCTGGAAAAACTTCCACCTTTGATCACAGATGTTTTTCACCTCGGTTTGGTTAGATTTAGGCACGAAAAAAACTTGGTAAGGTGTATGAGGGAAAAATGGCATTAGGTTAAAGCAGACCTCTTCCATTGTAGCATGTTACTGTAATCACATTGAATTTTTCAGTTTCACAGTTTTTGTTTTTTGGGGGGGTTTTTGTACAAAGGGACAAGAGTGCGATGGTAAAGTGCAAACTGCATCCATAACAGTTGCTAACACAGCTTCGGCTCTTTGTAGGCATCTGCACGGACAGCATGTTAACACAAAGCTAGCCAAGAACCCAGAATGCTACTAAAGTGTAGCCTCAGGTTTATGTTGTTATATTGTTGGTGATTATGTGACAGTGTGTTTCAGGTCACGTTACAATGTGACAAGAAAGTAATATAACAAGTAGTGTAGTTAATTACTTTTTCTGACGAGTAATTGAGTAACATACTGCATTACTTTTAAGAAAAGTAACGACTAATGTGTAATACATTCTTTTCTTTTTTTCTCTTTTTTAAATGCATAACAACCCCAACACTGCTTAGGACCATTTGAAAGTACAGCATTATAGCAACCCATCCATCCACCCTGACCTCCTCCTCTTCTTAGTCATTATTACTATGGCCACTAGAGGACACTCTTACAATAAAATGCATGCTTCTTTCCAGAAACACCTATCTATTCATCCTATATTTTAGGTTTCCGAACCACGGCTTAATGTCATCCATTAAATACAGCTGCAAAGTGCCATTTCAGTAGCAGATGCATGAATTTGAAGGCTTTTAATGTGCCAAAACACTGGACAGCGCTTAACAGTACTCAGACAAAATTTTACATTCTAAGCATTTGTTGCCATCACCAGTTAATAGATCTTATGCCATAATGATCACAGTTTATTAGTGGAAATGTACTCCCCCAGGAATGTGTGCTTGCATGTGATTCACTGATGTAGCACCTCACTATTCCATTCAGGTTCAGCTTTTTTAATCAGAGTACCGTCTGTGTTAGATCCTCTTCTGCCTCCCAGATTTTATGCAATAGAAGAGGTTTTGTTTATGTGAGACTGTACAGCGCACAGCATACGTTGACTGGTTCATTCTTCACAATAATAATGAATAACAATGGTATCCTTTAAAAGTGATTCAGGTATACAGTGATGCGATTTTAACTCTAAAATCTGTGAGAATTACGCTGCCATCAGACTCCTTCATGTTAACTGATTCAGCAGAATCCTTGTTGGTTATGTTAGAGAAACATGATGACTGTGGTTATAAGAAACCTGTACCGGACTGCCAGCAGGACACAGAATATAAACCACAAACTCCAGTGTCAGAATAAGAGATACCCAACAATTCAAGCCCGCCTCCAGCCATCACAAAGGGTTTTACTTGAGGTTGCTTGTCCAGAGAATGTAAACATAAGCCACTTTAAAGATCTGAAAAGTCAACTGATGGTGCAGTTCTGTGTTGTGCTGGGAACGTTTCACTCCCACAAATCCTTCAGTCCCTGAGTAAAATGTAGAAGATTCAAATCAGAGTGCCTCCCGACTTAAAACACTAGCTTGGCTTTCTCTTACCCAAATGCAACATCTTCAGCACATAAATGTGCTTAAAACTGTATGTCCTCACTGTAAACTGCATATGACTCAATGATTCATGTGTTCAAATGAATCTTTGGCTTTCAGAAAGCCAAATTTATGCATTAGTTTCCAAAAAGATGGAGGATAAGTAATTTCCACCCGTGAGGAGGCCACGAGGAAAGACGACTTTAATGCATGAAAAATGTCAACAAGGCAAGAAACGTCACAGCCTTCTGAGCGTGTGCTTCTTACTACTGGTCTAAAGTTGTGTTACTCAGTATATACTCCTTTCAGCCACCGCTCACACTGTATCAGTTACTTTCCTCTCATTCATAGTTGTCCACTTGTACCACAAGGCTGTTTCCTCGTTGATTTGCCTTATTGACAGAGTGCTGCTGTCCTTATGAAGGACTTTCCACTTTCACTCCAGTGACTGTGGGTGTAAAACACCTCTGGAAAAGGTGCTCTGGGTCTGGCGACTGATTGTCACAATCCACCTTCCTGTTCACAAAGGGATTTTTGAATCTTTGTGGAGCAGCGGCGCAGGGCACCCTCACATGACTCGGCCCCTCACTGGGATCTCCTGCCAAGAAGCCACAGACAGTTGCACAGAATAAAATGATTTATTACGAGCTCTCTGTAAAAGACTTCAATATTGATAAAAATAAAAAGTAAAAGTGTTGAGATTTTGTCAGAAATTACACAAACAAACAAATTCCTATCATCAGAGGGAATTCAGGGGAGGATTCATACTAACCTGGCGCTCTTAGGGGTAGGCCGTTGTCAAGACGACGAGTGGGTTTGGTGACGATAAAGAGGTAGCAGAGGACACACACAGTGATGAGGAAAGCAAGGAGGACGACCGCTGCTATAGACAGACCGACCAGAGCACCGATACTGAGAGGAGAAGAGAGAAAAACATCTTTTTAACCTGATCCCTTAATGAACAGAGAGGAGAGGACACTGACTGATGTGAGGATTTAAAAAACACAATGAACGTGAAAAACAACTTTTTTATCTGCTAAATGTTTTAAGTGCATTCCTTAGATGGGTCTTACTCGCAGAATTAAAACGAAAACGAGTTCTTTATGCAGTGAATGGATGAACTGAAGTCTTCAAGGAACAGCAGGAACAGAGGCAATTGGATTTCTCAAAGATTAAGGGTTCAATAATGTCAGTTAAGTGAGGCTTTTATTGCGCAAAAAAGTAAACATTAAAAATGAAGAAAATATTGTGATTATTAGTGATTAGCTCATCCACTGATAACAAGCACATTATTTTATTTTTTAAGGCAGAAAATAAAATAAAATTGCACTTGCCTGAGCCACCACATGTACCCGTACTCATACGGGAAAAAACTGTTTGCATCATCACAGCAATATTTAATATCGTTAAATCCACAACAGTAGATGGCAGCGGCAGCATTCCCTGGTTTAGGACAGGAGAACGAGTCCACGAACACCCCGTCAGCGCTGTAGTAACTGCTGCATTCAGCGCTCATGTTGCAACAGAAAGAGGGGGGGAAAAGAAAATGAAAAAAAGAAAAAAACACTTAATGAGCGGCTGGAGGAATAGAAGAGGAAGGTTCCTGCGTGGGAGCACGCCCCGTGGTTAGACCAGTGGAGCAGCGCGTTGTTTTTCATCGGCAGCGTGTTTCTCAGTGAGTGAACGCGCAGAGAGATGGAGGTGAAAAACTTTGAATTTGAAGAAAACTGCAGCGCCCACCAACCTCCTACCTGTCTCTCTCTCTCTCTCTCTCTCTCTCTCTCTCTTCAGTCACACACGCAAACATGAGAATGCATATCCTTGACTTCGTGACTTTCGAGTTGCCTGACCATAACCTTACTTTAATACAGTGTTTCATTCATTGCATTTACAATTTATGACGTGTGCTATAATGTGATAGTGGACTCTCCCAGCTGTGATTTAGCAGATTTTGCACCCTGGACGGTTCACAAGCTAAAATTGAACTGAACATTAGGCTGGAGATCACTGAAGTCAGAGAGTCCTTTTCAGGAGCTAATACGGGGATGGGAACGCTAATGAGATGTGTCAGCACTGCCTTTAGTTCTTCAGTTCACAGCAGATGAAGTGTTTACTTCTTACACCTAACCCAGCCTCAACCATACAACATTACCGAATAACATCAAAGGGACTTGCTTTTGGTTCCCATAAAGAAACATGTCCCCATTATGTGACAAGTTCAGGGCCCCACAACATGAGAAAGACCTGAACACACACACACACACACACACACACACACACACACACACACACACACACACACACACACACTGGCTCACTCCACTTACTCTGAGGTTTTAAATAGTATGATTATTGTTGGAATATTTAATTTAAGATACAGCAATGCAGTGGAGAGCATGACAGAGCTCTGTGCCCATCTGATCATTTTAGCTTCACAACGCTGAACAGCTGGTGGGCAGAATATTATCTGTAAGTTATGGCAGCAATCAAGCAGTGCTGTGATAATTAAAGCAGGCTACTCCACTGACTTTTAATTCTAAGTGATGTTCCAGAGGTGTTGCTTCTACACTGTGGGAATAAAAATATAAATAGGGTGCAAATACAAAAACATTTTGTTCCCAACTCCATATATGCTCAACCAGGGAGCAGCTGCACAGAGAGAGTTTGATGCATATAGCTTTTTCCTCGAGCCTTATGCAGGTACGTGCAGCAAATACCTAACCATTTCTTGAAGCACACACACACACACAGATATATATACACCTGGCGACACCTGTGTTGTCAGTTTGGCTACATGGAATTGCACGGGTCTTCGACTGATCTCAACAGCTAAGATATTATCAAGGGTTTGAGAAGAAGAAAGGTTTAAGACATAGATTTTGGAAATGTCTAATAAAAGCAATTAAATCCTTCAAAATATCTGAGAAAATGCTCATCAGCACATCTAGTGACCGAAGTGATCTCAATCTTAGTCAACTAAGAGACTGATGGTGATAAAAAGAACATTCCAGTATGCATATTAGAGATGTTTCATTCATGCTATGTTTTTCAAGTCACCAAATGACCAAAGCCAGAAGCTAACTGTGTCTGTTACCTTATTGCACAGACTAAATTACAGAAAATTGTTAGCTAAATGTAATTATAGACATTGATTGCTATGTTAATTTTTGTATTTTAACATTTTTCTAGTTTTTGCTTCATAGAGACAATCCTGGGCATAATGGCAGAAAAGGAGGAAAAAGCTTTTGTACACATGATCTTTTAATGGCCCCCTGTCAAATGTTTCCATGATTTCAAAAAGATATAAATGGTTCATCTGTTTGAATCATTTCTTTCTTGAATAGACCCTCAGACTCTGTATGACTCATTTAGAGTGATCACAATTCTATGTCATACATCTCAAGCTTTTGAGGATATTTAGTTCATATTAGAAAGTCATTATTGAAAAGAGACTGCAATAGAACATGTTCACAACTATCCTGTCTTTGTCTTAATGACAAATTATTCTCATTGCAAAGAAACTTTTTAAATTGTAGCCTAAGTTAGTTAGGTACGCAATTTGAGACTTAAATGTACTTCCTGAGTCATCATCAAGAGATATGACATAAAGAACTGTAAACCTGACCACATTTCTAATCAATAGTACTGAATACTATTTTTTTTTTTTGGCGTGTCTGCTATTGATTGTACTGTAAAAAGGTCAACAGAAGCACAGCGGCTGTATGAAAAGGCTCATTACTGGTGCAAAGTCTTCTGTATCTGCTTCTCAGTAAGACTGCTTGCATTGAGTGTCAACCTTGGCTAAAAATGAAGCCAGTGCACAGCTGCCAAATTTGTTGTATGACTTTCCACATAAGGCTGTTTAAATGTCAAGGTTTTTTTTATTTATTTATTTTTTAAACCAGAAATAGGCATTAATTGCCTGGCTTATAAACTATGTTAGCCATTAGATCATGACAACTAAAGTCCCCTGCAGTATTCTTGAGTTCCTTATTTTTTATATTTTGTTAGGAAATTGGAAAATTGATGCAGTGATTTATTAAAGTGTGCAAACATACATAGAAATGCCAACCACTATGACAAAGACTCCACAAGGTTTTACAGATGACTGTAGACACTCACTGTTGTACCTCTCTTCAGACCTCCTCCTACATACTTATTGATAACAATTTGAACCAAGTATTGCAAATTTAGATACATCTATAACTCCACAAACTCCCTGTTGCCACAGATTTTCAGTCATTTTTTGTGTAATTTGGCACAGCTCAGCCTTTATTTCCCGTTTCCCTTTCTTAAGAATGTTTTTGACAGACTCCCTTTTGTTGCAAATGTTTTTTTAGGCTTGCCATTTCTTCTTTCATCCTCCACTTTTCCAGGTTCCTCAGATTTATTTTTAATGATGAAGTGCACATTATGCTGAGATATGATATTTTAAAGACAAAGTATTTGGTAAACAACTTTTTAGGAATGACTTAAATTACTTAAAAATTCTATTCCATGCCTGTCAGACTGTGTTTTCTTTGGTATTTTTCATAGATGGAAACAAACTAAGCACCTAAAGATACAATTAAATATTACTTCTTTACTGGTTATTGGTTCTATGTGTAGTGGGAATGCTGAAAAGCACTCGCATGGGCTGATTTTCTTTCCACCCGATCTCTTCCTGCCCGCATGATGAGTTTTTGGCAGAATTAAAATAAAATTTCTCTCACCTCACTCTGAGAGCAGCACAGCTAAGAAACTACAAAATATACAGCAGGGGAAGCGTAGTGTTGTGGAGTTTGTGACTGACTTTCGTACACAGCAGACGCCTCGTCTGTGTCTGCTGCCTGGAGAAAAACTCCCTGGAAGGCATAATCGGAGTAGCCAGAGGCTGGCTAGTTTTTCTCCAGGCCCTCAATGATCAGGTGAGGGATCATGTAGCCTCCCATGATGACCTTTCCTCTTTCAAGGATTTGATCTCTCTCCCTCTCAGGACAGATAATCGCTTGAAGGAAAGAGAGGCCAGAAAGAACTGTAAGTCCCACCGTGCTTTCTTCTGTTTGTCTCCAATTTCCATCTCCGCACCGCCGCTTCAGCCCACATAGCAGACAGATCTGGTCCGGATCTGGTGTCAAGCCGGCACTGCTGGCTGACTTCTGGCATGGTAACTGGTATGTCATCCAGATATGGGCCAGGCCTGGCGTAGATGGCCCTGTTTATGGCATGCCATATCTGGCCGGATTGTGGTTTGGTTTATGTGGCCCAGGCTCATAGAAAACAGGTCTGGCCCGGATCCGGCATCAAGCTGGCACTTCTGACTGACTGGTGACATGGCAGGGTATATGTCAACCAGATGTGGGCCAGGTTGGCAATGATGGCACTGTTTATGTTCCTATTTTCCTATTTTAGTTAGAAGACCCAAATGCCATGTTGCTATACTATACTACTATGGTAGCCAACGATTCAAATGCAGGTTTGACAGGTTTGTGAGTGTTCACTTTATCCAAAACCTAGTGAGGGTTTACTCATGTTTACCAGTGGGTGGCTGTAGCTCAGGAGGTAGAGCAGGTCACCTACTAATCAGAAGGTTAGTGGTTTGATCCCTGGCTCCTAAAGTCTGTATTTCAGGACTGTGAATGTGTATGAATATAGCTAGGAAGCATTCAGTTTAGAGAAAGTGGGTGAATGTGGTATGTTTTATAGAGCACTTGAGTAATCTGGGAGAGTAGAAAAGCGCTATATAAGAATCAGTCCATTCACTGTCTGAACAGAGCTTCGTCATGTTACTATTATGTTCCAGTATTATTTGATATATTGTTAATTTTGAATTATATAAATTATTCCATTCAAAATAAATTTGCTGCATTACCTTTGTTGAGACATTTTTAATCTGTGCTAAATACGGCACATGTTGTTATTACCTGGCTTGATTAAGGTACACATTAGGCTGACATCTGGGGCCAGAGCTGAAACTGTTCTGGGCCAGCATAGGGCCAGCAGTGTGTCTGCAACTGGCCTTGTGCTGGCCCATGTGTTGGCCACCTCTGGTAAACCAGATCTGGGCCACCAAAGGGCCATCATTCTTTGCGGTAGGTGGGCCATGTGTACGCACATTGTATGGGCCCGATCCGAGCCATACTAATTTTGCTGTGGGAGGTGTCAACTTCCGCTCTGTCACCTCCTCTCTCCCTCTCAATTGAACCGCATCCCGAGCCCATCCCAATAGGTAGTTCGTGGCTAACTGCAGAAGAGAAATGCTTGTATTGCAGGCCGCCTTCATCACCTCTTGCCCAGTTCATCCAAAAGGCTCCTCCTGCCAGTAAGTTCAAGGCAGATCCCTGACATCTACTAAACCCCAGTTATTGCTACCTGTAACTCCTATCCTAAACCATGTCACTCGGACACTACAGCCTCTTGTAGATTCTAGGGTAGAGCAAAATCTTATACATATTGAACTAGCTAACCAGTTGTGTCTCCCTTTTGTTCCTTTAAATCCCACCAATTCCTGCTACCACTCTAAACAATCAAGGATTCGCAACTATAATCCACCAAACTGAACCTGTCAGTCCAATCATGTCCTGCAACCACCGGGAGACTCTCACGTTCTTTACATTCACCTCCCAGACATTCCCGTGATCCTCAGCTACCTCTGGCTTCAAAAGCACAACCCTCACATTGACTTGCCTGATCATAGGATCTGAAGTTGGTGTCCTTTCTGTTTGGCTAACTGCGCTAGCTGCACTCACTTCTGCACTACCCACCGTGACCTGGAACTCCTGTGTTGCTGCCTCTTCCCCAACAAATCTCTCCACCATTAAATACCATGACCTCCATGAAATATTCAGTCAGGCCAAAGCATTGTCTCTTTCACCGAATCGCCACGGTGATTGTACTATAGAGCCCCTCTATCATCCAGCTGGCTCTGCAATCTGTTTCGACACAAGAGAGAGGCCATAGAAAAATATATCCGAAATCTCTGGCAGCTGGTAACATCCGTCCATCTTCATCTCTGGTATTTGTTAGTTTTTTCTTTATGTCTAAGAAAGATAGGACCCTCCATATTGATTTCCGGGGGCTGAACGAAATTACAATTAAAAACAAATACCCTCTCTCACTTATTAATCCCACATTTTTGAGCCCATCCATGGTGCCACAGTTTTCACTAAACCTGACTTACGTAATGCTTATCACCTGGTTCACTTCCATGAAGGGAATGAATGGAAGGCAGCCTTCAACACCCTGTTAGGTTATTTCAAGTATTTCGTTATGCCATTCAGTCTCACTAACTCCCCAGCAGTCTTCCTGGTCCTTGTCAGCGATGTTCTAAGGGATTTTCTAAATGTTTTTGTGCTTGTCTACCTTGACGACATTTTGACTTTTTCCAAGACCCCAAAAGAGCACAGAGTACACGTCCCTGAAGTTCTACAGTGGCTGTTGGAAAACCATCTGTACATCAAGGCTGAAAAATTTGAGTTCCACTCTTCGTCAGTCACCTTCCTGGGCAATATTTTGGCAGGGGGACAGTTGAAGATGGACCCCACTAAGATCCTAGCATTCACCGGCCCGCTCCCACTACTCGCAGACATGCATAACAGTTCCTCGGCTTAGCTAACTTATATCAGCACTTCATCCATAACTACAGTCAGGTAGCCACACCCCTAACTCACCTCACCTCCACAGATTCCTTTCATCTGGTCCACTGAAGCAAAGTCCGTCTTTTCCTTACTGAAGCAATTATTCACTTCCACTCCCATTCTTGCTTTGGACAAACCATGGCCACTTCCACTCACCTGTCTCCCATCGACATCAGCATTTCTCTTTCACCAGTCCGTCAGCTACCTATAGTGGTAACCCTGCCTTTAGCTCCTTGTGATTCTCTCTTTTTCAGCTGTGTACTTACCTCCTGTCCTTGTGCCAGCAGCTCTTACCATATCAACACTCAACTTGCCAAGTTTGCAGTCTCGCGCCAGCTCCTCACCCACAATCTCCCCGCTTCGCTGTTCCACCACTGGAAATTGGATATTCACCTTCTCACCTGCTTGTCCTTCTGCCCACTGCCCATCCTGGAGTTTCCACAAACTCAGATTGGAAAAACACAAACTATCATTCACCACCCTGCTGCTCACTCAGCCCGCTTCCCCTGGAAGACTTAAACTGCTCCAGCTTCTAGTAAACTCATGCCTCAGTCTATCTCCCTCCTTCAGATGCTCTGTTCTCTTTTCCTCTACTAATCTCTCCCCTTCTGTGTTGGAGAGCCTTTCGTCTCAGTGAACTCCCGTTCCGAGCCCCAGCGTCGTTCCACACTATTCTCACCAGTAAATTGTCTTCAGTGTCTCCCGAGCCCCTATGTCATTCCACGCCATTCTTACTAGTTAATCGTTTACTGCACCTGTGTAAATAAAACCCATGAAACTGATCACTGTTTCAGTCTGGTATCAGCTATGTCTGGTACTGGCCTCCGGGCCCTGTGACAGGCTGGACTAAAAATGGCGTGATAAGCAGTCGGTGTCCAAAGAAAAACTTTGAAAGACCTTCAGCAAACTATTCGAGGGCTATAATTTTTGAAAATTATTGCCTAAGTTCACTTCAAAAAATGTCTGTACTCTGGGAGTATTAAAGGCTGAAAAGAACAGAGCAAAAGGGGAGAAAGTATTGAATTTATAAAAATAAAATCAACCACTCTGGTTCGGTTTTTCTGTGTAAATGATAATAATCGCAAATCTTGAGCTTTACAAACAAAAGACATAAACTAAAAAGTGGCAGAGAAAAAGAGAATTTAGAAGGACATTTGAGGAAGACGGATTAGATTATTGAAAAGTAATTTTATAATTATTTAATATCCTTCATTGGTTACTCCTCCACAGCTTCTGGTTTGGTATGCAAAGCACCTGAATCTGCTAAATTTTGCTGATATGTCATTTGTAATGGAGTACACTGAAGCTCACAGCAAATGATGACCTGTAGATGCCGAACATGTCCGCCTAGTCTAAATGAATGAGAAACACACCAGGCCTGACTGCTCGCTGTAATCCCAGATTATCTCTGGCAGACCAATCCAGAAACAGGGAAAAATTGGCAGAAGAAAAGGGATTATTTGACAGTGGTTGGGGATTGTGGAGCAGTGTGGCAGCTCAAACACACATCTACATGTTCATCAAACTACTCACACATCTTCACAAACACAAAATGGACATATAACAGAATATTACATATTACAAGATTATGAACATACACAGCTGCATGTTCGCGACTGAAGCCCATTCTGCTCTCATTTCAGATGAGTTTGTGAGCATATCCCCGTGAGAGACAAATGATCGCAGCGATGCACTGACCTCTGCCACCAACACATCACCCTCATGCACAACTGGAATTCCATCCATCTGCTCCTTTTTCTTCTGCTTCTTTCTCCCATCCATCTCCCTTACCCTATTAGTTCAGCTTTCTTTACTTGCTTGGTAAACATCCTCCATCACTGCACTGTGCCACATGACTGATGATACTGACCAACTCTGTGCACACTGTGGGCTGCATAATAGTGACACAGTGCCACATGGCTTTGAACTTAACAAATGTATTCATATATACCTCTGTGTTTTCTAAAAACCCACAATTGGTCAGAGAAGTATTTTCTCAATCAACATCTACACACCTGCAAGTTGTTGGCATGAGCTGACTGAGCTGTTTGAATGTTACTTGATTTAAAAAAAAAACAATTTTACTCATCTTTCAGTATCAAAGACATGCCTGAAGTGCCTGGCTATTCTGCATGTCTTCTTTGGGCACATTCATCAGAAACATTCCCAAACCAATTATTTTAGCTTAGCTGAAGACTACTGTGCTGATTAAAAGAGCAATGCATTTTGGATGGCAAAAACATTTTAGCCTTTGATTATATTCTCAATGAACACTGTGTAATACTCTCATTACAGACCTATCAGAATAGAAAGAAAAGTGAGAGGCTTCAGTGCATAACGGAGCAAGACAACAATTAGATCCAATTCTCTTGTTTAAGGCACAATGTCGACTGTCAAGACTTCAGAGCCAACTCCAGGATGCTGTTGGAAAGAAAACATTATCTGAAACTGGCAGCTAGATGGAAGAGGTTATTATCATTATTATTATTATTATTATTATTCCAGCTGTCACAGGGGTACACCAAGACAGATAACCATATTATATATAATATTTTATATAAAAATATTCATTTATTTTAATAGGTCAGTATCTCTTTTTCAAGAGAGACCCGTGTCTCAAACACATGTGAAGCTTAAGAGACAAACACCTTCACAACACATGATACAAAGACACATTATAGATGTTCACAAATTTAAAAACAAGCATGTCCACGAGTTATTGCAGATACATACAGTGGGGCAAAAAAGTATTTAGTCAGCCACCGATTGTGCAAGTTCCCCCACCTAAAATGATGACAGAGGTCAGTAATTTGCACCAGAGGTACACTTCAACTGTGAGAGACAGAATGTGAAAAAAAAATCCATGAATCCACATGGTAGGATTTGTAAAGAATTTATTCGTAAATCAGGGTGGAAAATAAGTATTTGGTCAATAACAAAAATACAACTCAATACTTTGTAACATAACCTTTGTTGGCAATAACAGAGGTCAAACGTTTACTATAGGTCTTTACCAGGTTTGCACACACAGTAGCTGGTATTTTGGCCCATTCCTCCATGCAGATCTTCTCGAGAGCAGTGATGTTTTGGGGCTGTCGCCGAGCAACACGGACTTTCAACTCCCGCCACAGATTTTCTATGGGGTTGAGGTCTGGAGACTGGCTAGGCCACTCCAGGACTTTCAAATGCTTCTTACGGAGCCACTCCTTTGTTGCCCGGGCGGTGTGTTGTGGATCATTGTCATATTGGAAGACCCAGCCTCGTTTCATCTTCAAAGCTCTCACTGATGGAAGGAGGTTTTGGCTCAAAATCTCACGATACATGGCCCCATTCATTCTGTCCTTAACACGGATCAGTCGTCCTGTCCCCTTGGCAGAAAAACAGCCCCATAGCATGATGTTTCCACCCCCATGCTTCACAGTAGGTATGGTGTTCTTGGGATGCAACTCAGTATTCTTCTTCCTCCAAACACGACGAGTTGAGTTTATACCAAAAAGTTCTACTTTGGTTTCATCTGACCACATGACATTCCCCCAATCCTCTGCAATCATCCATGTGCTCTCTGGCAAACTTCAGACGGGCCTGGACATGCACTGGCTTCAGCAGCGGAACACGTCTGGCACTGCGGGATTTGATTCCCTGCCGTTGTAGTGTGTTACTGATGGTGACCTTTGTTACTTTGGTCCCAGCTCTCTGCAGGTCATTCACCAGGTCCCCCTGTGTGGTTCTGGGATCTTTGCTCACCGTTCTCATGATCATTTTGACCCCACGGGATGAGATCTTGCGTGGAGCCCCAGATCGAGGGAGATTATCAGTGGTCTTATATGTCTTCCATTTTCTGATGATTGCTCCCACAGTTGATTTTTTCACACCAAGCTGCTTGCCTATTGTAGATTCACTCTTCCCAGTCTGGTGCAGGTCTACAATACTTTTCCTGGTGTCCTTCGAAAGCTCTTTGGTCTTGGCCATGGCGGAGTTTGGAGTCTGACTGTTTGAGGCTGTGGACAGGTGTCTTTTATACAGATGATGAGTTCAAACAGGTGCCATTCATACAGGTAACGAGTGGGGGACAGAAAAGCTTCTTACAGAAGACGTTACAGGTCTGTGAGAGCCAGAGATTTTCCTTGTTTGAGGTGACCAAATACTTATTTTCCACCCTAATTTACGAATAAATTCTTTACAAATCCTACCATGTGGATTCATGGATTTTGTTTTCACATTCTGTCTCTCACAGTTGAAGTGTACCTCTGGTGCAAATTACTGACCTCTGTCATCATTTTAAGTGGGGGAACTTGCACAATCGGTGGCTGACTAAATACTTTTTTGCCCCACTGTATAAACATCATTTTTAACTGTGGCATTGAAATAAGAAAATGTAGCTGCAACGGTGTACTTAAATCAAGTCTTTCCGAATCCACTGTGACTAAGAGGAACATCTGATGTCAACTGATGTCGTGATCCTAAAGAGGATCATCAGGGGGTCCTTTTGTCCCTCTTTGGGGGGTTTCTCCCACTAGGTTTAAATCTGGGACTCCCCACCATTTGACCTTAGAACTGAAGAAGCTTCTCGGATGAGAGGTGAAACGTCTTCAAGCAACTTAAAGAAGTCCAGACACTTTTCTTTGTAAGCTCCTTTGACTACTATGACCTGGATGACTGAGAACCTTCACAGACATTTCTAATGCTGTTATTGCCGCAAAAGGAAGAAGCAATATTTGAAGTGAAAAATTAATATTTTAGTGAAAAGCAACAATTTCTACCCTAATCGATGCTTTTGCTCATATATTCTGTTTCCTTTATAACTCATTAATGGAATAAAAGTCATCTCAGAGGAAAATGTGAAACATTCTGGGTAATTTTTGATTAGTGGCATTCATTTATGTATAAGGATGGTAGTGATTTTCCTACCAAACTCACAACAAGAAAGTAATTAGGAAAATCTCTATTTCTTTACCCGAACACTTTAAAGAGTCTTGCTTGTGAACGTTCTCTGAGTTTTAAAATCCTGAAACGGGTGAATGAAATTCAGTTGCTTTTTAATGAGGTTCCATTTTCTGGCATGAAGTGAAAGGACAAGAAAACACACGGGATCCATCCATCAATATCCATCTCACTATCCTTTGTGCCTGTTTGTGCTTTGCAAGCTCTTCCTACAGCATTTTGATTTAGAGCAAGGTCTCTGCTTGGATTATCGCTGCTGTGTTAATGGTCAGAAAGTATTAGCTAGAAAGGCATTTTCCTCAGGGAGAAAAGCTGAAAGCAGGGCTCTTGAATAGTCTTTGTCCCAATCAGAGTCAAGTAGCCGGTGGCTTTTTTAAATTGCATTTTTTGCAGGTTACACAGAGACAGCAGCACATTTGTCATGCAGGTGCCTGTTTACATCCAAGTCTGCATACAGTGGGGCAAAAAAGTATTTAGTCAGCCACCGATTGTGCAAGTTCCCCCACCTAAAATGATGACAGAGGTCAGTAATTTGCACCAGAGGTACACTTCAACTGTGAGAGACAGAATGTGGGAAAAAAAAAAAATCCATGAATCCACATGGTAGGATTTGTAAAGAATTTATTCGTAAATCAGGGTGGAAAATAAGTATTTGGTCAATAACAAAAATACAACTCAATACTTTGTAACATAACCTTTGTTGGCAATAACAGAGGTCAAACGTTTACTATAGGTCTTTACCAGGTTTGCACACACAGTAGCTGGTATTTTGGCCCATTCCTCCATGCAGATCTTCTCGAGAGCAGTGATGTTTTGGGGCTGTCGCCGAGCAACACGGACTTTCAACTCCCGCCACAGATTTTCTATGGGGTTGAGGTCTGGAGACTGGCTAGGCCACTCCAGGACTTTCAAATGCTTCTTACGGAGCCACTCCTTTGTTGCCCGGGCGGTGTGTTTTGGATCATTGTCATGTTGGAAGACCCAGCCTCGTTTCATCTTCAAAGCTCTCACTGATGGAAGGAGGTTTTGGCTCAAAATCTCACGATACATGGCCCCATTCATTCTGTCCTTAACACGGATCAGTCGTCCTGTCCCCTTGGCAGAAAAACAGCCCCATAGCTTGATGTTTCCACCCCCATGCTTCACAGTAGGTATGGTGTTCTTGGGATGCAACTCAGTATTCTTCTTCCTCCAAACACGACGAGTTGAGTTTATACCAAAAAGTTCTACTTTGGTTTCATCTGACCACATGACATTCTCCCAATCCTCTGCTGTATCATCCATGTGCTCTCTGGCAAACTTCAGACAGGCCTGGACATGCACTGGCTTCAGCAGCGGAACACGTCTGGCACTGCGGGATTAGATTCCCTGCCGTTGTAGTGTGTTACTGATGGTGACCTTTGTTACTTTGGTCCCAGCTCTCTGCAGGTCATTCACCAGGTCCCCCCGTGTGGTTCTGGGATCTTTGCTCACCGTTCTCATGATCATTTTTGACCCCACGGGATGAGATCTTGCGTGGAGCCCCAGATCGAGGGAGATTATCAGTGGTCTTGTATGTCTTCCATTTTCTGATGATTGCTCCCACAGTTGATTTTTTCACACCAAGCTGCTTGCCTATTGTAGATTCACTCTTCCCAGTCTGGTGCAGGTCTACAATACTTTTCCTGGTGTCCTTCGAAAGCTCTTTGGTCTTGGCCATGGCGGAGTTTGGAGTCTGACTGTTTGTGGCTGTGGACAGGTGTCTTTTATACAGATGATGAGTTCAAACAGGTGCCATTCATACAGGTAACGAGTGGGGGACAGAAAAGCTTCTTACAGAAGACGTTACAGGTCTGTGAGAGCCAGAGATTTTCCTTGTTTGAGGTGACCAAATACTTATTTTCCACCCTAATTTACGAATAAATTCTTTACAAATCCTACCATGTGGATTCATGGATTTTTTTTTTTTTCCCACATTCTGTCTCTCACAGTTGAAGTGTACCTCTGGTGCAAATTACTGACCTCTGTCATCATTTTAGGTGGGGAACTTGCACAATCGGTGGCTGACTAAATACTTTTTTGCCCCACTGTATTTGGCCGCAGACAGCAGCACATCGCAGAGCTCAGCCACAGATTACACCGCAAACCCACAGCAGATGTGGCTTCTGGGATTACAATTAGAGTAATATCACCCATCATTTAAAAGGTTGTTGCGTTAATGAGAGAGCGTCTGGTTTTCCACATGTGCAACACATGGGGCATTGTTCGTGGAACTGAAATGAAGCATATCCGTTGCGCAGGACTGTAATCGTTGTGACAGAGACATGAGGTGGAGATGCACGGGCTTATGTCAGAAGTATGGGTGAGCTCTGAGACCTAGACATGGAGAAATCAGTGAAAATGTTTGCAGGTCTCTACATCCCTACAGATTCCTGAACACTGTGAAATTTCATAGTTTATTGGAAGGCAGATTTTCTGCTACATGAATCTAGTAACTGTGGTCATGTTAATACCCACGAAAATCACAGGCTATGACGTATTGCAGCTATTGCTTTCCACTCTATACCTGCCTTGTTAAAGTCATGAAAAAAGCTGGAGGAGACAGCACACAAACAAGGCTTGGTATTGATTTTCTTCTTTGCCAGAATTCAAAAGTTTCATTTTAAATATATTACCTTCTCTCACATTGCGAGAGTAAGCAACACTGTGAGACGGCCATCTGAAATTTCTGACACCTCTGAATTTAGTCCCAGGCTATCTTGCATGATGCAAATCCAATAAACCCATATTTTATTCAGAATAAACATCAGAAAGCATCAAATCTTTAAGCTGAGACTTTTGACAATGTCATGAATAAAATGAGTAAAGTTCAAAGAGTTTCTCAGACGTAAAAATGGGCAGCGGCTTATTAATCTGCAAAAAAAACAACAACAGATGAATTTCAGAATAATACTCCTCGATTTAAATTTGCAAAGCCTTTGAATATTCCATTGTATACGCTACATACTATAATATGTTTTTATTTACATTTTGCACAACACCCCAACTCTTTTGGAATGGTGGTTTTAAAAGAGCGATACAAGCAGATTTTTATCTTCAGTACTGCGGCAATGAAAAAACTTCCCCCTCAGTACAGTCTGACAGTGAATTGTAGATTCATTATCTCAAACTGACACTGACCAACCATCTTCCTATTAATGATACACTAATGCATATGATAATGATAATCGACCCTCTTTGATAACAGACCTCACTGGATTCAGTCACACCATTTAATTGAGCCTCTGACTTCCAGCTTCAGCAGCTTCATATAATTTTCCATCGAGTAAGAGACACAGCACAGCAGTGTCAGTAGGCAGGAGATGATTGATGGTGTGTGTGTGTGTGTGTGTGTGTGTGTGTGTGTGTGTGTGTGTGTGTGTGTGTGTGTGTGTGTGTGTGTGTGTGCGTGTGTGTGTGCGTGCGTGTGTGTGTGTAGGTGTAGGTTTTTTGTGTGTGTGTGTAGGTGTCTGTATGTCCATGTGCTTTTTAGTGCACATGTGGAGATGTGATGTTGAGAGGACAGTTGACTGTGAATCCCTGTTAAAAATCTTACTATAATCATCACTGCAACATGCACCTAATAATAATAATAATAATAATAATAATAATAATAATGAGGATGATGATAATAATGTTGCCTTAATAAGGTAACGCTATCCACGCAACATAAAAAGATTCAGAGATGTCAGAGAATCTCTGTTTGCAAAGGACAAACTGTTGACAAATGTTGAATGGTCTTGATGTTCTCCTGAAAAGGCATTGCGTATACAATTTGCCTTGGGTGGGCCCAAGCTCATTAACCTGGACTGAGCTACACAAGGAAAACTGCCTGTTGTCTGACCAATCAAATATTTTAATTCTTTCTCTGGCTGTACAATGTTACTGTAGTGCTTGTTGGACAGCTCTCACACTTCAGTCGCCGGCCACGTCTTCCTTCTCTGTGCACACACACACACCTACATCCCAGCATGTTACTGAGTAAATCTAGGAGAGACCTAGTTAATGATGGCTGCCAACTATGCCAGCTAGCTGCCCCTGACACTACTCCGTGAACCCACTGCACCACCTCTCACTTGCGGCTGAGCCCCAAACCACACAATGCCACCACAGGTGTCTTATGGTACTGTAGTGGCTGCTTTGATTGACAAATTGCGGTCTATAAGATACAGACTCAAACACATCACTGAAAGGCAAACAACATAGTTACTGAGGTAATCAAGGGAAATGGAGACAGGAGGGTAACAAGACAGAACTGAAATTAATCAAGACAATTACATAGGAAATAAAACTAAAAGCCAAGTACAAGAGACAAAAGGACTCAAATAACAACACTGGAATTGAGTAATACCTAAAACAAAAACGGAGACTTGAAACAAGACACAAAAGAACACAGAAGTGGCAGGAATCAACTAAAAAAACTCAAGAAATCAAAGATAGTGATAAAAACTAAAATAAAAGCTCAAATAAACACATTGTTCAAAATGCATAAAAGTCCTAGCTGCAATTACAAAAATACAGAAAATTTCACAGCTGAAAAATATAAACTGTAGCCTGAGAACAACCAATGAAAAGGAAAAATATCCATAGAAGTCAAAACTGCATTTTGTATCAGGGTGTGAATGTAATTTAACGCTGTCAAATCGGGCATTTCAACATGAGAGTCAGTGAGAATTAACTCCTTTTTGTAACCAGCCTCATGTGTGACACCTACATGAAATGCTGTTTCTGCAGCCTCCACACTGGCTTCATTATTTTAGCTTTCACTGTTGCCCTTTGGTTCTTATGTATTGTATCCATACATTTTAGGATGTAAGCCTGACACTGTTAGCTGTTTGCTTAGCATCCTACAAACTGGTCTAAATATGGTCACATTGGGCTCAGAAAGCTCAAGATGGCAATGCACATAAAGCTGAAATGGTGGTTTTGAAAAAAATCCAGAAACCGGTGACTGATGTTAGGGTGGCTAATTCCATCTTTTATTGTATGGGAACCACTGTGTACATGGTATGGGTACAGTCCACAGTTATAGCATACATATACATGGCGTGAAAGCAACATATACTACCGTACTGATATTATGTTCTTCAGATAAAGACTTTTTTATTTAGCAAGAAATTCCAGAATTCATTAAATTCATAACATTTTAGCTCAGTTACACCATTAAATATATTCTTTTTGCGGTGTTTTAAACAAAATCTAGGATTTTTATTGTTCATTGCTTAAATCCCACCATTCAATCCACTCATAGTGTTTCACAAAACACTATAACCACGTTTTCAGCGAGTGCTATGATCCCATTACAGCAAAAAATGATGACTAACTTTGACTAACATCCCCTAGCTGATGTCTATTTTCTTATCTTTACACCAAATGGTTCAACTCACTTTTAGGACTCATGTTTCTGAAGGGAAAAGTTAAGTTAAGGTACGTATTATGATATGCTATTTTTCCCAGTATCAAGTTATTTCATGCTATTTTATGATCGTTTTTCAAGTAACTAAGAGAACAGGTCATAAATAGATCATGTTTGTGCTATGTGGAAAGCTATAATCAGCAACAGTAATGACTGAAGTTCTTCTTTCCTGTTCCCCTGTCCTCATCCCCAATCGCTTGGGCAGATGCTTCCTCCAGTCTAAGACTGCTGGAGGCTTCTTCCTGTTAAAACGACGTTTTTCCTTCCCACTGTCGATAAGTGCTTGCTTATTCGGGGTTGTTTGATAGTTGGGAATGTACAAAGTATTTTCCTTATTTTAGTCTTTTTTGGCACTGTTGAGTTTTATAACTGTGAACTGTTACTCGAGATCAGTCTCAAATTCTGGATAGTGTACCAAGCAAGACTTACTGAGTAACTTTACATGCCCAGCTGTCCATATTTAATCTTTTTAAATCATATTTAATCAAGTCTATAAACTTGATCGGATCTTCAGAGAGAAAATATAAATATTTTTAAATATATTTCTAAATACCTTACCTTATTTACCTTATGCAGGTGTATTTGGATTGTTTTTTTCTTTTTCTTTTTCCTGGTCTGGGAAAATCTGCTGTGCAATTGTTCAGAGAGCTCTCTAATCCAGCCTTTGATCTGAGTTGTGCAGTGAAGCCTAATAGGATCGTAGTATTAACCCCGATGACAATACCACCAGCTGTCGCAGAGCCCCCTGTTGGTTACCAGCTGAAATGTGCCTGTGGGGGAAGGGTAAGGAGGGTGGAGGGGTTGACTGACAGAGAAAGAGACAGAAACAGATTGACAGGGATCGGGAGAGAGGATCTGTGTGATGCTCAAAGTGAAGTAACAGAGGAAGAAGCTCAGAGGAGAAAAACTCCTGAAGTGCTTTATTTTTGGACGACTACCTCTTCAATTTTACTTTGAATCCTCCTCCATTAGCTAAATGACTTTTCTTCGTGCGTAATCTTCGACTTTTTTTTATTTTTTTCCTTAAAAGCATACTTTTTCACTTATCAATCTCTACATTTATTCCCTTTTTTCCCCTCCCACCTGCTGCGGCCACACCCTGATATTTTTCCAGTGCTGTGGCAGCTGTTGGCTCTCTGATTTCTTGATATGGCTAAATAAGAGGTGGAAGGGTGGGGGGCTTGCCGGTGGTTTTCTTTGAGGGTTGAGAAGTTGAAGAGGGAACCAGGAGAAGAGGAGGAGGATGGCGGTGGCCCTGGAAGAAGTTTGGGGGCGAGTGAAAAATGTCTGCAAGCAGAACGGACTGCTCATTCTGTCTGTGCTGGCCGTGGTCATCGGCTGCCTGTTGGGCTTCTTCCTCAGAGGCAAGCAGCTCTCCGAGCAGGTCAGTTAGTCCTAGTCCCCCTACTCCCACCCCCAGCACCCAATATAAATGCGCTACCCTGCTGGCCCCCTTCTGTCTTATCTCCCCCCTCATTGTCAGCCCCTGGATCCTTCTTATGTGATAAAATCAGATCCTCACTCCCCAGTATCAGCCTCTTTAACTCCACTCCATGTCATAACCACCAGCATTTACATAAACATGCGAAAAGAAAAACAGTGACAGCGTTCTACTGAGAAACAATTAGACTCTTGGGCTTGGCCATATCTACTGCACACCTAACCCCAACCCTAAACCAGACTTAAGCCACAAATTAAATAATTAGTCATGCAGATTCCTGTTCCCAAATGCATACAAACCAATCAACTACACATCCGTTGTCATTCTGTCACTTTCATTAAATATACTTTCACCAATTCTGCCCACTGAAGTCAGAGCTGCACTGTAATGAATACTAAAGTATGTCTCAGATGTCTCAGTACAGACGAATCCAACTCCAGTGGCTTATGCGAGGTTTTGCTCTCAAGCTGCAATTGCAAAAGAGAGGCCAAAATACGACATGAAAAGGCCTCAGAGGTGACAGTATATTTAAAAAAAAAAAACTCAGTCAAAGTGGTTTGATTGCTCCTAGAAAAGCATCAAAGGTCAGACTCATTCACGATCCAATCTATAAGCTATATCAGGGACACTAAAATAGCAAAGGACTTTCCAAAGATGAGGGAATTGTATTTCTCCCTGTTTAAAATGTGAAACAGGGCTTTTCAGATCGTCTATGGCCTGTGTGAATCCATAGAAAAGGGATTGCTGGTGGGGAGATTAGTTGTCAGTCGCTCGCAGAAAAACGAAATCACATCAAGGCATGCCATTTGTTTTTACTTATATAGGTCACACAAGACTGAATGGGAAGAGATCTTCAATAGTCGGAATTCAGGAGATGCTAAGAGGCTGCTGAGAAAGCATGTCTAAACTAAATGTAACTGAAAAATGACTTTGATGTGCTTGAAACAGAATTTTAAAAAAAAATGTGAGTTGTTTGAAAATGAATGATGAGGACGTAGATGTGTGTGTGTGTGTGCTGTTGGATATATGATGAAATATGTTGACACTGTGGGCATTTGAACATCCGCCTGCTGTCAGAGTCAGCCGTACGACATCACGGTGCTTTTGTTTTGATCCATGTGGTGCAAAAAAAACCAAAGCTGTGCTTTGATGACAGCATCAGTCATCTGTTTTATATTTAGCACACAAAGCTTGAAAAGGTCCATACGTAGAATACCTTACTCTAGAATGGGCCACTCTTATTTGGCAATAGCCCACAGCAGGCACTCAGAATCCAAAGCAGTGCTAAGGTTTATGGCACATGTCCACCAGCAGGCGATCCAGTGAACTAAAGTGTTCAGGTTAGGACACTAAATTCTCCGAGTCCCACTGTGAGTAAATGCGTGTCCTCTTTCTTCAACTGCTGTCTATTAAGGGTTGCTGAAGACACTGAAGTCATAAGTCAGCTGGCAACTATAGTGCTGTATAGTCCGTAGATCCTTGAGACTATTTGGTAGCCACATCAAAATTCTTCATAAAGTAAATGAAAATAGAGAATCAGTTCAGATCATTCATAAAGTAATAGTTATTTTTATCTTTCTCAAAATTATGAAGTTGCCTTTACCTGGCAACAGTTGATTGCTGACAGTGTTGCCATACAGTAGTACACAAGTTGTCACATTAGTACAGTATGTAGAGATGGAAATTTACAGTAAATAAAGTCACGCAAAAATAACTCTACTTAGTATTTAAAGTCTGGTTAATATTTATGGTCTGAATTATGGTCTGGTGGAGCTTATGCCAGCTGTCATAGAGTGTGAGGCAGGATACTGTCTGCACAGGATTGCAGTCCTGTCAAGGGCAGGGCTCATTTTCTTTAAAGAAAAATCGTTTCTGTCAGATAAAAAGCCAAAAGATCACCAGTGTCAGTTGGCTACACCCTCTGAGCATCATGACTGAACAACATTTTATGACAGTTCATCTTAGAGTCTTTGAAATCCTGAGACAGTGTTTGACTTGAGAAATAAAAATTGACAAATGCTCAAAAAAAAGAACGAAATCGCACTGCAATCTAGTCTGGCGTAATAGTAGTCAAGAAAAGCTGCACTGTTACACACAAATGTGACATGTCTCGTTCTACACACTGTATTGCAAGTTGCAATTTTGCTTTTAGTATTTCTGCTTGCTGATTGCCCAGCTCAGCATCCTGACACAGGGAGGAAGAATATGATGTCTTACGCTTGCTATAAGATAATATTTGAAATAGTTGATTTGCTTGTTTAACTCTAGTTCAAGTAAAGAGGCAGAGCAAATTAATTCGCTGATAAACAACACTAAACAATTCAGTGTCTTTGACGGTCTTTGTGGGTTAAAATAATGGGAATTGTGTAAAACAAATAATATGAAATAAAATAAATAAATAAACCTTTACCAAATACAGTGAAGCAACAGAAGAAATGACATTTACAAAATATCACTGAAAATTAAACAGTAGGAAGATGTATACACTCATTCACACACCCACATGTATCACATGTGAGTGTGTGAATGTGTGTGTGAATGCGTGGGTGACTGGATGTGTAAAGCGCTTTGGGGTCCTTAGGGACTAGTAAAGCGCTATACAAATACAGGCCATTTACCATTTACCATGTAAGGAAATGTATTAATGGTGCAGATTAAAGGTTTGAGTGGTATTGCCGTTTAAAATGTAATTTTAATTAGAAGTTGTGGCTCACAGAAATGTCAAAAATAAATTACAACATGTCACAAAAACAGCTCTGTGCACACTGTAAGAGCACTCAAAGGCTGATTGTTTCCCAGATGGTCTGTAACCCTGCACCTCTGTGAGCACAGAGAATATTTAACATGCACTAATTGCACACGTTGTAGAAAGCTACTGTTGCAGAGCGATTCAGCTGCCCAGCTGCAATTTAGAAACACAATAGTTTGCCATAAAACAATCAACATCAAGACAAGGCTTTGACAAAAGCTTTGATGCAAGTGTTGATCATCGGGCTTCGTGGCTTAATCTTTGGGTTTGCATACAAACAAGCATATACGTACGCCAGCCCGTGGCTTCAGCGTGTGTGTCCGCAAGTACCACATGTCTAACAAAGAGTTTGCTCTGCTTTCAGCAGATGCCAGGACTCAGTGGCAGCTGTGTTTGTCCCTCACACGCAATAAAAAGTCTCACACACATGCACATAAACGTGCGTGCGTGTACATACTGCGTCCGCCCACACTGTTACACACACACGCGCACACGCATGGCCATTTAGCTGTAAAAGCTCTCCCACTTAAAAACAGAAGCAAAAAGCTTCTATTGCTCCATCATCTCATGCACAGATGTGATGTACTTACATTTCATTTGTTCCAACTCTTCACCTCCGTTTTGCCACATGCCCCCCCCCCCCCCCCTCCCCCACCTCCCATCTGTTTGACCTGCTGATTAGGTAATCAGCTAAGTGCAGTGTTTTTTGTGGGAGCTCTTCTGTAAATGCTGTTGATCGCAGTGATATCAACCAAAACAATGTTTCTGACATATCTGACTAATAAGTGATAGATTAACTGTAGGTATGAAAAGTCATCGCTGACATATTTATGTTAACATCAATGTACCCCTTTTTTCCAACAGATTTTCTAGTTGTCACATAAGATTTTTTTTAGGTTTCCACCTGTGTAGTTGAAACTAGTACAATATTAGTGTGAAAAACACCTGATGAGCTCCTGGTTTCTTTGCAGAGCTGCAACTTGACTTTTAAAAACACTTTTTTTTTGTATTTATTCTAACATGTTATTATACAGTAATCTTACTTTGAACACTGTGAAGTATTTGAACACCTGCTTTAGGGGATTCAGACACTTCAAATCTATCTAGTCTATTCAGACTGTTGATGCTTTTTGTCACTGCTTCAAAGTTTCTTGACATTTGCTTTTAAAGACTTTGTCACAGTGTGTGGAAGCAGATTGTGTGGAACGTGAATAATGGACCCAAACGCAGACACAATGGAACGTGGAACGTAGCTTGAATTTTTTTTTTAAAAAAAAAAGGTTTAATAAGGCTGATAAAAAAAAAAGGTGCAAACAAAGGCCAAGGCAAACTGATGCAAAACTAAACATTAAACTAAACTGGGTGAACTAAAATACAACATGAAGAACCCTGACATGGATATGAACAAACCTGGACATGTATACATGAGACCTGGAAACATGGTGTGAAGGGGAAGTGGGAACACATGGGGAAACAGCTGATTAGAATGACAGGGAAGTGAAAGTAAACACAATGAATATGGGACACCAGACCTCTTCAAAATAAAACAGGAAACATAATGAGACTCAGGAATGAGACTTAAACACAGGGGTGAAGACACAAGGAGAATCTAAGAAACATTGAACTATAACGGCAACCTAGGCATAACGGAAATGACCCTGGATCGTGACTGATTCTTTTTTCTTTTCTTATACGTATTCTTTTTTTTTTTTTTTGTGTGTGTCCCGTTTGGATCTTTAGCCATCAGAATTGTTGTCTTAAGGCCAAGAAAGATGCCAAGCGGATTTATTTTACCAAGTGGATCATCATGGCCTTGCCATATTGGTCCATTTGATTGACCTTTATTATAATCATGAATTTATTTTATTTTCAGTTCCTACAAACGGGACAGACATGACTGGGGGATAGGACAGGGAAAAAGAATGAAAGAAAGAGAGGGAGAGAAAGAAAACCAAAGGGGAGAAGAGACGGTGAGAAGGGGGGAAGAAAGAAAAAAAAAAAAAAACAACAAAAACAAACAAACACCTGGATCACCTGTATGGAGAAAAAAAACAGAAGAGAAAGCAAACAACAAAGAGCAACATAATAAAAAAAACGGCACCATCACAATAAACTAGCTAGCAGTAGATATCAGTAGATACTAAGTAATAAACGATATTGTGCAGCACGCAAGATAGACAGCGCACAATGTGCTTTGAGGCAGCAGCCAAGAAAGCTGTAGTCCGCGTCTGTGAATACCCGTGTGTACACCTGTGTGGATCAGCGCGCTTGTATTCCAAAGGTTTCTCCATGTAACGATCTGCTAGGGAGTGAGGGGAGCCACAGCCCCGTCCTCCAGGGTATGAAGCAGGTATGGAGGAGATCAAAACTCCAGACATCCAGAGGCCCCCAGAACACAAGAGACCAAGGAAGACCAACAGAGGGGCAGCCGCGCCACTGTCTCAGTAAGAGCTGAGGAGAGTCCCAGATGAGGGCTCACTCAGCAGCCGCGGAGCAGAAGTCAGGGGGAGTTGCAGTGACGCGCCCGTGAGCTCCGCCGGCAGCCAGCTGTGCCTGAGTGACCGAGCCCCAGGCCGAGAGGCCGGGGGCACCCCACCTCCGAAGTGGCCCGAGCGAGCCCCAGGCTCCAGGCCCTGATAAGCGGCCGCCAAGGAGTGAGCCGGTGTGTACCCGGACGCCCACCCCCAGACACAAAGAACCACCAACGCACCGACACCTGAGGGAGTCCGCCACTGGCAGGGGAAGTGGTGGTGGGTGGAGATAGGCCTCCAAACCTTGGAGGGCCTGAGATGTCCCCAGAGAGGTGGCGTCTGATACCCAACCTGACATATAGACACAGACATACAGGCACACACAGACACAAACATCCATTCCCACCCTCATGCTCTCATATGCACTTACTCCACAGTCAACCAACGTGGAGACAGACATAAAGAGACGCTGTACACACGATCACACTCCCCAAGCGTACTCTACGAACCGGGTCTAGGTACCCTTGCCCCTGGAGGGGGGAACTGCACCCAGACCCAGGTGGTGTTACCCTTTTCCCTGCGGTGGGGAGAGGCAGACCGCCCCGACTCCGCAGCAGCAGGGAGGCCCCACACTCCAGACCGCAGTCGGACGGCCAACTCCTCCTAGCCCCCCCGCTCCAGCAGGCCGCAGAGAACTTCTCTTATACGTATTCTTACATTTTTACACAACAAGTGGCTTTGATGAAAACTTGTGTTTGTTTTTGATAGCTGAGGATAAACCATAGGTGAGGGTAGGGACGTAGATCAGTTATGGTCACGAGCTGTGGGTAGTGACCGAAAGAACGAGATTGCGAATACAAGCGGCAGAAATGAGCTTCCTCCAAAGGGTGGCTGGACTCTCCCTTAGAGATAGGGCCAGAAGTTCGGCCATTCGGGAGGTGCTCAGAGTAGAGCCGCTGCTCTGTCACATCGAAAGGAATCAGTTGAGGTGATTCGGGCATCTGATAAGGATGCCTCCTGGGCACCTCCTGGGTAAGGTGTTCTGGGCATGTTCCACAGGGAGGAGGCCCCGGGGCAGACCCAGGACACGCTGGAGAGATTATATCCTTCGGCTGGCCTGGAAACGCCTTGGTGTTCCCCCGGAAAAGATGGAGGAGGTGGCTGGGGAGAGGGAGGTCTGGGCTTCTCTGCTTGGGCTGCTGCCCCCGTGACCCGGCCCCGGATAAGCGGAAGAAGATGGATGGATGGATGGGTGGATGGAAAATAAAGGGATGAAAATTCTAACTCAACCTACGTCACTCAAAATTTTAGTTGAAAATAATGGAAAAATTCTTTGAATGTGGGATTACGTCAAATTATGATTCAGTGTGATTGGTTCAGTGCTTTTTAGCCGTACTATGAATAGAGCTCTAAAATAGTACATGTTTAACGCCGTCCTTGTCCTTGCTTTTCAGCCATTGTGTTTTGAGCCAGTGTAGAATTTTTTTTAGCCAGAAAAATCAGAAAGATGGCAACACATGCACAAAAGACACACTGAGGCCTGTTCAGTTATTGAACGCAAAATGATGTTACTGATATTGATGTTGGATCTTGAAAACAACTTTAGCCTTTGGTTGAAAAAAAAAAGCAACAGATAACATGTAATCTGAAAGTGACTGAATATAGTGTTAAAACTAAAAGGTCCATACCAAGTGACCTAAGAGGTTTGCAAGGCTCGGAGCGTTTCTTCAGATCCAATCGGTTTTGTGTTGAAGTCATCTTTACATGGGAAAGTGTAATCTAAAGGGCAGTTGTATACTAAAAAGGGTCTGTTTGGTAAGTTACAAAAAGAAGGCAATGTCTGATTTAGAGAGGATGTCATTTTACAATTTGTGTTGCAGTAATAATAATGATGTTGACATGGTGTTTGACCTCAGATTTGTTGGCAAAGTAAAAAAAAACAAAAAACAGCTTTTCTCTTCTGCCTGCAGGAGGTCAAGTACTTCCAGTTTCCAGGAGAGCTGCTAATGAGGATGCTGAAGATGTTAATTTTGCCCCTCGTCGTATCGAGGTAAGGGCAACACAGCTCTGCACAATACAAACACATAAACACAACATTTCAGTGACACAAGTACTAAATGCTGAAGTGGATAAAAGAGCTGTTTAATTATCTACACTGATGTTGGCTTTCAGCGCTCCAAGCCAATCGTGATTAAGATAAACATTTTTACGGTACACTGAAGTTTTATATTATACATAATAACAATATTGTGCTGCAGTGATTAGTAAACAAAATATCTGCAGTCCCCATTTCGACATCAGTGTCACTACACTCGTCCCCTACCTCTATATGTACTGAATGATTTTACAGGTTGCACACCGTCAATTATGGTATTGATTATTACTCTGAAAATGGACAGAGTAAGAAATCAGGGTCTCTGTTCCTTTTCTACCATTAAGCTGTTATGTTATGGTGTGTTTACTGTAATCTACAAGAAGAGTTCCTCGTTGTAAAAGAAAAAAGAAATTAAATGCTGCATTATAATATAAAAATACACATCTTTCTATTTTCAAAGACATTTAAAGAGAGTGAAGCAATTTGAGAAAAATGTTTCTGCAAAAAGAAACTTGCAGAAATAGAAAAGCAAGAATTCATATTGCCATTTTCAAAGTAATTCGATGAAAAACACCTCCTGCTGTCACTTGCTGTCTGGTGACAGCAGGAGGTGTGGCTTTTGTCCACAAAGAATCTGCACTGACTGCAAACTTGAAAAAAAAATCTACCTTGAATACTTTTTAAAAAGCAATTTGTCAACCATTCATATGAAAACCCACGAGCAGATACCAGGTATGAAACTGCAAAGCCTGTCCACTCTACCTCCTCGGTTATACATTTATATATACAACACAGAGCGCAGATGCACAAGTCTTCTTTTACAAAGAAAACACACTGTGGGAAATTGCTGTGAAACAAGAAAGAAAAAGGCAATTCTGCATGCTTAATGTAATAAGACGTGTAAGGCCTTGTTTGATGAAATATGTTACCACTGCAAGGCAATGATAAAAGGCATCCACAGATAAGATTTAAAAGAGTCAAATGAAATAGAAGATTAAAATAAAGCACGTTTGAATAAAATGTATTAAACAGGAAAGTTGGCTCTGGCATGCAGTTAGACTGCAATGCAAAATGTGAACGTACTGCAATTATAAATGAATCATGATCATACTCTGATTTAAGTTTAAAATTGTGTTGGTTGAGTTTTATAGCCTACAGGAACCACGCCCCTGCATGGCTTCATGTTGACCGAGGCTGCTGGAAAAAGCACAGCCTGGATCTCTGTTCTCTGATATTTACTGCGCCCAATTACATGTTTCAGCATTAAAGATTAAAAAGTAATGTCTATACGCAAGTAAAGCTGTTGCCCTTTTGTAGCTTCAGATCCATTCTTAGTAGAGCACAGCTTGCCAGGTTCTCCAGTTTGATTATTTTAGGCCCAAAGCTCTTAGTTGCCTGCATGAGGTCAGCGATGTACTGAACACACACACACACACAAAAAAAAACCTCCCAAAACAAATCATGCGAACGCACCGGTTACATGCAGGCTGCTTTGCGCAATAAGCTACTTACAATCTATGCAACAGCAAAGACTGGATGAGAAGTTAATCCTCCCTCTCTCTGTCTCTCCCTGTCTGTCTCCCTCTCTGTCTCTATCTCTATCTGACAGTGTTTATGTGCCTTTCTTGTGTATTTCTCTCTGTCCATCTTTTTCTCTGCAGTAAAAGCGTGAAGCATTGTGCAGTGATTTGCTATTTATACACAGCCATGATCCATTCCCCCAGATTCCCAGATTCAGAGCAGGGCATCCTCTCAACGCAGGTTTCCTGCCAAGAGCGAAGCACGTGAGGACAAGAGACGTTAACTACACCTAATCTGAAACAGTATCTGCAGGCAGGAGGCCAAATGCAGCCAAGTACAACGCTCTGTTAAAGCACACAGAAACTTGAAAGCTATCAGGGCGACTCTATGATGCTCTGAGCGTGGAGATTCATTTGAGTCTGTAGCACACAGACCCTGATACCTGCCTGGATCTCGATGGGGGCGATACTGGATAATAAAGGTGGAAGGCATGACTTCTTACTGCTACACCTCCTGCCTTCATTTCTTTATAACTCTTTACAGGCATGCATACAGTGCAGTCACGCAAGCAATGTCCTGCTTTTGTCGGATAGCTACACTGGGATGCACAGACTGGCTGCACAGTACAGTAGGGCTTATGTAGGGGTGAATATCCTTCCCAGCCCTATGCCCTGTCTGTCCCCATTTTTCCCCTCCCACTGCCATCTGCACACCAGCCAAAGCGGAAACCAGATTATCCCATGAACGCGTCATGCTGAATCAATGGCAACTGCACTTTGTGCCTCCCTATGATCCCTGTTTATTTAGTTTCACGGGATTGAAATTAAATCTTTGTTTTAATTGTAACAAATACTGAAAATGCGACGTTCATTCGGTTCATTCAGGGCCCGCTTAAAGTGAGCATTTGCATTTTGATGAAGGCCTTTAGAATTTAATTAACTTTGGCACAGATCTGAAGGTCAGAGATGAAAAGCGTTTTTTTTTTTCAAAATGTGCAGCATCCACACAACGAGCACTTTACAACCACAAAGTGAGTAAGAAATAATTGGCAGCAAAATGAGCGTTACAAAACAGATCTGAGTGGGTGTGCCACAGGTTGTTTACACAGCTTTCAGAATTAATTGTTTTTGTAAAACACACACACACACAAAATGAATTGGATAGAAATCCAGCTGTTTGTATGGGAGTTTAATGTAGCTCTCACTCTCTTAGACTGAAATCTCCGGGTGTGTTTTCTTAACGATAGTATCTGTTTTTGAGAATTGCTGTGATTTTTATTTTGCCCCACGATACGACACGCGATTAATTGCTCTTTGTGTGGCTCAATAAAATTGGCAATGCCTGCCTGATTTCAGCTCTCATACCCGAGGCAGGTGGTCAGCTACGGCGCACTTAGGTCAGACAGTTCCCTGTGAATATTTCCCAGACAGAGACTATAAATAACTTACACGTCATAAGTGAATGACATATAAAGGACATGCACTCGACTATAGCACCAAATTCAAGTCCTTGCACCTTTTCCCTTCGTTGCTAGAGTGATTTAGTGTGTTGCATTTGGATGATTAACCGTCAAGCTACAGAAATCATGTTGCAGTTGTGCAGAGCTGTGTTCTTCTCTTTAGCTTGACTGTTTTGTTTTGCTGGCTGTCAGAATGCAAATCATTCCTTTATATTTCATCAAGTGCTTTTTTTTATTGTGGTATTTAGGAAATTTTTCTAATTAGCTACAAATATGCGTTTAACCTCACTGTGCTGAGACAGCTTGATGGTAAAGTGTGTCTCGCCTACTGAGTAAGAGAGAATCTGATGCTGGGCTAGTTAAATATATTTGAATTGAACGCCACTATTATAAAATTTGATTTCAAGGGTAAAAATGAACTTTACAGATCTATTTGGTGACCTGAATGTTTGTGCATTTAATCAACATTATTATAAATAAATAAATAAAAGGGTCAAGACAACATTCGCTTTGTTCTTGGACTCAATTATGGTGTTCAGGGGGTTTTACTAAAGCATCCCTGTGTAAACGGCTAAACAAGACTGAGCTCAAACAGTGCAGCGACCATCGTCTGGCTTAGCTTCTGTTGACAAGAGCGAATATTTTGGGTTTCTGGCAGATGCAGCAACCCAAGACCTGTTCCATACAAAGGTCATTGTTTGCAAATGCAGATAAGTTAAAATAAAATAACAAAAGTCTATCATTAGATTGTAGCCTGAGATTTTTAGTCTGCATTTCAGCAAGTGCCTTCCATGTTTTGTTTCCAGACTACAAATGAAAACCAGAAATCGTCTGGCACCCAAAGTCCCACCTAAAGACTGTTTACAGAGGTTAAATCCTAACTCTGTACTGCCAGCTACCCATTTTACTAAAAGAGACCAACATCACAACATTCATTTTTATAGGATTCATTTTGCCATTGTCTGGTGTGCTTCAGTCTTGGCCCTGATCACTGAACCCTGAAGGGGAGATAAATAGACCTACAGCTAAAATCCCAACCGCATGCTGTATAGTGATGTTAGTTTGCTGGGGAGGTCACACAGTGCACTTTGAGGTTTATAGAAAATTGGTTTTCTTAATCTCAGCATACAGTACAAAGAGTCAGATACCACAGCAATGTCTGGCAGCGCTATGCACACTTTTCTTCCTGACTAACCCTGATGCCCATACAGCAATCCACCAGCAACTAAAAAAATATGAATTTGTTAATAAGTCATTTATTAATACATAATTCTACTGAGTAGCAATCAAAACAGCGTTCTTAAGCTTCTCCATGACTCCTTTTGCTCCAAAAGACACAGGCTTGTATTAACTTTCATAAAGTGGGCAAACGTTGCAGCTGTTCCTTAGAAAAATGTCTGGAAATGACTGCGGCGATGATTTCAACAACGTTAGTAGACTAAACTTACTGACCGTCTGATATTCAAGTCATTTCTCAAAAAGGTAAACATGACTTTTTTCTACATGATTTCAGATTGAGCTCATAACCCTCTCTGTCTAGGTGCCTCATTCTATTTTGAAGGCACAGACTGATGATTGATTTAAAAACCCTTTGAATCAAAAGTCTAAAAAGAACCATTTTGATGAGATTAATGTACCTATTAATGATTTCATCTTGTGGCAAGTATGCTCCTGGATAATTCTCGCCATTAAGAGCGACGGAGCCTCTTTTTTACAGTATATTGGCACAAAATTATAATGAATACTCTGAATATATTAAGCATTGAAACTAAACTGAACATTGATGCGATCTCCTGAAACACAGGTCATAGCATCACTGGATTGCCACCGATTCCAAGGAGTATATACTCCATTCCAAGGAGTTTCTGCCTCCTCTGTTTCATCTCGATGTGGGATTACTGTAAAGCTCTAACTCAACGAAGGTAGAACAGGGAGGAGTGTAAGCCCCATATGGTCCAAAAATCTTATGGCAGATCTGCTCTGCATGTGCTTGAACCATCATGGTCAAGGCAGCTACACATGGCAGGCTGTAATCCTACCTTGGCGCAGATTTCAGAGAGAAGGACAAAGATCTCTCAAAGATTTCCTAGCTCCTAGCTTAAGATTTAATGACCATCTTTGTGTATATGTGACATAAATTCATTATAATTATCTCTTGCGACTCCAGTAATGTCTAGGATACAGCATTAGATCTTAGGCTGCCAACCTATGTACAGTATATGCTAGTGGTTTACAGCATGGTTGGTCCTGAGGAACATCTATGGGATACCAGGATGAGTAAAGGCAGTTATTCCCATTAGAGCACAGAGATGGAGCGGTGGTTAGCATTAGCTTGGTTCACAGAAAGAAGCTCCTGGGTTTGAATCCACCAGCTGGCCAGGGCTTTTATGTGTGCACTTTTCATGAATTCTCTCTGGATACTAAATACCAGCTTCCTCTCAAATTCTAAGCTTTCCATAGATATGAATGTGAGCCTAAAAAGCTGTCTGTCTGTGTTAGCCCTGCGATAGACTAATAGCCTGTCCAAGGTGTATCCTGCCTTTGGCCCTGTGGCAGCTGGGATAGACTCCAGCATTTACTGCTATAATCAGGGGTTAACATGGACTACAATGATCTGGAATGGCGCTGCAGGACCCTCAACAAATGAGTGCTTAAATCTCATTTGTTAATCTGATTGGCAGATTAGGGTAATGGTCAATACTGAGTTAGTTAATTTCTCACGTGCAGTCTGTCACTGCTTCCAGCTGATGATAAGGAGACGCTTGTTCAGTGATAAGAAAATGATGGCATCCAACGCCTTCTTTACATCAGCAAGGCATCCTTTTTCCTTCTCATTACTATAATGCATTCATGGTGCAAGTTGCAAGATTGCATTCACAGATACACTGAAGCAACATTTCCTAAGTAGAAGGTCATCTCAAAACACCTTAACAAATATCAGCAAACACAAAGTGCTTATGTGCTGTTTTTCATACGTTGTAACTTGGTAGCTAAATGCAGATTTGCTAAATTTCCCAGGGAGAGAAAAAAAGGTTAATGTGTGACACTTTCAGAGTTGGGGAGAGATACTGTAGAACATCTAAATAATACTAAATTGTTGTTATTCAAATGTTGCATGAAAATACTGTAAAAGACCATTTGGTTCAGTTTAGCGCAGGGTAAATAGCATTGTGGTAACATTTATAGTAATGCTACGGTGGCTCAGAAAGGTCAAACACACTGTAGCTTAGAAAAACACCAGAAAAATGGTCCAAAATCACAAAAAAAAACCCTGAATAAATCTCACAAAACACAACACAAGTGTGTTTGGGGATAGCATAATGTGTGAGCAGCTGCAGAAGTGACAAATAACAGTAGGTTGCTGATAGCAAACATGTGTCTAGAGTATTTTATGATTCATATGATTAAAACATTTAATACCTGCATCTTTTTCTCCCTCACCATACTGGTGAAGCCTCCACTGTCACGGTTCTGGGTCGGTTCGACCCAGCATTTTGAGTTCTCTTGTTTTGGTTTATTTTTGAATGATCGTTTTGTTCACTGGTGCTTTGTTGATCATTATTATTATTTATCTATTGTTTCTGTGATTCTGGTTTTGGTTTTTGCTCTCAGGTTTTGTGTTCTCATGTTTGCTGTGGGTTTTGATCTGTGTCTAGTCTGCGTCTTTGTGTAGTGATTTCTTGTTTCCTGTTTTATTGTGAAGGTCTGCGTCTCATGTGAGTGTGTTCAGTTTTACCTCCCTTGTCTCATCTCGTTAATTACTCCTAGCTGTGTCCCCCACCTGTGTGTAATCTCCCGGTGTTTCTCTGAGTGTATTTAAGTCGTGTCTTCTGTCATAGTCGCTGGCCCGTCTGCGTATCCACCGTGTTTCATCTGTATGTTCTCCCTGCTGTCCATCGTCACTTACCTCTGCTCATCCTCCTTCATGTTCATGTCCTGGTTTGTGTTCAGTAGTTTAGTTGTTCTCAGTTTAGATAGTCTTCAGTCCCGTTTGCCGTTTCTCTGTTTGCATTTTGTGTCCAATAAACCACCTTCTCACCTTCACGAGTGCCTGCGACTGGATCCTCCTTTGTTATCTCCACACGGCTCATCTCACTCGCCGTGACATCCGCTTCTTTTAAACATGTCTCAGTGCAGTCCTTCGCATGTCCTTTGTGTTTTGTGAGGTTTTTCACTACTTCTATTGTATTTTATTCAACTTCCATTGTGTTTTGCGAGCTTTTTCAGCATTTCTTTTTTATTTCATCTTGTTTTCTTAAGTCGCAGTGCATCTGCCCTCTCAGGATTACCGTGTAATTCACAATGCAAGCTGTGCTGTTTGTGGTCAACGTGAAGCTACATGACGGCTAGAAGATTTCAATGTAAATTTAAGCTGATGATGTTGATTAAATTCATTCATCAAACTTTAACTTTTATTGTAGCTTCATGCATACAAATCCACAAAGGCCTGGTGTATATATACATATATATATATTCAGTTTAAACTGTTGTCTGCGATTATCCTGAAGATTAATGTTTTGACATGTTGCCAGTGCAATGCAGTGTGACATTCTACTTATGACATTTTGATTTTTCTGCTGGGGGTCATCTAATCCCTGAGCAGCTCAGGGCAAGCCCTTTAGTTATCCTTTCTGCAGCTGCATTTGTTATCTGATGTACCAGTGGGTGCAAGGTTTATTCCCACGAGCGATGCTCCGTTCTGTGATTGCAATTCCAGTCGCATCACAATGTTCAGTTCAAGGAGAAAAAAAACAGAAAAGGGTAAACCACTGAGTTGTTTTTTTCTTTCTTTAATAGACAGAAAGAAATAGTGGGTGGAATAACCTGCCCATCAGTGCAGTATGTATGTGATAAGAATTAATATCACGGTGGTTGGTGAATTATAAAGCGTTATAACTCATAACATTCAGTTTTTTTCTTTTTTAGTTAAAATGCCAGATTTACCTTTGAGTGTCAAATCTTTTGAGATTTGTAAGTACAAGATGTAAGCAGAGCTGAGTGCACACGGGGTCAAACTGTCCAATGACAAAACAGGGTTTTCCTGGAAAGCCTTTAGAAGAGCAAAGGTCTAGACTGCCCTTGTGGAAAAGGAACTGGCAAAGGTTTTAGAGAGTACAGATTCTTACCTTTGCACTTTTTATTGGTCTTTTAAGAAAACATCTGCATATAGAAGCTTTTACTTTTTTGCTTTTTACTATTCCTCCCCACACTTTTAAACAAATATCTTTCTACTCTCTACTTCTATAGCATTTATACTCTTTCAGCATTCAGCAAACATCAGCAAACACACAAACTGTCTGTGTCCAGTTTGTCTCACAGTGTGTTACTAGCTAAAGGTCCAGCTGCTGTATTTCACAAGGTGAGATAAGTTCACTCAGAGATGGAGAAAGATGTAGAAAGGAAGGCGTGTTGGATTTGTATAGGATGTGTTTTTATAAAACAGACTAAGCTATGCTAACTTTGTGTTATTCAAACGTGGCATGAAAATACTGGGTAGTTTAGTGCAGGATAAACATTTTAGTTTGCAGTATTGTGGTGAATTGACAGTAAAGCTGTGTTGGACTGATACACAGTGTCTGTGGTGCTCATGGTCAGAGTTAGACGGCATCAAGTGTAGCAGAGATGAAGCTGCATTTAAGCAGATGATACTTAGATTAATTAACCGAATGGCAACTTTATATCAGTTTTATGCTGCCCAGTGTAAAGATAATATAAACAGTATTGTGTCAGTGTCGGGGATGGACGTCAGCCAGGATAGCTCGTGAAACTGCTGACAACTTGGATTCAGCTGTAGAAATCCAGAGCAGCAGGTCAGCTGATCACATCAAGTACAGAAGGAGAATTTACTGAAGCTCACATTAGAAATTACTGTGAGTCGTGTTTCTTTTCCCTGTGCTGAGACACTACACAGATCTCAGGGTTCGCTCACCTGCACTGTAACCCCTGACGTTACTCATTTCACTGTTTAGGTGTTTAGGCAAAGTCAGCCTCTAACAAGTAGGCGACAGAGAATCGTTACTTTTTTTATTCCCTTTCACTGCAGGTGTCTTTCATGACAGATTTAAACTAATTCATTAGAATTATTTTTTAGATAATAGCCAGTTTTAGTAATAACTTCGATATTTGTATCAAGGTAAAAGAGACTTTGTTAAAACAAATCACGTGATAAAATTATTGACACTGACATTTATACTCAGCTGCATTTTGAATAAGAAAGGTTAAAAAATGTTTTATTACCAGTTAATTGTTGTAGTGGTTTTCCAAAAAAACACAGAAATGCAGACAAAAACAGAGTTTGTACAATTCTAAGTTTTAAAGTCAGTATTTGAAATGACCATCTTTACTCTGCAACACATATTGAACTCTCTTAGGCAAGCTTTCTTTTAATTTCTTGAAGAAGTCTTCAGGAATAGTTCTCCAAACTTCTTGAAGGACATTCAAAGATCTTTGGATGTCGGCTGCCTTTTGTTCTCTGTCGAGATGCTTCAGTAATGTTCAGGGTCTGGCCTCTGGGGAGGCCAACCTTTCATTGACTGGTTTTCTATCCAGGTGTGTCTTAACTGTACTGGCAGTGCGTATGGCATTGTTGTCATGCTTAAGAATTAAGCCACTGTCAATCAAATGGTAAAATCTGTCTGTACATTTCTGCTTTTATAATTACATCAGTGATGTCAAGATCTCCTACACCACAGGCCTGAATGATTGGTCAGTGTTAGTGGCTGAAGTAACAAAAAAAAGTTCTCTGAAAATGATCAGGTATGAAGACTGAACTGAAGAGGGGCAAATTAGCCAATGACCAAAGAAAATCTTTGAGAGGTATCGAGAAAGCCAGCTCAAAACCATAAAAAATGACAAGCAAGTCTGAAAAATATAAAGAAATGAGCTGTCCAAGATGTACCCAACCTGTTGCCCTATGATTGACAAGTTGGGTTCTAATCCCTGTAGATGCATAGATGGATTGGTGCGAGGGATCTGCAATTCTGGGCTACTTATAAGCAAAATGAAACATTACATTAAAGGTTTCCTCACAGAGAGACTGTGCTTTCACTTTTAGTAACAAACCAGTTTCCAGCATTCCTGGTTGAGTCTAATTGTGAAGCATTTTTGCTACGCAGAAAAAAGTTGTAGATATTTAACCAGTTTAGAGACTACCAACACACCACCGTGACTTTGTAACCAGTAGTAATTTAACAGTGTTAGAATTTGCTATTATCCTGTACTTACACGTGTGGTTCTTTAACCATTCAGTTACATTTTCATTTTAACATCTCAACAAAGGTGAGTGATCTATGCAGATGAATTGACTGTCTGAACTTTAGTCCTCAGTAAATGTTTCATATACTCCGAACTGGAAAAGCATAATTTTTCCATTTAGGAAGCCAAGATTGTGCTATAGTTACCATAGTTACAGCAAAATCAAGTGAAGACGTGACTTTATTTATCATTCAAGCGCATCAGCGTTTTTGCAGCTGTGAAATTATGATTTGGCTTCAGTGGAAAAAATTGATCCTTCGCTTAATTTGAGCATTTAATAATAAAGTTCTGCAGCGTTTTAATGCAAGTTTCAATCAAATGCTTTCTCCCATCCCAAGAATTGATTATGTTATCACAAACACACACACACACACACACACACACACACACACACACACACAGAAAGACGCAAGTTTCCATTCATGTGACCAGACTGGCTTTTCAAAGCACAATAGTCCCCAGTGTGAAACCTGCAGGAGATGGAGACTCTCTAGTTTGCATTTGAAAAATGATGGAAGGAGGCATGACAGTATGAGTTTCAGCACAGGCAGCGAGTGCACAGAAAAACTCAGCACATCCACCCAAACACTTGCCAAGTCGAACCAGATTACACAGGATGGGGAGAAAATCTTGTCTCCCCAGCTAAAGATCTCTCCACCGCTGTTTCTCTGCTTTCACGAGCATCACCCTCCACATCCTCCCACACTTCCCAAAAATATGTCATTTGCATTTATTTTTCACTTTTTTTTTAACTCACCGAGAAGCCAATTATGTGAATCTCCCTCATTCACTCCTTTTTTTTGTATATACGACGAGCGTCACCATCTTTGTACAGTGAAAACAAATATCTGAAAAGACGCTGTATTCAGAGCTGCCCATACAAATGCAAATTAACATCGACTGTTTCGAATGTTTGTAAGAACAACTTTTCATCCCCTTCACTGGCATAGAGGGATGAGTGCAAAGCTACACGGCTGAATTCACGTATCTTAAGGTAGAAGAAGCCGTGTCTTGTTTAAGACTGCAGAGGCTTACACGGAGAGCTTCTCAAAATTGAAACAGGCTGATTGAGATTGGTTAAGTGCTGCATTCATTTCAAAGCTGCACACCTAGTTAAAGCTCTGCTTGCTTTCATATCCACATAAAGCATGTTATTAAGGTGAATGGTGAATTTGAAGCTTGCCAGAATATTTCCTCTGGCGTTTCACAAATTTGGAGCCTGTTGAACCACCAGCGGTTTATTTTCATCATAATACACTTTAAGACCCAGCATACTCATTCATATGTTTGGGAACTTTTATTCTAATAGTCAAGAGTTTTAAAGTTAAATCTAGCATCAGTAAAGCAAGAAAATAATAAATAGTTGTATTTTGGATTGTGTAGTAGAGGGCCACTTGTTTGCAGGGTGGTTACAGCAAGGATCTACATTACACGAGTTGGCTGAACATTTGCAGCTGCATGTAGCTGATCACTACTGATTTTCTTCTTCTGCAGGAAAACTAAAAATTCAGCTTCAAAATGTTCACTCTGACACTGAGCAGAAGCATCTCTTCAGCCACAATCTCTTCAACTCCCTCTTGGTTTCTAACTCTATCTTGTCTCTTTCCGCCTTTGTGTGTCTCCACTTGCTCTCAGTTTGATGTCCGGTCTGGCTGCTCTGGATGCCAAGTGCTCCAGCCGCTTGGGAATAATGACCATTTCATACTACCTGTGGACCACCTTTGTTGCTGTGGTAGTTGGTATTCTCATGGTTTACATCATTCACCCGGGTGGAGCTGCACAGAAGGAGGATTCTGAGGAAAGCAAGAAGCCAATGACCAGCTCTGCTGATGCTCTGCTGGACCTCATTCGGTAAGAGACCACTAATTATTTCCGTTATGCTCAGAGCGCTGCAAGTGTAGCGCCAGAAAATGCATAGACTATGTTAAAGAGAGTTGCCTAAGTGCTTGTTTTTATGTAGTCCCATGGAAGAAGGATGAAGGGAGTAAAAACTTGGCTGTATTTTGCTTTCTTTGGATTAAAGTAAGTTTGTGTATTTAGTGTCAATAGTTCAAAAGCGAGGCTTCAGAGAAATCTGAGTCATTAGATGAACAAGATGTTGGGAAAGACTTTTGTTTAACTCATTAAAATTCAGCCTGTTGTTGCTTTTTTAACCAACATGGAAATCTTGTATTTAAAAATGAATAAAGCTTAAAAAATGCTTATGTACAATTTCATATCAACAAAGTCATGGAAAATAATCTTAAGAAAAACAATCTAGCAGAAAGAAAAAAAATCCATGGAGAAGATCGACTTTATTCCAGAGCGAATCTAATTCACATGCCGTATTGCTAATGTGCGCATTTTGGCTTTTGCGGATTTGCAAATGAAACAAACGTGTGTAGGTTATAGTGCGAATGAAAAGCAGATTTGCTCTGCGTGCTCATGGAGGCAGAAGTCAAGGAGGTGCTTGAGGTCGGAGTGTAAAGCCTGGAACCTTATGTGCCAGTGGGTTATTGTGCTAAGCTAATTAGTGCTGCTGAAGGGCTGGGTTGTTGTGCTAGAGATAGACCTGAAACATGACAGAGACTCGCGGCAGGTCAGTAGACTAAAAGAAGAGCGGCTGAGGTGTGGACCTGTGCACAAGGATATCTGATATTTGTGGTTTTTTAACCTAAATGCACAGAATGGGAGGCAAACAAAAACATGGAAATTATGAATTATGAACAAATTTTGGTTTTTTGGAAAAAAAATAATAATGAACTTTTAAAAAAATATCAGGAATAAAATAGAGTTGGAAGACTCACTTCCAGTCACACTATCAATAAGAGGGAGTAATAAACTGGCCAAGCCTATGAAATCCATCTATGACCTGATCATGTGCAGTGGTGAAGCTTTGTTGTTCACAGATTCTGTGTGTGTGTGTGTGTGTGTGTGTGTGTGTGTGTGTGTGTGTGTGTGTGTGTGTGTGTGTGTGTGTGTGTTTGAGGGGGGGTTACAGAGCACAGCTGTGCTTTGGATTTATCCCGCAAAGCTTCTTTACAGCCTTCATCTATCATGCAGGCCTGCTGTATCACTCGACTGTCAGTGCTCGTGTGTGAATGTGTTGGATAAGCATCTATAATGAGCATGCTATGTAAGAATATGTGCATTCTTGGATTTATTAGGGGAACCCTGGGGTCAGAGTGTTTCATTAGCCAGCTTTGCTCTGATTGGATATCCCGCTGGTCCGATCTGTGCAGGATACTCACCGCAGTCTTGTGACTCACTCTGCAATGTTTCTGGAAATCTTTGCCATATGGTTTTTAACGTCACTCTTCTTAATGTACACGTACCCAGATGCAGTGTGGCTTTTAATCTCACTGCATCTTAAATGTGATGGTTGATTTCTGATTGTGGTTTAAATTCTGTGTCACTGTGGGATTTACCAGCAGCACTAATACAACGCAGACCTTGGACAGTAGTCTCTTTGCACAGAATACTACACAGGCAGTATCTGCACGTAAACAAAGGGCACCTCATAACTCTTTTGTATTTATTAGACCACTCACTCGTCATTCATTGTGCATTTAGTGATCCCAGCAGCTCTTGACTTAAAAAACAAATACTTTATAAGTTATTAGTCATGTTTGTGTAGTATCTGGGATTTCCTTCCTACATATCGTGGAACAGCAATGATGTGCTGTGAGGAACCTGACTTTGTCTTCTGTCCTAAAGACACTGTGGCTCAGTGGCTTGGTCACATTTTAGGTAAACCTGTTCAACTGCATCTTAACATAAATATATAATCAGCATATTAAATGGCAGAAATTCCATGCATTTAGGCATGTAAACTATTCAGTTCAGTTCAATTCAGTTTTATTTATACAGTGCCAGATCACAAGAATAGTTGCCTCAAGGCGCTTTATATTGTAAGGTAAAGACCCTACAATAATACAAAGAAAACAAAGAAAATCCCAACAACTGTATGACCCCCCCTATGAGCAAGCACTGTGGGGACAGCGGGAAAGAAAAACTTCCTTTTAACAGGAAAAACTTCCTTTTAACAGGACCATCTTTTGCACCGTAGTCTTTGTCCAACTTTAATAAAAATCATCTGCTCATTACTTAATTTTTTGTTACAGATAATTCATAAACTAAAGCATATTTAGCTTTTTATATAACTTCTATTTAAATAAAAAAGAATACCTTTTAAATACCTGACCCTCCTCTTCTGTCAGGATATAGTGCTACTAGACACCTGTCGCTGTGCTGTCTCAGCTCTTAAATCAGTGGTCGAAACTGAATTACAGAAAAAAACTTATTTAAAAAACACCAAACTTTGACAATTAAATTACAGTGATCACGATGCAGGTCTGCTCACTTACTTTATATTAATCTGTGGTCTGCATGAACGTGGGGCCAATCCACATCCCAGCTTACACTGTGTAAGGATACAGTGACTCATTTGCTATTTATTACATGACAAAAACAGAGAGAGGACTAGTCATATTAGTCATACTTAGAGTTTATGATGCTCTATCAATAACTCATCCTGGAAATATATAGTCATTAACCAACGTATCTCATTTTATCTTTGATCCTTTGAATGAGTTTGTCGGACAACCTTTCATCAGAATCAGAATCAGAATACTTTATTGATCCCTGGGGGAAATTATTTTTTGTTACAGTGCTCCATTTTAAACCAACATTAAGACAAGACAGACAATACGCTAACTAAGAATAGTACAATATATACATATATATACATACATACATACATAAGTCACTTATAAATAAATAGTTGGAAAAGAAACATGTGTAGTTGTAGCAGCAAACAGTGTGTTAAGTGGATGCGTTGTACAGGGAGATGACCACAGGCAGGAATGATTTCCTGTGTCGTTCAGTGGTGCTTTTCGGTAATCTCAGTCTCTCACTGAACGTGCTCCTGTGACTGACCAACATGTCATTGAGTGGGTGGGAGGTGTTATCCAACATTGTCTTTATCTTGGACAGCATCCGCCTCTCCGACACCACCTTGAGGGAGTCCAGCTCAATCCCCACAACATTGCTGGCCTTACGGATCAGTTTATTAAGTCTGTTGGCATCTGCGACCCTCAGCCTGCTCCCCCAGCATGCAACAGCATAGAGGATCGCACTGGCCACAACAGACTCATAGAAAATCCTCAGCATTTTCTGGCAGATGTTGAAGGACCTCAGTCGCCTCAAAAAATAGAGACGACTCTGGCCCTTCCTGTAAAGTGCTGTGGTGTTTTTAGCCCAGTCCAGTTTATTGTCAATGTGTACTCCAAGGTATTTATAGTCCTCCACAATGTCAACACTGACCCCCCTGATTGAAACAGGGGTCAAGTGTTTCCTGGTCTTCCTGAAGTCCACGATCAGTTCCTTGGTCTTTGCCACGTTGAGCTGCAGATGATTCTGCTCACACCACGTGACAAAGGAGTCGACCACAGCCCGGTACTCTGTCTCATCATCCCTGCTGATGCATCCAACCACCGCAGAGTCATCAGAAAACTTCTGAAGATGGCAGGTCTCTGTGCAGTGGCTGAAGTCTGTGGTGTAGAGGGTGAAGAGGAAGGGGGAGAGGACAGTCCCCTGTGGTGCCCCTGTGTTGCTAATCACCTTGTCAGACACACACTGTGGGAGACGTACATATTGTGGTCTTCCTGTCAGGTAATCAACAATCCAGGACACCAGAGAAGCATCCACCTGCATCGCTGCTAACTTATCACCCAGGAGGGTCGGCCTGATGGTGTTGAAAGCACTGGAAAAGTCAAAAAACATGACCCTCACAGTGCTCGCCGGCTGGTCCAGATGGGTGTAGACACGATTGAGCAGGTAGATGATGGCGTCCTCTGTTCCGAGACGAGGCTGATAAGCGAACTGAAGGGGATCCAGATGTGGTCTTACTATGGGTCGCAGCTGGTCCAGGATGAGCCTTTCCAGGGTCTTCATGATGTGGGAGGTCAGTGCCACGGGCCTGTAATCCTGGGGGCCACTGGGACGAGGCGTCTTTGGTACAGGGACGAGGCATGATGTCTTCCACATCACCGGGACCCTCTGCAGACTCAGACTCAGCATAAACAGTTTATGAAAGACTCCACACAGCTGGGGGGCACAGGTCTTGAGGACAAGGGGACTCACTCCGTCTGGTCCAGCAGACTTGCCTGAGTGAAGTCTCCTCATTTGCATCTCAACCTGGTATTGAGTGAAGGTGATGGGTGGGGGAGGGGTGTCAGGAATCTCACAGGAGGCAACATGTGAAGAGAGAGGCTGGCACAGTGGTGTGGCTCTGGATTCCAGGCTGACTGCAGGTGAGGTTGTGGGGGTGGGAGCAGACACTGTGGTGTCGAATCTATTGAAAAACAGATTCAACTCGTCGGCTCTATTCTCACCTCCCTCAGCTCCCCTGCTGTTGGTTGGCCTGAATCCAGTGATGGTCTTCATGCCCCTCCACACCTCTCTCATGCTGTTCTGCTGGAGTTTCCACTCCAGCTTCCTCCTGTAATTGTCCTTAGCCTCTCTGATCTTGTCCTTTAGTAACACCTGGATCTTCCTCACCTCCTCTTTGTTGCCCCCTCTGAAAGCCCTCTTCTTGTTGTTGAGGAGGGCTTTGATGTCCTTAGTCACCCACGGCTTGTTATTTGGGTAACAATGAACAGTCTGAGCTGGAACAATGGAGTCGGTGCAGAAAGTTATGTAGCCTGTGATACACTCAGTAAGCCCATTGATGTCCTCGGCGTGAGGCTCACAGAGTGTTTCCCAGTCGGTCACCTCGAAACAGCCCTGTAGTTCCGCTATTGCCTCCTCTGACCACCTCCTAACAGTCCTGGTGGTCACAGGTTCCCTCCTCACAATTGGCACATAGCGGGGGGTGAGGTGAATCAGGTTATGATCTGACCTACCAAGTGGGGGGAGGGAGGAGGAGCTGTATGCATCCTTGACGTTAGCATACAGTAAGTCTAAAGTTTTCTCTCCCCTGGTGGGACAGTCCACATATTGTTTGAATGTTGGTAGTGTATTGTCCAGTGATACATGGTTGAAGTCACCCGAGATCACAATAAAGGCACTCGGGTGCTGAGTCTGTAGCCGAGCTATGGCAGAGTGGATAGTGTCACATGCAGCTGTGGGGTTAGCAGAGGGGGGTACATAAACAGCCACCAAGATGACGTGAGAGAATTCCCTGGGTAAATAATACGGCCTGAGTCCAACAGCACACAGTTCAGTGTCCGGGCAACAAGTCCTTTCTTTGATTGTTATGTTGGCAGGGTTACACCACCGGTTGTTAACTAAAACAGCAAGCCCACCTCCTTTACGCTTACCGCTAGCGATGCTGTCCCTGTCCGCCCGAACAGTGTGGAAGCCTTCCACGGAAGCATTCTCATCGGGAATGTCCTGGTGCAGCCATGATTCGGTGAAACACATCAGGCTACACTCTCGGTATTCCCTCTGACTCCGTACCAGTGCTGAGAGCTCGTCGATTTTAATTGCCAACGATCGCACATTTCCCATCACGATAGACGGCAGACACGGTTTAAACGGTTTCATTTCACCTCGATGGATGGTGGGCATCTGTTTTCCTCTCCAGAAAGAGATTGTTCTCTATTTTCTACTGTCCCCATTCTTCCTGCTCCTCTGTCTTCAGATTTCATCTGTCCGTGCACCTGAGTCCACTCTGTGGCAGCTCAAGAACTGAAGAACTCAATATTCTTTTCTTCAGAGATATGAGATGTGGAGATTTTCATTTGTCAGGACTGATAGGACTGATGCAGAAAAGTCTATTTACCAACAAAGCAAATTTTCAGTGTAATTTTATTAGAGTAAGACTTCTTGCACAGTAGTAATGATGCAGAATCCATAAAGAAGCTGTCGTCCTTCTTTGAATTTCTGATTTAATCAATTCCAATTTCACAGGGAGGAGATGTACAGGAAAGATTTACCCCATGTTGTGGAAGTTTTCCATTTAAATAAAGCCTGCAGACGAGCGGTGAGCGGTAGCTAACATTCTTTAATCAAAACACACAAAGAACAGACAACCAAGCTTGTGGAGAGCCTGCATGACCGCGGGGCAGGTCAGCAGAGTCTCCCTGAGCCTAGCATGGCTCTCAGTTAAATACCTTCTTCAGGAACAAAAGGCAGTACACAGCTGTTTCACACCTTAAGGTTCACACTCCCTTGCTACCTCCCAGAGTCCTCGAAGAGACAAAAGTTTCTTCCTGTGCTTCCCCCCAGCTTCCTTACTAGACCCCCACCATTTGTCTTAATGTATGAGTGTGAGACTTGTTAAAATCCAGTGGCACCAAGGCATTATACAATAAAATAATGTGAATAATACATAAGTAAAAGAAATTCCTATACACCCGTAATATCAAAGCCAATATAAAAAAGAGGAGATACACAGAAATAGCTTTTGTTAAAGCAAAGTTATAACTGTTCTATTTCTCTGCATTGATTACATTTCTGGGATTGTTAACCTACATTTTACTTTGGATCCATTACAATGTGTCTGCTTTTCACTGAAAGATATTAACAAATTCCCTAAATTTTCTTTTATAGCAACATGTTTCCAGCCAACTTGGTCCAAGCTACATTTCAACAGGTAAGCTCAAATACTGAAAGCATAGATTTCTGTTACCCCCTAATCTTTAATCTAAACTGCAACGCCTCTTTATATTATCTTCTATTGTCCATTTATTTCAACACATTTGCAAAAAGAATAAAATTAATCTGTTGCCGTGCGAGAATGCAAACACGAATGAGCGTGTTTCATTATCATGTAAGAGTCTGGTATGTCACGTTCACTGTGCTCTGTTTTGGTTTCAAGTATCGAACCCAGAGAGTCGCAGAACTCATCCCCAAACCGACAGTCGCTCAGCTCCTGGATGAGACAACCACGCGGAGGGTCTACATTTATGGCATCCAGGATGACAATGGCACCGACACCCAGAACTTCTCTCTGGATCTAACGCCACCTCCTGACGTCATCGTGAAAACATCTCCCGGCACCAGCGAAGGCATGAATGTACTGGGGATCGTTATATTCTCTGCAACCATGGGTGGGTGTTTGACATGAATCCCACACGCACTAACATCCACAATGCACATGCATAAATATATATCTCAAAAAAGCAAACTTAAGTGAGGCCTCAAAGGGCCGATGATTTTGGTTTCCACCCACCATTGGTTCAACATCTTCATTCATTCTGTGCTGTGCAGGGAACAAACAAATGTTTCCATTCTTATCACTTAATACTGTTGAAAACATCCCTGCAGTTGCATGCTTGCATATTTTTCTTTTCCTTTTCCCGTTCAGGAATAATGCTGGGAAGAATGGGACCCAACGGAAGTGCTTTGGTCAACTTTTGTCAGAGTTTGAATGAGGCGGTTTTGAAAATTGTTGCCATTGTCATTTGGTAAGAGCAGTATTTTACAAGAAACCCCTAACACAAGAAAAGTAACAACATTTGTGAAGTTTTACTGATCAACTATAACTAACACTGATAAAAAACCAGCACTGTTTGCCATTCACTCTCCGGCATGTTAAATTTGAAATATTCTGATATTAGTTAGATCAGACTTTTTCGTATTTAGGTAAATGTCTCAACAACAATTGGATGGATTACAAAAAAAAGGTGAAACAGACATGCCCCACTTTAAAGCCTTCATCTAGTGAAGGTTTATTGTAACGATGCTAGACTGGTCATTTATTGGCAGCCTTTTATCTGTCCACTACTTGCAAATGTTAGCATCCTACACATTATATTAAGATCATAGGTCCTTGAAACTAGTAACCACCAGCATATTAAAATTGTTTGGATTAAATATGTCAACATGCTAATATTAGTATCACTGTGTTCAGCAGTCCTTCCCTCCTCCTTTCTGCAGGTATTTCCCCTTTGGTATTGTGTTTCTGGTGGCTGGAAAGATCTTAGAGATGGACGACCCTTCGGCCATGGGGAAGAAGTTGGGCTTTTATGCCATCACTGTGGTAATGGGCTTGGTGCTGCACGGACTGTTCATCCTCCCGGCCATGTACTTCTTCATCACCAAGAAAAGCCCCATAGTTTACATAAGAGGCATTCTACAAGCCCTTCTCATCTCCTTGGCCACTTCCTCCAGGTAAAGCATATGACTTTGCAGATCTAGAGGTCCTAAATTATTGTTATTATTATTATAAAGCTTGATGCGCAGACAAATGCACACAGACTTTATTTAAAAACTGTGTCTGTAAATGAATCATCAGGACTTCTTTCACACATGTACCTACTACATTTAGTCAGTTACATTTTTCTTTGATGTGAATGCCCCACTACAATAAAAATCCTGTAATTTTAACACACTGTGGAGCTAATGTGGCTGAGCTGTGTCAGAATTTTGATGTGGGGGCGATCATGGCTCAAGAGTTTGTCCTGTAATCGGAAGGTTGCCAGTTCGAGCCCTGGCTCCAACAGTCTCGGTCGTTGTGTCCTTTGGCAAGACACTTCACCCGTTGCCTACTGGTGGTGGTCAGAGGGCCTGGTGGCGCCAGTGTCCGGCAGCCTCGCCTCTGTCAGTGCGCCCCAGGGTGGCTGTGGCTACAATGTAGCTTGCCATCACCAGTGTGTGAATGGGTGGATGACTGTGTATAGTGTAAAGTGCTTTGGGGTCCTTAGGACCAAGTAAAGCGCTATACAAATACAGGCCATTTACCATGTGGGGGAGTGTTAGGCTTTATGTCCCATATAAACTCAGCTGGCTTTTTTCGTAGCATTTTCTTGTGGTACATATATGCAAAATAACCTCAAAGGGTCTCAAAGAAAAAGAAAGAAAAAAAATAACTGGTAAATGTTCATATATTACATTTTTCCATGCCATTAGGATGTTTCCCAGAAGAAAAGAAAACAATGATGACCACCTTATAATCTGTATAAGCCTCCATTTATGGTCCAGCAGAAATATCAACACAAAGAGAGGGCCAAGGCCAAAGAAAAATTGCTTTTATGCTCTATTAGGAACGAAAATAGAGGAAATTAAATGGATGTTTGTTGGTGATTTTTTTTTCTGTAACCCTAACATCAAAATAGGAGCTACTTGCTTTATTCATGCTTTTATTGTTTTTTTGTCAGTGGCTTGAACCCAAGAGACATTTCCTGCTATAACACAACTGATTACACTGCCTACTTTTCTTTCCCTCCTGCAGCTCTGCTACTCTGCCTATCACCTTCAAGTGCCTCCTTGAGAACAACCATATCGACAGACGCATCATCCGCTTCGTGCTGCCGGTCGGGGCCACCATCAACATGGATGGTACGGCGCTCTATGAGGCCGTGGCAGCCATCTTCATCGCCCAAGTGAACAATTACGAACTGGACTTTGGGCAAATCATCACCATCAGGTAAGGGGCATCACAAGTCAAAAAATCTAACTCATAATGGGATGTAAGCAAGTAAATGTGCACAGTTGAAGTTGGTGGATCAATCCAAACATCGATAGTACTGATACCAACGCTGGTATTGGTATCGGATTGATACTGGTGCAATAGGATCGATATTTCATTCAGTATGTAGCTCACTGAGTTGTGTTAAATAAAGCGTTTTGGGGGGAAATTAAACATTTTAAACAACAGAAGCTGACCCAAAGTGCTTTAGAGACAGGCACACTTACATTTCAGTTCTCCAAAAAGTAGAAGAAGCTGAAAGGTGTGACTATTCACTTCTTAAATCACGACACACTGCTCTCCACTACATGCTCTTATAGGTTAAAAATACTGGTACCTGGTATCTGCAATCCTGGCCCTGTATTTACTTGGTATTGGATTGATACTAACATACTAAACCATTTTCTAACAGCTGCTTCTATAATTTCGCTCACTTTCTTGCATGGCTTAAATAAATGTATTGGAATAAAAGAAGAGATTGCATTTTACACATCAAATTCAAATTCAAATTCAAATTCAAATTTTATTTGTCACGTACACAGTCATACACAGTACGATATGTAGTGAAATGCTTGGACAACTGCTCGTGACCTAAAGAAAACAAAAAAGGAAAAGGCTATGAATAAGATAGGAAATAAATATGCAAAATTAAAAAGGGTAAATTTAACTAGGAAGGAATAAAATATAAATTAAGGTTAAAAATGAAATAACTGTACAACACAAATTAGAATGAAGGGTAAATTTAACTGGGAAGAATAAGATAAAATATATAAATTAAAGTTGAAAATAAAATAACTGTACAACAAAATACACAATACACAATATAGAACTATATAAGAATGTATGAAGAAATCTAAATATAAATAAATATATACACAATAACAGCAGCTGTACAAGTATTAACTGGAAATGAAGAATATAGTGACCAGTGTTGTGCAAAACCAAAGTCCAGAAAGTCCAGTGTGTGTGTAAGAACCATATGTGTGGGTCAGTACTGTGTGGTGGTGTGATTGAGAGACCGTATCGCCTGCGGGAAGAAGCTCCTCCTCAGTCTCTCTGTGTTGGTCTTCAGGGAGCGGAATCGCTTTCCTGACCTCAACAGAGAGAACAGTCTGTTGTTGGGATGGCTGAGGTCCTTCACGATCTTCCTGGCCTTGGTCCAGCACCGCCTGCTGTAGATTGAGTGCAGGTCAGGGAGCTCGGAGCGGATGGTGCGCTCAGCTGACCGCACAACCCTCTGTAGAGCTCGTCTGTCCTGCATGGTGCTGTTCCCGAACCAGGTTAAGATGTTTCCCGCCAGGATGCTCTCTATGGTGCACGAGTAAAAGTTCCTGAGCACCTTGGAGGGCAGTTGGAAGTCTCTCAAGCGTCTGAGGTGGTAGAGATGCTGTCGGGCCTTTTTCACCACGGTGTTGATGTGACAGGACCATGACAGGTCCTGCGTGATGTGAACTCCGAGGTATTTGAAGCTGTCCACTCTCTCCACTGGGCACTCGTTGATGACGGGGGTCTGGTAGTTCCTCTCCTGCTTAGTGCTGAAGTCCACTATCAGCTCCTTTGTCTTACTGACGTTTAGAAGGAGGTTGTTCCTCTGGCACCAGTTCTCCAGATTCCTAATCTCCTTCACGTAGGCCGTCTCGTTGTTATCAGAGATCAGGCCCACCACGACGGTGTCGTCAGCAAACTTGATGATGGTGGTGGAGCTGGTAGTGGCCACACAGTCATATGTGTACAAAGAGTACAGCAGGGGGCTCAGAACACACCCCTGGGGGGCTCCAGTGCTGAGAGTGGTGGAGGCTGAGACATGTCCGCCCATCCTTACTGCCTGTGGTCTGCCAGTTAGGAAGTTGGAGATCCACTGACACATAGATGAGCTGAGTCCCAGATGCTCCAGCTTGGTGGTGAGTGTGGAGGGAATTATGGTGTTAAATGCAGAGCTGTAGTCTATGAAGAGCATTTTAACATAATTCCCCCTTCTAGTGTCCAAGTGAGTGAGTGATGTGTGGAGGAGATGAGAGATGGCATCGTCTGTGGAACAATTTGGACGGTAAGCGAACTGTAGTGGGTCCAGTGTGTCTGGTAGTGAAGAAATGATGAAGTCTCTGACCAGGCGTTCAAAGCACTTCATCACTACTGAGGTGAGGGCTACAGGGCGATAGTCATTGAGAGAAGCAGGGTGGGGTTTCTTCGGGACAGGAACAATGATGGACTCTTTGAAGCATGTGGGGATCACCGACTGAGATAAAGAGATGTTGAATATCTCAGTGAACACAGGAGCTAGCTGGTATGCGCAGTCTCTTAGGATACGACCTGGGATGCCGTCTGGTCCTGCTGCTTTCCTGGTGTTCACTCTCTTGAAGGCTCTCCTTACTTCATGCTCGGAGATGACGAGCACGTTTCCGGTGCTGGCAGTATCTTCCTGTCTGCAGCCGTTAGCGCCGCTAACACTAGCATTGTTGGAGACCTTAGCTGCAGCCTCGAAGCGAGCATAGAAAGTGTTCAGCTCGTCTGCCAAAGTCACGGCCGCGTTCGTCATACCGGTTGTTGGTGCTTTATAGTCCGTTATTGTCCTTAGTCCCCGCCACAGGCTCCTAGAGTCACTCTGTTGGAGTTGTGACTCTAGTTTCCTCCCGTAGCGCTGCTTCGCCTCTTTCACCGCCCTCCGCACGTTATATGACGCGGCTTTGTACGGGTCCATGTCCCCCGTCGTGAGTCCCGTGTTGTAGGCAGCGGTGCGGGATCTCAGAGCGTCGCGGATGGTTTTATCCACCCACGGCTTCTGGTTGGGAAACGTTGTGATAGTCTTTGTCTCCACGGTATCATCCGCTAGTTTCCCGATGAATCCCACAACCGCTTCCGTAAACACGTTGACGTCATCGTCGGAGCTGTTTCTGAACATGCCCCAGTCTGCGTCATCGAGTGCGTCCTGTAACGCGGCCACCGATTGATCCGTCCAGCACGCGACCTTCCTCTGAACCGGAACTTCCTGTTTCAGCCTTTGTTTGTATTTTGGCATGAGGAAGATGACGGCGTGATCAGATTTGCCAAACGGGGGGCGGGATTGTGCCTTGTAGCCGTCCTCGACCGTAGTGTAGCAGTGGTCCAGTGTCCTTTCACCCCTGGTGGGGCAGGTGATGTGTTGATAAAAGTTCGGCGCTGCGCGTTTGAGGTTGGCGCTATTAAAGTCCCCTGTCACAATAAGCGCAGCGTCCCGGTGTTGTGTCTGGTGCTGTGTGAGTGCCTCATGCAGCTCGCATAAGGCGGTGACCGTGTCCGCTTGTGGTGGAATATAAACGGCACTTACAATGACCGATGTAAATTCCCGAGGTAGATAAAAAGGACGACACATGATGGACAGTAGTTCCAGATTTGGTGTGCAGGAGCGTGTGAGAGGAACAACGTTCGCACTGTTGCACCAGTTGTTGTTCACCATTAAACACACGCCGCCTCCCCTTGACTTCCCCGAGTCCCGTGTCCTGTCCATGCGGTGAACCGAGAAGAACTCGGCCGGCTGGATGGCGTGGTCCGGCACCGCTGGGTTCAGCCATGTCTCGGTGAAGCAGAGGAGATTGCAGTCCCGAATGTCTCTCTGGAACTTTATCCTGGCCCTGAGGTCGTCAAGCTTGTTCTCCAGTGACTGGACGTTGGCGAGCAGGATGCTAGGCAGAGGTGTGCGGTGTGCACGAGCTCTCAGCCTGTTCCTGACGCCGGCTCGCTTCCCTCTAGGCCGCCGCCGCTTCCCTTTGTTCTCCCTCGAGATCTCACTCGGCCAGCTCGGATCCGGAGTTAAAAACTTCGAATTGTGAGTACATTGTATACCAATAGAAACAAGAGTGTCACTGTCATACCTAATGTACCCAATGGTGATGATTTTGCCGATTTAGAAACGCTGAAAACTAACTTAAAAAACAAAGACAAAGAAAAAGTGGTCGGAGCAGTCGTGACGGCAGCCGACCTCACCGGCGCCATCTTAACTTAATGTTATGAATTTAATGAATGCATTCTGTTAAAATAATTACACAGTGGCTCCTGTCCATCTGGAAACATTTTCTAAAATGTTTAGTAAGATAGTGGTTGTGTAATGGTTTGTGTAGCGGATAGTGGTTGTGGACAACAACGTAGAGTTTAAACACATTTGCCTATATGCACACTCCAAAATTATTGTTTCCGCTCATAAACACGAAGCAAAAAGTTGTAGGTAAAACACAAATGAAATATATAAAATCAGAGGTTTATTTATTAAAATATTCAATCATTAAGGAAAAAAGGTGACAAGTACATTTTGACATGATTCCATTAAATGTAACATTTTATATTGTATTTATCTTACAAAATTACACAAACTTTATGTGTAATCCAGCGTTTTGGACTTAAATAATTTTTTGAGTGTAGAATTCATTCCTTGGGGATCTGCTCTTTGCCTAGGACTAAAGGTCAGGATAGTTCAAACTACAGATCCTTTAATCAAAATTGAACCTTCATGAAGTCACAGTGGTAAAATTCAAATTCATTTGGAAATCTTGTCAGGCTCACCCCCAGATTTGTAGTACTTGCTAAGAAAAAAGGTGTTTTCATTAAACGCAGATAATTTATCTTCTTTCTGTCAGCTGGTGTGCAGATGTCTGTTAAAAGGTACTAAAATCCACCACTACAAAAACTTCATTAAACACTGATTTACTCAGATTTAATTTAAGTCGTATTTAAAAGAAATCTCAGAGAAATTATATTATTTTATTGTTAAATTATAGAGTTGCCACTTAATGCCTGAGAATTAACTCTGTAACTGGGAGCCTGGCACTGATTGGGAGGAATTATAGAGCTATTACAGAACCACTTACTTTATTTCTTGTCTTAGTATAATTCAAAGTCATGGTAAGAAGTTGAATCTCTCTTAATTTCTCTTAATAAAACGGAATTTTAAAAATATGTTACATTCAACAACGAGATATTTATATCTCAGCAGTCGGGGAGAAATTTATATGGGTTAAAAATGAACAGCAGGCATGTTTTTGGTGCTCTGTCTGCAACGTGAATAATAATGTCACACGTTCAGTTTAATTCTGAATTAATAAAAATATTGTGGGATTTACTAGATACACATATATGTAAATGTCACAAAGATTACGCCTCATGTGAGCTTCTTAGTCTGATCTGATTTCTGCTAAATCAGTCTGGAAGCCCTGGGGGAAAACAGACAGACAGAAAAAATATTGACAGGCCTCATCCTACCAACACCACAGCTCTGTAATATTCAGTCAAAAGTAAGCAAACCACCACCAACCCCTCCAGGCTCGGGCTAAGGGAAACGTCCTGTCCCTCCTCTGAATCGATGTCCTACTGTAATAATGTTAAGAGCAGACCTCTTCATGGCTGCAGTCTGTGCACACTCCCTCATAATCCCTTGGCAGTAAAACCCATATGACCTGTATTACTCAGCTCCCTTGTCACGGAGAATTATAATATTTTTTCCCCCTCTGCATCCTGTTCGCGCGGTTTGGCTACTGACCACGTAGCTGCTCCATCTGCATGCTAGCCCAACCTGAACCCCAACCTCTTGTTCTTTCCAGGAGAAAGCTGTCAAATTGCACTCAAAAGTCCAGAAGCTCAAAACCGTCACTGTCCCAAAATATTTTAATTCTTTCTCCACAGTAGTGGACAAGGCATCTGAAACTTTACATAACTAAAATATGTAGTTCTACAATTAAGATTGTTATATAATATATCATTTTGTTGGATTAGCAGTGCAGCAGCATTTAAATGGTTGCAGTAGAGATAGATTGTGCTATTTTTCATAGGTACAAACTGCAGATGAGACGCTGCTAAGCTTGTTTCTCTGTGAGCTGAAAAAAATGGGTGGTAGGAAAGATGCTCTCTGCGTATAAATAGTTTAAAAAGAGTAACTGATACTAGATACTAGATACTTTCTTACTTGGAGCATATACAGGCTTTAAAGAGAAGCTTGTGATCGTGACAAGAAGTCACGTACATGGGTTTCCAGAAAAGTTTTAAATTCTGATGCCGTTCCTTTGGGATCTTCAGATACTGTAAAAACTTTAACACGATTATTGTTTCAGTTTGTTTTCTATTGTTTGAACATACATAGTTTTTGTTAACTTCTTATTAGTTTCAGTTTTAAATTAAGTGTATTCAATTACTTTGTCAGAGGTAGGACTTCGCAAAATGTTCCAATAAAAACACAGAACTTTTTCAAGCACCTGAGTCACACATGTACCTACTACTACACATGTACCTGTGTTATCGACATCTAGCGTCTCAATAACAAAGTCCATCAATGCCTCATCAGACAAGTTGTATTAAAATTTAACAAACTACAAAAATACTAAAACATCCCTGTATTCTTATTATGCTTTGTTTTCTAAGATCACAAAATCGTATCAGTGTTAAGCTTTTAGCTGAGTCTTCTCTTTGCCACATTAGTTAATTTAAATGTTTTCACATCTAGCTTTAATTTAGTTTAGGTTAACTGTAATAACCTCGCTGTCTACACAGATGACTAATTAATATTGTGCTGAACACAGTCCAAACGATTCAGTAAACTACATCAGTGTCTGCTGTTTACAATCATAGTCAAGTGGCTAACAGACCTTTTCACTATCCCTACTAATTGATGTTATCTTGTTGCATCTCTGTTGTGGTCAGTGCTATCCTCTATGCTGTTGCATGCTGGGGCAGCAGGTTGAGGGTCACAGACACCAACAGACTAAATAAACTGATCCACAAGCTCATTAATGTTGTGGGGACGGAGCTGGACTTCGATAGGGTGGTGTCTGAGAGGCAGAAGTTGTCCAAGATAAAGACAATGTTGGATAATAAGTCCCACCCACTCCATGACGTGTTGGCTAGTCACAGAAGCGCATTCAGTGAGAGACTGAGATCACCAAAAAGCACCACTGAACGACACAGGAAATCATTCCTGCCCGTGGACATCTCCCTGTACAACTGCTCCATATAAAGCACTGTAAACACTGCAATAGTTACACCCTTTTTACACACACTCTTTTCTACTCTGGAATATTCTTGTCAATTTTCTTAATATTTATTTATAATCACCTCTGTTAATCCTTGATTTTTATAATTGAGTGATCTGTATATATTAGTGCTATTTCTTAAGTGTGTAAAATCTGTAACATAACGTTGCTATTTTTACCATTTCTTCTTGGAGCAACTGTAACCCACATAATTTCCTTAGGGATTAATAAAGTATTCTGATTCTGATTGTTTCAGGATGACCTGCCATTATCCAATCGCACATCTGCTTACCTGCATCTTTTGCTCGTTTCTCCTCCTCTTCGTTTCTCTTTTTTTCTAAACTGAGCACCTGATGGCTTTGAACTTTTCTTGTCCATGTTCCATTTTAATTTTGCACTCCAGTATGAACACCCATCCTCAGCCCGAGGATCACCACAACATTTCCCTAATAGACCTACACCTTAGTTCACAGATTCGCTTTGTCTGGGGTTTATTTTCTGGGATTTCGCACAACCCAGGAACAAATCATGAATACATAATGGGCTTGGATTTACAACATTATGAATGAAATGTGCTCTACTTGGAAGCAGCACGGCCCCCCTCCCCTTTCGACAGGTTGTGTGTGAGACTTTAAATCATGAAACTGTAAATTTTAAATTGTTATTGATCCCTTTACCCCGAGTCCTAAAGTGTTTACTAATTTTCTAACTCTTCTTATATTTAGTGTTTGTTTACTTGCACTGCTGTAACTGGAGCCTCGTCTCTCCATATGCTGGACTGTATGTAGCAGAGATGATAATAAGGTTTACTTTGACTTCAGCAGCAGGCGCACCGAGGGCTCTCGCGCTCACTTTTCGAATAGAATTTCAAAAAAACATTGTTGCAAATTATAAGTCTGTATCATAATGTCTGGTGTTTTCGTGTTTGTTGTTTTGTTTTTATTTTGTTTTATTTTGCGAGCTGGTTATTAGATGCTGCTCCAGCCAGCCAGTGAATCCCCCGCTCTCTCCTCCCTGTGCTGCAACTGCAAGCAGCAGGCGCACCCTGCAAAGGGAGGGCGACCTTACTCCCAGCAAATGGGCGATAGAAAGCCGATCGGTGCCTATGCCATTCCCAAAATGTGCTGGCTGATGTCGGGGCAGCATGAGCACGAGCAAAAAAATTTTTGCAGATGCCGCCCTGGGCAACCGCACATGTTGCCCATATCAAAAACCGCTACTGGCTACACTAATGTTTCTTAGTTTGGTTAGCAAGCTAAATCCATTAACGGATATCCTTGGATATCCTTGTGAACTGACTCATCTTGGAGGCAGCCTCAAGTGGCCATTTAGTAACTGTTGCTTTTCACACTTCTCCTCTGGCTTCATTTCTAAACCCCAGAGGATGTAACGTGACTGCTACAAATAATAGAAAAAATATTAACCTTTTTAGGGATCTAATTTAAAGTGAGTCAGTTAGAAGCAAAAAAAAGAAAAGAAAAGCTGGAGGTGGAGGCAGTTTTCTAAGAGCGTGGTTATGCTGTCTAGCAATGTGCTGGGATAGTTTTTCTGTTGCTTAGAAAAATCAAAAGCTAGAAAACTGGAGTCTATTTTTTTCTACTTCTGAAAACAAGGACCCAGTGTTCACAGAAATGTTTATGTCATGCCACTTTTCAGCATCTGTCATGCTAGAGTAGAAAATGAGCAAACACTGTTTAAGGGGAGTGATGCGTATTTAAATTATCTTACCATACACCAGCTTTGGATTAGTTCATGCCCTTCTTATAAGCTGATCGTGTGTATTTGTGGACAAAATATCAATCTGCTGAAACTGCTGCTGCCAAGTAAGTACGGATGAGTAATTGGAGCTATATTGCACTCTGCACTGAAGAAGAAGCAAAACAGTTATGCATGGCACATACAGTATGTATTAAAGTAATTCAGAATTATAGTTCTCCACGGTCCCTATGTTTGCTTTATTTTTCCATCCCTGCGGTTTCAGTGCTCACAAACAGATCTGCACCTTCATTTCAGGGAGGTCATATATAAGGACGTGTTCCTGTATATCCTTTGAAGATAAACGTACCCGACTTTCTCTCTCTGTTCTCTCAGCATCACTGCCACGGCCGCCAGCATCGGTGCAGCTGGAATCCCACAGGCTGGTCTTGTTACCATGGTGATCGTGCTGACCTCTGTGGGTTTGCCCACTGATGACATCACTCTCATCATTGCTGTCGACTGGGCTTTGTAAGTAAAGGTTAATTTTTTTCTCTAACAGCAATCATCATAGCTAAAAACCAGTAACTCTTAGCTTCTTGCACAGAGGTTGAAAAAAGCAACAATCAGCAAAATATCAGGAATACACACTAACTTGTTATAGGGTGTATAAACCACGGTCTTCATCAGTCTTCACTGCGAATAACTTTTGACCTTGTCGTGTAGGGATCGATTCAGGACCATGGTCAATGTGATGGGCGACGCTCTGGCCACAGGAATCATGGCTCATATCTGCAGGAAGGATTTTGTGAAAGAGGGAGAACAGGTGAGAACATCTAAGGTTAGATCAGCGGACCTCGATGCTGCAAGCAATCCCCGCATTGTTTTCTCAAGGTCTTCCTGACCTAACTATAGTAGCATTTGTCTTCCTCTGAAAGACAGACAGAAAACCGAATGTGGCAATATTTCCTTTTCCGTACACTCCAAACTCCAAAACGAGTACAACAGATTTACCCTTTATTTACTTTCTTGATGAAAGTATGAAAGTAAAAACTAGATATTATTCTCATGCGGTTAAGTATTCTCCCTGGATAGCTTTTCTTAGCAGAAAGATTGGAAGCAGAGGAATAGGAACTGCAAAACCACAAAAACAAAACACAACTTTTATTTGTGATTGGCCACCAATTTCCACCTCCTCAAATTCTGTTCGATAATCAAGGCTAAGTAAATCACAGCTCTAGTAAAAAGAGCGCCAAGAGAGAGATATGACTCAGCTTATATATTAGCAGTGTATTAACATTATGAACAAATCATTTATAATGGATAAAAACATGTTAGCTAACCACAGCATTTTACTATAATAATAGGCTAAAATGTACTTACTGTATCTGCCATCACTAAAGGGAGCCAACCGGGGATTATTATTAGTCTGCACATTATTATTCTGATAATGGTGGGCAGCAAAACAAGCAGCAAGAAAGTAGATTTGATGCTTATAGCCAATTCTGTCATAGCTGTCAATGCATTAACTCTAGCAGAGAGTATATGCAGTAATGACTAGCTATTCACAGATTACTGTGCAAACATCTTGAGCTGCCCCTTTTTATCTTGGTAGGAAAATGGAAAAAAAGCATTTACAAAAACAGATCGAAATACAGTATATGAAGAAAAGGCGGAGTTTTTATACTTCTAATGAGCTTAAGAGTCAATATTTGGTATGATCACCTTTCATCTTCAGCACAGCCTGAACTCTCTTAGGCAAGCTTTCTTTAAGTAGTCTTCACTAATAGTTCTCTGGGCCTGGAGGACATTCAAAACTCTTCTTTGGATGTTTCTGCCTTTTGTTTGGTTCTTTGTCTGGATGATCCCACGCTGCTTCAATAATGTTGAGGTCTGGCCTCAGGGGAGGCCAATCCATAACTGATAGTGTGCTATTGTGTGTTTTTGCATCCATCTCACTCTGTCCCTAGCATCTTGTTTTGTCACACCAGCCCTCTGCCTGTCCTCCTTCAATACACTGATCAATATCCTTTTCAATATCCTTTGTCCAATGTTGGTGCAATTTATTCAGAAACTGAAGAAATACAAAATGTCCATCAACCACTCTGAGTCTGGAGCTCCATGCTCTTGCCTGATGGGTTGTGGATGATCATGAGAAAGGTGGTTTATCAGTACAGAACTACATGAATGAACTAATGATCTGAAGGCAGCTGGGACCACAGTCACCAGCAACACCATTGGTGCTAATGGAGTGCAGTCTTGCAGTGCCCACAAGGCAGAGATGGCGACTTGCACTCGCAACACTTCAGACTTGACTTAGACTCAAGGTTTGGGACTCAAGTCTTGAAAACCATTTTTTATCCATGTAAAAGGGTAAAATTAAGATGTAAATAAGGGACAGACCACAGCCCTGAATTGCACATTGTTTCATGAGACGGTGCATTTTTCTCTGTTAGTTAAGGAAATGTTCTGAATATGCTAATAATTTGTGAATTTTTGTTTTTAAATTAATCGGCTGCGAGGACTCTAAATGTCATAAAGATTTTTACACAACCCTTTCCAAAGGTTGCATAGTACAGTAAATGCACAGTAAAATAAATGAAATGTTTCTTAAATCTTTGTTGTCCATACATATAGTAAGATATTAGAGACGTCCAGACACTTTTCTTTCCAAGCTCTTTAGACCACCATGACCTGGATGACTGAGAACCTTCACAGACAAAAGATATTAAAGTGTTTTTTTCAAACAACACTCGAGGAGAGATAGCAGTAACAAAGCGACAAAGACTGTTACCGGTAATAAGTCAGTCACTTAGTGAGGTGAAGAGATGCCTATGAATCAGAAAGTTGAGCTACAAACTAGGTTAGTTAACATCCTGCATCCGGTTGTAACAAGCAATAAAGTTTAAAGTGTAAATTTATCGACTTCAACTGAGCAGTTTTTCACTTTGCTTTACTTGTGTCTATTCTTTTTAACTGCAACAGCCCTCTTGAGTGAGTACGCTCTCATCAATGCTGTGGTGCATCAACACAGCACATATAACACATAACAAATTGTTATAGTGGGACTAGTTGGTGTTTATCTGACAATAGAACGTCACTTTCATCCATTATACACTTGAGACTTGCCCCTCAAAGACTTGTGCACCTCTCTGCCACAAGGTCCCGCTGCTCAAGAAGGCACATGCACACTTCTGTCTTTAATTTTCCAGTGAACATCTGAATGGTCAGATCAAACCAAAACCGAGCTCTTTGGCATCAACTCACCAATCATGTTTGGAGGAAAAGAAATGCTGAGTATGACCCAAAGAACGCCATCTTCACAGTCAAGCACAGAGGTGGAAACATTATGCTTTACGGCTGTTTTTCTGCTGAGAGTATAAGACGGCTACACCACAGTGAGGGGCCAGTACCAGAAAATATTGGACAAGAACCTCTAACGCTGGGTCATGGATGGGTTTATTGCCCACCCTCCCACTCTTCATCCTCTTCATAGCTGCCCTTGCTTCCTCCGTACTAATCCTCTGCGCTAACTGTCCTCCATGTGCCTTCCTCTATCTTTCATTTTCTTCATTTATCACCTTCTCAATGTACTCCTTCCATCTTCTCAACACACTTTTCACTCATTAGTAAATATCCAGCTCTGTCCTTAATCACCCTAACCTGCAACACATCTTTTCCAGCACAATCTCTCCATCTAGCCAATCGATACAAGTCCTTTTCTCCTTAGTCCAGCCTCACATAAAAATCCCTATAAGCCTTTTTCTTTGCATTTGCCATCTGTGTTTGCCACACGCCAGCCTCCCAGTACTCCTGTCTACTTCGTCTCCCCGACTAACCAACTTTCTTTGCTAATGTCTTTCTTTAAATATCTCATTTTACTTTGTCATTCTACGAGCATGCCTCTTTTTCTATAGTTCCTAATCTCACCTGCACACAGCAGCAAATATAAATGGGAAAGTTTACAATATGGTAGTAAGACCTGCTATTATGTATGCTTTGGAGACGCTGGCACAAAAAACTAAAACGCAGTAGGCTGATCTGGAACACTGGAGATGAAGATGTTAGTATCTTTCATTTGTAGGGACCAGAATGCACAGGATTCCAGTCCACACTTAAACGATACATGAGTCTGTGTTAAGTAGCTTAATAAATAAAAGACATCCATTGAAAATAGTCAGCTATAAGGACTGGATTGAAAAGGAGTGAAAAAACAGTCAAAGAAGACTTTCAAAAAGCCTGAAGAACAAAATAAAAAGAAATGAGGGGTGGCTCAAAACTTTTGCACATACTGTATGCACCTTTTAGGATCTGTGGTCAAGATAAAGAGTACATTGTTCATAATTTTAAAGGGTTAAATCCCTGGCTCTTCCAAGATCCTGGACCCTAAACTGCCCAGGATATATCAGCTGTTGTGTGAGAATGAATAAATTTGACTTAGCAGGAAGAAACCTCCGGCAGAACCAGAGTCAGAGGGGGCGGTCATCTGTCATGACCAGGTGCACCGTAAAAAAATTTTTCTAAAAAAACAGTGATATTCCAGCAGCTGGGGCGCCAAAATAATACCAGAAAATACCAGAAAATAACTTTATTTTCAGTAATGATAATACATTTTGTTGCCCTAATTTTACATGGGATTTTGCCTTTTTCAAGTGCTTTTAAACATTAAATTAGGAACAATTTAATGTGATTAAACAATGAAATTACCTATAAAAAAGGTCAATGAATGCGGCAATATAAATAATAATACTTAAATGTACAGAAATATACAGTTAGCAGTTGGTTTAAATAACAATGGATTGCATTCATATGGCGCTTTATGAGACCCTCAAAGCGCTTTACAATTCCACTTTATAATTCCCCTCTGACCATCACCAGTAGGTGAAGTGCCTTGCCCAAGGACACAACGACCGAGAGCGTCCGGCAACCTTCTAATTACAAGGCGAACTGCCAACTCTTGAGCCACGATCGCCCTAAATAACAATAATGATAATAATTATTTAATGTAGAAAAAGTTTATACGAATCATTTTATATATTTTTCCATAGCATTACATTTGAATTTAACAGTTCAATCTTTCAAATAACGGACAAATATTTGTGAAATTATGATGCATTTGTGAAAGTATTTTAACAATCTAAATATGCACATGTACAGACAAATACATTTAAAAAACAAGAAAATTATGTTTTATTACATTACAGTGATTTTACGTTAATTTACATTTGACATGTAAAATCACAGTCTATTTATGTGAATTTAATGATATTCTGGAAGAACAGTACAAAACTGTAAAATACACAGTAAAATACTTTTATATTAAGATTTTTTTTTTTACAGTGTGGGGATGAGGGGAGCTGAATAAGGCCAATAAGACCATAAAATCCTTTCCTGTTGCATAAAAACTCAGTTCATTCACAATTTTAATTTGCTGTTTATTTTTAGTTCTTGTGGGTGTTGCCTGTTTATTAAGTGATTCTGACACTTCTTTTTGTTCATTCTCATGTCCATTAGGTGCCTCTTATATGTGAGACCAAACCCATGATAAGCATCCAGCAGATGATGAACTACCAGAACCAGAAGAACGGCTGCTACCAGCCACCTCCACCGGGCAGCAAGCAGGACCACCTTTCCCCTGACGTGGCTCGCCTGATCCAGCTGGAGGAGGGGATTCGACCTGTAGAGAAGAAGAAGCACGCTCACGCCTCTCACCACAAGAGAGAACACAGGGACAAGGACCACTGTTCCATTGACATGAACGGGCTGGAGACTAATGTGTAAAAAACGTTTGCTCTGTCAGAGTCTACCGGTACATCCATGACTGCAGGACCAGCAGGACAGGACGAAGCATTAAAGAGCCGAGGTGACCGAGTTCACATGCTTATCCCCTCGAGTGAGAGCAGCCATGAGTAGATGTATGCATGGAGGGAAAAAAGACTTTTTTTTCCTACATAACCCAAATGATGATCCACATTTGATTGTTTGTGTGTGTACATATTTATCATATATATACATATATTGGGTAGCAGCAGTGGCCGTGTGCTACTCTGAAGGACCTTTTAAATCAAGAACAGACCCTGTGTGAGGACTGACTGTGATCAGCAGTCTTAAAGGACTGCATATGGAGAACACAACCAACTTATATCCAATGTAATTTAAAGGCACCTTTTCCTCCGTGGACTGCAGACAAAAAACAAACGGACATCAACTTATGTCTCTTTTTATGCTTTCTGATCTGGTTTGTATTTAGCATAATATTGGTTTTCTTTTTCTTTTTTTACATTTCTCTCTTCTTTTTGTTGACTATTGCGTTGTTTATGATAAATCAGGGCAAAAAGTTCCCCATTTGGTACATTTTTCAGCACAAAAAGACACAGCGGAACAAAATAAAACTGTTCTGCTATAGCTATTAGACAAACGATAAATGCATGAGTTAAGTCCATATTTTAGAAATATAAAGCTCAACCACAGAAGGCGTTTGATTGTGACGGGTGATTTGGGGTTATGGGATATCAGGGGGCTGTTGGTGGGCTTTCTAGTTCCGTGTACTGCAATCGGGCTCGTTCCCAGTGGGCGGTGGATTCTGGCAACTTTGTGAATGATTCTGTTCATAATTTTATTATCAAAATTTCTAGACCCACCTGAGGGTGTCAGGTTTGGTGGTTTGGTTTTTATAGAAAATCACAGATGACCTGGTTTTGATGGCTTCCTCGAGCCTTGACCTGCAGCATGCACTAGGGCAGGTCACAGCTGAGTGTGGAAAAAAATGAGCACCTACTGGTCTGAGGCCATGACGCACGAGCTTGCCAGATGGATTGATGCTGCATTAGCAGTGATGCAAAACATGTGATAGTCTAGTGTGGTGAAGAGAGGGCTAAGTGTTAAAGTAAAGCTGTTGATCAACTGGTTGGTCTATGCTCCTACAGTCACCTATCGTCACAGGCTTTGAGTGGAGACCAAAAGAATGAGATTGTGAATACAAGTTGTGGAAACGAGCTTCCTCCAGTGAACTTGTTCATTCAGTAGAGGCTCACAGTAGAGCCAGTGCTCCTCTGCACTGAAACCCCCCCCCCCCACACCTCCACCACCATTTCTATTTGAAAGTTTAAGAAAAAACACAAAAAACCACTGTGATTCTTTTACCTTTCCCATATTTTCTTAGAAACAACTTTCCTTACACTGCTCTTCTCTGCCTTGTTGTCCTTAGCCTAAGTGGGTCCTCTGCCTCATACCTCCAGTGGTGTGTGTTCAAGGCAGAACGGTGATGGAAATCGCACTGAAAACAAAGACGAGTGTTTGTCCTTGTGTTGAAGTCACGCCACTTTATCTTTGCACCCCACTTTATTATTCCCTCTTTGCCTTAAACAACCAAAGGAGAAGCAACCGGGACCGGCGCGATGCTGATGTGCGCTCAGACAGCCGAGACAAATCAACACAAGTTATCAGCTCATACTCTAATGAACTTTCCATGTGATATATGCTGTACATGTAGGTATTTAAAGTTTAAGGAAAATGTAGATTTTACTATCATATCAATATGTCGCAAAGGCTGCCATTCTGTATATGTTTTAAAGAAACATTTCACTGTAGTCCACTATTTATGAAAATGTACCAACTCTGTAAAATGGAAAAGAAATGGGAAAATATATCCAAAAATATAGACAGACAGCACTGCCTGATTTATTTGTTGACAAATACAGATGTGAGGTATTTTGGATTTTATCAATAGGACCACTAAAAAACCATTCAAGGACTGAAAACTGCAAGTAAAAATTATTTTACTGCAGTAGCCTGGGTTCATCTGGAGCCCCAGGCCATTATCTTCATCTCATGCCCCCTCTTTCTACCCAAAATCCCATCTGTCGTTTATTGACACCACCAAATAAAACCCTGCAAAGCCCAAAAATGGACTTAAAAATGAAGCATTGTTTCATAAAAGTAGAAAATGTAGTCAACAAATGTCCTACACATGTGTGAAAGAATCCTATATAAGTCTCCACGAACTATTCAGTTTTATCCTGTGAAGAAATAGTATGATGAGATCGGTCTCTTCTAGGCTGAGAATAACCAAGGACTCACCGAATGGCTGTTGAGTATGAATATGATGTAAATCATGTGCTAAGACCTTCATAGTAGCTGTAAACTATTTTCGAACTGACCTGTCGAATAAGGATAGACTGGGCCTTCATTTATCACACTGACAAAAACTAAGAGAGGAAAACTGGGTTTTGTGCGCGTGCACAAATTTGACAGGAAGTTTTCATCAAACTTCTTCCGCTCCTTGAAATTTAATGCTCTTAAATTAACGAAAGTCCTGCTATTTCAGAGATGAGTTTGGACGTCTGTGATGTTCAACAGGAATATTCTCGCCTTGTTTTTTTTGTTTGTTTGGTTTTTTTCAATGTCTGCCCTTGTCAGTGGGAAATTAAATCCTTGCTATTATAAGAATAACACTCACATACATCATTAATTTATCACTATTTACATGTTAAATATAGGTGAAATATGTATACTTTTTTTCTTAGAGTTTCCTAACTTACACTCAAAAAGTATTATACATGTCGTTGAAGGATAAATTGTGTTGTAAAAGTGACGATTCTTTTACAATTTGCTCTAATTGGGAGTAACTTTATAAACGTGTCTTATCGCACGCGAAAAGTACTTTGCTAAGTGTAATTTGTGGAAGCTTGAAAAATACTGAACCTGCTTCAGCATTAAAGCAGCAACATTAAAAGAAGAACTTATAGGAGGCCTTTGATCTCGTTCATGACAAACTGGGTTTATTGAGATTCAACTAAAATCTTCATATTGATGTGCACCAAGGCTCTCAAGTGACTGTCAAGCATAGCGTTTTTAGGCCTTTAATACACTAAAGAATTAATTATCTGTAGCACAGGATTTGCAAAACAGAGTTTAAGCTATACATTGAATGTTTGAAACTGAGTGCGGTATCCTTGCATACAAGCAGAGGAAAATGACATAAATTTCACTGCATGAAATATGCGTCTTTTGGGAAAAAATGTACTTCAGCTTATTATTTCAAATAATTGGGAGAAACATTTAAATTCCTTTGCCAATTTGTACAGAATCCAAAATGTTTTCTCTGAAGAGGGCTCTTCACATTTTTGCCGTGATGACACCAGACACTTCAGTACCAAAAGAGGCGAGCTGACCCTCAGAGTTTTAAATGAGACAGGTGTCACCCCCGAGGTTCTAGTCATTGGCACCTGCTCAGGAAACCACAGCTCCCAAATTTTAGGAATTGATGACAATGTGGTAAAAATGTGGAGGTGTAGTCATGATTTAAAGCGGGATGGCGGGTTGATGGTCTGGCCTCTTCATTTAGTGAGTAATTAAATAAATGAGTGGATTCATGTAAAATAACATCGAGTTTGTTTTTAATATGCTGCAGTTTGACGTCGTTTATTCCACTGAGAAAGGAAAATCATCCCTGCACAGTCTCCACATGTCCACGGGGCAACAGGGGAGATGAAAAATGGAGACAACATGGAGTTAGAAAAACTGTAGCTACTCTATGTCCCACTTCAGGCTGGTTCTAAAAGAGAGCCACTGCTCAGACTCCCATGTTAAAATGTCCTTCTTTACAACATTAAAACACTAATTTTTATAGCCTGACACAAAATATTGTTTTGGCCTTAGTGTCCTCTTGAGTGGGGTGATTTGTTTTTAACCTATCCACCTGGATATCTGAGTGTGGGGTGTCGTTGAATTGACTGACCGCAGTCTTCTAGGCCTCATCCACTATACTGGAGCTCTTCACTGTGTGTGTCTGTGCTGTTATGGCCTTTTGGAACATATTTAATGGTTATGACTTACTGTGTGGTACAGACCAACCAAGAAGGTTGTGCTTCAGTAGTCTGTTAGTCGGTACTAATTAGCCGATATTTGTCTCTGTGCACTTCACCCGTACAGTTTGCATTAGCATTCCACCTTCACAACTGGTTCCAAAAGAAACCTCAACATGGCAGCAGCCAAAGTTCTAAATTTGAACCTTCAAGAGAGTCTAAAATTCATTTGTGATGTCAATGATGCGGCTACAACCATCTTTTATGTAGTCAGAACTTCAAACAGCCACGTGTCAATCAAGAGGGGGGGGTCTTCAGGATGTAGATTAAGCATAAAGTGAATAGCTTGTCTAACTGACCACTAAAATGAAAGGCGGTTTTTATTATTCTTTAAAACGATTGCCCTAATAAATGACCAGAGATGTTTCTAAGGTTGCTCACGACCAATAGGACATGCTTTTAGAAAGACTTGAATAGCAGTTGTTAGCTGTAATGTATTTTAACTGATGAGGCTTTTTAGTGTGATTATAAAAATTCCACCTTTATACTGAATACGGTTGGTAAGCAGTCAAGAAAGCTCATATACAGTTCTCATGCATTACAATTATTATTGACATTTTTGTTTCTCGCTGCTGCTTTGCTACACCAAATTCTATGTGTCAAATCCCATTTTAACCCCTGGGTGTAGCTACTTACATTGTGTAGCGACTGTTTCATACAGAATCACATTTATTTATTCAAATACGATATAATACTGCAGTTCTGATATAATTATTTTACGTTTACCTTCCAACACATTTCAGAGAGGGAGTAATCACCTTGAATCCTATCTACTCGCCTTCACAACTAATGATCAAACGCAATGATTGTCTGTAGAGATTCTACATCGGGGGAAAAAACCTGAAGGTTACAGGCCCGGTGAGCAGGTTCATGTGGATTGTGAAGTCCTCTACACAATGTAATTTCACTTGCTACTCTGCTGATTTGAAGAAAATGCTCTGAGCACGAGCAACAGGAGCAGCCTTGGAGCAACGCTCGGTGCTAAAGCAGCATCACCAAGGCAACCTTGCAGAGCAAATTACACGAATTGTGTGCAAATGCCAAACAAACGATCAGGAGAGATGGACTGAAAGGGCAGTGATCAGGATGCATAAGTATATTTAACAGAGCTTTATCACACGTGGCTCCATAAATACTTAAGTAGTAATCAAATCTGGATACAATCTTCCATAATAATGCATTTAACTTTTTTTTTTTTAAGCTTTAATTTTAAGAAAAAAATAGTGCATTAACTGATCAAGAATTATAACCTGTATAAAAAGAAGTAATGAACTGGAGACCAGAAGGCTTAGGATACCACGGAAAACAAGTAAAATGGATCAATTATTTCCTTACTGAAGGAAAAAAGCCTTAACTTCTTCAGCTAACATCATCCTGCTTTCACTCTCCACCTAAAGACCCACTGCTATCGGTCAGTGAGACAGGACAGGAGGGGCTACGCAGCTTGTGCAGCAGCTGAACGATTTGGCGAGTCAGCCACCTGGCAGAGAGGCAGTGTTGGGTGGGGCGGGGGGCTAAAGTAAGTTGGCTGGAGGCTGGATATGAGCAATTACGAACAGCCTGGATCTGGCAGAAGGGACGCTGTGGTGGGTGGAGGTGAGGGAGGCCAATGAGGAAAGGTCGGGATCAACTTGGAAATAAATGGACAAATGTGGAGGGGGGGGGGGGCTAAAAGGGGGAAGTAGGACAAAGGCTGAGACAACGAGGTCAGAAATATAGAAGCAGATTCCCTTTGTTCGGTTTTTGTGGAAAGATGGTAAACGCATGAGTGTGTGGATGACGCAGAATGAGTGGATATGCTCAGTATGATTTAAGCTTAAGAATCCTTTATTTCCTTATATTTTTCTAGTGCATATACCAGTTTACCTTTTAAACCTTAGATACAACTGCACACACAGAGAAGGTATTTCAAGCAGATTTGTCTTACACCCCCTTTACTAAACATTCAGTGACAGAGTAGAAAGTATCAACACCAGTTCTAATCATTCCTTTCTTATATAACAAAATGTTATTTTTGTTGCATGATTCATTCATCTTAGATTCTTCTACACGTTTCATACATCATGAAATAGAAATATGGACAATTATACAACAACTCCAAAAATTGTTAGAGTTTTTATTCGTTTCATTTAAAAAAACAACCTGGATTTCATTTACAGATGTACATTTTGTGCAAAATTATTCCTCAAAAACCCCCAAATGCAATTCTTACAGACAGACTAGAGCACATTGAGATTGTGAATACATTAGTAAAGAAATTAAAGGAGCAGCGTGTGAGTATTTCCATAATTTGAACTGGCTGTGAGTAGTTCACACATCACGTTAGGCTTAAAGAACCGACATAATCACTGAACCATGCAGTGTGCTCTGATATCAAAGCTGCAGCTGGAAATGAAACTTAATAGACTTTCAACACCAAGCATGTCAAGGTATTTGACAAATCATCGGTCAGTTAGTTCAATTAAACAGTTTTTCCTACAAATTTGCGTTTAACATGAAGAAGACAGCCAAGGCTCTCACAGCTTGGCCTTCCCTGGTGCAATCTGCAGGTTCTGCAGCTTCATAGCCATGCCCATGTTCCCAGCGACCTTGAGCTTTCCCTTGAAGAACGCCTGATGGTAAAGCAGTTAAGCATGAGGAAATTTTAATTTTCTAATATCACTTAAAAAGTAGTGGTAGGTTTTTAATGACATTTTGTTTCAGTCTAACAAAATTTCAAATTGAAATCATTATCATCATCACTAAAAAAAAAAAAAAAATACCAATGCATTTAAAACCTTAAATCTAAGGTTTCTGGCTATATAGAAGAGTTACTACTATTTTTAATATTCAGCATTATCATGATCTTTGTGGACCCCATGCCTGTTTTTACGTGTGTCTCAATGCTCATTGGCCTGTGCGCTGTAGGGAGTAGTTCAATATATACAAAGGCACTGATGTCTAATTGATGGGTGGATATGGCTGCACTGGAACAAAAGCATTACACTTTGCAACTGACATTCACTCTATCAATATTAAATGTGGGGCCAGCACTCTATGCAAGCCTGGTAGTGAGACTTTAAAACCATTTTAGGAATTCCCCTGGAAAAAAAAAAAAAAAGGAAAAAAAAAAATTCAATACTGTAAACAAACAGCAATCAGACAGTGGTATTTGACCTACTACAGGCGCAGACAACTCTTACAGAAAACAAATTCTCTCTATGACACAACAGATGGGTTAGCTGCCCCAAAAACCTGCAGCAGAACGGAGCAGATTTTGTCTGCTGGTGGATGATGGTAGTCTGTCGGGTAGACACCAACTGAGGGAATTCAAAGCGCCTTCCTGCCAAATCTGTTTGGGTCAACTAAACAAACGCGCAGGGTGCATGTTCCTGTTTTGGTTCGCTTCCATTGGGGGCTGACGTAAAAGCTGTCAAACTCTGCTGTCACACTACAGTAAAAATAGGACGGCAACCTACTGGCGATTATCAGGGGGGTTAAAAAAAAAAAAGGCAGAAGAAAAAAAACCCTCCAAAACAACATATCTATACACAGTCTGAGTTTATAATGTAATATGGCCTGGCCTATATTTGTATAGCGCTTTTCTAGTCCCTAAGGACCCCAAACCGCTTTACACATTCACACACTGGTGATGGCAAGCCAAACCGAATCATTGTAGCCACAGCCACCCTGGGGCGCACTGACAGAGGCGAGGCTGCCGAACACTGGCGCCACCGGGCCCTCTGACCACCACCAGTAGGCAACAGGTGAAGTGTCTTGCCCAAGGACACAACGACCAAGACTATCCAAGCCGGGGCTCGAACCGGCAACCTTCCGATTACAAGGCGAATTCCCAACTCTTGAGCCAATATCATCTTCCAGGATAGAAGTTATGAAATCCAGGTGGTGATTTTATACCTGTTAACAATGTTCCCTGTAAGCTGCGCACTGCTGGCACGGTCTCTGCGCACAGAAAATCTGCGTTGCGCACAAAAAAAAAAAAAAAAAAAAAAATCTAACTTGAATTGAAATTAAAATCAATACTTTAACAATTCTGTTTTGCAGTGTTAGTCAGTGACTGGCTGCTCCGTATGGGATTAGAAGGATGCCACCTTATCTCATAGTCCAGCCAATAATGCGATTCACATACGCAGCTAATCAACGTCGTCGACAGGCTATGACAGCGTCCTTATGTGCCGACACCGGTGTTGTAGCTAGCAAAGCGGCGTGGCTGATGTGGAGTGAAGCCACGTTAATGACAACGTGTACAACCATTGGAGATGTGAGCAGGACAGACGGAACAATTGACGGAAAAAGTGTGGACTTTATACCAGTTTTTAAATTGTGTTGATCGGCCACGTAAAACCGGAGTTATGATAAAAATATCTGCAATGTTTGGTTTTCTTCCTGAATACTGTCATTGTTTATATTTACTGCGGGAAGAAACGTTTTTACATTTTCATTGTAAGTGGGCTAAAGCAGTTAATTAAAAGTAGTCGAACATAAATGTAAATGCTGTAATTTGATTATTTTAATAAACCATGTAACTTGGGTGGATTCCATGCTGGCGTGACCACAGTGCACACGTCTGCTGTTGCTCACAGTGGTCCAAGGGATCGCTCAGGGAGTTTGTGTGTTCGCTCAGACACATGAAAAGTTAGAGGGAACATTGCCTGTTAATCTCTAATCTGGAGTCTAATGTGCTCCACAGCTGTTACCATGGTGATGTGCCTCAGTAAGAAGTGAACCACCTTCAGGAAACCCATGAAGTTACCTGGATAAGACGAAATCCTCCTTAATAGTACCGGCCTCAGACCACGTGAACCAAACTGCAGATGTAAAAGCATCTTCACAGCACTTAGGAAACTGAGATCTACAGTTTCTGAAGAGGAGCTGGGGAGGCTAGACCTCCTCTTTCAACTTTTCTAATTCTCAGTTTTCATCACTCAGCAAATCTGCCTGGATTGCCTGCAGGCAGTTCAAAATGCTGCTGATTGTCCTTCCTGTTGGCCAGCCATACATGCCTCATGTCACTCCATTACTAATGTCCCTTCCCTGTCGCCTTGCAGCATTTAGGATCCTGTATGAAGTCCTCGGTCCTATCTACAGAGTACTGCATTACAATGAGGCTCCCTCATATGCAGCTGAGCAATTTCACTGCTCTTCTCGCTCATGCAGGTCAAGCAATCTAAAAATCTAGAAGAGATCATCAGAGGGAGGGTCGCCTGCTCCCACCAGGTTTACCAATTCTGTGGACTCTTAAAAGTTTGTTTACTTATGCATTTCAGAAACTTTTCATGCTTTTGTGGGGTCTACATTTTGTCTTTTGATTCTTGTACTTCTCTTAGAAAGTTGGTTTGAATAATTTAATTATGCAGTTTTGTTATACAACATTTTTGTGCCCATTAAATTCTTTCATATTTTTACAGCGTAGATTATTTCATATCCAAGACAATTCCTGTCTTTGTAAAGTGCTGTATAAATGAATAAATAAATAAATACTGTTTAATTCCAGTTCACAATAAATGAACTAACCCTAATGTAATATAAATAAATAAATGCTTTACTGTAAAAATGTTAGGAGCCCCACAGCATGAATTCACTTTTACAGTCAATGTAAAAATATAAGATATCCTTTCCCTTACTTAGACAAATAAACTTTATTTATAGTCATTATTATGCACACACACACCGTTTGTGGGTTCAGCTTTCCTGTCATCAGATCCAGCAGATCCTCGTCATTCAAGGATAATGTGCAGTCTGCCTTTTTACCTAAAACAAGACATTAAAAGATGCATTTATTATTTATCTGGCCAACAGCATTTCAGGTGAGCCAAAACTAAAAATCTGCACACACAAAAACAACTAACGACATACTCTACACTGAAGGAAGCAGCACGGAGGAATGTTTGTCTCCGCAATATAGTACAGAAAGCACACTTGGCATTTCCATAACACTGCACTGATCAGCCACAACAATAAAACAGGCAGGAGGAGTGAATAATTATCTCATTACTGCGTCGCCAGTCGAGGGCTGATGTAAAGAATAAGATGTGACTGCTCCCTTACTGCCTTTGAACAACAAGAATATAAGCAGAAAGTCACAGCCGCAGTTGGCTGCACAGCCATAAATCCAAGGCCAGAAGTGACTACACTGGCCATGTGAGAGTCAGAGCTCAACCATCGAGCATGGAAGAGGTCCGATGAGTCATATTTCCATTTACTAAGAAAGAGATGGCAGCATAATGCTCTGAGCAATGTTCTCCTGGGAAATCTTTGCTCATGCCTTTAATGCATATTCATCTGACCACATTTACCCCTTTATTCCCACTTCTATTCCCTGATGGCAGTGGCATCTTTCAGCAGGATAATGCACCCTTCCACACTGGCTCCACACACAATACTGTTTAGCAATGGCTTGAGGTGAAGTTGTGTTTCAAGGCGTCTTAACTCAATAGAGCACAGGTGCCAAACATGAGGCTCTGAGGGCCAAAATTGTGCGGGCAAAGACTGGACAGCTAGGACAGATATGAAAGCATGAATTTTTAACTTTAACAGTATTTTCATAAGTTTTCCAGCTTTTCCATCCATGGTTATTCATACTGCACCACAGTAACAGAAAACTATTAACAATTTCTATTTCTGCTTTTTATTTTTCACTTTCTAGTGATTTAACAAAAACTTTGTTTTCTAATGACAGGACAGTCTGGGCAGTGAGCCACCAGAACTTCCTTTGCAGTTTTACACATTTGTTTCTTTCTATTTAAGCCCAAAGAGTCGTGGCAGCAGATTTCTTTCATTTAGTAGAGCCAAACCTATTTCTTATGCAGGAAAACTGAGGTGTACTGCTGAGGCTGCACTTCCTTTTCTATTACTAGTGTATCTCGGGGAATAAAATATGCAGGTAAACTTCTTTACACTGACAAGGGCAGTTCCACTGGTCCGGCTCACTCAAGGTCAAAGTGGGCTGTATGTGGTCCGCCATGTAAAATGAGTTTGACTTTCCTGCAATAGAGCGCCTGTAAGATGAGCTGGACAAACAAACCCAATCCACAGAGGCTTCACTTCACAGCTCACAGAAGCTTTTGACTCAAAGCAGATTCTTTGAGTCTGTTACCACAGGACACCTCCAGAGACACAATATTAGGCAGGAAGCTTTAATGACTTGGCTGACCGAGGCATCCATTCAGTGCAATTTGTATCACAGCTCAGAAAGCATTATGACTCACTCTTTCTATATTGCATAACTTAATATACTACTTTGTACTGTTAACACACAATACATTCTGTTTCCATCATGCTTGAGCAAATAAAGATGGTGGACAGACGAAATATAAAAACTGAAATTTAGATGGGCACCATGTTTAAATCAGTCCAATAAGGGGAGATGATAATGCAAATTAAACCCTGTTCAGTCTTCAAATTAAGACTGAACACACTGCCTCAAAATCTCCTGTGTCAGCTTCATTAAAGATGTTATTAGAGCTATCTGAGAGCTGCAGTATCCTAAAATCTAGTTCAACTTTCACTAAAAACAGCACAGCAGTGTGCTTGCAGAAGTTCAAATACTGGTCCTGCAAACCAGCAAGAAAACATTCAAGTGTACTGGGTTTAACAAGCCTGTTGTTCCCACTCATCGGTTCAGCTTTTTATGTGCAAGAGAACTTCTTTAACTGTTGTTATGATTGCAGCGGTTTTCAAATTTTGCTCCTAACCTAACTTTTAAATTCGTGCAGTAATGTTGGACCATAACGGAGGGGGGAAAAAACGCATATTGAAAACCTTTGAGTGGAACAGCTTGTACATCTTAGATTTCCCTGAACATTTCTTTCTATTTTTGAAACATTCAGTCGTATGGACAGAGTGGTGATTCAGAAATAAGGGCTTGGAAGTAGCACGCATTACAGGGGAGACCATCAAATGATGAGATGCCCATTTACCAGGATGTGCCTATGAGTACGGATGCTACGTGTGTGTGTCTGTGCAGAAATCAGCTTGTAAAATAAAAAAGTCAGAATGCAGCTCTTCTAGCAGTACCTCTTTTACACACATCAGGTCATTATTGGAATTAAGCTTGTTTGTTTCCATTTGGTTCATGTTTTGAAGTCCCCTGTAGCATCTGCATTTAAATCTAAATTTTAAGGCGGATAATGAAGTAGCTGAAACATTTTCACCGCTTCAGCTACTTAATTTGCGTTAGTTCTTCACAACTGCAGTATGGAACGCCAGGACTGCCATAATGAATTAATTAAATACACCATTAAATAATTAATTAAATGTGGCAATAATTAATTAAAATTGCAATTAATTAATTAAATAAATAGTTATGACACATGTAATTAATTAATTATTGACACATTTAATTAATTATTTATGTATTTCACATTTTAATTAATTATTGACACATTTAATTAATTATTGACACATTTAATTAATTATTTAATGATATATTTATTTATTTCATTTTGGCAGTCCTGGCGCCTGGCTCTCGTCATGAAATAATTTTATCTGTCAGCCTCACCCATCAAACTCAGGGGGCGGGGTTAACGCTGCCCATGCAGCTTCTCTAACATTTGATTGGTTGCCGTGCAAAGTAAGTCAAAACAGGTCGATCCTAGAAAATCGATTGCTTGTGTAGACTTGGGGCAGCCAGTTATCCCAGAATGCAGATCAAATCACAAGCAGCAATGGTGGTGGTGTAGTTTTAAAATACCCCGTTTTTCTGTCACCAGCTACACTTTTAACAGTGTTTTAGCCGCGAATGTCGCGACGTATGTCTGGTCAGGTTGTCAACATAGAACATGTTTGCAAAAGTGCTCAGATGTTTTCAGAGATTTCACTAGCTCTGCTAACAGTTAGCATGCAGAGTGCACCGAGGGGGGTACATTAACCGGTTTGTTTACATATTCCACTCTCCGTGTTCCACATGTTGCATTCGCAGATTCTCATTTTCACCGAACGATCGTCTCTTTCCGCCTGGTCTTGTGTCTCTGTGCTTCTGTAACATAAAGAACGAGCTGACATTTTTCTCACGAAACCAGCGATCAGCTCAACAGACCCTCAGTTTACCTGCATGCATCCTCCTCCTCATCTGTCAGCTGTTTAACACCTGCTGCTAATTCAAGAAACACGCCTAGTTACCTGGTGATAGTCACAGTTTAACTGGGCAGCCGGTGCTCGATATAACGCAATGTCAGCGCATTTTTCTGCACAAGATAAGTAAATATAGTGTTTTCCCCGAGCGCAGAGCTGCTGGAGCTCGTTTCCTTACAGAGCACTTTATAGGCGAACAGCTTTATCAGCGGCTGATGTCCAATCACCGGCACACAGCTTTGAAACCTCAGCTGAGTTTTAGCTCTCAGTGGTTAAACGCTGGACTTCATTCACTCAGGTTCTGTCTGTCGGGTCACGTTTACTTCGCTGTTTTATTTACAACTGAGCAAATCGGTTTGGCTGAGGTTAAAGTTACGTTTCATAACTGCATAGTTTCACAGACGTTTAATGGTTCACTGGCACATGTGTTAGACTGAACTATCATCTAAATATCATCTGTTTTTTAATAGTTATTCAACTGTATTCTAAGCACCAGCTGTCTGTTAGAATGTGATTTTTTTTCTCTCTCTGTTGGCAGAGGTATAAAAATGCGCAGGAAAATCTGACATGCATGGCGAACTTCACCGACGATATTTAGGGAGGAATAAACACACATCAAACATAAATGAACCATTTGTCTGTCTCCATAATTGAGAGAATTTTCTCTTCTTATGTCAACACTCTCTCTCTTTTTTTTTGCTTTTTTTTTGCTTTTTCGGTCATGTTATGTTTACCTGTCAAAGGCTTGCTACAAACTATGAAACACATTGTGCAGACTTCTGGATGTTAGAAGAAAACTAATACTGCTCATGAATGAGACTAAAGGCAGGAAGGTGTCCTTTAAAACTAAACATGTTAATAGGACCTCCCTGTTTATATCATAGTTTATGATATAGCACGTGTATTTCAGTAATAGCCTGCTGAGGCCACTATACGTGCTGGCCTCATATCAAATGTGAAGGCAGACTGAGTCTATGTTTGACGTTTTTTATATCTAATCTTGCTTTTCAAACATTTAAACAGCAGCGAGTCTGCAGCTGAGGGAATACAAACTCAAATTGTCGGAACAGGTTTGCTCGTTTCTTGGATTCATTTGGTGATTTATTAAATCTGTAACTGTTATTCTAATCTGCTGCTGAGTCTCTTACACTTTTCTTTATGCTGTATATTTTCACGTCTCTGGAATAGTTGGCAGTTAGATAGTCAGCTGGGAAACTTTGTGTTAACTCATGGAGCTGAGGATATCGTGGATATGCTGACCTCGCTGCGTGGTGTACAGAGCGAGGTCAGCATGATTAATATTCACAATAAAAATATTAGCCGAACATCATGAAGTCTGTATGTGTTTCATAGTGTCGAACAACCTTTGTACAGTTAAAGCCAGCAGTTACTACATGACGGAAACACCAACGTTATCTCTTTTATGTGTTTATACACAGGTCACGCTGATTACTGAACAAAAACCCAAAGATCAGATGTTAAACAGATTTATTTGCTCTCTCTCCTCCTTAAACATGTTTTTAATGTTAGTTATAATTCAGAATTGGCGACTGAAACACGTAGGACACATAAGAACATCAGGAAATAAAACACCGATAAATATAACCTCAGTAAAAGAAGTCAGCGGGGGTTACTACAGCTGCGCTTTGTCGGTGGGATTGCTTGCGAGGCGAGCGGGTCTATCCCACGCTTTGCCGTGAGACTGGGCAGACATCTCCGAAATCATCGAAGCACTTTTGCAAAGAGGCTGTATCTTGACAAACCGACCAGACACATGAAGATTAAACCACTACATTCTCGGCTAAAAAAATATTAAAACGGTATTTGGTAACACACAAACAGGGTTTTTCAAAGCTCAGTTCTGTTAGCTTCCACATGCCGGTTGTTGTGTGCTAGAAACAATGGCCACCAGGCCAAAGCAATGGTTTTGACTCGATCAGCGTTAACCCCGCCCCCTGAGTTTGATGGGTGAGGCTGACAGATAAAATTATTTCATGATGAGAGCCAGGCGCCAAGACTGCCAAAATGAAATAAATAAATATATCATTAAATAATTAATTAAATGTGTCAATAATTAATTAATTAAATGTGTCAATAATTAATTAAAATGTGAAATACATAAATAATTAATTTAATGTGTCAACAATTAATTAATTACATGTGTCATAACTATTTATTTAATTAATTAATTCCAATTTTAATTAATTATTGCCACATTTAATTAATTATTTAATGGTGTATTTAATTAATTCATTATGGCAGTCCTGGCGTTCCATACTGCAGAAGTATCAAGCGAATTCAGCCTAAACTTTAAAACAAAAAATACCACTAAATCACAGCCTTTCCATTTTACCTCCAGCACTCTGCAATCTTCCACAACGATATCTACTGAAGATTATTAGTTTTTTTTTGAAACCTCTATTTATTGTAGGGGACTGAACACATTTCTTTTTGAGCTTCGGAGAAAAAGAGCAGAACACTTTCACTCCCACAATACAAGAGTTAAAAAGCTGACGCTCCGAGGTGTTTGCAGGCTCCTCAGGGAATAATAAAGCCTTTTGAAACGCTCTCTGAAGTCTTCAGACAATGAGGGCTTTCCTGACAGAGGTGTGAAACAAAATCAAGCTCAGCCACAATCGCAGCAGTTCGGGTGATTTTTATCTGCAAGCCGCTTTGCACCCCAACTACACCCAAGCCCCTCTCCATGCTGCTGCTGCTGTTCTTAAACTTTACATGTACACAAGAAGGACAGGGAGGTCCAAGAACAGAGCCATACCTCCCAAATGTAAAGTACTGAAGACGGGAATAATTATGAATATCCTAGCAGACCTTATCCTAAGGGTGTAAAGACTTACAAAATAATGATAATTAATCAGCTGCAAGCAAAGTATCAAGAGTGTTACAGGACTTTAACAACAGCCTCACATACCTGGGTCGTTTGTGACAGAACCGTTACCATTTTTCACGTCAACAATCCAGGTCGCCTCTTTCCCACCTGGGCCGTCCTTCACTTTAAATGCAAACACTCCGCCAATCTTCTTAACAAGTTGCGCTCCCTCCTGCAACAACAGGGTTTGAGTTCCTTTTAATGAATGATTGCATACAGTAAGTGTAGACAGGCAGCAACAGCCCACACAGTGCAAATTAAATTCTACAGCCATCTATTTGTTATACACACAGCTTGACATGAATAGTTTAGATCATGTTTCGTGGTTTCGCCTGAGAAAACCTCTCAAACTCCATGGTCCTGATGGTGACCAGAATAATACACCACCACATCTGATTGAAATGGCTGTGCAGCTATAATTATTAAGCAGTTTCTGTCGCCTGTAAATCATCTGAATCCTGACAGATTCAGACAGATTCAGATGATTTAACGTGTAAAAGTGTGACAAAGAATACCCTACAGTTTACAGAGAATGTCTGCCTTCTTAACCATATGAGTCCTGGCAGCTAATACAACAGAAATTTATGGAGCAGCTAGCTGAGAAGTTTTGTTCCAGCTCATTAACTTTCTATACTACATGGATTTCACCACAATAAAAATGATCTCTCCAGCACAGATCTGATGCTCTTGAAATCCATGTTGCATTATGGCATGCGTGTTAGCTTAGTTAACACTGAACCGTCAGCTTTCTCAAAAACAACCTAAAGTATTCTGGGAAGAAGTGAGAACATCATTCAGAAGTCTGTTCCTTGAACCCAATGCTTGTAGACGTGGGTGAAACCAAAGTTCCCCGAGAGTAACTGGTTCTCATATTCCACTCATGAGCACTTCTTTTTTAAAAATGTAACATCTGAGGGAGCGAGGGGTCACAGGCAGGACTGAGCAGAATGCTCATCTTTAAGAATATACAACGCTCAGAGAAACTGAACGGAGCACTTTTTAATCACATCAGTTAAACTTGGGGGATATTGATGAGGTCAGTTAAGTAGCACAGTTTTAGCTACTTTGTTTACATCTGCGCTGTTTACATTCCACCAGATGCTAATGCTAAGCTAGCGTTAGCACAATTGAGCAGCAGCATCAATAACAGCCTGGTAGCACACCCGGACAGTGTCTTTATTGCAGCTGGGGATTTTAACCACGCGGACCTGAAATCTGTACTTCACAATTTCCACCGTAATGTGAAGTGTGCTACCAGAGGAGATAGAACGTTGGACCAGGTGTACACCAACATGGCGAATGCGTACAGAGCCCAGGCTTATCCCCACCTGGGTCTGTCAGACCATCTCTCCCTTCTGCTACACCCAATATACACACAAAAGATCAAGAGCACTGGGATTACAACCAAAACCGTGAGAACATGGCCGCAGGACGCTATTCCGATGCTTCAGGACTGTTTCCACTGCACAGACTGGGATGTATTCAAGGTGCAGGACACTGACAATCGTGTCGCATTGGACAGTTACACCTCCACTGTCTTGGACTACATCTGTTTCTGTGTGGACAATGTAACAACTTGGAAACGATTCCGTGTGTTCCCTAATAATCCACCCTGGATGACACACGGAGTTCAACAACTTATTCGAACAAGGAACAACGCTTTCAAATCCGGGGACCAGGAGGCATACAGTGCTGCCAGGGCCAACCTGAGAAGAGGCATCAAGACTGCCAAGCAGCAGCACAGGAGGCGTATCGAGGCCAGGTTTGAGAACAACACAAACCCAAGGCAGGTCTGGGAGGGCATCAGGGCTATCACGGACTACAAAAGAAGAACACCATCACCCTCAGCCGACAGTTCTACTCTGGCTGAGGATCTAAATCTCTTTTATTCCCGTTTTGACAGGGAGAACACCGACCCTGTCCTGTCCCCTCTCCCCTCAACCGACCCTGCTCCGGTCCTGAGCACTCATGAGCTGAGGCGTGTGTTCCGGAGCATTAACACCAGGAAGGCGGCCGGGCCGGATGGAGTGCTGGGCCGGGTGCTAAAAGACTGTGCTGCGGACCTGGCGGACGTCTTCACCTCTATATATAACACCTCGTTGTCCTGTTCACTGGTACCATCCTGTTTCAAAGCAGCAACCATCGTTCCCATCCCAAAACAGTCAAATGTCACATGTCTGAACGATTTCAGACCTGTGGCACTCACCCCCATTCCCGCCAAATGCCTGGAGAGACTGGTCATTAAACACATCAGAGCTGCTTTTCCACCATCCCTGGACTCGCACCAGTTTGCATACAGGGAGAACCGGTCAACCGAGGATGCGATCGCCACAGTGCTGCACACATTACTGAAGCACTTGGAACACAGGAACACCTATGCACGGCTCCTCTTTGTAGACTACAGCTCGGCTTTTAATACCATCCGGCCATACAAACTCCGTCCCAAACGCCACCAACTGGGACTTAACTCCTCTCTGTGCAACTGGATTGTGGACTTCCTCACTAACCGTAGACAGAGTGTCAGAGTGGGTAAGAACACCTCTTCCACCCTTGTGGTCAACACCGGTGCCCCTCAGGGGTGTGTTCTGAGCCCTCTGCTATACACTCTCTTCACCCATGACTGTATTTCCTCCTGCGCGTCCAATCTCATTGTTAAGTTTGCAGATGACACTACAGTGCTCGGACTTATATCCAACAATGATGAGACAAACTATAGGACAGAGGTGCAACAACTAGAGTCATGGTGCCACGACAATAACTTGGTCTTAAACACCAAAAAGACCAAGGAGATCATTGTAGATTTCCGGAAGAGGGGCCATAACAACCATCTGCCTCTCTTCATTGGCAGTGAGGCGGTGGAGAGGGTGAGCAGTTTTAAATTCTTGGGGGTAACTGTGACCGAGGACCTGTCCTGGGGCAACCATATCACCTCAGTTGTACGGAAGGCCCAACAGCGCCTCTACTACCTGAGGAGACTGCGGAGCGCACACATTCCCAGATCTCTGATGTTGAACTTCTACAACTGTGCCATCAGCAGCGTTCTGACGTATGGATTTCTAGTGTGGTTCCCCAGCTGCACCAAGGCCGATCAGCAAGCACTCCAGCGGGTGGTGAAAGAAGCTGGCAGAATTATTGGAACAAGTCTGCCAGAGATCAGTAATATCTTTCCCACTCGCTGTCTGAGGAGGGTGCACAGTATCCTGCGGGACCAACATCACCCTGCGCGCCACCTTTTCCATCTGCTGCCCTCAGGGAGAAGGTACAGGTCTATACAGGCCAGAACATCCAGACTGGCCAACAGCCTGTATCCACAGGCTGTGAGGCTCCTGAACTCTCTGCCCCCCTCTCACGGACAATAACCATATCCAACTTCTTAATAGCAATGAACTGGTCTGCATTGGTGCATCATATCTTTATTCTCTTCCCCCTCCTGCCCCCCCCCTCTTTCTTAAATAGATAACTATCATATCTGATATCATATCTCACAGTACAATAATATTGAATGGGTTGCATTGTTGTATTTTGTCATGTTTCTCAGGTCTTTGTCTGAATTTCTACGAACATTATTGCTAAGGATTGTCTTATTGCATTGGAGTCACACTGGGTTAAATATGTACACTTGGGTTTTAAGGGGTATTTATTATTTTCTTCTTTTTTTTGGGTTGTATGGAAGCCCCAAACGCAATTTCATTGTTCTTGACAATGACAATAAATAAATAAATACTAAATAAATACTATTAATGAATTAACAACTGTTGCACCAGAGGGGCAACAATGAGGTAAACCACTGACATTGGCAGAAGGTTTGCTGAGTCTCCCAGCACAGTCTCAAGATCATGGAAGTGATTCAAGGGGACAGGCAGTTACTCTAGGAGAGCTGGACCAGTATCTGCTCCTTTGTGCTTGGAGGAACAGGATGAACACTGCCAGAGACAAAATTGTCCTGTGCTTTTTTTTTTTTTTTTGAGATGCTGTAATGAAATTTCAGTTAAAATAGACTAGCATGCTGCATTTTCTTCCCACCTTTGATTGTCAGGGTGTCTTTGAATTCAACCCTCTGTAGGTTGATCATTTTCAGTTCCATGTGGCATCCCTTTATTACCCAGTCCATATCAGTATAGATATCCAGCATGATTTCCTTCCCCGTTGAGATCTGGTGTGTTTTCAAAGTGTTCCTTGATTATTTTTTTTTTTGCAGTGAATATCCTCCACATTTAAGAAGATACTGCTGCCATACATCATTACTGTGGAGTGGCTCTCCTCTGAACCAAGACCCAAAGTGTCAGCCAACTCCATGAGCATGTTTTTAGTAAACACATCAACATGAAACAAGCAAAAATAGTTTCTTGTGCAGTGGAAAAAGTCCTTACTGCGATGCACATATATAGAAAATCACAGTTGGGTAGGCGTTCAGGCACCTTTCTCTGCATTGTAACTCAAGCAGGTAATAGCTTTGCTAATGCACACAATTACTGATACCGCCTAATTTCTTCTGTTATGTCATTGCACGATTAAAAGCCTTGAACACCGAGTACAAATTCTTTCAAACCAACATCATCACACACGCTTCACACAAACACACCGTCAGTGTTTAAGATTTTGTATCTTTTTAAACGCATTAATCGCAGCATATCCAAAGCACAGCATGTATCACATGTGTCATACTGCTTTAAATTTGCTCTACAAATTCAGTTTACATTGCCGCAACACTGTATAAATAAACCTTTTTGCAACTATGAGGTCGTGCGTGTGAGTTTCATATCGACAAACTGCGATTTAATTTATAAGAAAAGAAAAAAGAGACCAACGTATGAAACACGTTTCTATTAGAGGTTTGTGGTCATGTTTACATGTCACGCAACTATCAATAACGACAAAGAAGAAAGAAGAAAATCTAATACATGAATGGATTTAACTGGATGCGCACTCATCAAGTCTATAAGAGCAGACACAGAGTGGCTAATTGAAAATATCACAGTGACATGCTGTCACTAATAGGTAACCGCCTGCTGTGACACTACCTACCTGCTGTAGATGTTTTTCAATCTCTTTAAAGACAGGATAAGCTTTAAACCCTTCCAGAACGCTGCCTGAGCTGGTGAGAACTGCACCCACGCGGGACCTGAAGGAAGAAGAAAAAAACTAAACTGATGTATGAGTTAAAGATTTCCTTTAGAACCTGCCTCGGCAAGTTATTCTTTAAGATAAGAAGTGAAAATGCTCCTTGCTGTATGAGAGGTATCCAAGTGAACTAATAACAAATCATTGGCAACTTCCTGCTCACCTCGCCTCCTCTGGAAAACCCATCTTGTAAAGTGCGACAACCACTGCTCCTCCCAAGCCAATGTTGTGCTGCAAGGCCACTTTTGCCCCAGAGACCTGCCTTTGCCCGGCCATCCCTCGGAGCTGCCAGCATAGCTCTGCACACTGGGCCAGACCTGTGAAAAGGCGAGCACATGGTAAACTTAGTAAACGTGGTTAACCAAGTTTACCTCCTAGATCACACGGACTTTTAATTTAAGAAAAATTATTATTTACCCATGTGACATGAAAGTGAAGGTTATTATTATGATTTCTTTTTAAGATGATCTGTTTTAATTATTCTAAAATGAATTTTCATTTTTGTGGGCTTGCAAATTTTTTTATGCCTTTGTGCAACTTAATAATGAACATAAGGATACACTTAAGTATTCAAAAGTATTTACACACAGTAAAATCATCATTAATGTAAAGTATCATAGCTGGGAAGTTATTAAGAAACCCGCACACCCACAGAAAACGAATCCCAAAAGTAACCGTAACAACGTACCATACAAAACTTAACGGGTTCAGGACAAAGAAGCTGTTTCGCTGGATTTTCAAAATATCTACAGGTTGCAGTAACAGGAAGGGAAAAGCTGCAGTCAATATTTATTTTACAATTCTTACTGAGAGGGGTGACAAAATGACTCCTAATCTGTGAACTTGCTCCCTAATCTCACCAGTGGCAGCTCCAGCACCAACCAATGCTACAGCTAAGCATTTCATCCCATCTGCTTAACGAGCTTTCGCATTTCTCCATTATCCCAATGAGCTAAGGAACTTGAGGCTAAAAGACCATGGTGCATCTCTCACATTCTGCGGCACTCGCCTAATTCTTTTTCATGTGGACTTCTGTGAGAGTGTGACTTTGCTTGAGTGCCATTTGGAAAAATTGCCACATGGTTCAAATTGGCACTTTATCAGTGAAGAGCCTGAGGGCATCTTGTCAGATCCATAATTTTCATCCAATGTAAAAAACCTTCACGTTCAAGACTGTTTGTCGTCACGCCCCCTCAAATATGAACTCATCTGCAGTAAATTCCCTCCCAAAAGCTCTTTCATAGTACCAAATTTTCATCAAAAGCCATTTGATTTAATAAAGGATAAAAGGGTGTAGTCATTCACCAAATACTTCGACCTATGAAACAGTGACATCTCAAGGTCACTGGATGAGATGTCTACACATTAAAAACTAAATAAATAAATAAAATATATCACATCCTCCTGAGGTGTAGGTTGCTTCAGGCAATTGGCTGTTAGCATCTCTGCTCACAGTGTTACTGGGGGAAGAGGTCAGAGACTTACAAGCAAGATTTAGAGCAACACCATGGATCAGACAAAGCTTAGCTGAGTAGGGCACTCGCACGCTGGGAGTGTGACCCAGGAGACACAGGGAGTGCTGATGATATGGGCAGGGCGAAGTAATGGAAAAAAATACAAGCAAAACAATTAAGATGATAATTCCAAGATATTTGGTAAATACGGGTGAAGTGATTAATGACGTTCGCACTGTTTGGCCTGGTTATCTGTCCTTAGCGAGTGCATTTTTCCATGTTTGAGTCCATTACAGACGCTGGGCGAGCCAGCTGCACTGTTTGCTCAGTCTTGTCCCCCGACGATTTAAAACGCAGAGAGATTACAGGGGAAGCGTGCCAAAGTCACAGCCGGCTGCTCTCGCACATGCAGGCTTATGATCACTTTTACCCAGTGTCAGTGTAGGTGGCCATTAATGCAAGACACATGCCACCTGGTGGGCACGGTGGAAATCGCTTGTCAAAGTTTTCAAAGTGCATCCAGAGAAAACACTTGTTTGTTGAGCCTGATTTGTGAATACGAAACGCACGTGGCTACGAGACGTTTTTAGTTCAAACTTGTCGTAGCTGCTTTAGATCGGGGTGGGATCTTGTTCACACCATAAACCGTACCGAGACCACCTCCTCCAAAAGGTCTCGGTGTGGTTGTTTTGGTCTGTACCCGAGTGCAATTACTGTGTTAAACCTGTACAAACAAAACACGAAAAAGTGGGAAAACAAACCCGAGTTCGATTTAAACTGACTAAACACCACAGATGTCAAAACGCCCCTTAGATTCTTAAAGGACTGTTTATTTTTACTTTTGTCTGCAAGTAATCTTACAGCAGGTCTTTGTTTTATAAGTAAGATAATCATAAAACAGAGAACATTTAAGCATTTGCTCATTTAAAGGTTTGTTGTTTTGTTATTTACTCCTAGTTTAACCGAGTTGAAGCATTGAGACTAAAACTGCCTTACACACAATAAGAAAACACAAATTAATGAACTATAAAACACGATTGCCCATGCCTTTACGATTCATTTAAGTGGGTAAGTCTACTAACTTAGCACAGTCATCTTTTTGTCTTCGGTTTGCTAAATGGTGTTACAGAGAATGCATATACATAACTTTACTGGTTGTACTGATCAGTCAAAAAAAAAAAAAAAAAAAGCTACATTCAGACACTCACACATCCACTTTGGCTACATCATCTGACTTGTTAATCTTTACACATTTCTAATAAAATGGTTTGCTCCTTGTTTTGTAAAACATGGCACTTTGCTGCAAGCTTACCTGCCCATGTTTGTGACATGCCCATTTTTATGTGAACGTCCTCATAGCTAAACTGATCTACTGAGTTTATAACCATCTTCGTGGATCATGATTTTAAGTAAGTGAAGCTGGATAAAGAAAAGGTATCCTGTTGAACTTGCTTTGTCTTCTAAACCTGCTTTATGGAACATGTTAAACACATTTTCAGGACACCAAACAAGTTATATAACAACAATTAAATGGTCAAAGTAGCTTTTTTTTTTTATTTCATCACTTACAAATGATTTGCATCAAGAGTCAGAGTCTCTTCTTACCTGTGGCACCAAGAGGATGTCCTTTAGAGATGAGGCCACCGCTGGGATTGATCACAAACTTGCCTCCATATGTGTTGTCCCCTCTGTCAATCAGTTCTCCAGCTTTACCTGTAGAAACGGTACATTTAACTTCTTAAAAAGTAATTTATCTGTAGGCGTACAGCCATGTGAGGTAACATGACCTCACTGATACTGCACTACAAGATCATCTGGGCGGTTCAGTAAAGCTGAATTAGCCGACATTAAATTTAGATATAAAAACTTTGGGAATTGTATCAAAATCATTTAAGTTCCTTTGCTGCCAGTATGGTCATTAAACAACACTGCCACCTGCTGCTCAGTCAACGCAAAATACCTTAACATATCACCAGGGACAATTCAGGGGAAACACTGACATAAACTGTGATAGAGGCTCAATGGCTATGGAGAATACATCAAGGTTTGATGAGATGCAGTCTTACCCTCTGGACACAACCCCAAGGCCTCATACGTGATGAGCTCATTGGCTGAGAAGCAGTCGTGCAGCTCGACCACATCAACGTCATTTGGCTTCAGACCAGCGGCCTCGAAACACTTCTTAGCCGCCAGCTGGGACATGTCATACCCCACCTGGAAAGGAAAAGTGTTTGTCACCATCAACCCAATTATTTGTTTGTTGTCACCAGTGTGCGTGTCAATAACTTTCAATTTCAGATTTCTTGCCATTTTAATGCAGCTGTTCTCTTCAAATGTGGACGTCAGGTCGGTCACCATCTCCTGGGCCACAATCTCCACCGCCTGGTTCTGCAGGTGGTATTTCCTGACAAAGGGCTCGCTGGCCAAAACTGCTGCTCCAGCACCATCTGATGTAGGGCTGAGAGGAAAAGAAGACAAGACAAGAAAAAAAGAGGCATAGTTGTCAGAAAGTGAAATGATTATCAGTAACCGATGATAAGAATCTGTACTTCGATCAACACTTGTGTAAGTTTCTTACCAGCACTGCAGGAGCGTAAGAAAGTCAAACACCTTCCTGGATTTCATCACCTGCTCCAGACTGTACTCATCCTGGAACTGGGAGTACCTGCGTGTACAAACACAAATATTTACACCCTCGTTTGAACAAAAAAAGACCAATATGAACGCTGAATGCGGTCAGCTGTGTCTTACGGGTTATTGGTGGAATGTTTGTGGTTTTTCCAGGCAATCTTGGCAAAGTGTTCTGGCTTTGTGCCTAAAGGAGAATCAAAAATACTGCAAACACCGTAGAGAAAATGCAATAATGTAAAATGATGACAACAATGAAGATTTTACAATAACATTCCTACTGTAGTCTGTAGGAATTGCTTTGTTTGGATGATATGTTTACCATATTTCTCCATGTGCTCCCTGCCGGCATTTCCAAACATCTGTGGTGCTGCTGGCGCTGCTGCCATCCCATAGCGGTTGATCATCACCTCCATGTGCTTGTCCATGGGATTTGTCCTATCCATGTACTTTAGAAAAGAAAAAAAATGCAATAACAGACTAAATTTTCCTTCCACATATGGGCTCTCTAGTTCCAGAAGGATATAATTATTTGACATTTTCTTGAAATTTTTAGTCTGTCTCTCCCAGTTTGACCTGATATGGATTTGTAAAGACAGGAAGTGAAATGTAAATCTTTACCCATCGTGCAATGGTAAACAATCCTTTGCAAAATCTTTAGATCCGGGTCTGAATTGACTCCAAAAGTTACAGTATTTAGTCAGCCACCGATTGTGCAAGTTCCCCCACTTAAAATGATGACAGAGGTCAGTAATTTGCACCAGAGGTACACTTCAACTGTGAGAGACAGAATGTGAAAAAGAAATCCATGAATTCACATGGTAGGATTTGTAAAGAATTTATTCGTAAATCAGGGTGGAAAATAAGTATTTGGTCACCTCAAACAAGGAAAATCTCTGGCTCTCACAGACCTGTAACGTCTTCTGTAAGAAGCTTTTCTGTCCCCCACTCGTTACCTGTATGAATGGCACCTGTTTGAACTCATCATCTGTATAAAAGACACCTGTCCACAGCCTCAAACAGTCAGACTCCAAACTCCGCCATGGCCAAGACCAAAGAGCTTTCGAAGGACACCAGGAAAAGTATTGTAGACCTGCACCAGACTGGGAAGAGTGAATCTACAATAGGCAAGCAGCTTGGTGTGAAAAAATCAACTGTGGGAGCAATCATCAGAAAATGGAAGACATACAAGACCACTGATAATCTCCCTCGATCTGGGGCTCCACGCAAGATCTCATCCCGTGGGGTCAAAATGATCATGAGAACGGTGAGCAAAGATCCCAGAACCACACGGGGGGACCTGGTGAATGACCTGCAGAGAGCTGGGACCAAAGTAACAAAGGTCACCATCAGTAACACACTACAACGGCAGGGAATCAAATCCCGCAGTGCCAGACGTGTTCCGCTGCTGAAGCCAGTGCATGTCCAGGCCCGTCTGAAGTTTGCCAGAGAGCACATGGATGATACAGCAGAGGATTGGGAGAATGTCATGTGGTCAGATGAAACCAAAGTAGAACTTTTTGGTATAAACTCAACTCGTCGTGTTTGGAGGAAGAAGAATACTGAGTTGCATCCCAAGAACACCATACCTACTGTGAAGCATGGGGGTGGAAACATCATGCTATGGGGCTGTTTTTCTGCCAAGGGGACAGGACGACTGATCCGTGTTAAGGACAGAATGAATGGGGCCATGTATCGTGAGATTTTGAGCCAAAACCTCCTTCCATCAGTGAGAACTTTGAAGATGAAACGAGGCTGGGTCTTCCAACATGACAATGATCCAAAACACACCGCCCGGGCAACAAAGGAGTGGCTCCGTAAGAAGCATTTGAAAGTCCTGGAGTGGCCTAGCCAGTCTCCAGACCTCAACCCCATAGAAAATCTGTGGCGGGAGTTGAAAGTCCGTGTTGCTCGGCGACAGCCCCAAAACATCACTGCTCTCGAGAAGATCTGCATGGAGGAATGGGCCAAAATACCAGCTACTGTGTGTGCAAACCTGGTAAAGACCTATAGTAAACGTTTGACCTCTGTTATTGCCAACAAAGGTTATGTTACAAAGTATTGAGTTGTATTTTTGTTATTGACCAAATACTTATTTTCCACCCTGATTTACCAATAAATTCTTTACAAATCCTACCATGTGGATTCATGGATTTTTTTTTTCCCCCACATTCTGTCTCTCACAGTTGAAGTGTACCTCTGGTGCAAATCACTGACCTCTGTCATCATTTTAGGTGGGGGAACTTGCACAATCGGTGGCTGACTAAATACTTTTTTGCCCCACTGTAATCACCAAGTTGGGCAGAGCCCCACATCTGGTAATGAGTTAACCAAACTACAAGTAAACCACGTAACGTCCTTGTCCACAGTTATTAGAAGTCAGTAGAAAATGCTAATCTCCACTCTCCACTGTGATTGTACAAAGGAAAACGGTATGAGCAGAAAGAAGGATCGCAGTTGCTGAATTGCAGTCTTTTATTGCCCGATGCTTTTTATCAGCCATTGGACTTTAAGGATTGAAACACAAAACTTGGCAGCCCCCAAAACTGTGGACAAAAAGTCCCCAGAGGCCAAGTCAATAAATGACAGTGACCGAGCTTTACACATGCAAAAACCCAGATAATGCTTTCCTTTTAACAGCTTTCATTCTCAATAAGAAGTTTCTCTGTATTATGTGACCTCAGCTGATTTTTCTCCCCCCTCTCATCCATCTGGTAAAATTTCAGCCAAGTCAAACATGAAAGATTGCAAAATAGCTGTGAGGGCTGACTAGGGGGTAAAAAATGTTAAAACATACAACGTGATCAATTCCTGGATGAATGTGCATACCTTTGCAGACAGAGAGCCCCTCTCCATCTTCTCAAACCCAAGAGCAAGCACACAATCAGAAAGACCTGCAAGAAAACATTAAAGGCAGTGAATAAAACTACTGATTATAGACTGCGCTGAAAAGAATATGCAGGTTTGAGTCGGCTGATTTGATTTTTACGCTGGATCCTCTCCTGATGCAGCCCTAAAGGGCCTCGTCTCTCCACCGGAGACTGAACTGGGGATCTTTCGCTTGTTATACACCATCGAGCCACAGTAACATTTCAATACTTTGAATAACTAGAATCCAAAGAAGCCACGGTTTATCAAGTTTCACCACAGCCTTCAGGTGTTATAGAGCAAACTACCTGCCACTGTTAAAACCTCCTGGCTGACTCACCTCCCTGGACCAGCTGGCGTGCCATGAAGAGAGCAGTGGAACCTGTGGAGCAGTTGTTGTTGACGTTGATAATGGGGATGCCGGTCAGACCCAGGCTGTGGTAAATGGCCCTTTGTCCACATGTGGAGTCACCTGGAATAGAGAGGTAGGATGAGATGCTACTCTTCACTCATTTCACTTTAACTGTGCTGAAAAGTACATGAAAGAGGCTTAACAAAAAAAACAAAAACAAAAAAAACAACAATTTGGAGCATAAAAACAGGAAAAATAAAAAAATTCCCATTTTCACATATACAGCAAAGTAGACAATGTGAATGCACATACTATATTGTTAAAAATATAAATATTTATTCGAGGTTTTACCATAGACGTATCCTACGCAAGCTTGTTCAATGGCAGAATATGGGATTCCTGCATCTGCTAGAGCCCTTTCACCTAAAATAGGATGTAGAGATACAGCAATAAAACTTATTACATGTTTTATAACAGCACAAAAACAATAAATATCAAGATCTGATATCTATGAATGAGTGGATGACCAATAATCTGTAAAGATCAGCACCTGCTTCCTTGGCCATATCAGGATAGTCACCTTCCCGTGCTCCAGGCTTGTCAAACTGCAGCAAACACACACATAAAAAAAACCTCAGGTCAGTGCGACTAAAGAATGATTCAAGATTTTATTTTCAAAAAAGTTTTCTGTAAACATTTTATTAAGTGTGGAGAAGTCTACAGTCACTCTGCTGATGCAACCTAAACATGCACCAGACAGCAAGAATATTAAAACCACTGACAGGTGAATGATACTCATCATCCTGTTAGTATATTTATATATTTGATTTATACATGCCTCCTGCTGCAGGTGTCATGATGTGAACAGACTTAAAGGACAAAGAGCAGATAAAAAAGCTGCGGTGGCATAATTGTAATTAATGTCATTAATGCACAGAGGTTTAAAATGATAGAAAATTATTTGTGTGCACTGTTCAGAGAGCAGAACAGTGCACACAAATAATTGTGTGCATAAACAAATATACCCTTCTCCACCAATATCACTGTGAGGGACATATTTAACTTTTCAGGGACCTGAAAGCATGAGGCTCGTTCAGGTTTGGAGGTAGAAGCAGCTTTTGGAATTAAAGTGTCCACCTTTAGCAGCCGGAGAGAAGACCTTTGGCACAGTTTGTAATGCTGTTGACCATGAACTGTGGACTCCACGTTTAGTCTCAGCGAGTAATGAATACAAACCAGACCTACTGCCATCACACTCACGAAAGCTGGGTAGGTTTTAAATTGTAAACATGAACTACAGCAATTTGACTTTACTTCGGCTAACTTAGCTAGCTAGCCTTTCAAAGTGTACTGACAGCTATGACACAGGGGTTTTTTTTAGACCTTTGGACACAGCATGAGCACAAATAAGCCCGACAGTCCCCAACACCTCGGATTTTGATCCAACTGTCCCAATGAGAGCAGAAAAGTCCCAGCTTAAGGTTTTAGATGGACCGCACTGAAAGAACCGAAATCTTGGTTTAGGTAATCGTGCTAGCCTCTCCGCTACACAGCGCCGTTTCTCGCTGTTTTACAGAGCAGCAGGGTGATAAACTGCTAAAAATAAAGTAAGATTACCTTAGTCATGCCAACTCCTATGACAAATACTCTGTTCTTCTTTCCAGGTGCCATGGTGCTTCTCTGAGTCCACTCACACAAGTGACGTGAAAATCCGTGAACACGGCGTAGTAACTGGGACATAAACGATCTTCAGCGTGGTGGCTCCTGATGTGACCAATGAGAGCCCGCGGTGAGGAACATAAACACGGAGAGAAGCGGGCCTGACAGCAGCGGGTACAGCAAAGATCGTCTATGCACAAGTAGGTGTGTCACTCTGTGGGAATACAATACCATTAGTAATAAATTAGAATAAAGCTCTTAAACATCTAAACAAAAGCGACTTTTCTATAAATATGCGTCCTCAAACATAACGTCTACCAGATTGATAGCACTGCATATATATACAACTACCATGAGGTTTTTTTTTATGGTTAAATATTGGAAGTTTAAGAACTCACAAGCCTGTGTCCCCTGTGATCATTTGACCTTTATCGTTTGCGTTATCTGATTACTTTTTGTAAGGCGTTGTCGGACTAAATTGTTATGCTATGTTGCTATATCGTTATGCCAAAAAGTCATTTCCGATATTTAAACCGTTGTAAATGACTTTCTGGCCTATAGTCCATCAAAAATCCCTCTCATGTTTAATAACAAGTTATTTTGAGCTACATCCTGTCACAAGGTAGAAACTGGAGTTTTTCAACAAACTTATTTTTATATATCCTTTATTTATGCACGATAAAATGTGTCATTGATATTAAATATGTCTTTTTTAAGAGCGATGTGCAGAAACAAATATATCACAATTCTACAGTTATTTTAAGTGGTCAAAAGGGTTATATCAATGCAAAGTCATAACGATGCTTGCAAAAAGGTCTTTTTTTAAATCTTATATTTAACCCCTTTAGAAATCCTGTTGACTACAACCTATTTACAGACATAAGCAAAGATGTTAGACGTAAAAAAACACAAACATCAGTTTTTGACACAAAGCAGCCTTATAGTTAGGTTTTGTTTTACTTTTACATATCTAGATAAGCCACTTTAAGGGTAGCTTTTTATTATTTCAAAAGTATACGCATGTGCAGATATTAAGTAGCAACTGTTCACACTGAACCACGCGTCTACTGTGAGATAAATCCTGACAGGAGAAATTAGTTGGAAGTTTGCAGCACTCTGCAGGTACAGTAAGACCTCTTCAGTGACTGATACTTTCTTTTGATAAATTCACCCACAATGGGTCCTTGTCTCAATCTGTATTGTTTATAAAGTCCAATTTAACACAAGAAAAGGATTTGTATGTTTTCCCGGGAGGAGGCCCCGGGGCAGACCCAGGACACGCTGGAGAGATTCTATCTCTCGGCTGGCCTGGGAACGCCTTGGTGTTCCCCCGGACAAGCTGGAGGAGGTGGCTGGGGAGAGGGAGGTCTGGGCTTCTCTGCTTGGGCTGCTGCCCCCGCGACCCGGCCCCGGATAAGCGGAAGAAAATGGATGGATGGGATGGATGTTTTTCAAGTAGAGTTGCGTCTTAATTTAATTCCCAAGGTTTAACGTTACTTGTCTTTTTATTTAACTCTGAAGTGAGTCATACATAATTATCTCTTAATTACACAAAATGTGTGGAGGACATTTCAAAGTGTATTCTCCATTAGCATCTTTAGCATATTATGTGACATACCTCATACTACACATCGTCAGTCTTGTATTGCTGTTTGAGGAGCAAAAGAAAAGAAAAACCTCAATTCAAAATGTTCATCCTTCATTTTTATTGAGGGACTGAAAAAAAAAACAACCAAAAAAAAAACACCATCCTCTTAGCATGTTGATCAATCCAAGACACGCGTACAACAACCTGTTGCCTTAATCCGCACACCTTAATGTTCATCGTCAACCAAAGCGCCGATCACATCTCCGTGTCGAGGCATTCCCCGTCGCCAGGAATTGGGGCAGAGGAAGTTTTCCTGCAGTGTTCCTCTAAGGCTCAATGCATGGTGATATCAGCACTTGATGAACTGGTGTGTGACCTCATATATCCCCACAGACTCACTAATTTTCTCATCGTAGTCGGTCCAGTCCTGAAATGTTTTTGTTTTTAAAAACATGAGCGAGAGAAAGAACTGTAGGGATTATTTTCAGATAAAGTGCAGTGATTTTCACGAGTTCAGTGAAGATAAATGAAAGAGCGCACTACCACAGGAAATCAATCACATATCAGTGAATTGTATCCTGCTGTGCTAAACAAACAGCTGAAAGTCTGCTTAAGGTCAAGTTTACTTTCTCGCAGTGAGCGATTTAATTTCTCCTGTGCTTACTTTTTCTAGCAGGTTGATTTCAGGAAACGGCGTTCCAGACTCGGCTCCTTCTGCAGCAAAGCCAGCCTGGAGGAGGGTATTACAACAAGTCAAAGTCACGCCATTATCACAGTGTTACCTAGAACACACTACCAGATTGCATAGATAGCATCAGCTTCATTACATAACATAAAAGATAGAGCGAAAGAGGTTCTTGCAGGGTTGAACCCTGACACACTGTCACAGGCAAACAGCACTGGTGTGCTGGACATGTGCTCTACAAAGCAAGCCCAGATTTGGCCGATTACCCTCTCCAAATGTTTATGACATCAAATATTGTAACCTCAACTTTTTTTATTACATTGTTGTTAGGGCTGAACGATTATGGAAAATAATCTAATTGCGATTTTTTTGCCCCAATATTGCGATTGCGATGCGATATGCGATTATTTTTTAAGGTATTTGTCTTCTGTATTATTAAACAAAGACAAGCAATACATCATATAGTATGGCCAATACTATATTACATTAATTTTAAACTGTTCTTTCCTGGAAGACAGACCTCTGTTATGATGACATGAGGTGATGCATGAATTGATGACTGACATTTTTATTTAACTTCTTCAATCACAACAGTATATTTGAACATACACAATAGTTTATTTTTAGCTTACAAACATCTGAGCATAAAGTGCTGACAAGGAACCCTGGTGTAAACATTAAAATGAAAGTCAGTACAATGTGCAGATTGCAGAAATATACATTAAAAAAAATCAGTGGCTTTACCACACTCAGTTTTTCGACATCTGTGAACTACTAGACAGTCATTCAATTAAAAAATAATATTAAATAAATAAAACTAATAAATAAAAAATACACACATCTTACTGATCTCTGTAGTCAGTAACATTACACATAAAGTGCAAACATAATAGCAATTGTATAAACACACACACACAAACACGCCTTTAAAGTTTAAAGGCGTGAAATTGGACGGTCTAGCCTTCTGATTAGCTAATCAGAAGGCTAGTTCTGATTAGCGTCACCGCTGTCTCGGTGGAGTTTAATAAACTCGGCCGTCTGCTTCTTGCTATCTAAAATATAACCAGACACTGGTGTAAATTCTCGACTGTCTCATACTTCTGTTTAATAAGTTTTCTGTTTGACGTTTAGTCAGCTGTGTGAAAACCAAGGAGGAACCCACCCGGGGGATTAATAAAGTTTTATTTTATCTAATCTAATAACTTTAATCTCAGCCAAACCGATTTACTCACGAACAAACAAAACACTGAAAAAAGCCCACCAATAACATTTTTAGGTTGTCTAAGTGACTTATATATTACGTTTAACCCGAGCAGCGAAACTCCGCGGTGATCTGAAAATGATGTGCCGGGAGTTGTGCCGTTCTCGGCCGCATCAGTAACCCTCGAGCTCCCGGCTAGCTGTCGAGCTGGTGGGTAGCAGACGCCTCTGAAAACGTCGAAGCACTTTTGCAAATATGGGATATCTTGATAAACCGAGCAGATATTTGATGTTTACACAACTACTTTCTCGCCTGAAAATATGTTAAAAGTTTATTTTGTGACCCAGAAAGATTAGTATGAGTAATTTTAAAACTTAGTAGCGGCCGCCATTGCTGGAAACTGGAGTTTGGCTGGGCCGCGCTATGAATTCTGGGATATGGTAGTAATTTGGACAGCCTTCGGCGCGTCGCTGTGACGTAATCGGTCTACAAATGCGGCCTCAGGAGGATGCAGCCCATGAATTGTATAATATAATCGCAGTATAATCGCAGCCTTTGCGGTTAGAAAATTGCACTTGATCATGTCGCGATATTATCGCAAATGCGATATATCGTTCAGCCCTAATTGTTGTAATAAACGGGCAAAAAGGTGATCCATCAAAAACCTTTTTTCATACAGGATAAAAATGAACCGACATCAACTAACATCTGGATGACAGTTCTGGTGGAGAGTGGCTCTGGCTTCATGGATGATGACACAATCTGGGTTTTATCTCCTCCAGTTTATATGGACAGTTGTGGAAATAGGACAACAAAGATTCTCACTTGTGGCTGGAAATCAACGGGCTCCAGACCTCGACACTCGAACTGCACCATCGTCTTGAAGGTTTCGCTGTTCTCGGCCTTCAACCCAGCAGACACGACACAACATTAGAGAAAGAGAAACTGAAAAACCTGAGAACTGACCGTGGACGTTTGCTTACATTGTAAGGTGTGATTGTGTCTCCCAGAATATCTGTAAGGAAAAAGTTGACATTTCGTAAGCTTTTAACTCTGCAAATTAAGACAAGATGAGCCGGACGTCATGTCACGGCCTACCGATGGAATTTTCCCTGGAACAGAGTTTACACTTCTGCACCATGCTGGCGCTTCCTCGTCCTCCCTTGAGTGGCACACTCTCCTGTGAAGGCAAACACAAAGTACAGGTGGTATATTATATACGTGCAATTCTATAATAATAATAATAATAATAATAATGTTAAACTGAATAGAAAAATTGCCCTTTCTTCCTTACCACCAGAGTTACATACTGCCATTTATCTGGAATTTCTCCACAGTTTCCACACTTGAGCTAAATTTAAGGCAAAACAAACAAGAAACACATAAATGATCTTTTAAAAAATAATGTTTACATGTTTCATTATTTAGTGAGTATGTGTCAGCATTACACATGGTTAAATTAAGGAAATGATCAAAGATTAGCAGAGAGGAAAAGTGCATGATATTTTATTATGGATGAAAACAGTTTAGCATGTTAGCTTCTCATACCTTCAGGAACCAGCGGAAGTCGTCCCCCAATGGTCTAACATTGGTTACGTTCTCCAGGGTGGCTTTAAACTGCAGTCCAAATTTCTGCCGTGCACAGGACAGAATAGGTGGTTAAAACTAACATAATAACAGCAGAAATTACCCCTGAGACACGCAGCAGCAGTACGTACCACCATCTCGAAGCTTCCCCGCTGACAACTTCCTGGGGCATTCAGGACACCTCGTAAATTTTAACTTCCAAACCACTGACAGCTATTTTAAATTTTGCATTTTTTTCAGTTCATCTCAAAAACAATCATAACATAGAAATAAATAGTCGTTATAGGAATGAATGCACCATGCTTGCAGGTGACTAATAAACTAAAAATAAGTAATCTTTTATTACGTATCTGCTCATTTTGTTGCCTAAATGAGGCATTTCAGCTGTTTCTACTAAAACTTTGCATAAATCTCAATTACAAAATCTTTCGGCTCTGATGGCCGTCAGAATTTCTTCAGAACTATATCAAAAATAATATCAAAGTACATTTTAAATCACCAATGCTAAAGCAGGACGGACGTGCGCCATCTAGCGGATGTACCAAATACAACATGAACTGTTTCTCTGTGAAATGCATTTAAATTGGTAAAATAATCACAAAGCTACAAAAACCGCATCAGTTTATTAACCGTTCAAATATAAATCACCAAACAAATCATTATCAAGTCATCATACAGTACAAATCTTATGGTACAAATTATTAAATTAAGCACATTAAAAAATGGATCCAGCTGTTTGTTTTTTGTTTTTTTATTGTAACCTTTTCATAGTGGAAACTGCAAGTGTGAATACTTACTAGACATTTTAACCTGAGGCATCTTCACAGAGGCATTGTGGTGGATCTTGGTGGTTAATGGCCACACACCTGGGATAAGTGATATTGCTGTACCTGGCATTTCAAATCCATTGGTATCAACCTGAGTATATACATGCCAGCTCGAACTCGACAACTTATTTGTCCATGTGAACGTGAGCAAATTGTAGAAGAGGGAGGAGTATAGAAAAGCAATTCACAGATTTGAACACTTTGCTCACAAACCAAAGTCTGTGCCATTGAAAACACAAGGATCTGTATAAGCTTCAGTCATTACACATGTGAGCCATTTAGACAGGAGAACTAACCCCATAATTAACAGTTGCACTAGACATAGTTATCAGAGCACTCAGTTGAACCCTCAGGCATTTGGCTTCATTGATCTGCTAGTCGTGTTATTCTGCATGTAGCAACTGGTACCGAAAAATAAAAAGAAATTGTGTTACAGGCATACAAAAGGTGCGGACACTACAATACACTTAACACAAACGAGAAAAACCAGGAACTGAATGAAAATTGTTGGAGACACTCCCAAGATTGTCAGTGCAAATCTAGCTAGAGTGCACCTGATTCATCACTTGTCTAACTTGCGTTCCTTTCAGAACACTAAACATGTCATCAGATTCCTCCCCCCGAGGGCTTCAAGTTTTATCAGACATAAGAAAAAAAAAAAGATTCCCCAATTTTATTCATTTACAGCATAAACTTTAACGGAGCAGCAGGGGATACATAAAAAGAAAGGAAGGGGAAAAAAGAGGCAGGGGTGAAATGCATGGGATCAATATTTAACCAATGGTCTCATCGCAACAAGAGCTCATCTTTACCCTCATGACAAAATAAAAATCAAATCCTTACAGTTACAATGAAATAACCAATAACATAAGAGTAGTCATGATATAATAAAAGGCATTTCAATTCTCTTTGCATTTCTTCTTCTTCTTCTCCTCTTTTAAATACAGTGATGCCCACAGGCATTATTTACAACACCCCACACCCCTCTCCCTTCTGTGAAGAGAGGTGTGATGGGGTCAGTGAGGCCGACTGCTTGACTCGGAGGTCCGCCGCTGCCGTGGAGTGCTGTGGCCGTTCGTGCAGCCGTTGTGACGTTTGCTTGGTCCGCCGTTCAGAATGTCTTGGATGTGCTGTACTATCAAGTTGATGGCCACTGAAAGAGGAAATGGAAAGTTTGTTAAAGACCTTGAGATGCTGTGTGGCAGAGGTGTGTTATTTGTATCACTGGGGCCTGTTCTTCGTACCTCGATAAGTAAGTTAGCTGGATTTGATTGTTGACGATTTCGCGTGATCTCGGATCGTTCGGTTCTCCGAAGCTCATCCGGGACTTGCTGTCATAGCAACAGATCCATAAGCGTAAACCTGCTCGGGAGCAGGTTTACTTTATGTAAACAAGATTAGATCGCGGCCACTCAGGTATGTCCGCTTCATGTATACGAAAGCAACAGCGATATTTTACCACTGTTTTACCATAAATAAATATCAATGTAACTAAAGATATTGCAGTACTTGATTCTTTTATTGATTTCATACAGATACATACAGGTCATTTCCTAAAAAAAGGGAAATGTACTATTAATCATTCTATTTCATGTATTTGATTATTTCAGATGTAAGTCATATGTTAGAGTAGTAATAGTAAATTACTTCGTGTAATCAAGATGAGAGACGACGGCTATAAAAGCGAAGGTGGATTTGGGAAGTCTGTCGCAGCCATGTCCTGTCCGTATACGTGAGCCACCCATTGCGGAAGGTGCAAGATTGATAAGGAGAGTTCTCAGAATTCAGCGTATATTGCGGGATAGACAGGATCCTTTAGCTCAGCGCGACAGTGTGCGCATAGAGAGATATCGATTTTCCCGTGAGGGTATTATTTACTTAACCAACTTGTTGACGAGGGGGTGCAGGACCACCACCTGTCTTTTTTTGCTCTGCCCTTTTCTTGGTTGCTGTTATAAACAAACAGATTATTCCAGGGTCTCATTCCAAGAGACTAAAAGCAATATAAGTGATAAATATTACCATTCTGTAGAATATTCTTATATTTCACTTTTACTTGTTCCCATGTTCTAGTGGGTCCTGTCGTGGCTCTAATGTGAAAGAGGATATAATGTAATATAATATAATAAATTTACCCTACTGCCTACTGGTGTTGGCCAGAGGGGCCGATGGCGCGATATGGCAGCCTCGCTTCTGTCAGTCTGCCCCAGGGCAGCTGTGGCTACAACCGTAGCTTGTCTCCACCAGTGTGTGAATGTGAGAGTGAATGAATAGTGGCATTGTAAAGCGCTTTGGGTGCCTTGAAAAGCGCTATATAAATCCAATCCATTATTATTGTTATTATTATTAAATTACTTACGAGTTTAATTTGTCAGCAACTTTCTGCCAGCCCTCTCTCCTTGCTTTTGCAGCCTTTGCAGTGTTCCCTTGCGTTTTAACTAAACTCTGAAACTCCTGAAATCCCTCAATCAAGAGTTCTTGCTCTGCTGCTGAAAAATACCGAGCGCGCTCCTTCGACATTTTCGCTGACCAATCAAAGGGTTGCCGATCAATGTTTCTACTATCGATGCGTAGCCCCTGTTAAGCCACCCAGTGATCTCACATTACTCCATCCAGCTGTACTAATCGTCAACAACAGGTGTGTTCGGAGAACCGGAATAGCAAGCTCAAAGTTAGCGCGATGATTTGATCTTGGATGTAGTAAGCGAGGTACGAAGAACGGACCACTGGAGCGCAAACATGTTTGTTTTGCCTCGCACGGGCAAACTCAAGCACAATCCAAAGGACAAGTTAAACACGTTAGTTATTTGTAGGTTAAGATGTCACGATAATCACTGAGGCCTCACCAAGATTATCTGCTCCTCGTGGAATAATGACATCTGCATACTTCTTCGTCTGGTAGAAATAAGAAATGTTCTTATGATTAAATACAGCAGCTCAAAAACATTATAATATGGAACAATTCTTTATTCTAAACAAGTACAAGCACACAGCACTCTCTAGTGGGCAAATATTTCTTGTTACCAAAAAAATAATTGCCTGTATCAGTGTTAAAACTAGAATGGTGTCAGTCCTGGTTTAGTGTCTCAACAAGACAGGAGCACTCACAGGTAAACAGAACTCCTCGAAGGCCGGCTTCACAAAAGTGATGTACTGACTGAGCACTTGCTCCAGGTCTCTGCCACGTTCACTGATGTCTCTCAGAACTGAAATAGAGACATGTTTTACATTTAGACATGAAAAACAAAAGTACACCAATGTAAAAAAAGAAACAAGAAACAGAAACACAACACACACACACACACACTATGTGATGATAACAGACTGTCCAAATGTACTTTTGAAAACCAAAAGCACTTTAACAGTGCACTTAAGTGACAATCGTTACACTAGTGAGTAGCAACCCAAATCACGCTATACACCTCGACGCGACAGCCGTGTGTCGGGATCTGTGTCAACAAACAGCTTCATCTGGAACAGATCTCTGATTTCCTGCGAGTAGAACATGAGGATGCCCTCAAACAGGACCACATCAGCCGGATACACCATAACAAACTCGTCTTTCCTGGAACACACAGAAAGGTGCCTCTTCTCTGTGAGTGACTGCATTTACACGCGTGTCAAAACAAATTTAAGCATATTACACAATCGAAGTTACACATCAAATGCTTTATTTGTTTAACTGCATAAAGCCTCTGTTGTGCTTCTATGATCACATGATGAATTGTGGCCAAATTAAACAGCATGGTAAACAAAGAGGCACTCACCTGGAATGAGTGACAAAGTCATAAACTGGGATCTGGACAGTTTTCCCCTGAAGGATCTGTCTCAGTGTTTGTATGATCAGCTCGCTGTCAAAGGCATCTGAGGTCAAGAAAGGGAAAACCGAAAAATGCTCAGTTACAATTGGTCACACTTAACCTCCATCACTACAGCTCAATGTGCACCCACAGACACGTGGCACCGCTCCCCGCACGTTTGGTAACCCAGGAATCGCTTTCGTATAACATGTGTTGTGTTCAGTCTGAGCCTGGCAGCAGCTGCCTGAGGACGGCTTGCTGATGGTGCAGATTTAAAATCAGCCCAGAAAGGAAGCGAGGGTGAAAAGCCTGACTCCAAAAATGGACTCCAAAAGTTCTATGTATTGATGCCACTGTTAGGTGTCATTTAACATATTTTATCCTCCAATTGTTTAACCGTAATCCACTTTGGACTGCATGTGCACATGAAAGATGCCATTTAGTTAATACAATAAGCCAGGTAAAATGACCTAGCCACTAAAACCTGTAACATGTAGCAAAGATTTAACGTGCATCATACCTGGATGATCAAAGTTAAACTGGCCCTTGAGTGCCTTGGCTTTCTGCTCAGGAGTCAGCACCTTGTAAAAGCTGTCCTGGCTGAGGATCGCCACCTGCCGCTGATGGTGGTCAATCTTGTTCTGTCCCAGGAGCTCCATGATCTTCTCACACACAGACGACTGTGGAAATGATCAAGAACATGACTGTCAGGAGAGTGCACCAATAGGACTACTGAATACCAGTATCGGCCAAACATCAGCATGCTACATCCCATGTGGGCTAAATATCAACCCACATAGATTAAGATTTTAACCTAGAAATAATCTGGGTGAGTAAACATCCTGCATCACATTTGCAAACTGCTATAGGCAAACTGCCCTGTGGCCAACCTTTTTTGTCCTCACTGACCTCCCAAACTAAAAGAATCTCATGCCCAATGCTGACAGGGCATTCCCCCACTGCCTGAGGCTCTGCTTCCTTTTGTACCCATTACACTGTGCTACAACGAATTTAAACAGCTTCACACCAGAGCTGGAAGCTTGGGTCAACGCCCTCAAATGGGGTAGTTTCTGATAAAATGGACAAACTTTGAATGTACCCTTGAGCCACCCCAGTGACACAGCATCACTTTGAAGCTCTAACTTCTAAGTTTAGCCCTCTTGGAGAAATTCAAAATAAACTTTTTAAATACACTAAAGGGAAGACGTTTTACTTTTAAATATTAAGGGTATGTATATAATTTTATAATTATTTTTTTTAGTATTAATGTTTGTTTTTTTTAAAGAAAAATCATATTCATTATTTTGTTGCCATTACAGGCAGGGGGAGACCTTCAGCAGTAAGGCTAATGAATATGAAACAAAACTGGTATGTCTTCTAAATATACCAAACGCGGAACATGACATCACTCACACCCCGAGCAGCGTCAAACCGGAAACTGACAGGAAAACACTGACATAATGCCAATAACAGATGATACGGTTTAAAGAGCCAGAAAGAGGGCCCAAAGGAGATGAATGTACGACGGGATCACAACAAAGCCGCGAAAAGTAACATTCACCACCAATTTAGTATTGTTTACCTTGACTAACCGTCGCATTTAGCTAGTCTGTTATGTGAACTTTGATCACTGGTTTAATTCAAGGGGAGTTTTTTTCCCCAGCCGCCCACGGTTTAAAAAAAAAAAAAAAAAAACCCTAAAATTCATAACAAAGAAATGTGACGACGTGTTTGGAGAAATAGCCACGTCTGTGTTTAAGAGTCAGCGCCACCGTGTGCGCTGGCAAGTTTAGCTCTGCCCACGCGCGTGCTTCTTTGTGCGAGGCTTTTAATGCAACTCGGTCAAATTAAAATAGAATACAATAAGCTAAGCTAATACTTCTTGAATCGACGTGTGTGTGTATATATATATATAATTTTTTTGTTTTTTTTGTTAAAAAGGCATCTAAGGTTTCACATATTAAGGAGAGATGAGCGACATCTTTTTCCACAGTGATTTCCACAATGGGTTCAGTATATTATTATCCAGTAAGCCACCATGTAGGTTACCGTTATTTAACGTTAGCAGTTATCCCGGGTCAAAGGGGAAAAAATCTGACGTCAAACAACTATCAATTTAACGCTGCTAAAATATTATTCATTTGACAGATATGTGGCTCACACTGTTTACAAACACAGCCCACCTAGCTTAGAGTTAGGTTAGCACTAGCTATTGTCTTAGATCTCCCTGCACTGCTAGCATGTGATGGAATTTATCGTTAGCTCGGGGGCTAACTAAGCTAACATTATTACCATCCATTGTCATTTTAGTTTATCATTATCATTATTATTTCCGTCACAAAAAAGAAGAATATTGGACCAACTAAAGTCAGCGTTCAGCACCACAGACAGAGCACCAGTGCGCTAAACTATTGTGAACTGTCAATCAAGCCTCACTGCTGCGTCGCTGAAGCCACGCGGTCAGCCGGCGAACTCAGCTGCGAGCATCAGCCGTCAATTAACTCAAAATTCTCAACGTGTCACTACGTGAAACCCGTCAAATTAGCTCACTAGAACGCTAACCTTGCCGCTGGCAGTGCCACCGGAGACACCGATGAGGAAAGGTTGCCGAACAACCTGGGTGTTCTCGCCGCGGTCCCCTAAATGTGTCTCACTGTCTCCAGCCATACTTGTAATGTGCTCCTCCAGCCGCTGAGCTGGAACGTCGTTATGATGTAGCTCCTCCCACAACGCTGCCCTTTATTTTAAACAACTGCAATTTTAATTATATATTTTTATTTGCTTGTATTTATTAAGAAAGTTTTACAGCCATGCAATAGTTACTGACGTTTAATTATGTTTAACATATGAGAGTATATTCGTAAAGCCGCTTTAAGTGATCGACAGTGAAACTATCCAATCGTATAGTACGTTCAGACGCCACTGGCCTGTTAGCGCCGATTGGCTTTCGGCTGCAATTTGGCCCGCCCCTTGGTGAATCGTCAGAAAAGTACCGTTGTAATGGCAACTAAACACGATATTCTCAATTGAGTTGAGATTGGACTCTTCGAAAACAAATTAAACGTCTTATAGGTATGTTTTCTCAAAACTTAAATCCAATAATGACATTTTAAAAGTGACAGTAAAGTGAAAGAGTCGTTAGCACATAACTGTTTGGCGGAGTTGCTTGTAATCGAGTCAGACTCCTTTTTAGATTTTCCAGCGTTATCGGTATAGTGACGTTAACCCGCATACTGCATGTTTTACAGTCATCAGTGACACTTGAAGCTACGGGACGAGCTCCAATATGCTCCGGAAACTCGCTAGTCTCCCTCTGCGGCGCCCTGCAGCTGCTCTTCTGGCTGCTGGAGTGAGGTGCATCTCCTCCGGCTCGGTGGAGATCACCCTCCCGCTTAACTTCTGGGCTGGGAAGAGGAGGACAGGCCCTGAGAAATGCAGCAAGGACATTGTTTACGAACCTGCAACCGGTAAAACACACAGCTCGTAAATACTGAAAAAAAAGTACTGACCCTGCCTTATCACCGGACTTTGGCCATTGCTGTGTGAATATGTATGTCTGGTAATCTTTAGTAGGGGAAAATGATTTCAACGTTACTTTCTGAATGATTAAAGTCTTTTTGTCAAATACACCTCTAAACTTGGTAACTAGTTTTTCAATAAAAGTAAACTTTCTACACATGTTGATTGATATACTGTATCCAGTTAGTCACTGCTATAGACCAGCAGTCCTGTATGGACAGTGTTATCTCTGCACAGCTTCATTGGAGCAGAACCAAGACATGAGAGCACATCATTATCAGTTAATGATGCCTGATAGTCAGCCTGCTGCTCCGTGCATTACACATTTTTAGTCCAATTATATTCTGATGCTCTTTGAGGCCCGGTCCCTGTTTTTAATTCAACTCTCTTAACTCCATCTGAGCCAGCACAGAGCCTGCATGCAGTCCTACCCTTTATGCATGGTGCTCTTTATCTAATCACAGTTACCATCACTGAAAATGACATTTCCAGCTCTAAAGTGTAAGCGAGCCACAAAATTCACAGCACAGTTGCCTGTAGCTGCTGTAGGCCGATAATTATTTTTCCTTCACATCAAAGAACGACTGGAATCATAGAGATGACTGTGCCAAATGGAAACTGTGTGCAACCTGTTGTTTTCATGAAAGTCCGCCTACTTGGACGCTTGAGCTATCTTACATTCCATGTTGTAGGCCGTGTCCTGTGCCAGTTGGAGCCTTGTGGTGCTGTGGAGGTGGATCAAGCTGTGAAGGCTGCCAAACTGGCTTTCGGTTATTGGAGCAAAATGTCGGGGATGGAGAGGGCAAGGGTCATGATAGAAGCTGCACATATAATTGAGGTGTTTGTTGTTTATATGTTTTTGTTTTGTTTTTTAGAATGAAGAACAGCTCAACAAAGTTGTTGTTATATCTTGCAAAAGGAAGATCTCATGAGTCATCTAATATATTAGATTGCATATGCCCTGATTTTAATGCACAGAGCAAAAGAGAGGAAATAGCTGAAATGGAGGTGGTCAATAATGGGAAGTCCATCACAGAGGCCCGTCTGGATGTGGACTCTGCCAGACTGTGTATAGAGTACTATGCAGGACTGGCCAGCACTTTAGCAGGTTGGTATAGCTATCGTATATTTTTGCCATATTTATATGGCTTTATAAATGTCACGTCAGCCTTTGTTTTACCTTGTCAATGCTTCTGTTTTCCTTTATCAAGGCCAGCATGTCCAGTTGCCTGGGGGATCCTTTGCATACACTCGCAGAGAGCCGCTGGGAGTCTGTGTTGGCATCGGTGCTTGGAATTATCCCTTTCAGATCGCTGCCTGGAAGTCTGCTCCAGCCCTGGCCTGCGGTATGGGTTTCTTCCACGACCAAAACACCAGTGGCCTTTGTTGGTTTGCTACATTTAAGAAAATCTCTTTAAACTCCTGGAAAATGAATCAGTACATTTTCTTAAGAAGTTAGACTGTTTTAAATGCACTTTAGAACAGCACGCAGCAACACTACATATGAGCGGGCGGAGGGAGGTTTGGGGTCCTCACTCACTCCCGTTCTGTTAACCTTCGGGGCTGGGGGGCTGGGAGAAGGTGCTGGCCGTCAGATTGGGGTCTGGGATGCGGGGTCTCTCTCTCTCTACTGCACATAAGGAGGCGGTCTGCTTTGCTCCACCCCAGAGAGAAGGGTTACATTTCCTTGGTCCGGGTATGGTTTGCCCCTCTGGGGGCAGGGGTACCCGGACCTGGGATATAGAGTATGTTTGGGGAGTGTGAATGTGTGTACAGTGTCTATTTGTGTCTGTCCCCACGTCGGATGAGTGCCGAGTATTTGATTGTGTATATGGGGGTGGGAATGCACGTTTGTGTCTGCGTGCGCCTGTTCATCTGTGTCTATATGTCAGCTTGGGTCTTAGACTCCACCTCTCTGGGAACATCTCAGGCTCTCCGAGGTATGGAGGCCTATCTCCCCTCACCACACTCCCTACCAGTGGCTGATGCCCTCAGACGATGGTGGTTCTTGGTGTCTGGGGCTAGGCGCTCATGTATGTACCGACTCACTCCTGGTGTCCGATTGGCGGGGCCTGGCGCCTGTGGCCCAGCTGGGCCCCTTCCAGGGGGTGGGGTGCCCTCAGGTCTCTGGCATCTGGGCCTGAGGCTCGGTCCTCTCTGGCACAGCTGGCTGCCAGCAGAGCCCACGGGCACGTCACTGCAACCCCCTCTGGCCTTTGCTCCGTGACCTCTCGTTTGGGGCTCTCCTCAGCTCTTCCCAGGAGGGTGGCGCGGTTGCCCCTGTGGTGCTCTTCCTTGGGTCCTCGTACTCTGGGGCCTCTGGATGTCTGGGGCCTGGATCTCCTCCATACCTGCTTCATGCCCTGGGGGACGGGGCTGTGGCTCCCCACACTCCCTAGCAGATCGTTACATGGAGAAACCTTTTGAATACAAGCGTGCTGATCCACACAGGTGTGCACACAGGTGTACACACGGGTGTTCACAAACACAAACTACACCTTTCTTGGCTGCTACCTCAAAGCACATTGTGTACTGTCAATCTTGTGTACTGCACAATAGCATGTAATATTTAGTATCTACTGTTATCTACTATTAGCTAGTTTATTGTGATGGTGGTGTATTTATTATGTTGCTCTGTTTTGTTCGTTTTCTCTTCTGTTTTTTTTTGTTTTGTTTTTTTTATCTCCATACAGGTGATCCAGGTGTTTTGTTTGGTTTTCCTTTTTTTTTTCTTCCCCCCTTTCTCACCGTCTCTTCTCCCCTCTATTTTTCTTTCTCTCCCTCTCTTTCTTTCATTCTCTCTCCCTGTCCTATCCCCCAGTCATGTCTGTCCCGTCTGTAACAACCAAAAATAAAATAAAATAAATACATAATTATAATAAAGGTCAATCAAATGGACCAATATGGCAAGGCCATGATGATCCACTTGGTAAAGTAAATCCGCTTGGCATCTTTCTTGGCCTTCAGACAACAATTCTCACGGCTAAAGATCCAAATGGGACAGGCAAAAAAAAAAAGAAAAAAGAAGTTAGACTGTGGGGTGAGGAAAGGGCATCTGAAGTTAGGATAACTGCACGTTCTAGCAAATGAACAGCAAGACTATGTTTTGTAAGGTCACTTGACATAAACTGCTGCGCTACTAAAACTAAAATGTGGGCGTTACCATCTTTAAATGTCAGCAATTCATTTGAGCACAAAACAGTTCAGAAAATAATTACAGCATTTCACCTTTAGATAGCATTCCACAGAGACTGATACAACTGAATGTGCAGACTTATTAAAAGAATTCAAACAATCCATGTTTTTCTTTGTCATCTTTTCTCCATATTAGGTAACTCCATGGTGTTTAAACCGTCACCGGTGACACCTGTGACAGCAGTCATGCTGGCAGAGATCTACGCCAAAGCCGGAGTTCCAGAGGGGCTCTTCAATGTGGTCCAGGGGGGCCAGGAAACTGGCAGCCTCCTGTGTCAACACCCTGATGTTGCTAAGGTGTCTTTTACTGGTAGTGTGCCCACAGGACAGAAAGTACGTGGTATTTTAGACTTCTTGTGACTAGGACATTTAATAGTAAACAATTGGGATTTGTAAATGTCGTGGTAACGATGCCGACGTCTTCTTTATATGTCCTAATAACTGGATGTTTTTCCATTTGCTTTTGTGCCACAGATCATGGAGATGGCATCTAAGGGGGTCAAACCAGTGACTTTGGAGCTTGGAGGAAAATCTCCACTGCTCATATTTAAGGACAGTGATCTGGAGAACGCTGTGAGGGGAGCTCTCATGGCCAACTTCCTGTCTCAAGGCCAGGTAGTGTATCTTTTTTTTCATATGCTGTTATATTTTACCATCACTCTATGGTTCAGCTTGTGTCTGGTTCACATTGAAGCCTGTTACTTGATAGTGTTGTATATCTGCATCACAGGTGTGCAGCAATGGTACGAGGGTCTTTGTTCAGAAGGATATTCTGCCTGAGTTTGTGAAGGAGGTGGTAAAGAGGACCCAAGAGATCGAAATAGGAGACCCTCTTTTAGAGAGCACCAGAATGGGGGCACTGGTCAGCCACCCACATCTGGATAAAGTCCTGTCTTTTGTTGATCGAGCAAAAAAAGAGGTAAGACTCGTTCAAGGAGTTCTTTTTATTTTGTCAGGTGTACACCAGTAGGATTATGTGCAGGAACTTCAACTTGGATTGCATTGTTACTAGGGCGCTACAGTGTTGTGTGGGGGTGAATCTTATGTCCCATCTGATCCCAAGCTCAGAGGAGGATACTACATGACACCATGCGTATTAGGTAGACCTTCTATAAAATACTCTATTTTTGCATTTTGTTACGGTGCTGGAAACTATCTCCCCCTACTAAATTTAACTGCAACACCACAAGTTTTCTGAAGTCAGTGGATTGAAATCCTTTAATTTTACCCCTTCATAGGTAACTGCACTGATGACATGACCTGTGTGAAGGAGGAGATCTTTGGTCCAGTCATGTCTGTGCTACCCTTTGAGACAGAAGACGAGGTGCTGCAGAGGGCTAATGACACTTCACTGGGTCTGGCTGCAGGTGTTTTCACCAGGTTGGTTTGTTATATGTGCAAATTCTCTTCTTCTTTTTTTTAAACCACATTTAAAGCTACAAACCAACCAGTAATTGAAGTCACTTAATCTGAGTCCCAGTGTATCACATACACATATAACACATACAATTCCCTAATCCCTCAAACAAAGTCATCTACACTCAGTGGGTCCCTTCTTTCCCATGCTTCAGCTCTCCAGCATGTTTCATGTAGTTGTTTGTTCATGTGGTTGTTTTGGCGAAACCTTGCTGACAAACAACCAAAAGATCGCGCATGTCAGCCTCTTATTTTGCTTTGGTGTCTGAATTTATTTATTTTAAATTTGTCTTGATGCATTATCAATTATCCAGGTAAGTAAATCTCCAAAAGTTGATTCTGTTCATGAACAGAATCAACTTTTGGAGATTTTAAATTTGCTTTTATGCGTGTTCTGCAGGGACGTGAGGCGAGCCCATAGAGTGGTTGAACATCTAAAGGCAGGCTCCTGTTTTATCAACAACTACAACATTACTCCTGTGGAGGTGCCTTTTGGGGGTTTCAAAATGTCAGGTACACTCTCGTTTTCAAGCTGGCCAAGAGCTAAATGTGAACGGCATATCATTACTTTGTTTTGTTTTTTTATTAATCAAACTCATAAGTAAGTAACTGAATAACTCAGATCAGTTCTATACCTGGAAAAATGCATCATCTGACAACTACAGTAAGTAAAGTGGGCGTGCATTTGTGACCCTTATGTTCCCCAGGCATAGGGCGGGAGAACGGCCAGGTGACGATCGAGTTTTACTCCCAACTGAAGACTGTGTTTGTGGAGATGGGCGATGTAGACAGCCTCTTCTAGACCACCCAGCCACAGCAAGCCAGAGCTGTGCACTGAGACAGAGACTCTAGATCAGGAAATCTCTCTCAGTCAAGGAAAAACTATCAACTGTTTGTGCTCCAAATAACAACTAACAGTCAAATCATCCACACTTTTTTTCTAATTTACAGGAAAATATAACACATTGTAGGCACTAAAACTGCATTCTGAACCAATTCAATCTAATTCAAGCTCTTAGCTTTGTGATTAAAATCTAAATCTTGACTGATTTTAGCTACTTGAGTGCGAATGAGTTTCATATTGAGTTTCGTGCTTGGTTACCTTTTTTGGCCATTTATGTAAATGAGATGATTCTCAACGTATTTTACGCATTTGCACAACAATGTTTACAATCAAGCTTTATTTTATAAACTATACACATGAAACTATTTTTGTACACTTAAATGAAAACCTGAGTACTTTTATATGAATTATGAATGATATAGCGTGTCGTGTGAAATAAAACTGCAACAGCAATGTCTGGGTAGAGTGAACTATCAAAGGAACCTGTCTAACACATTTGATAATAACATGAATTGTACAATAACGTCATACTAAAATTAACAGGTTGTTCACACGTCTTTTGTCTTGTTGGTTAGATTCTTCTTTTCTTTCTTGCAAGATTTCTGGCAGCTGCAGTCCTCTAAGACAGACAAAAAAGTAAACAGTTGGAAAATTAATAATTATTATTAATTAAGCTCAAATATGTTATTTCTTAGATTTTGTTACAGTCTAGTACCACTGTACCTTTGCCATGGGTCGCCTTGGTTTCTTAAACTGTGCAGACTCTGTTTAGAGGAAAGTCAGCAGTGTAAGTCTTTTGTTCAATTTTATGTTTTGTTTTGTTTTAGGGTGAGGGTTTAAACAGCAGCAGCACATCCAGGGTAGGCGATCAGTTTTCCCAAGAGGAACACATGCGAAAGTGGGACTGTTGTGGAGGGCTGCATCTATTATGTGAACTTAATCCTGCTCAATATAGATTTTATCTGCCTTTCACAACAGCCCAAAGTTCTACAACAGAGTATTTGCGCCACATTAACAAAAAGAATATTATTCACTTTGAGAATAAAGTTGAAATGTGAAGATACAGGCTGTTGTTTCAAGCTAAACAACTCCCACGGCTGCTATACCCGATGCCCAAAAATGCCTTTGTAGTGGAGTTGGTGAAAAAACATTATCAGCTGTCTTACTGTGGCTTATGACACAGCATACGTCCTCTTTAATGCGAGAATGTGTAACCATTGATATCCTTGCATTTCTAACTTGACAGGCATGTCATTTTGCATAAATCCAGACAACTTTTCTGAGTTTGTGTGGTTTTTCCTTTGATCAGATGAGGCTTTCTGCACCATCTCTTCAACGTCCTCATACCCATCAGCACACTGTGTTTATGTGCTAAAAGAGAAATAATTTCCTTGCTGTTAAAACCAGTTCTGAAGTATGATTTCAGTCATTCATCAACACAAGGCATTTCGCAGAGTGTAGCAGCTGTGGCAGACTTGAAACAACAGCTTTAATCAGCTTTGTACTCTCAAAATGAATATTTTTTTCTTAATATAGCCCCCAATACTCCTTTGTACAGTTCTCATGTGGCTTCTTGGGAAATATGGATCACCCAGCCCTGATAGACTCACCGTCTTCAGAAGGCAGATCCTCTCCTTCATATATTTTCTTGGGAGGATTCTGTAACCAAGTGTTTAAGAATATTATGATAAACTGCCTGTTGCATTTGTAAACAGGATTGAGACTGTTATAAAGATATCATCCAGTACTTAAACAGTCCCCTTTCTGTAGCCTACCTTCTCAATTTCCTTCTCTGGAAAAGCCCCCTGAGAAACCTGCTTAGTCTCCCCCAAATGATTTCCTTTCTGAAGTTTCTCCACCCGATCCTGTTCTGCTGACACAGCTATTTTCAAGGTGTGAAAGGGCGTCTCCACCTCACCAACCCTGAAGTTCACGGCCACGCCTTCAAACCACAGACTGTCACATTCGCCCTCCTTGAAACCAGGCGGCTGGTAGTCAGCAGGGGTGACTTTGAAAGAAGAGCACAGTATAATATTTTTAGTTTTTAGTAGGAAAATTCTAGTCTAAAAGACACAAGGATATTCATTAAAAGTAAGTATCCTACTCTCATCATAGTAGTAGAGCTTCATGGTCAGGTAGACGTTGCTGGGGAGGACGTCCAGGTTCTGCATAAGCAGAAAGAGCTTCCTGATGAGAAGCACCAAAGCCTTTTTGGTGTCGTCCATGGTCACTTGCATCTTTATACCGTTGTTCCTATGGTTGCACAGAGGTTATATCAGCTTCAGCCAGTCAGCTGGGTAGGGCTCAGTCTGTGTGGCATGCTTAAACTTATTCCTACCTGAGTATGTCCATCTCTGGTCCCTTTGCACTGTATCTGAATTTGAAGTGGTAGGACTCAATTATCCGCTGCAAAGTAAGACAATGATTCATACGTTTGTTTATCATTTCCGATCAGGCCACATGCTGCTGTAATTTGAATATTCAGTAATTTAACAGAACTTACATTGGGTTCATCAGGATCAGCGCAGACCTGGATTGTAACAATCGTAAGTTTTAGACATGTCTATGTAACCGGGAAATTGTCTCTTTCATGTTACATATACACTTACCCCAATGAACACAAGCTGGAGCTGTCCAGAGAATAACATACAAAATAATAAAATTAACAAAAATATTAACGGCACCGCACATTATTACATATTTCAACAGTTGAACAATAGGCTCGACTTACATATTGTTTCTCTAATGCATCGAAACAGCCCATCAACCTGAACAAAACAAATAAGGACACTTGCAAATATTAACCAGGGTAATAAAACTCTCCTTCTATACATTTTCTTAGCATTAAAGCAGGGATTTTATATTTACCATTTCACAATTTTGGCTGCACCAGGAGTGTTGCAGTTTTCACGCAAGATTTTGATGCAAAAATCTGGCAAAACAACAAAAAGAAAACAGCCTTTTATAGTCAGTGAATAAAAGTAGTAAGACAGAGATTTGTTGGCTTCACATTGATGATTTGAATCTCTGGTAACACCACATCCCAAAAATGCTCTTTAGAGGCCACTGGAATACAGTGAACTCATTGTTATGTACGAGTTTGAAATTATTTGAGTTTTGTGGTAGGAACATACGTCAGAGACTATACTAAAGTAAGCTGTGTCATTTAAATTTAGCACACTTTGAGGGATTTAAGAGGCCCAAACAATAATACAAGGGAGGACGGATCCATGCTTTCATATTGTTGAAGCTAAATTCTGAACCTACCACCTGAAATTATCAGACCAGGAAACGTTTTTAATTGAATAGGTGTATTTTACCTTATGAAGCATCCAGTAAGTGTACATTTTTTCACCGAATACTGATTTTATTAAACTCCTAGCTAGTTTCTCTGAATGTTCACCTTCCAGATATCTGGATCTGTAGGCATCCTCTGGAAAAATACCCCTGAGATAGGTGATAGAGGAGACAGCCACGACCATCATCCTTTTCACAAAGAGTAAAGACTCCTGCGCAGATTTAAAGTCGTTCGGGAATAACTCCGTCCACTTTAAATAAAAGAAAAGAAAGGAGAAAACATATTCACAGTCATATCATGGCCACAAGATGTCGCCATTGACTGCCTTAAACATCTTCCAGCACAGATCCGTTAAACGGGAACTTAGAAATACAAACATTGAGTAAATAACACCTAAAATATGGCATTTTTATGTAGTGAATTCAAACCTCGGCAGTTTCCTCCTTATTTTTCTTCATGCACATCTTCCCAGCTGCCATTTTCTCCTTCTTTCCTTTGGCCGGAGGTTAGCTAGGTGGTACTACTAATCAATAAACGAGCTAGCAAGATAAACAAACAATATTAAATTTCGCCAAAGTATTCTTCTTAACAAAGCTCTTATGCGATTTTGGTTGTTGTTTCGGGAAGCTTATTACCACGGTGAGCAGGTAAGAAAGGAGTTATTAAATAATTAGCCGTGACCAGGCAGGTGTGTGGGGGGGGGAGCGCTAGCAATTTCCCGCCCAAAACATGGCGCATGGCCTGTATTTATACAGCGCTTTACTAGTCCCTAAGGACCCCAAAGCGCTCTACATATCCAGTCATCCACCCATTCACACACACATTCACACACTGGTGATGGCTAGCTACACTGTAGCCACAGCCACCCTGGGGCGCACTGACAGTATTGGTATTGGTCCAGTTACTGACTGTATTGGTCCAGTTTTTCTTAACTTCGTAGGAAAGCAACAAGGTCAGGGAAACTGACCTTACTTTAAAATATAGGAATAAAAAAATTGTTAAACCATAAAAAAAGTTTTTAATTTTTCAAATTCTTCACAAATAATAGGTTTACATAGGTCTATTTCTTCGAGTCAAATACATTAAGACCAGACCAGGGGCGGCAGAACTGGCCTGTAAAGGTTCCAGTCCAACCCACTGGAATGTTCTGGAAAATGTGAAGGAGGACATAGATGTATTTTTAACTGTATTGTTAAAGGTTTTACAGCTGTTATTACTGATAAAGACCTCTCCTGTGGTCATTCATACTATGCTAAAGTAATAAGTGATACACAAACAATTAAAAAAAAACAAAAAAAACCCCCAGAAAATATCCCGTTTGTATGATGTAATTTCACAATGGCTCCTTGCAAGAAAAAAAGACATTTTCTGTGAATTATAAACTACTTTTCTGGGTAAAACTGAGACATACTGTTGAAAATGCAATTATTTTTCTTATATAAAGTGGGGTTAAAAATGTAGTCATAGTGGGTTCACCGTATATAAATGGGCTGTATGTAGCCCACGATGTATGAGTTTGACATCCCCGATGTAGACCAGTAGGCATGGCCATTACAGGCACTTTCTTTTTGCCAGCTTTACATTAACTGGATAAGTATGGTGTAACAATTATAAATAATAATTATATCCTTGTGTCTTTTAGACTAGCAAAAAAAGAATATGTAATAGAGAAGTTCAGTGAATCCAAAACACTTAGCCTAAACATAGCATTGATTTCACTACTTTTTCATCCCTTGACAAATTCAAAGTGTCTGCTGTGAGGTCTGTTGAAAGAAAAAAATAGATTCATTGTTAACTTACACTGGCATTTTCAGTTGTTTGGACAGTTGGTGTTAAAGTTTGTGGATAAACTGTGTTGTAATCAAACAGCTACTATATATTCATAATGTGTGACGTGGGTGTAAGAAAACTGACAATCAAGAAAAAATGCAAACTGTTGTTTGCTTTATTAGAGATCTTCATACATGGACATAATTCAGCATTGGCCTGTTTTTGTTGTTTAACCGTGTGTTATAACTGTTGACTGAGGAAAAAGATGCAATAAATATAAAGGAATCATAGACTCTCTTGTGCTATTGTGTAATTTATAACGTATCTGAGTAAATGTACATCATTCCAAAATATTCTTAATGTGCTTAACAATACCATAAAAAGTCGTGTAAGCGTGATACATAAATACATAATAGGCAGGTGAATTTCTACTTAATTTCAGTGAAATGCTTCAGACAGTTTGGTCCTTTGTATGTAACAAAAATGGGGAATGACATGAGAGAACAAACACACATTTGGTTCTGTCAGACCGTGAAGCATACAGCATACATAATTGCAGTGTTTTAACACAATTACATACTTTGGTCTAAGTGCACTGTTCACGCTACAAACAACAAAACACAAACAGCACATCAACTACAACAGCTGGCTCACTCGTCCACAGGCACAACGGCTTCAGTAAATATTGTTCGAAATGTAATCACAAAATGAAATCTCCTACAGCAGATAGCAGACTCGGGCCATGGGCTTATTACTGCTTGGAGAAGAAATCTTTGCTCTTCTGGACGTCAGGTTTGATGGTGTCATTTCCTGGTTTCCAGCCGGCGGGGCAGACTGAAAAGATAAGACTATAATGAGTCCTGGCTGGTAGATGAAATGCAGGTGTGCAAAAGTGACACACATATTGCACCTTAAAAATAAACCAACTCTGTTCTGCATGCAAAAACAGGCAACTAAAATGACAGTTTGTGAGATCATGATACATTGCGCAGATAAGAGTGCAAACCTTTGAATTTAAATAAGCCTCTGTGGTCTTTGCACTCTCTGCCACACATTATTTCTGAAAAACCATTAGCTAGTTTACATTCAAAAGTTATAATTTGGTAAAAAGCTGATTTTCACTGCAAGTAAATGTGAGCTGTAGAAAGCAGGGCGAGAAAACAGAATTTAAAATCAAGACCCAGAATGCAGACATTACATGGGCACAGCAGAGCACCATACCTTCTCCGTGCTTATCTGTGAACTGAAAGGCTTGAACCAAACGCAAGGTCTCCTCAACAGAGCGTCCAACTGGGAGGTCGTTTATGGTGATCTGTCTCAGGGTGCCCTTGTCGTCAATGATGAATAGACCCCTGTAATAGAGAGAATTATCAGCTCCTAGGTCTCCTTTAAAAATATTAAGACCAGCCCTTTGAGGACTCCACATTATTAGACTCACCTGTAGGCGATGCCCTCATCCTCTTTCAGGACCCCGTAATCTTTGGAGATGGTGCGCCGTGTGTCAGACACCAGGGGGATGTTCATGGCACCCAGACCACCCTGCTTACGCGGTGTGTTGACCCTGCACAGTCACCAAAAGATAGTATGAGGACTTAATAAAAATGAATATGGTCACTGTGAATGTGTAAAATACAAAGCTTTTTAAATACCAAGCGAAATGGGAGAAGTGTGAGTCCACTGAGGCGGCAATGACCTCACATCCAATCTTCCTGAATTCATTGGCAGCATCACTGAAAGCGATTATCTCAGTCGGACAAACAAAGGTGAAATCCAGCGGGTAGAAGAAAAACACGACGTACTTTCCTGTACCAAAGCATTAAAAAAAACACCAATGAGACTAGTGAATGCATCACTTTAATTAATTCTCATCTTTTGTAGTGTAAATGAATCTCTGCTGAATATGCTGCAGGATCACAAAACAATGAATCGCAGAGAGGAGGACCATCAAAGCATGTCAAACAGAAGGTGAGACGCAGGTTGTCCTTTACCTCTATAGTCTGACAGCTTCAGATCGTGGAACTGTCCATCCGGCATCACCGCTTTGGCAGTGAAATCAGGGGCCGGCTTTCCAATTTGTGCATTGCCTGCAGACATCTTGAATCTGATTGGATTACAGAAGAAGAAAGCAGTCGGTGTTACACTGTGCTGTTTCTGTGTGCAAAAGGTCTTCCTTATTTGCAGAACAAGGAAAGGTTTCTGTTATGTGAAACACCCACCAACACTGTTTTTATGTGACTAACACCTCTTCACTAGAATGTATATAGATATATATGTTATTTTTTATGTTGTATGTATGTACCGTCACAAAAAACAAAGTTTACACCGGTTCTCCTCTCCGGCTAAATTACCCAGATGGTGTTTTATCCATCCAAAGGGCGTTTGTGAAAGTAGGAAGGAAAATCAAAATCTAGAAAACAGGATTAAATGAATCCAAGAAGAGAAATTTCAACTACAGGAGAGATTTTTGGAAGTCCAAAGTGAACACTTTGAAGAAATGCACAATTTCTCATGAACAAACAAGACCAACAAATTAAAAATACGCAATACCAGCAGAACATTCAGATTATAAATGAAGGTTGGGGAATAATGTTTGGTCAAGCACGGCAGCAGATTATAAACCTGATGAGAGAAAACAAGAACAACAGCACACAATTAAGAGAAATGTCCTACCAGCTTCAAGAAACAGAAGCTATAGTGGAATCTCATACAGTGGCACTGTAGGAATTAAATAAAACAAGCAGACAAAAAACAAAAGTAAAATTCTCGCCCTTTTTCCAGTTCAGGTTTGGTTTTAAATCCGTATTTGTGTCATTTAACCCACATTAGTTCCTTTACACTTAACCTAGGTTTCTTTAAGTCAATATTAGTCAACTCAGTTCTAAGTTTAGTCCAAATCAAAAACAAAGAATGAGCAGTTCTGAAGGTCGCGCTTCAATGGGAGACGATGGAGGCAACATGGGAGGCTTGGCCACTTGGTTGGTGGCGAGCTTGGAAGGAGCAGGACCTCACAACGGAGCGCACACTGCGGGCACGGACCAAACAGGACCCACCGGCTCAAGCTCAGGTGCTGGCATCCGCTGCCCCGGACCTTTGGGCTCTGGACAGGGTTCAGGACTAGACCATGTGGTGACCTCTGGCTCGGGTTCAGAACCAGGACCAGATGGTGCTGAGACTTCTGGAGCAGCACCAGATTGCTCAGGGTGGGGTGGGTGGGGAACTGGTGACTGAGGCTGATGCTGAAGCCTGACCACTCTCTCCCTGGGGACAGGAACTGGTGAAGGGACAGGCTGGACCCTAATTGCCCCCACTCTGGGAATTGGTCCAGGGACAGGGCAGATAGACAAAGAGGCTGGAGAGTTAGTGGCAGTGATGACAGCCTAAACCCATCAACTGTTATCGTTGGGGAACTGAGCAAAGGAAAGGCAGTAACGCTTGCAGCTTGGATGCTACGAGGCCCTCCTAGAGCCAGGGTACACCAAGCTTCCTCCCTCGTCAACTCACCCAGATAGGATGCCTGTTGCCGATTCTTTACTAAATTTGCTGGGTCCATTCTGTGGTCACGTCATACTGTCAAGAGGTGCTGGAATCCTCAGACAAACGTAAACTCAAAATGCAGCTTTATTAGATAGCAAGGTGGCAGCCTTAGCCTTCTCCTTTACAAGGAGGGGTAGCAGTTCTACTCTGAAACCTTCCCAAATGACTTAACTCCTCACCCTATCGCTAAGGCAGAGTCCATCTGCCTTTTGGAGAAAACTAATTTTGGCTGCTTGTATCGACAATCTCATTCTAATAGTGTTAACAAAAAGATGAGGCCTAGATTAAAAGATCTATGCACCATCTAGTGGTAGAAGGCAGCATAATAATTAGGACAATAATTTACTGCCATTGGATATCGATTAAAATTTTAACAGTTAGATTATAAGACTAGTAAGTCTGGTAGCGACTAGTCACAACAACGACAATTAGTTGCCTAGGCGACAAGTGGCGCACATCCCAAGTATAAAGCTTGCCACAATCAAAGTAGTTACAAATGAATCTTTTAGTCAACCAACCAGCTCAGTTTAAATACACTTATCACTGACAAGGTCCTTTAAACAATGAATGCATTTCTTGATGCATGCTCAATAATCCAAATAAGTAAACCTGAGTGATATGATGTGTGGAGCTTATAACATAGAAATCAGTCAATGAAGTGAAAACAAACCACCTTTTTTTTCCTAACCCTAACTGGCATTAGATGAAGTAGTCCTAAATCTACAACACTAAAAACGCTTTAGTTTCAGCTTCTCCGACAGGAGGATTTGTTGTTTTTCTTTATCCAATGTGATTATAAATAGAGACTGACTAGGCCAGTGTTAATAACCAATATATAACCAGTATGCATAGGTTGTTCAGTATGGGCCAGTAGGAAAGCTTAGAAACCTAACAGATGCTGGAGATAAGTTATGTTAGCACGTTTTCTTTTCTGCAGAGCAAATCTAGCTGTGGTTTCCACTGTCTGTGGCATTTCTACAGTCAGCAGCTGTCTTCTTCTTTTTCTTCTTCCTCTTCTTTTGGCTGCTCCCTTTTAAGTCCTCCTTTTAAGTATATCTACTGTGTATATAGACACAATATTAGCTAATATATTAATACATTCAAAAAAATATATGTAAACACAAAATGCAAACTAAGTAATTTGATTGCACGTAAATCTTCCATGTAATGTGTTACTTAAGTACAATGTAAAACATTACATTTGGGGAAATTTGGTTAAATAAAATGCACTTGATTGGTATGCATTCATTCAGTTTATACCAGGCACATTTCCCTAAAGATTGATTATTGGTATGAATAAACCTTTGATTTAAAATATTTTCATTGCTTTTTACTCAAAATGATTGCTTCATGTTTATGGAGAGCAAAAAAAAGTGCACTTGCACTTTTTATTTATTTATTTAATTTAACCCCCCTCTTTATTAAAGCTCGAATCTATACACACACACACACACACACACACACACACACACACACACACACACACAGACAGATAGATAGATAGATAGATAGATAGATAGATAGATAGATAGATAGATAGATAGATAGATAGATAGATAGATAGAAATCACTGTGAACACAGTGGGATAGAACAATAACATACAAAATTTCAACATTGCAAACCGTTTAACTGTATAAGCTTGTATTATAGTGAAGTGTATAATTTAAGGCGCATGGCAGCTCACCACCTCAGCTCAAACACCTATTATTGGGCGCACAGTACATTAGGTGGCAAAAACATAAAACCGCAAAGCACTTCCACTTCGACTCTAATGTGTTTCCTTATATAAATAGTCACACCTGTTTTCTAACCCTTCTTTTGCCATATAACTTCCATCTTCAGGGATTAACCCACCTGGGTTAGCTGTGTGAGTTTGGTTTGCAGCTGTAGCAAAACTCTCAAATATTTCCTTGACTCTAAAATAAGCCACACACGGGCTCTTTCTTTCGTTCACTGAAACGGAAACAAATTATCAACGAGCCATCCTTTTCTCCGAGTTTCTGAAAGCGATTTTTTTTCACATGTGGGAAAAACCCACTTGTTGAAATATCGCTTCAGCTTCGGCTACACAACTGCAAACTTCACAACCAATAAGAAAAAATGTCATTTTAAGGTTAAGACTCTAAAGAACACAATTACATGTTCGTTAGTGTCACATACCTCACTTTTTTTCTTCACACCACACAGTCACGGCCCACGGAGTGCAGGAGGTAAGAGACTCGGGCTCGGGGGGGAAATTTATAAAACGACTCACATCTCGCGATAACTGCGCTCAGAACGTGAACTGAAGCCACTTCAGTCAGTCCCACAGAATGTGAAGCTTGCGCTTATGTAGCATGACTTTGCATTTTTCCCTCCTTTCCTCATGACTTTTCTGGGAATCCACGCTCTTGTGAAACCCAGAGGAGTAAGAAATAAAGGCTGGACTCCAGGAAATAACCTCAAGATTTTGCGTTTGGCGTTAAAGTTGTTTAATAATCTCAGAGGAGCTAACCCTCTGTGTTTGAACTATCCCCATTCACTGTAATACACTGAATTATTGATGTAAAACTAAAAATATATAAATGAACAGGTATCTAATGGCTGGCACTTCCTTAATCCAGGGGTCATATGAGGTTCCATCATAAGACTCAACCTCTTTCACGATGTGCTGCCAATCCATTGTTATGCACAAGCAGTAAATAATAGTATCATATTACTCTTTCAGCTTCACCTCACTTCTGCTGCCTTTTTTCTCATTACCAGTAATATGCAAAGTAACTTACTAGCTCAAGAAACTAGTGATACTCAACCGATGGAGCATATTTTTTTTCCAATTGTCTGTGGACTCATTTCAATGAGGGCTAAGTTCCTCTTTTTCTTTTAAGTAGAAATAACACTTCCCCTAGAAAACAATAGTAAATATACCTGTTTTATACCAAGTACAATAAATCTGTTCACAATTTAGGTTTCAACTACACATGATGTGTTTTAGAAGCACTTCCTTGAAGTCTGGACTTGCCTTTAAATTATTATTGCAACATCTTATTGCTTCTATCCAGTGAGCTGCCAGAAGGTATTTTTCTTTCTAATTTCCTCATCACTCCCACTAGATTTACTGAATGACTCCGCTGTCTGTATTTTCTGTAATCTTGTGAAGAGGAAGTTGCTACATTTTACTTACATTTCTAAGCAAGTCCATTTAGGTAAAAAAAAAAAAAAAAAAAGAAAAGAAAAGAAAAGAAATGCCCGGTGCTATATGATATGGATAAATAATAAGTAATAAACTATAAATGAACTATTGTGGGTCACCTGTTTGTCTCTCAGGGAGATTAAATAGAAGCTAGAGGCTAATTTTTATTTGAACATGGTGAAGAGGTGCAGCATGGGCAGCATATTAAAATGATTGTTAAGCCAAACCACTTTCTTTCAAACTGCATTTGTCAGAGCCTTTGCAGAGGACGAGTTTTCTGCGTGCCTTTTAACTTAAAGTTTCAGACTCTATGGGACTGTTACTAACACCTAGGAGAGTTACCTGGGGTACCAAGGTGTAATCTAATTACACCAAAGTATTATTGACGTGTGACAGCAAACCTTATGTGTAACAGTTGCTATAATTCAGGAAGAGAAAAAAAACAACAAAAGGGAAGAGAAACCAGTTTCAGGAATCCAGACAGTGGTTAATTTTGAGTTGGGGGGTTTTCAGCTATAGTAGACCTTTTTCAGAGCAGTCATTCTTTTATATGAAAATGCAAAGACAGGTTTTAATTATGACATTAATTCAAACTCTACACCCGAATGATTCAATCTAGTTTTATATTTATATATTTTATTTATTGCACTAAATCACATAAATAGTTGCTTCAAGGCACTTTATATTATAAGGTAAATACTTTACAGTAATACAGACAAAACTCGAGCAATTACACAATCCCCTTTGAGCACGGACTTGGTGGCAGTGGTGAGGAAAAACTCCCTTTCAACAGGAAGAAGCCTCCAGCAGAAGCAGGCTCGGAGAGGGGCCGCCATCTCCCACGACCGGTTGGGAAAGAAGCCCAATCTGTGCTACTGTTAACACCTGTTTACCTATTTATTCATGCCCCAATAGTGTACTGAAAAAAGTGTATTGTGTCCTGTTTGGGAAACCTAAATGAAATAATGTTTTCTCTCACACTAGTGAGTCTAATGCCAGTGCCCTAAACATTTTGGCTAAAACCTTCTGAGTACATATATCATTAAATTCATTTTTAAACTCAGGAAACCAACCACAGTGTGTGTTTTTTCTTCTTCTTTCTATTTTTCAGGTTACGTTAGTTCACCTCAGTCGACCTACAGAGGCTGTTGTCAGTTCAGCCTCTCGCTGTCACCGAGCAGTGTCTTTGCACACTGTTACCATGGAGCTCCATCAAGGGCTAAATAAGAGGGGAGGGCCTACAATAACCTCCTGTTAGAAGCACTGCGGTGGGCTAATGATCAAACACTGCGCTGTGTTCATCTCCTGTCTCACAATATGCCCATAATTAGTACATCTGCTCCCCTAGTGATTCCAAAGCAGCTGGATGTTTGAAGGGCTCTCACACAGCTCTCATCCCAGCTTCATTCAGCCGTGCTGAATAACAAAACAGCTGTAGCAGTCACAGATGTGACGATGGACTGAAAAATGGCTTCAAATGATTGGTGCTTTTAATCCACAATTATTAAATTAGTACAGTTTAGTAAAGCTCATTTAGGGTTATCTGGCTTTATTGGCAGACTTTGAGGAAAGAAAAGCTTTTCTAGTTCTGCTACTTCCAATGACTCAGTATCAGGGCATGGCATTAAAGAAATGCATTGAAAATCATTTGATCTTCCTTAGCGAGTTAGATGAAAAGATTATTAGCTTGTGCGATATGTAGGTGGATTCAGTACTCACTTAGCTTGGCCACCTACAAAGACAGGATACAGGTGGAAACAGAAAGTATTGCTCTGTGTGAACAAAATTCAACCTAGTAGCATCGCTAAAGCTCATAAATGACCACTATAAATCTTTTTGTATGTAATTAAAGTACTTTTTACTATTTTTTAAAACTGAATAATCATATTTCATCCAATATTTTCTTTTGTTTTTGTTTAAAAATATAATGGAATGGAAATCCAAATTCCCCCTTCACCAACATTGTCAGGTATTTAGGGGAGGATGATTTGAAATATATCTGTATGATGCTGATTTGTTGTCAGGTCCAGACTTGTTTTGATGAGGCAGCGGCACACTGGAGTCAGCAGGAGGTGATCATAGGGGAGCTGGAGTATCAGTGCTCCTCACAGCAGGACATGGGAGCAGTGTGTACTGCTGTTTTACATACATGCTGAGTGAAACTAAAACACAGTAATAGCACCATCAAATTCTACTAGATAGGCTATCCTTAAACAGTTACCCTTATACTGAACAACTCTGAGAAACATTAGAAATGAGTAAAAACTTGCATTTTTTGTTGCATTTATGGGTTGAGCAGCAGAGTTGAGTATGTGAGTTTTGCTGTCTGCTTTTGTCTGGTATTGAATTGGATGATTGAAACCAGAAGAAACAACACATATTGGAAAATTTAATCGCTTACTTATTTAACAAGGAGCATCCTCTGTGGTATGTGAAAGACTCATACACAGCTACAAAAGCCTATCACCTGCTGCTAGTCACCAGCTAGGTCCCACAGTGCTGTGGGATGGCGTCCCATTCTTCAAGAGAGTATGTTGGTCACTCTGACACGAAAAGCATGTCAAAGCTGATCCCACAAGCATTCGGTGGGGTTGGCGTGTGTCATCTTGGAGGACATAATTCAGTCCTAGACTGTGGAGATATGGGATTGCTATTGGTTGCAAAATCTCATCTTGACATCTCTCTGCATTGATATCATCTGCAATGTTGACAGTCTGGTTTTTCCAGTAAGGGAGATGCTGCCCCACACCATCACACAGCCTCCACCAAAAGCTGTTACCCTACTGGTGCATCCATCAGCATAGTGTTCTCCACAACATCTCAACACTTTGACCCTACCATCCAACAGCTGTAAGCAGAAACTGGACTCATCAATGAACAGCGCTAATCAGCCACTAATCAGGCACCGAAATGTTAGCATCTGGGTTATCTGAAGCTCAAAACAAGAGCCAATAGAAGAACAAGATTTTTGGCAGATAAAATACCCACACACTCAACCAACAAATGCATTTTCCTTACAAATGTGGCACCACTGATGGGGAAAATAAACAATATTTCCAACAGTACAGGATTTATTGCTAAAAAGCATTGTTACAACAAAGAAATGATCACCTACATTTCTTTACTTTTACTTACATAGTAAAATACTATACCTTTGCAAAATGATCCAATAAATGACTCAATAATGGTACGTTTTATTTCAATCATAGTTTTGGGTTTTTTTTACTGTGATGCCGCTGTCTATTAACTAAGACAAAAAAACATTCACACTAAACAGCAGGTCACAGAAATAACTCTGACCTGATCTAACCATGTAACATTTATGTCACATTTGTGTGGGTAATTTACATATTTGAAGACATTTTCTTCAAAATATCCTATTTATTTAATATTTTGTAATTGTGTTGTTGTTCTTGTTGTTGTTTTAGTGGTGACATTACTAGAAATAAAAAACAAAATGACCAAAGGTTCTTAAAAGTGTTGCAAAACGACCTTAAGATCCCCAGGCAAGCTTTAGGGAACACTTCCTGAAGGTCTCTTAAAGATTAATGGTTGTTGGGACTGTTTCATAGTCAAAGAAGCCAGTGTGTACAATAATAACAGGGCTGCCGGCATCAACGGTACTCATTATAACAGTTTCAATTGTTGTTTTTAGTATTGCACTGGAAGGATTAGCAGTATAATGAATAGGAGTGGTAATACAAGGAGCAGTATAACAATAGCAGCAGAAGTACTTGAGGTAGTAATGCGTGTAACTGTAGCAGCGGTACTTGCAGTCCTCTTGTTAGTACTTTGTACCTTTAAGAATTCTCCCGCGCGGGTCTACAAATAAGGAAAGCGACCGGAAGGAGCAGAGGTATTTCGCGCCAATTTGAAACAACGGAACACAGTCAGTCTGAGCGGCACGAGACACGAGCTGGGACGCGCGCGCCGCCGGGGGTCTTTTTTCTTTTTAAACTGTTCTTTCCCGTCAAAGGTGTGTAGTGGCATCTCTGCTATTTAAACTTAAACGATACAAACTGGTACCAAAGGCCGAGGTACAGTTTGACCTGAGCTGAGAGTCCAGGCAGGGAGCTGAGCTGACCGATTGTTTCTCTCCGTCAGGTGTGGTAAACATGGAGGAGGCCAACAAGCTGATTGGTACCGGCAAGAAGCACTTGGTGATGGGGAAGGTAGTGGAGGCTGTGAGCACCCTGCAGGAGGCCAGCGGCATGCTGTGAGTTACCCTCAAGTCACGCTGGAGTTTCAGTGAGGTTGAACGTGAAATGGTCCCATAAAGTGGCCCTCGTGGTTACTTTTAAAACGCTCACTTGGGCTTCTTAAAACTAAACCGTGTGTTTCACTGTTTACATGATTGAAGAGTTTATAGGTGACAGTGCCTCGTGCAGGCTGATTCTGAGCAGGTGTGCAGATTGGTGCAAATGCAAAACGGCAGCTTTTTTTTTTTTTTTTCTCCCCTCTGGTGTTTGAAAATGAACGTGTTTATGCAAATCACAAACTGCCTGCAGCTGTTCTTTGCATGTGAGCAGAAAGCGGTGACATTAGTTTAGCTTAGTGTTTTTCTTAATTTATATATTTCATTTCCATTAGGTTCTGTTTTATTGTTTAAGCTTAAACCTAGTTGGAATAATTACTCGCTAATCCTTTTTATACGCCTAGTTTTTTAACTCCAGGAATCTTTCTAATTTGTTCTGAAGCAGCACGTGAGCAGTAATGGATGCCTGCTTTTCACTCTAAAATAAATGGTAAATTCTTGTTATAGGGCTAAAGAGTTTGGAGACACAGCGGACGAATGTGGCGAGGCTTTCTTCTGGTATGGCAAAGCTCTCCTGGATTTGGCACGGTAGGTTAATCAGGTTTAAACATGAGAAAGTCCAGCTCTTTAAGAGCGGAGGGGCCGCTCTGACTGCCAGACTTGTTGTAGGATGGAGAACTCGGTCTTGGGTAATGCTCTAGAGGGAGTGCCGGAGGAGGAAGAAGAGAAACCCAAAGACTCCAATGTTGAGAGCACAGACAATGTAGACGGTAAGGGAATAATGTGATATTTGGCTCGTTACAGTTAATCTAAATGTGCACACATCATTCCCAACTGTTCTGCTGTCAACAGAAAAGACCAGAGACGAGCTGAGGGTGCAGGTGTACGACGCCATGGCGGAGAAGAAAACTGAAGACGGGGAGAAGGTTGAAGGGAAGCAGAGTGAGGATCCACAGGAGAAGACTGAAGGAGCCGAGGCTGGTGACAAAAAGGAAAACACAGAAAAGGTAGAGGGGGAGGCTGAAAAGGACAATAAGAATGATGAAAGCAAATCTGAAAGTAAAGATAAGAAGGAAAAGAGTGGGGAGGAAGTGGATGCAAAGGACGACTCTGAACCTGCTGCTAAGGAGAAGGAGGGGGACTCTGCCGCTGCTAAGAAGGAGAAGACTGCTGCTAAAGAAGAGGAGCCAGCTGAGAAGATGGACTCTGCTGCTGAAGAGGAAGAAGCAGCTGCTGAGGAGGAAGCAGGTGACCTTTGCTCCTCCTGTCCTGATCCTGGCTTGGTAATGGCAGTGTTAGCTGCTGAAGCATGCAGAGCAGTGTATCTAAACTCATGACATTTGCTTGTAGATGGCGAGGAAGATGAGGAGGAAGGTGGCGACGATGTAGAAATGGAAGGTGATGCAGAGGAGCAGGGTGAAGGAGATGCCACTGGGGAGAAGGTACTGAACAAACAGCTCGCATGTTAAAAAAGGACTCAGCTGACTGTGTGAATTTTGAATTTCATGTTTTCTGTCTGTTCCTCTTTTAGGACAGTGACGATGAGGAGGTGGGTAACCTGCAGCTGGCCTGGGAGATGTTAGAAGTGGCCAAAGTCATCTACAAAAGGTAAAGGAAACACTTCAGAGCCATGATTTTTATCTTATCATTTTGCACCTGCATTTCAAGCTTGTAACCTTTTCCTCTTTGTTCTTATAAAAGGAAAGAGACGAAGGAGGCTCAGCTAATGGCAGCCCAGGCTCATTTGAAACTGGGTGAAGTTTCTGCAGAATCAGGTCTGAACAAATGTGCAGCTTTGCACATAATCATTGTTTTCTCTTTGATGCAATGAGCTTGAGGCTGTGTTGATGGCTCAGTGTTTGCAGCGGTGCTCAGTTTCTGTCAGGACTAAAAGTCTGTGAGCAGCTTGAGATTTCTTTAGTTCGGATTTGTGTACCTAACACTTGGTTGCAACACAGCTAAAAAGTTGCCATTGTGCTGTTTGCCCACTTGGGGGCAGCCTAAATTAGTTGAACCATAAAATGTCTAAGCTTCAACTTTTTGAAATGCTAGTTTTCTGAGTGGATGCTCACATCCACACCCGGTAGTTACAGAACCGGTTTTTTTCGGTCGCATCACCACTTAAAGATCTTTAGCTGATGAAGTCTGTACTGTTCTCAGTTCATTGCCGTGTCCATGCCTGCTGACCCTGAACAGTGGATGAAACTCTGAGAATGCAGAGTTTGTTTTGTTTGTTTTTTTTTTAATACATGTCAGGTGTTGATTTGCTGCTTCTCTTTTTCAGGGAACTATCCACAAGCACTGGAGGATTTCCAGGAGTGCCTGAAGCTGCAGGTGAAGCACCTGGACTCAGACAGCCGCCTGCTGGCAGAGACTCGCTACCAGCTCGGTGTGACCTATAGCCTGAACACGCAGTACAGCGAGGCCATCGAGTCTCTGAAGAGCTCCATCTCTATCATAAAGAACAGGCTTGGTAAGCATCAGCTCTTGGAGTGAAATTAGCTTCCAGAGAATCATCAATGCAATAATTAATACAATTCCAGACAAGCTGCAGGAGATGCTTGACAAAGCCGAAGGTCCAGAGGCTCTGCCAGAGGAGAGGAAGGAGCTGGAGGAGCTCAAAGCTCTGCTGCCAGAGATCCAGGAGAAGGTGGAGGACGCCACTGAAAGCCTGAAGACAGCGAGCGCGGCTGTGAAGGATGCACTGGTGAGTTTGGCATGGAGTTTGATTTAGCTGGAGGACGGTCATCAGAGCACACTGGTTAAAGTGGTGCTATCCACCAAGCATGATGCCTGAATTGTTTTGGTTTTAGTTGTTAAATGGGATTCATAAAATACATGCTCCATGCTGGTGCTTCAGTGACATGTGAAGTTCAGTGTTTCTATTTGTGTTCTGTTGCTACACGTCTTCACAAGTAAACCACTTGGTGAAAAATATTTGGCAACTCGATCCATCATTAGTCACACCTCCCTCTGTAAGGTCCGGTGAACAGCAGGCTTTCGTGAGATGATCACAGCATAGCCGCCATCATTTTGGCATTTGGCTTCTCTTTGAGCTGCATGTGCAATCTGTTTCAGGATGGAGGCTCCACTTCCTCTGCCTGTGATGGTTCCACTGTAAAGAACAGAGACTCTTCTTCCACTTCAGAGGTCAGTTACAAGTTTTCATGGCACACTTTGTGAAACAAACTTAAGCCCAACAGGATTGTAAAAGAAGTGTGATATTTAACTTCCAAACAGATTAAAAGCACATCCACTTCCAATGGCAACACCTCCACAGCTGCAGTCTCTGACATCTCCCACCTGGTCAGAAAGAAGGTGAGGTTTTTTTAACTTGCATTGATGTGGTGTAGCTATAATGGTGAGCCTCATTTTACTGCTGTGTATTGCAGAGGAAACCAGAGGAGAGTCCGGTGAAGGAGGATGTGAAGAAGGGGAAGCAGGACAACAGTCAGCCAGGCGAAACGCTTCTCACTAATGGAGATGCAGGTGAACACGCCAATGATATGGAAGTCGAAAGGTGAGGTGTCATTTCTGTCTGCTGTGCCGTTTACTACTTACAACCTCGAACTTGTCTGAAATCCCGTCATCCTCTGTTTCAGTAAGTGAAGCTGCACTTTGTCTCCGTTCAAGAAGAGATTCACCAGCATAACAAGCTCTTAACTGTCTCTTACACGTTTGCTGTTGTAAATACACGTTTGTTTGTTTGACATTATACTGTAAAATTCAATAAAGATGGTTGTATAAACCTGTGTTAAACCTTCATTACTGGAGCCATGAAAATGTTTTGTTTTCTGGCAGTTGATGAACTGTCCATAAATGTTTGTACTCACCACATAAGTGGCTCCTTTAGTCATACTGGTTCTACAGCATTCTTCAGTCTGACTTACTGTATTTAACCATGTGGTCTGAAGAGAGGATTCAGTGTGCCATGTGAGAGCAAAAGTGCAGTTTAATCAAGAGAATGCAAGAACCTGGGCCTTAGAGCTGATAGCTGAATACACGAACAGGAAAATTTAGCTGTGCAGTAACTGAAAGCCTGCGCTTAGATAAACAAAGGCTCTGTACCAACCTGATTAATATCACTGGTGTTTTTAATTACTAAAAACTTCTGATGCTATTTATGCTTTACAGCTTCCAATACTTCTCCTGGCTTAGTTCTACGTAGGGTGGCTCAAAATTTCTGCAGTCATAAATTTTTGACAAGACTCCTGACGTCCCTGGCTGAAATGCAGCCCCAAACCATGACACACCCTCCACTGTTTTACAGACGGCTGTAGACACCCACTGCCTTACCTCCCTCCTGGTCTCCTATACAAACTGATAATTTGAATGAAAATGTTCAAAATTAAATTCATCACTCCATAAAATTGTTGCCACTGACTTTTAATCCAGTTCTTATATATTTGTAAAATTTGGCATACCTCATCCTTTTGTTTCCCTCCCTTAAAAATGGCTTCTTGACAGCAACACCTGATCTTGATGAGCATTGTCATGTTTTTGTTGCATTATCTTATGTCTTAAGGACATGACTGTAGATCATGTTCAATGAGAGTTAAAAGCTCATTGAGAATAGTGTATGAAGATGTTCTGACTTGATGCAGCTGATTAGATGGTTTGTAATGATTTGTATAAACCACACGACTGGTCACACTTGGTTGTTTCATTGAACAGCAATGTATAGCAGTCTTTTCTAGCTCTTCCCCCTGTGAGGTAAACAATAACGGGAAGACAGACATATAGGAGAAGACATCTTCATTTGCCAGAGAAGAAGAGGTACACATGCAGCTAATTATAGTAATAGCAATAATCACTATGGCTAATTAAAATGCCTGGGCCCTTTATCGTGCACGCTGGCTCACTGGGACACTGAAATGTGAATGAAAATATGAAGCCATTCTCAGTGTTATATAACCGTGGTGCTTTCCCTGCTAACAAAACAAAGCACTGAAGAAAATAAAAGCTCAAACTGAAGTGTCAAAGACATGTAGACATGTCAAAGCTATACATTAGTTCTGAAGGCCAACAAAATCTCAGCATATTATCAGCAACGTTTTGGAAATCATGATGATTAAAGCTGCAGAAGAGAGAAATCTAGAAAAATAAACATCCCTCCTCCTGCAGCTTCCCCCGCTCTCTATTCTAATCCCATCTATGTGGGCTGAAAAAACACAATACTTTAAATTTAAATACTGCATTATCCCACCACTTCTTACTTCCTGTGAGAACAACTTTTTTTTCCATGACTCACCGGATCTCAGCCACAAGTCTGTGAATCTCCCGACATGAACTTAAGCCCAGCCCACAGGACGTGCAGGAATCTCGCTCCCTCTCACACTGAATTTACATCTGCTGCAAGGTTATTAATGTTTTTGTTTCAGATGTAGCCACAGACCTGCTGCTCACAATGTGGGTCACAAAAACAAGTCTGCTTACACATTTCATCCCAAAATTAAAGCACAGCCTCTCAAAGCATTACATATGTGGGAAACTGGAACTTTTCTATAACAAAAATGTTTCAGTGTTGCATTTACTGATCTACAGCTGTTTTTCTGCTACTCTGTCCTTCAAGAAACAACAATCGTCCTACAGGAAATACTGGCATCATTTGGACTCCATCTACAAATAGTCACATGATGTGTGGACTTAAAAACACCACAGTAGCCAGATTCATATTGAAACATATCAGCTTGTCAGGAACCAATTTTTATTAATATCATTAATAATGTGTCATCAGCATCATCAATGAAATGAGTTAGTCTGTTTAAAGCAGAATCAAGTGTGCATTCATTGCCCTTCTTTTCTTGATGAACACTTCAGTTCCACAAAGCGAGGAAGAAAAAGGAAGGGGAGGAGACGGAGGGTTTGTGGGTGTGTGTGTGTGTGTGGAAAATCGGTCAAAAGAGGGCAGGGACTGCAGTGAAGGAGGAAACGCAGGGAAAACGACGTCTGGCAGAGCAGGAATCTCCCCCTTCACTGGGATATGATTGGTTTTTCCCTTGTGCAAGAACAACAAAAACAAAAAAACAAAATCAAAAAAGAAAGATCTTCAGAATGGTGCTCTAAAAAACAAAGATGACAGAGGAAAAGGGGAATTGCTTGCTGGGATGTGGTGTTGGCTGTTGATGTGTTGTTGGTATTTTTTCTTCTTCTTCTTTTTGTTCCATAAAGCCACGTTAGGATTTGATGCAGTCGTCGTCATCAGAGGTCTGGCTGCTGCTACTGGTTTCGGACTCGGAGCCCTCCTCGACGTGTGCCTCCGCCACACTCCTCCAGGGGGTGAAGTGGAGGGTCACACCCCGTGTCCTCGGGAGAACCCCATTCCTTTGAATGCCGTTCCTCTTCAGCTGGTCAAAACACAATCACGTCGTTTAATGTGTGAGACAGACTGAGTTGAGCTAGACGTAAGCAGAGTCAGCGTTTCCTCTGAGAGCTCACCTGTTCAGTTTTAGTCTGGAACTCTCTCAGCTCGTCCTCTGTCAGAGGCAGGAAGTTGTCATCATTTTCTGGGTACTCCTGCCAGCCCATGGCCTTCAGCAACCTAGATAAGCATAGTAATTTTCTGCTTAGCTGTCTGTGTGTTTTGGCCTGTGTGTATATATAAGGCTGTTAGCAGTGTCCTACCTGTGCTCTGCCTCCAGGGAGCTGGACAGGTGTTCGGTGTCTGAGTCACTCAGAGAGTAAGACAGACCATTCTCATGACAGCCTTCCTCGCTGTAGGCTTTGGGCTCTGGGGTGCTGCTTTCACCCTGCAATAATTATTTTCAAGTTTAGCCCCAGCTGTCCTTTATGTGCTGACAAAAAGCTCTTATCCAGCACCATAACATTACATTTCACACATGACTTCTATGTGCAGAGAATGCAGAGGCCATGATCGTGTTCCACATTCAGCAGCACATTCTCTTAAAGTGTATCTATTATGCTAGTCTCTAGCTCTACATTTTGATTGAGGTTTTAAATGATCTACAGTTAGGACCTGTGCAGGTCCCCTTCCCTAATAATCCCTTCATGTGATTGGCTGCCTATTGCCTGGCTTCTATAAACAACCCACGAGCTGTGAGGCACACTTCCTCGTATAAGGAACCATGACCATATACGGAATTTCATGCAGCTTGACACAAGCACAGAAGAGACGTAAAAAGAAGAAGCAGTGTGATGAATTTTGCTCTGGCCCTGTGTTTAGCTTAATGGGTCCCTTTTAATACTTTGGGGGGGAAAAAAACTAAATATCCAAACTGCTGCCTACCTCTCCTGATGTTCCTGGGCTGCTGCTTGTTGTCAGCTCTCCAGTGCCTTCGTCCTTCAGAGCTCTCAGGAACTCGCTCTTACGGTCTGGACCGCGACGCATCAACTTCAGCCGTGACGGAGCAATATCTATGGGAGGAGTCGTGCTTGAAGGGTGCTGCAGGTGTGAGCCGCAAATAGTCATGAAGTGACAGAAAAGGAGAAATAAAAGTTACTATTATTCTTTTTGTTACCTGAGACATCAGTGCAAGAGATCTAAACTATCTGTTCAACTGATTTCAAAGCATGGCAACAATGACACATCTGTAGTAATGGCAAAGCAAGACCTTCACAAAACTGCTTGCTTTTTATTGGGGTTGCTTCATCCTTCTTCTCACCTCTTTTGTAGTATTGTGCTGTGGTGCACTGACTGGGGTGCTGGGTTTGGCTGCAGAGACGGGGCTGGTGAAGACTGAATCTCGGCCTGGCATGTGAAGACCAGACTTTGTGATCTCTCTACCACTGGATTTCCACTGGGTGCTCTGGAAAAGAGGACATGAGAGTGTTTAAAAACTCTTTTACTGCAGGCTACCATGCACGCTGGCCAGTGCACCGGTGTTATCTCTATTATGCACATTTGCTTGATAAGCAATTCTTCTCTCGGAAATTGAATCAAGCAAGCCGTTAATTAACTCAAAACATCTCGACAGTCATACTTTGGTAGGGGCCACAGCCGGCTTTGGGACCAGGTTCTTGTAGACGCTGGAGCCTGTGATGGGAGCTTTGCTGCCGTTGGTTGGCAGGGCAGCAGCAGTGGCAAACCCTGCAGAGAAGGCTGTGCTGGGATCCTCCTTGGAAATTTTTTTGATAACCAGCATTTTGGACACCATCTGTTTGCCACTCGGTGGATTTTCTGGAACATAATCAAGACAATCAAATTAAATCTTAGAGATGATGGTGCAAGGGAAAAAATCTTTTGTCTTTTTGAGCACAGAAATTGAGTCAGGGCGAAAAGCTTACCCCATACTCCAGCGTGGGGAGCGACTGCTCGTGTCTGAGCCCCAGGCTTTCCAGTTGTTTCAGGGTTGAGCGAAGGCTAAAAATAAAAATAAACAGGTGCCTACATTAAATATGTAATCTTTCAAATTTTGTAATTACAACTTATGTTTAAAGGCAATAATCTGAGTACAGACTATGAGGCATAACACTCATAAATCCTCTTCTGCTTCTATTACAAGGCAAATATTGAAAAGGAGAAAATGGTTCCAGTAGTTATCCCACTGTAATGTAACAGGAAAAACGGAGGTCAACTACTCACAAAGTCCTCCTCCACAAACTTCAGCTTGTCGTCCTTGCTGTCCTTGCGTTCCTCGTTGGGGAATTTGTCCGGGTACGAGGTGCCCTTGCGGGGATGGAAGTTACCATTGCGCTGCCGGTGCCCCCCCTGCCTGTCCCTGTCGCCTCCTCCCCGTTTGGGGTGGCGTCCCTGGTGGTGGTGGCTGTCCTGGGAACCCCGCGGAGCTCCATGCCAGCTGGGGGTTTCCTTCCAACATGAGGCCCCTGCCAGCCCACCGTGCCCTCCTTTAGCCACCCCCGAGTCCACTGAGTCATGTCTCAGAAGCAGAGAGGGCTGCTGCCATCCATCACCTCCAGAGAGAGACACATACAGTGGAAATAATGACTGTCTGACAAGCAATACCAATGAAATGTGACTTTGACAGCAAGGGTTTCCTCACAACCTTCACAAATAACATCTGAATGCCTTGAATCTTTAACACTATTTCTCTGTGACAGTAATAACCTCTGATGACTCACACTGTGTGCATGTATTTGGTATAAGCAGAGAATGGAGGGACGGCAAAGAAGAAACGCAGAAACTTTTTCCTGGGTGAAGAAATGATTCACCCAGGAAAACAACATCACAGAAAACTGAGATGAAACAGCTGAATAGGAATGTGAGACTCCACACCATCACTGAGATTCACAGAGAAGGTGAACCATCATTATAAAACTGGCATCACACCACATTTATTCTTAGTTCACACAAACGACTGGATGACAGCAGTAAGAGGGGACTGTACAAAAACAGATTTGCAGGGTGGAGGACACCAAATAACAGCCATATTCTACAGAGAAAGCAGAGAGGTGTGTGCGTGCGTGCGAGGGACGATACGGCACCAGCACCACCCATTTACAGCACTGTTATGACACCACTGCCTTCAACACTATAATCCAAGCACATCATATCATTATCCAAGATGGAGACCCAAACTGGATGCTCTTACATCAGAAGTTTATTTCCTGCTTAGATCTTCAGCTACACAAAATGCAAGACTCCAACTCTAGATCTTAAAAACTGGAACAAAAGAATCTAATTCATCTTTCTTTGAGTCTCCATAAAACCCTAACTGTCGATCACTGAGAACATAAAACAAGTAGTCAACGTCACTATCTTTATAATCGCACCTTAGCAGTTTTGAATACAACCCCCCCCCCCCAAAAAAAAAAAAACAATGTAGGTGGCAGCTGACTTAAATCTAAGGATGATTTTAAAGCCTTGACAGACACCTCCACTCCTCCTACATGGGTGTGTCAGCTTAAGAAGTCTGATTAGACTTCTTCTGCAGGCTGTGCTGACAGGTACAAAGTGCACTTGACTGATATCTCCCCCATTTCCTTATTGGTTGTCTTATACTGTCCTACTCACTCTTCATTCACAGCTAGCCGATTTTTTTTTTCTTAAGGGAATGTCCAACATGGCTTCATTCAGCTTTCACCTGACTAGATGTCTAAATCAGAGGGATTCAACCAAGACCCAATTCACCTAAAACTGTCAGACAACAGAAGTCATTACTGCTCATTAGATCATTGTTTTCATTTAATGACTGACCAGTTAAAAAACCCCAATGATAAACAGCCTAGCCAAGTTTTCCACATTCATAGAATTCCTTCAGTCTACTATTGTTATGTTGTAAATTAATATTTACAGATCACAACAGAAAGGTACAAAACTTTCAAATCTAGAATATTTGTAACTAAAAATTAAATCATACATAATTGTCCAGATCTAAAAATAATTTAAATTTCCACCCATTTAAAAAAAAGAAGAAAAAAAAGAAGAAGAAAAAAAGCATTTTTTGTAGAATTTGAGTCATGGCTTTACTGCAAACACTTGGCCACTGGGCAAGACTATACCTTTTAATGAGCCAGTACTGGCCCCCAGGCTTCATGTTTGACACTCCTGAGATTAACATGTACTGTAACTTATTAACAAAAAACTACAACAGTAACACAGTGTGTAAAGACCCAGAGGTTGTGTTTTAGCTACAGCTACACAAGATTGTAAGTGAGCTGTTTATACAGTGTGGCAATGCATTTAATTGGAACAGTGTGATATCTGAAAAAGGTATGACTATGTCATGCATTTTTCTCTCTTCAAAGCCATTCCTGAAAGAAAATACATCATATCTGTACAGTACAATATCCTGTTGTTATACTGTTCATTTTTTAAGCGTTTGTATTGTATAACAAACTGCAGAGGACCAGATCAGCCTGGAATCTGATGTGTGCAGAAATGGGAGAAGCATACGTCCCAGTACATTTGCATAAAGTCAGAGGGAAAGCAGAGGAGGAACACAGCAGAGAGTACTCAGGTTAAAATGTGCTGCATGATATGAAAGGCTTTAAACCACCTCTCTGCAACCTTTTTATTCTTACTGAGAAGTTTAAATACAAAAATGAATAGTAGGCTCCATTCACACTTCCCCTCATGCAGTAAAGCCCCCAGATAATAACAACAGGTTGAACTGTTACCTGTCGGAGGACGCAGGGAGCCATTGTTGAAAAAACCATCAGAAGAGTTGTGGCGGCGGCGGCTCACGGCAGTTCTGGCATCTTTGTGGGGTGGGAGATCACCTTGTTTCTCAAGGTTGGCAGCAGGGGACTGGAGGAGGAGAGAAAGAGAACAGTGTTAATCAAAGCTAATACGTAACAATGCCCAGAGAAAGTGGACAATAACGTAACAGGCCACTGCATAACTGTAACTGAAATTAGAGAATTTTTCACTACATTTTCCTACTTTATTCTTGTCCTGGCGAAGAGACTTAGATTAGCTTAATTCCCATCTGTACTTTTTTTTTCTCTCCTTCTCCCTCTAACTATGAGTCAATCTATTCTTGAGGAGCGAAAGTGGAGAAAAAAAAAAGGAAGACAAAAATGAAACTACATAGAATCGTATAAAACTTTGTCATAAGAAATGTGCAAATGAGAAAACCTAAAAAAATCCAAGCAAACACTGCACACCCAGCTCTTGGTGGTAAATCCTGAAGGTTTAATAATACTGACTAAAAGCGCTCCTCTTGATATGAATCATATCCTAGTCATCGGCTGAGGTTCAAAGATCAAATCAGATTGTGTTCTTCAAGCTTCATGGAGGACTTCTCAACTCAGACACACACAAAAAGAAGCTAAGAAAATGTAGCTTCAGCCTGTCTGGCGTATGCTGGCTAATCCCTTGACATAAATGACACCGAGGTGAAGTTGTGTGCAAGGTGGATAATAACTGTCTAGTATCTCGATTTCACAGAGACCAATGAGCTTGGCAACTGATTACACTAAGCTCCAATAAACCGCTCAAACATGTAAACTACATGCTGAAGATGCTGCTTGGTTTTTAGACTTGGGAATTAACCAGCTTATAAATGTTATTCAGTCAGCATTGTTTTCTTGTTGGCCACCACCTACTGCCGAATGGATAACATCACTTGGTTCAACAGTCAGTATTCATATCTCAGACCACCTCTTTAATTCAATGGTTTTGCATGTCCATGACGCTGATACTGTTATCACCGTTACTGCCCTGATACAGGAAAATATTAATTGCGTAGAAGAGGCTCTTACTTGTGCTGTGAAGACACCGAGAGACTAGGGCTGGGCGATATGACCCAAAATTCATATCTCGATATTTTTTAGCTGGATGGAGATATAAGATATATATCTCGATATATATATTTTTTTAAGCCATAAAGTAAGAACAAAAAGAGAGTTCTTAGTCAAAGCTGTGTCCCAGATGTCACACAGGCACTTTTATTAACATACATCACAGATGTACATGAAAAATTACTCAAAATTAAATTATGAGCATTCATTAAATAATCATGCTCCATAAATAAAAGAAAACAAGGTTGTTTTTGTGCTAAACAAAGAGCTCACAATTGTGCAGTCAAAATGTAAACTAAAAGACGCTGAGCGTAATAACAAAGACAGACAGATTTCACAGCTGCTCTGTTCCCAACTTGTACTGTGTGACTGACAGCCTGGAGTTTGAAATCCGCTTCATAACCACGTCTCTTACAGGTGCCATTTATGGTCCTTATACACACACAGTACGGTAATATTACGTTGATGGACAGTACGTATCACTCCGCGAAGCTCTTCGGTAGCCGTAATGCGCCGACAATCCATCAAGCGGTGCAGCTCCGTAGCTTACCAAAGTCGTACTCAAACATTTGTGACAGATTGCTGAGCGCCGTGTACCACATAAAATCGGTTCGCGGCCATCAAGCACAACCAGAATTCATACATAAGGCGCGCTATCAACTTTTGAGAGAATGAAAGGATTTTAGGGTTAGCGCTGTTAGCTCGTTAGCATGTTTAGCTCGTTAGCACGTTGACGCCGTCCAGCCCCACGCATGGGGCGATGCGCAGTAACTCGTTAACGGAGATTTGCCGTGTCCGTCTTGTCGCTGCCTGCACGTGAAGCGATGGGGTAGGAGGGGGAGTTGTCTTCAGTGAAGGCGAGGCGGAGTAACGTTGCGTAGAGACAAAAGTGGACGAAAGAGAGGCAAACTTGCGGCTCCACAACTATAATTATAACGTAACATAGACTATATCGATATAAACGATATTGTCACATCTTATATCTCGTATAAAAAAATATCGATATGTTTTAAAAACTCGATATATCGCCCAGCTCTACGAGAGACCACATCACATATTACTTAATGTGAGATATGACACGGGCTACTTCTATTTACACATCTAACATAACTGTTAGACAGCTGACTAGGCATCAATGTTGACCCGAAAAGGGATTTAAAGTGGCCTTATATGCCAGTCAGCAAAATTCAGGGGTAAAAATTTAATCAGCCTACAAAAAAAAAAAAAAAAAAAAATGACAGGCTGAAGAATAGAGTGGTAACAAAACACATTTGGTCATCACAAATTTCACTCAAGCAGCATGTGTTGCTATTCTGAAGACCTAGAACCAGTCCCTCCAGGAATCTGACTCCTCACCAGGACATTAAACATCAAACATGGCAAAAGTTTAAAATAAAATGAGATCAGTGAATGTAGGAGCAACACCTGTGAATCAAGAACATAGGTTTCGGAGTTTTCTATTAACTCTTTACTGACTGACTCTGGATTGATGTCAATGACAGCAGTCGCCCCTCGTGGTCATAATGGTTTTATCATTTCCACATCCACAGGTATGCAACAGTCCTACTGGCTTTGAGTGAACTTATTTTTATCATCAGACAGTGAGTGTGAGGCTCGGCACAGACATCCACTGCTACACTACGCTACAATGCACCAACTGCACGTGCACCTTTCGGGCAGACTTCGAGAGGACTTTGAATAAAACTGCCTGAATCTTCAACAGAGCAGAGTCCCCGTTTAATACAGTCATCTTAGGGCCACAGCTCTGGCTATGATCACTGAAGCCCCAAAAACCTATTGTTCTGAACTCAGGTGTGCAAGAGGCAGCCAATCAGGAAAAAAAAAAAAAAAGAGTTGGATTAAAGACAGATTAAAGTTGGATTAAAGACAACATGCTGAAGAAAATTTCTATACATATATAGAGGGAAATGTTAGGATAATAGGTCCTCTTTAAAACCTAATGTGGTACCTTTAGTGGTTACTTGAAGTTGAAAAGGTTTTGATGACCCTCTACTGAACCATGTTCTGACTACACTTTCTGTCCCTAAGCACATTTCATTGCTGAGTGCACACACATGCACTCTCATACTCAGGTGCACAAACACTGTTAAAGGTGTTTGAGCATCAGTGAGAGAGACACTTGGAATCTCCGTCTCTCTCTTTCTTTTCTGTTGTGAGCGCATAAAGTACAAACACACACCGATACGTACACCTACCTTGGCAGGCTGGGGTGTGGAGAAGTTAAGCCAGGCAGGGACAAAGTCATGCTGCGCCATTTAGGTCCAGTGTTTCCGGTCAGTGGATCGAGGCATCAAACCTCATGGCCAGGATCTACCAAAAGATTTTTTTTTAAATTCAGTGTGCAACTGAAAGCACAGAAACACGACTCTCTGATGTAGAATTAAATCCCATTTCTCTTTGATTGCATGTCATCCCTTTCATGTGTTTTGTCTAGCATCAGTTATCTAAAGTTAACTGCTTAAAGTTTTTCCACAAGAGAAGCCAAGGAGTCTTATTCTCAGCTGAAAACATGGATGTAAACATCTTGTGCAGAATAATATAGATATTATATTAAATATATAAGTGCTTGGCATGTTTTAATTCAAATAAATAATTAATTCAAATAAAACAAACACACTACACTAGTTAACATCACGCTCATGCATGTTTGTCCTCATCGGCTGGGTGAAACTTTGACATTACCCCAGAGTCTGTGGCTCTGAAGTCCTCTGCCTCCTCTCTCGGTCCGGCTGGGCTCGGTTCCTCCTCAGGCCTGTTGGCACTGATCAGAGTGTGTGCACTGACAGATGGGAGGCAGCACACCAACAACCTCCTCTCCACCTCCGCCAGGACAGCGCAGCCCCTTTCCCCAGAGGCAGATCCCTTCGTCCAGGGTGAAGCACTTGGAGATATGTCAAAAAACTGCAGGAACGATCTGGAATGGCAATCCAGAGAACTGGCCAAACAGGAAGCAGTTTTTGAAGTCCAAAGATAGGAGTCTATGCAGAACAGATTTTCTGTCTTGAACCAGAAACCAGTCAGTTCTAATGCCAGTCTTGTGCAATGAATTCAACTGATTCAAGTCCAAGCAACTTTTTTTCTTCTTTTTTCTCCAGATAGATTGAATTCCTCAATTTATTTGAACCATTTGCTCATAATCTCATGGTAAGACTTGAAACCTGATTAGACTTGATGCTGATTGGCAAAACAAATTGATTGACTAGTGATTTGTCCCAAATGGGAGGAAGAGCCAGGTTATTATTAATATAAAGAAACAGTCTGTGAAAGTCGTCTGCACTGAAGCATGGACAATGGTTTTTGAAGCAGTTCCACTTTGACACCAGGTGCGTGGAGAGAGACAGGTGTTGTCCTGCCACACTGTGTGCCAGTATGTTTTTTGTGTTGACTCACCTTTTACCGAATCATTTTAAGACCTACTCAAACACATTCAGAAAAGAAAAATTAATTGAGAGACAGTCTTTTATTGGCAATGGAGGTCACTGCAAACCACTGCTCACCTCATTAAAATGGTGAAAAGACTGTCTTTGTTTGGAGAAAATAACTCAAAGGTTCAAAGTCACATGACAATGAAGCCAGTGAAGCCCTACGTTACATTGCCGACATAATAAGTTCTCGTTAGTGAAACGGTGAAGATGTTGAATGGTACATCATAATGCTGTTTCTAGCATTATATATTTTACTCCCATCAAATTATTTCAGGTTTTGACTGTAGCAGGAACAGTGTGGACCTCTGGTTTCATAGATATGCAAAATCAAAATTCAAAAGTTGAGATAGCTTTAGCAACAGCCAAACATGTCCAAAAAGAAATCCTCAAGTGATCAACTACTCTTTTTCCTCAGGAGAAAAAAGTGAAAGTTGAAAAGCCGCAACATCCAAAAAAATTGTCAAGTAGGTCTTTCCTTTCCTTTTTGAAAGTGCTTTCCCCCCCTCACACAGGAAGTTTCAGTGGAGATTTCAGATTTTCTTGCTTTATGGTTCACGGGTATTTGCACAGGACCTGCAATAAATTTTAAAAGAGAGAAAAAAAGAGGTTTGCCTTAAAGCTCTGGGGGTCAAAAACACACAAAATACTTAAGAGTTACTTGCCAAATTAACTACACCTTTCACAAAGTGGACCTAGCATGCTTTTCATTGCTACAATAACAGATGTTCATATTAAACTTGGCAAACATTTCAAATAACGAGATCAGGCTGATCTTGCTTTCATAGACGGGTTTTAAACCCATAACAAGGCCATCTCAGGCACACAGCCACACAGTTCTTCTGGCTGTCAGGACAAAAGCCTCATCCATCTGCTGTTCAAACCCTTTGTTTGCAAGGTGAAGAAAATCAGAGATACGCCGGTTTAAAGGAAGGTGATATTAAAAGGGAGAGCAGTTTCACACAAAGGATGACCCGAGGGTTTCACCGAGGCTCAGTGTAAGTCATACAAGTTTTATTTTGATTGTGAATCATGCAAAGCATCTTTGGAAGAGTCCAGGAATAAAAAGTATGGATGTGGAAACAAACATAATAGGTCCAAATTACCTAACAATACAGATTGATATAAGAACCCAGCAGTACATATAACTTTATGAACTTTTGTTCAGCTTGTGTTCAAACTGTTTTTTTTTAAACGGTGCACTGTAGAAGTTAATTATTTCAGATGCTAAAATTTTAACTGTAAAACTGGGGTGATCAAATCATTAGAAAACACAGAGCAATAGGTCAATAATGCTGCAAAGTATTACGCCCAAAATAACTATAAGATTGTTTTTCTTCTAAGGCTCCTGAATTAATAAACTTCCCAGACAGAGTAGCTAAACGTAAACGATATTGTATGTCTAGAGCTGCATTACTGCAAACAGCTTCAGTTTGTGTCAGCCATTATCACACTATGAAAAACATTCCGCCCTCACTGATAAACTCCCAAATAACTTCCAATTCAAGAGAAATCAGCTCCAGAAAAAAGGACGCTTCTGACACTCAAAGACGTCTTGAGAGATGCAAGAGAGGAGAAAAAAAAATCAATCAGGACTCTGTGATCTCAGATCCCTTTCAGGCTGAAAGCTGGCTCTTTTAAAAACAGTGTCGGCTTTTTTTAAGTGAAATATTTATACCAGTATAAAAATAACATGCACGCTATCTTCCTGTGCGCAGACTGCTGCGAATATTAATGGGCCCAATAGTGTCTGTAAATACGGCACGAAACTGAGGTGACAATCCCAAACACCATGTTCGTACATGCACGAAGGCATGGCTCAAAACCCAAACAACAAAAACCCCACAATATATATGCACCCTTGTTTCACTGATTCGGGCTTGATAGCGTGCACCCACTGAACTATTACGTAACAGTTCAACATCAATGAATTTACCACAGGCACGAGGTACAATGTGCAGCGCACACACTTCCTTCACTCTGAAACAACACTCCAATGAATGGCGGCGGCAAAAACACTTCTACCTTTGGAAAACACCCTGCATAACGCCTAAATGCGCTCAACTCACATGTACACAAACACACAAACAGCAGACCCACCTTAACACAGCATACACACACTTCAACTAAATGACTAGCTGAATGTTATGAAGTTAAAAGTTCATCGAAATAATTAAAGACGCTAAGCGGCCAACAAGTACCACACACAACAGCGCTGTCAGATCTGTCCTAACTCCACTGCTAGCTGACTCTGCCGAGATAACTCAGGTTAACGTTAGCATAGGAATTGTTAGCTAATAGCTAGCGCTATCTAGCCTGTTGGGAAGCCCGAGAAAATTGGTTGGTATTTGAAAGGAATTAGCAAGGCTAGAGGGTTTAGTCCAGTAAACACGGATTTAATACGCCTGCGGTAACTAGAACTGACTATTTAAGCAGTTGTCACGGACATACAATAGAGGTAAACAGACCTTGCTTCGTTGGAACAACACAGTTTCAAAATGGCTACCTTAGCAGCGGCAGCACACATTCATTAGCTTGCTAAGTGCTAGCGAGCTAACTTACAGTCTTTCCTACGATACCTTCCAATAAACAGGATAGTCGTAGATATATGTTGATTCAAATATACACTCACTCTGCAGAGACCAGTGACACTGCACTTTTTTGCAAATATAAACTGCTTTAATCGCAGGACTATCGATGTTTGTTTGGGTTTTCGGTGATCTTACCACTGGCGCTGGCACAGGGGGATTCGAACAGCCTCAACTGTGCTCCATTCACGATCTGTCGTGATTATGCAACTCACTGGGAGTCTAACGAGTTTTTCATCTCAGCAGGCTAAACAGTGCGGCTTCGATGTAATTGTTATAAACTCCGATAAATAAAATATACAAATGTCTAAAGATGCAACATTATGTTTCTTTGTTATTTTTCTAAATATTCAAAGAAAACGGCGATAATAGTAAACAATGTGGGATTTTGCAACCTTGAACGCAACATAATACCTCCCCGCCAAGGACAGCCAATCCAGTCGATATCAGAGTCAGTCTGGTTCCGCTAAAAATATTAAGAGACAGACATTTAATCGAGCGCCGATATCCTGACGGCAAGCAAACGACCTCTACTTTAGCATATGAAATATGAACTTTCTCACAATTTGTTATATGTTTTTGTGTTTTCGGTGGCCATTGAAAACTGTTCTCTGACTAACATTTATATGATAACGTTTAGGTAACTATAAATCCTGTGGTTTATAGGTTGTTACATTAGCACAGCCTTGTATTACATCAGGTTGAGGTTAATGCTAGCTGCACCAACGTTAGCTCAGGGTGTATCTCGTCACTGAAACTTCAGATTGCATGTGCTGTGTAAGTGTGATTCTTTTTCCACGCCGAATATGATTAGCTTCGTCTCTGGAAGACGTATTTTGTCTGGGGTAAGAATAGTAAAAGTTTTCATTTGATAAATATATCATGCCTACTAACGAATGCAATAATTCTCTAGGTGCCAACAGAATATTCATGATGTTCTGTGATTGTGCATGGTTTCAGGTTCCAGTATGGAGATGTCTTCAGCAAATAAACAGATTACCAAACTACAGCACAAAAACTGTGCTGCTTCACACTCGAGCCTCCTCTGTCTTTATGTCATTCAGACCATCTACCACCAGCAGACTGTTGAACATCAAACCTGTGAGCTGGCACACATCACATCTCTGCCACGAGGATTCCAGAGGCAAATCAGAGAGAAGTGACAGCAAAGAGGGTTTCAGTTTAAGAGCCCTCGCCAAGGCTCCCAAACCAGCTCTGTACCTGGGATTTTCTGGTCTCATCCCCTTTATTTCTGCCCCTTTTCTCATGGCTGCCACACAATCTTTCCACCCTGAAGTGGCATATGCTCAAGTGGTGTACGGAGCTTCTATAGTGTCGTTCCTGGGAGGTGCCCGTTGGGGGTTTGCCATCCCAGCTGGTAGTCCCGCACAGCCAGACTGGATGAATTTGGGTAACAGTGTGGTGCCGTCGCTTCTGGCCTGGCTGGCGTTGCTCTGCAGGGACAACATAGCTGAAGGAGCTCTAGTTGTTGTAATGGGACTGGGCCTGTCACTGCATTACGACCTGACTCTTCTGCCTGGCTACCCTGCCTGGTTCAAAGCCATGCGAACTGTTCTCACTCTGGTTGCCACCTTTTCTCTGGTGGCCACGTTGGTGCTTAAAAAGCTCTGTCCAGAGAAGAAGTTCATAGAGACTTAGAAGTGATTTTAAGAGGATAGTTTGTCTCTTTAACTGCATGAACATAAGAATGGAAAACATCAGGTGAACATCTGCAGACAGTCGTTGTGGTGCTACAGTTGAATGAGCCAATTTTGCTCTTATGTAAATAATATATAATAATTTGAAAATAAATAGCAGTTGTTTCCTGGGTTGCAAAATATCTGGTGAAATTCCCATCTCATGAGGAGTGAGTTAAATACCTAAATAGCAAAGAACAAACAATGGGCTTAAGAATTCCTTTAACACATGCAGAATCATGCTCTTTGCTGCGCTAAACACAGGGGAAAAATACTCTTCTGGAACATGTGTTTAAACAGATTATTTAAACATCTCTTTTTTTATGGGAAAAGTTGAAATAATAAAAATCGAGCTTCAGGCAGCTTTTAGTCAAAACAGCTGTAGAAATTCATGTGCTTTTGTTTATAGGAGTTCTAACCTGCTGCCTCGGCTGTGTTAAACATTAATTATTTATCGGATTGTTGTTAATTTTAGCTGCTTCTCACCGGTCAGTCACATAAAGGTGTTCATTCTTCTTGCATTTAAAAACTTTAAGGTCACCAGCTACTTTATTAGGTACACCTGTTCTTTAATGTAGATATATACCGGTAATTAGCCAATCACATGGCAGGAATTAATTTAGGCCCGTGAAGTTCAAACTGAGAATCAGAATGGGGAAGAAAGGTGAACGTAGCATGGTTGTTAGTGCCAGACGGACTGATATGAGTAACCGCCAAGGTATCGAGATTTGTGTCTCTAAACGCACAGCATGCCAAACATTGAAGCAGATGCGTTACAAGAGAAGAAGACCACACCGAGTGGCACTCCTGTCAGCTGAAAACAGGAAACTGAAGTTCACATTTAGGTAGAAATGGCTGTCCGTTAAACAGACACACTGGAGTTTTTATAGCAGAGTTGGAAGTAAGTGATCCCACATTTACAGTCTCAGTGTTTTGTAAACATCGGCTCCAAATAGATGAGCCACAATCCCAGTGAGACGTCCAGTGTAATTACAGCAAGTGTGACTGCTGTAGTTCGCTTGTTTGCACAATACAGAAGAAAACTTTCCTGCTTCAAACAGCTTTACATCCGTGCAACGAATCTAATAATACTAACATGGTCGTTCACAAATGAACCCAACACACCTACGTACCATCACCTAGGATATCGGGGAGTAATGTCCTCCTGCATGCTGGTGTTTGCACAGAACTATCAGAGGGGATTATTACATTTTAACTACACTGAAAAAGAAGGGAATAAGGTTAAAATGAAATAAAGCATACACATAACTGTTTTGCGATGTTTATTAAGTCTGAAAAGCAGCATTATCAGTGTGGTGTAGTATTGTGTTTTTGCAAAGGTTTAACTGTGCATGATAGAAAGAAGCTGTGCTGTGGCACCACTTCGGTCAGCTTGAAAACAAGAGGAAATGTGATGCTGTACCATAAAGATGCTGAACATATTTCTAAGCGATAGGCTGCACACCTCAACATCAGATAGTACAAATCTGAAATGATAAAGCAGTCTTTACTTGCTCGGAATGAAGTGTAAACAGCGATGGAGAGGCACTAGTAGAAACATATGTACATAAATAATCCAGTGGAATGAAAAGGAGCGCTCTGGCATGCTGTTCGAGTCCACAGAAATTTTTAAACTTAATGCAGCCATAGGTTTTATGTGGTTCTACTGTCAACTAGGCTCAAGGGCTCGGAGTGGTAATGCACCGCCCTCCAAAAATTCTTTAAAAGAAACTAAACAGTGCTTCATCACCCGCCAGCAGTTTTCTTAGTGCCCCACGGGACTTTCAAAAAACCCTCTGTGGTTCATCAAAAATAGAACTTCTATAAAAAATAATTGTCATCACCAAGATAGCTGTGCCTTCAAATATATTGTTCTAACGTTGTGACTGAATTGAAAATAAGGACACAGGAGAGTCATGTAACAGTAAAAAGAACATTTTGGCAGATTTCAGTACTAAATGTGCTTTCATGTTCATATTCATTAATTAATTTAAAAAAACAAAAAGGAGACATCCATGTATAAATACTATGACAACATATGAAAGGCTGTTTAAACCAAAACACACTTTTCTGTATGTCTCTTAAGGTGCAGCTTTTCTCCAGTTTATGCTGTGTTTGGTGAATGATTCAGGTGCAGGACATTCCCGTCTGTCAGAGCACAGCCAGCCCGCCGTCGCAGCGGCTGGTGATCATGTTGCCGACCTCGGTCCAGGTGTCCAGGTGAGGGTCGTAGATCTCCACGGAATCTACCGTTACGGGTGCGGAGAAGTCTCTGGTGGTTGCTCTTCCTCCAACCGCATACAGCAGCCCGTTTACTGCCGACACCGATACACCGGCGCGTGCCGTAGACATCGCAGCGACCTCCACCCATTTCTCCTGCGGACAGACGTTTGCAGACATGAGGAGAACGTTGGAGCATCTGTTAAAATTTGTAAACAGATTATTTTGGCTCTTTACCTCCTCTGGGCAGTACTTCTCTACTGTCTCCAAAGCACCAAGAGCCTCGTTCCAGCCGCCCACAGCATATATGCAGTTATTGAGACATGCGACGCCCACGTAGGCCCGTCGAGTGGCCATGACGGGCAGGGCGCTCCATCGACGCGAGATGGGATCATACACCTCTGCTGAGCGCAGCTCCATCCCTTCGTCGCTGATCCCTCCGATCACGTAAATGAAGCCTGGGTAAAAACCATTGCGTTTAGAGCTGACCTCCAGAACTGAGGGTTCAGGTGGTGACGTGCAAAGAGAAATGTGAAAACAGTGCAAGTACTTCTTGTTATATTCTTTCTTCTGCATAACAAATCTGATTAAAGCTTTTACGCCTGATTATACAGATGCATTTATTTTGTTTAAATGTATTAAAGGGACGGACACACCTTGGAACTCACAACAGCCAAAGTAATAGCGGGGAACAGCCATGCTGCCAATGACCTCCCACTTGTTCTCCTCCGGGTCATATCGCTCCATGGTTTTTCCGATTTCAGAGCCAATCCAACCACCTGCAGAAGAACAGGAAAAACACGACTTAAAGTTTGTGCAGAAGAAAGTGTCACCACTTGTCGGTCATCTCACCACTTATTTGGGCAAATATTTTTGAAGCATTCTTTAAATACAATACATTTTTTGCATTCTACTGAGATTTACAAATCACTGCATGTTGTTTATATTTATATTTTACGCAGCATCCCGGATTGTAAGAAAGCCCTTTCTCACTCTGCATTTGCAGACTGCCACATCTCTCTATTATGTTTGTGAGTGAAATTAAATCAGGCACATTTTCTCCTAAATACTCCCATGATGCCCGTTATGATTTAATTACACTTACTAAGCTATTTTATTGTCCTTTCACAATGTGGTATTGCACAACCTCAACGTCTGCAGCAAGAACTCGTGCATTTAAATTTTCACTTTCAGTGTTTTCTATTGTCTTCTAAGTTCTTAGAATTTCTTTAAACCACTAGGTGGTGTGTTCCAGTTCTAGTGTGACCCTTACCGAGTGCATACAGAGCTCCGTGGCAGGGGCAGACACCGACTCCGCATCGAGGGAAAGTCAGAGATGCCACGGCGGCCCACTGTTTCGTAACTGGGTCGTATCTCTCTGTGCAGTCAAAAATCATCGAGTCTTTTTCCCCTAGTAAGGAAAAGAAAAGACCATTTGTTGTCAGATTTCTACTCATTAAAGTTAATTCTCTATTTAAAGCAGAGCAAACTCCCAGCTCTCTCTCCCTCACCTCCCACCACATAGATCATGCCTTCCAGGACTGCGACTCCTAGCCCGCTGCGGGCCTGATGCAGTGACGACACGGTGGTCCAGTACTGGTTGAAGGTGTCAAAGCGTTCCACGCAGCTTAGCGCCCGGCTGTCACTCCAACGGCCGCCCTGCAGCCGAGTGTAGCCTCCTGACATGAGACAAGAAGAAAAGCTCCACCATCAGATCTGCTGCATTGCAAGACTAATTTAAATCTTGGGACCCTTTACTCCACCCCACTTAGACGTAACACAGCAAAGATACTAAACCTATGGCATAGAGGTATTTCCTGGCTTTTCTTCTGGGTCTCATCTTGGCTGGCTGTAGTTGACTGTACATCTTATTTTCTTTGGGGGACTTTGTGACTTCAGTGTATTCTCTCAGCAGAGTCTGCAGTGCCACCCGCAGGCTGAAGTCGGTAATACCTAAAAATGTAAGAAAAAATGAGGCTTTGAATCTCAGGAGTTACTTCAAATTTTCAAACAATGTATTAAACACACGACATTGAAAGTATTAAATGCAACAGGAGGAAGAATGTCACAAGTTTCCTACCTTCTATGTACTTGAACAGCCTCTGTGGGGAAAGCAGAGGGAAGCGGACTGGTTCCAACACCTCTACCACATGTTTTTTCCTCTTTGCCACGTCTTGGAGAACCCACTCCATGGCTGCCGTAAAAACCTGGTACTCATCCTCGATCCTCAGCTCCTCACTTTTTAAAAGTCTCACCAGCTGCTCTTTTGACAGGCCCCTGAACTCATCAGTGACACACACCTAGAGGGGAAGCGGTCGAGAGGGTCGATTTGTGAACGTTCGATGTGGAAACTACAGAAAGAGTTTAAGTAACATAAATGTTGTTGCTGATGGAAATTGATGATACTGTTTCATTTTAACAGAAAATAAAACACAGACTTGGTTTTTTGTGTGTACCTCTAGGAAGTGAACATGGATGTAGTTCTCAGTAAACTCCAGCATGTCCATGCAGGCGATCTGCTCCAGGAACTGAAAGATGCCCACACAGTTGGATGGGTCCATGTGACCCTTAAGAAACTCCCCACAGATGGACACCACCTCATTCAGCTGCAGCATGTCGGCTGCCACCATCAGTTCCTGAACATTCTCCACAGTGACGCTGATCACTCCTAAACAGAAAGAGAGCACATTTCCAACTAGGAAAAAAGAGACTGAGCAAATAAGTGCCTACATTTACATATCACTGTAAAAAATTAGTTATTAAAGAGCCCTGACAGATGGGTAAAAGCAGAAGGAAGGTAAAAAAAAGACATAGAAAACCAAACTGGAAGCCAAATTTAAATGAAATTTAAAATGTAATATAATAAAAGAGCAAAAACTGACATTAAAAAGATAAAAACCCCAAAAGGACCTGTTAGCAGAAATACAATCACCTTTACATTTAAGCCATGACTTTGTACAGCTATCTAACGCTGCAAACTTTCTTGCGAAGGATCAACATTTCTGCTTTGTAACTCAGGGTCATACCCATATGTGTGCTTTACATGTGATTGGTAAAGTCTGTCAATGGACAGAAATCAGGATTGTTATGATGCAGTGTGAAGCCTAGCTGCTGGATTATGAATCAGCTGCTGAAGAGAGATTGATGTTGGAAAGGAGGCAGGTGTGTTAGTCAGGACCAGAGAGAAGATACACACGAATGAGATTTTCCTAGTCTCCAAACACACTCCCAAATATCTGCTAACAGCCTTAATTAGTTAATTTGCATTTAACAGGTAACACTGCTGTCTTGAAGGGAAAGTATATCTGAGAGATTGGGAATGCTACAAAACAACACAAATATTCAAGAAGTTCAAGACGGGGATATCAGGGCTGATGCAAACCTGTGTATATGAACTCCAGCAAGATTTCAAAGACATCAGTGTCCACTCCAAGGATCTGCACTTCCTCTTTGTCTGCCTCCCTCATCCCACCAGCGAACAAGGCAGAGAAGTAGGGGCTGCTGGCAGCAAGCACTAGCCGGTGCACCTTGAAGACACGGCCGCCGACTTTAAGCCCCACGTCACAGAAGTCGGAGCGGAGGCGCATCTTGTTCATCTGGGCCAGGATGAGTCTGGCGTAGCGATCTGAAGCCAGCACAGCTTGCTCTAAACCCTGGGTTGCCATGGCAGCTGCACCAGGATTACGGCAGCATCCACTGGACGTCGACACAGAGATGGAGGACATGGCAGCGAAGGTACCTCTGCTTTACCATGGAGGCCAGTATCCTCAATCCTCCTCTCCTGTGAGGCTCGGGCCTGAAAAGCACAGCACACAAAACCAAAACACAGAGGCTCAGTGCATTGTTGTGTAACCAGCAACTTCTGATTTATCGGCTACCGGTGAAAGACAAATAAGAGTAAACCTCCCCTTCTTTGTGGTTCCACAGGAAAACATAACGAAGCATTAAAAAAAATAGTCGCCACTCATCCCACTGCTGTTATATGATCTGTAACACACACACCTGCCGGGCATGTTAGCCGTCTGGCAGCTCGCTAGGGTGCTTGTCAGTGATCATAGTCTGCACGACAGTACCAATACTCGACCAGTCCCTTTCCAGACGGAGAATTACTGACGGAAGTACAAAAAAAAAAAAAAAAAAAAAAAAATGCAGCGTTTATTTTGCATTTACTGGCAACTCACCCTTAAGTTTGCTGATGAGGATGCAGGCAACTTCCGTCAGCCTGCAGGCTGTCAATACGTTTTTCCTGGACCGACTGCATTGGTCTGAATCTCCAGACATAACTAATTGATCCACGAGAGGGGAAAAAATTAATTTCTTTTAATTTGCACCACTGATACCGACAAGTTTTTATCTTTGAGTCAATTTAAATTACACAAATATTTTTCTCTGTTATTTTAGTCTAATTATAATAATTAATTTAAACGTTATTACCAGTTTGCCCCAAATTCAGGTCAGGTTTGTATTAGCACTCACCGCCAGGTGGCAGTGTTGGCTTTGAAGGAGCGGCATGTCCTTGACAATAGGCCATAGCAACCTAACGTAAATTATCACAATATTCCTACATATTTGTCCCCCGGTACAGTGTTATTTTTTTAGGCTTTAAGCTCTTTCGGTTGAGCCCACTGTCAGACTCACTGGGCTGCCCAGTTTACTTTATCTTGGGATCAGATTAGTTTAAGTATTATGTTGGAAAACTGTTAGTACATACACTCTGGGACTCTGGGCCCTTTAACCGTGTCTGCTGAAAAAAAGTGCATCTGAACTACAGTTAAAAAAGCGAAAAAAAAACGGTAACGATCACTGGGCTTACACACCTGAAATACAAGTCTCCTAACACCCATCACTCAACTAGTATTTCCAGCTCTTTCAACACCCTGTGATGCACAAGAGAGTATGTCGTGGCTGCAGCCAATTAAAAAGTCTAAAGTGCCAGCCTAGCCAGCTTTTGAGATCCACCCTGGCTTGCTGGAACTCCCTCCCGTTGCCCTGCGCTGTTAAATTTCCAGTAGGTCAGGGTTCCCTATAGGGCCTCCACAGTAACCATTACCTTAGCTCAACAACTAGCTTATTAGACACAACTTAAACTGGCTCTGAGTAAACCAATAAGACAAAGCTAAAACCTGAAACTGAAGAAGCTTAGAAAACAAACAGCTCCATGTAACTTTAATTCTCTCCTTGAGTCTCTTTATCGTGCTATGACCTGTGAGGGATTTGTATATCCTAACTTAAAGTGGCTCTTTAAAAGTTTAAAAGTTCTCTGGTGTTGAAATACTGAATTGTCATTAAAGGTCATTTTCCTTGCCCGATTATTATTATTGTTATTTTTCTTTTACTGTGTAACATATTTATCCCAGTCAAATACTAATCATATAGTGTTCCATTTATCAGATAGGGCTCTTTGTCATCCTTCAGTGAGCTCTTTCTCCCTCTGTCACTTTCCACTTGGTGTGTTAGTCACATTATTTCATTTTTAGCAGTCGTGAGGTGATCTGTGCTACTTTGCAATTCAAGAGCCTCATTAGCGTTTCATTGACGTGTGACAGCAGCCTCCAACACAGATGGTACATGTTACATACATGCTCCCTGCACACTCAACATGCCCATCAGACATTCATAGAAAATCCAGGCTGAAGTTTAGACTCTTATATAAAATAATAATCATGAAAATGAATTGTGTGTGTGTGCGTGTGTGTGTGACAGAGGTGTATTTGTCGCATGAAAGTGTGCCTTTTGTTCTCCATCCTGCTGCCTGGGGAGGTGTCTCTTGTAAAACAGGTTTTAAGGTTTAAGGTGAGGTACTAAAATGAACTTGAATATGATGACATACTTCCTCTGGTTGAAAACTCTTACAGTGTGTGAAAATGCTCTTCTTTTTAAGTCCCTCTTTTTTCCCCCTCCAGAGTTTTTTGCTTGTCATCATTGTTTTCTCTGGTCATCCTGTCTCTCCGCTGCGGTGACTGTACCAAGAATTTCCGCATGTCGTGGGAGACAAAGTAAATAGTGCGAAGGTCATCCTATGGAAAGTGCTCACCATAATTGCCATTCCACTTTAAGTGCAGTGTGTCTGACTTTTTTCCCCCCATCAGGGGCTCTATCCTTTTTTTTTCTTTTACCAAGAAAGAAAAACATTATGAAATGAAACTGACAGATTAAAGCTGCATATAGGAGTAAAGGGCTTCAGATTAAAAGCTTACCCGATAACACAAAACAAGGGATTTCCCTATGATGATGGGAGAATCTGTGTGATATTCTTCTAACTTGTAGCAGATACTTAATAGTGAACTTTCCTTCTTGCTGCAGTCTTTGTGTGTAACTCCTTCGTTCCTTTACCACCACCATCATCATCATCAGCCTTATGTTTTCAGACCAAGCAGTGTCTGTCAGTCTTGTGCCACTTTAGTTTTCTGGCCACGTGCCTTGCTGCTGCTTCTTGTTTTCTTCTTTTTTAATCTATTTGAGAGCTGAAGTACCACAATGAGATTGTCCAGCTTTAGAAACGATGGGATGCTTCATTTAATAGGTGATTCCCCCACCCCCACCTTCCCTTAAGAAATAGCACAACATAATATTGCATGAAGTAGGAGGAAGGAAAATCACCCCAACTGTCGCTGAGGGCGTCCTGCTCTACCTGTTTTAAAACTGGAGGGATCGCCCATCCCTGGTCTAAGGCGGTATCTGAAAATCTGATTTGGCTGTGGTTCTGGATCTTGATGGTTTGTCAACAAACAGCATTGTGTCTGATTGTGTCTCATCCCTGTGTCTGAGCTGGATCAGTGTCCGCTCCTGTTTCAGTGCGATCCGAGTCTCTTTGTTCAAATCAAAGCTACCAGAGGTCACTCAGTTATAGCAAAATATATGCCAATAATAACTCGTTATTTTAGATCAACTTGTATCCAGGACTAATGCTATTTCCAACTGAGCACATCCAATCATTAAAGTTTGATTTCAGTTTCTAAAAGTCAACTTCAAATACAGGTTAACTTATACAATAACTGCATCTTTTTCCAAACTGATTAGGTTAGTGTGATTTTTGTTTACATTTTGCTTGAGGACACATACCAGTAGCCCACAGCAAGAAATCTCGACCGTTCTGGGTCACTGGGAGAACATATGGCTTAACAATCTAATCCAGAAATTACTGACCTTAATATTGTGATGAATATGTACAGCACCAAGTATAGCATTGCATACATTTGGATTTGTAACAATATGGGGCGTTTTTCTCCTTAGACGGACCGAGTCACTGGAGGAAAAAGTACTGAAAGAGGGGGAAAACAAAAAAAGGGACAAACTCACAACATCATTTTCACTCAGAAACTTTGATGTGCATCATTGACCATAATTCGCCCAGGCTCAAACAATTTTCTTTTCCATGACTTCAACAGCTCAGTGGGGGTCGGGAATCCAACCTGTTAACTTTCTTCCTGAGATGTATGTGTGTGTGTACAGACACATACACAGCATAGTGACATCTAAGCTGTTATTTGTGGCGGTATCAAAGGAAATGTGTCTGCATGGTGTTTAATGGTTCAGTCTGTTGCCTACATGCTTGTTGGCAGGCAACAGGATCTCCTGCCTTCAGCCTATAAGCCAGCTATATTGTGAGCTTGTAAAAAAAAAAACAGAGAGGGGGAAAAAATCCCTCTTATCGATTCTGCTTCCAACATAGCAACTGACTGCTGATTGGCTAACCTGCGGCTGGTCTCGGACTGCCATTGGCTGATCGCGTAGCGTGAAACCGTGGAATCGGACGGAGACAGAGGAGAGGAGCGACGCGATTGGCTGCTGCAAACTGAAAGCGAAAACCTTTTTTTTCTGAAAGCCTGCAAGACAGTTGATGGTGTGTGTGTTTTAGGCGTGACTCCAAAGGTAATTCGTTCTGCTACCCCCCCTCTACTCCAGTCGGGACTTATTTAAATTGAGAACTAGTAAGCGAGTTGTAGCACTGAGGTGTGCTGACAAGAAAAAAAAGTGGAGGGAGAGGGCCTCTGAGTAAAAATATGTAGGGGGGGCTGGGTTTTTACATACGTTCAACTCTTATAGCTGGAAGCCAGGCGAAAGTAGATGTTAGCAGTGATAGCCAAACTGCTATAAAAGCTTATAGTTTTGGGGTCATAGCCATGTGGCAGTGTATTTTATGTGCAAAGAAAATGTAGAAAAGGCCCAGCTTGACCTTTCAAGCCTTCATTTTAATAACCAGCAGTGAGAGAAATAGGCCCTGCACTTTCTCCCCTCTCCTTCCTGCCCCATTTATTTTTCTTCCCACCCTCTCCCTGTCTTTGGGACACTCAAGCAGCCGCCTGAGGGTGACTCATTGGTACACTCTGTCCTATCCAGAGCCCTCGAATAGTAAGACTACGGAAGTGCTTAGCGGCCACTTGGAATATATGTGAATATAGAGAGGCAGCGCTACAAACAAAGACCAGAGCACTGCAAAGCCTAATGTTCGGGTTATGACAAAAGTAAGAAGCGGGGAAAGATGTAAAAGCCCAGTCTTCAGGCTAAATTTCCCACGTGTGGGACTAATAAAGGTTATCTTATCTTATCTTATCTTATCTTATCTTATCTTATCTAAATCTTTATTTAGGTAAATGCATCATCAGATGAGGTGTAGTTTTTATTACCCAGCTCAAGTTATTGGAGATAATTAGCTGCTGATGTTAAAGTGTGTCAAGTGTCACTTGAATTTGTGCAATCAATATATACTGATTCCACAATACAGGATTAATATAACATAGATAATACAATCAAATGCATTTATTTAGGCATTTAGAATAGTTTCTCATTTATGTTATGCAATTGTTATTTTATAACATTAGGTAATTCCCACCGTGAATACATTTGTTGAAAGCGCCTTGAGGTGACTGCCGTTATGATTTGGCACTATATAAACAAAAATAAATAGAATTGTTATATTTAGGTAATATTTCACTTGACCGACCCTGCAAAAGTCAAGTTTTGGAGCTTGATTTCATAATGCTGGATGAAATAACATTAAGATAAAGTCATTTGCAATTACTCAACAATTGTTCTTGGTTGCTAATATGAGTTTTTGTGATTTAATCTAACATCAGTTAACCTATCCAAAATCTACCAATTTGTTGGTGAATAATCCACAAATATGTTCTTGTTTTTTAAACAACTTAAATTTTGAAAATGCAATTCAAACTTCTGTGCTGCTATATCTCTATGCCACAGGTATGTTGCTAAATTTCAGGAATGGTAGCAAGGCTCCATGATATGCAATTGGTGAAAAAAAAAATCAATTGGAGTGAATGAGACATGATGTGACTCTTACCATTCGAGGGCTGTGGTGCTATCTATCTAGCTACACTGCGTCTGGTGAGTCCTAGCCAGGTTTGCATACTGCGTGTCCACCCACTCTCCATGCTGACACGGGTAAGAGGTAGTAATCCGTGGCCTGGAACTCTCCCCCAGTACATCCCTGCCCTCTGCACCTCATTAATCCTTACCTAACACAGACCTTCTGTGATGGTTGAAAGAGGCCACCTGTTGCTGTGGTCACACAGGTGGCCAGTGGTGGTGTCATCCAGGGTCAACATTATCATCATACACCCCAGTGGCAATACATGTGTTTTTCTGAGGATTTTGCACTGGTGAAATTAGCAAATTCAGTGTAATTGTCAGACAGGGGTGATGCCGACTGTGTGATAAACCTAGAAGGAAAAAAACCCAAGCTGCTCTCAAGTACCAAATGTTAATTTCCTTTTTTTTCCTTTACAGAAGGATCAAAAATTTGAAAATGCATGTGAGAGCCATGCAAAGCATGTTCCTAAAAAATTTTTTGGAGTGACTCAACGGCAGTCAGGCTGAGTACGGAAGAGCCTGCGCACATCCTGCTATTGTCTTTATCGCTTCCTTTCTCTCCCATCTGTCTGCAGCGTGTCCTCCAGTGCCCTCGCTGTCTCCCACCTTGGCAAACTCAAAGATAAGCTCATTGGACTACCATGGCTTCAGTAAAGACTGTAAACCCAACGTAAGTTAGTGTTAAGCATAGTTTTGGTCACTGGAACTTTAACAGCACTTAGAAAAATAACAAAGCTGCTATGATTAATGTGAATAATAATAATTTTTAAAAAGTGTTTCTTGAACAGTGTTAGCAACAGACTCGAATTAGTTGACAAAACCATCATCAGTTTATTGTCTTTCAGCAAGAAAAAGGTCAGGATCTCACATTGCTTAGCGTCACCTGAGGAATTTCCTCAGTCCCCCAGTGAAGTTCGATTATTTTAAGAGGCTTAAACAACCTACTTCCATAAAGCAACCTTTAGAAATACACTTTTATTGTGTCTCTGTACAGAGCGTCTATTGTCCTCAAACTCGAAAAATGTGCCAAGTTCAACATGGATTCCTTTCCTCTTAAGCTATGTAGGCTGCATGTCATGGAAAAAAACATTCATAGCTCAAGCAATGCCACAGTTCAAGTAATTGAGGCAGGATACTTCCGGACCTCTGGCAGTTCACACAAACATTGGAGGCCACTAAAGAGTGCATTTTTGTGGCAAATGTCAACCTCTTGCAACAACAATACCTTCACCACCACCACCACCGTCATCATACATTGCAACAATAGAAATACTGTTGGATTGCACTTTCATCTTGTGGCATGTTTATAGAAAAAATATATATAGAATACAAAAAGCTTATACTTCTTTGAGTAACAGAATATAACATACAGTACTTCAGATTACGTTTTGATCAGCAGGTGTACATAAACTGCCCTACCCTTGCCCAAATGTAATTACTGGACTAAACAGGGATGTAGTTCTGCTCAATATTTAGTGTTTTGGTCAATGGGTATATGCTCTTACTATGGTATTCTACAGGATGTTAATGCTACATAATTATCCACTGTATATGAATGTCAGTTTATTTTAAAAAAAAAAAAAAAAAAAAAAAAAAGAAAGAAAAAAAAGGGGGGTGGAAATAACCAAGATGCACCGCAATGTTTCACAAATTCATGTGGCATTTTACCCCCCAAAAAAAATAAAAATAAAAATTTACTTGGCCCTCCAAACCACCTGGATGAAACTACATGTTTACACCATTCCCCCACCCCACCCCCACAAAAGCACTTTGTAGTAATAATCCAATATTTAATCCAATTTTAAAAACTGAACAGTTTAACTCAAAACATCTCTAGCAATGTGAATTCTTGGCTTAAAGAAAAAGTGCAGCACCTGACGTCAGTGAGTAGATCTCAGGTGGTCAGCACCCCTACCCAAAAGGTGTGTGTTAAACAAATGGCAATAAATGAAGTACCAAAAAAAAAAAAAAAAAAAAAAAAAAAAAAAAAAAAAAAGCTGAAAGCTTAAAACAGTCTTTAAAAAAAAAAAAAAAATTCAAGCTGACATTCAAGTTGCGGTTCCACTTCTGTGAAATCCCATTCATAAAACCGTTGGAATCACTGTAGTGCAAAAAAAAAAATAAAATTCTATACAATGCACCCTGATGCAGTCTCTCGCAGTAAACATGTCCTTTTGTCTGTCACCACTGGATTACATCTCCGGAGCGGCAGGGGCCATCCCAGACGTGTGTTTTGGAGTCTGTATCAGTTTGTGTTGTTCCTCTGCGTGCTGTGAAGGTGTGGCTGCAGCTTTGGCGTGCACCGGATGTGACAGCCGCACATCCAGGGCGTCATTGTGTTGCACTAATGAGTGCAGGCGATAGTGCAGGACAAGGTCTTTCAGTGAACAGTGGACATCATAGGGCTCGGCAAAGCCGTATCCGTGCGGTGTGCTGTAGATCATGCAATGCTTGACTTCTTCGTTTACGCTTTAACGGAAAGAAGGACATCTGTAAGTGTCATGTGATCAAATCAAGAGCAACAAGCATCTCAAACAGATTCCATTTTTTGGGGCCAAAATGCTGGACTTACACAACAGAGCAGGCGTAACATCCCTGTTTGCTGCTCTCGCGGATCAGAAATGTTCCAGGGACTTTGCCTTGAAGCATCTCCTCTGCCTGCGTCCGACTCAGTTCACCAACAAACCAGCTCGTCTCATCCTGATGTGGCAAATTCTTCTCATCTCCCTTTAGCACATACGTACTGAAAGAAAGAGGGTGGTTGTCATGTCTCTTTCAATTCTGTCTTCCATTAACAAGTTATATTTATTAATTAAAATTAATGTTTTTATATTAAAATAAAGAATGTGTTTAAACTTACTCATCAAGGCTGTCGTTATGTGCCCCCAGCCAATCATTTATGCGTTTCTGCCGTACGCCTTTGTGATTAAGCCAGCTGCAAGAAGAAAAACTAAACATTATGATCCCTAATGATTGTTACCACAAATGCCACAAAACAATATTCTGATGCCACTTACTTGAGGTACTGGTCTCTCATGATGCGTAGCTGGATGAGGTCTGGCCGCAGGTTGTTAATCTTCCTGTCCGTCTCTCTGTAATCCTCCACCTGCGTCCTCAAGTCTTCCTCTAAATGAATTTTGCTGTCATAGATCTCTGCGAGACGGCACTTCAGCTTCTCGTAGTGTATCAGAAAGCTGATGAGGGAAAGGACAGGTCACAGGTGTGACCAGAGTTTAGGGGTTTATGTGCAAAATGCACCCACATTTTAAGAGCCCCCCCCCCGGCCACTGTGCAATGAAGTACCTCTCCAAATCTTTGTCAATTCCCTCCAAATGGCTGCTTCTCTCAAACTCTTCTCCGTAGCGCTCCTGCTCACGACACTGCTCCTCAAAGATCATCATAGTCTCATTAAAAGCCTCTATCGCCGTGCGCTTCATCTGGATCTCCTGTGTCATACAGAGTATATCCATTCAGAAAAGACTCAGGCATTTGTTAAAAGTAAATCAGACCATTAAGAAAAGATTTATTTTATTTTATTTTAAAAAGGCTGCATTTTTAACCTGTGAGGTCTTTGTGAAGGCTTCGTAGAGACGATCAAACTCCTTTGATTTCTCTTGGTACTGACTGTGGACCTCCTTAAGCTTTCTTCCAGTCACATCCACACTGTCCTCTTTCACCTAAACGCAGAAATTTCATTTGCTTAGACGACGCGTATCCTTGTGTTTATAAAGTAAAAAGAAATACATTTGTATTTACTCACGAACCTGCTGGAAACGGGACACAGGATGGGTAAGCATCAGATCCAGTGAGGCATTATATTCCACCAACGGATGGTGCTCATAGTACCAAATGAGCTCCACCACCGACGTGAATGTGAGAGGGTCTGAGAAGCCATACTTCCCGTCACGGTGGTAAATCTTGATCAGCTTGTTGTGCCCGTCTTTTCTAAAAATTTGAGTAGAGAAAAAAATTAGATCAGTGCAAAATACAATTTAAACCTCACCATTAATATTTTCTTTTAGCGCTGCGCTTGGAATCACTGTGCTCCTCTTCTCTTCATCTTACCTTAATGTCAGCGTAAAGTCTCCCTGCAGCTTTGTGGATGCATCGCGCACCAGAAAGGAGCCATCAGGTGTGTCTCGGAGCTTCTCGTTTACCTCCTCCCTGTGGGAAGTCAGTTAATGCTTAACGGAATTCAACGTGCCAATATGTTTAACAATCAAAACATCACACGAGACCTTTGAAAGGATGGGATATTTGCTGAAGGACTGCGGATGTTCTCATCCTTTACCTTGTTATGTCACCCCAGTACCATTCAGCGTCCTGTAGCGAATGCGCAGGAGGCGAAAGGCAGTTGCTGTTCATGGTGGAAGATGGTGGCTTTGTTGACCTGGGAGGGAGAGCTGCATGCGAAAGACAAAACGAGGATGGAATGAAATGCAAATTTTCCCCTCTTTTCTTAGAGAATTTAACACAATAATCTGCCACAAGATCTACTTAAGCAGTTACTGTAAACACGACCCCTTCAATATTATGACCCCCCCCCCCTTCCCCATCCATCCAGCCAGCAAATGAGGCACACACAGTTTGTAACACCCTTGCTTGATGAAGCCTGACAAGATCTGAGAACATGCCCGGGCAAGTTTCCAAGTTGCCAAATCATTACCAAGATCTTCAGTGCTGTCATTACTAAAAATAGAAATGTAGCTTATGAGTTAACTATTAAATTTGTTTTTTTTAATTAATTATTCCAAATACTTTAATTATAAAATCCATTATACACTAACCAGTATCCAACTCTTGTGAAATAAATTAAAGTCCATTCTCTAAAGTTTGCCTCTGGCACTGTCCTGAATTGCATGACTGGCATTTAATAGGCTATAAATTATATTTTGAGTCTCTTGGACCACCCTTTTCATTTTATAACCATTGCGAGCTTAGAGATCATAAGTTTTCCATCAACCCTGAAGGGAGGAAGAGGGAGGGGGGGGATCCGTGACTCTGGCTTGAAGACTAAGCGTTTTCCTTAAAAATGAAAAACGAGGGGAAACCGCATCAAGAGGAGTGAAGGGCGATATATTTCACTGCAGGACAAAAGTGCCTTTCACGAGGCAGTTAGGGAGAATACAAGAGCACCCTCACACAGGGGAAAGTGTGGCTTTCTCCCACCATCCGCTCACCTTCCACCCCCTCCTCCTGACCTCAAAAATAAACAAAAGACAGGTGCAGCAGTTCAGTGAAACGCTGCGGCTCCTGAACTCTGCAAAAAAATTTAAGTCTGCACACCTTTCCCCCCCTCCTCTTCCTTCCACGGAGTCCTGCCAAAAAACACTTCACCGGCTTCCAAACGCCACATGCTTGCACTAGTACATGCACTAGCAATGCATGCAAGAAATTATTTAAAAAAAAGATGCCAAATTAAAAGTCTGAAACGCACACAACACAAACTGGCTGACCCACTGTTTTCATTTTTGTTGTGCTTCCTACACCCTGTATTGTCGTCACAGATTTTCAGCTCTCATAAACCTCTCCTGCAAGCTACTTAATTAACTGTAGCCCACTTAGTATAGCTATTCGTAAATTAAATAAATGTATTAAGGCTAAGGACTCTGACGCAGTTTTACTAATCAATTGGCCAAATTCAATTAACATAACTCAAATCGGCTACAGCACATTCGCTAAACGTTTTCGGCGCAGTAACAACGCAAAAGCAAAACAGGCTACAAAATAAGCTGCAGGCGAGTTTATCGGAGCTAAGTCATGAGACGAGCTGCCTGTAGCCTACTTTCTGAGCTAGCGAGCAAATTAACCACGGCTGGCTGCAGTGGAGAACAAAGCGGTCGTTCATTAACGCACTCGCGACTATATTCTCTATAAAACGCACTCTTTCCTCTGCCGCACACGTTTGGGTACGTGTCGTTTAGGTTTAGTGGGACAACGCAAAGCCGCCGTGCATCCCTGTCAAAGTTTGCCATATGTGCCGAGACAAAAGAAAAGAGGCAAGCCACTGCGCCTGGTTCTCCGAAAGGTATTACGTAATTGCCAAGTGAATTGCGCTATGCATGCCTGGGCAATGCCACTGGGAGAGCGCAGCACTGAGGACCTGACCATTGCAACGCTTTGCCGACACCTGCACAGCATTTTCTCAGATGTCAGCTTTACTAACAGATATTAACCGATAAGAAAAAAAGAAGAAGAAAGCGGGGCATTGATAAAAACGCTCCCCGACCCCCCGCAGATCAGATAATGGCTGGTTTTAACCCTAACTTACCTGGTGCTTGGTCCATTTCGATGTAGAATAAACCTTCGGGAGGATAAATCATTCCTGTTTCACTAGAGTAGTCCAGGTTGCCGCTGTTGTCTTCGCAAGTCTGAGCAAAATAATAATAATAATAATAAAAATGCACGTTTCTTTTAACCTAATTTAAGCTAGGCTACTTAAGAGTATTCGCAGACGCCACGTCCTACATTTAAGTGAATAAAAAGATAACTCCTTGGATTCCGCGTCCATAAGCATCCCACAGTCAAAAATTTAGTGTTCTTAAATCGCCTTTATAAACAGAGACCATTTTCAGACATAATAGATTGTCAGTCCGTGCCTTCTCACTGTGTGGCGGCGCTCTAGTTCATCTGGGAAGTGGAGCGACTTTAAAGGGCTGTTCGTAACATCATCTTGGTACAGTCCAAGCTGCTACCACAGTAGGGGTGTTCTTTTTCTTGTTGGGATCCTGTGTCGTGTACAAAAAGGAGCTATTGAAATGTATCCTACGTAATTATTTAAAAGTAAGCGTTTTAAATGAAAATGAACATATATGCACTTAAATAAGTAAATTGTGTAAGCAGATATATGGCGTTTTCCACATAACATCCACGAACCCCTAAAAGTGTAATAGTACATTCCAGACCGTTTCATTCAGATCTCCTCAAGCTTTGCCCTAACAGCTGAAAAATCCTTTGCTGTACATGAATGGATTTTTTTTTAAAGTTAAAATTACGAAATGAAAATATTTAACGTGTATCTTTTAAGCAATCAAGAATTAGAGCAGTTTCAGCCATTATGGTTGCTCCAGTTTATTGATAAGTGAACACATTCTAAGAAAACAATGTCCTGTTACAGGTTTTAGCATAATTAAACTTGGTTGGCTAAAACACCTTTTGTAGTTTCCTAGTTGGCAAGTAAGTATTATATTCTTGTTGAGCTTGCCAGACACGTTCAGCAACAGTAAATGGCATCTTGGCTGACACCGCTCATAATTACTGCTGCTGTGAGATCATCCAGTTAAAGATAGCAGGTGTGTAACCACCTGTACACTTTAGGTCTGAAAGAAGTGGTTATTTTACAGTGACACATTTTGCTATTTCTTGCCTCATATGCTAAAAATGGCCAGAGTATTAACAGTACTGTCCTCTTATGTGTTCGGAGTGGATGAATACACACATTGTAGTTTGCTCATGACACAGAATGACATTGTGCTGTAAATTTAAACAGCCATGGCCTCTTCCACCAGTTGAACTTAGTGGCTACAGAGAGAGAGAGAGAGAGAGTGAAACAAGGCCCGCTTGGTCAGAGGTCTGCCTCTGTTGGTGTCCAGGCGTTTATAGCCACTCCCCTTTTGACCCAAGTTTAGAAAGTCAGGGGAGGTAATTGCCTCCAGCATTCCTTTTTCCCATCAGTAAGTTGATTCTTTCCTGTATCCAGTCTTTACCCAAGAAACACTGAACTAGCTGCCATGATCAACCTTGTTAAGACAACAAAAAGCACGATTATAGGTGGATGTGGGTCATTTAAGCAAACACAAATTGAGATTATTAACTTGTATAATAAAATTCACATTAGTCTGTAATTTGCTTGTTGCACTGAATCTGAGTTTAACTTTCTGATTGATGTCTGTGGGATGTTGGCATGTTTCTCAGGCCTTACATCCACCGTACAGCAGCTATGTAACTGGGTGCTCACACATGTCTGAGTGTTTGTGTGCTCCCGGTGCCCCCATACTTGAAGAAGCCTTGAAGTTTGTCATGGCGTACTACTCGGCTGCTTCCCCTTCCCCCCCACTCCCACTACCACAGTGTCAGAAGAGCACAGAATTTGCCCCCTTTAACTTCAGGGTCTGACCTCTGTGACACATTTCACAGCCACCACCCTCCTGAAACAGAAGACAGCTGGGGCTCCAGATATGTTAGCAGGGGGACAGTGGGTCTCTGGGCTCTGTGTTGCGGATGTGTTGCTTCTTGATCAGCATTAGAAAAAGTTGAACTAATTAGGTTATGCTGTGTGTTCCCTGTGCGTCAGTCGCATTCGTTGTGTGTACGTGTAATGATCAGGGAGAGGGAGGGCTGTCCTGTGGGATAAACCTTTAGGCTCTGCACCCCAGATCCAGGCAGTCCTGATGGGATCAGTGAAGACTAATCGGAAGATTAACAGGATAGGCTGATACTGCAAGCCTGCCAGCTGCCTGCTAGCTGATGTGACTCATCTTGATATCCACCACTGCAGTATGCCACCAGATTGTGGTAGTGCTGGGAAACACTGTGCACGAGCTTTAAATTAATAGGCAGATGTTTCTCTGTGCAGAAAACAGCTCAAGTTTTATTTTGTTAGGTTTAAATTTTGACACTAATCTGACAAACAAGAGAAAGTCCATTTTAAGCAGTAAGGAAAGTGGGTGTCAGCTAAATTATAGTTTTTAATTTCTGACAGGAAAAGAAATGTAAATAAACTAGAGACAATTTTATGAATCGATCACACCAGCTGCAATGCCTCCAGATCCATATGCAGTCATCCCTACATTTATTACACGAGTACTTAGCACTAATGAGTTGGACCACCAATAAATTCAAACGTGGCCCGGTACAAACTCTGTGTGATGTCCAGTTGTGCCCACGTGCGCAGGTTATTGACTAATTCAAAGCAACCCAGTGAAGTGTGATGTGTGCTCCCTAAACCAGAGAATTTCTAGTGATCTCTTGTGTCCTCTACACGTGCATAAAAGTGAGTGCAGGAAATGTCCCATGTGATTATCTTACATTTTTCACAGTTTATATGTAAAAGTGATCACAGACTCACAAGGTGAAAACAACATATATTTTATTGCAGCTGTTAACTGGAACCCAGGAGATTGGGAAATATGATTGGTTTGGTCTCATAGAGATTGTTAGATCAGTGTGATTATGGTGCGCTATATGTTAACTCTAGGGAAATTATGAAATGAGTGTCAATCCCCATATTTAAGAGTGTTAAGTGTTTACATGATAGTCCTCCTGCTGGTATTCACTCAGCCACAATAAGTCAAACAAGCAATACTGGACTTAGTGGAATAATCTCGTGTTTTTTTAGAATAATGATTGTTTAGACTTTGTTAAGGAACGTTATTAATCAGATGTTTTTTTATATTCCTCTATAGTGCAGTGTGGGCTGACACAGTATGGAGAAATCATTTCTTAGTTCAGTTCACCAGTGTCAGTATCTGTGTCATGGTCTTGCACTGTAGCCCTGAGCAAACTGCACTTCTCTTAAACCTTCTGTACTGTAGTGTGCTACTATTCACGGCCATTGAAGGGATGCATAATGGCCTTGGCAGGGCGTACGATATTCACCATGGAGAGACTGTGGGATTTCCCTGATACGCAGCCAGAACCAGCACACAAAGCACGCAGCAGTCCTGCCAGAGGCAACTCAACTGTGGGCAGAGTGTAGGGCGGCTATGGTCTGGACCCCAGGACCCTGCCATTGAGGAAATGTAAGTGGGGACAGTGTCTGAACGGCTTGAGTTGGAACAGAAAAACCTTGGATGACCAAAACTATGAGCTTCAAATAGCTGGGCCCTGGGAAACATAGCTTGTTCTTTTAGGGAGGTCAAAGAGAAGCCAAAAAGAGGAAAAAAATAAAACCAGTGTTTGATGGATGGAATGTTAAATTGGAGGCTACTGTTACTATAGACATCAGGAAAACGGACATATCATTTTTCCAAATGCTCCAGTGCTGCCCCTCTCTTTCTCCGTCCTCTGAATTATCTCCTAGAGGTCATGCCTACCTCTCATCATCTGTCACTCCATACCGTCAGAGCCTAATCTTATTAACCGAGGTGACAACTGAGGTCCTTGTGGCATGTCACCTCATAATATCTGCTAGTTCGGTGTCTTACTTATGCAGAAGATGACTATTCAGTGGTATCAGCAGCATGAGTAGGGGTCTCTTTTTCCTCTTGTACTTTCCCCACTGTAGTGTACATTTCAATGTTTTTTTCTCTGATTCTACCAATCTCCGACCTGTATCCCCATGTAATGTTTGTGCTATATGTGTAAGGTCGGGGGGGGGGGGGGGGTCCCATTTCACTGCAGGGCAACCTGCATGTGACGAATAAAGCTTTGATTGATTGATTGATTGATTCTGTTTCTCTGAGCTGAGGCTTTCCCCGGCTCTGTGGTGAGCCAAATCAAGACTGGAGATGAAACCCTAATGCCAAATGAATCCATGACATGCTGTCATTTCTTGTCCTTCTATCATATAAGTATAGGTATGGATCCATGTAGGTAATTGGGCTGCAAGTAACAAAATTTTGTTGCTGAATAAGATGATGATCACTTTTTTTCCCAAGTGTTTCAAATATCAGAAATACAGAAAAACAACCTTTCATGTACTTTTTGTCATTACTGTCAAGCTGAAAAATAATTGTAAAACAATGTTTAAAGTTAGACTTTCTGTGACTTATTCAGTTGCCTATAATATTCTGTGAACAGTTTCCAATGTGAACAACACAATTCTTACGTATGTAACTTACTCCTCAGTGCCTCTATTCCACATCCAGTAATATTGTTTTTCAGATATGTTGGAAGTCAGATTTCAGAACTCCCGAGTGATATCACTCTTGAGTTAGTGCATTCCAGTAGTAAAGTGGGAAAAGCAAGAAAAAACAGGCCTTGCTTTGGTTCTGAGTTAGAGCCATTCATGTATCACTATCAAAAACACAGCTACAACACATTTATGGATAGAGCTTGGTCAGTTTAACTTTAAGTTTTACAGTTTTACTACTGTTTATATTCACTGCCACAATTTTAGATTGTTAACTCTTGGTTGGTGGGGTTGCTCCCACTTTTTGAGTAGGAAATCCGAGTTGAGGAGCCACTCTAGATTAACATTACAATTGAAAACTAGGTAATTTGGATTTCCAAGTTAATCTGTAATGGAATAATCAACAGTAAGCAACATTAGCTAAAGTTATCTTAGCAATAGAGTCCAATAATCACTAATAATGACATACATTTAGCGCCCAGTGAAACACAAAGTCCATATAAAGACAAAGCAACAGAAAAAGATGTTGGTTCAACCAGCAGTTCGCTTGAGGCAGCGTTGGCAAGGAATCAAGGTATGGTTAGCCAGCAAGCTGCTATGTTAGTTAGCACTTTTCCCCGGAAATAGGACTAACATTACCTAGATTAAACCATGTGCAGTATAAAATGTGAATGTAGCTTCTGGGTCTGAAAAGCAAAGCTAACATAGAGGTGCTTAAACCTGCATTCTTCTTAATGGCCAGGATGTGATGCCTTGGTTGCAAAAAGACCCATAGATGTTTATGGAAAACATACTGTGTCTTTCTTTTGGCTGATTACCACGCAAACCAGCTAGATGTTATCTAATGTAGCAAAATAATGTTAAGTGAAGAAGTTTGGCTAATTTATAAATGACCAAGCTCATCATGCTGACTTTAAAAAAATACTTTATCAGCTCATATTATATGTTGAACATCATAGTGAAAAAGTATTTACTCCCTCCAACATTTGTTATTATTTTCCATCCAGGCCTCGCTGGCTTCGGTTAAGGTCAGAGTTCATGATTCAACAATAGGAAAGAGACAGGACAAAAACAGCATCCATCAGAGTTTTGGAGTGGTCTAGTCAAAGCCAGGACTTAAATCAGATTGAGATGGTTTGGCATGACCTTAAAAAGTTTGTTTATGCTGGAAAGGCCTCCAATATAACTGGATTTAAAAAAAATTCTGCAGAGAAGAGTGGGCCAAAATTCATTCACATGTGAATGTGAATGACTCACTGCCAGTTGATTGACTGCTTGGTGGCAGTTCTTGCTGCCACAACCAGTTATTAGGGTTAGGCGATAATTACTTTTTTCACACGGGGGCAGGTAGATTTGGTTCTCTCTTTTCCCTTAAATAATGAAATCATCATTTAAAAACTGCATTTTATATTTAGTTATTTATCTTTGTCTAATATTAGACATTCATATTACTTTCATGATCTGAAACATGGAAGTGTGACTAATATGAAAAAAATAGGAACTCACAAAGGGGGAGAATAGTTTTTCAAAGCACTGTATAAACACAAGTTACAGCTAGCCTTTTCCCTTTTTGCAGTACTAGCCATGAAGCGTGCAAGGCCAGGCTGGATAGTGTACTACTTTGTCACGTACAAATCAACTTTGTAGTCTTTATAGTCATATCTGGTATGCAGTGTATATACAGTGGTCTCTCAGTAAGTCCAGTTCAATAAACAGAGTGTGATATAGATACACAACATAAACACAGTTTTGCAACATATGCAGGACAGTCTCATGGAGGCCTAGCTCTCCTCACTGTTTTGGCAAATGACGGTTCCCACACGGAGTGAAAGCATGAGCGGTGCCAGATAATCTGATGGGTTTTTTTGTTTCTTGTCCAGAGACAGGTGTAAATAATTATTTTAGCAGTTTAGCTCCATTCACAGAGGACTAATTCACGAGTGATCTCTAATGCACCCCCGGCTGAATTGCAGCCAATTTCTGTACAATGGGAGTCATAGGAATGACTCTCCTAGATTATCTGTGTACAAACTCGAGCAACAGGATGTTGACTACAGTTGCTCTTCTCCCAAACTGAAGTGGCAACAGGTGTCATTAATATTCAAATTCCTTGATGTTCTTGAAGAAGCATTAAATTGCTTGTTTTGCCTGACGAATACTCCGAAAACCAATGATGTTCAGTTAGTAATAACTGACATGAATGTCCTTTCCATTTTACTTGGAAAGTAAATTCTAAAACTCACAGCTCTGCAAACAAAGATGATATTATTCTTGATACAGTGTGTGACAAATTGGTTTGTGCACAGAAAAGTCATGTTGTAGTCAGCCCTCAGCTTAAGCAGCAGAATTTCTGTGATGATTTGTGTCAAATCTAGCTCTTTAAATAGGAGTCATGTGTGTCAGTGACCAAATGGTATAGCTGGAAACCTCTCTCTCCCTCTCTCTCTCTCTCTCTCTCTCTCTCACTCACTCACTCACACACACACACACACACACACACACACACACACACACACACACACAGACACATGCAAACACACACAATCCGAGGCTTTCATGCAAGGCAAAATGGAGAAGCTGAGACCTCTTTCAAGCTCCTGGGCAGTTTCCCCCCTTGTATAAAGGGACACTAGTCTACTTGGCTACACAGCCATCACATCAGCACTATAACTCTATTAGGCACAGCTCCAGGACACACTAAGCAACCCGTAGTCTACAATGGCATCATTGTCAGCAGGGATTGCAGCTATTGTCATCCATGCTACAGGATTTATTCCCCTCCTCCCATATTGCGACCTTCACCTCTGACCCTTGCTGCCATCTCACATGCTCAAGGGACTGAGCGCTTGTGAGGTGTTATGACGTCCAAAGTCTTAAAGACCCCTTCACAATGACCGAAGCCTCCTAAGTGGATTCTCTTGATAGCACAGCTCCTGGGACGATTCAGGTTAGTGTCAGCAAGGAGAGAGGGTTGGGAAGGGGTCAAAATAAGGAGCTGTGATGGGACTGATTGACCCTTAGAAAGGGTCAGTTAGAAGGCATGAGAGGAGAGGAGCTGCCTAAATGGCTCTTTTCTCTCCTTTTCTCCCCCTGGGCAGGGCAGAGAATCTGTATAGTTATTTATGAGTGTGTGGGAGAGCAAGTGGGGCTGCTGTGAAAACCACCAGACCTCTTTGTTGTAAAGACTGGGCTGAGGTGCCTGCGGTTGGTTCTGTCATATATACATGCACATGCAAGTGCTCACACACACTATTAAGAACCCCTCCCAGAGCGGCAAGGACAGAGGAGAGGACACTGTTGCGAGGCAGATTTGGAAAATGAGGTGTGTCTCACACAATAGCTGTCAGCAGTTTGATAGGTGCTTCTCGGGCGTGTAGACCCCAACAAACTTCAGCTGGAAGCCACTGACATTAATTTGAACCAAAGTTGACACACGCTTGTTTAATGTGATTACTGAGATGGAAGGATTTTTATTAACAATTGTTATTCCTGCCATTGCATTATTAATAAAAAAAAAAACTATTTTAAACAGTATGACCTCCACCACTAAATGTTTAATGAATTGCTGCATTCGTCGACACAGTCACTCCAAATTATTGTTTTGTTGGTACTAAGGCAGTGATTCAGAATATGCCCGTGCTGGAGTTTTGTTGAGTATTTTTCTGCTGTATTCTGATGCATGCCTGAGACAGTAAATCCATGATTTCTGAGGTTACCATGAGTCACATATTCCTCATTGTAGAGAATAAATTAGCATTGCCTTCCCAGAATTGCATAAAGTTACTGTTCACACCACTGCAGCACGTCTGCCAGTGTAACACACACCACTTCTTTTTTTTCCCTTTCCCTGACAAAGTTAAATTAAGCTTGAATTTCACGCTGAAGTCAAATGGTCATGATGTCATGGTTTGAGGACAGAATGACTCGGTTTGTCTGTTGACTGAGAAGGCCTATTCTTGCATGTTTGGGTGGGAGCGTAGCATATAATTGCAGAGCGGGATAGCATGAGGGGATGGGGGAGGGAGCGAGTTAGCACGCAACATGAGTTTTGGCCCACAGTTGCTGGTGTGGGTGCCAAACTTGTCCAGAGGGCTGCTGTGTGTATCTGTGTGCGAAGCTAGGTTCTGCTCTGCCTAGAGGCTCGCACCGTTCCAAGACACATCTTTCATTTGCACACGCTGAATAACTTAGGGGAGCCCAAGGCAGTCTGGACAGGGGATGGATCTGGTTTTATGTGCTTTTTTAGGGGATGTTGGGCCATTGCCTGGCTGCGTGAGTGTGTGCAAACGCAGGAGAGTCCAGATCTTTTCTGGACGTGCAAAATTCTTCTTCTGAGTGTCCCTTTTCAGAACCGTTGCATTGTTTAGTTGTCAAGTTAGTTGTTAGGGAGCAACCAAACCACTGTACACGTGTTGCAGCCATTTGAGGATTACACTGATCCAAAAATCTGACAGTAAAAGAACAGAATGGAAAGCTTTGTCGGTCTTTTCATATCCTCTCGGTGGGAGGTAAAAGCCAGGACCTCCAGACATGGGCTAGCACTGGTGGGTGTTAATGGGGGAGTTTGAGCGCTCAACAGCCAACCAGATGGACAGCCAAACACTGTGCATTTAGGAAGATCATATGGGATAACCTTGCAAAGACAGATTGACATTTTGCTGACAAAACAAACCACCCCTGTCCGGCACGCAAATTGCCCCCTTTCCTTTTAGCCAGTACACACACACACACACACACACACACACACACACACACACACACACACACACACACACACGTGCACAAACTCTCATACAAATACCTTAAGTGATATGTGCTTACACAGGCTTTAAGGAAGTTATTTCAGCATGTGTTAAGAACTCGACGGGGAGCCATAACAATAAGAGGATAGGACAGAAGAATCGACAACTACACAACTCCTGCGCAAACATTAGCACCTGTGTAAATGGCACAGCCTTGAGCCAAAAGGACAGCAAGTAAATTCATTTTCTGAGTCATGCTTTGGAATTTCATTTGGTGCTTTAAGGCCAAAGGTTGGGATGTATGTCCCAGAAGGTAAAGAGTGGCATTATCAGTCCTAATTTTCCCTGCTAATAGAATTAGACTGCTTCTAACAAGATCAAGTGTACAGCAAACTAAAGTAGGTCTTTAAAACTATTTCAATTGGTTATGTTAAATCTGTTTAACCACGTAGATAAATCCAGCCTTATCAGATTCCATTACGTGACCCCAGCCCCCTTTTATCTCCTTTTGGTGTAGTCAAAACATTTCACTCGGTTTAGAACAGAACAAAATATTCTCAGTCATGAAAGAACAAAAATCGCCAGGAGTCACATTACCCTGGTCTATGAAACCTCCAAGTCTCCCTGCAACAATTTGAATATGCTCCACATGATTTATGGCACATAAACTTCCTCCCACCCACACACAACACAAATTTACATCAGTAATACAGCTTGTACCCACACTGTGTGTTCCAAAATACTGATTACATTTGTTGTCATAACATTTAACGTAAATTACTACTGTCATCGTTCCACTTCACGCTTGCGTCTGTGGCCTTTTCACCACACTCTCCATGTCGGCACAGGAGATTCTGTGCAAGAGATGACTGTACTCTAAAAGTGCTGACTGCACAAGGTGAAATTGTCGTGGTAACCCAGAAAAATGATGCCAAAGACTGTTTAACTCATCTGGTTTTGACGAGTTTTATAGAAAAAAGTCAAATTACACAGGGAGTTGTAGCTTTGCAGATTAAGTGTAGTCATATTAACTGTTAAGAAAAAAAAGAAATATAAGTGCAACAATACAAACAGTTACATTACATTCTGGGAAATTTTCTAATGACTCGGTCATATGAGAGAAGAAATAGGATGATACAATTCCTGTACTTAGGAGAAACTAGTTGTTGTTTGATGACTGCCCCATGATTACATAGTTTTTTTTATCTAAACAATTTCTGTCTAACATATGATTCCCGAAAAATAGCCAACATGTTTCAATCCGTCTATGCTATTGTGGGCAACTTGTTTGGGAGTCAACTCAACTGGTTGCCAGCTGGTTGTGTTGTGGTTATATTTCCATATAAAAGCAAGGTTGCTGAGTCCTCATGTCATTTTGCAGTTAGATTGCTATCCTGCATCAACTATGTCACGATGTATGGAGGAATTTGGTAAATTTGTATGCCATCATAAAGCCTGCTGACTTTTTTCATCAGTATTAATTAATTATTAATTCATTCAGTACATTTTTTACGATCCAAATACCTGGGAAATAATTCCCAACAGCCTGCATTTTGAATTTAGTGCTATTTAGCAAATATTTAAATGCTAACCCCCTCAAAATAAAATGACTTCGGGACACTGTCCTCTTCAAATGTGTTTGCACTACGATCAGTACTCTTTGTTTGTTTCGGATGAAGGAGCTGGACATGTTTCTGTAAAAATGACCTTCAGTGTATTTACACATGTGCATAACTGGACATAACACAAATCTTATTTTTTTGGGGAGCTTTAAGATTAAAAACCATTCAGTGTCCAATTTGCATCCACACACGGACCTCTGCAAGGTAATGTCTGGAAAAGTTTGCACATGTGTGAAAACAGCTTAAGATGACAGTTGAGCACAAAAATCTCATGCGCTACACCTATGCATGTTGCGTCTGTTGTAGTGACCGTGTTAACATGCTGAGCTCAAATCAGCAGCACTCACGCTGGTTATGCTGCACAACAAGATAATTTGATCTTTGGAAAGTGTCCCGTGAGAATATTTTACTACTCTGCCGCTGCCTGTATGCTGATTTTTCATGGTGGATTTGTTCCTTTAAAAATTTGGAAAAAGATCCGTTAATGGATTTGTTAGCTTAATTTGTTTAGTGATAAATATTACGGTGAAATTTGGTGGGATGTTAGGCAGCTGAGATGCGCCTCGCTCATGTGGTCCCACTCTTCCTGTAAAACCCCCTGGAGTGAAAACAAAGATGAGCTTAGTGAATGGATTTAATCCTGTTTGATCATCTAACGAGGATAGAGCATGTTGCTTGAAGGTCAGAGGCCTCTTAAGTTGGTATAGCTACTTTGACAATTATGCCTGTCACAGAGCGTTAGCTTTTATCAGCAATGGAAATGTCAAAAGGTAAACAGGTCACTAATAGCCCGAGCCGGGGCTTTGACTGCAGAAACATAGTTGTGTGCTCAGATGTTCTGGGTGAAGCACAGACAGCCAGAAAAACAAACAGACTGGCAAGCAGGCAGTACGGAGGCGAGCACACAGTTGTGACAAAGAAATCCTCAAGATCACATGGTCGTGAAGATAGTTTATGCCGCATGTCTAACCCTTCTCAGTTTGATTACACTCATCATGCTCAAATTTATGTTACCCACAGAGATTCTTGCTTGTGCTATTTTGGTGAGGGCTGTTGCTTGGGCTTGTCTCTGACGATTCAGCTAAGTCTTGCCCTCTCTCTGCCCAGCTCCCACACATACACACACACGCACACACACTACGTTCCCTTTCTCTGTCTTTCCCTCCTCACTGCCCAACCACATCGCCACACTCAGTTTTCCATGGCTTGTCATTCCCTGGTGCTCTGCGAACTAAGTAAACTCACAACACAATCCGGAAATAGTGTTCCAGGAGGAGAGGGTGGGAAGGAAAATCCCTTGACTGGTGCTGGCAAGAAGTCGGGAGAGAGAGAGAGAAATGGTATTAGAGCCATTCACACTTCATACAAGACTTGTTCCTTTCACAAAATTCTCTTTTTCATTCAGAGCTCTGGCTCTTTACATTTAATAGTTTTGGTGTGAAACTCAATTGTTCAACGGAGAGAAACACACACTTAGTGCACACGTGCACAGGTTCAGAAACTGTGCACACGTGCACTAACTAAACAGGCCATCGGTGGCAGAGGTTAACTTATCTTTAGGCCAAGTGGTCAAAGGTCAGTATTAAAAAAGGGCAGATGTCTCTGTGGAGGCGGGTGTGGAGGAGTGGAGCACAAGGTGCATGGGCAAATGTTGTCTGAATTAGTTCAGAGTCTGAGAGAGGAAGTGGGCAGAGTCGGGTGAAGACAGGTGGTGTGCCAGCAGGTTAAAAGCAGGGTCAACTCCATAACTAAGGTGTCATCTGGATACCTCTCCACAGCTGCCAATCACCATCAGGCCACAGCGAGACATGCAGCGACAACAGTCCCTACAATTATCTAGTACATGCCCAGGAAATGTTCTGTGCCTGTTGTGCAGTTGCCTCTTGGTCAGGGTGGTAAAATGTTCCACCTTCATTCGTCAGAGGATGTGGTCAGATCTCAGCTGAGAAGCCTGGGACTGTATATATGAAGCAGCTGTGGAACTTCATCGCTCAGATCGGATCAGTATATTCGGTATTAGTTAAAAATGAAATGTGCTTTTGCAGGAAAGAAAATGAGATAAAAAGACCCTGTCGCTGATCTTTAAATGTGTTTAGCTTGGTGCCTGCTTGGTGCCTGTTAAATGGCCAACAAATGCCTTGCTCACTTTTTACAAGGGGAGGACAGCCTGCGTGAGTATGTCTTACTATAACAGTCAGTAACATGAGATGGGGAACCACACAACCGCTAAATCAGTAAAATGGGAACCCACAGTCACTGTAATTTGGGAGAGAGCTGGTTAACCGCCCCTCATAATGGATGGTGTTTCTGTTTAGCCTAAGGCGTTGGAGCTGAGGTCATATGCAAACAAGGCAGATCCTAGGGCCTCATAGCATTTGTACATATATTTGATTGAGTTTGCAAAAACATGCTCTTTGACAGGCTACATGAGGCTCTGTAGCTGAACTCTTTTAAAAAGGTTCTTTCATTTTTAAGGCCAGAACTACTGTCACACCTTGGACCTACATCACCTTGCACATGACCTAACAAGCAAAGGATCTCCCGGTTTGATCAAACCCATTATGGGCTGTGGTGACACCTTGCATATAAGGGAGCAGCCTAAACTAGCCTAATAAGAGTTGACACCAAACCTAGCACATACTTAGTATTGTGTTTTTGTGGGTGGTACAATATACCCAGCGTGGAAACGTGTCAAAAAATGCTGTTCATGGAAGCTGGAGGGTGGCCCCAAAAGCAAGTCAGTCCCCATAGACCACTATTTATAAAATGTGCAACTATACTCAACTTTGTTCAGAAATAAATAGCTAATTTCCCCATATATGCCAACCCACTTTTCATGCAAACATCTGAAACATAATATGGATGTGGGATGTGTGTGTGTGTGTGTGTGTGTGTGTGTGTGTGTGTGTGTGTGTGTGTGTGTGTGTGTATTCATATATTTGTGGGGACCAACAGCCCTTATGGGAACCAAAATCCTGGTCCCCACAAGTACAGTTGGGTTACAGTTGGGTTATGGTTAGGCATTCATTTTTCATGGTTAGCGTTAGGGTAAGGGAAAGCATTATGTCAGTTAGATGTCCCCACAAGATATGAATGCCCGACGTGTGTGTTTGATTGCATGAGTGTGTCTACTATTAGACCAGCTAAGACCATACATTTGTGTTTCAGTTTTGCAGGGTGAACGTCTACTGTGAATTATTTTACACTAACTGCACGTGTCTATGTTTGTGTAGTTCACCCATGTGGTCTATGGGCTGACCCAAGCTGACCCATTTCAGAGTTCTTCATAGGTCTTTATTAATTACTTGTATCCCAAAATATGTGTTTATAAGGAAATTGTTGTTTCTGAATAGGTCAAGACTCCCACTACATTGTTTATCCAGTTCAGCTTATTAGAGTCTTAAATCCAAGCATTAGCATGTGAACGCCACCTATGTCTTTGTACAGTGTACTCAGTTCATTTGATTGTCAACTAGTTCTAACTAGTAACTATTCTGATATTTAAGTACATTTTTTAAAGTGGCATATACTGGTTATTTTCCACTCAGTAATTTGACTCTTGGAACCTTCTAGAGTAACTTTGCATAATTTACAGTTTAAAATAATCTTTTATTTTATCTTATAATGGGCCTGCAGTCCCTCAGGTCATCTTAAAGAGGCCTTAAAGAATAAAGGCCAACTTTCTTCTGATTGGCTGCTTCTCGTAAACAGAAGGTCCAGACAGCAGCTGGGTGTGGCTGCTGTGCTCACAGTAAATAAATCAATAAAACTGTGGAAATGTAAATCTAAATTGCTAAAACTCTGATTTTGGTCTATACGGATTACATGCACACACTGACCACATGAATTGAAATCAATGTGAAAATCCACATTATATAGATATAGTATATAGATGGCTGAACATAAGGAAAAGAATAATAGAGCCACATTAAGTTATAAAGCCTCTCTCGATCTGTATTTTATGAGTAATCAATCATGAAAACGATCCAGTTAAACTTAACCAAATGTTATAATTTCAGCTTTACTTGAACCATGTGTTGATTGTATTAATTTTTTTATTTTTTGGTGAATGTTCCTTTAAATGATTACATCATCCACTTTGCTCCTTTTCCCCCTTCACCATGTCCCTCTGTACTCCCAGCCTTTTCTGCCCAGAGACAATTGGCTAATTCACCAGTGTATAACACTGCCACCTCCTGATCCACAGGACCGCCAGCTGTCTGGCACACCTTTCGGTGGCACGCTTAGTCCATCCTAACATTCAAAATCACATCTCTTGCATCAGAATATGCAGACTCAACGATGTTAGCTGCAGGTTTCTTTACCACATGACTTCAGCCATATTTTCATTAATGGGGGGAAAAAATGGAGAACAGATTCATTTGCCTCACGGTCACAACCAACCCTGTCTGGGTTTATTACATGTTATGCTGTGTGATGGTGCTGGTGTGCCATCTAGTGGAACAATGAGGAAAATCCCATCACACCGTTGCCTAAAGACACCTATACTGTGACATTCCCTGCTAAAACGTCTGCATTTTCAAACAAGGACAGTGTAAAAAGTTACAGCTTGATTTTGCGTGTTGATCGCATTTTGTAGCATTCGGGTCACAAGAGAAAGCGTGCAGTTGCAGTACGTCTTTTGTTTTTCCCACAGGCTCAGCTGACATCCACGAGTCTGTGACTTTAAGAGAGGACCAGGACACACTGCAAAGCTTCCATGAACACTCAAAGTCTCTTTGTTATCGGCTTCATAAAAACAGGTGCTGGAGGGGAAGAAGCACAGAGCGATTTATGTAGCAGTTTATTTTTTGTTTGGAGGTCTTTGATTTTGCAGCCACTCGTTTCACATGATGTCTAGTTTCTCCAGACAACTGGTGGTTCTTTTATGGCGATATGTTTGCTTTGATGTTCGTTTTTTCACTTTTTTCTCCTTTTTTGTAAAAATAAAAAGAAGACTAGAGGGGAAAATGGGGGAGAATCGAAAAGAAGCTGTTTTCTGGTTTATATATAAATAAATAAAAAAAATAACCAATCTGCTTAAGAAAGTATTTAATAAATATCAGACAAAAGCCACCGTAGCCAGGCCTCATTTGCCATCTATTAATGTTTTATTTCTTGCACTTCCACAATCAGTTTTTTAGAGTTAATAGGCCGAGGTGGGTGCATATTAAAAGCATTTTTTAAGCAGTCTATGATGTCAAATATTTAGATGCTGTGACTGATTATAAATGAACATGTAAACAACATTATATTATAGCTAAAATATCAAATTAAGAATGTATTAGATTGCAGTGCCCTACATATAATTTACTGTTCACTTATACGTCCTCATTTTCCTTACTGTTGGAACTGTGGGGATCTTTTAAAATATGACTCATTAACAAGGCTGATTATTACGATCACTCTGAGCCACTGTTTCTGAGGTCCCATATAACTAATTTCAATGATTTGTTGTTTTTGAAAGTAATGCAAATAATGTTTAAAGCGAAATCAAAGTTACTCCCAAACTGCGTACAAAGGTTTTTCTGACTACGGGAAAGTAAATATGTTTTGTCAGATTTTTGTAAGTTGACTGTAAAAAAAAAAAAAAAAGCAAAGAAAGAGATTAAATGAAGATGTATTTCTGTTGTTGATGCTGATATGTGCATAAAAATGTGCAATTCACTTGCAGTCTGCAAACAAATGTTCTACAAATATATTTTTGAGCGTCATATGTGAGAGTATTGTTGCTGTTCTGTTTGTTGATGTTATGTCGTTCTAGTCTTTCTACTTGGAAGGTGCGGTACTTTTAAAGATAGAATATAGGCCGAGCATTAATTTAAGCACTGCCTCACCCTGAGCCTGTTCAGTCACTATTTGTAACATGGATCTTATATGAACTGTTTTGTATATCAGTGTAAATGTGATGACTGAATGAACGATTAAACATCAAGTATTATTTTTTTATGTCTCACTTTTAAACCCATGTATCTATCAGATGATAACGCGGTGGAGTAAATGACTGTTTGTCCTTTAATCTCCTAAAATGATTGAAGAAACTAGAAAATTACACTTTTGCCCTGCAGCAGAAACATGGCCTCTATGCCTCTTTTCATAGGCGGAATAAAATAATGGCTCTTGGGAGGGAATGACAGACATGTGATATAGTTTAAATAATAGCAATTACAGCACGCAGTCTTTCCAGAAAGTGACAGTGGCACATGAAAACTGTTTCAACCAGTTCTGAAACTCACACTTAAAGGTTGAATGGAGCAATGGAAAGACTGTTTTGTGACATATTATGATAATACATTAAAGTGAAGGTGCAGTGTAAAGTTCATCAGAGCTAAAAAAAAAAAAAAAAATTTAAAATTAAAAAGTCATAGCTTAGCTGGACAAGATGTGGAAATAGTGGGGACATAGGATTGAAACAAGAAGGTAATAATGTGGAAATAGTACGTTATTACCACTTAATTACCAAAGTAATGTCTTCTCTTTTCTCTCCTGTCTCCCCTCAGCCCCCAGATACTCACAGCAGATGGCTGCCCCTCCCTCAGCCTACCTTTCTTGGGGTTTTCTCTCTAATATTGTAGAGTCTTGACCTTACAACATAAAGCAACTTGGGGGCCACTGTTGTTGTGTATTGGTGCTATATATGAATAAAACTGAATATATTTAAATCAAATACTAAACAGCAATAGTTTGCACAGGTGTACCTAATAAAGTGGCCTCTGAGTGTAACTTCTGTAAGGCTTGAGTAACTTTATTCAGCAGGTGGCAGTATTGAGTCACTAAGAGCGAAAGGATTTAGTCCTGTTGCAGCTTCCTGCAGTTAGATCTCTGTGCAGGCCGTCATTAAAATTCAGTCTAACCTATTTGTACACTGTGTGGGACAGCATCACTACAGCCTCGCACATCTGCGTCTGTAGACACATGTTTACCTAAATAGCTGTTTCTTGTTTTTGTCTCACTAATATTTGTGATCTGTTCACAGCTTTCTTTCACTCCTGTCTCTCTGACACCCAGAGCCCAACAATAGCAGTAATGCCAGGCTAACAGAACAACTCACACCTCATTCTCCTTGTGCTCTTCTCCATCCGGCTCTCCTTTGCTAATCCCACTTGCCATGACCTCTGAACCCTGGATGTCATCTTACATAAGAGGCTGATTGAGGGAAGCACGCGGGTGCAGCCTGAGGTGTGTTGTGCCAGCTCGTTTAAGCTCATTAACGGTTACTCTAGGATACAAATAAACAGCTACAAATAAACTTCAGTGGCAGAAGCTGGGGAAACTTATTCCGGTTTACAAGCGTCGTGTTCAGCTTCTGGTTCTCTGAATATTTTAGGTTCCAAGGTTTGGAACGTTTCTTGTTTTTCATTTGGCTGCCATAAAGGACACTGACTCTTTAGTTGTGTCTGCATCTGATTACACTCTGAGTATACACTTAGCATAGAACAAAACAGCTGAGGGAAAGAACACACGCTTGAATTTTCTACTGTTTTAAAATTATGTGACCTCCACAGTGGGGTCTCTCCCCAAACAATCACACACATACATACACCCACAGACCCATCTGTCCTTGCTGTATCGGTGAGGGTGAGTCACTCTGCTCCAAATGTCCAGCACGCTGCCATTAAAGCAGATGAATAATCAAACCACTGCTTTGACTAAAGCAATTGGTCTAACACGCGCACACAGTCATAGTTTGTCCTTTGTCCTTCCCGCTCTTGCTTACTTCCAGGCTAACATTTGGGGTCCCTCCTCCCAGTGAGCACGTCTTATGATTATAGCTGACAGGGTGTACTCTGCGGTGGTAGATTTTCTGCTGTCCTCAAGTGGGACACATTTTTAGCAATAGAAATAGTCTTGCAGCTTTGTGAAGTCAGTATATTGCTCTTGTTTTCTTTCCAGAGAACTAGCAAAAAACCCTCTGAACCAAAAAAACTCCCAAAAAGTGTGTCTTCAGCATTTTCCCCCCACAAATCAAAACCTATGTGACTGAAATTGAACAAATGATCTCCTCTTGTCATCCTCTCGCTGTTAGATCTGATTGCAGCCCTCCACAGCATCAAAGGCATTATTCCAATCCACCTGCTAAAGCTTAAGTGGCTCACTGGTTCTGATTTGGACTTGTATTACTTGTATTACCTGTATTACCTGAAGAATGAATTAAATATATTTTTGTATTAACAGAACACTCTATATGAGGAAAGTTTCAAGGTTAGGTTTCATGATCAGCCACCAGCACAGTGAAGTGACCCAGTATAGGCACTGGTCCACTTTTAGCTGTAGAATATTTGCATGAAAAAGGACAACATAGAGCTTTAAACTCACAGCAAGCGAGTCCTGTGTTTGAACCCACCGGCCTGTGGGGGGATCCTTCTGTTTGGAGTTCTACCTGTACCTCTGTGGGTACTCCAGCTTCCTTCCACAGTCCAAAGACATGTATGTTAGGTTAACTGGTAATAACTGGTGATTCTGAATTGGCCTTAGGTGTGACTGTAAGCATGAAAGGTTGCCTGTCTCCCTGTGTTGATGGCGAGGTGTTTCCCGCCTCTCGCCCCAGCATGTCTGCAAAGAAAACGGATGGGTGACCTTTTTGCAGTTCAGAAAATTTTAATGAATTTAATCATCATAAATCATAAAAAAAAAAATACAACAGATTTATTTTCAAAGCAAAAGCAATATTTGAATTAATTCAAAATAAAAGAAAATAGTGTATTTTATTTTATAGGACCTTGCATAGTATGTAGTGTGCCTGCTCAAGGCAAGCCAAGAGGTGCTTAGGCATCAGGGGACAGCAGCCATGTGACCGTGGTTTCAGGGATTGGTTTAGTGCAGATGTGACATCAGCAAGCCTCCCACTCCCTCCCTCCGCCCCTCTCTCCCCTGGTCTTTCTCTGCCTCTCTCTGCCCCTCTATCTCTCTGTAGCGCTCTGTTTTTTCTCCCTCTGCCTTTCCTCAGCATCCCCCCTCTCAGCGATGGCGTGTGTCAGTGCCGCTCGGCCGTCTGTGGCCTAACGCACACAGAGAGGACCCCTATTCCTCTCCCGATTTGCAGCGCATTCCTCGGGTGTCTCTTCTCCCCGTGTCCTTCACCGCTCCTGCTGCCTTGCAGCTCCCACCCCGCCTCCCCGTGCGGGTGTCTGGGAGTCGGGCCCTCGGGGGTGGAGGAAATCAACATCGTGCTTCGCTGGGGAGCTGTGCAGAATTAGCTATGCCCTGCCCAGGCATCTTTTGACCGGTCGGATTCCTCCATTTCTGCCCGCCTGCAATCCAGAGGGCAGCGTAGGATGAAAATCTGCAATCATGATGCAAGGTAAGTGATGTGTGCACTCCTTTTATTTTCCACGTCCTGTTTCTCAGCGTCCTCCTCCTGCCCTCTTGTGTCCTGCTGGGCCATTAAAAAAAGTGAATGCAGTGATGTGATCTGTCATGCCGTGCGGACCTCTGGTACGACTGAGCTGTATGCATGACCAGTGTGACAATGTGGCTATTGTGAGTACTTGTGCGTATGCGTGTGTGTGTAAGATTTATAGAAAGGTAGCTGTAATGCCTGAGAAGATGTTTGTGGTGTAGAAAGGGGGAGCTGCCATTCACAGTGGTAAAGTGTGTACAGAGTAATGTCCTTTTGGGTTTGTGTTTGTTTTTGCGTGTGCCTGTGTGTGTATGTGTGTGTGCATGCTAATCTTGCAGTTATGTCATATAGATGTGTATGTAAGGAGACATGTGACCACTCCAAGTAGCTGTACTCATTCATTACTACTAGCTGTTGCTATCAGGTGATCCTTCAGCCTCAGAGCATTTAGTGCATGTCTCATATAAACTGAAGTAAAGGATGCTGTCCTACAGTTAGGTGAAGTACATTATAAACCATCCTGCTCTGCATGAGAGATGCTGGGTCTTTATCATCCATTTGTGCCTACGTGGTAATGGAAGGTGGCTATTATTAGCAGAGGGCCTGCAGTCAACCTAACATGATATTGTACTCGGTTCACAAGCTGGAGGAAACTCACACAGATGTCACAAGCTCACCGTAGCCTTTGTTAGCTACATGTGCACACAGTGTTAGCATGTAGTTAGTGACATTTAGTGAGGTCTGGACTAAAATATAGGTGTAGTAATATGCTTCTTGGGCTTAAGATAAAATGTGCAGGTCCTCTCTATAAATCAGAATCATTAATTGCAGTAGTGTGGGCAGTAATCTTGGCCAGGTGGCCTATTTGTACTAGAAGTTTATGCTTTAAAGACCACATTGCTAGTTTTACAAGTTTCAGACACTTAAAAAAATGTAATTCCTGCTGATCATTTTCCATGGCATACCATAAGGTATCAAATTGATCTTTTCTTCCAGGCAGGAGTAAATGTCAGGAGTGTATAAAAATCAACTTGCAGAAACTTGAAACCTACTTGAGATAGGGCTGGAAGCGCGTAAAAAGAAGAAAACCAAGGGAGTGGGTGGAAAGGATGGACGTCGTGGAAAGGGCAGAATTTATTGTCTGCTAACATAAAGTTAAGCTACTGTAAGAAACTGTAAATATCTAAAATACTGAACAAAAGTCAGAGGATAAGATGTGAAGAGAAAGCAGAGAAAACCTGTTCAAACCGCTCATCGGAGCAGAACTGTTCTTTTTCCTTCTTTATTTGAAACCTCCTCTGTGTCACTGGTAACAGCGGCATGCTAGTTGAGCTACACGCAACTGACAACCAAGATAGCTGACTAGCTGTTTGTTTTAGGGATTTACACAAATTATGGATGCCATTCTTCTGTTTATCGAGGTTTGCGTTTATACAAACTGTGTCATAGTCTGAAAGAACTTGACAGTGAATCCAAGGCATCGTTCTTGACAATACTTTGTCTAAAAACATTAGTCAGTTTCCACTGTGAACATTTCTCCTACAGCTTTAGTCTTATCTTCTTTCCTAGATGCAGTTTCCTTTGTTGTAAATAGCTGTGTGTAGATGTCAGTGTGTAGCTTTCTTCTTGAGCTTCCAGCTGTATCATCTGCTAATTAACTGTGTAAAATGTAGAACAACAGTATATAGTAGAGAAGAGACTACAAGCTGCAGAACAGACACTGCAAGGATACCTGAGGTTAAATTTGGTCATATTAAGAAAATGATATAGCTGTAAAAAGGCTGAAAGTCTTGTAGCACATTACCAATAAATGCAAATCCATTTGTATTTCACGTGCAGAGTAAAAAAAACCCAAAATAACTTGAATTTTAATCCTCGATTTTGAAAGTGGAATAATGGCACTATAGGGAAGTTACATAGTTAAATTATCAGCAGTAATGTGAAGAACATGTTATTTGTGAGTAAGTAGGGTGACGTGTGAATCCATCACTTTGGTCCTTGGAAATGTTTTGCAGAATTGTGTCTAAAGATTGTGTGTCTGTGAGTTGGCATGAAGGAGACCCTAACTCAACTATATTTACAGCTAGTATCATTAATTAGTATGATGCCTCTGTTTAATGAGGCTCTCCTCAGGCAAACTCTGTAAATGGGTTACAAAAACAACACAGTCCTGCTGTGACGCACAGTGTGATCTGCATCGCTTTGCAGTCAGTCTGACCAGACCTCTTGTACTCGCTCGGCGTGTGATACGTAGTCGTTCAACAGGTTTGTTACTCATCAGTGTTGGGACTGATCTTTACCAACAATGTCACATGCAGGTTAGGACTGGAGAGAAGAATCGTGGTACAGACCTGTGATTGACTAACAAAGAGACAGGATGCAGGAATAATATTTGCCAGTCGAGCCACTAATACGTCACATCACAGACCCTGTCAGAAGAACGTGAATGCTACTGATTAACATTTATAATATTTGTTAGGATTTAAGTATGAGTGAAGGTAATCACCACATCAGTGACTCGGTATTAATTTAATTTTGAAATGAGTTTCTCCTGTTTTGTGTTTATCTTAACGACACAATATCTGTGACATGAATTAAAAAAGTAAGGCACAAAAAAAAAATTAAAAGCGGTAAGTCTGTTTAGAAAATGTGATCCAGTTTAAAGCACAGCATGCAGATTACACAAAGGGATGATGAGCAGAGCAACACACAAACGGTATCAGCTGCTTCTGAGTGGCACAAAATGCTCATCCTCCCAACTGTTCATCACACGTGTCCCTGTCGCTCTGGATTTGACTATCAACTGCGCTCACTTCTTCTAAAACACAGTTATGCAAACCTGTCGGTTGCTTATTGGGGGGGAAAAGAAAATGCGTGCACACGCACTCAAACTCACACTCAAACACACAGACTTTTTTTTTTTTAAAGAAAACTGCTCTTTGTCAGAATTTGTTTAAGGTGTCTTTCAAAGATTTTTAAGTGGAGTGCATTTAACTTTACACTTATTCAGACTTTTTATTTAAGTGAAAAGTTACATGTTATAGTGTAATAGTACGCAAGTCAAAATACATTAAAATACCTAAAGTCACTCATCTTGGTTAACTGCACTTTCTGGAATATAAGTACGTTGAATTATTGAGCCAGAATAAGTGATTCATTACTGTGACTATCACAGTAAGCGCTCTAGACCAGTGATGTTGGACTGGAGCACTTTTGACCCATTAATTCACTCATTAAACAAAAGAGTACTTTATCTTTAATTATACCAGCAAACAGCCTTCATAGATAACACCCAGAGAATTTTTGTTTAGCATGTTAGCTAATTCTCTCCGCTTTGTATTGCTAATTAGAGAATGTTAGTATGCTAACATTTTATGCTTTAATTTGCTAACATGTTAATAGATGTGATGAACTCCAAACATCAGAATGCTAACACTGTAAATGCACGTTAAGCTAAAGTTATTATTAGTCGGGCCTAGGTAGCCTCACGGACCTGTTAGCATGCTAGCATGGCTATAGACTTGATGTAATTTTTAAATCAATACACTCCTGCAGCATGGAGCATCATTAAACAACCTCCAGTTATTTTTATTGTCAGTTGATAATAAGTGCTCCAAATTACATTTGCATACAGCATGTTCTGTGTCCTAATCATTTAAAAAACCTTTGAAAAATCACTATAAGGTGAAACAGAAAAAACGTTTTTCTTTGTGTTTATCGTTCTGATTGCATCGCTGCATGTTGCCAGCCGACAGTGCTGCAGGACTTTTGGCATTCAGTTTGGCTGATGGGACGCTGTACTAGATCCCTGGCTGCTCTGCTCTGAATCGTGCTAATGAAGTGAACACATTGATCAACGGTTGTTCATTTTTTCTTAACAGCCTACATAGTCAGGAAGGGGACACTGCTTCGTTTTATGTGGAGGCTCTCTCCAGATTGCCTGGGGTTTGTTCCAAATCAATACGTTAATTTTTATCTTACTGTAACTTCTCTGTATCCACTAGCCCGTACTCATCCCCAGGCTCTTATACACCCAGCCCATTACTCTTCTTTGTTATTTGCTTTCAAGTGCATTTTAATGTCTAGATAGTTAATTTTATATTTGGCTATAACAACTTAAAATGAGTTCTTAATGATAATGTTCACGCGCTCCTTTCCTGTGTGTGTTTCTATGCTAGGACTGAAAAACCGAACCAGGAAAGCCCTGGGCTTACGAAAGAAAGACAAGGACAAAGAAACAACGTGAGTTTCCTCAGACACTCACTGGTAACAGGAGAAAATCCCTAAAACACTTTGAGAACTCATTGGTTTGAGAATGTGAATGCATAGAGATGTAAAACAACCCAAACTACTGCTATGACACTAATAAAGTTCTTGTTGGATTTATAAAATTATAGGAAATTTTGTGCTATAGGTCTATGCGGTACCTGCAAAAGATACCAAAAATAATCTGAGTACCACAACATGGGTATTTTACATTAAATAATTTAAAACAAGACCCACTTTTTTAAAACCACATACAAATGAAGAAAAATCTACTGGTATACTGGTACCTAATTTTTCCATCTGCTTGTTTTGTCAAACAGGAGCTCACCTGACAAAGAAGGAAGTGGAAGTGGAAAGAAAGGAAGCGTACGTACATACACAATGAAAGTGTTTCCTTTAATTTACCTGGGTTTTTTTGGCCCTCTAAGTGTTTGTGACTGTTTAACAGAGGAAACTATACCTAGGAGATTATAACAGCACAACAGGAAACTACAGCACAGTGACTTTAACAAGATTTAAACGGATTAGTTGGAGGTCTCTTCCTGTTAAAAGGTAGTTTTTCTGCACCGCTGTTTCCAAGTGCTGCTTTTTGGGGATAAAAATTTCATTTGGGTTCTTTCTTTACCTGGACATATAAACACTTTGGGAAGACTGTTAACTGGTGCTATGAATAAAATTACATTTAACTGAACTGGGCCTGCAGCAATAATTTATTCTGATTATGGTACATTAAAAAAAATCTAAAAGTATATTAAAAAAATATAATTTTGATATTAAAAGAATTTTAGTTTAACGTCATAAGCTTTTATCGTTTTGCCTTCTTTATGATCTCCGTTTTGATAGAAAAAGGCCAACGGGGCTCCCAATGGTTTCTATGGGGAGATTGATTGGGACAGATATGTAAGTATCCACAGCCTACACCTGCACATTTTCTCTCTTTGTCTCTCTTTTTGCATGGACTCTGCAGCTCTGGCATTGGAAATACTTGCAGTGCTGTGCTGTGCAATCAGTGTCATGTGACGCTAGGTTTAAAATTACAGAGTAAAGGGTACAAATGTGTGTGAGTTATGGCGGTGCATAATCTGTGAGTCAGCAGGAGCTTCATCTACCAAGTGGAACGTCTCCAGCAAGACATCTGTGAAATCTAATCTGCATTTCTATGCGCTGCTGAAGAGTTTGAGAGTGGCTAGAAACAACCGTCACCATTTCCCTCTCGCTGTCTCTCTTTTGCAGGCCTCTCCTGATGTAGATGAGGAGGGCTTCAGCCTCCGGCCTGGTGACGAGGGTGATGATATCCTTTTAGTCGGAAGGAGAAGTAGCACTCTTAGGAGTCTTCGCCAGCAAAAACTATTGATCTGTTTGGCTTTGTGACTCATTGGTTGAGTGCTTTTCAGCATTAAATAGGCCAAATCCCTGCGTATGTGCACCCCTGCTGCAAGGCAGCCGGACACAGCCACATTAGGTCGAACCGGCTTTACAATTGTCGCTAAACCACAGTTCTCATTAACCACTGACGCTCAGTTCTGCTCCCACAGGTGTCAGCAGTGGGAGTATATGTTTGAACTGGATTCATAGATAGTTGACACTGTGGAGACCTTCCCTGAGCAGGAAGATTTAGTGGAGGTGGAGAAGGAGTGTCAGTTACAGCAGTTGTAATACTGGTAACTGGGACACAGAATGGATATCTCACTCCTGTCCTGCACCGTTGTCCTTGCTTTAAATGCTACAGAAGGTTGAACTATCTGCATTTTTGTACAGCATGTTGTACTTCCTCCTCTTTGCCCTTTACAAGTGTTCACCAGCCTCCAAAGAAAAGCACTTTTTCTCGTCCAGCGACTCAGAGGATGACGAGGACAGCAAAAAAAAGTTCAAAATTAAGATCAAGCCGCTGGTATCAGACAGTGCCAAGTGTGTGCTTCCATCCATGGACGAGCTAAAAGCGTCAGTGGGAGGCCTGGCGCTGTCCCCGTCTCTGGTGAGTGCTGCTGATCTGCAGTCCTGTTCTGCTGCACAGTTGTGAAGAGCACAATAGTCACGCTCAATGCAGTTCATATACTTTACCAGCTGCTAATTTCTCTCAAATCTGTTTGACTCTCTGCCTGCGCTTGTCTTTTCTTCTCACTTATTTGCTGCCCTCTTGTAGAGGAGAAGTCCGGTAAGCCTGTCACACATTTTCACATCTGTATCAGCACCCTGACAGATGGCATGAGATGTGGTGAAAACGCTTGATAACGTGTTCCCTCCTGTCGTAGTGATCTCGTAGACTGTCTTCGCTGGCTTTCGTTTTTTTTTCCTGGATGCACTTTCTTTCCCAACCTCACTGCCTCACAAAAATCACAACTTTCTTTTTCTTCTTGCTTCTGTTCCTTCAGTTTTTTCCTGCTCAGCGACAGCTTTATTTAAACCTTTGTGGCAAAGCGTGTGCGTTACATAATGCAAAGCAAACCTAACACACATACAGTTCCAAACCCGTTGATCTAGAGACCCTGCTGTCTTCGGTGTGAGGCTGTGTGCGTGCTGATTGTAGGTGATGCTCTTATTGTCCGCATAATCTCCAGGGAGTTACGGCTCATGCTGCATTATTGAGGCTTTGCGGTTAAAGTAAAGAGATGCGGTGTGTGTAGTTGTAGTTAGTGTCCATTTGACTGATTTGTCACTCACTCTCTGACCCAGGTCTGTTCTCTCTTCCTTTTTGCTGGTCTCAGAGACACAGTCCGGTAAGTTTTCCCTCTGCTGGCTGTTTTACCACTGATAGCCCCAAATGCAGCTTTCTGATCTCCGCTGCCTTACTCTGTACAATGCAGAAAATAAAGAGAAACATTTTTACCTCAGGCTGTAGTGCTGTTCATCCGTTGTTTAGTTAGCGAGTTGCCTTGTCCACCAGAGATACCGACGGGAGAAATTTCCGCCTTCTCATGAATACGTGACACTTGACTTTTGCCTCTCAAAGCTCCAAAAAATGTACCACAGCTCTGCAGAAGGGGTACGCCATTAATGTTTACACCTTGTCATGCTGTCATGTCAGCATGAGCCTCCCATCACGGGTAGATGCATACTTCCCTCTGCTGACTGACACAGTTAGCATGTGTGCTTCATTCACGAAAAGACTCACAAGAAAGTATGTATATTTTTCTGATGATCATTTCTGGAAGGAGGCATTTCTGCTTTTCAGATGCTTTTTATTTTTCGAATGGAGTTGGTAGTTATGATTTGGCAGCACTAGACAAAGCACAGACTTCTCAAGCTGATGTCTCCAATTCTGTTCAAGTCACACCAAAACTATCAAGACTGATGAAGAGCACTTAAGCCAGAGGAGTAATACACAAATTAGATTTCCTATAATCGTACTGTGTTTTGATATAATAAGAAAGAAGAACATCTTAAAGGACTGAAGATCATGTGTATTTGTATACGGTGTATAATATGATCTGTAGCCTTACTTTTTCTTTTGTTTGGATTTCTTTTTTTTTCTTTTCTTTTTTTGCACGGGCAGATGAAAAGGAACTTGTCCTGTAAGTACACATCTCTAAAAATCACTTTTTAAAATTCCTCCCGTATTCCTGTACTTGTGCTCATAACCACATTGCTACTGCACGCATATTAAAGAGGATATATTATGCTCGTACCCAGCTATTTGAGGAGCTTTGCATGACTCAGGGTTCAAAATAATCGTTATTTAACTTATTCTAAGCCTCTGTGTAGTCATTTTTTAAATTCTATGTCTGAAACAAGCCTTTTAAGCATCTCTTCCTTTAAACCAACTTTCTTCTGATTGGCTGCCACTTGTGAACAAAAGGTTTAAACAGTTGGTGGATGGGACTTCTCCACTCCTAACCAGAACAACATAACAGTAGTCTCAGCAGAGCAGGAGCTGAGCGTTTGTTATTTTTCTTATAGGTGAGGAGATCGCTAGACCCAGACGCTCAACCCCGATACCGAGTCCTGCCCCAGAGACGCAAAGGTCTGTCATCCTTTTAGCAATGTTGGCAAATTAAACGCTTCTTTCATTAAGATGGTATGCTATTGCTCTGCTTCAGATGTCCCTTGAGCAGCTATGTGTGCTATTTTTTTACTTGTTGCATGTGTTTTTTTGCAGTGACAGGCTGTCACAGAACACTCCTGCCTTCTTTGAGCTGCCTTTAGAGAGAAAATATGCCAGATATGACGGTCAGTCCTCCATTGATCAGACATAACTTTACCCAAATGAATAAACTCCCTTTACAAAGGTGACACTGTTCCCCCCTTTATCCAATGACAGTGGTACCTTCGGATGCGTGGGGAGATTCTAGACCCCGATCAGAATCACAGCTGAGCAGAAGTTTTCCAACAGGGGGTGAGCAAACATGAGTGAACTTTATCTCTGTTGTAATTCGTGTTTCTAAAGAAGTTGTGCTGACCTTGAATTGTTGCACCTGTCGCAGCTCCGCCTCCACTCCCTCCAAAAAACATTCCATCGAGAAGTCACTACGGCTATCCTTCAGAATCTGCTGGTAAATTTATTTTCAAACATCAGTCAAGAATATAGTTAGATCAGTCAGCTGTGATCTCACTTCTCCAATATACTCTTTGCAGCCGATCTACCCAATGGGAGGGCGGCTCGCAGTTCGGCACCAATCTACCTGAATGTCCTCTCCCCAGCCTCTTACCGAGGCTCCCCTGCCCCCGACCTAGACGATGTCTTTGGACCCATGAGTGAGGACACCATGTCTCCCAGATGGGTTACTTTCACTGATGACAGGCCCCCACCGCCCGATGAACCGGCTCCACCTCCGCCACCCGACTCTCCTCCGCCAGACACACCTTCATCCACCCCTTCCACCCCCTGCCTCTCGCCTGGACCACCTCCAAACGAACCCCCACCTTCACCTCCGCCGTTTTCCCCTGGGTCTCCTCCTCGTTTCACTCCGCCAGACTCGCCTCCCTCCATTCTACTCGGACCTCCTCCGCCAGATGAACCAGCCCCTCCTCTGCCCCCAGAATTCTCCCCCTCTAATTCCCCTCCTGGGTGCCCTGAAGAGGATGCTATTGATGAGGAGATGCTGCAGTTTGCAGAGTACTCTTCCTCCCCTGCCCCCATCAGCCCTGTGCCTCCTCTGCCAGCGGAGCGTAGATCCCCTCGTGCTGGAGTCACGTCTCCACTGGTCCTTGGGGGTTTAGGGGGTAAGAGGACTCCAGAAGGTGTAAACCTGAGAGAAGATGTACCAGACTTTGTGGGTTCCCCCAGAGAGCTGACGCCAAGCTTCAGGGGCACGCCACCTCCTCTTCCTCCAACTACCTACAGGTCTATCATGTCTTCCCCGGGACCCTACTCAGGCAGCAGTGAGTACTCTTGTGTTGCTGCAAACACGCACAGTGGCCTCTTCGAGATTCATTTACACCAAGCACGATTAATGTTTTTTATTTAAATTCTGCAGTGTCCTTTAATTTTGTTTGCTTTGAAAAAAGTGAGAATGACGAGGCCACCAGCACAGCCACAAAAATAAAAATCACAGAGATGAGCAGGTCAAACTTTAGTGACATCTAGTGTTGTGATTCTGAAATGACAGCGTTTTGTTTGTAGTGCATAACAGGTCTTATCTTTCCAGAAATATAAGGAAATATAATGTTGATATTTTAAAGGGGGACTGCTGAAAATGCTTAAATGGTCTTGTTTAACATATACCATCATTCAATTGGTGAATACCGAGAACAAGCATCCCACATCAGACCAGTATGAAAATTACAGGATGCTTTCTATCAGCACAGAGATCAAGCGGTAACGTCTTCCTACAGATTTTTTTTTCACGTGAATCAGAAGAACACCTACAAAAATCTCAACAGCAATTTTATTTCATGCCAGAACCAACCAGAGTCTCGCACAACAGTTTCTCTCCAAACACAGCTGATAGAAGGGAAGTGCGGCAATAAAAATCTCCGTCACTGTGAACTGAAGGCTGTGCTAACCACAGACACTGGTATGTGCCACAGGCCCCTCATCTCCAGCTCGTCCTACCACACCTCAGTCTCGAGGCAGCCCAGTCCCTCCGCCTCCTCCTCCTCGTCCGTCCTCCCGACCAAAGCTGCCCCCGGGGAAACCGATCACAGACCTGGTATGTGGGAAAAGCCCTTTCTTTTCTTTTACCCTCTCTCGCTCCCCCTCATTTATCTTTTGTTCCTGAGACTGTGTTTTTTCATTCTGAACAAAATAACTTGTGTTACATCTCCAGACCCGGCCATTCAGTCCGCCAGTTTCAAGCAGCCCCCCGCCTTTTGCCCCCCTGGCCCGGGCAGAGAGCTCTTCATCAATCTCCTCCATTACCTCACAGAGTGCAGCGTCCACCCCAACTTTAGGAAGGGACCTCAACTTGTCCACCACAGGTATGCTACCAGCAAGATGGCTGTCATGCTCGTCTCTGCGGCTTAGCTGCGCATCTCAGTCCACATGTTGTCTGTCACTCATCGTGTCCTTGCCTCACAGTCTTGTCCCTCTCCATGATTCTCTCTTCCTGATGTCTCTGCTCACTCAGAGGCCTCGCAGCCTCTGGTATGGTTTGACCACGGCAGGTTTTATTTAGCTTTTGAAGGTGAGTTGAGCTATAGTGCTGCTTTAGTGACACCAGTGCATGCACTGTACGCACCTGCCCCGTTTCTTTACTGGCTGTGTCCACAAGAGTGCTGCCACCCATCCCCATCTCCTGCTCACTTACTTAGAATCCAGATCCATGATCGAGGCTTTGGTTTTGCTTTAATTGTTTTTGAACTATTCTGTCCTCTGTGTGTGAAACCTACTTTCAGGCAAGTAAGATATAACCCAACTACGGTTTTATAAGGAGATGTTATAGCAGTGTCACTTGTGTTTATGTGTGTTTTAGGGTGCTCCAGAGGTCCCAGTCCACTCACCATGGGACCCCAAGACACTCTGCCAGTGGCAGCTGCCTTCACAGAAACCATCAATGCCTACTTTAAAGGCGCTGACCCCAGCAAGTAGGCTTACATTAAAAATGCACTGACATCATGTCAGCATGGATTTATGCTAAAACTGAAACACTGCACTGCTAATAATTGCAGACAGGGGAATGTTTCTAAGGCAGACTGGGCTAGGTTGTTTTAAGCCTAATTAGGTACACAGTTCTTTGTATTCAGGGTTTTTATACTGAGAGGGATCTGTGAGCTTTATATTTTGTTTAGTTTGAGTCCTCTCTCTGCCTCAGATGTGTTGTGAAGATCACAGGGGAGATGGTGCTGTCCTTCCCCGCTGGCATAACCAGGCACTTTGCGAGCCACCCAGCTCAACCTATCCTCACTTTTAGCATCAGCAACTACAACCGACTGGAGCAGGTCCTCCCTAATCCACAGCTGCTGTGCTGGTAAGATGAAGATTACAGACAAACATATACTGGAGCGGACAGTTGCCCATTTTTACAGTCCAAACAAAAGAGATTCATAGTGTTACTTCATGCTGGCTGAATCAAAGATGTTCCTCTCATCCCTTAGTGATTCCACTACAGACAGTGTAGACAGAAAGGAGTTCTGGGTAAATATGCCAAACTTGATTAGCCATCTAAAGAAAGTGGCTGAACAGAAGCCTCAGGCGACATACTACAATGTGGATATGATCAAGTATCAGGTATATAATATCCGTTAATATTCACGGATGTGTTTTTATATTTTTTCTATCTATCCAGTTATCTCACTGTCTTCTTTGTCTTTGCCATTTAGGTCTCAGCAGACGGGATCCAGTCCACTCCTTTGAACCTGGCAGTGAGCTGGCGTGGCGATGGCACCAACATAGACCTTAGAATAGACTACAAATACAACACGGAGGCTCTGGCTGCCCCGGTGCCGCTTCACGACATCAACTTCCTGGTTCCTGTTGATGGAGGCATTGCCAAACTACAGGCCATGATCCCACCTGCCACCTGGTGAGGATTCCTGGTGACAAGGACTCTTAGTATGTGGTCGTATTGAGAGGCTAAGGCCGAGATAGTATTGTAAACTGAGCAAACTGACGTGTATGTTAGTGCATCAACCGTCTACCTTTTACCATCTATTTGTAGAAACTAGGCTATATTATTTTCATACTCTGTATTTATATAAGTGTGTATAAATATTGGCACAGTTGCCTGTGTATTATTGATATGCACTGTATTCATAGTATTATTATATCTGCTCTTTAGAGTACATGTGAGAGAGTAACATGTAACATGGAATTTCTTTCCTCATATAGGAATCCGGAGCAGCAGACAATACAGTGGAAAATCCCAAGCCTGTCTCACAGGTCTGAGAATGGAGGCAAGTATTCATTTTTGCCATGTTCATAATATTTAACATTTTTAATTTCTACTTCATCTTCTTCTTCTTTGGATTTTAAAAGTAAAATCTTTTGGTCCCGTTACACAAATATCACATGTCTGGCAGGAGTAGGGGCTCTCCTGGGCCGGTTCCAGATGATCGAGGGTCCCTGTAAACCCTCCCAGCTGACAGTCCAGTTCACAAGCGAAGGAAGCACTCTGTCAGGCTGTGACATCCAGCTGGTCGGGACTGGCTACCGGCTATCATTGGTCAAGAAGAGATTTGCTGCAGGTCAGTTTAAGCATCAGAAACAGTGGCTGACTGTCTTCAGTCTGTGGTTTGTTAATATAAATGCACACGGACACTTCCCAACTATCTGACATGTCTTATTGTGTTTCACAGGGAAATATTTGGCAGATAATTAGCGGACCTGTTTGCGAACAGAACCAAGAAAATCAATGGCTTTTGACTGTGAAGACTATGGATCATCCCATGTTTAGTGCATTTGAAAATTTATCTTTAGGAGCCATTAGATTTAATGGCTGGAGTTCATTAGAGTAACAGATAACAACACAGAGGTGAAATGTGACATTCTCGGTCAACTGACTGCTGCTGAGTTTATGCAAGTAAATACAAGTCATTAGTTTTGTGCACTTGGAACACTTATGAGCTTATATAGAGTAACGTTTAGGGAAACCCCAAGTCTATGTTCTTGTTAACTTAAAAATAATTGTGGATTTCATACAGTGATCCAGCTTTATTTGTTCTATTTTCCTCTTGTTTCACGGGTTATCACTTCGAATGCACTCTTAAAGATGATGTGAATAATTTGTATGACAAAACAATCTTAAACGAGGTGGAAAAGATGGAAAACGTTTTAACATAGGTTTGCTTTGCAGATGTATTCCAATTAGTTATAGTCACATGGTACTGTCTGATTTGCACTGCCACCTTTAAATCAGATGTTTTTTGTTTATTTTCAACATGTGTGACTGTCGTGATTGTTGTCCAAGCAGAATGTATTCCTCTGTGTGGACAGCTTTGACACCGTCATATCCCTTTTATCTGTCTTATGATTAAAGGTGACAGTTTAAAATGACCTGCAGCACTGGAAGAACATCAGCACTATGAATCCTAAGGTGCTCTTGACATGGAATTATGTTTGCGCCTCAGTCCTGGGAACTTTAGGGAACAATTTGATCATGGGTCATGATCATTTCCTTCTAGCACATAAATTCGATTTTGTAGGGAAACTTGTCACAATAATAATTAGAGCAAATAAAACTGTTTGCTCTATGATTTGTATGCTTGATCCATTTAATCATCATAAGCCCACGGTAACCAAGATCCAAACTTAATGCTATTTTGCTTCCTTAGACTGAATGAACCATTTAGACTTGGTTAGCAAAGTTACATTTTGATTTATAGTCATCGTGAGTGTTTTGGATTATTGGAGCTATATTTGTGGCCATATTTGTATGACAGGGTTGCGGGCTAAGTTCGCTGTAGGTTCACTCAAGTAATATAGAGCAGAGACTTCTAGGACATGATGTGCAACACGGCAGGAGATTTGGCAGATGGCTCAGAGAATGATCAAAAAGACACCCACATGCACGACGGGTCCAGTTCCTATTAACTGAGGTGGTGCCTTGCAGAAAACGAGTGGCATAGTTAGTCCACTGAGGACACCACTGTCATTGGAAATGAAAAGTTTTTTTTACTAAACTGTAAATGTTAAAGGTGGAAATCACCAGACGGTTGGGTGAAAGTCACATATCTGTTGATGTCTTCACAGACAAATTCACATTTGAGCCGATGTGAGTTTACTAACTAACGTTATCTCAGGATGATGGTGGTTGAGCTGAGCGCTTTTGTTCGTAGTATTCAGAGTATTTTCATTCATTTCGTAAAATATCAATATTTGGTGTTTACGTATTGATAAAATACTGCAATAATATGCAGTGTCGGTTTTTTTCCCCACCTCCTAGTTTATGGGGATTGACTCATTTTTGGAGGCAGCCTCGAGTGGACGTTAAAGGAACTGCAGTTTTGGTCATTTCAAAGTCAAACATCAGGCCTCAGTTTGTTGAGTGCAAAAGAGTTTCTTTACAAACCACACTTGATGTTCTGGAAAGACTGTGCTCAGGGCTGAAGCGCATACATAACGCCATACTTTCACACACACAGCCTTTAAACACTACTACTGGAAGCATTTTTACCATTAACGAGTCGTGTTGGCAGAGAGTTAGAGCAGTGTGACCTGGTGCACAACAAACGCATCGAATTACCACTAAAGGGCAAGTGCAATGTTGAGATACATCAAAGGTCTCACATTACAGGACACAGGTGGAGTTTGTGGTGGTGTTTTGTGGGTAGAATTGCATTATACTGAGCTGACGCTTATGTGTGAAGCTGCTACTTTCACTGGGACAGCTTGGGTAATTTATCCAGAAATTATATTAGGAAGTCTAGAGATGCAAGAGTGCCATACACTGAGGAAAAGGACCTTTAAGTTTCCAGAGAAATCTAAAGGGACCAGGGCTATGGATTGTAGGAGTTGCCTTTGATGCTGCTTATAAACTCTGACAATAATCTTTGATGGAGGACATCACAGAGCAATGAAAAGAAGTGTCTATCAAAAAGACAGCACTATTTATTTCCCTGCTTTATTTTCTCCCTTTTCCCACCATGTCGAATAAATGTTTTATCATTTTCTAATAGCAATATTTAAAAGACTTAAGTGTAAAAAGTGTACATAAAAAGCTATGTTTCAAATATTTCTCTGAGCATATGGACGTGTCTGTGATCGTCTCTTGGTTTCTTGATGTCAGCGCTCATAATGCATTTGGTTCTGCGTAACGACACACAACACTCTCTTCATCTAACGTAGGTTTCTTGTAACAAAAAAACAAAGAGAAAAAAAAGAAAGAAAAGGTGTTGATGAATAACTCCAAACAGTGGCGCATGAAATCTGCACCTGTCCATCGCCGGTCTTATCAATGCAATACCACTTTATCCATTTCAGTGAGGTCATGATGTGTGTGTTGTTGTATCAGTGTGCTTTGAGAAGAGACTCCTTTGCCTTCACTTGCGCCTCCATTCTCTATTTTGCTGGTGATGCACCTTCAGAAACTCATTGTCAATCAAATCTGGCATGCGTTCAATGACGTACCCATCCCATGCATCCGATATAGGTGTTTGACATCCTCCTGTGTTTGACTTGCACACAAAAGCACACCTTCAATTTTCTTCATGAAACAAATTGTTGCTTCATGTCACATGTGTGTGTTTCACTTTTTTACAGAGCGTTTCCATGTGTTGACTCACACTTTGGACTCGGGCGAAATTCAGTTCCTTAGAAAAAGAAACATGGCTTTTTTTTGGTTGAGTAAGAACGACTTTTGTTTTTCTTCTGTTGAATATGCTTATATTTTTCTTTGCCTTATTTTTGAGTGTACACTAATATTCCAAAACCAGAGGTTTTCTGTAAGTTTATTTTTTCTACAACTTTTTTGGCTGTATGTATTCTTTCACTGCATTAGGATCAGAATATGCAAACATTTCATGTAAATTTCCCATCCAAAGATTTTGAGAGAAAATATATGAAAAAAAAAGTCATTATAATGTAATACCTGTTTTACTTGGTAATAAAGAAGAGGAAATAAGAGTCATTTATCTCCTTCTCATTTGTTCAAAGATGTAAAAATATAACACCTACAGGCACATAACCCGTAACATTAAATGTACAACCTGGCGCTTCAGCGACACTGTAAATTATTGTCTGTCATAACTTAATAGTGAGGTCAAATAGGCTGAAAACCATCATCATCAGTCATCATGTTATATAAATAAACACTCCCAAGCAACTACAAAAACAGTCCTTAGTGGGATTATGGGAATTTTTTTACCCCGTCATGGTCTTATTCCTGCACATGACGACAGTTTATGAAGCAGGATGAAGGATGAAAAAGAGAATGAGCTGCCTAGTTAGTTAAAAATAAACTGTATTATAAGAATATACATAGATATAGATAAAAAGCTTAATTTACTCATATCCAGTTATTTACAAATCATTATCTTTTAATTTAATAGTTATCTTAATTTGATTTAATTATCTTTTAATATTTCTTTCATCTATTCCATATTCTTTTTAAAAATGTATTTAATACACTCTTATCCTATCTTAGAAGAGTGTTTTCCCCCACATATGTTTCTTTTAAGGATGCATTCAAGGATATAATTTTTCCACAGCAGCTATTTGCCGTAAAACACAGGTGTTGCTAATCACATAAATTAAGGATCTGTGCATAAACTGGCCAGAGCATGAATATTATATTTTTTTTTATTGTGTTATATGATATTATTAGATTATTTGTAGCTCCTGTGTTTATCTTTTTCATGTCAGTATAACGTTTGTGAAAAAGGTATATTGTTGCCACCTCTGTAACTGTTATTATAATTATTGGCCTCCTTTAATAAAATGTGGGGTATCAAGCAAGAAATATTCAGAAATGGTACTTTTTACTGACATGAGCCTAAAGTGCTTTACAGGAAATAGTTTACCACAACACAACGTTAAAAAGGGAAGAAGATGGGAGATGAAAAGGGTACACAACTTTGCCTTTAACGTAAGGTAAGGTGAGCCTTAAAATTATATCTACTGTAAAATGTAATTAACTCAGCCTCTCGTTTCCAAGCTTGTCTCGGTCGTTCACCTCGCGAGACTTTAACAAGCACTTCACCGGAAACCCCTCCCACAGCTTAATGGACCGTTTCCATAACAACACCAAGCCATACCAGACGACTGGTTCGGCTTAGTTCAAGGCTGGTAAACTGGTAATTTGGCTCAGTATTCTAATTTTATCATCTGTAATCGATTTTGTAATTAAAAACTCTACTTTTCAAACTCGGTCTAGTGACTCTGAACGCAAATGACACATTTATGAGCGTATTGTTTTGTACTTTGTTAGGGTCTACGTGCGACATTCAGGTCATTCAGAACCCAAAAATAAGGAGAAGTGGGGATGTCCGATAAAGAAAAACAGCAAAGGAAAGAGAAGAGGGTAGTCAAGGTGCCTTCTAACGGGAGAGGCAAAGACACAACTGGCAGGACTAAGGAGTGAGTAGACTATTAAGATAATATGGGCCAGTGTCCATCTTTTAGCTTTTTAGCTTCCTGGTAGGTTATGAATGATTTTCAAAACAGCATTCCCAGTGCAGCATGTTTGGTTGTGAAACTGCTGGTCAGTCCACATGGCATCTGTCCTGGTATTCTCTTCAGCATGATTATGTCTTTCAGCTCTATAAGCACTGTGTCATACATTGATGAACTGGGCCACCATGATGACAATGCTCGCCTTGCTCCAACAATGGAGAACACCTACCAGATGGGTGAGTTAGCCTTTTTAATTGCCTACAAAACTGGGGCTGAGTTATAGGTTCTAGGCATCACAGAACTGACAAATAAACTGAATATATTTTGTTTGATCATTTTAAGCAGAAAAGTAAAAATTCAGCCTCACGGTGGTAAAGAGTGGCCTACTGTTTTGTGTAGGATATAAATTGAGATGGACAAAAATATGAATTTTTCTTCTGTTCACATGCATCCATCATGTTTTTACCCCACCATCAAAACTACTAGACAAATATAAAATGGGATTTTTGTTAGTAATAAATGTTTTCTGGCTTTTTTCGCACCACAGGACCTTACAAACGCTTCCCTGCCAACGCGGCCACAGACATACTTAAAGACGTCCTTACCAGTTACCTCCAAGAGGAGAAATATGAAGTAGAGTGGTCTCAAAAAATGACCAAAACATTGTGCGAGGTAAATGAAGAATAGATGCAACTCTTTCTAAACATGTTTAAATTTCTCCATTATTCAGACTGACTCTTCTTCCAGGTAATAAGAGCCCGCGTGAAGGAACTAATGATCCCCAGATACAAAATTGTCATCCTGGTCCACATCGGCCAGCTCACCGGGCAATGCATGCAGATCAGCAGCCGCTGTCTCTGGGACACGTCTAATGACACTTTCGCCTCGCACTTCTTCAAGAACAGTTCTCTGTTTGGCGTGGCGAGTGTTTATGCTGTTTACTTTGAGTGAATTCTCTCTTTCTGTGCTCTGTTTTTGAGTAGTTGTAAAGAAATTTAAAACAAATCTTAACCAAACCTCACAGTGTGCTTTTTTTTTTTTACATTTTATTTATTTTTTTACATTTTTGCACTCAGAAATGATGTCATCCTTACAGTGTTCTGTACAACAGAGATTATGCCAAATTAGGAGTAACTGTGACAGACTGAGAACTTCCTTGAGATGTTCCTCTGCTCTAGCAGAGCATGGACAGGTCGCTTTTTTGACAACCCTGTTGGCAGCACGTTCTCATCAAGGCCGCGTTTTGGTCCCGCAATTGACGTTCCATTACTGACACATCTATCCACTTTAGGAGGTTTGCCTCTCTGTTGACTGCCAAAGAGGTAAAAATATTTGTTTACTAGAAGTCTCTAATTTAGGTTAGATAAATTTAAAAAGGAAAATAGAGGTGAGTCCATACTGACCTTCTGGGAAAGTATCCTCTTCTCCCATAAATCTTCTCCACCTGGATCCTCCGCAGTTGAACACCACTGCCCTTAGAAAAGCTCGACCGCACAGCTTCAGTGTGTTGGCGCTCTCCTGTGTCTGAACCTGCGCCGCACACAACATGCACAGCAGCACGATGACCAACGGTAGGGATCTCATGTTGATGTTTCTCAGGACACGTCCCGATCGGGTCTTATATCGCACAGCCTTCCTCAGGTGTTTCCTGAGTAAATGCATTATCTATGCATTATCATTGGTGATCATCGTGTGCTTTTTAACAGCGGATGTAAATCTGCCAATTTGGGATATGTGTGGGAATCTAAGTCACTGCAAAGATCGCTGATTGACTGCATTTTGGTAAATGTTAAAGGGAAAGAATTGCTCTTTTATGTACGAACTGCAGGGTTTTTATTGCCGTGGATTCAGCAAAGTATTTCATAATGGATCTCTTGAGATATGCGCCCTACGAGATAAAGAGGTGATTGCTCTCTGCATAGCAACGAAGAAGCACACACGGCCGCTATCACTGGCATAAATCAGTGATTCCACGGAAAGACAGTTGCTATTACCGGTACACTTGTTAAATCGAACCTATGTTCTGGGTTAGAGTTGTCATTGCTTGCCCGTCTTTATATGTCAACAGTGGAGGGGTGGTGTTATAAATCGATGTTTTATAGCCTGGTTCAGTTGGAAAAAGTGTAAAATTCGTTTGTTCTTTATGACATTTAAGGTTATTCATAACATCTGCTATGTTTCTCAGGGTTTTATGGGGAGTTTACACATACAGCACTCCTGTAAACTGTGACACATTCACAAATGTTATTTTAATATTACTGTAGCGGACACAGGTATTTCTTTTTAAAATACAGGGGATTTCTTTCTATAAATATAAGTGGGTTTCTTGTTTGCATAGTAATTTCTCTTGTGTCTTCAGAGAAGAACCCACAAAAGAAAAAGTTAAACAGATTTCACATACACCTTGTAATAATTATCTGATTTAGCAAATTAATATAACAAGACTGAATTCCAGTGGTACATATGTACTGTGTCTATATGCAGTTTGTTACTAGCAGCATTTTGCAAAAAACTGTCCCTATTTCCTTAGCTGAATCAACAGAAAATAAAAAAGATAACATACTTTGGCAGACATAAAGTTGTATTTTTCCACCAGCAAGGTGTTTACTAAAGAACTATTAAATGCAAACTTTGCATATCTCTTCATAGTGTGTTGTGTGTCCTTAAGTTTTTGTGGAAACTGGACAAGTGGAGGACAAAAGAAGAATCCGGCCTGAAAAAGTGTCTCCAGCAAATGAACGGTATCTGAAAGTCATGTCCTTAAGAAATAGGAAAAAATCCAGCAAAGACTTCACACAGGATCCTAGAGATATATCTGGCACTACAGTTGATCCACCTACTGTTCACTGAAGCCTCATCTGAAATGGTCTCAGTGGAAGGGTGGCTGCCAAGAAGCCATTCTTAAGGAAAGGAATCAAGGAGAAAGGGCTGAGGTATGCCAGATCACACAATAACTGGACTGAAAATCAGTGACTACAGGTCTGATAGAGTGATGAATTCAAATTTGAATTTTACAGTTCAAATCAATGTCAGTATATACAGAGAAAGTCAGGGGACAGGTGCAACAGTGAGTGTCACAGCCATCTGTAAAGCAGAGTGGGGGCACTGTCATGAATTGGGGCTGAAATTCAACCATTGGTGTCAAAATTGATGTAATTATGAAAAAAAAAGTGCCATCTGATTTTGTACCAACATGCAAGAGCATATGGACAGCATTTGATTCATGTTGATTCCAAACTCACTGCCAATTCAGTAAAAGCATACCTAAATAGAAAAAAAAAAACACAGTACAAAAGTTATCAGTCAGTCAGTCATCGAATGGCCTCCCATGGTCCCAGACCTCAACATTACTGAAGCAGTGTGGGATCATCTTGACAGAGAACAGAACAAAAGGCAACCAACATCCAAAGAACAGCTTTGAATGTTCCTCAAGAAGCCTGGAGAACTATTCCTGAAGACTACTTCAATAAGTTACATTCCCTAAGAGAGTTCATGCTGTGTTGAAGAATAAAGGTGGTCATATAATTTTTTTCAGTTTATTCCAAAAGCTTTTCCACAATTTGATAATATCTCCTGCAAAACTTTAGAACTGTATCTGAGCTCTGGTGGACAGCCTAGGTCCAAACCAGTTAGAACCTCCACACCAGGACACTGGCTGCACACCTTCTTTGTCACATACATCGCCATCACCTTTAGCCTCTGTGTCTGTATTCTCCCTGATAAGAACATAAAACCACTATCAGAAGAAGAAACATGTGACAGTGGAGACATTACAGAAAACATTTGAAAACAATATTTTTAATTTACATTTAAAAGCTGGCTCCATGGTATAGTGGTATTTGATGCCTATGGAAGCCTTTATGAATAAGTGAGAAGCTGAAAGTAATTTTAAATATAAAAGCTGAATATAATACAGTAAAAGGCTTTATAAATTTAAATGTTCCGAATTAAATAAAACACAATGAAAAATTTCCGTTACAAAACTAATTATTTTTGCGTTAAGCTTGCTGTTATAGGAGTACATTACTACATCACTGCTTGCGGTCACTCAGTTTTTCTATGGAGACGTAGGTGGGCGGGGCTCCACATACGGGAACTACCGCTGACCCCCGACTTGACCCTGTAGGATTGCGAACATGGCGGAGGTAAGAAAGTGAAATAAATATTCGGAAAAAATAAATTTATACTACGGGATAGTTACTTCAGTCGAATATTCACACTGTTTGTGTGTTGTAGTTTAAGTGTACGAAATTAACTGTGGGATGTTTTCGCTGCTAAATAATGAGCATTTCTCGACTCAGGCATGTTTATTAAACTTCGGGTTTAGCTAACATTAGCGACGCTAGCCCCGTTTGGAGGTAGCAGCAGCGTTAGCGATGTTACTCCGCGGTTTTCTTCGAAAATACTTAACTGTGTATGATATTTTTATTCAGCCGTGTGGCGGATTTTTATGCTTGGAGATATTTTATGGGTTATTTTTAATCGTTATTTGTTGCCTGTTGATACCAAGCCTAACTTGGACGCGTTAGCATAAATATCTAAAGGAGAATTAACTAGCTTGGAACTTCTCTTGTAAGTTAGCGAGCTGAGAAAATTAACCTAGTAAGCACTTGGCTGTTGGCGCTAAGTTTGGGTGATTGCCGGTGATATACACGGCGCTGTACCTGTGACATTTCAATCAGCGAGTTGCTAAATAAATGTCCCCACAGGAACCGGTGACAGTATTCTTTGTTTCAGTTTGTGTTGAACTGCAGTCAGCTTTAGGACAGGGTCGGGCGCGCTTTTCCCCAGCTCCCGTTTACAGTCCTCTGTCAAAGGAACTAGAATATGTCAAGTTAATCAGGAGTGAGCTTTTTTTTATGTTGTTGTTGTCCATCTAATGACGTATTGCATCTGATGCAGTTTTTTTTAAATAGTATTTAAAAAATAAATAAATTATATTTTAATTTGTTGCTCTTTTTCTGTTTTTCAGCCCTCCCTCGGGAATTCGAGCCCAGGTAATTTACATGCAGTTGGAGGCTTTCTGTAGTTGTTTGGTCGAAAGACACTGATTTGAAATCTTTTGTCTATCAGACACGGATTCATTTTGATTTTGACATTGATCGATATTAATCGTGTTCTGTGGTTTGTTTGTTTTAAAAAATATGATTAGTTTGAAACGGAAAATAAATGTATCAAGTTTTTAGGCTTAGGTACCCTCTATGTTTAAGACAACACTGTTTTTTCCTGTACTTATTTTGAAGTGAGAAATTAATATTACAAAATACTAATTTAAAAAATAAGTCCGTACTTCTTAATCGGTACATTTTGCTATTATTAGTATTTTTTTAAGCATTGTACTCACCACACCAGCTACCTTCATCATCTGAAAATTTCTGTGATCTTGACATCACTGTCACAGTGTTTGTATATTACGATATTAAATAACAATGTTAGACTAAATAAGATTTCTGATGTGGCATCTCATGTAATGTGGTCGTTTCAGTTCTGCACGCACACACCCTGGAGATTATCAACAATAGCACCTTCAGTAAAAGGCTGATTGCATCAATGTGCAAGTCTGAGCCCTTTTATAACAGTTACTATAAGAATGTTTAATGCATAATAGTAATAATGATTTTATTGATATGTTTGCATATTTGAACATGTTAGCTGGCAGTTTTATTTATATATTATCAACTGATTTATTTAGGAGTTAATATTTTGCTGGTTGGGATATGTGGTGTTATGATTGTGTTGAAACTTCTATGGCAGTGTAATTTTGTGTAGAGGATTCATAAAGGATCTCTGTCTGATAAGAAATTGCAGTGCAGCCAGTGTAAAAAGTTTAAAAAAAACCCCATGAAGTTGAAGTTAAACTGTCAGCCAGCACTGTGAAAAAGGCTTCATCATCATCCTCCATGTGTTCAGCTTCTTATATGTTAAAGACAGATCTGCTAATGTTAGCTGAAGCTCCTTTGGTGAATCAAGCACAATATAGTCTTCAGCTTTTAGATATATTTTGCCTTTGACCGGGTGTTTTCTCAGATGAGATGTGTTACTGTGGCCAGCTTTGCATTTTGCACTACAGATGTAGCAAAGAGCAGAGCAGTGGCTAAAATTAGGCACTGATTGATTTAGTGCTGTCCGTACTACAGTCCTCTGCAGTACTGAAGTAAAAAGTCCTTAGTTTAGTGCACAGTACTTCAAGTAATCCTATGTGGGTATTCAGTTTGTAAGTAGTTCAACATTTATATAATTTAGAATATAATATTTAACAAATTAAACCATAAAGTAACATTTCAGCTGCCCACACTCATACAGTATATGTGAAGATATGCAAATAAAAATACTGAGTGATTCTTTAGAGCTTTACAATTTGTTGCAATTTCCTTAAATGAAGATTAAATTCTGTCATATTTTCCTTCTAAATTTCCATTGCCTCTTTCATGCTTCCTTTCATAGGAGGTTCAGCAGGTTCCGATGACCATGATTTTGACCCATCAGCTGAAATGCTTGTCCATGACTTTGACGATGAGCGCACCCTGGAGGAGGAGGAAATGATGGAGGCATCAGATGAGACCAATGCCAATGAGATTGAAGATCTTACACGGGTTTGTGTCAGGAGATCATATTTGGTTTGGTCAGGCCCATGGGGTAAATAAAACACTAGTGTAGTTCAATGTTTATTTTCACAGTCTGTAAGGGAATAATCCTGAGTTTCAAATAGTGTTTGAAAACACTATTTTTTTGGGGGTGGTGGTGGTAATGGATTGACCCAGCCAGAACAATAGTGTAGCTCTACAGCAGGCAGTACAGAGAGAGACAGAGTTGAATGGTTTAGTTGTAAATACCACCATACTGAGTGAATGGATAACAGCTGGCTAGCTGAAGGTACACTAGTGTTAAAACATAATGTTTTCCAGTTACTTTTTTACTTTTGTTTAACTTTGTTTAATTCTGCTAACTTATTCAATGGCTCCACGGTATAGTGGTTAACACAGCTGCCTTACACATGAAAGATCCCTAGGTTGTTTCTGGGAGGAGACACAAATCCAGGCTCAGGGAATCGTAACGTAAATGTGCTTCTGGTATTTAAGCCGGACTAATTATATCTTTATGTATTAGCCGTTTTCAGACATATTGGCATTTTTAATGGCCGACAAAACAAATATGCCTCAACCGTGTTCTGACTGTTGATGTTGTATAGTTTATCCATCAGATGCAACTTCTTGGTTGGCAGCACCTGTTTGGAATGCCATAAATATAAAAACATCTGAGCAGAGTCAGGCAGAGCAATAAAGAGTAATCCACACCTCTAACAGTAAAACAATCTTATTTTTAAGCTGTGTTGTCTTCTAAGGACTAATAAATACATATAACTTGTGTTAGGGAAATCTACCTGTTTCGTATTTCTGAAAGAAAAAAAAATCAGCTGCTATATTAGATTTTTTTAAAATCCTAAAATAACATCTTGCATTGGGTTGGTTTCTACCTAATCCTGGTCCCAAGCCTGGATAAATGGGAAGCTTGTTTCCAGAAGGGCATCTGCCATATGCCAAATCAAACATCCACCAGTGTGACTCAATGGGAAATAGGAGCAGACCACAAAATTTCACTTTCCATTTAAGTTAATTCATGGTGGAATAATTAAACAACAACCGTGTGGTAGTGGTTGTAGGGAGAGTTGCACTCTAAGCTCCATTTTGCACTACTTTGTATTTTGGTCAGTAGATGCCACAGTCTGTGGAACCTCACCTGCACTGACTGACTACACAGAATAGATAATGAATAACTGGGTAGTGGGAAATGCAGCACAGGTCCCCAATAATTTGATTATTTTTCATTTCTAGTTGAAGAAATTGTAACTGTTGTTATTCCATGTTTTTCACAGCATAGCTTGCTCAGGGCTGAAATGTTTATTCTGTATAATTGAACTTCAATTTCTGTTTATGTCTCACTGTGTAAGTATGTAGACATTTTAAGACAAGTTCATGCAGCAATGATTTTCATTGTATTGGTTTGAACCTAACAGTTTGAACCTTTAAAGTCTATTTTGTTCAGTTTTTTCAAAGAAAAATCAAACTTTAAATGTATTTAAATGTAACACCCAAGCATCAGTAAACCAATCTGCTTTTAATAGGAGGGAGAGATGCCTATTGATGAGCTGCTGAGTCTGTATGGTTATGGGGGCGACAGATCACCAGCGGATGAGGATGAGGAGGAAGAGGAAGAACCAGAAGAAGAGGAGGATGATGAGGAAGAGGATGAGGAACTTGACAATGATGAAAGCAGCAGAAGCACGGGCGAGCTGAAAAGAAATGAGGTATGTTTTGGAGGGCTTGTGTGTCATTCCCCTCTGTGCCTACAACTGTATGTACATCTTGTGAGTCTTTCCTCTGAACAGAATGTTAAAGGTCTATCCTTTAAGCTTGGGTCCTCTACCAGAGGCCTGGGGGCACAAGAGTCCTGCGTAGTATCTTAGCTGCCGGCGTGGACACCTAAGTTTGGGAATAACATGAGAATGAGGCAACATAAGATTTTTAAATTCATACCATAAGTGCATCTACGAAAAATCTCAGTTGAATTAGAATCCTGGTGACCTCAAGGTCAAGATCAGAAGTAAACTTTTCTGAAACTTACGTACAGATTTATACCATAGGTGCTGGAGGCTGAGGAATGGCTCTGGGGGCTGCTGGTAAATTTTTTTTACCTCACAGAGTGTGGCTAGCACTACTATAATGGAAGGCTCCTTTGCCACCAGGCAGCATAGCCATCAGTCTTCGATGATGCTTCATTGGGCCAATAGAATCTACTGTGAAGCAAATCGCCCAACTCTGGTGGGCAGTATTGCTTTGTGATGGGGGCGTTGTTGCCACTCTGTTTCTCTGTACTATTGAGTAAGTGAGGACTAAGGGTGTGGTCTGTGTAAAAGAAGGGATAAAAACAATATAATGAGACATTCATGCAAATCAGCCATTATCTTTCACTTACGTGATATTGTCAGGTAAAGTTGTGGTTATAAAATCACACAAACATGCGGGGGCTTTGAGTTCTGTTAGAGAAAGAAGCACCCACACAGAGCTACACATGCATGCTGGATTTTTGTCAAGAGTGGCAGATGATTTTTGAAATTGTTTAAACTTTTCTAACTTTTTGTGATTTGCTTTGTTTGTTTGTTTTTCAGAGTGAGGATGTGAAGAACTCATTGGAACAGGCAGGTGAGACCCAGGCAGCCTCAGAGGGTCGCACGCGCTCAGTCAGGTCACTCGGCACAGCAGAACTTATTCGCCCTCAGAAACTCAAGTACTTTGAAAGTATGTGTTGTACTGCTAATACATTTTTCTTATCTTCCTTCTTTTTACTTGTGTTGTTTTATATTTGTAAACAGCTGGATAAGTAAATATCACATTATGTCTCAGGCAATAATGATGCCGAGGAGGAGTCAGATGAAGATGAAGATTATGTTCCGTCTGAAGACTGGAAAAAGGTAAAGCAAAAAAGACATGTGCACCATCAGATGAAGCTGAATTCATTTGGCCGTCTCTGTGATGAGCTGCTGACTTACAATGTCACCACTGCAGAATTATGAGTTTGTTGTTAACTTAATACTGAATACTATATGTTATTTATGTATCTATTTTAACTGTAAAAAAACAGCGATTTAGGCTATGTGAATTGATAAATTTTATATGTATGTGTAAACATTTAATAAAATAAATACAAATATTTGCCATAAAAGAAATCCAGATCTTTTTCTGTGCTCTTAGTACACTTCTGAAATAATCATGGGGCTACACTCAGTGTGAATGATGTTTTTCCCAATAGGAGATTATGGTGGGTTCCATGTATCAGGCAGAAACTCCTGTGGGTCTGTGCAAATACAAAGACAATGAGAAAGGTAAGTTGGGTTTTTGTGTATTTACACCATAACCTTTCTCAGCCTTCCTGGATCCAGATAAACTGAGGAGGCTTAAAAATGTTGATGTCTTGCCCTTCGTTTCATTTGAACCTGTACTTTCAGTTTACGAAAACGATGACCAGCTGTTGTGGAACCCCGAGTGTCTTCCTGAAGGCAAAGTTGTGGAGTTCTTGACAGAGGCTTCCAGGCGGACGGGAGAGGAGAAAGGAGTGGATGCAATCCCAGAGGGATCCCATATCAAAGATAATGAACAGGTGACAGCAGCTCTTCTGTAGCTTGAATCAAATCACACAAAGCAGATCACGTGCTGTTATGTATAACTGTCGTCTAATCTAAACCTGCTTGTCTGTATCCTGCTGGTAGGCATTGTATGAACTGGTGAAATGTGACTTTGACACAGAGGAAGCTTTAAGAAGACTTAGATTTAATGTAAAAGCAGCCAGAGGTAAGCAACCTATGCTCACAGATGTTCTTCACATTTTGTTCTTGTCTATGTAGCCCTCTGCATTTTGAATTTTCTTTTAAAAAACAGTTGAATTCAAATGAAACATTAACACTTATGACTCTCTGTAACAGAGGAGCTCTCTGTCTGGACTGAAGAAGAATGTAGAAATTTTGAACAAGGACTGAAAGCTTATGGGAAAGACTTTCATTTAATACAGGCCAACAAGGTGAGAGAAAAACACATTAGTTAGAGATTTCTGCTTCTAACATGGCGCTAACATGAGATGTTTACTGTCAGGTGTTTTCTGGATACTTAGGGTTGGAATCTGCTTCATTTGAACCTTTTTGCTTTTTGAGACCAGTAAAATTGATTTGTTAAGATTTTAAAATGTCTGCAAATCATTTGACTTTTGTCCAGTTGCTAAGCTCTTATTTGATTTGTCTCTTACTTGAATCTGTCCTGAAACTGTGTCTTCAGGTGATGGTAATAATGGTCATTTCATGTCTGCTGAATTAAATCTTTCAGGTGAGAACTAGGTCTGTAGGAGAATGTGTGGCCTTTTATTACATGTGGAAGAAGTCTGAGCGTTATGATTTCTTTGCACAGCAAACCAGACTTGGGAAAAGGAAATACAACCTTCACCCCGGTGTCACGTAAGTTAACTTTTAAAAAAGTGTATGCAATTTTGAAGAACATTGCTCATAGAAAATTAGTAATGGAAGAATGTGCAACCTCCACCGACTGTGAGGTTGCTTATGTAAAAATCTTCTTTTTTAAGTATTAAGAGCTTTGCAAATGCTTGGTTAAATTCCCTTTGTCACCAGTGATGGCCACATTATTATAAAATAGTCTGCTGAGGCAGCGTACCTGAAACTGGTTGTTGATCTTCTGTTGTGCCTTGTCTGCTGCTTCCTTCTGTTCCTTAGTGGTCATCAGTTGTTCTCATTTTCTGGCTTGAACATCTCTCGGAGTTGTCTCTTCTTTACGGTTAGTTCAGTGGACTGGCAGAAAGAATCAAACCCGGTTTATAGAAGCCATCGCATAAGTGAAGCTATAGATTTAATGTCGTAGAAACCACCCACAGTCACTGTCAGACTGGGGAGGGACACCTGACCACACAGACTGCTAAACCATATGAACAGTTTAGGTTGTGTAACAGACTGTGTGCATTGCTTTCTGTCATCAGTGACTATATGGACAGATTACTGGATGAGACGGAGAGTGCGACATCCAGCAGGGCAGCATCGCCTCCTCCCACCACCTCCAACAGCAGCGCCAGCCACTCGGAGAGAGAAGACAGCAGCAGTCAGAATGGTGAGCTGATACACATGATGAGTGCACCACGTTTATCCTAAAATATAACCAGCCTTTCATTTAATGAGAGTTTTGGGTAAATGACAAGAATTTAAGACAAACTATGATCTTGTGCTTGAAAACTGACTCAAAGTTACTCTAATCATCACTTAAATATTCAATACAGTCATTCATATGCAGTGATGGGAATAACGGAGACTAACGGCGTTACTTTTTCAGTAACGAGTAATCTAACTAATTACTATTCCTATCGTTACAACGCGTTACAGTTACTAACAAGAAAATGCGGTCCGTTACTATTTTTCAACAAACAGACGGTTGAAGCTGTGTTCAGCTTACCGCATCTTCTATCAGTTGCACGCAAGTAGCTGACTATGTAAGTAATCTGGATGCTACAGCTTTAAGCAGCTGCGCGCTCCCGCGGACGGTAACCACGATCACTGTCTAGCACAACACCTGGAGCTGAGGGGGCAAAACAATGGCATGAGTGCTGCTGTTTGATTGAGGAAGAATAAAGGAGTCGTGGTAAGCCAATCACATGACCACTTAAAGACAAAGCAACAAGGTGATATATACCAGTTTATAATTGTGTTGATAGGCCACGTAAAACCAGAGTCATGATAAACCCAATATATGCGGCGTTTTTTCCTCAATAGTTTCGTCACGTTTACTGTCTAAGGACAGCGCAGCAAGCACGCTCCGCTTATGAGCAAAAAATTAAAAAAACAAAACAAAACGGGAAGTTTTAGGAGTGACGGCGAGAGAAAAAGAGAGAGAGCGAGTTTTGAGATGTGAGAGATTTGTGACGTTTAGCGTGTTTTGGGTGTGTAGTTAATGTGTTGTCTTGTGTAGTTAGTGTGTAGTGTTGTGGATAGTTTTGTGTTGTGTGTCAGAACAATGAGGCGACTGCTGTCTTCAGGTAGAAAAAGGAGTGATACACCTGCTGCTGTCAGACCTGCAGGTATCAGGCTGTGATGTTCTCCTTTATAGTGGACAGAAATTATTGTTTGGAGTGGCACAAATGGTAATTTGTGTGGCATCTTATTGAATGCAGAACTGCTGATTGTTCTGTAAATAGTTTGAAATGGTTATTTAAAAAAGGACGATAAAAGGTAAATGGATGCAAATAACTTTGTTTTTTGCAAAACTTGTGCGTAGGATTTTAAAATTGACAATTTATATTTGCATTTAAAGTTATGAAATATGATTCATTAAACATGTTTGTGGTTGTTACAGTGAACTTTTTCTACTCTGATTTTATGTTTTTTGTGCTGAAAAGAATGATACCAAACAAGGCAAAGTAAATCGTTTTTAAAGGTAAAATGTGGAGGGAAAATCAAAAGTAGTTAAAAATGGCCAATTATACCCTGGACCCCAGAGGGTTAAACGTTTTTTTTTGTGTTTTTTTTTAAAAGTAGCGCAGTAGTTACTTTGCAAGTACTTAATTACTTTTAGAATGTTGTAACTCAATTACTAACTCAGTTACTTTTTTGAAGAAGTAACTATAATTAATTACTTTTTCAAAGTAACTTGCCCAACACTGTTCATATGTAGTTTACATAGACCACTTTTGTCCCCCTCACACCTCTATTCTGCTGCATGATTGGGTGCAGCAATCATCAAGGACAGAAAGAATGTTTTTTAAATCACTTTCCTGTTGTTTCAGATAGAGACCATGAAAAAACAAAACAGTTAACGGATACAGACATCAGATAAATAGTATGACAGTAAAACAATTATAAGCTACTTGAATTTTAAAATCACCAGTCATTTCAAACAATATGACCATTTAAAATTTTTAGATTTGTAATTTCAGTTTTTGCTAGTTTCTTTCTATCTCCTTCATCTGTCTCCTCCACTTCCACTCTCGCCTCACCGTCTCCATCTCATTCTCTTCCTCCTAAACTGAAGTTAGAGTTCTAAAAGAAGTAATCCTACATGAATTAGTTATCGTCAGCAGATCAGCCACATAACCCTCCCGTCTCCGGACAGCTGACAAGAGATGGCTAAATAGCAACATAACATTCAGCTAATATTAGACTTCACCGGCCTAAAACTCTTTAAGTACTTATAAACAGCTTGATTACCTTCTCACATCACAAGAGTTTATTTGCTAAGTGTGAGATCCACTTCAAAAAAGTGTCAGAAACACCTGTGAATGGCAGCAAACTGGAGCTTTTCCAGTGGCAGTCTCCCACTGAAAACGCTACATCCAGATTTACCTACCTGGATGATTGAGAATTCATCAAGACGTTCCTCTGAGTAGATACACTTGTTTGTTTACTCATAGATGCCATGGTTTATCGCATCTACATAATGTTTAGTAGGTTTTTCACTGTGTTTTAGGATTATTACATGTCCAAAATGGCTGACAAGTAATGTGCCATGATCACGTCTGTAAATACTCTGCATGAAGGTTGCACTTCCTGTAAATGGTGGAATCTCAGGAACCTGATCGAAAACATCCGACAACACCTGAATGGCTTTTTTTTTTTTTCTTAAACTTGTTAAATATGTCTAACCCCGTGTTTCATCTTTCTTCGTTAGGTGTTGCAAGCCACACGGTGGATGGTGCTCAGTTGCCACCAGCAAACCAAGTCAAATCTGAGGGCGTTCAGTCCAACGGTCCGTCCCATCCGCCAGAAGCTCCGCCTCCACCTTCAGACAACAACTCCAACGGCTGCAGCCAGCCCACTGCACCCACCCTCGACAGAAATGGCTCCCTGGAGCCTCTGCTAGACAACAGGGACACAGCACCCGACAGGCCGGCCAAGAGGTGCAGGACGGAGGCAGAGCCCGTGTGCCAAAGCGAAGTGGAACCATCCAGAACGCAGGAGAATTGATGGCTTCACAGCTGAGCAGCGTTGACTAACAGACACTGACTTGGGGGTGAAAAATGTTTGTACTTCTCCAGTGATGGGTAGATTTAGTGGGGCAGAGGATGAGGAAAATGAACCCTACTGACCCATGAGCATAGCATCTCCTGACAGAGAGAGACAGACTGGCTTTGAGGTCAAAGGTCACTGAAAATCACATCTTGAAGAACAGCCAACCGAGGTCCTCCAGGAGGGGTGGCAGTTACCCCCCCACCCGACGTCCTTCCATCCCATCAACCCCCCCAAGCTCATCCCAAAGTATCATAGCTAGATAACGTCCATCAAAACATCCCCAGCCTCCCTTTTTGGAGCCTGACAAAATTTTGCCAAGAATTCCCTTTTTCTATTTGTTCTTAAAGATAATAAATCACCTTCGATATTTTTTTACACAAGATATTTATATTTTTTAACAAAAGTAAATAAATCCTAGTCTAATGATGGGTGATTGCCATTGAAGCCATTTGCTTGCTGTTATAAGGATTTGATGAAACAGGACATGTCTAAGTGATTACATGCTTACGCTAGAATAAAGATGCTTAGTAAAAACAAGAGGAATAGGCTGGTGCTGTAGCTAGTTCTCACTTTAGTTGCACTTTGATTGTATGTTTCCCATCTCTATCAATGAGATGTGGCGTCAGAACCCAGCAGAAGTCCATGTTCACTCCTTCACTTCTTTCTCTGGCTGTTTGTTTCAGATAAATAAACCAGAGGGTGACTCCTCCTGCAGGTTTGTTTGTGTAAAGCAGCTGACATCAGTGATGTCCTGTATTATAAGTCACCATGTAGAAGATCTCTGTATTTTTGAATTTTCATAGTCGGTGCATTGCTCAACACTTTGTTTTTACTAGTCAGAATGTGATTTTTCATGTAAAGTTTGTATAGATTTCTTACCTCGAGCGGTTTTATAACTGTTTGTCTGTATTTTCTGGTCTTCCTTGTAGGCTGTGCTTTTTGTTGGAAAACTGTTCCTACTTTTGTTTCTCCAAAACGGTTATAATAATAAAAAACAAAGTAGCCATTCCTCTTTCCTTCTGTTTGATGTTGATTCAGAGAGTTCGTTGCAAAAAAAGCTCCTCCTTGTGTGCAGCTTTGAATATGCAGAGATTCTTTTTAAAACCAGAGCTTAGTTTCTGTCATTCCTCAGTAATTGGCTTCCACACAGCAGATTTCCAGGAGTAAAAGTGACCTGGCTGATGTGAAGGTGTCACCTGAAAGAACCTAATGTTTTGGTACAGTAGCTGTTCAGCGTAACGATTAAATGTTTTATTTTATATTCCATCATTGAACGTGCATTCAGAAGATAAGAGGAGTTTGTCTCAAATAATGTTAATGGGTTTTTTTGTTTGGACAATATTGTCTTTTATTTCTATGTAAATGATGGCGTGAATAAAAATAAAGTGTATTCCAAGGCTGGCTATGACTTGAATAATACTGACATTTCATTTAATTACTGTGCTAAATAGAGTCAATAACAGAATAACAACAGCTTCATTAGAAAATTATTTATGATGTACAGTTAATTCCGAGTTATGTATTGAAACAGAACTGGAAAATAGATATTTAATTTGGAAATGAATGAAAATGAACAATTATAAAAATTAAGTTCATATAGTCTTTTGGTTGCTCCTTTCAGGGATCACCACAGCAGATTGTCCTCTCTCATGGCTGAACAACCTTCTCTGTGTGTCCTCTTTCACTACATCCACGAGTCTTCTGTGTTTGCCACCACTCAAAAACATTTCCACATAGAAGACGACAAACGAAAATTTTGCTGAAGTTCTTCCGTCCCAGGCGGGGTTTCACTCTTTGGTTTATGCCTTTTCTGTTAAAATTTAAAAAGCACTTAACTTCAGAGACTCGTCCACTTTGTGTAGGATCCTCTGAACTCGTACAGTGAAAAACAATATAGTTTTTCAGTGTAAAAACTATATTGTTAAATTCCAAACATCGATAAGGTGAAACCTTGTGTGGTTTTGACTCATTTTAACGGTTCTTACTTGATTGCTCCTGTGTGAAGGTGATATAGGAGTACACCAAGCTCCCAGCAATGCTGTGGGAAACAAAGATGAGAAAATGTGCTCCTGTATTTATTTTTTTTTAATCGAGTATTGGACTTTTTCCTATCACAGACATTCTAAAACATGGGCAGAGCTTCCAGTTTGGAAAAATGAAGTAAAGGTGGAAGTGGCTTAAACCTGTATTCTATCTGAATGCCACCTAACAGCTTTCTTCCTTGACCACTCTAATAAACACTTTCCTGATGAGTTTATGGCTCAGTCGCTGGGTCATACTAAAGTGGGGAAAAAATAAAGTCTGTTTTATAAATATTGGTCATAACATGTTGTTAAAAATTAGGATATGAAATTAGGACAGTTTCTAACAGGATTATCTGTGGTGACAAATCGTTTATTCAGTTGATTTTATTTATATAAATATAACTGGTTTCACGGTGCACCCGCCCCACATCATGACACCAAAAAGCATTCACCTTCGAAGTCAAACTTGTGCTTTTTGATTGTGGTGGTAAGCTACAACTTGTAATTTTTGGGCAAATCTGTATCTGTTTTCGATTTGTGTCATCATTTTCTCAAGTTTCACTAACACTTGGCAGTTAGTTGGAAAGTGTCTGCTGACAAGTTGACAAACTATTCCAAACTACTGGCGATCTACTGGCTATCAAAGCAATCACAAGGAGGTTTTTGGTGCAGCACCCTCTTTGCAACTGATTTCATTGGCAACAGCCAGCAGTCTTCAGAAACTAATTGCCAGCTAGCTGGGGACTACACCGGGACACAGTTTTTAGGGGTTTGCCATCCAATCTCTAGCCCTCTTAGCCTTTGAGAATGAAGTCTGAGCTCCTTCCTCCACCCATGTCTGCTATGCTTCTGCAAGCCACTTTGCAACCCTCTTCAGCTCCTCTCTTTGCTGCATCTGAATGAATCAATGCCCTATCTGGTGTTCAGTGAAGTTTACTGCCAATCTCCTCTCATACGCTTTCCACTTATGTCTGGACACACAAGGAAGCCCCAGAACAAAAATATCTCGATCATCTTTGAACTGCACTGGTCCTAAATCAGCTCAACAGTTCAGCTGTTCAATCTGTCTTACCTGATGTTCAGACCTATAAAGTTAGTCCAGGTGAATATGTAGTCCCCTCCAAACACCATTCCAATGTATGTCACGAGGATATTCTGTGGATGTCGCAGGGAAAGTCACTGCACATGTACGCACTACACATCAAACTGTGAGCGTGAGCCAGCCTGAGATGACTCACCTTAATACAGCCAATGATGGAGGTGGTGAGTGCGGAGTTGTACTGTGTGCACAGCATGATGGAGTACATCAAAATAAATCTGTGCAATGAAGCGAAGCAGAGTTAGACGAAAAGACCAAAGTGGGCAATCATGGAATAAACAATGACGATTAGGCGTCTACTTTACCCCATGACACAGGAGAGCACAAACTGCACAGCAAACATGCGATCAGACCAACCATTATACTCCAGCCCCTGTACCCGAACACCCACCCACCCACACACACACACACACACACACACACACACACACACACACACACACACACAGCACTGATTATCTGAGCTCTCTGACTCTTAAGTCTTACAAACCAATCAGTGTTTGAAAACTTACCATTTGCAAGTCCCCTGAGTAGTAAGCGTACGCCAGAGTGGGGAAAATCATTATCAAAGCATTGTAATAAAGAAGACCATATTTGCCCAGCTCCTGTGTGGATGGGAGAAGATGACCCTTTAAAGTCTTCATGACAAACAGCCAGTGTATATACTGTGTGACCTGCTGCTCTGCTCACCTTGGAGTCCAGCTTCTGCTTCACATATGCCCCACTGGCTGCTGTCAGAACATTATTCAGCATTATGAATACGTATCCTTCCAGATCAAAAGCTAAGTCGGCGCTACAAAGCAAAAAACGCCACAGAACGTGGCAAAAAAATCACACACGTGCCTCTTCATAAAGCCCGAAGCGGATGGCGGTGTCTGTGTATGTGACCGTCTCACCTGGCCGCGATGAAAGCACCAAAGATCATGGTGAACACCGTCATTTTAATGGAGGTAGAAAAGGTCTTTCTGTGAGGAAAGTAGACGGGTGGCAGTGTTAAAATCAGTTATTTATGCAGAAAATCTGAGAGAGAGAAAAATATTTTCTTACTTTAGCAAGAATCCCTCAAACACCATGGTAAGAAAAATACTGAACCTCCTCAGCACAGTAAACATGGGTAAACTGAGGCAGAAAAATACAAGCTGTTAAGTTTGGCAAGTCACATTTGGGACGCTGCGTCTCGTGTCATGTTCTATGAAGTTCTCACTTGAGGCGCTGGGTCCCAAACAGTCCTGATATTTGATTCCCGACATACAACAGTGGCAGCGGGAACATCTGGAAAGACAGGGTATGTGTGAAATGCGATGACCAGTTCTTCATCTTTTGATTTTCAGCTTTATAAATCCCCACCTCACCTTGCGTGGAATACTCGAATCCAAATCTGGAAATGAGATAACTCCCAACATCTTCCCAATCCTCAGAACTACAACCGTAGCCAGCATCTGCAAAGGAAAGGGGGGCACGGCACATCAGACGGTGCTACCACATAAACAGAAAACAGCTTTAAAGAGATGCTTACTTGGCCAATTCCAACGCATGTTGATGACGGGAATCTGTAAAACAAGACGACACGACTCAGTCATATGAATGATGCTTTACCTGACATTCCATTACAGACGATATGAGGATGAGAAGCTTCATTTCCTGGAAGTTGTCCACTTTTTTGGAGGACTTTCTGGTTTTCATCTTGTTTATGCCCAACTCTGACCCTCACACATATTGAGATTCATAAGAGGTTTGATGTGTTACGCATTTGTAGTGGGGCAAAGGTTACGTCAAAGGTGCGTGTCCTGTGGTACCTAAAGTTTCACCTGGACCCATTTCTCTGACAGTTTTCAGATGTCCAGCTTCGTTTATCTGACACCCCTTCTTCTTCTTCTTATTGATAACGGTGTAAAATTGGTCAAACGTGCCCCACCAATCAGCAGCTAACTTAGACTTTGCACCTTTACCTGAAGTTTGTGAGGACGCTTTTGTTGACGACGACGATGACAAACGAGCTGACTCCGTAAAAGACCGCCGCTAACAGCTTCAGCAGCACCGCTGAGGTGTCCCCGGATGTTTGTCTTTCGGTTGTGGAGGATGTTCCCTCAGACGACAAGCTCTTTTGGCCGGGCTCACCCCGACGTTTGACGTGCGCCGCCATCAGAGGGGTCGACAAAGTTTGTTTAAAAAAAAAAAAAAAAGGAACTCCAATAGGTCTTCCCGCGCATGCGTGACAGACTGTGCTCGGTAATCCCGTCGGCGAAGAAGGAAATGGAAAGGAGGGAAACATCCCAATGTTTAAGACTCTTTGAAAAATGTTTTAATTCAGCTATGTCTATCTTAATTGACCTAAATAAAAGCTGGTTTAACTTCTATGTGCAAGCATGACTTCCACAAAATAGCGTCTTAATTTTATGCTGTAGTAACACACCTAGCTACAACCAAAAAAGCTAACCACCTTCATAACCACTGAAATAACCAGGATTTGTTAAAGTGCCAGCCACACGGGCAAGAAAAATGACAGTAAACCCTTCTTTTTCGCCTCAGGTGTGTAGTATCAGGCTACTTGTTTTGCTGCTTTCCCCTAATCCTTGTAATCCCTACAAGTTTGACTTTTTAAACGACTTTCTTTCACTCCAGCCTAGACAGGCCCTGAATAAACCACAACCTCATGTTTGCAACATGGAAGGTTTTCTGTCATGAAGTAATTTCCAGAATTTATGTATGTTTGAGACCTAATATGTTTACTTTAAATGGTAAACAGACTGTAGTGAATAGGATTTATGAAGGGGTTATATATAAGATAATTACCTGTTTTGCAAGTATCTTTATGACTGCGTTGCGTTCTCATCCTTTTTGGTCCCTTAAAAGTATCTCTATAACATCTATAATATCCATTTGTTACAGTGTTGCTGCTCTCTTTGGCCTGATCTCTTTTTAAAAAAAGGCATTTTTAACAGTAATGAAATGTTTTACCCGGATAAATGAAGGATATATACAACAGTCACTTTGCCAAAAACTGATTTCAGCTTCTACCTTGAGACAGGAGTGTTATTGCCAGCTCAAAATGACTCCATATTATCCATGACAGATATGTCTGACAGATTACAGGCTAACAAGTCATTTACAACAGTTTAAATTCCCATAAAAACAACATCCTGTTTCTTTCACTCTAGCCTAAATGAGGAACTGGCACTGAATAAACTACCGAAAACAGCACATCTGTGAATGCATTTAAAGGAGCCACTGACAGAGCAGACGTAACACCTCTAAAGCATTTTTATTAGAACAGGGATGTTTGCAGAGAAAGTTTTAATGTCATGTGGCTCAAACGGTCCTACGAGGAAAACTGCTCCAGCCTGTTGTATCAGCGCGTCGCCAGCAAGTCTTTGCAGAGCGCGACAAGTAAAGCTTTAAAAATTCACTCCATCAGGTCTTCGGTGTGACACCCCCACCCCAGCCTGCACCCACCCCAACCCACACACCTGCTTTTATTAAAAGAAAAAAAAAAAACCTAAAATGCTTGCTGGAAAATGCTGAGACAGGCAGCTGAGAGCACCTTTAACTCACATTTTACATTCTGTAGCTTGTTCCACAATGACCGCTGACATTTCTTTCAGACAAATTATGCATCGATGCTTGTTCACAGATTAAAATAAAAATAAGATTACAAAAAAATCCAAAAACAAAATAAAACACCAAATATGGTTTAAAGTAAAAGGGAAGAAAAACAATCTTCGGAGGAATTGGTGCTAATAAAACCAAGTGCTTTGAGATCTGAAAGACAGTACAGATACTCTAAAAGAGCGAGATATGTTCATGGTCTAGCTACGCTATCATTCTCACCTACATTTCAACAATCACTTCATAAAAGACATTAAGAACTACTTCAGGCGACAACTTGCACTCTCCTGTTTGAGAACGCCAAGTTCAGCAGAGAAAATGCTTCAATCCTAAGCAACTAGCTGTCAAAAATCACACGCACGCTCTCACGCTTTGCTGCAAACAACACACACTCACACAAACACACGCCCGCACGCATATTCTTAACAAAACAAAAAACAAAAACAATATTTGCTTAGTGGTCCTGAAATTACAAGTTGTATAGCCTGTATGACCTAAGAGGACCAGCCTAAAGATACATTGGGCCCCGGTACACCCTTGGAAAAAAGAAATATAAGTGGGTAGCACTTCTGGATCAGGGGATGTGAAACACTACTAACCACTGGTCCACCAAAAAAGAGGCAAACTATCAAAACAAAACAAAAAACAATAAGAGGCATCAACTTTCACTGCACGACAAGCAGAAAAATACCAAGCTTTAGTAGAAGTCACATTTAACCTGGTTACCCATCCTCAACTTGTGCCTCACAAAGGGATGGATAGTCAGGATCCAAGTAATTACACTTTAAATGCATGTTAAGCCGTACTTCAGACATCTAGTACAAGTACAAGGTTCTAATGTAGTGTAGTGCTACCACATCAGCGTGTATTACTGGGAGGGCCAAAAAATACACTCCAGTACAAAGCCTTTTCTAAAGTTGACCCCATAATACTGAGCTGAAGTCGTTACAGGGAGAAGAGGAATACACACACTTCAATCTAATTGCAGAAATGCAGAAATTCAAGCAGCACAAAAAATATCAATGAAGTATGCGTAATCTCTGGGGGAAAAAAAGAAAAGAAAAAAAGTATGAAAACATCCCTGCTTTCATGTTCCTAAATACAAAACTTCAGTGTAACAAGAGGTCCTTTTCTGCCCTTTTTTTTGTCTTTTAGTCTCCTTTAAAACAGGTAAAATTTAAGTCCTTGGGTGATGTGAGTGGGGTATGGGATGACAGTCTTCTTGTGTCATTTATTTTTTTTCCTCTGTTTTTCTTATATACTTGAAGATGTGGTAAGCATGCAAGCCTCGTAGAGGAGGGGCCCGGAAGGGCTGATGGGTGGGCTGGTGGTGAAAGAGGGAGCCTTTTTAGGCCAGGGCCGGGAAGGCCTCAGGATCATCCACATTGGGGACTGACACTCCACTAGCCTGGTGGGAACAAGCACACAAGAACCAGGACAACGTTAGGACGGCTTGAAATGAAGCTGGTTTACATGCAGTTCCTCCACTGGCCACTTGAGGCTGGCTCCAAAAGGGAGTCAATCCTTATACTCGCATGTTAAAATGCAGAACTTCACTGAAGAAAAGCATTTACAGCCTGCTACAAAAACAGTTTCATCTCTGTAACCAATAACCCCCATCATTACTCCTTCTATAACATACCCATTAAAGCTGTTAAAATACTCATAAATAATGCAGTTTTAGGGCCACTTTGAGTGACAGGCAGATGCCTACACAGGTGTCTGTGGCTACTATTATACCTGGGAGGCTTCACCTCTATTAATTGAAGTCACTGAACTGTATCACTGTGTGTCTGTAGGGCTCGGGCCTACAGTCACACCGTACTTTTGATTGTACGGTTAACAATCAAAAGTCCAAGGATGCTGATCTGGTGTGTGAATCTATCAAGTTTGTAAGTGTTAGCTGGAAAAACAACAGCGCGTATTATCTCTCAATCAAACTAAACAACAGCAAAAAGATCTCACCTCGCATAATGCAAAATTTTAGGTTTTAAAAAATGGAACGACCCAACCCAGAGACAAGTTGGGTGGAGTAGCTACATCGTTTAATCTACGAATTCTGGGCTGTGGGTTGGTGATAGCTGAGGCACATGGTGTATAAAAAGTCAGCAATGTCCTGCAGACTCAATAACCGTGTGACCTTCACAACATGCGTTTCTATGGATGAGCAGCTGACGTAGGTGTAAAGTGAAGGAGGCAGTGCTCCTATCAATGGAGTGTATGTAAATTGTCTTTATATGCGGTCAGCTGTAGTGCTGAATCCATCAGTCACCTCTGTAGCTCCCTTCAGTTACAGGGAGCTTGTTAGTATCTTAAAGCTTACTTTTGATTTTCGGGCTCAAAAGTAAGTTTTTCACGTTACAAGAGGCTTTTGACACTTCTGCTGGGACTGTACCTGGATTTGTACATATTATAAACATGTATATTTATGATTTTGTCTGCATAGAGGAAAATATTTGGAACTCCTCTAAGACATTTTATCCATAGCATAACATTTTTTTCAGCTTTTAACCAGTTTTGTTAATTAATTCAAGCATAATCCACATTTCTGCTCAAATAGTCAAAAACAAACAAGAAACAGTATAGATGTGTCAAAGAGGATAACACTGACTTATTGTCTTTACTAAGCTAGTAAATACATGGACATTAAATGAAGTTCTAACAACTATAGCGTATATTTAGATGTACACATACACACACTCTGTGATACAGACTGGGTGTAGCTTTGCCAAAAAATATCTTAGACTGACTAACATTCGCCTGAAACCCATTATTAATATGAATGTCAAATTTATTGACAATGAAAAAAAAGAAAAGAAAGGAAAAAGCAGGTGCTTTATTCAAATTTAGACACCAGTATTTAGGACAATTCCCTGCTTGACTAACATGAGGTCAGTAACGGAGTTTTGCGTGGTGGAGCATGTGTTCAGTGCTCTGTTATTACAGGGTCTTAGTGATCCACAGCAGGTTTTTCCAACTCAGTGATTTTACAGCCGGTTCGGTCAGAGAGCCAACTCTTTTGTGCAGAACACTAAACCTTTGTTGTCGGCAGTGATGGCAGCTGGGTTTTTTTGCCATTACCTTTTCGGAACGTCCTCCCCCGCGTGCCGTCCTGCTGCCTCCCCCGCCGCGGCCTCCCCTCCCACCACGTGCGCCCCCACGCCCGCGACCGGGGCGGCCAAGGTCTCCGAAGTTGATCTCCAGCTGAGATGTGATGTCGTTGGCTGGTTTGCGGAAATGGTGGTCACTGGACTCGTCAGCGGCGGCCTGCTGATAAAGAACCGTAGATGGCCATCACGCTAGATGTCAACTGTGCTCGGATCAGAAATGCAGCGTTCCATCAGTGAGCTCTGCTTCTTACCATGCCTTCAGCTTTAATGTCTTCTCAGTATTTTAAAAAGGTATCGCCACTGAGTCGCAGCTAACACTGAACATTTGCATGGGCTGAGTGAATGAAAAAACAAGTGTGAGTAATGCAGGTACCTTGTGGTAGAGATTGTGCGATTCTGCTTCTGTCTCTGCGGTGTCGATCAAAGCCCCAACAGGTCTCTGGAAATTGAACAAACCACAGTTATTTTTAGACAGCAGAGTGACCACCAACCAAACAGCCTGAGCATGTTTACCTGACACTAACCACGCACATCACAGCAAGCCTGTCACTATTGCCTATTTAAATGCAGTTACTTACAAGGATACATGCTGTCCACTTTAAACATGGTTAAGGAAAACAAACCTAAATAGCTATATCAGCTGTGACCTGTCAGTGTCTATAGCCAGATTTCTCTCACACACACACACACACACACACACACACACACACACACACACTGCTGTGTTTGCTTCGGATTACTCCTCACCCCCTACCCAACCCTGTGGCTTGTCACTGCAGGGCAACCTGCACGTGGCGAATAAAGCCTTGATTGATTGATTGATTGACTTCAAAGTAAACAACTGGAATAATCACAATAAACTTAAAATCATCAGCGTGCAAGTCTAAGCCTGACTAGATCTGATGCAGAACAGTTAATTACTGAATGACTGTTCAGAATGTATTGATGTACAACTGTAGCCTCAACAGATGTACGACAGAAAATGTAACCAATCATGGTGGAAAGTAAGACAAATGACAGCCAGGATGATTGTGCGTGACTCTGATGGAGAAAATAACCTGTTTTATGCAGGTGGCGTCAGAGCACCACGTAACCACACTTTGCACATGCATGTGGACATCAACCTGCATGTAATGAAGGCTGCACTTGCCAAGCTAATCTAATAATGTGTGTGCAACGCTACACATTTCAGAAAAGCAACTTTGAGACACATCCACACTAACTAGCTGAAGCTCCACACAAGACCTTCTTATAGCAACCGTCCTTGGCTTTTCACGTTTCTCGTTTGTACAATCTCACCACATCTCATCGGCTTTACTGCTGGTGATGCACGGTGGTTAGTAACCTGCGTTGTTTAAAGACAGTTGGCAAGGAGCTTCTACCTGCATCACCGCCCAAGCTGACAGTACTAGGGTATTACATCCTATGAAGCACCAGTAAAAACCAAGGGAAAACAGTCTATATAATGGGGTTTGCAGACAAAAAAAAAGTCTCTTTACTTTGTAATAACTTAATGACTGTTTCAACATGCACATGCCCAAAAGCAATATGTTCCAGTTATTATATAAACTGATTAACAGTTTCCAATGGCTTTTAAATATATGCGCAATAGTTTTTGACTTGTAAATTAGTCCCCAGGAACATCCCAAGTGTAGATGGCAAAGGTCTTTTTCAGGGAGCCAAAGGACTAAAACTTAAAGGTCTAAGCTGCGGGCGAGAAAAGCTTTCAGCACACCACACTCACGTCTTCGCTCTTGGACTTGTGCAGCACGTATCCTTTCTTCCACTGGCTGTCGGCTCCCTCGTTGGGCTTGCGGATGTTGAACTCCACCTTGGTGCGCTCCTTGTCCTGCATGGCCTTCCACTCGTCCAGGGTCATCTCTTTGGGGCCTTCATTTTTCACCTCTTCGACCTCGTTCTCTCTGCAATGCCAGGAACACACAACACTGTAGGAACTCGCCAATCCTCTTACCTCTATACATGCCCTCTAATCCTGAGGCCAAAAGGTCAGAGGCAGCGTTTAACAAAATCGCCCTTGTTGCGTCACAACAGCAGTGCAAACGCTAACGGAAACGCAATGTGACAACTTATTAACTTTGCACACGGGGATCCTTTTTCATCCAAACATCCAACATCCATCCAACACAAGGACACAGGATTCTCACTTGTTCTCGGAGCCAGCAGGCGCGTTTTCCTCGCCCTCTGGGGTCGTCTCAGGGGGAGCGGTTTGTTCAGCCTCACTGGGAACAAAGATGCACAACCTCTGTATGAGTAATGGTAAGCGTCCTCTAGCTGAAACATTAACTGTCTGAGCCTCTTCATAAAGGAAACAGCGACACTTCAAGCTTAAAGCGAACAGGGAAACATCCCAAGACATCCTTAAACTGCAGCATCCTGTGATATGACAAAACCAGAAGCACTTCAAAAGAGAGAGAGTGCACACAGTCTGTAAAAATATCACATGCGCCTCATTATCCTGCTGACAGCGGCGCTCCGACAAACAGGCCATGTGTCTGTTTGGGGAAACTCACCTCACTTCGTCCTTCACGTTGCCCCAGTTGTGCGAGCCGCTTCCGCCGCGCTTCTCCTCGCTCTTCGGAGTGCTGCAGCGAAAACAGAAAGGGAAGACGGCCAACGGTGTATGAGTTCTCTTAAATTCTCTCGGACCTCAGTGAGGGGCTCTTCTCATTAAGGGAAGTGCTGATTACAGCCTGAGACAACATAAAGAACCACTTTCTTGAGATGCTGTTCCCCCTGGACTCTCACAGAACCCATATAGTCAGGAGCTGCTGGGTCTAGGACTCTAGTAGAGCAGCTTTGCATGATTTACAGATCAAAATAATCTCTTTTTGTAATCTTATACAGGGCCTTGGTAAAGCCCTTCAGTTGATTATCCAATCAAAACTATATTTTAGCCCCTTCCCCCTTTAAACTAGCTTTCTTCTGATTGGCTGCCCCTCATAAACAGAAGGAGTGAACAGCAGTGTGCCTGACACAACCTATGTTTCTGACATCATACACAGCAAAGACTGGAAAAAATAAGCGCTTGTTTATTTATCTTTGAGCTCAGAGATTACCGGCGTGTATGCTGATCTCATTATTAGAAACTGTACGCATATTTAGTATAAACATCTATTGTTGTAACAGTATTTACATGACAAAATAGGAAAATAATATAAAGCATAATAGCTTTCATGCACTGGTAGGCGATTTCTACTCATGACCTCAGCTCAGCGCATACTTACGATTTGTCGTTGCTGCTGTGTCTGTCGAAGTCTCGTTTGCCACGGGAGTCAAAGCCGTCGCCTCGGCCCATGCCCCGCCCTCTTCCACCACGCCCGCCCCGGCCGCCACCACGCCCTCTCGGGGGCCTGTCTCCAGAAGGCCTGGTGCACAGAAACAGATGCAATTTAAAACACGAGGATGAACGTGATGTTAAGAGAAACATGCACTCCATCAACAACAGTTGCAAGCTCTCAAACCCTGCACACGTCTTGTCAATGCGCCTACATCTGCACCAGCCGGCATGTTTTAAATAAGCCCTCCATCCCTCTCATCATTGCTGCTCACTTTTCCACAGTAAACTCTCCAGCCCCCTCGGGTTTGTCCTCAGCAGGTTTCTCAAAGCGGCGCTCGCGGGGTGGTCTTCGGTCCGGCCTCTTGTCTCCAGGTCGCCCTTCACCCTGCACACCCTGGTGCTGGGAACCAGACTGGCCCTGCTGGTCTGCTCTTCTTCCCACCCGCCTGATACCTGCAAATCAAAGGAGCACAAGCTGAATTTATGCTCAGCTGTGTTGTTTAGATTTTAGACCGTGTGTGTGTGTGTGTGTGTGAAAATGCTAAACAAAACGAGAAAACAACAAATGCATCACCTGATGTGTGGTCTCCCATCATCTCCTTTCAGCAGTACACACAATGAGAACTTAATGTAACTGCACTGAAGATGGCTCTATTTACTTGCTTTGGATGAATTCAATTAAGACCAATACACTAATAAGATTAGTTGGGGATAATAACAAGAGCAGCGCTCTGTCTAGTCTTCCCAGCACAGGTGATGCCTTTTCCTTTCTCCCTACATTTGCTTTGCAAAGTCAGAAGCTGCTAATAGAGCTGTATCCTCCACACAGAAACCCAACACTGCACCTTCCTGTCAAACGCTAGCAGAAACCATTTCTGCAACACAGGCTCGCCAGTCTGCACCTCGCTGCTGGCTTTAACCCGCTCTGGTTCGGTACGTGTTCAAGTCCAGCTACGTTCCGTCTGCGAGGCTTTATTTTTAGTCTGTCCTCTAATAACAGCAGCACAGGGTCCATATTGACCTCACGCTGTGTCTCGCTCAGCCGAGTCGAGCTAACGTGGCTAACGGGAGCTGCACATGACAGTTGCTACGAAAAGCAAAAATAAACATGCATCGCTCATTAGCGAGAGAAGCAGGTGCATTGTTTCCCTTCCTTTCTTTTTCATTACCTTCTTTCTTCAGGGGGACTGGCGCCTGGGTCTCCTCCTTTTTGTCCAGCAGAGGGTTCTTTCTGTCCTTCTGTGACTCCTTCTTCGGCTGCTTAGCGGCTTGAGCCGCGGTCTTGGTGGAAGCAGCGGCGGCCCCCTCCTTCTTCTTGTTTTCGGCAGCCTTCAGGATCTCGAAAGGGTCGGACTCATCGTCCAATAACTGGTCGAACCGGTTGGTCACGACACAGCCGAAGCCTTCTTGCAGTTGTCCGGGCATGATGGCGCCCCTTCAACGGGATTCACCTCCGATTCTACGAGGCTTGATGCGACCAGTTCGCTGGATGCTGCCACAAGATGGCTGGGAAAGCTGCCCCTTCTCTTCCGGTGCGAGCATCATCCGGGACATCGTGCAGCGCACACCAATGTGTGCACGCGTCGGCTGCAATGTTTTTATTTACATTACGTAACGCTACGCTCATGTCCTCCGCGAGTAATCCGCATTTCTGAGAAGGTGTCACATGCATAGAAGTTACAGGTACTGATGAAAGTAACTTTATAACTGCAGACTTCATGCAGAATAAACACAAGGCCTAAACTGTGCCCACTTATACCTGGATACATCTGTATGTGCAGCTACACCTCATCCTGATGCTACTGACAGGCACATCATCAGATTAAGTCGGATTTGCCAGTTTATAAATAATAATAATAAAAGGGTGGTGTGGGTAGGGCCAACAGGGACATGCTGAGTAACAGCAGAATCAGCTCTTTAGGTTCACCGAGAAAGCTGTCACACGGGTTGGACAAAAATATCGAGGAAATATCTCCAGGTATTAAATGTTGGCCCAGTTTTTTTGTTGTTGTTGTTTTTCAAAGTGTGCTGAGGTTTGTCCTGGAGTGTCTCAAATGGACAGGAAGTTGACTGTGTTCACTTGGATTTAGGTTTTCAATTTTTGTATTTTATCCTTCTGCAGTCTCAAAGTGAAGCTGTCCAGATGAAGAGTCGGCTTTCTGCCATTTCATTTTTGTAATAACAGAGAAAACTGGTACAGTGTGCCACTGGATTTACACTTACAGTCTGCAGATTCTCCATTAAACATTTAATAGGTTTGATAAAATATCGTTTTAGAGGGACATTTCTGCATAACTGTAAAGCTGGGCTTTGTCTCTGAAATGTGTCCGGAGTTCAAGGCATGATAATGTGAAAAAATGTACTTTTAATTTGCTTACTACACTACTTCCACTACTTTCCTGTAATTTACAAGAAGAGCTTGAAACCAAAAGGAGACATGCATCGCACGTGGTCAGCGCAGCTTTACTTAAGGCAAAACTTCAGAGGGATATACGATGAAGGATAAAAAATAAAGTCGCCAAAATATATCGATACTTGAACCAATTCACCACTCTGCATTGTGTCTGACAAATATGACAGTGTACAGAAGTGCACCTGTGTGACGAAGTAATAACTTTTATTCAAGGCGTGCTATTATTAGCAAATGAAATTCTATTTGAATTGACATCCATCATTTCTTTATATTTTACTTGGAAAATTAAATGAATTTATTTAATCACAGGAATGGTTGACTCAAGGTTCTTTATATTTTAAGACCCAACAACAATACAGAGAAAACCCCAATAATCAGACCACCACCTATGAGCAAGCACTTGGCGACAGTGGGAAGGAAAAACTCAATTTTAACAGGAAGAACCAGGCAGCCATCAGCTTTAACCAGTTGGGGAAAATAGGTACAGCAATTCATTGAAACGTGCAAACACACATGTAAATAAGAGGCAAAATGAGCTGAAAGTTAATATTTGGAATGACCCCATTACATAGTAGCACATAGTAGTGGTGTGGCATTTAATATGTCACACCGCTTTATGAATGTGTAATATATTTAATATGTAACTTTTTACCTATATGCACTGTTAGGCACTGTTGTATTCTTCAGGTCATTTAAAAGTCTATTCATTACCAAAACTGGCACAGAAGATTTAGTTATTTGAACATTTTTTTAGATTTTGGACTCCAGTACTTTATAAAATTTACACATATACATTTTTTACAAATAAAAATGGAAACAAAAAAAGAGAAAAATCATTGGATAATGGACAGGACTAAACATCCTTTCCTACTAGTCGCCTAACAAAGAAAAAAATATACTTGGTTGTATTTTGTATATTCCCTCAGAAAATGTTGGATTGACTTTTTGTTTTTAGTTTAGTAAATGCAAGAGTCGATATCTGAGGCGACTGAAAGATAACAAAATCTAACAGTGGGGTGTGATGCTGTGGATATATGGTAATGAAATAAATAAGCAAAAAAAATGCTGATACTGGTCTAAAGCAGCTGATTTATTTACTTGCACACTTATTCGTCCTATTGCAAACTATAAGTTTTTCCATTTATTTACTTGACAATCCTTCCATAATTTATTATTTGTATGGAAACGATCTCCAGATCACACAGAGCTGATGGTTAGTCAGTGGCCTCAGGGCATTAACAAAGACCTAATTAACTTTGTGGGGCAGGAAACATGATGCAGCTATCAGGTGAAAACACAGCAGGGTCCACTTTACAACAGGAAAGCGCTTTCTTGTTACTGATCTCACGTGAACTTGTTGACCCTCAATGAACTTCCACTGTTTGTTTAAAAACAGTGATTCTTGTGAATCTGAGTTCAGAAACCGTGACAGGCTCAGCTCATGAAACATAAAATCTCTTCATTATTTTAACAAAGTCTCAAGAAATGCAAAGCGTGTTTCTATTATTAACATGTTGAAATATGAAACAATGTGAGTAATGTGAGGAGGTTTGTAGAGAGCTCAAAGTAGCTTATCAAAAAGGCCCTTCCTGCCCACACAGTTATTTAAATTAGACCTCTCAGTGTGATGTGCTTCAAGTTCACCGTATGATTGGAAAGTCTTTAGAGCAGTGTTAACAGAGGACTGAGGGAATATCGGTGGACTTTAAAAAAAAGAAAGGAACAGTTGCATTTCCTTCATAACTGATTTGTTTAATTACATAAAAACAACCAAGCTAAGCTTTGTCTGACCTGGTGGAGAGGTGCAGCTTGATCAAAGAAAGAAGCCATTAGCTGTTGAGACAGAGCTTTCTTTAACATTTTGACTCAGGGAAAATCTTCCCATGGGGTCCCCTCAGAAGTAGTCAGAGTTAACATAATCACTTATATAAACCAAAGCTTTGACCTTGGCTGAGGTAGAACAAGCGTGATCATTTCACCCTCTGTTCAGTGGTCCACCTGGGAAGGATGGGATGAATAAGGGCAGTGACACTGGTTCAGATTTCACAGGATCCATTTCAAGAGAGCAAAACCTTCCGGTACAAAAGAATCACTTTTACTCTATCTCATTGAGATACCGCTGATGAGCTTCATTGTCAGCATTTCTCTCACACAGTTTCCTTCTGACCCCTTTCTCAAGTTCAAGAAGTTTTGAAAAGAGGACGTCAGCCGTTTCACCATCAATATCCATCTGAGACGTGAACACAAAGCAGAGAAAACCTGAATTAAGTTAAAAGCAACACATCACACAAATACCATCTGCTACTCTAAAAAACGCTCTGTAACACAGGCCTGAGCACTTTCTCTGTGGAATACAGGGCTCTCGTTACTCACCTGTCGTGGCTCGGTGTAGTTTGTCCCAAGCCCTGATGTTAAACTATGATACTTTGCTCTGGGATCCAGAGATTCTGGCTTTTGCAGAAACAGCCAGTGCTGTGAGCAGAAACACCAGGCCATGAATCTGGGTTCACAGAGCCTTTACAGTGCAAATATTCAAATGATTGTAATAATTTTCAAATGGAAATACCAGTGCCTCTGCTCCATTGTACGGTGTAAGGGTGAAAGTGTTGGTGAAGATCCTAATCTGTTTTGCACAATTAGAAAATACATGAACGTGAGTCTTTTCATACGTAACTGTGGTCACGTTAAAAGATAAAAATAAAATAAGTTACCACTTACCAACCACATGATGGGCATGATTAGAGTCCAGAAGGAGGAGGGGAGGATACCATAGGTCAAATTAGTCATCACCAGTCCTGGGCAGACTACTGAGGAGAACAGACCCTGTCACAAGACAGAAAGAATTTATAAATCACAGTGACCTCGTAAGAGTTTCACAAAGCTTGCAGTGATAGTTACCGCACTGACATCAGAGTACGTGACAGACAAACCTGGCCGTTCATGCGCCTGTTAAGAGCCACGCTGAGCATGTCTGAAGCGTATTTGGAGGAGCTGTAGGGCTCCGTCCCTTTTCTGTGCTGAATGTCATCCATGCTGAAGGCAGACCGGCGGGCATTACTCGAAGAGGTCCACACTACCCTGGACGTATGACCTGTCTGACACAGCAGAGGCTCCAGCTCCCGGATCTGGAAAACCAGGAGAGAATTATATCAGGTCCAAGGTGGAAGTGCACAGTAAGGAGTGATGTAGGAGGGGTGCATGAATCACTGATTTAAGCAGGCCAGCATAAGAATATATGGATCAGCCTGAGGCAGGCATTAATAATTCACTGTGTTAGCCAAATCAAATATTCATTTTATAAAATTTTGTAAGAGAATAAAAAGCAAAAGATATTTTATCTTTAAAATTATTATTTTATTTTTAGCAATCTATGATGGATGCTTCACTACTACATGGTGATCCTACAATCCTAATGACACATTTATTATGCTAATTAAATAATAATTTATAATAATTCAAACATCAGGAACAAAACTTGCAAGAAAGAACAAGTTCAAAACATTAAAAACTACATCACACTTATTGGCCACTTTATTAGAGACACCCGCTCAACTGCATGTTTGCCCAAATATCATATTAACCAATCCCATAGAATCACCTCAATGCATTACAAATTTGGTCAAAACAACCTGCTGAAGACAGATATTCAAAGCTTTAATAGGTGCCTTTTGGTTTGGAGAGACAAAAACTGGGTTAAACAAACATATTGTTTACATTGCTGCACTAAGCAATGCAACTAAGAGCAACACAAACAGCAACAAAGTTTGTAGCTGACTTTCTGTGTCAAACACATCCGCATATTAAAGTCAGTATCCTGAAGTTTATTTATGCTACTGTAGGTTAAAAGACATATGTATGTATGTGTGTGTGTGTGTGTGTGTGTGTTTGTGGTGTACCAGGACAAAATGACCAAACAGGTTAGTGGCAAAAACTTCCTGTAGGCCATCTGAGTTGAGGTGGTCTTGTTGAGTCAAGAGACCCTCTGCTGTTGCAAACATGTTGATGACATTTCTGCAGTGGGGAAGGTACAGTCTTATAGAGCAGCAAAGACAGCTTGAATGTATCCAATATCAAACAAAACAAAACAAAGAAATCATAAACTGGCTTTAGAAATGTACCTGGAAAATAAACCCTTAAAAAAAGCTCTGATGTCCACTTGTGGATTGGGCATAATTCCAGCATTTAGATAGAGAAAGTCAATTCTGTTGTATCTGGAAACACACGAATGTGTATTAAAGGTTAAGCTATCAGTTCCTTATTTGTAGTTCATATCACAAAGAGAACAATCACCAGTGTGATGACGTCAGCACGCGGCATCAAACATCTCTCACCTGGACTTGACCACCTTAGCAGCGTCGAGCACCGACTCCACAGAGCCCACGTCGAGCTGTAGTAAGTCCACATGGGCACCGGCGTGAGAGGTGAGGAGGGCGCTGCGGGCGGCCTCTGCCCGCTGCATGTTCCTGCAGGCCAGACACAGCCGGAGCTGTGTGTCCTCAGTGAGAAGCCTTTCACACAAAGCCAAGCCGATGCCGCTGCAGACAGATGGCAGACAAACACAGCCGTGCACTCGTATTAACAAACTTTCCCTGAACAACTGAGAGATTACCTCACAGATGAAGTAAAGCAAACTGTAAACATAGTCTGGAGTCACGTTATTGGAGAAGAGATAATGAAAAAGGATTTTCAAGTGACGTGAAGCTTCCATTTTCATGTACTGTTAATTATGGTCTTTGTTTCCGAAGTGATATTTAGTGGATAAGTTAACTAGTGTGTGGAACGTGAGGGGGGGAAAAGGAACATATACAAGTGTTCTGTTTCGTCTCTTTTATAGCTGTATGTTAAGTAAAGGGTTACAGGAAGCAGTTATTATATCTCGACATAAAGCTGTAAACCTGAAGAAACAGCTAGTCTCACAGGGAAGCAGACTTATTTCCACTAGTAATCTATTCTTGAGCTTTAGACTCTAATGCTGAATGATGTTATCCTAAAGGTTTCCCTTTATAAATACAGTCTAGCAATTGCATAAGTATACTTTAGACATCAATACTATACAACTACAGTTGTAAGCAAGCAAATGTGGGGTGATTTTGACAGTTTCCTCACGTGCAGTCAACCAGTATGGAGAATCTGGACATCATCGAAAGAATTATACCCCCCGGGACTCGCTTTTAGAGCCCATATAAGTAACATATACAACTAGACAACAACTGTTTGGAAGAGCATCTACATGGATCGATGAAGTCAGAATACTGTAAAGAAACCACTACTGAGGAAGACCAATATGAAGAGAACTGGTTTGGCTATGAGACAAAAGAATAGCCACAGCGTACTGACTGTTCACCACAGTCAGTCCGCTGTTCACCACAGTCGTGGTGCTGAGCTGGGTTTCCACATCCATTTACTCAGGAGGATGGTGTCAAAGTTTGTGAAAGGAGTTTGATGCGAGTCGATAAGTCTGTGAAGGTCACTTCTGTCTGATGATGGTGATACTGAGGTGTGTGGTTGAGGATATACTGACCTTTCTGTCAGTAAGAGCTGAGTTTTTGGTGACGTTAGCTGCTGTTAGACTCTGTTAGTTGTTGTTAGCTGGCGTTAGTGTTGGACTTAGTAAGTAGTAAGTAAAATTTATTTATATAGCGCTTTTCACAGATAAAAAAAATCACAAAGTGCTTTACAACACAGAAAATGGAAATATAAAACAATATAACAGTAAATAAAACAGCAAATAAAACAATGTAATATAATAAAACTATAAAAACAGCATAAGAGGAAATTAATCAAATGCTTTTCTAAATAAAAATGTCTTCAGCTGTTTTTTAAAAGAGTCAATGGAGTCCGTGCAGCGTAGAGACAGTGGAAGAGAATTCCACAAATGTGGTGCCACCGTCTGAAAGGCCCGATCACCACGAGTTTTAAAACGAGTGCGTGGTACCACCAGCAGTCTCTGATCTAATGACCTTAAAGCTCGAGAAGATGAATGTGGTTTCAGCAGGTCAGACAAATATTGAGGAGCTTGACCATGTAGGGCCCTAAAGGTTAGAACTAAAATTTTAAAATGAAACCTAAAACTTACAGGCAACCAGTGAAGGGAGGCTAAAACTGGAGTAATATGATACTTGGTAATAATCTATCATATCAAGTGAGAATGTAATCAAACTGGTTATCAGAGGAAAAGTGTGATTTTTAGGACACTTGAGGCCAACATTAGCTGCTCCGGGGACAGGATAGTCGCATGTCTGATCGGCTGATAATAAGAAACTGTGACAATATCGGGAATAAATGAGCATGTTTACACATGTTTCCGTGTTTAAGAGCCCTGACTTCAGTTCGGGAGATGAGGCTTCAGGTGAGGATGATGTTTTTGTCAGATGCTGGTCGCCTTGTTTGTTTCCTTCATGTCTCTGCTTCTTTGGTTAGGAAAACCCCTTTGCAGACGATAAAACATATGTATCATCCCTTATATCTTGAGTTTGAAGGTACAGACACAAATTGAAATTTCCCTTCACGGCATGCAAATTCCTACGAGACCGCTTCAGAGTGGTCAGCCACTGTATTCAATATGACATTCCAAGTTCATGAGAACGCATCAATTTGCCGAAAGATGCAAAAGATGAATCAATGCATATTCATGAGTACGACATTCTTTTTTAGTTTTAACTTGTGACACACATACATTACATTTGAATATATGTGCTAGTGAAACATTATTACAGAGTAAGAAAGACAGCTTATGAAAGATTTAGAGGCCTTTAATCTCTCGCTGTATGAACCTACAGTATGTCTTTTACTAAGACGCACTGATACAGTTCATAGGTGGTACTTTGTAGTGTAACTAACTATTGCAATAACCTCCATTACCGAAAACAGGTTATACTTGAACAAGTCCAACATGTTTTTTGAAACTCATTGTTTAAAATGAAGAGTAGAAGTCCCGAACAGCATCTTCTAGCTAACAGCACCCGGTGTCCGTATGAACCGTTATAAAACAGTTTTAGCGGACTTACCTGTTGGCACCCGTTACGATGACGACTTTTTCCATGCCTGAGCGGAATGAGCAGCGGCTGTAGAGGAAGCAGACACCGGGGGCAAATTTTCAAACCTGCTGTATTCACCGGGGACGTTCAGCCCCTCGTCCGATGCCGTTGAAAACAGTCAGCCTATTGCTTAGGCAGCTGCGTGGTGTGATTGGATGTCAACAAACAGCTGGCCAATCAGATTTCACTACAGAGAGCGAGGTGGTCCAAAACGATTAAAGAGCGCAACGGTTGAAAGTACAGCCGTGTTAGCAACCCCAGCAGGCTAAAAAGTATCAAACTTATCGTATATTAAAAACCAAAGATACAAACGAAGGATAATAATAGCATTTCTTCTTTATTTACAGGTATCCTTGGTCCAACAGGCGTTAAAACGTTGTTCTTTGCTATTTCCCCCACTATGTACAATAAATTCATTTCTGAAAAAGGACATAAACATGTTTATAAAAAATCTACATCAGCTTCTGCATACGAAAGCACAATCTCATCAGGAAAACGTTTTCCCTCATGACAAAATTCAAATATAAAAGACAAAAACACAAAACAGTGCTCACATAATAAATGTGCAATAGGATTAGATATATGATGGAAAAGAAAAGGGAGGGGGGATATTATTGCATAAATAGACAGCATAACAAATCATAAGAAAATAATAAATACACAGAGGTCTGAATGCACTGTACGAATAGAACTATCTGCATTATATCTACAATAGGAGGCTATATTTAAGTGTAGTCTGTACCTTCACATATCTCTCCATTTAGAGCATAATTTTTGAGAAGCAGGCATTGACAAAAAAGTGAATATTTTATGGGTCTGACTCCAAATAAATGAATCTAAACCAAAGGAAGCAACCGAGACCCTGCACAGCACAGTGGAACGATACATCTCCTCTGCTACGCCAGGCTCTCTAACAGCTGAGAGTGTATCTCCTGAAAGCTCGGCCGCTGCTTGGCGTTTCTCCTCCAGCAGCTTAGCATGAGATCCTTGTAAATTCTGTCAGGACAACAGGGAGGCTTCGGCAGGTACACCTGGTAGGATGAAGCACAATACTCTCAATACAGTATTATGAGTATTATAAGTGTTACAAGACACATCTACATACATATCTGAGAACTATTACATCCTAAAATCCTCCACAGTGGCACTCAGGAGGACTGTCAGGTACAGTGGTGTGAAGCTCACCTGTTTGCCCTGTTCCCTGAAGAACTCTCCTGTGTTTTCAATGACCTGCTCGTCAGAGAGCTGGGAGTACGGCTGCTCCTTACACAGAGTGAGAATTTCCCACAGAGTCACCCCGAAGGCCCACACGTCACTAGCCATAGTGAACTTACCCTGAGGAGAAAAAAGATCATAGACAGATTGGTATAAATTTAAAGCTTAAAAATTCTAAATTAAAATGTATAAAATATTTAAAATTGATCTGCTGTCACCTCTGTATAGAACTTATACTAACCTTTTAAATATATGTGGATTAGCAATAATCGTAGAACAATAAAAAACCCAATAAAACTGTAGTGGAATGTCAGATTTCCCTTAGTCTATAAATAACGGATAAATGGAGGCGATAATGTCCCAAATCCATAGATTACTCACTAGTAGGATGCTCTCCCATGACATCCAGCGAATGGGCAGTACAGCTCGGCCCTGGATCCGGTAGTAGCCCCCTCTATAAAGGTTCCGACTCATGCCGAAATCAGCGATCTTTATGGTGTATTTCTTACCCACCAGGCAGTTGCGGGTTGCCAGATCACGGTGGACAAAGTTAAGAGAGGACAAATACTTCATACCAGATGCAATCTGCACTGCCATGCCGATCAGCGTGGTGTAACTAAGAGAGAGAAAATAAATAGTGTGAGCTAAGTGGCTCTTTGTGTCATTTCCCTGATGATCATTTCAATTACATGTGAATTACACCTACCTGACCATGGTCTTCCCCTCCGTCTCCTCTTGTTCGATCTCATCTTCATCAGCGGCCTTTAGTCTGAGATTGCAGAGGAACTGGTTTAGGTCACCATTTTCCATGTACTCAGTGATCATGCACAGAGGATCTGTGTCCACACACACTGCCAGCAGACGGACGATGTTGGGGTCCCTCAGACGAGACATGATTCGGATCTCCTTCAGGAAGTCATTCCTGCAGAACGACAGGGTCACGTAATCTACAACTTGACTGGCAACTGAATGAAAAGCCGTACCAGTACATCTCTGTAAAAGTTTCTTTTACCTTGCGTTCTTGTTGGCATCTTCCCGCAGTGTTTTAACAGCAACAAGCAGAGGGGACTCATTGTTTCCCTCTATGGACAAATCCTCACCCAAAAAGTCCTGCATGCCCTCTGCCTCGCACAAGTGGACCTGTTTAGAGGAGCACTTTGTCAGTTCATCATCCACTTGGCATCCCTCGAAACCATCTGTTTAATACCACTAAGTGTTTCCTATCTGGCAGCATGTAGTGATTTCATAGTCTGCTGCTTTTACCAGGCAGCAAGCGCTGTCATTGAATTTTATAAATGATAGCTATAAAGTTACAACAGCATAATGGCGGCGAAGAGAAAATGAGTTTAAAGCCCTTAAAGCATCTCCAGCAAACATTAGAGCTACTGGGCATACTTCTCCAAACTGGCCCTCTCCCAGTTTCTCCTTGAAGGTGAGCTTCTGTCTGGGGAACTCCCTCATGGATGAATCTGTGCCAGCAAAGAAATTCATGTTGACAGCTGTGATGGAGTAGATGCTGTTGTCCGAAGACTCCTGCAGACTGATGATATCTGCCTCAGCATAGTGGGGGGCACCATCGGAGCCTCCGGCTGCAAAGGCTCTGCAGGGGGTACTCGATTCTTATTTGGAAAAGAAAAGACGGAGGATGGGACGTGTCGCTGTAGCTGACCTCCAAAGATGTTCACTTATTTCCTTTAGACAGCTTACCGAGGCGTTCAGTGGACTGAGAAAACTCGGGCAGTTTCCGGATGAGACGTGAGGGCTCCTGGTAGTCGGCACAGAGGGGGAAGATTCTTTCATAGGTGGAGTTGGAGGTCGAGCCACTCTCACTGGAGAGAGACGAGTGGTGGAAGGAGAAGGCCCGTGTCTGGATGGCGAGACGAGCCGTGAGCTCGTCATCCAGCATGCGACGAGATGCCTGAAGATGCAAGAGAGAAGCAGTTGGTATCTGCGGTGTTTTTACAACGTGAAAGTCTTGAGAGGTTTTGCAGGACATCAGTGTTGTCATGTGATGATATAAGAAGAAACTGACATGGAGGGAAAGGAAAGCTCTGGTGCTTTTGATAATGACGTCTTTTTTTCATATAATATCTGAAGCCAAAAAACCCCCAAAGAAACCCAAAAGAACGTAGCAGTAAAAATGCTGATTTGAGTATAGATCACCTTATCGCCTTCTTGAGTCTACTTCTTGTTTACCTTTGTTCTATATTTTTAAAATTTGGGAACAAATTTAAGTTTGCCAACTAATTATGAATTATGTTTTTGTGCATCCAGGGTTCAGTGCACACGTCACACCATATGATCAGTTGTGGATGTTGAATCATTACTGTAAGTTCAAATAACTAAAATTGATTAAATGATTTTAAAATAAATTTTTTTCTCACCTTCTCCAGCATCTTTTGCCAGACCTGTCGCCACAGGATAATGACAATGATGGCCAATAGGATGGCTATAATGGCCACCAAACAGCCAATCAGGATCCTTGTATTGCTGTCATCCACTTTATGTGTAGGATCATCCCCTAACAAACCACATTAGAGTTGGATGTTGACATGAATTTAATGTAATTCATTACAGATCAAATTCTAAAATAATAAATTTTTTTTCAAACATAATGCTTTTGTTTCATTATATTTTATAAGAAACCGGCCATTTATTCTAACAATAATCAGTAATTCTTGCTATTATCAGCAGGGGGCAGTGTTGAGCCAGGAGAAATTTAGGTCATGCAACCTTTTAAAGCATTAGAAGTCCAACCACATCTAAAATAAGGTGCATTACACGATCAAGGAAATATAAAAACAGATTTTTACATGAAATCAAAATCAAACAGTAACAACACATTCATGTCTTCTTCTATCTCATATTTTACCCTATAATCAAAAATGAAAACAGTGACTTAAATAAGAAAATATCAGAAGATGTTTGGCTGCTCACCTGGTAATATTTTTGTCGGGTGTCCATGCTTGCGAGGAGCCATTGATGTATTGTACACTGCTGAGCCTGTAATTGAAAGAAATAAAGGTGGTGGGACACGGCACATGCTCCCTTTAGATTATTGAATTAAAGTCTCTAAAGCAAAGGCTACACCTGATCTTTGCTTTTCTTTTTCTTTTTACCTGACTGGAAGGCCACCTCACTGAACAGCATCCAAAGGTCACTGAAGTGGAAGCGGCATTTAATGGTGCTGGCTGTGCGGTCCCCGAGGGGCACCGTGATAAAACGAGCGCTTTGGCTCTCACGATCAACAGCAGGCCTGAAGGTCACCGGGTCTGCCTCCCACTCTGATCCTGACCGAAAGTAACAAGTAACCTGCCTGAACATCCTCACCCCTCGGCTAAACATGTTGTTGCAGTGAACCTGCGAAGGTGAGATGTGGAAGTATAAGAAAAGCATGATTAAAGTACTTAAATAGTCTGTTATTATTCTGCAGCCCTTACCGACCTGGCAGTTCTCTCTGTCTCTCTCTTTTTTTTTACTTAAAAGTGCTCAAAATAGTCAGAGCGCGACTGAGATGATGGTGCAGGAGAAGGTGTAGCCATGACTAATCTGTCTAGCTGTGCAGTAGCAGAAATATCATTCATCTTACATCTCTGATCTCTTGCCACGGCACTTATCCACGAAGATCAGGCTAATTATACAGAAAATGTAATTTTTTTTCTTCCTCCAGCAAGGCTGTCCTGTTCTTTTTTTAATGCCCCAATAAATTTTACAGCAGCTGTAGAAGGTGGGTGCTTGCCCAGCATAGTGCAGAATAGCTCAATTCAGCAAAGTGTTAGCTCTACAATTTCATCCCGCTCGCTTAAAATACCCCCTGCGCTGACTTCTTACCTTCATGGACGAGAAGTTTCGCACATGGTCGAACTCAAAGATCATCTCCACGTAACCTCTGGGGAAGCTCCTGTTGTTCCACCCTACATAGTCATAGCCAGGCCAAAAGTTGTAGCTGTGGCTGTGGAGAAAGTCGTCCAGACCCCAGGTGCCATCGGTCAGCTGGCCGAGCCCTTTCGTCAGCCTTGAGGAAGGATTTATGGTTGAGCTGAAGACAGAAATAGGGTTTTTTTAAGGTTTGCACATATGCTCATTTTTAAAATGCACAAATGTTGTTTTAGTTCAAAGAAAGTTTGTTAAACTCAGACCTTTCAGCTGATGCTCCATCGTACACAGAGTCATTGAAGAAGACATCCAGGCCTCTGTAGATCATTTGGTGTCCATCTGGAATGCTGTAGGACATCAGGCCATCTAAAGCAGGCAGGTCAAAGAGAACACACAGCTGATTCAGTGTTTGCTCACATCATATTACTATATAAAGTGTAATGTAAAATATATCGTTTGGTTGAAGTTTCATGTTCCACTCTGAGTGTCATGACTAACCGAGCCATTCACAGCCGTAGAGCTCCACTCTCATACACACGATCATGGAGTGGTCGGTCACGGGCATAAAGCGGACAAAACGGGCAATGATGGGAGGCTCCAGGTCCTTCAGGACCACGTCATATGCATTACTGTTGCCTTCGATGATCTGGCAGAGGTGAGGAAAGATGTCTCATTTCCCACAAATACTCAAGTTGTTCGTGTTTCCCCATTTATAATAGTAAACAAGCACCTTTTACAATGCTTTTGAAACATGTTGCTAGCATTCAGTTAGAAGTGAACATTTGAAATATTAAAAACAAATGCTCATATATAGTATTTGATCTGTTAACATTTGATAAAAGATAAGATTTAAATGATTTTCAAATATACACAGTAGCTCAATTTTTCACTATCATGGACAATGTTAAACAAATTAAGATGATAAATAGCAGATTAGTATTACATGTACACCTTATTTGAATCAGAAGAACACATCTTTACGTCTTTACACGCTCACCTGCCTTCCCTTTCTGTCATGCCAGCCCACCCAGCTGCTGCCGTCACGGCTGTACTTGATCCTGTATCGCTGGGCAAACTCATTACCCATGCCGTCGGCGTGCCGACCTTGGGTGCCCACGAGCGTGATGAAGTGCAGCGAGCGCAGGTCCACCTGGAGATACTCTTTGAGGCCGTCCGGCTCTGACATGATGTCAGGACACCAAGCCCCGTCACCGTCTCCGTTGTCAAAGTCAAGTCTGACGGTGAGCAGGAAAATAAATGGAAGAGTCGGTACCGGAAACCGAGGTCACAGAGTTCAGGTACACAAACACAGGGGAAAAGACATAAAGCGAGGAAAAATGTTACAAGATACGAACAGAGGAAAAAGCAGTGAGGAATAATGAAATTATATCCTATGTACCTGATTTTTCCTGTCTGAAAGAAATCATGTTTGCACACTTCCTGTTATTCCATGTTACCACTGAACACATTGTTAAAAGGCTCTAATTAGTTCACCAGTACATGATAGATAGACTAATCAGCCATAATTACTTTGTAGGGATTGTGATGCATTAGGCAGCAAATGAAGACTCAGTTGAAACTCATATTTTGGAAGCAGGAAAAGGGATCTAGGTGATATTGGATTGTAGCTTTGCCAGAACAAATACTCATACGCAGTGTTTCCGTATGCTTTGGTTTGGCAGCTGGTGAACCTGCAACAGAGCCTTGGATCCCCAGGGTTATACTTTAGGATCAAAGGCTGGTGTCAGTAATAGCAATAGAGCTACTGCAGTGCTGGCAACGATTGAACTACGTCGCAGACCATAAGCCACAGATCAGCCAGAGTACCCATGTAGACCCTACAACAGACAGTGAGTGCCAGAATCGGGCCATGAAGCAACCTGGAAAGAGAACTCATCTAATGAATGATGTTTTATTTTACATCACGCGGAAAGCCACGTGCATGCGTGTGTGTTGTTTACCAAGGGAAGAGATGGAAGCAGGGTACACTATGGGGACGGAGCCAGCCAGTGAAGCCAGCAAAGTTTTGCCATGAAACCTTGGGCCCCTGCGTTGATCTGGATGTTGCTTTCACACGTGAGATGCACGCTCATTCACTGCAGTGGCATTCGCTCATTTCCAAACAACATTGGAAAAAAAAATACTCAGCAGGGATTTGAAGAACATGGCGAAGAGTGTGGACTTCAAATCCCCTTGATCTCATTTCAAATAGATGTGATGAAGAATCAAATCTCAATGGAGACTTGATTTAAACCACTTAAAGAATCTGCTGCGAATAGACTGGAGCCTGATCCCACAGCACACCTCACACCAGGTCAGTACTACTACTACTGCTAATAATAGTGGTTGATTGCAGCATGCTACTTAAACATGCTTGCTGAAAGATGAAAGTATATTTTCTTAGGCTGAGTGAGATCATCTTATGAGAAAGAAAGTATTCTAAATATGTGCTATAACACTATTTACCCCTTACCCTCAACACAAGCCTGTTTGTGTCACTGCTCAGGAGCTTTGGAACGTTAAAAGATGAACTTCCATCATGAAATATATCAGCAATTCAACAAATACAAATCCATCTGGTGAATAACTTTAAATGTTTTGAGTAAAAGATAAACCAATTTAAAACAAAACTTGCTATGTTGGTTCAGACACAAAGTCTACGGTGCTTTTTTACTAAAAGAAAGCAGCAGTTAAGTTTAGGAAATTTCTTCAAATTTAAAGAAACTGAGTTTAGGGATTATCCCTGACAAACTATAATCTCTACATCTAATGAGAGGAAGGAAAGTGGAGTATAAGAGCACAAACATGCCTTCCAAATCTTGCAGCGGTGGACTCAGACCAGTGGCTGGAAGCAGAGATGTCCTCATCCTGAATCTGCCCACCGGTCATACCAAGAGGATAGCGGCACATTTCTACAAGCACACGAAGCACACATACACATAAATGTCTGATGTGTTCTTTCATATGTGCGATATGGTTAAAGTCTTTCCACATATGAGGGTAATATAAGGTTACTTTTACATAAAATCAATTTTAAAGCATTTTCTGGACTTTGAGTAGTTGACTGTAAGGTGGTCACAGCTCATCCCTTCCCCCTCTAGCCCTCTTCCTGCAGCCCTGCAAAGGCCTCTAAAGCCAAACAGAAGCGTCACTGTGTAGGTGCCAGTCTAAGCAAAATGAGAAGGGAGTGGTATTAGAGCTGCCCACTCTTCATTTTTCATCTTTTAAAATCATTTCTAGCATGAGAAACGCTTGAGTTTGAAAAGCCTGACTCCCTTTGTTCTTATGTTGTGCGTGTGGCGACGGGTTGACAAGCAGTGAAAAGAGATTACAGTCCTGCGTTGATACAAGTAAGACGCCATAACTGTAGAGTCAGTTGAGGGAGCAGAGTGACATTGTTTACTTCCCACCATCTCGACTTATATTTCAGTTTTAGTTAGAGCTCCGGCGAAATCCCTCACTCGGATTTTTAGAGAGCGGGCAAACAAGCGAGCCTTTGACTGTGAAAATATTCTAGGGAGGAAAGTGAAATGAGTTCATATGTGTAAGGGAGTGTGTTAGTAGGTGTGTGTGTGTGTGTGTGTGTGTGTGTGTGTGTGTGTGTGTGTGTGTGCGCGTGTGTGTGTGTGTGTGTGTATGTGTGTGTGTGCATCACCTACAACTACGCCTACAAATTTTCTAACTTTTTTTTTCCACGAATTCTCCCCCTTGCCTGTGAAAGGTCTGCCTGTTTTGAAGATGTTTGCTTTCTTGACCAACAGCTAAACCGTACACACACACACACACACACACACACACACACACACACACACACACACACACACACACACACACACACACACACACACACACGCTTGCCTTCTGAGCCCACCCACCTCAACCTGCTTCCCTCCTCTCCATCTTGTCAACATGCTTGTCCCTCAGGAATATGAAATAGTTATTTTAAGCTTGAATATAACATATCCATACATCTGACTCTTACACTGCTTTGATCACACAATGAAGAAAATTAAAAAAGCACTCTGATTGGCTCATGCAGTCATGGCCACTGTTTCCAACTTAACTTAATAAAGATAAAGAGCGGGTATTTGTCAGCGTAGTGCCAGCGGGGTAAAGATAAACGTCTACCTGGGTTGACTTGAGATCTCACAGTGACAGCCTGCAGGAGAACGAAGGCGATCAATTTAACCTCCATGATCTTCAGTTTCATCTCACGGACGCCTGAAAGGAAGCTTGTGAAATCAGATAAACCAGTGTAAATTACTGTGTTACTTTTTCAAATATCCTCTCTGCAAATTCTCCTCAGAAAAGTCCGGGACTTGTAATTACATTTTGGATGTTTGGGATGAATTCAAAGGTTTCATTTACCACAACAGCATGTGCACAGAGATGCACGGTGGCATAATTTGCAACTCTGCCGTTACAAATTGCTCTATAATAGGAGACTATTAAAAGCCACAGCAACAAATGCCCACACAGACCTCTCTGTAACCCAGAGTCCTGCTCTTTCCCACGACAGTACGTAGTGCCTGTATTTTATTTAGCCTGTATGGACCACGTGAAGACGCGTGTCAGTGTCTGCTCAGAAACTGCACTTACTGTCACTGATGTGAAGCGTTAACCAAAATTTTTACAGTGGCAAAAATGCAGCAGGGCTTCTTTCAGACATAAATGTGAAGGGAAATGTAAAAAAACTGAATTTAACACACTGCGTAACACCAATGAAGTGAATCCCTGAGAGCCCTCATTCCAGTAGAGGCGTTTTTATAATCAGTGAGTAACTTTACAGTAACTGATTCCTTACTGAGTATCAGCCAGTTGCTACTTTTACTTGAACATAAGATTAATTAGTGAATGTCTTCCTTCATGTTGTCTCTCACTAAACTTAGGCAAGCTGACACTAAATTCCCTCAATGTCTACGTGGACATTTGAGTTAATAGCCACATATGTAAAAAAAGAAAAAAAAGAAAAAAATATACGTTTGACTTACTTTTGAACTTCAAAACAAACCGTTTTTCTCGGGAAATATTCCACATCTGTTGTGCGCCGATGCATTCAGGACCACAAGTTTGTGACCTCTGCCTCTGAAGGACTTCTTTCTGGAATAGCAAAGAGAGGGGAAAGGAGAGAGAGGAGAGGAAGAGACGCAGAAGGAAAGAGAGAGCGAGCGGAAACGAAGGCTGATGTAAGAGTCCTACTGGCCCGAGAAAAGAAAGAGAGAAAATAACACGCTTTGGGATTTTGAGGTGAGGCCAAAATCCCAGAATTCCACCTGATCCACAAATGGCTTCAATTATGGTGTATAGAGGCAGCTGAGAGCTGCAGTGGCAGCTTTCACCAAGAGCTGCTGACAGAAACAGGCTGGTGGTCATTTTCATGTGAAGATAAACTAGAACTGAAGGAGACGTGATGTTTGAGTAGGAAAAAAAACCCCTCAAACTGCTCTTACATTTAAATGGACCATGCTCTGTGTGTGTGTGTGCGTGCACGCACGTGTGTGTACTTACAGGTAAGGATTAGAAATTGGCCTTCTTTGCTAACAGTTTCATATGAAAGCCCAGAAGCATCCAGATAAACTTTTGTTGCTGTTGCATTCGTTATGCTCAGCTATTGCAAGTTTAGCATTGCTTTTTACATGTTTTATCTTCAGTTGCAACAGCCAGGCATAAAGCTCCTATTTAAAAATGTTTGGAAAGCCAACCAGCTCTGGGTTTACATTCATGTTTAGCATATGCTATCATTTAGGGGTTTTATGCTGAGCTAAAGTACTTTGATATTGATTTTTAACTAGGATTTCTTGCAGCTTAATTTGGCCTGTGCAAAGCAGTCATCAGCATAAAAACATCACTTATGTTGAAAAACTCAAGCAAACAAATTAACTCCATAAATCACTGTGTGACTATTATGCACAGAATATAATTAAAACTAGACCACAAAAACAGAACAATCAGAATCGTTCCTGTATTCAGCACTGCTTAAAACATATTCAGAATTTGGGTAATTTAGCCTGGTAGGCTGACATATCTTAAAATAAGATATATTTTGGTCTTTTATTCTACCTTTGACAAGCTAGAGATGTGAACGCTCTCTATCCGAGCTCCAATTTTAGTTTTTGGCTGGACGTCATTGTTTCCTCATCTCTTACTGAACATTTCTTTCTCACCACGTGGAGCGAGATTTTTAACAGACGCTCCTATGGTATAGATTTCATTACATCGCCTCATTCTTGTGTTCTGTACTTTACCTGAGTATTTTTTTTTACTCGATACATTTTTAAACAGCTATCTGTACTTTCAATTTCTTACATTTTCAAAACAGGTTTGTTACTTTCAATTTAACACATTTGAGGGGAGTTATCATTTCATGCCACTGCGAGCCTTCAAACAGCATTAAAGCAACATTAAATTGTAACACATGAAAGGCAATCCTAATAGTGTATCAATCACATACAAAGAGATGAAAGCGCCAAAACCATATGATGTATGGCATCACGCAGTCATGAGTTAAAGTGTGCCAGCTTTTTTTTTTTTAATTTTTAAATAAATGTACTGAAGTAGCAGCGACTCAGTGGATTCCAGCATGTAAATGTGGTCAAGATGTTCAGCTGAGCATCATAACCGAGAAAAAGTTGACTTATAAGTCACTTTTAACATGTCGTGGTTGTTGGTCCCAGACAACTTTTACTGTTACCACTAGGTGGCACTATAACAATTGCCTGAATCATGAAATAATTGCTAGAAAATGTTTTTTGAAAATAGTGTTTAGTGAACCTCCTGGCGAATAAAAAAAATAAAAAAGAATCAAATATTTACATGCACATATACGTTTTAAGTTGTATCATATTTCCCTTTTCACACATACTTGTCCTTGTATATATATGTATATATATATGTATAAATATGTATATATATATATATATGTTTATTTTAATATTTATCTATCAATATCTTTGTTTCTAGACTTCATTTTATATGAGTGTTTGATGTTTGCTGTATATTAGTTGCTATGACAACTCAATTTCCCTATGGGATTAGTAAAGTCTCTCTGATTCTGATTTCCTAAATCAGGCTTTTTTGGGGGGGAATATATTCCTTAAAAGTGTACTATGCAATTTATTTCAGTTTTTTGGTGGGAAAGAAAAATCACACTGATGACGTAGAAGCCTCAAAAACTCATGTATGAAATATGATGCACTAGAGAAGTTTGATCCAGACTGGATAGTGTATGTGTGAAAGATAGCAAATTAAAATTTCATGGCAAATGATCAAAATGATCCTGCGGACACACGCTTCAGTGAAACCTCAAAAGCTTTGCAATTTATATTCACCAGCGTCTTTGGTTTAGATTGAAATGTGAAGTTGATTTGATAAAATCCCAAGGATTTTGAAAAGGTATAACATCAGCAAATCTCCAAAATGGCACAGTAAAGTAAAAATGGTGGACTTCCTGTCATGTTTGGATCATAGGTCTCATTGACCTTTCGTACATCGTGGGTTGTTGGACCTCTGTAAGAAATTTCATTCAAATAGCTCAGTCTGTGTGCTGGTTCATACTTTCATAGGTGACGCTGTGGAGCCATTTCGTCCTCTCCATACGTGAATTTTCACCAGGCCTGACATGTGGGCAAAATTTCATGCGCTTTCAAGTGTCTTCAGACCCTCAAAAAGGCGATTCATTTGACCAAGTAATGATAATAAGGGGAGCAGATACAATTTGGCCTTCACACTTTTAGTGCTCGGGCCCTAAAAAACCCTCACAGGGTTATGATCTTAGTAACTAGTTGCTAGCTCCATCAAGTATATCTCACGTGTTCCTTTCATGAGTCAAAGCACATTGTTCTGTTTGACAGGCTTTCAGTGTGGAACTTGACCATGATGGGGTCACAGGGCTTGAGCTATTCTTCAGGAAGCGAGTGAGAGAGGGAATAAAAGATGGAAACACTGCCGACTGCCTCAGGTATCCATGGATACATGACGCACAGCGATGGCTCATGGAGCTACTCACATCTGTAGGAGGGCACAAATATCACCCAGATGGTGCATTTAATCGGAACGAATAATGATGCACTGGAAAAAAACAGGTGAGGAATATTTGTACATTATCTTTTCTGATTCTGGTTCTTAGTGATGAGCTAAGGTATCGCAGGTTTTTGAGCTACATGCTAACATGCTCAAAACTCATTTTAAAAGCTCAACTGTTTTCCGTTGATACACTTATTTCACATCACAACAGAGAAACGTGGCAATGCAAAGATTCACTGCATGTGGTTGGAGTACTAGAACAAATTGTAAACATTAAGCAGGTAATGTATACATTTCAGCCACTGGAACAAAAACTGTACACAAAAGATGCTTTTGGAGCTGAAAAGAGAAGCCAGTGCAAAAAAGCCTTAAATTCACATTCCTAATAACATCCAACAGGGTGAACTCTGAAAGAAGTGCAAAAAAACGTCCTTTCTCTTATAAATGTGAGAAAATGACGTCACTATTTAATACTAAACAGTCACAGTAAATAGATGCTAAAGCAGCATTAGGGTGAGGCTACCCTGTGATTGGCAAGTAAAAACTTTTGGTTCTCCCTCAGATCTACCTCTTGCTTCTGGTTGGCTGATTAAAGTACAACAAAGCTGGCCCAAATGTCTGACTACAAGTCCAAAAACAAGTAGACTGTGACCTCAAGGGACGAATGCTCTGGAGGAATTTTTATTGCTCAGTATTCTTCCTGTGGGGAGCATAAATGTAGTGAAATTCGTGGCAGTCCATCCAGCAACATTTAACTCACAAACTACAAAATAAAAGTGAGTCTAACTTGCAAAACTTTCTGTTGCTTACTAAATTCAGAGTCACAGGGGTGGAAAGCCTATCTCAGCCGTTATGGGGTGAGAGCCTGGATGGATTACCAATCAGTAGTTGTCAATATCGAGGAAACGTGAATTCCTATAACAAATTATGGCGTTCAGTTTTTGAAACTCTCAGATATTTCACTGAATGCGTTAAAGCTTTGTTGGCAGTGTTATTGAGATACTTCAATCTGGGCTCATATTTTCATTCCAGTCTGTCTCAAAAGACCAAAACTAAAGGATAAATACAACACTGCACACAAAGTAAAACTGCTTTTCAATCCATTTCACCTGCAGAGTTCAGAGAAAGGGACTGAAAGGATTCAGAAGGGGTGTGTGTGAACAGAATAACACTGCCTGCAGACCATTTTTTCTTTACAGTATAATCAACCAAATGAAAGTAGAGACCAAATCCTGGAGGCCACCCACTATCTGTGTCAGCAGCAGCTGCACTACCGGAGCTGCAGGGTAACGTGGCAAGATGTGGGAGGGTAATGGCTAACGTTATTCATATTTTCTACCTTATCTGCTTACATCAAGCTGCTTCTGTCTGCAGTGTGCTTAATGGGAGCTGACCCTGTTTAACGACCACAGCTGGTGTGTCTCTAACGATAATAGGGGGCCATCGGCCTCACGAAGGACCACATCTCATTTTCTCAAGCATTTGGAAATACTAACGAGGAAAACATTTCTAAAAGGTCAGCCCAGAAACTGATGCGGCTTATTATTATGTTAGGGACATATTTAGGTTTGAAGCAACCCTGGATACATTTCAGCAATTTGTAAGTTTCACCAAACGAAGAGGACACACATGACAACCGATGGCATTTGAGAAAGGGCATTTAATTCCACGAGGAGAAACATCGATGTAAGTGCACTTTCATTTTCAGCACACTTCTTGTGAACAGACATAACCTTGAAGAGAAATGTTAAGAGACTGACGGTGCAGGGTGATAAGCTTCAGGGAAGAGAGGAAAGGAAGGTGAGGAGAGGATGGGGGAGGGAGTAGGGCCAAGACGAGATTAATTGATTTTGGAAAGAACTCAAAAACACATCCCCAATCCAGTGATTTAAAGAGCTGGCTCACAGTCAGCGTGATGGAGCCGGTGCGGCAGCTGGCTGCAAGAATATGAAGGCATCCAGAAGTCTTTTAGATCACATATTTTTTGGAATTTGTACTTTGAGGTCATTTTCAAAACAATTTCTTTAAAGGGTGTTGCAACAGTGATACAGCAGGTTATCACTGCCGCAATACGGCATTAATGAATTATCCCTACAGTATGGAGCGACTACAGTTTTTAACAGCATAGACAAGACTGTAGCAGCACCTGCCCGGTGATATGTGCACCTCTGACACACAGAATAATCAAATGAGAAAATCATCTTTAACTACATAATTAGAACGAAGACCATTATGAACAAAATCATGCTGAATATATATAGAATAGCTAAGTTAATCAGACTTTACTATGTACAATGTACAGAAAAAAAGGTCATACTTTCAGAGGTATAGCTGCTTATTAAACCCATTTCTTATATGAGATTACAGACGAGTGTCACAGCGAGGGTTAGCAAGGTCCCCACTCAAACCTCCCCAAGAAAGCCAACTATGTCAACATGTTTAAACAGACTTTTTTCTTTCTTGACGGTAATGAAAAAACAGCAAAAATGACTGTGTCCATGCTGGACATGTCATCAAACCACAGTGTAAAAAGCCGTTTGAGTGGCTCTCAGAGGCGAGGAACCAAACATTACAACAATCATCAAACACACACACACACACACACACAGCAGAGATTTTCAGACAGCCTGCAACACCACAGCACTTGTACTGACTAATAGGGTTTGAATGAAGCTGCACTGTGCTAAATGTCCCACTGCACTGAAGCCGAAAAGCAGAAGGTACATTTTAGTTTTGAGGATTACAGTACGTAATGTTACTCCATGTATGTAGTGTTGATTTGATAAAAATGTAATCTGAAAAATTAATATTAACTTGTAGAAATTGGCAAATTTATGAACTGCTTCAAATAAACAAGTCACATTATTCCAGCCTCAACTGTTTAACTTAGCTAGTTATTAGCTAACATAATAGCTAAAAGCTACTTGTTAAATTTGTGAACATGATAACACACTAAATAATTGCCCTTGTGCCTCAGGCTGAATTTAAACATATGCTCACATGAAATACACTATGTACATACTGTCATAACATGAATTTTAACTGCTTGAACATGGCAAGTTGTGCACAGATTAGCATTTTAGTGCAACTGTCATGCTAGCTGCCAAATTTTGTGAACACCAATCCGTTGAGTCTCTAATCACATATTATTCTATTGGAAGATGACAGTTTAGCACTTAAACATCACACAGTGCCAAATATAAGTGCTTAGGTCAGAGAATGCCACTTTCAGCTTGCTAGCTAGCATCAGCACGAATGTTTCTACCAAATTTGTGACGCAGTGTGGGAAACGCCGGATAAAGATGCAGGCTTTTCCCACACTGCTTGCACACAAAAAAAACGCCACGCAATCAATACTGAACAATGGGGCTTTTTCAACTTCACTGTCAGAAAAATCTTGTTTAATGAACAGTTTCTGGTGCACAAACTGCAAATGAAAAACACAGTATTTTCCATGAAATTCTTAAACAGCAAACCTCTCGACCATGAGGGGAAAACACTCGCTCAGCAGGCCTACACATGCCTCGAGGCGCAAACTGTCCAGGAAGCCAGTGAAACCTGCCCCAGTAACGCGAGCACCTTTTCTGTATTTGGCCTGTGGCGATAAAGCTGTGTGGACTGTGACGGATCAACAGTTTCTTTAAAACCTAGAAGAATCAGAATTTTACTAGCGTGCTACCAATGGCTATTAATCTATTTCCATTTTCACTAAACCACAGTACTTGAAATAAGAGACTCATTTTGACATCTTTTAGTTAAAAATTAATGGAAAATAAACAAAAACGGATAGATGAAATCCATTTTTTTTAAAAATCTACAGGTTTTGAAAGTCTAGGAAACAATAAAAAAAAAGTGAAAAAAAAATTCATTTTGAACTTTATACTGGTTTCACATGCTGTGTCAAGCAAGCATGAAAAAATCAGACTAGTCTTCACTCACAATTGTTTGGTGCAGTTTATGCATGAGAAACTACTCAGTTACCTCCACTTTTCAGGCAGTGTTTTGCTTAGTCCCTTCCATTCTTAACGACTTTAACTGTAAACTGTAGTTTTCCACACTCAACTTTTTGAGTCCATCAGCTGGGTACTTATAGTGCACTCTGAACATGTACTCAAATGATCACGTGTAATTATGGAAGTACAGCAATTTTTGACACAGCATTTGTGTGCATATTAGCATAGCATTTAGCTCACCCTCATAGAGCAGCTAGCATGGCTTTAGACATTATGATGTCTAAATTTATTATATAGCAGTTACCAAGGATTAACAAAAATATGGATGATTTGCAAACAGCATGCTCAATGATTCTAAGACATTTCTGCTATTATTATTATTATTATTATCATATTACTGCCCTAGTTGGGTGTCACGGATTCTAAAGTAATACATTACATTTTTCTGTGTTGCAGAAGTGTGACATATTAACTACATAATAGCAAGAAATAACAATCCACAGAGCTACCAGTGAACCAGATGGACATTTTCTTAAGCTGTGCAAATCAAAAGGGCAAAAAATGTCAAACTTTTGCCAGGACAGCGGTGAGTGAGCGCGACAAGCAATTTATTCCTGCAGATTATGCAGTTTTCTGTCACGTTATACAGATAATTTCAGATTCTGAATTTTACTTATTTCCCATTGGGCTTTTACATAGATTCAAAGTTGCCTAGTGCAGCTTTCACAGCACCACTAAACAGCCATTTCATCTCCCAAGCAGTCTGGCAGACTTTCTGCATTCAGCACATTTAAAAGTCGGGCTCCTCCGTCGGCCCCCGCTCCCTCCCCCTGGCCCCAGCTGTCCCGGTCATCGCTCTCATCTGTGTTTGATTCGTACTCTGATCCAATCCCAGATTCCCTGAAACGAAGCAACTCCAGGGCTCCCAGGACCTGCTCCCCCAGCAGCGAGCTTTCATCGGGGGCCCCGTCGCTGGGAGTCTCCCCTGTGTCCTGTCCCTGTTCCTGGCTGTCTGCCGCTCGGGAAGCAAAGCGGAAGCACTCAAGCCTAACTCCGCTGCTGCTAAGCCCCGAGGGGATGGTGTCAGCGCCCATGGTGCCTGGAGAGCAAGACCTGGGCAGGACAGAGACCCAGGCACTATTGCTAATCTGAAGCTGGGACTGAGCTGCTAACAGGCCTGTAGATGACGAAGGGGTGGGGGGTTCATGAGGAACGCCGGGAGGCTTTGCACGAAATGTGATCTCCAGAAGACTGTCCTGGGAACCCACTGTGGAAAACAGAAATGAGAAGAGATCAAATATGACATATTTATAATGGATTAAGCAAAGAACAAAAGATATTTCATTATCACATATAAACAGAGATGCAGATCATGTAAGAAGAGGGGACTGGTCAAAGCTGAGATTACAAAGAGTGGGATGACGTCTGTGCTGGAACGGGAGAACGGGGAGCGGTACCCTCTAAGAGGGCTGTCATAGTATAATTAACTGTGTGCCAGAAGCAGGAGAGAAAACGGAGTAGAAGAACATGAGCGCAATGGGAAAGAAAGAAACTAATTAAAAGTAAAGAAAAATAGGGAGAAATTTTAACGTTTTTATTACAGATTAGATCGGAGGTAAACAGGAAGATTAAAGGCAGCCAAATAAAAATCTACACTACACTTTAAAGGAGAAAATGATCTGAGTGGAAAGTCAATTACAAAAGTGTATTAGCCACTCACTGGATGTTAACTGGCCCGCAGCTTTGAGCTCCAGCTCCTGGATCTGTTTGACCAACAGGGAAATGTGCTGCAGCAGGTCTGTGTTCTGCTGCAGCAGCCTCTGCACTCTGGCCTGGGCTTCAGTCCGAGCACACAACTCCACCGACAGCTGTTCCTGCAAAACATTTACCTAAACACACACACAGACATACAACTTTTAAATGCCACTGCCCGGGAATATTAAGTGTTACCTGAAACTGTTCAAAGTTTATGTAAAGGTTTAGTGTCTGAAAGCGCTCTGTGAATTTCATAATCATAAATACAGATACTCATGTCCTGTTTCCTGGGAGGTTTTGATAATTTTTTTATGTGATCAGGAAGTTTTGTGTCAAACAGCCTTTGCTCAGTTACATTAAGTAAAGCACATTTAATTATTGAGCATATTTTAACCCCGTAACATCAAGCAGATCATATTTTAGACATATACCTCTACATAACCCAGAATAAAGACTCATAAATGCAAATCTTTTCCTTTAAAAAAATGTCCAGAAGGTTCAATAACCACTCCACTTTCAACAAATTACAATTTTTCTGCCAATTATTTCAGGGTTTCGGCTTTAAAGGGTTAAAACAACTGATGCTGGTATGCACACAGGCAGGTGAATTCTTCAAGGCTTGTGATTTTTTATTAAATGAATCACAGCTGATGATTCAGTGCACAAAAAAGAAAAAAAACCCTGTGTGCATCAATACAGTTAGTGAGAGTTTCATCACAAAAAGGAAGAGAAGAAAAAAATTGTGCGATAGCGTCACAGTGGCATGAGATCACCTGCTTTAAAAATACTTGGGATATTTTTAGCTTCATTTACTCAGCACTTATGGGTCGGAACACACCCCTTTTTAAATGCAAGCTTCATTTCGATCTCAACTGCACTTCCGTGACGTTTTAATGGCGCTACCTCGCGTGGTTTCAACACCATCGCGCTGACAAGATCTGTCCACAGACAGGCAAACACACATAAACAGCTGCTATACTCAAAACTGCCGTTGTGGAAGTTTGCACTACGGTAAAATTTTCCATGAACACATTTTCCCATTAAGAGACTCACACAAACTTAAAAGGTGAAAATATCTTCTTTGAGGTTCCAGAAGGGGAAAATTACCTGCGCTGAAGCTGCTAGTGCTTGTTGTTCCTGCTGCTGCAGTTGTTTCTGAAGGAAGTGGACCTGGTGCTCTGCAGAGCAGGATCCCCCTGCTGCAGCATGAGCCAGCACAGAGGCTCCAAGGATGGGCGAGCTCAGCAGAAGAGACGGGTTATCAGATACCTATAATGAATAATAAAATGATGGTCATTTAGGCTCCACTACTTCTACAAGCTGAGTTGAAGTACTTTCACTAGTCATTCACTACACACATAAAGACTGCTATCTACAAACTTTGACAACCACTATGCTGGGATCAGACTACACAGTATTTTTGTAGGAGTAGGCAATTATAGACTTGTTTTGGCTTTTCCTGACCGAGAGACATATAGGAGTACACACACACTCGGGATCAAATCAACGTTTCCCAAGAAAAAAATACAATCGGACAACGGCAACCAAAGTAGCTCTTTTGATTCCTCTCTCATTTCCCTCTGTCCTCCTACCTGTGAACTGGAAATCCATCTCAGCATATCCTCATGAAGGATGTCTCAAATCCTAAAATACACCCAGAGGATGGAGGAGTGAGGAGAGATGAGTCTCACAGGAGGAGCTATGATTGAAGCTGCACAGCTCTATCCTTTATGGAAGTGATTTTTTATTAGTGACTCGTGAAAAACACTCAAAGGGACAAAGCTGGAATATACAAAACCTGAAGGGCGTGAAGAGGACTCCTGAAATAAGTAAACGCTGTTATGCTTATCTGAGATCGTGGAATAGAGCAGTAGGTTTTAACAAAATCATGGACAAATGATCCAGCAGTGTTATACATCACATTTAAGTGAGATTGCTTTTAAATTACTGAATCTGTCAGAATCTGACTGATGTAGGAGTTTTGAAACCGACAGCGAAACAATATTTGGTGATTTAAAAATCTGCCACCTCAACACCCCCGTGTGTGTTGGGGACAGCTCTTTCATTATGCTTGCTTTGTTTATGCTATATACTGTCTTCAATTACAGTTGTGTAGAGTATCTTATTCTTATTCTATTCCAGTGTTCACTAATTTTTGCTATATAACTTTGCACTGTCCACTTTCTGCTGTAACAAAACAAATTTCCCACGTGTGGAACTAATAAAGGTTATCTTATCTTATCAATGATGTTTTAGACAATGTCCAGTTTGCTACCTGGTTGCCTGTCCAAGTGGATCCCACATACCTTGGTTGTATTACACTAATGCATTAATAGAAGAGAGATAGTTAGACAACAGTGTAATTGTCTGGAACTACTCTTCGGTTATTAAAGCGGTTGTGTTTTTAAAACCTTTGAAAGAGGAGTGAAAGAAGCTATCAATGTCCACTGTAAACAACCATCTTTGAACGATGACCTGGATGACTGAGAACCTTCACAGACAGATAACTACAGCCCAGCCCAGGCAGCAATATATTGACGACTAACCTTGTATTGTGGATGAATTATCTCAGTTGTTCTCCTGACTGAAGATTGGACCGTTTAGTGGAAACAAAGTTAGCGTTCATCCTCCAGCTTCACTGTGCTAATGTGTTTATATTATGCTAGCCATAGCTAGCCACCACGTAGCACATCATTATATACCAGCTAGCCCAACTTCAGTAACCCTCCAAACGTCACTGCTGTTTAGTTTCCTGTCTTCATTTATGTTGGAAGTGATAGCAGAGCTGTACGTTTAAATTTTTTCAGAAATCACTCAGTCAGACAATAGTATATTATGTTTAGGTGGAAACTAGCGAGCTAACGCCCTGCTAACATCTAACTCCACTAAACTTCATAAATTCTGTTTTCATGGATGCCTGGATTTTAAACTTAATTGTTACACCTGGTAAAGCAGCAACACTGATTATTTTATTAAAGATGAAAGAATTTATACAGTTTGTAACTCTCAGTGATGCCACAGTGTTTGTTTGACTTTGGGACCTGAAGCAGAGTTTGGACCCGAAAACGGGTAATGACATCAGACTTAAACATCGGATATCAGCCGATAATATTGGTCTGCCCATGAATTGGCTTTAGCTTTTATCCATTATGCCACATTATACGAGGCACACTGGTAAGTTGACATAGGGCTGCACGATTTTGCATAAAATGAGAATCACGATTTTTTGGCTTAGAATTGAGATCACGATTCTCTCACGATTTTCTTTTCCAGTATAAATATTTATTGCACTTATTAACTGCACATCAACTTCGTAACAGTTGAGACTGAACATAAAAACAATAAATAAACATAAAAACAACAAATGTCTCACGTTTTGTTGTTGCCGCAAAATGTTGTACTGCTTGAAATTCTGTCTCCACCGTTGCTCGACGCTGCGTGTATAGAGCAGGTAGTGCAACAATAGAAAAATAGTTGCGGGACGGCACTGTGTAGCGTTTGTCTAGGGTGTTGATCATTTTCCTAAATCCCTCGTTTTGCACAGTGTTATCTTTGGTCAGGTGATAAGTAATAGCCTCCGTAATTTCTTTATGCCTGCGGGAGTTCGACGGTTATAGGGAAGCGCTGTATAAGGTTCCCGTTATTGATGTTTGGGTGGTTGACCGGGACGGATTTTCTCCTGTCACTTTCTCGTCATCCCTGACGTGCTCTCCGTTGTTTTTTCTGTATCACGTGGTATAAGGCTCCGCCCTTGTCATTTGTTGAGCAGGAAGAGTGAGCGCTTGTTTTCATGCAGAGTACGTCCCGAATCAAAATGCGGTCCAATCGTCGTCGTCTTTTTTTGTTTTCTTTTTTTTTTTAAATCGTTGTCATTTGGAAATGAGATCGCACATAAGTATGAATCGAGATCGCGATTTTCTAACGATTAATCGTGCAGCCCCAAGTTTACACTCTGGTTTCTTTCCGGACACGAATAACCAACCTGTGTTAAGCTGATATCCCATACGGTAAAAAAATATATTTTGAAATATATTTTGAAATATATTTCAAAATATACAAAAATTGGCCAAAAAATATATGCGCTAAAATACATTTCAAAATATATTTATATATTTTGAAATGTATTTTAGCGCATATATTTTTTGGCCAATTTTTGTATATTTTGAAATATATTTCAAAATATATTTTTTGAAATACATTTCAAAATATATAAATATATTTTGAAATGTATTTTAGCGCATATATTTTTTGGCCAATTTTTGTATATTTTGAAATATATTTCAAAATATAATTGAAAATTAATTAAAAATCTTTCAAAAATATATTTTACCCTTCATATATTTCAGTCGAAGAAAACACATTCACATGTAACAACTGAAAATCTTTATTTGATATCTAAAACAAACACAGCATATAAATCAAGCTAGGAACATACATTATACAACTTTATTTTCATAACATTCTTAAAAATTGTAAAATTTTTAAAAAATAAAAATTATATATATATATATATATATATATATATATATATATATATATATATATATATATATATATATATATATATATCCCGCACTTGATCAAGTGCGGGATCTACCAAGGAGATGCTCTGTCCCCACTGCTGTTCTGCATAGGCCTGAACCCCCTCAGTGAGATCATTAACAAGACTGGCTACGGATACCGACTACGGAACGGAGCAGTTGTCAGCCACCTCCTGTACATGGATGACATCAAGCTGTATGCCAAGAGTGAACGAGACATCGATTCACTGATCCACACTACCAGGCTATACAGCAATGACATTGGAATGTCGTTCGGACTGGAGAAGTGTAGTCGGATGGTAACAAAGAGAGGGAAGGTAGTCAGAACTGAGGGGATTGAACTACCAGAAGGCAACATTGCAGACATAGAGGACAGTTACAAGTACTTGGGGATCCCGCAGGCAAATGGGAACCATGAAGAGGCCGCTAGAAAGGCTGCAACCACCAAGTACCTGCAGAGGGTCAGGCAAGTCCTGAGGAGTCAGCTGAATGGTAAGAACAAGATCCGGGCCATCAACACATACGCCCTGCCCGTGATCAGGTACCCTGCTGGGGTAATAGGCTGGCCAAAGGAGGAGATAGAAGCCACTGACATAAAGACAAGAAAGCTCCTTACCATGCATGGAGGGTTTCACCCCAAGTCCAGCACCCTGAGGCTGTACGCTAAGCGGAAGGAAGGGGGCCGGGGACTGGTGAGTGTCAGCACCACAGTCCAGGATGAGACAAGGAACATCCAAGAATACATTGGGAAGATGGCCCCAACTGACCGAGTGCTCAGTGAATACCTCAGGCAGCAGAAACCCAAGAAAGAGGAGGGAGACGAGGAACCATCATGGAAGGACAGGCCCCTGCACGGTATGTACCACCGGCAGATAGAGGAGGTGGCTGATATCCAGAAATCCTACCAGTGGCTGGACAAAGCTGGACTGAAAGACAGCACAGAGGCACTAATCATGGCAGCACAAGAACAAGCTCTGAGTACAAGATCCATAGAGGCTGGGGTCTATCACACCAGGCAAGACCCCAGGTGCAGGCTGTGTAAAGATGCCCCAGAGACAATCCAGCACATAACAGCAGGGTGCAAGATGCTAGCAGGCAAGGCATACATGGAACGCCATAACCAAGTGGCCGGCATAGTGTACAGGAACATCTGTGCCGAGTATAACCTGGAAGTCCCGAGGTCAAAATGGGAGATGCCCCCAAGGGTGGTGGAGAATGACCGAGCTAAGATCCTGTGGGACTTCCAGATACAGACGGACAAAAAGGTGGTGGCTAACCAACCGGACATAGTGGTGGTAGACAAACAGAAGAAGACGGCCGTAGTGATCGATGTAGCGGTTCCGAATGACAGCAATATCAGGAAGAAGGAACACGAGAAGCTGGAGAAATACCAAGGGCTCAGAGAAGAGCTCGAGAGGATGTGGAGGGTGAAGGTAACGGTGGTCCCCGTGGTAATTGGAGCACTAGGTGCGGTGACTCCCAAGCTAGGCGAGTGGCTCCAGCAGATCCCGGGAATAACATCGGAGATCTCTGTCCAGAAGAGCGCAGTCCTGGGAACAGCTAAGATACTGCGCAGGACCCTCAAGCTCCCAGGCCTCTGGTAGAGGACCCGAGCTTGAAGGATAAACCGCCCGCAGGGGCGTGCTGGGTGTTTTTTATATATATATATATATATATATATATACACACACACACACACATATATATACATACATTTTACTATACAAAATGCAACTGCAACAAACACTTATAAGTAACGATACTGTGAATTTGATGTGAACTGCTATTAACACAATAAAAATGTGATCACTCAAAGATGTTTACTGATCAATAACAAGCAGAGGAATACACACACACATATATATATATATATATATATAGATATATATATGTGGGTGTGTACGAACATAAAACATATTTAAAATGTAACTTTTTTTTTCTTTTCCAACAGTCTGAGTTCCCCCAGCTTTGAATTGACTGCAATCCCCAAAGCCCCTCTGGATACATTGGGGAACCTCTTCCTTACCGCCACTGTAACAAACAAAAGTCACAGTTCTAGTACTTTTATCAGAGTTAAAATAAAAACATGATTTAAATTAGCTAGCTTCATTTAGCAAACAGATATTTCCGTTTATAGAGATACAGATATATTTTCCACATAATTTTACCTTTTTTTTCCCCCTCGATGGAAAGTCTATCCAGTTCACATTACAGTAATACTAACACCCCTTTTGGTCATCTATCCTTACTCTCCATCATTCAATCTGTTGACCTTCTTTGTCTGAGTCCAACCACTTCAATGCTTCATCACCTATCTGTGCAATTTTTATTGTTGCAAAGTGAGTTACTTGTGCAGTATGCAATTTTAGATACACAGTCTTCACTTACTATATATGGCTGTCATGGTTTCTTTATCAAGGGCAGTTCTTCGCTCTGCGCCGATGTCTGTTTTGCTGTGTCCTCCTATAAAAAGCATTAACATTTGAGTGTCTGGCTAGTTAAATTTCCAAAAATCTGATCTTTGTTCATCTAAACATTTGAACTACAATATTATGCTTTTTGGTAAAGAAACTGGTGACAGAGAAGTAGGCTTTTTAAAGTACTATTAGCTAACCATTTGAACTGACTTTCAAAGCTGATTACCTTTTAAATTGCTGTGGATCAAAACCTCCAGTGGGAAGGCGGCCATTAGAAGAACACGCACCATTGAACCTGAAAATAACAAAAACAAACAAAAAACAGAACAATATATAGATACTGTTTATATAGGGTAATAAATCTCTTCTGAAGCAATATAGTTCATTTTGGGTGAAAAACAAAACATTCCTCTAAAATATATATACTGACATCAGCAATCAACATCATGATTGTAATTATTTCCTTTTTAGTACATCTACTGCTGTTTGCATGTGTCAAGCACTACGACTGTATCTATGCATATAAATTCACCATATATATCCAGCAAAAATGTTTTGTTATAGTCAAAAGGAAAACAAACAAAGGCATTCAATCAGAGGTGAGAAATTAATTGGGAATATGAATTATAGGTGAACTATTCTTTACCTACTAGCAATCAAGCTTCTTTAACCAAGAAGCTTGAAATATTTGAATGTAAAATAAAATAAATAAATAAATAATAATAAAAATAACATGATGTAATTAAAATGCACAACTTGCATTAAGGAAATCTGCATTTGTATCCACAGGCTAAAAGTAAAACAGTAAATGTGTTAGTGATAGTACAGGTATTTGTAAAAAAAAAAAAAAAAAAAGAGGCAGTAACTGTGACGCTTCTAGTGGGATGCTAAATGCAGAGATTTATATTTACAGTATAATACTGCATGTACGGGTAACTGTGTTGTGAACTGTAACTGAATATTAGAGAATCTCAGAGAAATTAAATGTATTTATTTTTTGAATTTATCAATCATAAAACCGTCTGTTTTGAAGGCCTGTTACGATAGCGACTTTTTGTTGGTCGGTATATTGCCCCATAAACAATTGCGACAAGTTATGTCATTGTCATTTTAAGACCATTTTATGTCTTTGAATGTATAATCATAATATAACACCATAATAATGCAAGATCTACACACTTTCAATTGACAAACCAACATCTAATTCTTAAAGTATTTAGATCATTGAAATTAGGAATCAAAATATTAGATACCTTAAAAACTTGAATAAATAGTAAATTTTCTAACAAATAGAAAACAATGTTATTTAATGTTATTGTTATGTTATCATTATATTTTATTTTTGTAAATATAATGGCGGATAAATTACATCATCAACAATTATTGAGGTCATGTACATGTATTGTGTGTTAAGTCGATATATCGATTATTGTGATAGGCCTACTGTTTTGGTATCATAACGAGCTTGTCAAACATGCATGACCACTAAACAATGTCTAAGCAGTAGTATTGGTCTGAATGACAACAAACATAACTAGTGTTTTGGAAAATCTGTTAGAAAACAGTTATTTCAATAATTATGATTAGCATGTGACACAGACACCGCATAAAAAACTACAACAACAAATACTTACTTTAGGAGGATGGGGGAGGGCAGCATGAGGTTGAGACTTTGACATCTGTAAAAAACAAATTCATGTATTACAAACAAGTCACTTAAAAATACATTAATGTGGCAGACTGTTCCCTGTTCAGATGCAGTGTATAAGTACAATCAGGGCTGTCACAACAATGGGGTGGGGCCAAGTGGCTGCAACCCTAGGTACAATGTGTAGGTATATATAATTACATATAATATATGTGAATAAAGCAAGAATCTGTTTAGGTTAGTCACTGTGCTGACTGATGCTTGCTAGGTTTATATGATTGCAAACTGCACAAAAACAACAACAGCAACAACATTAATGACAATGACAAACAAAATTACTTACATTTATGTAAATCTCACATTAGGAAGATCTGCATTCGATTTCATGGGCTGAAATAAATAGGCAGAAACATTACTGCTAAAAAAATAAAAAACAAAAACTCTAAAAAGCCTAAAAATGACTTAAAAAGCAAGGAAATGTGGAACATTGTAATTAGCGAACATTAATAAAGCATAACTGTTCTTTGTTTCTAACCTTGGTAAGTACTCTGTAGCCAGAAGGAGAGGTAGGATTTCTGTGAAAGCCAAATTAAATGTGAATAGGCTTTGATAGTTATTGAGAAGGCAGAATAATAAGAAAAGGCAAAAGTACGTCACAATATAATTAATTAAGTTACATATTTTGATTACCAAATTATGGAAGCGTGGAGCTGCCACCCAGGCAAAAGAAAAATAGAGCTGTATCACGTTATGACGTGAAATGTTTATTGTTCTAACATTATGCTTTTCATGTTTGTATAATATAATATCACGTTATTATAATATACATAATTGTCACGTTCGCACAATATTGTACGGACGTGATAATTATGTACATTTTTCGTACAATGTTGTTCAAACATGTTGTTCAAACATGATAGTATATTGTTAGAACGATAAACTTTTCACGTTATAACGTGATATACTTATATTTCTCTTTTGCCTGGGTGGCAGCTCTACGCTTCCGTTCCAAATACACGAGAATAAAGTAATATTATATGGGAAAAGGCACCTGCTAGCTTGATGATGGAGGCTTCTTAGACTGGCCACCCGCCTTGGCTTCTTGTCGCCACTCCACGAAATAAAGGTCCGTTTCCTCCATGCCGGCTAATTATTCATCCTCATTAAAATCTCGTATATGTTCAGTTGGCAGAACTGAGAATTTTACATCTTCCAACCACTTAATTAACGCGAACATAATCGGCTTGTTTCTTCCCGTCTCCTGTATCCGGCCGTTCCTCTCGCTGTCAGATTTCGCGCCTCAGAGACGTCGTTATTTTTCAAAAAAAAAAAAAAGAAAGAAAGAAACAGTAACAACTACTAAAGAGAGTTTTTGCACGTTCATTGCACATTTGTGGGAATGTTTAAATATTTAATTTTTATTAATTACTTTTCATTATATCTTTATTTTTTAAACCACCGTGGCAATGCGCATGCGCATACACTCCTGCACGCAAAGGGCTTTGGAGTTGACGTAATGTCGCAATGCATTGTGGGAGCGCAGCACCATCTTGGCAGGTCACGAATCAAAACAAGATTGCTACGAACCATTCTGAAACGTAGCTCAAAAGAAAATGACGGTATAGAGACAGATTCTGTCCAGATGCAAAGAGACGGTACTTGATTGTTGAAATGTGGACCCGTATGAAATATAGCCGTGGAGTAGAAACCCTGAAGACCAAACCGCTATTGACTTAGCATGATCTACTCTCATACCTTGTCTGTGGAGTCAGAGCATACACGGCGCACCAATTTCGCAATTATAAATCTCTGGAGGCGCACATCCAATTCACCAAGGACTGGGTACAAGATTTGGCTATTTTTAAGCCTCCACGTTGTGAGTACGCCGTCATTCAAGCAAAGGTAAGTCAGCTTGAGTACTGCGAGTAAAATGCGTTTGATTCCCCCCAGCATTCAAATTAGTGCTAGCAAAAATTCATTCGTGAGGGGGAAATTACAGTGAGAACATGTAGAGGCTCTGTTAGAGGGATAACATAGTGAGTTCAGTGCATTGATGTGACATTGTCCTGAAGGATTTAGTTATTCTTTATGGTTAAAGAAATTGCCCTAATTAATTCATATTTATTATAAATAATCCTAATTACACATCTTGCTTCCTTGTTTGTGTCCTGTGTCACTAAAAATACATTCTGTTTTAGTTTTATACATTGATTAATGACCTGCAGAATCTGCTTGTCATATTAGGTGTCCATAGTTGTCACTTAAAGTCGAACTTTATGTTTTCTCCCTCTTGAAAGTGATTACATCCTTGCATTACATACTTTAGATTCATTTTTTGCTGATAGGTTTCTAAAAAGAAACATGCAGATTTAGAATATAACATGCAGCGTTCTATAGATGGATACATAAAAACACTTTATTTGTTACATTTATGATAAATGGATTTGAAAGTAAATAAAACACATTTGTGTCGGACTTGGCTTATTAAAGTTCTTGTCTTTAAATGAACTTTGTCTGTGTGTGTTTTAGGTCCTGCACTCTTAAAGACTGAATTGCAGCATTGCAGCCACAGGTCATTGTGAGCATCACAGGGAAGGTTGAAGCCGCCCACTGCAGCTGTATGGCTAGAGTCGTGGAGACTTGCAGCCATGTCACTGCTCTTCTGTTTAATGTAGAAGCAACAGTGAGGATCTGTGGCACAAGGACTGTTACAGATGAACCTGCATACTGGGTTTTGCTGGGTAATATGACCAAGATACAGCCAGAGGTTGGCCATAAGATAGACTTCTCCTCTTCAGCTGCCCAAAAAAAAGGTTCTTGATCAAAACATAAACAGACTATTCGTTGTGACAGGTAAAAGAAGCCATCCTCAAAAAAGAAAGGTTCCACCTGCTACTGTGGAGGAGTTGGATCAACTGATGGGACAATATTTTTCCAAGCATAGTTCTGTTCTGAATAACCCATAATGTTTTAATTTAGGGGGCCATGTAAATACTTTGCATTTACTGAATATGTACTTACTAAATACCACTGTTCAAAAGTTGAATAAAGAAACAAAGAAATGTTTGCCTATTTTTAATTAAAAGCACTTTGTCGAACATCACATCAGTTACAATGTAGAAAAAATGTTATGTATAGTTTACAAATGACAAAATGTTCACATAAAATCATGACAGCATTTGTATAATATCACCCACTACTAGCATTCTGTAATTTACTGTCTCTTTTGAAAACTTATCACTACATAAACAGCACAAGACTTAAAAGTATTTAACAAGAGCATTTTTCCCTGGTTTTACTACCACACTGGGGCACATGTTCACCAAAACGCAGCAAACCTTTGCCATCTTATCCAGGAAGGTCACCTTTTTACCCTCACATGGAAGAAGTAATCTGATTGGCATGGTGGTATGTAGCATGTAGTTTGAAGCAGGGATTTCGTAGTGCCCCATGTGTAGTGTTGGAACCCAGTCAGGATTTGTTTCATTCATTTCATAGGCTGGTTTGTTGCAATAATGCCAAATAATTAGCAACTCTATAAATAGAAGGTAGTTCTGCATGTTTGTTCTAAGTTTGTGCTATTGAAAATAAAATTAACAGGCTATAAATAATAATATGAACTTATTTAGAACTTACCTGAATGAAAATACTGGAGCACACCAACAGATATCTGTGGCTGGTAGAGAACTGAATATCAGCTCGTCTCGCAGCTGCTATCCAGGCTAGACGCCTTCTTTTGGTAACATCCAACACATAAGCTCCCTCATGATGTTTCCAGGTGAGGAAACAATGAAAAGAGAGCCTGTTTTCAAGCTTATTCCTTTGTCGGTAGTGCAATCTAACATTACAACCGACCACACAGCAAGCATTTGTTTGGCCTGCTAATATGGCGCCTTGACCAAAAATCCTGGCTACGCCCCATCCCGTAAGATCACGCTCCAGAGCCCTATTAACGTACGGATCTAGAAAGAAGACGCTGCATTTTTAACTCTGAGGGAGGTGGAGAATGAGCCTATTTCCAAAACAGTGGAGTGTGTTCCTTTAAGTACTAAATTGTATATATTGTCAAAAACTAAAGTGTACATAGCAGTTGTTGTATCTTGTTTACTGTATCACTGACAGATAATTTCAAAGTCAATGAACGCTACATTATAGTGAGATATTGTGTAATGTGAAATACTGTAAGCAAATGAATAAACAACCTAATTCGTGATAGACCTTTGACTCTGTTTTGTTTGAATCCAACTGTTTTTTGCAGATGTGCATAAAACATGTTACTTTTAGTATTGTTATCATTATCATCATTATTGCACTAAATATATTTTAAATAAAGGATACTTTGATATACATTCTACTGTAAGGTTGGAAATGTATTTTCTTCACCCTAAAATATGTTTTGAAATGTATTTTGGTTTGAAAGAAATATATTTTCAATTTCAAAAATATATTTTTTTGGAGCATCACAAATACAAAATATATTTACCATATATTTGAAATATATTTTGGCCAGGAAAAATGTATTTTTTTACCGTATGGGATGTTGTAGGCTGAAGTCGGCATTAGTCCCTGACATCAGGAAGAAACAGAGCTTGGCCACAGACAGAGAACAAAGTATAAGGCAGCAAAACCCACAATCCTACGTGACTAATAGCAGAAAGAAAAAATATATGAAAGTTTGTATGTGTAAAAGCATGTCTACAGCAGTGGTTTGAAAGCCTCTCTTTGCCAGTCTGAGCTCCTCAGGGAGGAAAATGCAAAGAGATGCTGCACTGACAGCAAGGAGCCTGTGTGCTTTCATCCCAATGGAGAAATCCGCAGATGGTTTCTTAGATATCCTCACTGCTTGATGCTTAGGGTGTCTACAAGGAATTTTGTGATGATCTCTTAAAATGTGTGTATAATGTGAATCCACTTTTACTGCTCAATGCTGCTGAAGTGCAGGCAGGTAGAGTGAAGTGCAGCAAGCCTGGAGCGAGCGAGAAAGCGATCAATGCAATATCTACCACGCCAAGTTGCATAAATGAAGAAAATATCAAAGTGGGAACTGTATTTCACAGCAAATAAAAATCAATAAACGCTGCTATTCTGTTGAAGTTGCTGCTGATGGAGAATTCTGTAGTGTTGGCTGTTCTTCTGTAAACTCTCTACTACTTGGTGTTTGATTTTTTCTTTGAGGTCCTGACGACAGGCATGAAATTTACCAACATTTTAGAGCTGAAGATTGAATTATCTTGAAGTGTGTGAGGCACTGTGATAAATCAAAGTCTAATATTTAGACTGGCATTTTTTTTAACATAAGCATGATAATTATACTGTAAAGAAATGACCTTAGTCCAATAAGAATAAAAAAAATGTGAAAGCAGTGCTTTAATTAGGGTTTCTATAAATAGATGTGTATTGACTGTATGGGCCGCTGCTGCTGGGGTGAATGACTCACACAATTATGCTGGAGTGCTACAGCAGGAATTGTTGACATGAAAGTCTCATCTGTCAAGAAAAAGATGGGAAATCAATATGTTGGACTCCATTGTCATTAACACTTCACTGTGAAGGACACTTGACCTTCAGATTACAAACACAGGACTGAGACAGGTTGCACGTGAGACCTGATGAAATGCTGCAGGAAAATGAATAACGCAAAAACTATGACGCTTAAATTCCCTTGTTCTTGGGTCATTGTGCAATTAGACTTAATAACTGTTCGATTCGAACCAATTAACACCTCATCAGAACAACACCGGTTTTCTCTCTTGTGAGTAATAAAGCTGACAGTTCCTCAGAGACTCGGTGGGAAAATGAGCAGACAGGCAGATAGCAGAGAGCGGCTTGTCCGACATCACAGGACGAGCAGAGCAGCACTTAGAAATCCTGGCTGTGATTTCATCAATAAACCATATGATCCTATCAATATTGAAGAGCCCGTCTTCACAAGCAACCCTTAAAGACATGATTGCTTACAAGACCGCACATCCCTCTGAGCTCTGAGCCGTTTTCTGATCTTCTTTTGAGCTTTTATGAGGACAAACTTTAAAATTAGCAAACTACCCATCTGTGAGCTGTGGGACTCCAGGAAGCACTGAATAATACAATATTTTTGACTTTTTTAAAAATCCCATCCATCATCTATATATTTTGGTAACCTAATTCAGGATTAACAAATGGGTGGATGGACACTGGGCTTGAGGTGGCGTCGACTCTGGTCATCAGTTAATTTGCATTCATATTCAAACTTAAGGATAATTTATAGCCGATTAACTAATCAACATTTCTGGAGGAAACCAGAGTTACAGCCACTACCCATAGTTAACATGCACAAGTTGCTTCTGCTCACTCCTAAATATCTCAGACCAGTTCTTCTAAAACATGGATGTAACCACAGTGACGTCACACTTTGGTACTGGATGCATTTTGAAGCTTTATTTTGTTGGCGTTTTGGCCATTGTCCAGTTGTTTTTTCTTTTATTTTACCTTATATGAGAGGGTGCAGTGCAAATTTACCAGCTAAAAATGTACATTTACCTTTCCTTGGGTAGTAAGCCATATTCATAAACTGTATGGCTGCAATGCAGAGACACAAATATCTGCTTTTACTTTTGTCTTTGAGATACTGATGTCAAATTTGCTTCCTTTCATATAATTCCCTTGTATTTACTTTCATGCTTTAAATTAACCGTAAATATTTAACTGTAAATAGATACCTTGCTTGTATAACTATCTAGTTTGGAGGCTCAGTTTGTGGTTTAGTCTGCTGGGACACATGTGTGTCCCCCACATATCTGTTAATTAGTGCTATGTAATAGACTAATGAAATATTAGACTTTTATTCTCCAAAACAGAAGCACAAACGTATCGGATGGTTGCTATCACACAGCAAGGCATAATATTAATATCGGAATAGTCCAAATCAATAATCAAGGCGAATGAGTCACAATTTTTTTTTTTTTTTTTTTACCACACTCACACTTTCTATTCAGGGGGAAACTATCCAGGGACAAAACACGCTGTACCAGTCTGTAAACATGTTTTTTATGCTGTAAAGCTGTTATTTCAACATGGCAGGATCGGGGGCTCACTCCCTTTGGAGGTAGCCTCCAGTGGCACCAAGAGGAACTGCAGTTGGCTTGATTTTTCAAGAGATGAAAATGCCCCGTTGGTATCAATGAAAAAAGGTTTTACAGAAAAAAACAGGAGAGTGGTTTTCTAGAATATGTCATGGCCTGAATCAGCTCATTGGCATTTAAAGCTATAGACAATGGAGCCAAAAACCAGAGGTATACCTCTGTGAAAAATTAAAGATATGTTGGTATTTTTAACAATGAAACTTGAAGGATGGGAACGTGCTTGACGTATTTTAACTAAACTAAGGTACAAAATAGGAGAAAAAGTCCCTTTTTTGTTCTGCACATTCTGATTTAAAGATCATATTTTGTGGTTACCTGACTTCAAGAGTATAAGATCTGTGAAAAACACTGCCTACAAATACAATATGATACTACATACTGTTTTAAATGTGTCATATCTAAACATGACTTCCTATAACATCCTGGGCTATATTCAGAAATTTGAGAAAGCTCCACCCACATTATTATAGCATTATTATAATAGTAGTATAGTGTAGATTACTATAGGTAACTTGCCCTTGGTTATTTTTCTAACAGTAATCCTAATGAAATGCTTACAAGACAAAATAATTGTTTATTAATAGTAAAACTGACTCATTTATAGTTCTTTATTATAGTCATTTCAATTTTATTTATACATCTCCTAAACTCTCACCTAAAGATGCTTTACACTGCAAGGCAGAGACCATAAAAAGAGAAAAGAGAACACCTCAGCTGTCTATGAGCGTGAAGGAAAACCTGTCATGGTTCTGGGTCCCTTTGACCCAGCATTTTGAGTTTCTTTTGTTTTAGTGATATTTTGTATTATGTTTTAGGTTCAATAGTAGTCTTAGTCTGTTTTATATTTTCTCATATTCCCTGTTTAGTTCCTTGATTATTAGATTCCCCCTTGTGTCTTTGTCCACTGTGTGTCTGGTTTCCCTCCTTGTGTTTTATTCTATGTTCCCCCCGCTTATCATGTTTATCCGTGTTTCTCCAGCTCGTCATATCGCTCTCGTGTTCCCTCGCTACCTCTTGTCTGCCTTTCCTCCACACCTCTGTCAAGCTCATGTTTCCTGTTTTATTGTAAAAGACGTGCGTTCCATGTTCAGTGTGTTTAGTTTTTGCTTTCCTGGTCTCGTTGTGTCTAATTCGTCTCAGCTGAGTTTCCCATGTGTTTTCTGTTCCCTCGTCATTCCCTGTGTATTTAAGCCTTCCCTCTGTTCAGTGTCATGTTCTCCCTCATTCCCTGCCGTGTGCTCTGCCTACCTGCCTCTTTAGTCTCATGCATATTCTAAGTTTAGTTAGTTTTGCATTTTCTGCTGTGTTTTTGAGTTCAGTTTTGCCTCTGTGAGTCTACGTTTGGGTCCTATCTTGCCTGCTTTACACGGCCAGTCCATGACAAAACCTTCATTTTAACAGGAAGAAACCCCCAGCACAACCAGACTCAGGGAGGGGGGCATCTACCATGACCGGTTGGGGATGAGAGGAGGAAGACAGCAAAAGACACACATTGGGAAAGAGCCAGAGTTTAAAATTAATTACTAAAAATTAAATGGACTAAATGCAACTTGGTGTATAAATACAGGAGATGACTGAAGGAGAAACGGTCAGTGCATCATGGGAAACCCACCCATGTGCCATATCCATCCATAAATAAAATGTAAGTGTGCCTATATCATCTCCCTGCAGGATTTCTGTGTTTCCATGTTTCATAACAGCGATGCTGAAATGATGAAGGGCAACAGTACCTTTCCATCATTACCAAGAGCCTCGTCCTTTTTACTCTTCTCCGGGTCTGATGATGAGACGCACTCAATGCTCTCCTCTGTAGTGGCTTCAAGGTCTGTCTCCTCTGACAATGCAAACCTCTTCTTTGCTGCAGAGACCAGATGCACAGGATGGATTGTCATGCTTTATAAAAAAATAAATAAATTGTGCTTTAAAGTTCGCAACATATCTAGAGGCAGTGACAGCAACAGTGTCGGCTGGCAGCAGCCCACACAAAAAAGGGCTTTGATCAGTGGGCTCGCACAACTAACCAAAACCAATTTGCAGCTTCAACATTCAACGTGGCAAGTTGAAAAAAAAATGGAGGAGGATAATGACATCTTTTCACACAGAGGTGTGCTCAACTGCCACTGTTTGATTCTGCCTCACTCCGAGTTTTAGCTTGTATAACAGAGAAAGCGAGAGAAACAGGAGTCGCAGGCCTGTGTGCGTTGTGTTGTGTGACAGAAGCAGAACGGGAAGACGTGAGAGAGAAGGGAGTGGTTTTGCGGATGCAGATTTGTGTGTTTGCGTTTGTCGGTGTGAGTCACCTGGCACCGCCTGCAGCTCCTCCGCCTTCCCCTCCTCATCCTCCTGCTCGTCGTCTTTCTGTTGCAGGGTCAGCTGGTGACACACATCAAACGCCTGACCCACTGTCCGCACAATCCTCATGGCCTGAGACTGTGAGAGGGGGTGGGGTGGAGACACCAAGAAGATGGTGTGTGTGTGTTGAAGTTTTGAGAGAACAGCAGCAGGAGGCCAACGAGGGTGGATGCACAAATGAAAGTACACAGTTGGGGAGAAAATGAGGCCCCAGAGGAAGAAAAGCGAATACAGAGAGAGCGAGTGTATGAACATTGTGCACAGGTAACGAGAGAGAAGATGAAAAATGCAAGCAGGAGGAGGAAAGGGAATATTGGGGCAAAGCAGGAGGTGAAGGCAGACGGAAACGGAGGGAGGAGAAAGAAAACAAATTAGGACAGCAAATGCTGGGAGGACTTGAGCTGCTTGTCCTTGTGTATCTCTTTTGTATACATGCTGCTGTCACAGCGATGATTGGTGTAGTTCAGGAGCAAGTAAATTTGATGGCAGAGTGAAGATTAAGCCATTTTTAGTATAGGAGGTTCAATTTAATTTGAATTAGACACAAATATTAACTACTAAGATCTTTTTAGTTGGGTCGCAGGAATGGCGCTACAGTAAGGACTACAACTCATCTTAAATGTTTGGTAACTGTGCTAGGGTTAGGATCTGATCTGAAGAAAAAGCCATTAGAGATTAACCCTGACATTTACAAGCATGTCCTAAAACTTGATTTTCCACTAATTACAAACCCTAATTATACACAGGAGGAGAGACGCCCAGAGAGTTACAGAAAAAATTACACAGTATTAACCCTCGGTTGAAAAATGTCGACTATTTTACTGTAATCTCTTTGTTTTATCTCCACAGTTAGCTGGAAAGGGTTGCATATTGAAACAATTGAAATATAACACACTTAGCTCTGAATGATGTGAAACGCCACGAATGTGGGAAGTGAAATGACTGGCCTACAATAAGCCTCTTTGAATAGAAAAATAAAAATCAAGCAAGTACAAATGTACATGCTGGCATCAAAAACGAAAGAAATTCCATCCATCCATTCTCTTCCGCTTATCCTTGTTAGGGTAAGCATGGAGAGTGGGAGGAAGCTGGAAGAGAGTACACGGAAAGAACCCAGCAGTGCTCATCACCGCGCTGCCCATGATTAGGAATATTATTCTCAGTTAATTATTAACTGATAAATGGTCATATTCACGATTTCTTGTGTATAACTGTTTTCACTGATGCACATTCAGATCAAAATCTGTTGTATGGTGAAACATCGAACACGGAGGAAAGCATCAAGTTAAATAAATAGTTAGTTTACATGTTGTTTTTAGTCTTAAGAACAAACAGCTTAATGCTTCTTTTTCTTGATTTTTTTTAGGTTGTCAGAGCCAGATCTGCATTTGTCATCTGTCCATATTTGTCTGTTTTAGTGTTTTAATAAAAAAAACCCCAAATGGTTGCAAAGTGGTTTAGCTCAACAAGAGGAGAACTGCAACAAGTGTCATGTGTCAATATTTGATTCATGAGTTTTCCAGACTTCTACATCATCAGTGTTTCAAAAATGCAACCATGTATGGCAATACGATATAAAAGGCGAAAAGAGTTTGTACAACTCTGGACTCTCTTAGGCAGCTTTCTTGTAATTGCCTTAAGTATTCTTCAGACATTCAAAGCTCTTCTTTGGATGTTTCTGCCTTTTGTTCTGTTCTCTGTCAACATGCTCTCACACTGCTTCGTTAGTCTGTTGAGGCCAATCCATAACTGATGGATTGGCCTCAACATGTATTTCCATTCATTCTTTTGCTGCATTGGCAGTACGTTTGGGATCAGTGTCATGTTGAAAAATGACACCCGATGGCGCTGTTCTGCATTCATAAATCCATCAGTTTTGACATGCTCTCCAACAGCACAGTCACAAACTGTGACAGAGCCTCCACCGTGTTTTACAGACTGCTGTAGACACTCACTGGCTACACCACTCTCCTGACCTCATCTGTGCAGATGCATCTCTCAGGTCCTCTGTCAGGCCTGTCCTGGTTTTTTTCTCTATTTCTTAAAGACATGACTTTCAGATGTTGTTCTACTAAAGATTTTTTCCTCATGCCAAGATATCAAGATAACAAGTTTTCAACTAATAGGTCTTTGAAAGCTTTTTTTCAAAAATACTATTTCATGCCTGTCAAACTGTGCTATGTTTGGTATTTTAAGTAGATTCAGCTAAAGAAATGGGTGCTAAAGCTAAAGTTTTGGGTTTTGCAACTGGCTGCTAATAACAAAGTGGTTCATCCTTTGAGCTATGTGTCTTTTTAATTTTTGGATGGCTCAACAAACCAAAAAAACAACACTTCTCTGAGTGAAAACAAGTGAAAAAGCAGCCTTTGGAAAGCCTGGAGATCTATCTATCTACAGCTCAACCTCGCATTTCTTTTTCCATAAAGCCTTAATATGCAGTCCAGAGGCAGCAACCTTAAACCACCAGAGTTAAACTTTATCCACCATATCCTTCCCCAGTCTCATTACAGGTGACGCTTTCCATATTGAACAGTGGCACAGAAATGCATTTATTGATATCTGCCTCTAGAGGACCATCCTGCCTCCAGGCATTCATTTTAAATTTCAAGGCAACTCGAGCTTGAAAGTAGTTCAATCAAGTGAAATAGCAATATAAAACAGCAAAAGCAAAAACACTGTAAGAAAATTTGTCATATTTCTCAATCGATACAGAATTTAATTCTTCTTTAAAATTGTCAGGTTAAACTGACAGGCCTCCGAGGGCTGAGCACAAAAGGCTGTGTTGGTGTACCGAGCTGACATCGAAGCTTTGCTACGCTGCAACATGCCGTGATGAAAATAAATCAAATCTCCTCTTATCAGCTGGTCCATCTCCTCCTACTCAGCACACATGCTTGGCCTGCAACAACCAGATAAGGCTCAACAGCCCCAAGGAGGTAGAGAAGCACCACAGACCATGTCTCTAACATTGTGATGTGTATTTGGTTCAGCTGTAGTGAAAATGTCTTTAAGCGCGGAGCGAAAATGCCCCTTTTTCTTTTCACTTCCCACCAGAACGATTAGTATTCAGCTTCACTAAGCCACTGTCTGTCTGGTATCCATGGTGAAGGGATGGGAGTCAACCTCAGTGATGCTCAGTCTTTGTCGTGGAGGAAAAATTGACACTGCTTGATATGCAGATATGTGGAGAAGAACACGCCTCTCATTTTTCATAAGTTATTTACTAGCACAGCCATTGGGGTCTGATTCTAGAAGTGCGCGCTATGGCTATACATCCCTGAGATTACAGACATGAACGCTATTAACAGATGCTTCAGAAGCTGAACTGGAAATGCAAATAAATGTGCTTTTGTTGATGTTAAAAAAGAAAAAAAATCTGCAAAAGATGTTTGTCTATTTCTGAATCGCTAAAACAGTAAAACACTGGAAAATATACTTTCAGTCATTCGCTCAGAGGTGGTTTTAGATGGGAAGACGGACAGAACCATCCAGTTTTTTTCACGTCAACTTAGCCTTTCACAGAGATTGAAGACTGGGAAAAAGAGAGTCGACATGTTGCCTCTAACAAAAAGGGGAAAAAAAAACCCTACAAGCCTCTGAGCAGTGCTCTGATTAACACATTCTGTTTGTATCTTGTTTAATCAGCACAAAACTCAGCGCGTGACGTCACAGCGCCCACAAGACGAGCAAGCCGAACAGCCAAAAAAAAAAAAAAAGTCCAAACGAACGGCAGCTGTCAAGTTAACATTTCATTTATCTCTGGAGTAAACAAACAGCACGCCAATTAGCGAGCTTCAGAGATCCTGGCAGGGTTAATTCTGTTTCCACTGAATAGAGTTTGGCTTGCTGCTTCCCTTATTTCTGTGAAGCTCTATCTTCAGGTAAATGGTATCTTTGCCCTCATCAGACTGTGAGCCAGAGAGTTTAGGAGCCTCCTAAAATGACCAAATTGTTAGCATAGAGAGCTATTTGCTAACAAGGTGAACTGGTGAAGATATTCTGAAAGCAGCCTTTAAATAATGCAAACTAACCCTTTTTGTGCATTTGTGAGGAAAATGAAGGAAATGGAGACTCGGTGGCTAATTGTCATTTTTGAAAGTAACGTCTGTTAACAGGAGTAGAAATATTAAGATGCCTGGTTAATGTCGCTAACATTACCATTATCTCCAGAGAGGAGAGGAGAGGGCTAAATTGTAATGAAAGGTAATGTGTCATTTATGTTTGCAGTAGTTTTGGGATCTGTGAGCAGTGAGGCTTACCTTTCTCTTAGACTTAAACACGTTGCAGCGGAAAATGTTGCTCTGTCCGTCTCTGGCTATATAACTGAATATCTTTAAGTCTTGAGCATCATGTGAGACGTAAAAGATCCTGTTGAGGCAAGAAAACATGTCAATTTTTTTGTAAATTGGGTGTTTGATTGAGATGGTTTTTAATGTAAAGTGCTCATTTTTCTCCCTGCTATGTAGCTTTTTTTCCTCAGTAGAAAACGCTGCCACTAAACAGCCTCCAAGACCTTGTTTTGTAATCCAGGCCTTTCTTCTGGGACTTATTTAGGTCACTATGGCTACGTTCACACTGCAGGTCTTAATGCTTAATTCAGATTTTTTGATCAAATCCAATTTTTTTGTCTGCTCGTTCACACTACAAATAAAATGCGACAGCAAACGCGCTCTTGTGTGAATGCTCAAAGCGGCCCGCATGCGCAAAAGAAGACGTCGCACTGTCTTGTGTCAGTGACGTAAAAGACGGATTTAATGTGACATGACTGTTCAAACAGCAGTCGCTTTCAAAAACATCGGATATGTATCGGATTCAGTACCACATATGAAAGTGACCCAGATTGGATTTGAAAATATCGGATTTGTGCCGTTCACACTGTCATACCATGATCGGATATGGGTCACATAGAGCAGCGGTCCCCAACCCCCGGGCCTCAGACCGGTACTGGTCCGTGAGTCGTTTGGTACCGGGCCGCGAGAGTTGAGGCTCAGGTGTGAAATGTATGGTTTTCAGGGTTTTTATCGGTTTTCAGCGTTATTTTGTTATCGTTTTTATTGTTAACTTGGTTTTCCTGGGTCTTTTCACGTGTGTTATGAATAAATCTTATTTTTTTCGGTACCGGTACTAGTTTTATTTTGTTTTATTTATCCGCGACACCTTGTGTTTCCTCCTGGTCTTGAACAGAGAATTTTTCATATGCAAGCAAATGTATGAAGCGCTACACCGCTTACTGTAGTTTAACTTTAAAGTTTCCACATAAACCTGAGATATGTATGAACCAGCTGCTCTGCCCTGCTAATGACCTGATTTATTTTTTAACCCTATCAAAAATCACATAAAGTTAAATCGCTTATGCTGATTTAGGATCTGACAAGTAAAATGATCACTGAGAGAAAAGTTAAAAGCCACACGCAGACTTCATTTTCACCAAAGTTTTATGATGGCAGCTCTTAAAATATGAGCCTGCATTTCTTAGCTTTTGTCACATCAAATGAGGAATGAGACGTCTGGACTTTTCGAGAGATGGGTACTAAAATGAAGCTTTTCGTTGCACAGCCTGACAGGGAGGTTGTGTTTTGGATGCATGTAAACATATTCCAGCAGAGCGACATGTACACGTTGTTACAGTCGAGAGGGCCCACCTGTGGATAGGATCCTGTGTCACCAAGATGGTGTTGTCGTCCCACGACCACCCTTTTCTCTGTTGCAAGACAAAAATCACACAGGTTCACGCTGACAACTGTGACTTAAAACAAAGATGTCATTCAAGGTGCGAAAACAAGTAAATGGAAAAATCATATGTGGTTGTGCAAGACCGACCTTCCTCTTTTTGCGCAAAATCACTTTGACGAAGTCAGTAGATACGACAATGTTGACCTTCTTTTTCTTTATGTTCTTCAACTTGAATTCATACTGTGAAGGAAGAATAGATAGAATAAACAACAAATCCAAAAGTTGAATCAAAGCAAACTGATTACAGTACTACCCGGTCTGACTCGCATTAAATATATTTATGGTCCTGCAGAGATGGAGCTCGATGAAGCGGAGGGATCACACAGACAGGAGCTGTCTTTTTTCACTGTCTTCTTCCCCGGAGGAAAACTGGGATGGCGTAAACATCGAGAAACTGTCAGTTTCTCTTTCTGGGAGCTTTTTAAGTTTTCAAAGGCTGACTTCCCAGAGGGAGGCGGACATGTGTGGGACGCTTTCATCCCTCTGCTTGATTAACAGTGTGTCCTCCAAATCTTACAGTCATAGGATGTAGGGTAAAAAACAAAAAACAGAAAGATTTGTATGAAATAACATGTTTGGCTTTGAAAACACAAAGTCCAACATCAGATTATTAATTGATCAGATAAGGTTTGATGAAATCACTCTCCAGCACACACACAGTTGCCCAGCGTGTGCAGCAGGCTTGGATATTCTCTGTCAAGTTTCCTTTGGTTTGTGTAAATATGAGATCACAGAGCTTTCTCTTAGTTTCATCAGAAACTGGAGGCGGAGCTGATTTTAGTCCAGAGAGGTTTGACCATGCAAGCCTGCGACCTGTGTCCTTGTCATCTGGTTGTTGCTGTGTGAGTTTTTTCCCCACATGCAGGCTGGATGCAGGTGCTCAGGTGAAGGACATTGATCTCTGTGGTGTGTGTGTGTGTGCAATCCAGGCTAATGCAGCTCTGCATAAACCAGGACCATCCATCTCCGCACACGCTGCTGTCAGAGGGAGATGAAGCGTTCGCGCCACGTTTTCACGCACATGAGCCTGAAACTAATTCACGCTGAAACCGCCCCCGAACAAAATAATACTACAGGTTGTGGAAGCTCACCTCTCGTCTTACCCCCTGAGCCACTGCGAGTGCTTTAAGGACAAGTTAGCTTTTGAATATTCACAGTCTGTCTCCCCCAGAAGCAGAGACTATTAATTACCGTGTGATAACAGAGCTCAAAAACAGCCCGAGCGTTTTACAAACCTGCTTTTATGTTATCCATCTTAATCCCACACACATTTACAATCTTTTTTTTTTCCAGTTTTATTGTATTTTCATCATTTGTCTCTTTTTGCCTCGTTTGCCTTCTTATTATCAGTTTGTTTCAAAGACTTAGAGCAAAGCATTTCACAGTCTTTTAGATAGGAGCTTTGTAGTAAATTAACATTGTCTGCTTAAGCACAGATAAATAAAAGCTAAAATGCAGGAGAAAAGCCTTCAGCGGTTGGATTGCTTTGTGCATTGTGTGGGTTTCTCTCTCTTCTTTCTCCATTTGAGCTGCTCTGTTGAACATGTCTGTCATTTTCTCCAAAATGCATAAAAGCAAGTTTAGAATCTACTTTCTAAAAATGTGCAAACACACACACACACACTACTGGGATGCCTGAAAATACAAGGGGAATCCAAACACACACAGCATCCCTACATCTTTGCCAGTGTGATCAAATGTCCAGCATTGCCCACTGTATGGGATGCTGGATCAGGATTAAGTCTTTCCTTGGGTGTCACTGGGGAGGCGGCCGATCTCCGAGTGACACCATAAACTTGGTTGTTAGATTAGATGCAACAGCTGACAAGCAGCTAAATCCTTTCCTCCCCGAGTGTCTCTGTCACACTGCAGTGATGTTTAATGACAAGGCCGCGTGTTGTTTCCAGCGGCCTTGCATGATCGTAACAAAAGGAGGCTTGAAGGATGTTGTTTTTTTCCCCCTGATGGCATCAAACATATCCCTGTGCGCCGTGTCTCTCCTCAGCCAGAAAATCCAAGCTGCCCTATGAATCCTGCCCTGATTTAAACTGCTCCTGACGGCCCACTGAATCTGCCCACTGTGTAGTTTTACACAGACAGGTCATTTATGTGTAAAGAGGGGACGCCGAGCACAGAGAAAGGAACTTGTGAGGAACGTGCACAAAGACGTGCAGCGAACGTCACCAGTGTTTCAAAGTGGGTTTTGTCAAAGAGGCAAAGTGTGTGTGCTTCAGGGAAATCTTACTCTGATTCTCCTCATTGCTGCAACTATCTCCATTCGGCTCCCGGGGCGGCCCACCTCCAAACTGCCTATGTACTGCAAAACATAAGAGAAAGGTTTAAAGACGGGATTGTTAAGGAAGTGAATACTTGGGGAGTGCTGGGATGACACACTGTCTCCTCTTTAGATTGAACCAGTGTCAGCAGATTTTTTTTTTACAGTTTTGGATAAGCAGACAACTACGTATAAAATTGTAATTACACTGCACATTATTTTTTCAAGCAAATATCAAATATAGACGATTCTACCTTCTCAGATTTGGCAATTTGCAGTTTTTAATCTGTCTTACATTACATAAAATTATGAATTTGGCTATATAAGTGTTGGTCAAAGAGGACAACACATCCGAACAAACTATGTGGATTTTTTTACAGATGTTATTAGTGCAGACCAGAGACAAAACAGTAAAACTTAAAGAACTGTTCATAATTCCCACAGTGCAGTCAGTCTCATTCATCTGCACTAAACCAAAACTTTGTATTATCCTTGAAACAAGATTATGAAAATGAATTTTAAAAAATGATAAAGTCATAAAGGGAAATTTAATATAAAATATAAAATTATTGCATGATCAGAAGACGCAACAATAAACTAACACACACAATTATGCAAGAAAAAAAAGAAAAAAGAAATATAAGACGACATCAGAAACCCAAGAAGCCCACATAACAGTGTTTAGCATATTAGGACTCGCTGGTCTTCAAGCCTGAAATGCTGCCCAGAAAGTACAATCTGTTGCAGAGGCTTCTTACCTTTGCCTCGAAGCACACCCCATGCTTAAACACCTCCTCGTTGTGCATGGGGATCCTCAAATCTTGCGCGTCATCCACTAAATTGTACTTGGTTACTCCTGGCATCGCTTTAATTTTAGCTCACTTGCTCCCGACACTTGTTTTACGACAGCGGTAGAGACCTGCAGATATGCGCATCTCCTCCGGCGCTCTTCCCTCCGCCCTCTCATCGGAGAGACGCGTCACTCCGGAGGTCATGCCGTGGGCGAGGCGCCACGGTCGCGACCGAACGATTGGTTGATGGGCTCAATTAATGTGTTAATCGGCGATCGGTGAGCGGTCTCACTGGCCCGTTTTTTTTTAAAGCCGGGTTGAAGCGAAGCACGACTGAGGAGCAGTACGCGTCGCCACCGCCGGGGACCCGGTGACGCACGGATCTCAACACTGGATCGTTTTCTTCTTCAAGTTCCCTCAGAATTAATTAATGACTCACTGTCTGCACGTGTACTAGCTATTAAACTGGATGCATGACACCTAATAGATGGAGAAATACTCAGTGGTGTGTAGGTTATATCAGCAGCTGCTGCTGGTGTTTGGTTGTGTGACATCTAGCGGCATCACAGGGAACAAACAAAACCCTGAAGACAGTTTAGTGGATTCGAGATTCTCCAGGGCTGTGTGGCCTCCTCAGAGTGACAATTCATGTCGCCAGCATTTTCAGAGAAGCTCAAACACCTACAGAAAAATCAATCAATCAATCAATAACCCGACACATGCCTTTAACCGTCTGGTGACACACTGTTGATATTTATTTATCAGTTAACTCTTACCCTTATAAAGAGCATGATTATTAAGGAGACCAGCTGGATATTTTTTTGGGTTAAATGTACATATATGATTTTCCATGTGGACATAGATTAGACAAAGTAAGTAAGTAAAAATACATAAAAATTCGCACTATGCAGTTTCAGAATTCAGGAATTCAAATTTTGCCACATAGAGACAAACATTCTTGGGTGAAAAACAACAATATTTGCTGAATAAATTAGACCGACCTGTTTCGTTTTTTGTAAAAAACAAAACAAAAAACAACAACAACAACTTATGATGTCCCAGCAGATATTAATTTAAATAAACAGAAAGCATTAACTCAAATTACCTCTCATACAACTGAGGTATGGCATGCAGAAGAGCAGCTAGCAGCAGCAGAGCACAAAGGCTCACCAAAGTCAGACAACAGAAGATACTAAAATTATTGCCCGGTCTGATGAATCTTAATTTTTGTTGCCACATTTGGATGGTAGGGACAGAATTTGATGTAAACAACATGGAAGTGTGGCTCCATCCTGCCTCATACCAGTGATTCAGGCTGTTTGTGTGGGTGTAATGATCTTTTCTTATTTTCTTAGTACAAAATGAGCGTCATTTAAACACCAAAGCCTCCCTGAGTAATGTTGCTGACCATGTCCATCCTTTTATGACCACACTGTACCCATCTCCTGATGGCGGCCTGGAGTTCAAGGCGGTCTCCACAGTCACAGGAGATTCATGTCACAGGTGTGGTGGAGCTGACTAATCTGTGGATCAGCTGTGTGATGCTGTCATATCAATATAAACCAAAGTCTGAGGAATGTTTCCAGGAACTTGTTGGATTTATGTGATGAAGAATGAAGGCAGTTCTGAAGCAAAGGGGAGTCAAACCTGATGAAATGAAAAAAATATGTGATGAGTGTTTTTTTTTTTAGATGAGCTGAAATTGATAATTTTAGAATGAACGAATGAATACTGACAGTTGGAAAAGGTGAGTGGAGCTGCTCGTCCTTTCACAGCAGGAGGAGATAACTCGCCTGAATCCACAGCTTTTTGCCATAACCTAAAAAGCTTTCATGTCCTCACATGCACCTTATACAGTGTGACAAGCCTTCTCCACAGATTTGAGATATTCTGAAGTGAACTGTGCAGATGTGCTTTGCCCTCAACTAGTTCTGTTTTGAATTCAGTCACACCATTTCCCCAGCAGGGGGCAACAGAGCTCTTTACACGCTCAGGAGGAGTCAAACGCTCCCAATAAATACCAGGCACACACGTTCTCCATATCCATCTGTATGCAGCTTGTCTTTCACTGACCTGTGACAGAAGACACTGTGTAACTGTTGTGCTCTCTGTGTCAGTGTAAGGCACACACTAACTCTCACTACACACACACAAACATTTTTTCCACAATGCCAGCGTCTGACTGCTGTTTTCTGGGGACTATTTGTTGTGGCATTTGAGGTTGTTGTCTTTAAATTGCCTCATTTCAGGTATTTAAGATCAGCGTCTCCTCCAGAGATGATAACTAGTTTTGTGCACCTGCCATCTTTTCTAAGCCCTTACCGTGGCCGGTGACATGGCCCTCACGTGTTTTCATGTCACAAGGGTTCAATCTGGTGCTGCAGGTAAACAACCAAAGCAGCTTTGTTCAGATGAGATGCAACATGGGTAAGAGATAAGATGCAGGTGCATTATTCTTCTTCTTACGTTTCTTTTATGTCATATGTGGGTGCAGTAGGATTTTCTTTCTCATGTGACGTCAATGTCTGTTTACCGATTTACATTTTAATAAAAAAATAATACATGGAAAGAGCTGGAAACCAACCTCTGTGAGGCTGTATTTAGTGGGAATTCTTCTGAGGGATCCCAAAGGAAAAAAGCTAACAATCAGGGAATTCATCAGATGTGGTCTGATAAGTTAGCCTCTTGGGGTAACTTCTAATGTATCAGGGTTTCTGGGGTGGCCTGCGGGTGTCCAGATAACAGATATCTGGGGCAAGACTCCCCACAGAGCACTGATCTTTTACAGTCCAAATACGAATGTAGATAAAATCAGACAAGAGTTAGTGGTTTCAAGATTACTCCCTGCACAGACCTGCATGCAGCCAAAGGCCAGACATACTAGGTATACACTACTCAGAGTACTAAATGATATGGAAATTTGTAAGATCCCCATTGATAAAATCTTATCCCCTGCTCACATATTCTGTGTATTCATTTGAAGATAATAACTGATAAATAATAACTGATACCAGCTTCTCAAATGTGAACATTGGTGCTTTTTTGTCTTCAAATCTCTGAGCCTTTGGTGGTGTTTTTACTTTTTTCTGAATCATTAGAGGCCAAACGGTGGATTAGTAAAGACTGATAATGAGTTTCAGGTAGCTAAACTAGTGATCAGTATTAATTCCCTGGAAAGCAAGAATTTAACTGCAGTTTAGTTCTACTGAGTCATGCTGTGAGTGCACAAGCAAACAGAGGAAGAAAGCAGGCTTTCTCTGAATCTCTGTCATTGTCCTGATTGCTGGTGACATTTTTTTTAACCTTGCACTGGGCAGTTTTACTAGTATACCGTGTCACATGGGTAAAAAGGAATCAGCTGTTGTGTTATCTACAAACTGCTGCTCGACGTGCAGACTGACACGAGATCATCTGCTTAGGCACATTCGCTGCTCTTCATAGATCAATAAGCACACAAGCCTGCGGCGTTTGTCAAAGCAGCTGAGCTCAAAGCCGACGTTCCCACAAACCCAATTACCTTGTCCCCGTGGAAGCCACTCTAGATAGTTATTGACACACGCATTTGCCAGCGTCTCTGTGGATGAGGTTCACAGTCGTGAGGCTATACGTCACAGCGCTTCCCGTGTCTTTGTCGTGCTCCACGGGGAAACAGCCTCGGAGAATTGCTATAATAGCTGCATGCTGTGATTATAGAAAGCTGCAACAATCAGTTAAGTTTTTCATCACTTCAGGTAGATTTCATTCAAACTGCTTATTCATTTTTACGTTCCTCTTTGAATTTTTCATGGTAAACTTGTGATACACACTCTTAAGACTTCCATCCTTGTGGTGAATAAGCACAAGCACAACAGCCAACCAATGATATGTGACACACGGTCATAGCTACTGGGTCAGAAAGGGAAGCCAGTGAAGAAATGCTTTAAAACTGGATTCTTTCTCATGGTCAGCGAGGGCCAGTTTAGATTTGATCAAAGTCTGAGAAGTTTAGTATTTCAAAAAAGTTTATCATGTCTGCCATTTAGAGTCAAATACATGATAATGTAGGACGTGTTTAATGACCAATGCTGCCTCCATGTGAACGTGCAGTTTCTCCAGTCAGACATCTGGTTTAGTATCACAACAACAACACGATGTCACAACGGTGACGGCATGCATGTGTGCGGATGTTTCGCATTGCAAAAGTGAGAACTGCGTCAGATACAAAAATATTATTATTACTATTATTACTTGCAAAAATAAGTGTACGTGACAAAGGTGGTGTGGTTTATCATTTTCATGTCAGTGATGAAATTGAAATCAAAATAATGCGCCTAGCTCACGGAACAAATGAAGGAATAACGAACAAAGTAAATCTTTTTATTATCTTTTTAATAAGATCGTGGGAAACAAATAATGATAAGAAGAAGAAGATGACAAAGAAGAAGAAGAGAAGAACAAAACTTTCAAGTCACAAAAAGTGTTGTGATAGTAATTTGTCTCATCTCCACTGCAAGGAGTGAATCATGAGGTGCTGTCAGGATGTTTGGTGAAAACTCCATATTCTCTGATAAATCAGAAAAACCAAGCATCCGTTCAGTTTATGGTAAAAACCACAGAGGAAGTATAACCCAGGCTTACAGCACACCTTGTTTATGATTTGTATTTTCTGCTGTTTTTGCCTAAAACTGCTTTCATTTTGATTTTATTAGCATTTCAGTAAAAAGGGGAATGCTACCAACAGCATGCCGGATACTCTGACACTCATACGTGTAGCAAGTTTAGGTCTCCAGTGTGACTAATTTGCAACTTTGGACCATACCAACAATGCCATGAAACACTGAGGAGTCGGTTTTCTTGGAAATGTAATGGTAAAAGAACCACATGGGGGTTTACCTCACTTAGATAAGTCAGCATTATTATTGCTAATGACCTCTGTGCTTTAAGTTCCTGCTGGCTTTATGTACGTCACATGAAATAATGCAGAACACATGTTGAATTATGGTCTCATGTCTCAGTCTAAGAGTCCATAAGTGTTTATGATGATTTAACAAGTGGCCACAAAGTACAAAGCAGTTTATTTGCAGTAGCCTATTTTCTCCTACTTTACAAACCAAATAAATGAAAAAAAAAAAGAAGAATATTGTGCTGGGTTGGTCACCTTGGTAACCTGATAACCATGCCTGCAGCTCTTTGTTTTTACACCACTCCAGCGGGTTCAACCTCTGATGGCAGAGCCATTAATCACCACTCACACAGCAAGTATGTTTTAGAATCAGCATGCTGACTCACTTCCAGTACAGCACTCAGCGCTCTAATAATCCGGTTCCATGCTCTAGCAGAGCTCCACCTCTTTTGTTCTGAACTATGTTTCACCTTCCTGACATTAAAAGCTGTCCACTTAAAACGATCCGTGCTTTGGAGACACTCATACAGAAAATACCTGGTGAAGCCTCTCCCGTGCCAGCTCATCCAGGTGTGGGATCTATATGTGTCAACAGTCTGTAATAATGAATAATCCTGCATGCTTAGTGAACAGATTGCAGACATATAAACTGAGCCTGTTGTGTCTGTTTGATCATATATGCATTGCATCATTACAGCCAGGGTACTTCTGGTCACAAAACCAGTGAGTTTCCACCAAGTAAAGACGCTTCATGTCGGGAATTAAAATGCGTTGAAGATACCACTGACATAATTTGAGGCCAGCAAGTTTGCACTCAGTCCAAATTCCTCAAATCCCTCAAGTTCTCTCTTAACAGTGGTCAAAGGGCCCAGCCAGTGCATATGGCATTCGTCATTGCAGAGTTTTGTTACTCACTTGCGGTAAATACTCATGTTAGTCTTTACTTATGAATCCGCTGACGGCCAAAACAACTTTTTCCCACCTAAAATCAAGCAGACGAAGAAAAGTGAAGGAGAAGAATACCAAAAGCTTAAGAAGTTTAAGCAGAGTTTTTACCCATTTGATGATTAGTCTAAGATCAGGTTTTTATGTCTTTAAAGTAAGTGAACCAAATATTTGTCTAAATATTGATAGCATCTCTATCTGTGCACTGATGAGCTGTGTTGTTTTCACTGATGTCCCGCAGCTGCAGTTCAGGAGGTAGAGCAGGGCATCTGCTACTTGGAATATTGGTGGTTTAATCCCCGAGTTTGCCTCCAGTCTCCAGTCTGCATGCTTGAGTATTCCTGGGATAAGATTCTGAGTTGCTCGCCTATGCCTTCATCAGAGTATGAGTCTGTGTGAATGTTGTCTTGTGTGAATTGGTGTGAATGGATGCATGATGCATGTTGTATAAAGCACTATTTAAGAACCATTTACCATCTTTACACCTTCTGTGTTATTCAGATGATGTGTTTTATTGTAAACTGGTTGGGGGATTTATTTCAAAACTAGATGCGTCACTATGAATTTCAGCAGTGTTTTCTTTCACATTTGTGATCTCTGTCATCAAAGAAAGATTTAGCCCTGCACTCCATGTTTTCGGTCAAGGTCGCTTCCCTCGCCACATTGGTGACCTGTCCGGGGTGTATCCTGCCTCTCCCCGATGACAGCTGGGATAGGCCTGAGCCCCCTCCGCCCGGCCCCACCCATTACGGCCCTGAAATTGAGAAGCGGAATAAAATGGATGATGGATGGATCGATTATGGGTTGTGGAGAATGATAAATCAGATTTGGACATGCTTTTTACATTATTACACTGAAAATGATTTTCCGAGCTTCTCTTAAATCTGAGTGGCTCATCTTTGAGTGTTTTAGCTTAGCTGAGGATGGACTTTTTACAATTAATACCATTTCTTTGATGAATGGTAGATGTCTTTCTAACCAGGCAAAGAAACTGTTTTATCAAATTGCTAATCAAATAATAAAGAGGATTTTGCTTTCTTTTTCAACTTTTTTTTTAAACACGCTGAAAGCAACTAGAAACAAAGTATCGATCCTATCGCACTAATCTGATATCAATACCAGCATTAATGTCGATACTATTGATATTTGATTTGATGTCTATCAGTAATATTTTAAGCTTCTTTGCTCTTCTACTTCTAATATCTAATGATTTATTTTACATTTATTGAACAGCTTTAGTTAGTTTCAGATTTCTAAACTAGAAATTAAGTACAGATGACACCACATAATGATTTCTGAGACTACACCCATCTTCATCATCAGCTCTAATTTTTTTAAAATCTTGACAACCGCAGCTGTAAAGTTTCCTAAATGCTTCTTGCAAACTTGTGACGCAATCGTAATCTGTCAAAATCTGACCACAGACGAGCAGAAAGAAACAAACACAGGAACAAGCAAAGAAATACCACACACACACACACACACACACACACACACACACACACACACACACACACACACACACACACACACACTCTATAGCACTCTGCGTAAAAGATTACTATCAGATTAATGCTACCCAGCATAATCTAGAGTTACTGAAACAGGCCCTACAACTTTCAGTATCACTGACGATTACTCATTTATCGTCACTAAAGAAAAAAAAATTGAGGCATGAAGGTATTTCTGGCTTTCATTTAATACATCATGATTCATCTTAACTTTCTTTGTCCACCCATCTGCATGCAGTCAAACACATGGCAAAAAATTGTATTGTTTGGGTCACAATGCACACGTATTCCACACCATATCGGTTATAGCCAGAAATTTGTTACTTAAAGTTCTAGTTTTTTTGTATCTCTTATTTTGTGCACCAAATATTGATCCTAATACGTTAAAAACAAAGTAAACCTCTCTCTCTGTTTTGATAACAGATTTTTTCATTCATTCATTTTCCACATTAGTCCCGTCGGCCCATATGTATCTACTTTATTGGATCTCCATATACTTTTTTGACTAAATTAAATTAGATATAAATCATGAATGTCCACCCAGCAAAATATCGTCCACAGGGTTGAATTCAAATTCAATACTGCTGAATACTGTATGTGGGTAAGATGATGTGTTACAGCATGAGCAACAGTTAAAAATTAAGTCCATCTGTTCCCTGAAATTAAGATGGCAGTGTTTGAGTTTACAGTGACCGAAAAACAAATGAGTTTTTCTCCACTTAATCTCAATTACCGTACGTCGAGGCTCAGAAGAGGCCCTTTTTACTCATCACTTCTGTGTGGAAGTGACACAGAAAAAGAGGGATGGAGTGGAGAGATAGCCACTGTCTTTTTCCGTCAGTGTCAGAGTGGTGCTAATGACTTCACCCTCTGCGTTTTAGTTGCCAAGTGTTTGAACAGGAGTCATTTGTTTCAGCAGGACAGTGTAGGAAGGGGAGAGCAACGAGGAGGTGGCGCTGATGGATGGCGGCAGTATGAAAGGATGAGCCTGATTTACCGAAGGGAGGGGAGGCTTTTGTGACTCACAGGGCCCTAAGGTAGAGCTAGTAAACAAACCTGCCAGTGGAGGTGCATGGTAGGTAGCTGCTGTATCCATGGTGACCATCCTTCACACTCAGATGTTTCCCGGGAAAATGAACTCATGTTTTGGACACAAACACATTTGCCACCCGTTATGGGCTTAGCATTTTACAACATTTAGCTTCAAACCTTTTATGAAAGCCTAATCTGCCTGTTGACACACTTGTAAATCTATTAATCTTTAAACAACAGTCTAACATTTTAGGATAACACTAGAGCTTATTGGATTGTTGACTTTATACAAGAAATTTCCTGATCTTTAAAATTTAAATCAAAGCTTTTGTCTCGTGTATGTAAATAGGTTAGCTTGACATGACTTCCAGAGATGCTACCAAAATAGATGCTGAAATCTGATATTTCCTGTAATGTCTGTTGATGCCACTCTCTTGAATGGCAAACATAGCACTACATGATTGTTTAATCTTTAAACAGTAACTGTATGTGTACGTGTTCATTTAGTATATTTTGAATGAGCCTGGCTTGCAGTTTTTTGTCTTTCTAGCCTTTATGCTAAGCTAACTGGCCACTGGATATAGCTATATCCATCAGATAGGATGATGGTCACATCTCAAAATAGGAGTGTATATTTTTTAGATTCACATAGACAAGAAGTTTAATGCTACTTTCATATGGGTATTCTAACTATAAACTGCAACGTACAGCTGGGTAGCCTAGCATAGGATGGGAAACATAAACAGCTAGCCTCTGTTTAAACAGCAAAATCCACCTTGTAGAACCTCCAAAGTTCATTAAAGTACTTTAATCCATTTTTAAAGATTCACAAAGGAAGCAAAATGTAAAATAAAACACAAGGTGACATTTTGTGTGAGGCAATTTCTCTCCCTGGCAAGGTGGGAAGAACTAAAGCAAACCGGCGGCTGCCTGCAGCTACGTTTTCTACGGTTTTGGAGTTTTCCCAGTTTTCCCAGAAAAGGCTTTCAGTTCTTAGAGTCTCCTGTGTACGTGGCCGTGGCAACAGAAAATGAAACAGAGGTTAACTGGTGGGAATAAACCTCATAAAAATACATTAAAAACAGCTGTTTAGCTGCCATTCTTCTTATTTTTAATTTCCAGGTTCTTGAGTCTATTTCAAGTTTAGGCCAATTTTGAAAAAGTGGTCATAGGAAACTTTGATTGTGTGTGTGTTTTTTTTTTAAATATAAAATGAAAACCTCTTTTGAAAAACCTGGATGTAGCCTCGAACTTTGTATGGAAAAAAAATGTAATGGATTTGAATTATACTGTGGACGTCAGTGGATTTAGGACAAAAATATTTCAGTTGTATGTGTTTTACATGTCTGTGCATACTGCTAATACTGTCTGCCTTTTATGTGCCACTTGGACCTTTAATCTGACTCTTGTGTTTGTGACTAGATCTGACATTTCCTCTGGTGATTAATGAATGTATTTATGCATCTATCCACCTTTAGTCTGGTTTTAAGGAACTGATCGTGGACTTCAGGAAGACCAGGAAACACTTGACCCCTGTTTCAATCCAGGGGGTCAGTGTTGACATTGTGGAGGACTATAAATACCTTGGAGTACACATTGACAATAAACTGGACTGGGCTAAAAACACCACAGCACTTTACAGGAAGGGCCAGAGTCGTCTCTATTTTTTGAGGCGACTGAGGTCCTTCAACATCTGCCAGAAAATGCTGAGGATTTTCTATGAGTCTGTTGTGGCCAGTGCGATCCTCTATGCTGTTGCATGCTGGGGGAGTAGGCTGAGGCTCGCAGATGCCAACAGACTTAATAAACTGATCCGTAAGGCCAGCAATGTTGTGGGGATGGAGCTGGACTCCCTCAAGGTGGTGTCGGAGAGGCGGATGCTGTCCAAGATAAAGACAATGTTGGATAACACCTCCCACCCACTCCATGACATGCTGGTCAGTCACAGGAGCTCGTTCAGTGAGAGACTGAGATTACCGAAAAGCACCACTGAACGACACAGGAAATCATTCCTGCCTGTGGCCATCTCCCTGTACAACGCATCCACTTAACACACTGTTTGCTGCTACAGCTACACATGTTTCTTTTCCAACTATTTATTTATAAGTGACTTATGTATGTATGTATGTATGTATATATATGTATATATTGTACTATTCTTAGTTAGCGTATTGTCTGTCTTGTCTTAATGTTGGTTTATAATGGAGCACTGTAACAAAAAATAATTTCCCCCAGGGATCAATAAAGTATTCTGATTCTGATTTTACACAAACATACGCTTTTTACATATCATCTATTAACTGTTACCTCAGAGAAAATGAGGGGTCATCTTGCCACCTATCTGTGAAGTGGAACAAGGCAACTGTAAGTCATTAAGATTACAGTAAGCACGAACTAGCCTTCTACTCTCTTTTTCCTACTGTGACTAACAAACTCCACCATCTCTACAAATGAATTTCCTCTGGAACAAGTTCCTTTCTCTCATGATTTTTTTATTCAATGCATTTACTTTTCCATACAGTACTCCAGATACTTCAAAAAAAATACAATGTAAAAAATAAAATAGGCAAATAAATACAAAACATACAATTTTCAATAATCAGCAAACTTTAGCTTCGTAAACATTTATTTTCAATAAATAACGAATAAATAAGCATTCATGCTACACAGCAGTATCTCTCCTAGTGGTACTTTTGTTGTGCAACTCATATCAGAATTTTTTTAGTATCGCCTTCATGCTGTCTTTCATCCAGTCTTTTATGCACAGTACACGTTTGCCCTTATGAGGCAGACATTGCCTGCAGGTCAGTTCATCCTCACAGCCTCGCAACTTCCGCCTCTCACTCCGATGTGGAATCTCTGGACGTCTCCGGTCTCTAAAGTTATTCCACAACTGGGCATGAAAACTCCTCGGACTGAGGTATTTATTCCGTCCAAAACTTGACAGTTTCCACTGCGTGTCTGTCAGCTTATGTCCTTTTGAAGAGTCATCGCATTGTAGGGCAGTGTTTTATCATTTTTTATCTTCCAGTCTTTTAGCCCGTCTTGGTTTTCCTGGTGAGCTCCAGGTATGTTGAGGATTTGAGGAAGCGAGGGTAGCAGTCTTTCTCCATCAGGGTGTAGATTTTGGATTGGGCCACATTGAAACAGGACTGGCTGGGCTGCTTCATGTTCTCTTTGGTGATCGCTTTGGTTTCATGGTCGAGATTTACCTGTAGACGGGACAAGGGAAAACAGTCAATTGATTATCAATAGTTAACAACAAGATAAGAGAAACCAGCAGTTTGATAGAGTGTGTCTAGTTCTGCTTATCAGATATTTACCTCACGGGGTGCGTCGGAGCCAATGAACTCATCATAGATTTTCTTTGCCTTGCTAGCTAGTTTTGAAGGCTTAGTTGTTTTGTAGTCTTCACATGCCAAGTAAAAGGCAACATTTTCCTCACTGAACTCTGTCACCAGGAATGCTCTGAAAAGACACAGCCCATCTGGAGAAAGGAGAAAGAGAAGAGAAAGAGTTAACATCTCATAGAAAGCTCAAAACTTATTTACATTTACTTCTGTGAGTGATCTGGTGGACTTACTTGGGCTGGTCAACAGATTGTCAAATGATTCCTTCCATTTAAGAGGCTCCTCAACATTAAACCTGCAGAAGCAGAGACAAAGTAGTTAGGAAATGTTCCTACAGTATCCAGGATTCACATGAACTCAACTGAAATGCCGAAAAAGAGATGCTGAATGAATGTCTTACCTCAGTTTGTCGCTTTTCTTTGAGTGCCCAGTGATGCTGTCTGACTTCTGTAGCAAACTCCCAAACAGAGCTTTCAGCTCTTTTGCCCTGTTAAAAAAGGAGGAAAAGTTACAGTGAGATTAATCCGTCCTGTATTTTCTACAGATGACAACATCATAATCTCTTGTTTAAAAAAGAAAAATCTGATTTAACATCCTCACATATCTCACCTTTCGAGGCAGGTGATAGGCAGCGAGTCGCGTCCTCTGCACATGATGAGTCGTATGTGGTTCACAGAGCCGTCTTCCTTGTTCTAAGTGAATGAGCTCTCAGCTTGTCTGCTGTCTGTGTGGGAGTGTGACTTCTTATAGGTTTTTCCACTCTGTGACATCATGCCTCTTAGCCAATGAAATGAGATGTGGGTAGATGAGGAGACTCCTCCACTCAGATTTTTCCTCCTGGCTTTACTTCCTCAGAAATGAGCAACGTTTGTGACTGAATTACTGCCCAACACTCCGTGGTCATCCAGGGTGTGAGAATGCGTCTGCGTGGGGTGAAGGGCAGTGTGTTAATGCATTTCAATGGTTGTAAAGGAGAACCAGACATTCTCACAAGGACAGAAGATCCCCTAAAGTGAGAACATTTTGACAGTGTTGATTTTTGGGTCAACAGGCCCTCCATACGTAAAAGGCTGCCCTTCGGTGCTTTCCAAAATCTGGACTGAATTCGTGTCCGTTACTTGAGTAAGGTACAAAACAATATATCGGCTTATTATCAGTGAAAAAACAGGCTTGTTTATTTATAATCTAATTTTACAGGTTTTTACAGAACAATATTAGCTTTGTCTGTTTATTAGAGACAAAAAGTATACAGCAATATTTTCATCAAAAATTACTTATGCATAATTGAAATTCTTTTTCATGACTACTAATTTTTAGCTTTTATTACTGCGTCTTGTGAACCAGTTTATTAGGTACACTTGGCTGCTGTTACTGCAGATTTGTTAAGATAAACTAGAGACGGTTGTGTGTAAACATCACAGGAGATCAACAGTTTCTGAGATGCTCAAGAACAGCCCATTTAGCACAAACAACCATGCCACATTCAGAGTCACCCAACTCGCCTTTCTTGCCCATTCTGATGCTCAGTTTTTGTCTAGTGACTGGTGATTGGTAACTGGTAACAAGCAGTTGAACAGCTGTACCTAATGAAGTGGCAAATAAGTATATGTTTACATATACAAAATATTCAGTATCTAGATATCAAATATAAGCGGACTGCAAGTAAAATAAGTAAAAAGTACACTATATGAGATAAATAAGGACCTCCCCCCCAATTAATTACTCTCGTAGTTTATGCTTTGACTTTAGCTTTCTAAGCTTTTTAAACATACATGTGATACGTTCTCTGTCCAGGATAGAATTGGGAGGGAATTGTTTTGTCAGATATCAGTATAGAGTATAACTGAGTGAAATGACCCCAATAATTGGAGGCAAGTAAAAGAAGACCAAGACAAGTACCTATAGTGTCTGCCAGGTGAGGGTTAGGCTTTTGATTATTAATGGGAAAATAGATAAAGAATCAATTATAAAACAGGAAAAACAAACTAAAACTAAACTATAATAAAAAACGTGTAAATGGTTTCAGTACTAAAAATACAAAAAACAAAAAGCAAAAGATTTCTCCTCACAGTTATATAAAATTACAACAATTGTTCCTTTTGACCAAAAGTCCCATATGCATGTCTTTATGCACTTCATTATCTTTTCTCGATGGAGAAATCATTTAGCTTCAGCCTGTGTCATAGAAAAAACACGCCGTCTGCACTTCCAGCCTTGCCTGTCTTTTCTTACCAGGACCTGACTAAACAGAGGTAATTGTCTCCATATTTAGCCCCAGGGTCGAGAAAAAGGTTGGTTATTCAATCCGAGAAATCTATTTTTGGACTGGTAAGGGAGCCAGCAAACAGTAAACTCCACTAATAGCTCATTTCTCATTGAGTTTAACTAAATGGACAGGAAGGGGAAAGCAGCCAGCCGGACATGAAGGCAGAAAGTTCACTGATAGTGTCTGAGCCACCTTCCTCTGGCGGCAGCCACAAACAATACTTTCCCTGTAACGGGCCTACACTAATGAGCTTCTCTTCTGCTTGTTCCAGTGAAATACAAGCTACATTCCTGCAAGGAAAACGTACAAAGATAAGGCAGAGCGACTGCTTCATCTCCTTTTTGGTGCTGTAGGAAAGCAGCATTTAGTCATCTTTAAGAACGAGTGCAAAAATGTATCAAGTGTTGCAGTTACTACTAGAGAGTATGCTTGGTTACAAGTAATAACTTTTTTCCACATACTTCTCCCTTTCTCTTTTAGCCCAGGAGGAATCTAATGAGAATAAATACAGTGAAGTAGAGACTTAAAGGCAGAGAGATAATAATGAACTGAAAGTTACTCTTTCTGTTGAAAGGGAGTTTTTCCTTCCACTCTCACCAAGTGCTTCGCCAACGATCTTTAGCTAACAATATAAAGAGTCTTGAAGCGACTGATGTTGCGCTATATAAATAAAATTGAACTGAACTGAATTAAGCCTTTTCAGTCACTGTGAACTTGTCTTAAATTCACAGCGCTGAGGTGGAGCTCAGTGCCTCGCAGTCTCACTCTTGGGTCAGTGGTTTCATCATGTTCTTTAGCTGACCTGCTGGAGCCTTTTGTATGTGATGTGATGCAGTGGTGATATATGGTACTGTAGCTTAGAAGACTTTTCAAAATGCATCAAATACATTCAGCAGTATTGGATCTACAATGTGCTTTGTGTTACCTTAGTTCAAGGTAGTGATTACTCTTTAATGTTACCTGCCTACATGTATATCCTTATGTAACCTTTTGCATCCTTCTGTGTCTCTCCTTTTTGTAAACAGACAGTTCACGATATGAAATGATTCTGCATCAGTGACACAAGAGATGATACAATTGATGTTATATCACTGAAAATTCAGAAGTTATACAAGGCCTGGATGTGTCCCTGCACCTATTAAAGTCCAGTGACTCAGACACACAGAGGGCCTGATCTGAACTTCTTGCATCTGTATGCGTGTCGTGTTGTGATTATTGCTGTTGATGTTGTGTGGGTCAAACAACGGTGGCACACACACACACACACACACACACACACACACACACACACACACACACACACACACACACACACACACACACACAGGATGATAGAAAGTGGCACAAAGATATTACAGTCAACAGCGTGATAAAATTAATGGGCCATAAACTTGTGCAAAAACTGGGTCATTTAAAGAATATTTGATTTTATGAAACCTGTCTTGTTCCTCACCATTCATCTTTCACAGTCAGCAACTCTGCCCCAGTTAGGTCTATTGTTTAGGAAGAAAAGCATATGATTTGGTGCAATATTAAAGCCTTTGTGCTTGAAAAATATAATAAGAATATTCTGGTCAAGGCAAGATGAGGAGACTATCCGAGTGTGTCAATTTACTGGCAGACTAAAATAATATGACACACTTATTAATGATTGAAATTTTAGACAAAATGCACTTTATTTTGCATGTATTAGACCCCAGTTCAGCAAATTTCCCAGTAAGATAAATCAGCATATGACATAAATAGTACTCATTGTTTCACTATAAAACCTTTAAAACCATTCATATGAGTTATGTGAGTTCTTGACAATGACAATAAATAAATACTACTACTACTACCTACCCGAAACACAGCAACACATAGTGTAGAGTGTTCACAGCAGATGTTTTTCTTCAGAGCTGAAGGAAACCAAACACGAAAGTCACAGAAAGGTAAACACTGGATGGTCCTCAGGTGGGCACCACCGTAATGTCAAATAAGTGCATTTTAATTTAAAGTGTAACTGTTTGCGAACCAGTCTACATATACTCTGGATGATTCTGGTAACACCTACTGGTTATCTGTGCAGCTGATGCTTTAAGCTGCAGGTCCCAGAATGCAAAGCCGTTCAACCAGAACAACAGTGACAGACGAGCTCATTTTGAGCTGATCTTGAGCACAATTTGTGTGTATTGCGGACAGACGAGCGGACGCCTTGCTATGGTACATTCTTATCAGAGTGTAGAGATAATAAATGCTAAATACTATTTGATATATATATGAAATTTATAAGATCATTCATACACACTGACCTTCTGTAATTAAGGCCCCAGTCAACCGGCTTTAGTGAACCCCCCTGGCAACCATCTTCACTAGGGAAAAGTTAGCAGGTTGCTGGAGGTCGCTGGTAGTTGCTGGCGTGGGATCGATTGTAAAGAGGCCGCACTGTCACCTGTTATGCATCGACTCATCTGCGAACAGTTGCACACTTCTCTGTAAGCAGTTGAGAAACTTAAGGGTCCAACGCAAATCGGAGACGACTAACTTTTAGAAAAAACGAAATGGGTTGTTTGCAGCAGTAAGCAGTGTGAAATTTACACGTTTATTGTGGAAGTAGAAGAAGACAAAATCCATCTCATTTGACAAGTCCACTTCTGGAGACACAAACAAGAGAAACTGCTTAACAGAAAACTCGTGTACATAAGTAACAGGAGCTGTCAACTCTGCAAGCAAAAAGACTTTGGAGATAAAAAAAATAAATGGTTGTACAAATATCAGACACATAAAGAAGTGTCAGAAGAAGAGGATTTACTAAAGAAAAAAGTCTAGAATGATAATAAGAAATGCATTCTGTGTCAAACTGACGGTTTGGTTTTATGTTAATCTCTGTCTCGCTTTATTTTTCATTTCCTCCCTCACCATATCAGGCTTGCTTTGTTTTCTAAAGCATTTATTTTCTAAGATTAATCACATCTGTCATGTTGTTGTGAAGCTTTGTTGTACTTTCTGCTTGCCTATCTGCACTTTATAGCCCCTCACTATATGTACAACATCCTCGTTAAACAACTGAAGAAGCTTCTCGAAAGAGCTTTTCTTTCTAAGCTCCTCAGACTATGATGACCTGGATGACTGAGAACCTTCACAGACAACATCCTTGTTAAACAGCATTTTAGCGTAAATAGATTCTATACGCAGTTAATTTCTTCTTAATATCCAAAGATGGACTTGCACCTATGTACAGCATTGCTGACTTGACACCGGCCTAAATTACTAATATACTGTATATTAGTGACTGTCAGTGTAGTTTGGTGAAAATGAGAGTTAAATGTATGCTCCTCCTTTGAACTTCTGTCATAGACTTGTATATTTTGGTGAAAAAATGCTAATTTCCCTTTAAGATCAATAAAAATAAATCACTCCAAAGCTTTTAACTGTCAGAGAATGCAAATATAACTCCACTGTTAAGAAGGTTCCCATGCTCATCTGTTGAGTCTAGTATAAATATGCCAAATTTATGTGGATTCACCCTCAATTTACTCTAAGCTGATTAATCTGGGATAAATTCACAATAAAAATTGTGTTGTAATCAGACTTATCATGATGTAAGGAGGAGACTGACTCTGCATCCTGTCGCACTGTGTTTTCTGGAAGCTTTGTTTTCGACTGCGGGAAGTAACCAGCACCGTGGAATTCCCAGCTACTCTGGCCATTTCCCAGTCGATGTGACCCTGGCCTCTATTTGGAAGACTTCCAACAACCACACCAACTTATTCCCTCCTCTTGTGTCCGCATGTTTATATTTAAAAATTTTGAGCTTGCAGGCAGAACAAGTCAAAGATGGAATACACAACAACAGAAACTGTGGGCAAATCTTGTTTTTAAAAAAAATGTATTTACTTTTTTTTGAGAGATACCATCTGGCAGTGGACAGAGAAGTCATGATCTGCATATTCACTCAGCTGACAACGCAGGTGGAGGCTTACCTAATGCATTCCAACTAAGACTGCCACTGGCCACAAGTGGTGCACGTGATCCTATCTATGTATTATCAAAATGTCAAGTGGCCATTGAACAGCTGGAGATAAAGCAGCGAATCAGTGTTAACTAGCCTCAGATTCAGTGGAACATCAGTGACTGCACATGTGAAAGAAGAGTCACAGTATCCAGTGCCAGAAACACGTCTCTCATTAACTTTCTCTTGCAACCAGCTCATAAAACTGAGCATATTTCCAATCCTGACACACTATTTTTTTTTTATTAATACATGCACAAGCTATTTTTCACCCATCTGGTATCAAGCTTCATGAGCATATTTAAGAAAACATCATACTTTGTTGATACACTCTTGCTTCAATTAACTAGGTTAGCTTAATTATGAACCCCCTGATCATGCACATGACCTTTTTTTTTAAGTCATGCAGAGCTTCATCTTTTTCCTGGAATAGTCACAGGCAGAAAAGGAGTTTTCCAAAGAAGTCTCTGCAGGAGGTTAATGAATCTGCACTTGCTGGCACTGAAACATATCCTCCTGCTCCAAAGCTAACAAACCCCCCCCGGGAGGTCGGGAAGACACATGGCTAACTGGGTACATTGCCAAAAAATTAGATGCAGGCAAGAGAAAATCATTTTTATAGGAAGTGAGAAGCAACAATATCAAGTGCTAATGTGCCATCTCTAATTCTGAAATATGGCTGTATTTTAGGACAACTTGGTGAGCGGGAACAGCAGGTTCACAAGGTTCCTGGAAACAAGACATCCATGTCACGTCAGCCCGATTTGTTCATTGCTGTCTAGTCCACATTTATCATTTAATTTGCTAAATTCAGACCATGCAAGTCAATGGGTCTGGCAACGTGTCAGCGTTATCTTGTCATCATAATACATTAAAGACATTAAAAATGAATGAACAAAAAAACAAAAGAAAAAAATGAGAAAACCCTCCACTTTGTACGCAGAGTTATAAAAATAACACTCATCGTTAATACAGTTTTAACCAGTAGCATTTCGGGTTTTCCCCTCTCCTTCCATTGCAACAGCAAGTAAATGTTTGACCGCTTTTAAGTGCTTATGTGCTGTTTTTGGGGTCGGGTAAAGCCTATTCTGGTAAAGGCCTGTTAAATGTATCTAGGCAAGCACATCGCTGAGAGCTCGGTCTGCTTGGCAACACTTGAGTGGGGAAATAAGAGCCGAGCGCTTTCCGGAAATAAACAGTGAATGTGGATCATTAGTACGATCTAACATCAGGTCGCTAAAATGCTCACACTAACCTGCTAATGCTTGTCAAGAATAATATTTACCATCTTATGTAATTTGGCACACTGACATTTGCTACTTAGCACTAAACACATGGACAAACAGGGCTGTTAGAGCACATCAGATTTTCCTGGTATCGACCTACAAACCTAAGTGAAACTTAGGATGGTACTTTGCGAAAAAAGAAGGGGATTACTTTAGTGCCACGCGCTCTCCTATCAGAAACATTAAAGTGTTTATGTGTTTCTGAGACATTCAGAAATCCATCCATGGAAGTCCATCTGTAAGGTACTGAGATATGTCTAGATATTGTCATTACTAGACAAAATCAAAGGTGGGATATGAGGCTCCTTCTCAAGCACTGGGAAAGCCTGTATTGTTGTGACAGTGAGTTCTTCATTTCTCTCCATTAGAGTTAAAATCCAAGCTACTAAACCCATTGCGGGGAGAGTTAAAGATTAACCTTCAGGTGACTGAGTAGAGCCTCATATTTAAAGATACCGCTGGGATATTTCTCATTATAAAAATGTCTCCTACCATGAATCTGTGAATCCACTGGTCCTAGTATAGTTCAATTTCCTGCTGCAGAATCCCTGAGGCAGATACTCAATGCACAACGTGATGACAAAAACAGTATTGGGATAAATCTTTTTTTTTTTGCTTCAATATAATAATAATAATAAAAAAGATTATTTACAGGATTTTTATCATATTTGGGGAAAGAAATGTATTCTTGTATCATCACCATGATTCCTGTTGCTAAAGTTGCTTGGTCACTTGAGAGCTAATCAGCTCTATGTGGCCAATTCGATAAATACGCTCTTTCTAGCACATTCAAGCAAAGCAATGTTCAGTGCAAATCAATACACAGTTGCTCTGAGTGGTCACGTTCACCCTCTGATGAAACATTTCTTTGCTAACGGCAGGGGTCTCTATCAAAATGACAATGCCCAATCAATAGGGCGGGAGGAGCGCTCACTGAAGGGTTTGATAAGTATGAAGTAGTGGTTGGGCCCTTATTGCCAATACCAATACTGATTCTTTTATCCTATAAAAGCAGCTCATGACTCATGAGACTAATTACCACTGAATCACCATGATTTTTACTTTCCACAACTAGCAAACAACAAAACATATTGTGAAGCTTTTCATGTATTTTTAAACTTTTTTGGGGGGCTAGAATGTGCCTGTCTCTAAACAACTTTGGAGGCTGTACAAAGTATCGATTATGTTGCGCTAGTATCCATCTGAAACTAATACCAGTGTTGGTGTTGACAGTATCCATATTCGGATAGATCTGCCCACCTCTAGTATGAAGCCAATGTGAATCTGATGGTATGGTCTTCCCTGAAGCAAGATTTCAGCCCAGCATTTGTGAGATTTTCAAACTTCAGGTTTAATTCTTGTTCGGTCATCAAAACACCAAATGACAGAACATCTTTTAGAAGATATGCTTGATAGGGTCACAGGGACTTATAGACTGAAAAAACAAGGCAAATGGAAGCTGCTCTGGTGGCACATAGTGGGCTAACATCTTAATGAAACTCTTAATGCAGGCTCTTTATTTTGTCACCTATCTGTAGATACACATGCCTCATTTTTAAAGTTAAATAGAAAGAAAACTGTTGCTAAATCTACATTTTCTTTGGACGTACAGCACACAGCAGTGTGCAAAAAGGGACGAATTGCCTGCTGATGGTTTGAAAATGAATATGTGGATTGAATCCCATGGCTTCTGTCCATAATCCTGATTCATTTTTGCCCTCTGTTTTCATGCGACGTCCTCTGCACAAGTGATCCCTGCGAGCATTGCTCATTCCTCAAGGGATCAGATGTTGTAGACAGATTATGCAACAGTCAGATATCTATGACGACTTGTTAGATGACTGCAGGAAGTCCTGGAGAGAGTTCAAGAGAATTATTATGCAGGACGATTCTTTCTTTAGCTGCAACACAAAACTAAGATGTGAATTTTGCTGGTGGGAAACACAAGACCTAAAATGACCCAATGAGTTTAAGGTTAATCTCACTGATATGTAACACTCAAACAGGAAAAGCCTTTGATCTAAGTTAAAGAGGTGAAAATGTTGTGCATGAGTTAAAAAGAGAGAGAAGGCACAGCAAAACTAGGAATGTAGAGCTTAATCCCAGAGTTTCTCCTGAAGTGATTCAGCCCCTGTTGTGTAATACATGATTGTATCCATGTGGTGCTCAGTCTTAAATCAAGTTGTAAAAAATAAGAACTTATCAAAGTGTTGCAACATATTATTGGAGGAATCCTCAAGAAAAGCTACACAATCATCACTGTATCACAAAGCGTCTGCCCTGGAATGTAACGCAGCCGGTTGCCCTCTCCAACAATTCACAGGAAAACTGAATTCTTTCTGTGAGGCTCTGCTCACTCTGCTCACCTTATTTGGAGCAGAGGAAGCCTCTCCTTGTTCCCGCTTCCAGAGCCAGATGTTTATACAATGTTGATGTATATGAAAAAGAGAATAGGTTAAACATGCCACACAAAATCTGAGAACAGCAGAATGGATGCGTAGATTCCTCAATACAAAACAGATTGTCAAGCAATCGACTGTCACAGCTCATGAAACAATCTGCCGGTGGTCAAAAATCCACCATAATTTCCATAAATGGTCAAACAGTGGCACGATCAAGGGCTTTTTATGGTTACAGGTATGGACGAGTGACATTTATCATTAGCACAAGCCTTTGGATTTGGGAGGTTGTGGATCTGCTTTTTTTTCAACAACATATTCTTTATTTGGTCAAAAATAATACATTTTTATTCAGTCTAATAATTGTTCAAAGCTTGCAAAATGTACCTGATGTGATCTAGTGAAGTTTTATTATTGTGGAAAGATTTAGTATTTGAGTGTTCACTTGATTAATGAAGAATTCTGATGAGTGTGATTTAAATCATTTAAGACATTAATAAGAAAGATCATATCTTTTAAAGACCAACTATGTAGATGTACACTTTCTATATGTTTTCAAACCTAAATTAGTTGCTTTATGTTTCAGTGGCTGAAGAATAAGCCAAAAGCTGAGAGCTCAGAAGGAGGGTAAAGGTCATCATTCAACTCTGGATCGCAGAGAGTGATAAGCAGGGAACAACTTGGAAAGGTCCATTAGAGAGACTTTGGGAGGAAACCAAAGGGAACATTCAGAGAGCAGTCTGGTGGATTCAAACTGAGGACCTGCTTGCTGTGAGGCAAGGCTGTTAACCACTGCACCACTGTGTCACATATAGACACAGAGTAGGGCTGTTCGATATAACGATATATATCGGATGACGATATAAAAACGTCTATCATTTCATTTTACGCTATGGTTTGTTTCGTGGTGTCGTAAAATAAACTGTTTACAGCAATATTTTTTCATCGTTTTGATGGTCACTGTAGTGGCTATATTAATTTCTATAAGTTCTCTCTTTCTCTTATATTTTACATAACCACACTACTGACGGTCAAGCCCCTGTTTTTACATGTTGTCGATAGCAACAACCACGGTAAAACCATCGCGTGGCTCCGCTGTCCGCTTGTTTGTTTTCTACGCAAACCTTTCACAATAAAGCTCAAGATCCTGTTGAGACTTTTCAAAATAAACTGAATCACGTGAAAGAGTAATGAGTTTACGGATGAGAAGAAAAACAAAAGAGCCGTCAGGTGCTAAAAAATTAGTCTTAGACTCAAACTTTGAAAGAAAATGGTGGCCGTTACAACTTATGTCTAAAAATCAGAATCAGAATCAGAAAGGGTTTTATTGCCAAATGTTGAGCGGGTTTACAACATTAGTGTAGGTTTTGCTTATAATAACCAGTCCGCTGTAACTGTATGCCAGGCGTTTATTATCAGCCAACATGAACGTCCGTACGCTCGTAACAGGAAGTACACATAACATCTAGAGAGAACTACAGCGACACCTGCTGGAACTCTCCGTAACGGCAGCAACAGGAGGCAGTATGGACAAACATAACATTGCTGTTATCTACATCCCCCTTTTCAGTTTTTTTTTTCTTCTTCTTAATTTTGCACTTTTCAGGCAAACCCAAATCAAACAACACCACCGTGATGGAAGAACTTATCAGGTTATGGATTACACAACAAAATGAGGCTTCAAATATCAAATGAAATTCACAGTAATCATTGTCATAACTGCGACAAGTATGCAACAAGATAACACGAGATAAAACACATTTCAAAACAGAAAATACAGCACCGGTGTGCTTTTAATCCACGTATTTACTATTCGGTTTAGACACTCTACCAGATCTGGTTCGGTACAAGTTGTCATCAGAGCGTACTTGGCATTTTGTAGGTGTTATCACCTGTTCTGACTGTTTTGTGCCATGTTGTGGTGGGTCGAGTTGAACTTGAACTGTTTCATGTTTGTTGGTTTGTGTTTTATTAGGTTCAGTTTCATCCGCTCGTCGAGATGAGTCCAGTTCATCTTGTGTTGTAGCGAGCTTTTCGGGTTGAGGCTCGCTCACAGGCAGAAGATGTTGTCTGTTGCGCCTGTATTCTTTTCCACCCGACTCAACGACATATGAGCGAGGTTCAGCACATACTTTACTTACAACTCCAATCTTGTCATGTCCTCTCTGTGTTTGTAATCTCACCACCTCGTTTGGTGTTAATGGACTGAGCAGCTTGCTGGACTTGTCGTAGTGCTGTTTTTGAGTTTTACGCTTTTTTGTGAGTTGAGTTTTGATAGTGGTTGTCACTTTTGCTGTTGGTGTTAGCAGTTTTTTGCACACAGGAAGGGTTGACCGCGTTCGTCTTGATAGCAGCCTCTGTGCTGGTGAGCCAAGAATGTTGTCTCGTGGCGTGTTGCGTAGATGTAACAGGTTCAAATAGAAATCAGTTCCATCTCTTTTTGATGTTTCAAGGAGTCTTTTAGCACTCCGGACTAGGGCTGAACGATATATCGCATTTGCGATAATATCGCGACATGATCAAGTGCAATTTTCTAACCGCAAAGGCTGCGATTATACTGCGATTATATTATACAATTCATGGGCTGCATCCTCCTGAGGCCGCATTTGTAGACCGATTACGTCACAGCGACGCGCCGAAGGCTGTCCAAATTACTACCATATCCCAGAATTCATAGCGCGGCCCAGCCAAACTCCAGTTTCCAGCAATGGCGGCCGCTACTAAGTTTTAAAATTACTCATACTAATCTTTCTGGGTCACAAAATAAACTTTTAACATATTTTCAGGCGAGAAAGTAGTTGTGTAAACATCAAATATCTGCTCGGTTTATCAAGATATCCCATATTTGCAAAAGTGCTTCGACGTTTTCAGAGGCGTCTGCTACCCACCAGCTCGACAGCTAGCCGGGAGCTCGAGGGTTACTGATGCGGCCGAGAACGGCACAACTCCCGGCACATCATTTTCAGATCACCGCGGAGTTTCGCTGCTCGGGTTAAACGTGATATATAAGTCACTTAGACAACCTAAAAATGTTATTGTTGGGCTTTTTTCAGTGTTTTGTTTGTTCGTGAGTAAATCGGTTTGGCTGAGATTAAAGTTATTAGATTAGATAAAATAAAACTTTATTAATCCCCCGGGTGGGTTCCTCCTTGGTTTTCACACAGCTGACTAAACGTCAAACAGAAAACTTATTAAACAGAAGTATGAGACAGTCGAGAATTTACACCAGTGTCTGGTTATATTTTAGATAGCAAGAAGCAGACGGCTGAGTTTATTAAACTCCACCGAGACAGCGGTGACGCTAATCAGAAGGCTAGACCGTCCAATTTCACGCCTTTAAGCTTTAAAGGCGTGTTTGTGTGTGTGTTTATACAATTGCTATTATGTTTGCACTTTATGTGTAATGTTACTGACTGCAGAGATCAGTAAGATGTGTGTATTTTTTATTTATTAGTTTTATTTATTTAATATTATTTTTTAATTGAATGACTGTCTAGTAGTTCACAGATGTCGAAAAACTGAGTGTGGTAAAGCCACTGATTTTTTTTATGTATATTTCTGCAATCTGCACATTGTACTGACTTTCATTTTAATGTTTACACCAGGGTTCCTTGTCAGCACTTTATGCTCAGATGTTTGTAAGCTAAAAATAAACTATTGTGTATGTTCAAATATACTGTTGTGATTGAAGAAGTTAAATAAAAATGTCAGTCATCAATTCATGCATCACCTCATGTCATCATAACAGAGGTCTGTCTTCCAGGAAAGAACAGTTTAAAATTAATGTAATATAGTATTGGCCATACTATATGATGTATTGCTTGTCTTTGTTTAATAATACAGAAGACAAATACCTTAAAAAATAATCGCATATCGCATCGCAATCGCAATATTGGGGCAAAAAATCGCAATTAGATTATTTTCCATAATCGTTCAGCCCTACTCCGGACAGCTCTTTCACTGAGTCCATTTGACTGAGGGAACTCAGGGCTGCTTGTGACGTGTATGAACTCCCAGTGTGTGGCAAACTCACGAAAGGTCTGGCTGGTAAACTGGGTGCCATTGTCTGAGTACAGTTTCTGTGGTATCCCATGTACTGAGAAGTGGTGTTTGAGTTTGTTAATGACTGAGGCCGATGTTAGGTTTTCAAGTTTATCTATTTCAAACCATCCAGAATATGAATCCACGAGCACAAGGTAGTGGCGATTGTCCCATTCGAATAAGTCTGTGGCTGTGATGGACCAGGGAAGATCAGGAATTTGGTGTAGTTTCAGGGGTTGTTTTTGTTGGTGAGGCTTTAGACTGTTGCAAATGCTGCATGATTTGACTTTGTTCTCAATGTCAGAGTTTATTGTCAGCCAGAATACGCTGTCCCTTGCTCTCCTTTTTGTAGACTCCATGCCTGGATGTCCCTTGTGTAGTTCCTGCAGATAGGTTTCATGTAGTGATGCTGGAACGATGGCTCTGTTGCCTTTCATAATGACATTGTTGTCGATGATTAGTTCATCGTGGTAGCTGAAGAATGGTTTTATTTCTATAGGCACGCTACTTGCTTGTTTTGGCCACCCCTGCTGGATGTAGCGAGCAAGTGTCTGTAGGGTAGCGTCCTTCGAGGTGTGTTCGGTGAGCTCTTGTAGGCGTTTTGGTGAGATGAGCTGAAGTGACATTACCTCGAAGTCGCGCCCCTCTTCCTTTAGAGGTTGCTCATCCAGCGTTGGTGTGCGAGAGAGTGTGTCTGCGATGTAAAGGTGTTTGCCTTTCTTGTACACCAGAGTCAAGTTGAACTTTTGTAATCGTAGCATCATGCGCTGTAGCCGTGCCGGGACTGTGTGGAAAGGTTTGTTTTGGATTGTGACCAAAGGCTGATGGTCAGTTTCAATCACCACTGGCTTTCCGTAGATGTAGTCGTAAAACCTGTAACATGCGAACACTACAGCTAGTAACTCCTTCTCTATCTGAGCGTACCTTCTCTCCGTTGGAGTTAAAGTTCTTGATGCATATGCCACAGGTTTGTCATCCTGAAGGCATGCAGCCCCCAGACCATGCTGGGAAGCGTCACATGTGAGAGTCACTGGCTTGTGCATGTCATAGTATTGAAGTACTGGTGGGCTAGTGAGGCATGCTTTAAGTTTGTTGAAAGCATCCTGCTGATGTTGAGTCCAGCTCCACACCACATCCTTGTGAAGCAACTGACGAAGTGGTGCCGACAGTTCACTTAAGTTTGGGATGAACTTGCCCAGGTAGTTGATCATTCCCAGGAAACGTTGGAGAGACGTCTTGTCCTCTGGTGGTGGCATTTCATTGATCGCGGAGATTTTAGTTGGATCTGCTTTTAGTCCTTCGTCAGTGAATATGTGTCCCACGTAGCTCACTTCTTTAAGTCTGAACTTGCACTTTTTTGGATTCAGTTTGAGTTTTACTTGTCTGGCTCGCTCCAGAATCTTTTTTAAATTTTTGTCATGCTCCTCTATTCCTTTGCCTCCCACTATGATGTCATCCACTATCACTGCGCATGGATATCCCATGAATATTTGTTCCATGGCTCTCTGGAAGACTTCAGAAGCGGTGTTGATGCCAAAGGGCATCCTCAGGAATTTGAATCTGCCGAAAGGTGTTGCAAACGTAGTGAGAAGAGATGAGGCAGGATCTAGTTTGATTTGCCAGAAGGAGCTCTTTGCATCCAGAACTGAGAAGATGGTTGCTCCCGACATCTGAGCAGCTACTTCCTCCACAGTTCGCATGGGATGGTGAGGTCGCATTAGTGCCTTGTTCAGATCCCTTGGATCAATGCAGATACGAACATCATCTGTATTCTTTTTGTGTGTTGCGACCATGTTAGATACCCATTCCGTGGGCTCCTCCACTGGTTCAATTACTCCCAGGGCCTGCATTCTTTGAAGTTCCTCTTTAACCCTTTTCTGCATAGGAACAGGAATGCGTCTTGGAGGGTTGACGACAGGTGACACGTTTGGAGTGAGTTTCATTGAGTAAGTTATAGGTAAGTCACCGACTTCATCTTTAAACAGGTCTGTGTATTCATGAAACACTTTCTGCGCTAGTGTCTCATCCTGATCTGTGTCAACTTGGTAGACTTCCTTGCTGAAACTAACCAGTTTCATTCGCACGCTGTCCTTTAATCCGATGATGGGTTGCACATCGTGTTTTACAACTTGGAATTGCAGGTCATATAACTGTCCAGCTAGCTTGCACTTGAGAGTAACTGTGCCTGTGGTCTTGATCTTCGTGCCTCCGAAAGCAACAAGATTTACCTGTTTTTGTGACTTGAATAGGGTTTCGTTGTTGCCGATCTTTCTGTAAGTGTCTAGTGAGATTACGTTACATTTTGCCCCAGTGTCTACTTTTAGTTTGAGGGCCTTATCAGAAACTTTGACTGTGCAGTATCCTTCTTTGTTGTGATTGTTCTCACCCTCCATTGTTAGGTGCTCAATGCAAAATGTCTCATCACTGTCTGGGTCAGCATCCTCTGAAATTTGGTTCACTTGTTTGCCTCTGTGATGTTGTTTTGCTGATCTGCATTGTTTTTTGTAATGATTGTATTTTTTGCAGACGTGACACTGTTGTCCGAAGGCAGGACATTGCTCCCTTTTGGCTGGATGCGAACCGCCACAGTTTCTGCAATTTTGAATGTTCGTTAGAGGTTTATTTATTTTCCTTTTGAACTTGCCATGTTTAATCTGTACAGTGTCCACACTAGCAGATGTAATATGCTTTGGTGTAGAGAGGGCTTTGCTATGTTGATCTGTGAGCTCGCTTATTTGGCATATACGCACCGCCTTGGCAAGAGTGAGTTCCGTCTCTTTAAGAAGGGAACGTCTGACGCTGTCACTGGTTATACCACATACTAATCTGTCTCTGATTAACTCGTCTTGTAGTGCACCAAAGCTGCAGGTTCTGGCCATGTTCTTTAACGTGCTCACGTATGCTTCAATGGTTTCACCGGGTTTCTGTTGTCTTTTGTTAAAGTTATGCCTCTCCATTATGACATTGGTCTCTGGGTTGCAGATTTCCCTGAACTTTCTCTTTAGACATGCGGGGTCTTCCCTCGATTCCGCGGCGACTTCTACTATGCCTTCAGCTGATATGACTGCGGGGGCATACGTGAATGATCGCTCTCTTTCAATGGCCTCTGGTCCCGCCAGATTGAGGAGTATATAGGCCTTAGTCTTAGCATTTTTGTCACTGTGGGCAGCGGCGATAAAGATGTCATATTCGCGCTTGAACTTACGCCAGTTTTCAGCGACGTTGCCGTCAAAGATGAGAGGATCTGGGCGCCGGAATCCGTCCGCCATGTTGTGCGGTGATTGCTTTTTTCGTCGTCCTTACCGGCTCCGCTTTTCTTCTTGGACTGTGCAGGCTTTCTAATACATGCCACTTCTGACACCATGTAGGTTTTGCTTATAATAACCAGTCCACTGTAACTGTATGCCAGGCGTTTATTATCAGCCAACATGAACGTCCGTACGCTCGTAACAGGAAGTACACATAACATCTAGAGAGAACTACAGCGACACCTGCTGGAACTCTCCGTAACGGCAGCAACAGGAGGCAGTATGGACAAACATAACATTGCTGTTATCTACAATTAGGAAATTGCTGCGGTGCTTCAGTGCAAACATACTGTTATAAATTAAGCTTAAATAGACATGAAAATAAAAATGAGAATAAGAATTAAAAGTGCTAAGTAGATAGATAGATATATACATGAGTGCAGGTGGTGATCAGTGCCAAACATGGAATGATGCAGTGAACACAGCGTAGGTATATGTATAGTTTCATGCATCGGTTAAAACACTGGAATCCAGGTAAAGCTGGAAAAACTTCACGCAAGTCGAATTGCCCGAGATTCACAGAATTTACAGAAAATATTACATTTTTGTGATTTATATCGTTGTCAGGACGATAAATGTCTTATATCGGGATATGAGATTTTTGTCATATCGCACAGCCCTAATTCAGAGTGAAGTTTGGCACCTATTCACAGTAAAATGGAAAGCACACTTATTTACAGGCCACAACAGCTGGTTTGCATGAGGTGTCAAGAAATCTGATATTCCAAGAAAATCATGTAATCCACTTGTGAATGTTGATATCTGTACAGTTTTTCACAAGCAGACGTTAGTTAAAGAAACGCAATCTGGGCAGACGTGCAGCTTGGACACATCAGCAGTGAGTAAATCAGGGTCATCGGGAGTTTTGGGTCTATGATCCATCCATAATAAAGACAATGATAAAGCAGATATGAGATTCTCTTCACTGGTTGCTGGAGCAGGTTGGGCTGCTCCTTAGTTTTGTGTAGGATGGGACAATTGCAGGGAATAGTAAGGGCAGGGATTATTTAATGCTCCTTTAATCATCACAGTTTCTCAGTTTACACTGTCATTTGCAAGCAATTAAAAAGATAAATGCACCAGATTCCCCCCTGCCTTTTTGGATTGTCTCCAAAATCCTCCCACTTACGTTGGAAGGTTTTAACATAATGTGGTCCTTAATGACCGTGTTTGCATAAAAGCTCCCTCAAATCTTTGAAACAAGACAAAGTGTTTCACATTAACAGGAGAGGAGATAGCCTACTAAATGAGCACGGTGACAGTTTCACAGTGCTCCGTGTCTGATTGGAAGTGCAGAAAGACACGGCACATACTGTACAACAGTCACTTTAAATGCTTTAAAATTCGCTCAAGGCCATTGAGTGCCAGTGTGAAACATCTACCCACACAGCAACCAGTGCTCTATTTCCTTTAAGAGGCTCAGCACTGCTGACTGTCTAAATGGTAAACCTTCTGTTCAGGCAAAAACACCAGCCAGCAATCAAAGCGGCACAATGGAAAAATGGAAAAATCGCATATAACAAAAAAAGCACAAGCTGTCAGGCAGCGTCACAGATATGACTGCTAATGCAAATCATTTATGTGACAGCATATGTCGCAGATATGCATTAGTAGTCATGTATCTGACATGCACTGCAGTGCAATAAGTTTTTGCTGAGCTACGCCTCAGTGAACTTTAATAATCATCTTTAGCCTTATTAAAATATCCCCAGGGTCTTCTGGGATTTTCGGATCCTATTTTGGTGATTTCCACCAGAGAGTCTCTCAGCCATGGAGCCTGAGCGTGATGTGTTTGAAAACCGAGTTTATAAAACAGGAATGTCAATAATTCTGCTGTGGATTAAAAGCTGTCACGAGTATGATAAATCCTTTAGATGTTAATATATCGATAGGACATTTTTAAATGCAGCCTGAAAAGAAGCCAGTCACACAAATCAAGGGTGAAACTAATGACACGTCAAGGTCTTTGCAAAGATCCCTGATTTCTTTTGTAATCTTTTGCCTCGTCCTTGTGGTCCTGCTTCATTTCCCTTCTGTTTCCCGTGTGTGTGCACGTATGCTTTCATGTTTTTCTGCACGACTTATTCTTTGTCCCTCTTTCAGTTTAAGCGTTTTATTTTTAAAGTAATCTCGTCCCTTCATTTTGTTCTTTCCCTGCCCTTACTATTGTCTTGATTGATCACATGTGTCTCACTATTCCTTTATCTGCTCTTTTTGAATCAGAATCAGAATCAGAATCAGAATACTTTATTGATCCCTGGGGGAAATTATTTTTTGTTACAGTGCTCCATTTTAAACCAACATTAAGACAAGACAGACAATACGCTAACTAAGAATAGTACAATATATACATATATATACATACATACATACATAAGTCACTTATAAATAAATATTTGGAAAAGAAACATGTGTAGTTGTAGCAGCAAACAGTGTGTTAAGTGGATGCGTTGTTGAGGGAGATGGCCACAGGCAGGAATGATTTCCTGTGTCGTTCAGTGGTGCTTTTCGGTAATCTCAGTCTCTCACTGAACGAGCTCCTGTGACTGACCAACATGTCATGGAGTGGGTGGGAGGTGTTATCCAACATTGTCTTTATCTTGGACAGCATCCGCCTCTCCGACACCACCTTGAGGGAGTCCAGCTCCATCCCCACAACATTGCTGGCCTTACGGATCAGTTTATTAAGTCTGTTGGCATCTGCGACCCTCAGCCTGCTCCCCCAGCATGCAACAGCATAGAGGATCGCACTGGCCACCACAGACTCATAGAAAATCCTCAGCATTTTCTGGCAGATGTTGAAGGACCTCAGTCGCCTCAAAAAATAGAGACGACTCTGGCCCTTCCTGTAAAGTGCTGTGGTGTTTTTAGCCCAGTCCAGTTTATTGTCAATGTGTACTCCAAGGTATTTATAGTCCTCCACAATGTCAACACTGACCCCCTGGATTGAAACAGGGGTCAAGTGTTTCCTGGTCTTCCTGAAGTCCACGATCAGTTCCTTGGTCTTTGCCACGTTGAGCTGCAGATGATTCTGCTCACACCACGTGACAAAGGAGTCGACCACAGCCCGGTACTCTGTCTCATCATCCCTGCTGATGCATCCAACCACCGCAGAGTCATCAGAAAACTTCTGAAGATGGCAGGTCTCTGTGCAGTGGCTGAAGTCTGTGGTGTAGAGGGTGAAGAGGAAGGGGGAGAGGACAGTCCCCTGTGGTGCCCCTGTGTTGCTAATCACCTTGTCAGACACACACTGTGGGAGACGTACATATTGTGGTCTTCCTGTCAGGTAATCAACAATCCAGGACACCAGAGAAGCATCCACCTGCATAGCTGCTAACTTATCACCCAGGAGGGTCGGCCTGATGGTGTTGAAAGCACTGGAAAAGTCAAAAAACATGACCCTCACAGTGCTCGCCGGCTGGTCCAGATGGGTGTAGACACGATTGAGCAGGTAGATGATGGCGTCCTCTGTTCCGAGACGAGGCTGATAAGCGAACTGAAGGGGATCCAGATGTGGTCTTACTATGGGTCGCAGCTGGTCCAGGATGAGCCTTTCCAGGGTCTTCATGATGTGGGAGGTCAGTGCCACGGGCCTGTAATCCTGGGGGCCACTGGGACGAGGCGTCTTTGGTACAGGGACGAGGCATGATGTCTTCCACATCACCGGGACCCTCTGCAGACTCAGACTCAGCATAAACAGTTTATGAAAGACTCCACACAGCTGGGGGGCACAGGCCTTGAGGACAAGGGGACTCACTCCGTCTGGTCCAGCAGACTTGCCTGAGTGAAGTCTCCTCATTTGCATCTCAACCTGGTATTGAGTGAAGGTGATGGGTGGGGGAGGGGTGTCAGGAATCTCACAGGAGGCAACATGTGAAGAGAGAGGCTGGCACAGTGGTGTGGCTCTGGATTCCAGGCTGACTGCAGGTGAGGTTGTGGGGGTGGGAGCAGACACTGTGGTGTCGAATCTATTGAAAAACAGATTCAACTCGTCGGCTCTATTCTCACCTCCCTCAGCTCCCCTGCTGTTGGTTGGCCTGAATCCAGTGATGGTCTTCATGCCCCTCCACACCTCTCTCATGCTGTTCTGCTGGAGTTTCCACTCCAGCTTCCTCCTGTAATTGTCCTTAGCCTCTCTGATCTTGTCCTTTAGTAACACCTGGACCTTCCTCACCTCCTCTTTGTTGCCCCCTCTGAAAGCCCTCTTCTTGTTGTTGAGGAGGGCTTTGATGTCCTTAGTCACCCACGGCTTGTTATTTGGGTAACAATGAACAGTCTGAGCTGGAACAATGGAGTCGGTGCAGAAAGTTATGTAGTCTGTGATACACTCAGTAAGCCCATTGATGTCCTCGGCGTGAGGCTCACAGAGTGTTTCCCAGTCGGTCACCTCGAAACAGCCCTGTAGTTCCGCTATTGCCTCCTCTGACCACCTCCTAACAGTCCTGGTGGTCACAGGTTCCCTCCTCACAATTGGCACATAGCGGGGGGTGAGGTGAATCAGGTTATGATCTGACCTACCAAGTGGGGGGAGGGAGGAGGAGCTGTATGCATCCTTGACGTTAGCATACAGTAAGTCTAAAGTTTTCTCTCCCCTGGTGGGACAGTCCACATATTGTTTGAATGTTGGTAGTGTATTGTCCAGTGATACATGGTTGAAGTCACCCGAGATCACAATAAAGGCACTCGGGTGCTGAGTCTGTAGCCGAGCTATGGCAGAGTGGATAGTGTCACATGCAGCTGTGGGGTTAGCAGAGGGGGGAACATAAACAGCCACCAAGATGACGTGAGAGAATTCCCTGGGTAAATAATACGGCCTGAGTCCAACAGCACACAGTTCAGTGTCCGGGCAACAAATCCTTTCTTTGATTGTTATGTTGGCAGGGTTACACCACCGGTTGTTAACTAAAACAGCAAGCCCACCTCCTTTACGCTTACCGCTAGCGATGCTGTCCCTGTCCGCCCGAACAGTGTGGAAGCCTTCCACGGAAGCATTCTCATCGGGAATGACCTGGTGCAGCCATGATTCGGTGAAACACATCAGGCTACACTCTCGGTATTCCCTCTGACTCCGTACCAGTGCTGAGAGCTCGTCGATTTTACTTGCCAACGATCGCACATTTCCCATCACGATAGACGGCAGACACGGTTTAAACCTCCTCCTCGCTTCGAGCCTCCGCTGTCTCACCGTCACCTTTTTTCTTCTCTTCTGTCCTTGACCTCTGCATCCCCGATGTGTTTTCCTCCAAATTTCAGCTGGTACTTCTGCGGGCACTTCTGCGGGCCTGGCCAGCGAGCCGGCCGGCATCAGGGCGATCAGCTGATCTCTGGAGTAAACAGTCCGTGCGTGTAGGAGATGTGCCGCGGTCCCGTTCCATGATAAAAGTAACAGTTCCACGGCCACCAGAAGAACAAAAACTCTCTCAATCCACATGATTGAGTAAGAGATAGAAAACGGAGGAAAATACAAGTCAGAAAAAAAAAAAGAATACGTAAGAAAAAAGAGCTAAACTAAGAGAAAAGCAGGAGCGACTGTAACAGGCTGCACGCTGGTTGGCGCATGCGCACTGGAGAGTGTAGTCTGTGGATGCCAGTAAATAGTCAAAGTGAAATCACAGGGATGTGGGAGAATCAGAGCAGATTCAATAGGCTGCTTAAAAGTCTGATGGTGAATTCTGACATGGATCTACTGTGATAAAACTATAAGACCCAAAGGCACAATTCATCTTCTTATAGATGTATTGTCCCCTGTGTGATAGCCATGTTGTTTTATGTAGATGTATTTCCCCCTTGATGCAAACATAAAAACATCTCTTCATTATTAGTGTTAAAGAAACGATGTAGCTTAAATGGAACGATTGTTCTCGTCCCTGAAACGAGGGAGCACGTAATCGGTTTAGTTTTTCTGTCTGTCTGTTTTTTGCAGTCTAGCGCCCACAGTTTTGAAGATGTTGTGTTCAAATTTTGTGTGATGGTAGATACCAATAACAGCTCGAGCCATTTTAATTTAGGTGAAAATTGGGTCAAAGTCACGGTCACACCAAATGTGAAAATCATTCAAAACTTTTTCTATCGCCCACAATTTTTTACGGCTCGTCTTCAAACTTCACAACAATCAACTAGGCCTTTGGGGACATGCGTACCAAGGAAGGCATTTTACCTTGGACCCACTCCTGAAGACCTTCTATGACTCTGTGGTGGCCTCAGCCATCTTTTACGGTGTGGTCTGCTGGGGTGACAACATCTCTGCTGGGGACAGGAAGAGACTGAACAGGCTGATCCGGAGGGCCAGCTCTGTTCTAGGATCTCCTCTGGACCCAGTGGAGGTTGTGAGTGACAGGAGAAAGATGGCTAAGCTGTCATCCCTGTTGGACAACATCACCCACCTCATGTAGGAGACTCTGACAGCACTGAGCAGCTCCTTCAGTGGCTGCGGCACCCACGATGTGGGACGGAGAGATTTTCTTCCAACTGCTGTCAGACTCCACAACATGGTCTCTGCAGATGACCACACATGTGCAGACAGACACACACACACATTCAATACACAATGGTAACTTTCGCCCTGTCTTCCTGCTATGCAATAGTACCAAGGGCTATTTTCCTACTATAACAAAGCATTTTTTTCTATTGTGTACAGTATTTTATTCTGTTTTGTATAGTATGTTATTCTATTTGATCTTATTCTAGTCTATTGTTTTTTTCTTAATTTTTACTGCTCGTAACTGTACTTTCTGCCGTGACCAAAAAGTTTCCCACGTGTGGTTTATCTTATCTTATCTATCTTATGACACCATGACATTTTGCAAAATCAGGCATTGCATGAATTGATCTAAAAATCTTACATTTTTTTTTTTTTTTATATTCTTTATTTCTACAATATTACCTCATAAAGATGATTACAGGCATTAATTAACACAGTTTACAAGAGAAAAACGAAACAAAACGAGAAGAAAGAAAGACAGATAGAGAGAAAGAGAAAGAAAAAAAAAAGGAAAAAAAATTATATATATATAAAATAAAAGGAGAAAGCTCTGTCGGGAGTAAACAATTAACTAAATTGGTGGTTTCAAGCTTTAAAGAGAAAATTCGGTTTATAGGTATTAACGTATTGGACCCACTTATCCCAGCACAGATGGAACCAGGCCATCCTGTCATTAACATGAGCTGTTACTTCCTCCATCCTATATATCTCTAACGTAATTTCCCACCATAATGACAAAGTCGGTATGTCTTGCGAGGACCATTTCTTTGTTATACATTTCTTACTTGCAACCAATAAAGCTCTTAACAGACATATGTCATTTTTGGACCAGTTCTGCGGTATACAGCCAAAAAAAATTGTCTTCATATCCTGAGGGAATGTACAGTTAAAAATACCTTGTAATATACCATGAATGTCTTTCCAGTAAGTCCGTAGCACAGGACAGTCCCACATAATATGGGTGTGATGGGCTCCTTGGTATCCACAGTTTCGCCAGCACACGGGAGGATTCCCATCATAGTGAGCCTTTTGACATGGAGTGATAAAGAACCTTATCAGAGTTTTCCATCCGAACTCCCTCCAGCTTTTGGAGGAAGTACTCCTCCATTGCCATTCCCACATCTGAGTCCATTCTTCCCTAGAAATACACATCCCTCCCTCCTTTTCCCATAACATCTTCACATAATCAGTTGAGTGTGGAAGCTTATTCATAAAAAAATTGTACCAAAAAAAAATGAGTCTTGTGTCAACATCCCCACTGTACGCCTGTCTAAATAAAGTTACCAATTCCACATTAGTATTTGACATCTGACCGATTGTTGTCTTTATATAGTGTCTTATTTGCAAGTATCGAAAAAAATCCTGTTTTTCTAGATTGTGTCTCTGTTTCAGCGTGTCAAAACTAATAAGGTTCCCATCCTTTATCAAACTATCATATGTAGATAACCCTTTAGCAGGCCAGCTTTTAAAACGTGAGTCCAATTTATTCGGGGCAAAGTCAGAATCATATGCATACCATTTGAATAAAGCCAAATCCTGTTCAAGTTTGAATTCTTTCACGACTTTTCTCCATATATTAAGTGTGCACGACACCCAGGGGTTATGAATCTTGTCAATATATTTTCGAATATTCGAGTCCATCAGGACAGCTTGTATTGGGGAGGAAAACATATTCTCCTCTATAGTCTTCCAGTGTGCTTGGTAGCTTGTATCACACCAATTAACCACCGTTTTCAACTGAGCAGCCCGATAATAATTTTTTAGTGATGGCAACCCCCATCCTCCCACCTTCTTATGTAATTGTAAAGTTTTAAAACAAACCCTCGGCCGCTTCCCCCCCCATATAAACCGCGATATTATTTTATCCCATTCATTGAAACGACTTGGATCAATGGATATTGGTAGTGTTTGGAATAAATATAATATTCTTGGCAAGATGTTCATTTTAATAGATTCAACTCGTGAGTGTAAAGAAAGAAAGGGGATCATGTTCCATCGCCTAATATCACCCACTATTCTCCTTTGTAGAGAACCAAAATTCTCCTCAGATAGTTTAGTTAAATCCTTGGGAATAACAACTCCTAGATATTTCAATGATTGTGCTTGCCAATTCATTGGATATTGAACAACCATGTGAGCTGGGGGGTTGTAGTTATAGCTGAGAATTTGAGTTTTAGACATATTAATTTTATATCCAGAGAGTTTCCCAAATTTTTGACACAGATTCATCAGCGAAGGCAAGGAGTTAGTGGGCTGATCTAAATAGATCAATATGTCATCCGCATAACAAGCGAGCTTGTGTTCCTGTCCTGCAATAGTGATCCCCTTAATGTCTTTATTTTGTCTAATTGATTGTGCCAAGGGTTCTAAGTACAATGCAAACAGGAGCGGGGACCAAGCACAGCCTTGTTTATTTCCTCTCTGCAGAACGAAGCTATTTGAGAGAGAACCATTAACTTTAATTCTTGCGGTGGGGTTAGTGTATAGTGCCCTCACCGTATCAACAATTCCCTTATGTAAGCCGAATTTATCCAGGACTTTATATAGAAAGTCCCAATTTACAGAATCAAAGGCTTTTTCTGCATCAATACTCATAAGCATGGCTGTACTCTTAGATGTCTGTATCTGATGTATTACATGAAGAGTTCTACGTATATTATCCTGGGTCTGTCGTCGTCTTATAAACCCCGTTTGATCATTGCTAATTAAGTCAGGTAAAAATTCTTCCATTCTCCTGGCCATTATCGAAGTAAACAATCTATAATCTATGTTAAGGACAGAAATAGGTCTATATGAGCCACACTCCATTTTGTCTTTCCCTTCTTTCGGAATAGCCGAAATAATTGCCTCCTTCCAACTCGGTGGAATTTGCGCTGTTTTTAACACACAGTTAAAAGTAGTAAGTAGTGTAGGGATCAAGTCCTGTTTGAATTCCCGATACCACTCCGCGGTGTAAGCTATGGAACGCCAGGACTGCCATAATGAATTAATTAAATACACCATTAAATAATTAATTAAATGTGTCAATAATTAATTAAAATTGGAATTAATTAATTAAATAAATAGTTATGACACATGTAATTAATTAATTATTGACACATTTAATTAATTATTTATGTATTTCACATTTTAATTAATTATTGACACATTTAATTAATTAATTATTGACACATTTAATTAATTATTTATGTATTTCACATTTTAATTAATTATTGACACATTTAATTAATTATTGACACATTTAATTAATTATTTATGTATTTCACATTTTAATTAATTATTGACACATTTAATTAATTATTAACACATTTAATTAATTATTGACACATTTAATTAATTATTTAATGATATATTTATTTATTTCATTTTGGCAGTCCTGACGCCTGGCTCTCGTCATGAAATAATTTTATCTGTCAGCCTCACCCATCAAACTCAGGGGGCGGGGTTAACGCTGCCCATGCAGCTTCTCTAACATTTGATTGGTTGCCGTGCAAAGTAAGTCAAAACAGGTCGATCCTAGATAATCGATTGCTTGTGTAGACTTGGGGCAGCCAGTTATCCCAGAATGCAGATCAAATCACAAGCAGCAATGGTGGTGGTGTAGTTTTAAAATACCCCGTTTTTCTGTCACCAGCTACACTTTTAACAGTGTTTTAGCCGCGAATGTCGCGACGTATGTCTGGTCAGGTTGTCAACATAGAACATGCTTGCAAAAGTGCTCAGATGTTTTCAGAGATTTCACTAGCTCTGCTAACAGTTAGCATGCAGAGCGCACCGAGGGGGTACATTAACCGGTTTGTTTACATATTCCACTCTCCGTGTTCCACATGTTGCATTCGCAGATTCTCATTTTCACCGAACGATCGTCTCTTTCCGCCTGGTCTTGTGTCTCTGTGCTTCTGTAACATAAAGAACGAGCTGACATTTTTCTCACGAAACCAGCGATCAGCTCAGCAGACCCTCAGTTTACCTGCATGCATCCTCCTCCTCATCTGTCAGCTGTTTAACACCTGCTGCTAATTCAAGAAACACGCCTACGTTACCTGGTGATAGTCACAGTTTAACCGGGCAGCCGGTGCTCGATATAACGCAATGTCAGCGCATTTTTCTGCACAAGATAAGTAAATATAGTGTTTTCCCCGAGCGCAGAGCTGCTGGAGCTCGTTTCCTTACAGAGCACTTTATAGGCGAACAGCTTTATCAGCGGCTGATGTCCAATCACCAGCACACAGCTTTCAAACTTCAGCTGAGTTTTAGCTCTCAGTGGTTAAACGCTGGACTTCATTCACTCAGGTTCTGTCTGTCGGGTCACGTTTACTTCGCTGTTTTATTTACAACTGAGCAAATCGGTTTGGCTGAGGTTAAAGTTACGTTTCATAACTGCATAGTTTCACAGACGTTTAATGGTTCACTGGCACATGTGTTAGACTGAACTATCATCTAAATATCATCTGTTTTTTAATAGTTATTCAACTGTATTCTAAGCACCAGCTGTCTGTTAGAATGTGATTTTTTTTCTGTCTGTTGGCAGAGGTATAAAAATGCGCAGGAAAATCTGACGTGCATGGCGAACTTCACCGACGATATTTAGGGAGGAATAAACACACATCAAACATAAATGAACCATTTGCCTGTCTCCATAATTGAGAGAATTTTCTCTTCTTATGTCAACACTCTCTCTCTCTCTCTCTCTCTCTTTTTTTTTTTTTTTTTTTTTTTGCTTTTTCGGTCATGTTATGTTTACCTGTCAAAGGCTTGTTACAAACTATGAAACACATCGTGCAGACTTCTGGATGTTAGAAGAAAACTAATACTGCTCATGAATGAGACTAAAGGCAGGAAGGTGTCCTTTAAAACTAAACATGTTAATAGGACCTCCCTATTTATATCATAGTTTATGATATAGCATGTGTATTTCAGTAATAGCCTGCTGAGGCCACTATACGTGCTGGCCTCATATCAAATGTGAAGGCAGACTGAGTCTATGTTTGACGTTTGTTTATATCTAATCTTCCTTTTCAAACATTTAAACAGCAGCGAGTCTGCAGCTGAGGGAATACAAATTCAAATTGTCGGAACAGGTTTGCTCGTTTCTTGGATTCATTTGGTGATTTATTAAATGTATAACTGTTATTCTAATCTGCTGCTGAGTCTCTTACACTTTTCTTTATGCTGTATATTTTCACGTCTCTGGAATAGTTGGCAGTTAGATAGTCAGCTGGGAAACTTTGTGTTAACTCATGGAGCTGAGGATATCGTGGATATGCTGACCTCGCTGCGTGGTGTACAGAGCGAGGTCAGCATGATTAATATTCACAATAAAAATATTAGCCGAACATCATGAAGTCTGTATGTGTTTCATAGTGTCGAACAACCTTTGTACAGTTAAAGCCAGCAGTTACTACATGACGGAAACACCAACGTTATCTCTTTTATGTGTTTATACACAGGTCACGCTGATTACTGAACAAAAACCCAAAGATCAGATGTTAAACAGATTTATTTGCTCTCTCTCCTCCTTAAACATGTTTTTAATGTTAGTCATAATTCAGAATTGGCGACTGAAACACGTAGGACACATAAGAACATCAGGAAATAAAACACCGATAAATATAACCTCAGTAAAAGAAGTCAGCGGGGGTTACTACAGCTGTGTACCGGGGCCTGCGCTTTGTCGGTGGGATTGCTTGCGAGGCGAGCGGGTCTATCCCACGCTTTGCCGTGAGACTGGGCAGACATCTCCGAAATCATCGAAGCACTTTTGCAAAGAGGCTGTATCTTGACAAACTGACCAGACACATGAAGATTAAACCACTACATTCTCGGCTAAAAAAATATTAAAACGGTATTTGGTGACACACAAACAGGGTTTTTCAAAGCTCAGTTCTGTTAGCTTCCACATGCCGGTTGTTGTGTGCTAGAAACAATGGCCACCAGGCCAAAGCAATGGTTTTGACTCGATCAGCGTTAACCCCGCCCCCTGAGTTTGATGGGTGAGGCTGACAGATAAAATTATTTCATGATGAGAGCCAGGCGCCAAGACTGCCAAAATGAAATAAATAAATATATCATTAAATAATTAATTAAATGTGTCAATAATTAATTAAATGTGTCAATAATTAATTAAAATGTGAAATACATAAATAATTAATTAAATATGTCAATAATTAATTAATTAAATGTGTCAATAATTAATTAATTAAATGTGTCAATAATTAATTAATTAAATGTGTCAATAATTAATTAAAACGTGAAATACATAAATAATTAATTAAATGTGTCAATAATTAATTAATTACATATATCATAACTATTTATTTAATTAATTAATTCCAATTTTAATTAATTATTGACACATTTAATTAATTATTTAATGGTGTATTTAATTAATTCATTATGGCAGTCCTGGCGTTCCATAGTAACCATCGGAGCCTGGTGACTTATTTGATTTCAGCCTATTGATGGCATTCATAAGTTCAGCTTCCGTCACCTCCGCTATCATCGTTTTATTTTGTTCCTCGTTAAAGCTTGGTAGGCATAAAGAGTTCAGGAAGTTGTCCATTTCGTGTTCAGCCCCCCCTGGGACTCCCGCATATAATGTTTTATAAAATGACTCAAAGGCGTTTTGTATCTTGCAAGGATGAGTCATTATATTCCCCGTCTCTGGGTGTTTGATTTTAGTTACAGTATTCTCCGCTATCTTCTTCTTAAGTTTCCATGCTAAAATTTTCATTGATTGCGATCCTCCATCATAATGTTTCTGTTTCAAATATAACAATTTTCTCTTTATCGTCTGTATACTCTGCGTATTTATTTCATTTCTAATCATTGTTAGTTTCTGCAAGGTGCCCGCTGAAGGCTTATGTTTGTGCTCACTTTCTAATTGTTTTTGAATCGCTTGTAAATCTTCCATTTTTTTCTCTCTTGCTTTTTTTTGGAAGGAGGCAAATGCTATAATCTTCCCCCTCATAACAGCTTTTAATGCGTCCCATAGTATCGGGGGTAAAACCTCCCCATTATCATTAATTTCAAGGTAATCTTTGAGCTCTGCCTTTATTACTTTCCTAAATTCTACATCTTTAAGCAGGGATGAATTCAATCTCCAAATTGAAACTTTTGGGTGTACATTCATATCAATCGTTAGGTACAGCGGTGCGTGATCACTTATATCTATCAAGCCCATCTCGCATGTTAAGATTTTATCCCTATCTCTTCCAAACATTAAAAAATAATCTATCCTCGTGTAAAGTGAGTGTGGGGCTGAAAAATGAGAGTAATCCCTCCTTGTAGGAAAGCGATTTCTCCATACATCAATTAAACCCACCTCATCGAACAGTGCTGAGATTCTTTTATATAATGTACTCGATCCCGGTGCCAAAAAGTGATTGTCTGCCAAAAAGTGATTTCCAGTGTTTCTGTGTATTTTTTATGTGTAATATCTTTACGTATGTTCGTAAATAGACTTCGGTGAACAGGGGATACAAAGGGGTTACATAAAGAATTAAAAAATTATCTGTTTTTTAAGTATCTTTACAACTTGTACTTACATTATAACCAATCCGGTCCTGAAGGAAATTGCCGTCCCGGGTTTCCTCCGTGGCGTGAGCGATAAGCAGAGTTCTGTCCTTTCCTTCTAAGATTCCTAATTATTTAAAGTAACACTCAGGTATGCCATTCAGCTGGGTTAGTTACAGCGCCGGGAGCAGCTTGGGAGAACAAGGAAACACAGACTGCTTCAGGTTGTCTTCCCAAATCGACTCAAAGGTTTATTTGATACACAGCAGTTTATATAGAGGAAAAAAAGGTTCGTGTGTCAGCTTTCCCAGTTCAAACCGGTACAGACTAAATAAGGAAACGTCTTCCTGCCTTCTGAGCAAAGTATCCCTTGTGTAGTTTATCAGTTCAGCTATAATTTATGATCATCCCAGCAAAATACACTCCTAGACATAAAATACAGAGTTCTTTCATTAGTGAATTCTGAAACAAACCACCTAGCCTTTAACGAGCCTTTTTCTAAGAGATAAGGAAGGGAGGATGGGAGTAAGGAAGTGGTCTCATCTCTGTGGTGTTTTCGACCTTGGGGTACCAGCCTGTGAGTCTTACACATTAATTCTTGGGTCACAGAGAAAGAGAAAAACAACTAGTAGATGGGCCTTATTGAGTAACAGTTTTCTTGTATAAAACAATCTCCTGTAAATGCTAACCGTGGTATCAAAATATCACAACAGTTCTCTCCTTTTATCATGAAATGATAACATAGTATAAAGACAGAATGTAATAACATAATATAAAGACAAATCATAAATGTGAAACAAATCATAAATGTAACTAGTCCTTTGAGGAAGCTTAATATCAAAATTTTAAAAAGAAGAAAAGAAAGAGAAGAAAACGTCATTCTTTTCTTAGACAATCGAGTAATTTACAATCTAATGCTCAATACATACATCAGGATCATCATTGATGACATCTGACACATAATCTGGGTCAATTTGTGCCAATTGCAAATACATTGAAGTAGCTGTACTAGTAGCTATACGGGTTATCATTGAACGTACACAGGGTACCACACAACAGACAATAATCATCAAAAACATGCTGCAACGGTTACAAAGGCTACAATTAGTTCCTTCCATCTTCCAAACGTGTCCTGTAGCCACTTATGTAGCCACTGACCGTGGCCTGTATTGGCAATTAGTTCTATCTTCAATGCTTCAAGTTTATTCATAGCTTGTGTGAATGAACCGTTAGGGGCGGTGTTATTGGGAATGAAAGTACAGCATATATCAACGGTTACTAGACCACAGGTACCGGTCCAATTAACAGGTAGAGCTAAACTAAGAGTATTATTGCACATCCAATAAGCATGTGGGATTGGTCTGGTCAGGCGCGTGACCATGTGTGATTTAACTAACTCCCCCCAGTCAGTGTCATTTAATACACCGTCTGGGGGAACAATGATCGAGTCTCTGCTCGAACTTGAACTGTGTGTGTGTTCCTCCAGATATGATAAAACTTCAGCCATAGAGACAGCTAGCCATGTCTCATTACAGCGTGCACCTGGGGAGTCAGAGAAGAATGTATAGTTATCCTTTGTATAATCTATGTGTGTGTCTGGGCCAGTTAACTTTAGTCTGCGCAGACATATCATACTAGTATTAAAATGGAGAGGGATCTGTCCTAAGGGCAGTGAGGGCTTTAACCTATTCTTAGGGCGTTTCATTGGGGCGCAGGTCCCTGCGGTGTCATTAGATAACTTCAATAATTCGCCTAATGGAGTCTCAGGGTTAGTTGGTGTGTGTGTGTGTCTAAGTAGGCAGTCGAGAGGGCTCAGAGTCAACTGTAAAGTGTCTTTAAAGAGAGCATTATCTCCGCCGATTTTCTCTAGTCCCTCAGTGAGGGGGAAACCGGATATGGGGTATCCTACTATTACCTGTTCTGGATTAGCCTTTGAACAGACATAACAGTTACTGTTTCCTAAATCACGAGCGGCTGTTCTGGCATTTTCATACCAGGCGTTAGCTCCTGCTCTAGAGGGCGCATAAAATGGTTTATTAGTGGCGTCTATGTTGTCATTTACTGATTTTAGGGAACGTGAGGAGTGCATTAAGTAGGTGTCTTGCAAAATGGAGCATGAGGTATAGTCAGCAAAATATGACCTGCAGAAATGTGAACATGGTTGCAGTTTACAATACAAAATAGCAAAGAGAAATCCTAAGGTTAATGCGATAGATATGATAAATAACCTAAATATATAAGAAAGTATATAAGAAAAACAGTTCTTCAGTCGTCTCCTGGCCTGGTCCCAGGTTCGAGAGACACAGAATAAGCGTCGTATGATGACAATGGGCATTTCGTTTTCTCCATTATCAGGATGGAATGAGTCTGGCTTTATCAGGTTAGACATCATGTGGTACTTTTGGCTTTCTGTTCCTGCTGGATGTTTGAGTACCTTGTTGTTGTTCTTTCAGACGTTGTGTGTTAATCAGTGATTGCGTGTGTGTATGTACATTGGATCCGGGCGCTGGCTCGCCTGAGATGTCATCTACCCGTGTGTGTTTATTTGCTCTAGTTCCGGGCGCTGGCTCGCCGGAGATGTCGTCTGCTTGATCCGACGCCTGAGATGGTCCGATTGGGCTGGTCTTAACCCTGCTGGCATGAATCCACTGAGGTTGTCCGTCTGTGAGGATGCTGGTTCTTCGTCACTGCCAGTACAGTCTGGGGCTGGAACACGCGCGGCCTCCCAGAGTGTCCTTGGTTTTAGTGGCTTCTCCAACATGCATCTCCTTGTCTCCACTGGTGGAACTGTGGAGGGGAAAGGCTGAGAGAGACAAACTTTCTGATAGTTATTATTCAGTTTTTCTACCAGGTTGTGAACATCAGTGGACAATGCAATATACATCACCTTCTACTAGCGGTGCCCCTCTGGAAGCTGACCATGGTGTTGGAAATAGTCTTATTTCAAATGGAGATAATTTGGTTACTGCAGATGGAGTCATTCTAATCTCACAGAGGACTTGAGGAAGTAATTTGACCCAGGTCATTAAAGTTTTAGCACACTTTTGAATTACTTCTAATGTGAATGAAGATCCTCTATCACTGTTAATCTGGTGAGGTATTCCGAATCTGGGTATTATTTCATTGCTCAACTTTTGACAGACTACTTCTGCAGTTTCTTTTGAGGTTGGATAAGCTTCTACTCATTTACTAAATTGATCCACTATTACCAGTAAGTACTTGATGCTTCCTTGTGCTGGCATATGTGTAAAATCAATTTGTAATGTATGAAATGGAAAATCTAGTTGTGGTAAATGCTGATGTTTTGCTTTTGAGCTACCTACATTAGTTCGTGCACATGTTAGACAGGTTGCTAATATGCTTTTTACTGCATGTGATGTTTTCTCAATTACAAATCTTGATTTTATTGCCCCTATTACCCCTCTTTGTCCGACATGACTCACACAGTGAAAATGTCGGGCAAGGACTGGCATCAGGGAATATGGGAGGGCAATCAAACCCTTAAGATTTTGTATAGGCCATCTCTGTCATCTAAGGTACAGTCATTATTCTCCCAATAGGTGTAATCACATGCAGAGGCTTGCTCTTGTATAAATTTTAAATCAACATTTGTGTCTAAATAGTCTGGGAGTGTAACAAGTGGCAGCTGTAGGGGCACAGATAATACTTCCTGCGGAGGTGGGAGCTGTGATGCAGCTGCAGCCTTGGCTGTCACGTCTGCTAAGGCATTACCTGTTGCTTCGTCTGTGTCAGCTGTACTGTGTCCTTTCGTTTTTACAACTGCAACGGCCGATGGCAGCTGTATAGCCTGAAAAAGTCTTTGAACAAAATCACAATTTAGCAATTTATTTTCCATCAGCAGATCTAAATCCTCTCTGTCTCCACAATGTGCCAAAGTCATGCACAACGCCAAATGCATAGCGGCTGTCTGTGTAAATCGTCACATGCTTATCCAAATGTAGCTCACAGGCGCGTATTAAAGCCATGAGCTCTGCTTTTTGTGCTGAGTGAAATGGTAATGAGTGAGCCTCTAGTATGATGTCAGGCACTGTTACCACTGAATAGCCACAAAGAAATGAGTTGTCACTCGGCCTTGAACAGGACCCGTCCACATAAACCGTGGCTGAGTCTGGGATAGGTGTTTGCTCTAAATCTGGACGTGGTGCTGTGGATTCCTGTATACGTGTCATGCAGTCATGATCATCAAGCCTGTCTGAGCCATCCTGTCGGTCAGAAGAACACAGCATAGGATCAATAAATGTTCTGGCGAATTGGGTGTGCTGCTCGCTTTTATGGTGAGATTTGCATATGTTGTGTAGTTATGTTTGCTAGAATGGTCGTGACCTGGTGATTGGTGTGTAGAATAGTGTCATGTGAGAGTGTGAGCTTCTCGCAGTCCCTTATCATGATAGAGCAAGCTGCTACTGCCCTCAGGCAGGCCGGCATTCCTGAACAATTCAGGCAGCACCTTTGAGTGGCGGAGGTCAGCACTCCCTGTAATGCATTGAAAGAGGCAGTCATTTCTGTGGACCACAGTATTCGAGGAGGCTTGTCTTTTTTACAACAGTCACGCAGAATGTGGTCATGAAAAGAACAGTCTGGTATCCACTGTCTGCAATAGTTCACCATGCCCAGGAAGGACAACATTTCCTTCTGTGTAGTGGGCCGAGGGACAGAGGTCACAGCTTTGACCCTGTCTGCAGTCATGGAACGTTTTCCGTGAGACAGTGTGAATCCCAAATATTGAACAGAAGTCTGACAGTACTGCATTTTCTTTGCATATGCTTTGTGGCCAGTCTTTTGGAGGTGCTGGAGAAGCATGTGTGTAGCAGTTTGACACAGTTTTTCACTTTCAGCACAGAGGAGGAGGTCATCCACATGTGGATCAGGGTGCAGCCCTGGAGGAGTGAAGCACCATTGAGAAAGCAGCAGAGCTGTCTATCATGCCTTGGGGCAAACGAGTCCAAGTGTACTGCTTATTTCTATGTGTGAATGCAAATAACGGCTGTGTGTCTTCATGCACAGGTACTGAGAAAAAGGAGCGGAGCATAAATCCACCACGGTAAAATGTGTATGCAATGCATGTCAATATGCTGTGAACATCTGAAACGAGAGGTGGCAGAGGAATGTTGACTGCATTAATTTGCCTTAAGTCTTGTATGAAACGCCATACGCCAGGTTTGTTAGGCTTTGGCACAGGATTGACAGGAGTGTGGGCTTTATTACTCCTGTAGTCAATAAATCTCCTATCATGACATCTAGGGCTGCGGCTTTTTCGGCAGAAATGGGATGTTGCTTGACATATACTGGCTTGTTGTGTTTTAATAGGTGTACGTAATAAAGTCAATAAATCATATATCATTCTCACTTTTTGACCACAATGTCATATTCTGGTATTCAGCTGGCAACGTAAGTGCAGAAATAGTACAGTGGATAGGGTAGGTTAGATCTATGTGACGACATGGTGTAGTTATGTCATAAACTATGTCTGAGTTATGTGACAAAATCACTGTTTGACCTTCACTTGTGTGAGCAGTTATCATGTTGTTGAACAGTGTGAGAGAAACAAAAGTGTGGCTCCCAGTCATGGGATTACCTGTTAGTGGCGTCTGTACACGTTTTTTTGGCACAGTGTGTGACATAGAGTACCGGACAAAAAGGATGTTGAGTTCATTCTCTGCTGAGGGTCCAGCTGACACAGAGGATGTTCCTTCTCCATCATGTCGGTACATAGGGCAGAGAAAACATAAGCTGTTATCAGTGTCAGCAAACATTTCACCCTTTATGTTAAATTAAATACACAAATTCATTTTTGCTTTGGGTGTCTGCGGCTGCTGGAAAACTGAGCTGAATTTGCACCTGTGGGGAGACTTTATTTTGTATTTTATTAATTTTTGGTTTTACAGGTACTTTAGATTTTTTATCGGACCTGTCTGTGGTCTTTGAATTATTCTGACCCATGTTCAGTGATTTCCAGAGGGGTTTACACGCTAGGAGGATTTAGGTTAGTATTTTCGCTGCGGCACAGCTGAGGTCACTTTAAATTTATTGCTAGCAATTTTTGTTTGGGTGAGCAACTCTCACTTAACGAGCAACTTCTCGCTTAACAACAGGCAACTCCCTGTGTCTTTCTGCTTGTAATTTACTGCTTTTAACCCTTGAGACCCGTGTTTTTTTTTTTTTTTTTTTTTAAAGAAAAATTAAACAATTAATTATTATTATTATTATTATTTTTTACGTATAAATGTGTTGTGTCTTTCCACTTGATTATAACTGATTTATTTATAACATTTTAAAATTGTTTGATAGTGTTAATTTGGAAAGCCACAACTCTAGCGGGTCCACCAACACCACACAAGGGTTAATTTACTTTATTCGGGGACTGAGGAAGTCGTCAGTGTATCTCTCTGGATCACTAAGTGAAACTTCGTCAGCATATCCCGTTTTTTTTTTATGGATCGATCACTGAGAGAGGTATAATACGGTCTTTATATAAATATGAAAGACGTGTATTTACCTTCTGTCAGCCATCCCACTTCTGACACCAAAATTGAAGGAAATTGCCGTCCCGGGTTTCCTCCGTGGCGTGAGCGATAAGCAGAGTTCTGTCCTTTCCTTCTAAGATTCCTAATTATTTAAAGTAACACTCAGGTATGCCATTCAGCTGGGTTAGTTACAGCGCCGGGAGCAGCTTGGGAGAACAAGGAAACACAGACTGCTTCAGGTTGTCTTCCCAAATCGACTCAAAGGTTTATTTGATACACAGCAGTTTATATAGAGGAAAAAAAGGTTCGTGTGTCAGCTTTCCCAGTTCAAACCGATACAGACTAAATAAGGAAACGTCTTCCTGCCTTCTGAGCAAAGTATCCCTTGTGTAGTTTATCAGTTCAGCTATAATTTATGATCATCCCAGCAAAATACACTCCTAGACATAAAATACAGAGTTCTTTCATTAGTGAATTCTGAAACAAACCACCTAGCCTTTAACGAGCCTTTTTCTAAGAGATAAGGAAGGGAGGATGGGAGTAAGGAAGTGGTCTCATCTCTGTGGTGTTTTCGACCTTGGGGTACCAGCCTGTGAGTCTTACACATTAATTCTTGGGTCACAGAGAAAGAGAAAAACAACTAGTAGATGGGCCTTATTGAGTAACAGTTTTCTTGTATAAAACAATCTCCTGTAAATGCTAACCGTGGTATCAAAATATCACAACAGGTCCTTTATCCCCACTTAAAATATTTTTACAGAACTATTGTAATATTTGCTGCCATTTCTGCTGTCCTGTTGGGCAACTTACTCTTACAAAATACATTTTTAATGTTAATGAGATTTTTTTTACTGCATAAATAAAGGTTATATAAAAGTCGCTGCCAAAAACTGATTGCGGCTTGTATCTTGCTACACGAATGTTGTTTGTGGCTCAAGATGACTTTATGTCATCCATAAGGGATGCATTTGACATATGTTTAACATATTATAGCCCAACAAGTTACTTATAGCACTTTAAATATGAGCAATCGCTTTTTGGCAAATACCGGAAATCAGTTTTTGGCAGACAATCACTTTTTGGCACAACACCGGCTTCTTTCTTTTAGAGCTATCTAGGTCCGGTTGTAGGCGTATATTCAGATCACCGCCGCAAATTAAAGGGCCTTGAGTTTCTGTCACCATTATGTTAACAATGTACTTAAAAAAAACTTAGGTCACTTCCTGGTGGGGCGTACACATTCATTAGAGTAACCTGATTACCATCAACTGTTCCCCGTACCAGTATAAATCTCCCATCCTTATCTTTAAGTTCAAATGACTTTTCAAAGTTCAGTGCCCTGGAAATCAAGATTACCACGCCCCGTCTGCGGCCTGATTCATACGCTGAGGAGAACATATTTGTAAAACCCATCCTCCTGAGTTTTTCATGTTCATTATTATTCAAGTGTGTCTCTTGTAAATATACTATCTGCGCTCGATCTTTCTTCATTTTATTCAAGATTCGACTTCGTTTAATGGGATTCGTGAGCCCATTCACATTAAAAGATATAACCTTAATTCCTCTAGTAGTCATTTATCCGAAATAAAATATCCAGACTTAATTAATTTATCAACTGGTAAACTCCCTTTAACAACCCAAATAATAAACAACCACAATCGTCCAGAATCGGACAAAGAAAAAACAAAACAAGACAAAAAAACAAAAATAATATGTGATTCCAAGGTTGGGGTCAGTCCTAACAGACCCTGGCACGTATATCCCATAGACAGGGGGAAACCTCCCCTGACTGGAGGGCAAGGGCCCCTGCTAGCTCCTTTAAGGTGCATTTCTCCACAGTCTCTCTGCAATCTTAATCATCTAATAAGGGAAAAGTATTTGTTATCTCACCCATTGCGGCCGCACAGTATATCTCCATTAGTCTCCTGTCGTAGAGGGAGAGCACCTTCTAGATAGCTGAAGCTGCTCACTATTGGGACTTTCTCTATGTCCCTCCGAGTCACACCGCTGCGACTTTCCAATCTTCGCCCACGTCAAATTTGACAGCTGTTCCGTTAAGGTCTGCTTCTGGGCAACTTTATCAATCTGAAATCCCCTTGTCCGCGGTTGCTTCCTCCGCCGTCGCATAAAGCATGGTTCCCTCTTGATAGAAGACCCTTAATTTAGCAGGATAAGGAGTCTGGAACCTTATGTTCTGTTGTTTCAGAGCTCTTTTAGCTTCAGCGTAGCCTTTACGTTTTCGCAGAATAGCTGGTGCATAATCCTGATCGAAATATATTTTCTGACCGTTCAACAGAACAGTCCTCTTGGCCCACGCTTTACGCAAAACTTCTTCCTTGGTGTTGTAACGTGCAAAACAAATCAATATCGAACGTGGGGTTCCCTCTCGGTTCCTCACTGCTCCCGGGGCCCGGTGTGATCTCTCAATACCAAGCTCTGTGCCCTGGGGGAGGTCGAGGCATTCCGTCAATACTTTTTCCACAAAAACTGTCATCGAAGACCCCTCCACTCCTTCAGGGACATTATACAGCCTCAGATTCTTTCGCCGGGCCCGGCTTTCCTGATCCACAATTTTGTTTTCTTGCTCGTTGATAATTTTTAACATCTTTAGCATCACGTGTTCCGCGTTTTGGACCCGGTCTTCCAGCTTTGCAATGCGGGTTTCTGCTTCGGTTATCCTGTTATTGGCTCTGACCAAGTCGGATTTAAATTCTTGGAACTCTCTTCGAAAGTCCCGTAATTCTTCCAGTATCATGGTCAAGCCCGAGCCTTCATCCATATTGGCCCTAGTATTGACTTCATGTCGAGATGGCGATGCCGCTGCCATAGGCCCTTCGTTTACACGTTCTTCTGCTGAGCTTTTCTGTTTGTCTCTTTTCCCCATGTCCACCCCGCTTGTAACTCTACTATCTATCAAAAATTGGTAATAATTTTGACACTTCGCGGGGTGAACGAATCATATATGAGAGAGCGCTACTCGTTAGGCTGCCATGCGTTGGGATGACGTCACCGGAAATCCGATTAAAAAATCTTACATTTTTACAGCTTATGGAATCCAAAGATTTGCTCATATCTTATGGACAAAGGTAATAAAAAACACAATTTTAATTTGTGATGCTTCAAGATCTGTGTAGGCTCTCAGCCATGGTAGTCTAAAGAGCTTGGACAGAAAGTGACTGGATTTCTTTTAAGTTAACTTTAAACTTAAACGATATTCCAGTTGCTTTCCAAACTCCTTGAAATGCTTTGAGGTCATAGGTCAAAGGTCAGGGCCACACCAATTGAAAAAGGTTTAGTTTCCAATGGATCATTTCCAAACTTTAAAGGATTATATTAGTCATTCCGGACATTTTCTTTGTTTTGAAAATAAATGATCGGAATAAACATAAAACAGCATAAAATCTAAGCATGTTAACAAGTTAAATGCAATGGCAGATGCAATTCACGTTGTGTGTCACTCATCCGTTCCAGTATGTTGGTCTTTTGTTATGATGATTGGCTTGTGGGCTGACATTATCAACTTTCCTGTCAAAAATGGTGAGCCAGTGTATGCTCTGCTAAGGAGGTAATAAAGGAAGTACTCAAGTACCTTTCCTTGGCATTTAGAGCACTCAACTAGCACTTACTGTGGCTGCCTTGCAGATATTTCTGGGTCACTTCACTCCGTTAAGAATGTTCCCAATCAAAATTTCTCTCCTGCTGGTTCTCACTTCCCAGATTTTACCTCGGCCAAGAACATTGTGTTTTTTGGTAGCGTTTGTGTCCCTGCATGTCATTCTGTCTTTAAACACGATAACTTGGGTGTAGAGTGGGGTCTGGTTAACAATTCATTCAAAATTTGCTTACACCCAACTGAAGTACTCAAGGTCAGCTTAATAATTTATTAGTTTAAAATTGCGGAAGGCTAATTATACACTAATTTGCATTGAATCATTAGTTATTGTTAATCTCTGGCTCTCTTCCACAGCGTGTCTTTAGTCCTGTCTTGCTTCCCTCGCCTCCAACCGGTCACAGCAGCATGGCAGCCCCTACCTCAACCTTGTCCTGCCAGAGTATTCTTCCTGTTAAAAGGGAGTTTTTCCTTCCCACTGTCATCAAAGCACTTGCTCAGAGGGGGTCGTCTCATTGTTGGGGTCCTCTCTGTTTTCTTTGTATTATTGTAATGTCTACATTACGATATAAAGTACCTTAAAGCAGCTGCTGTTGTGATTTGGCGCTATATAAATTAAATTAAAATGAATTGAACTGATGTCACATTTGACCTCTAGCCTCCTTTGAGGTCAGTAGACCAACCAAATTTGAAACTTTTTTTTTCACTTGATGTTTATTACTAATCATTTAAATTATTATTTTTTTTCAAAACAATGAATAAACAAATACATAAATAAAACAAAAAAAAATATTACACTCATAAGTGTTAATAAATGGTTTTCAACTGCCCAATAATAAATTCCTGGAATTTGCACCCATCAAAGCTGAAGCTCAAACATTAAAAATGTTCCAAAAGCCTCCAACAATACAAACACAGTGAAGAGGTTCTTGCAGTCTGTGGTTGCCTATGAGACTCTGATCAACTCCAGCTTACAGACATTTGTCAATCAGCACGCCCACAGGCCTAATTCTAGTATTCATGTGGATGAGTTATAAAAGCAAGTCACCCCAGGTCACTCAGAGCTGTTATGAGGGGGGGGAAACTATCCATAGAAATCAAAACTGTTTCTGTACCAGCCTGTAAATATGCTTTCTAATCCTGTAACATGGGAGTCTATGGGGACTCACTCCCTTTTGGAGTCAGACTCACGTGGCACCTAGAGGACCCACAGTTTTTGCCGCTTTTGTGTCGGCTCCAGAAGTTTCCCCTCAGTCAGGAGTACGTGATAAGGCTCAAGCACTGGCTTCAGCCACAACTGACTCTGAGCCGGTCTAAACTGGAGGTAGATTATTTCCCACAGAAAAAAAAAACACATAAATGTCAAGACAGTAACATCTCTAGTTTGGATGTAGTGATGTTTACGCGCACGCAGCTGCAGTCACAAGATTATGACTGTGCAAGCCTGTCATACATCTGTGGCACATGCTGCTAATGATTAATGGAAAAAAGTGCATGTGTGGCAGAGGCCTAGATGACTGAACGCCATCACGTCTCATCACCTTCCTCTAATTTTATATCCTTATTTCATTTTTTCCATTCTGATCCTTTTTTTAATGTATTATTTCTGAAATTTTCCAGTTATTGAGTTATTGTGATAAAGAGAGAAAAAGTAATAACCGCAGTGCAGACGGATTGTGTGTCCTTCTGTAACCCAGCGTCTCTTCACTGACGGTCTTGATTTACAAAGCTGTGAGGTGAGTGGAAAGAGGAAATGTTTCTGTTGTATATACCAAAAAGAGAAAGACACATTATTAAAAGGTTAATGTAGGTCTGAATTTTCCAAACACTAACAGTGGGAGTGAAGAATATAAATTCATGCTTCTGTGCACAGTGGCTTTTATTGTTGCTATAAATTTGCTGTTATCTGTATTAAAGCTTTTACAGGCTGCTTTTTAGTGATGTTTTATCATTTAATTGACAGCAGTGATCCACAAATTTCCCATATTGCCATATTGTTCCAATCTCGGTAGCTTTCCCCAGCATCCAAGGAGGGCAAGACATGTGTGGGAATTTTGTCCTCCCTTGGTGGGAATACTATGCATCATTTGATGAGCCAACGCTGGTCACATGTGTGACAATATTATTTTAATCTACAAATTACCCAGCTGTGGAAAACACATCCGGCCTTTATCAGCAGTGACCTCCAAACTTTGGTTTTCCTTCTGAGGAAAGTACGCTCTTGGCTGCGTTTCGAAATCTCAATGGATTTGTTTTTATTTACAAAAATAAAAAGCTTGTGACCGAGCTCTGGGGACAGATCGAGTACTGGAAAGAAACCAAAGTCAAAGAAGCACCTGACATATCATCGTTATCGTCAAAGGGACAATGCGGCTAAAAAGGCTGTCCTTTTCTCTACAGGGTAAGATTAAACAATCATGATTTCCCTAAATGGCATGCTGGTATAAACACAACTCAGCAGGTGACACATTGAAGGATGTCCTGGTATTTTCGGGTCTGACGTGTCACAGACTAGCCGGGCCGATGAACACAACACCACGTGATTTCCAGTTTCACTCGCCTGGCATTCCTCCATTGACTTTTTTTGGTGCTATCATTCCAGTGTTTAGTGAGACTACATTTCCACACTCAGTCCTATTTATCATCAAACACATGGTCCCCTGGTAGCTTGTCACAATGACAGAAGGGTTAGGATGGACACATTGTGGATTATACATTTTGCTTCACTCAGTCTGTGGGATATGAGAGATCTGGCACACACAAAATGTTCTATATTTTCCTCTGATTTATTGGACTCCGCAAAAGCTTTGATTTCTTTATACTGCATAAGAAAAAAGGGAAACATGTGCCTCAGTTTAGTGAAACATATGCAAACATGCAGCACATAAGGCAAAAAAAGAGTTTATACAATTCTTATGAGTGTTAAAGCCAGTATTTGGTATGACCACCTGAACTCTCTCAAGCAGTTTTCTTTAAATTTCTTTAAGTAGTCTTCAGGAATAGTTCTCCACGATCCTTGGAGGACATTCGGAGCTCTGCTTTGTTGGCTGCCTGTTCTCTGTCTAGATGATCCCACACTGCTTCAATAAAGCTGATGTCCAAGCTCTGGGGAGGCCGATTCATGACTGATAGTGCTCCATTGTGTGTTTTTTTCTATCCAGGTATATTTTTACTGCATTGGCAGTATGTTTGGGATCATGCTGAAAAATAGGGCCATTGGTACCTTAATGCTTTCCAGATGGTATTGCATGGTGGCTTATATTTTTCTTCATTTATCCATCAATTTTAACAAGATCCCCAACACCACGGGCTGAAATACAGCCTCAAACTGTGACGGAGCCTCCATCGCTGTAGAAACTCCTCTGTAAGATAAGATAAGTCTTTATTGTCATTGCACAGCCATACATAGTACAACAGTACAATGAAATTGGACAACTGTACATGCTGACAACAATTTAATCAACATTTTCTCAATGGGATGCATCACTCCATCAGACCTGTTGGCACCTATTTTCAGTCCAGTTCTTGTTTAATTCAGCACACCTCAGCCCTTTCTGCCTGTTTTGCTTAAAATTTGGCTTCTTGACAGCTACTGAGACCATTTCTGGTGAGGCCTCAGTGAACAGTAGCTGATCAACCGAAGCACCAGATGTATCTTTCAAGTCCCGTTTTATACCTTTGGTGAATTTCTTTTTCCTATTTCTTAAGGACATGATTTTCAGATACTGTTCATCTGCTGCATTCCCGCCACTTCTTCTCCAAATCCTCAGTTTTCTCAAAAAATTTGACATCCACACTGCATGCCATTGTTGCAATATCTCAAGTTTTTAGTTAATAGCTTTTGTGGAACCACTTTATTGAAATAAAAAATATGAATATTCTGTCACATCTTTGACATTTTTCAGACATTAATCTAAAGAAATGAGTAAAAATGTGTTTTATGACAAGCCGCTGGTAACAAAGTGCCTAAAGATACAACTGAAACCTGGCTCTTTACTAAGCTGTCTGTTATGTGTAGACACAAAACTGGTTCATCCCTTGAATTACGTGTCTTTTTTATGCTTGACTTATTCACAGGTCAAAGTCAAATGGTTTAACAAACAGACAAATCAGCAAATAAACAAAAGACAAACCTTTTGATGTCTCAACAGGATCTGGAAAAACTAGTCCATGCATTCATCTTTGGCAGGCTTGATTACTGTAACAGCATCTTTACAGGTCTACCTAAAAAAATCAGTCAGACAACTACAGCTCATTCAGAACTCTGCTGCTCGAGTCCCCACTAAGACCAAAAAAGTGGACCACATCAGTCCAGCTCTGAGGTCTTTACACTGGCTGCCTGTCCGTCAGAGGATAGACTTTAAACTTCTGATGCTGGTCTATAAAGCTCTGAATGGTTTAGGACCAAAATACATCAGTGACCTCCTGACCCAGTATGAACCTTCCAGATCCCTCAGGTCATCTGGATCCAGTTTTTTTTTATCAGTTCCCAGAGTCAGAACCAGACACGGAGAAGCTGCATTCAGCTTTTATGCTCCTTATATCTGGAACAAACTCCCAGAAAGCCTCAGATCAGCTGAAACACTCAGTTTATTTAAATCCAGGTTGAAGACTCACCTGTTCTCAGCTGCATTTGAATAAAACACTAAATCCACACTTTTAAGCTTAAATTTCAAAACTTAAATTTTAACTACTGATTTTATCTACTGTTTTTTTTAATCAATTTTAAATCATGCTTTTTATTTGTTTTTGTTTTTAATGTCTCTGTAAAGCACTTTGAATCACCTTGTTGTTGAATTGTGCTATATAAATAAACTTGCCTTCCTGTGAAAACAGTCAGTTACAAGGACTGAGCTGAAAATGCTTGAAAAGGCAGCCAAGGCCAAAAGAGAAAACCATTTAATGACCCCCCCAGAAAGACTTGGAAACTATTGCTCATACAACTTTAAAAATATCAAGAAAGTCTGACTCACTGGAAACAATATATATATTTATATATATATATATATTTATAAAAGAGAGACTTTTGCACAGCACTCTGTGATTCATTATTTGCCACAACAGAGAAGTGGAGTAAATTTACCTGGCACATCTACTTTTTTATGAGTCTATGGAGGATTTTAAGCTTCGGAAAAAACGGCTCCGCAGTTTTTGAACAGGCAGTAGGAACGTGCGTCACGTTAACCTTGAGTTATTGTGATGTTCAACATTTGTCCAGCAGATGGAGGCAGAGTCACGCCTGCGCTGCGTCAATCAGCGTCACATCCTAATTATCCTGCAGCACTTCTCATTTATGCGCCGCTCCTCCCCATCTTTTCACATTAACAACAATCTGTTAGTTTCTTACACTGTTCAAAACTGTTAAGGTGGAATAAAAAAGGACCGCTGCACAAATGGTATGTGAAAATCAGAAGTCCAAATAGAAGAAATGAAGACATGGACACCAGGCATGGACATGAACCTGAAGGAATGCACCGTTTCATAGGTCATAGGAGCGTGTGAGCATGTACGCCTGCAACAAGCTAATGAATGTGTCCTAAACACTGTTCATGTGCATTATTTGGATACGTGCACCATCTTCTGTAGATAGCAGAAACAAACAGAACCTGGTGTGAAAATACTGTTTTTGTTTTCCTGATCAATGTCCTTATCCTGCAGAAACCCCTAGATACTCTGCATTGTTGTTGTCTTTCACCCCCCCCCCCCCCTCCCCCCCTCCTCAAAGGAGCACATTATCTTGCATATTTCCACAGCAGACAACAAAGAAAAATGTTTATAATGCTTTCATGTGTTATCCACCGGGAACAGTTGTGCATGCGTAAGCATATTTTATCACGTATGCCAGTTTTTAGTTTAAAGAAATGCAGACGTTTCAACTGTATCTCTGCTGTATCTCTTCTCTCTGAATGAACAAAAGATGGATGCTCTGGTACATCACCGCGAGCAATTTTTATGAATACGTTTTGGTGACGTTTAACTAATCTGTGCTATAGGGTAGCTTTCTTCTAGACCTATTTTGTCTGCTTGAATCAGTGGGTGTGACTAAAGCCTAATGGGAATGGATGATTGCTATAAGAGTACCTGTCTGAAGATGATAGCTTAAATCAGTATTCTCTCTTGCAATGAGAAGTGGAAATAACGGCTGGAGTTAAGGCTGTAATGATATTTATCCCCTGCTCTGTGAAATGGCTCAATCTCCTGAGCCGATTCTCTGTCTGATTGTTATAAATCTATTGGAATCACATTATCTTGGCACTCCCAAGACTGACAATGGTGATCGTGAATTTCGGCTGTAAAAAAAGATCAATGTTGGTTTTCTGTTAACCATTGTATATTGAGTCTGGTGTGTCCATTCACACAGTTTGGATAGAAGATTAAGATTCGACAGTCGTGCGAGCATCACCGTGAAGCCGCGTCTCTGGCACGGTGGTGCTTTGAGACAAATGCTAATGTCATCATGGTAGCGTGCCAGCAATGACACTGCAACGTGCTTATGGTTAGAGGATGTGATGTTTTCCATTTTCCCCGTCTTAGTATTACAGCATGTTGATTCGCTAACCCCAAAATAGAGCTGAGACAAGTGGAAATGGCATTTTGTAAACAGGTCATAAACTAAAGTATTGGAAAACAATTTAATGTTGCGACCAGATGACGGTGCGACACAAAAGTCATGTAACTGACAATGATGCCATCTCCGGAGTCATCGGGGTTTATTGCGCCGCGGACAATAAATGTCTCTGTAAAATTTCATCCACATGTTACTGAGATATTTCAGCCTGAACCAAATAGCTTGATCGACTGAGCGCACTTTGAATAGTGCCAGCATTACTAATCAGGTCCATAAATATTTGGATAATGGCGAAGTTCTTCTGCAGCTTTGTCTCTGTACGCCACCGCAGTTAATTTAAAATCAAACAATCAAGACGTGATTGAAGTGCAGAGTTTCAAGGGCTTTAACAAAAGTATTGCACTAACTGTGTGTGACTTATAGACAGTTTTATACATAGTTTACAGAACTGATATAAAATTCAAATATGCAGACAGTGACTGCCTGAAGTTTAGAAGTCATGGACATCACCAATTGCTCTGTAAGGCAGCCTTCAGTTCTCGCTTGTCTGTGGGTCTTCCTTCCTCCAGTTTATGTTTAATACCTGAAAACATGCTCTGTTGGGCTGAGATCAGGTGACTGACTTGGCCACTGAAGAATATCCCATTTCCTTGCTTTGACAAACTCTTGGGTTTGTTTTGCAGTGTCCTGGCTCATTGTCCATTTTTGCTGTGAAGCTTTGTTCAATCTGTCCAATCTGAGCAGAGAGTACAGCCCTGTACACTTCATCCTGCTGCTTCTATCAGCAGTCACATCAACAATAAACACTTGTGACCCACTCCCACTGGCAGCCTTACGTGCCCATATCGTATAATTCTGCCATGTTTGACAGATAATGTGGCATACTTCAGATCATGAGCTGTTTCTCTCCTTCTCCATACTTATGTCTTTCCATCATTCTTGTACAAGTTCACTTTAACTTGTTTGTCAATTGTCCAATTAGTTTTGAACTTCTTAAATGGGGGACTGTATATAAAACTTAATGCAATACTTTTGATAAACGTCTTGAATTAGAGCTGAAAGTCTGCCCTTCCATCACACATTGACTAGCAAAAATATGAAAATTCTGTCGTTGTCCAGAAACTCGTGGCACTGAAGTAAATGTAATGACATTAAACATTAAAACCCACTGAGAGGTGAGAGGAACAATACCGACCATTTCATTAAAATCCAATGGGCTGCTAGACATCTGAGTGAACTACACATAGTCACATTCCAGCCACCAAAACTCCATTGCAGACCAATGGCGCTCTCTAATGACAGCAATCCCCTCCAGCAGAACAATGTGCCCATTATAAGTGCTTCTCAGGTCGGGGAACCTATCAAAGAGCCTGAGGCATTTATGCCCAGCCCTCAAAGCTTGCATCCCAGCGCGATCAAGAATCTAAAGATCCGATCCACAAAGTCCAAACTCCTAAACTATCAGGATCTGAAGAATCAGGTGGCAACATCCCAATGCCAGAGGCCGTGTTCCCATGGTTGTACCTGGTTTGCACTATTTGGTGGCTGGATAAGAGGAAACTGGCCAAGTGGTGTTAATGTTTTGGCTGATTGGTGGGTAAAAAGTACATTTAGCCTCACTTATTCTCTTTTCTATAAAGCACAAGCTTTGACCCTGTACAATATGGCCCCAGGAGACTCACGTCTCCCCTCCCCTGTTTGTAAAGCTTTATTCAAAGAGAATCCAAAAGAAATCCAAGCACATGTTAAGCGAGAATTACTTGTTATGGGGGGAGCAAGAGAGAGGAAAAATTCATCTGCAATATGTTCAGTTTTGAGCAAATTCATCAGAGCACTTAAGCTAAAAGGGTAATTTCATAAATGGAGATGAAAGCCATTGACGTTATTTTTCTTCCCTCCAAAGAGATTTTGATAGTCTTTTCAGTGAGAGGGAGCTATTTAGAGGACTGTGCTCTTATAAGACCATTAGCTCTAACGAAGAAGACTTTTTTTCTGTCGGGGGGAACTAAGTATAACACTAAACTTATCATATTTATGTTGCTGCTATAATGGATGAATTTATGCTATTAAATGCTGACATTAAAAAAACAAAACAGTAGTAGGTTTCATGATCGATGGATTAGGTCGCTAACTAAAAACCATGGTGACTAAAATGGCTTTTATCTTTCTTTGCCCACAAAAGTACAGGTACCTACAGAGAGCGATGCAGGTGCATGTTAGGAACCGGCTTCATTTGTGCCTGTTTTCAACACACATAAAAGACTACTTTTGGGATCTTTTTTATGGCAAATGCATTGGTGCTATACTATAACTTGAACATTTAAAGCATTTTCTAATACAAGTTTCTTTCAGCCAGTCACAAACACATTCATGCTGCATTTTATCTATATGCAAACTCACACTCACAGTATGATGGATGCATTGGGGACAACTCAGTGGTCAGTATGGATTGGAGGATCCAGAAATCTATCCACCAACCTTTGGATTGGTAGCTGACCTGTTGTAGACCTGAGCCAGAGCCTGTGGACAGGAAAGCTGTCAGACATCCAGCAAATAGCTCGGGGCTGATTCGAAGGCAAAACTCTGCAACGGCATTACAACCCTCGACCCAGTGAGCTAAACTTGCACCCGAAATCATCGAAACACTCCTGCCTCAGAATGTCAGTCTAGGGCACTGACAGAGATTTCAGTCCACTGTGAAACATGTGGCGTTTGGGCCGCTGCAGGCTCAGTTGCTTTGTCTTCGTAGTGTACTTAAAATGTTTCAGAGCTTTCTACAGACAGAAGGCTGTTAAATTATTTGTCTCCTTCCACCCATCTCATAGCACCGCTGCCAGGAGTTGTTAGAGTTTGATCATTATAAAATATTTTATCATTGCTGTGGATCATTAACCATCTGCCATAGCAGTAATAAAACTTAGATGTAGTTCAACCCCCCTAAGTAATTCAACAAGCCTTCAGTTGTCAAATTAACATATGGTGACGGTACTCACAGAGGCCAATGCCGAATGTGAGCCAGTTCACCGTGGCGCAGCTTAAGCTGTCAATTTCTGAGGCTGGAGTGAGATGAAGACGCTGGAGAGTTTTTAACAACCACATTGGTGATATAAGTGCATGTTCGTTTAGCTCACTGGGAGTTTGAGCCTGCTAAAGACAGACTGCTGAGGACGAACAAGGGCAGCGGGAAGTAAGCAGAGCTTAAAGCTAATCGTAATCCCCCCACACTGCGTGTTAGCGCTCACTTTACCCCGGAGAGCTCTTATGGCTTATCAAGACAGGAATGAAGACTTAGGCTGCGCTGATTGTGTTTAATTAGGAGTCACTAGTGAATGCCTTGTGTGAGTCTAATGTCGTGCTAATAGAGGATAACATGTCTTAAGAGGCCGGGGTCATTCTGGAAACACCTCTCATGACTGTGATACATACATAAGAGCTGTTTCCTGATGTGGTTTGCGGGGGTTATATGCAGGTTAATTTTAGTAGCCAGTCATTTAATTAAAATAGTATGCATAAGTGATCACACATTTTATTCCTCTGTAGAGTGAACTAGTTCCAGCCCCGGTGCCTTTTTGTGAAGGATTTTGAGTGCGTAGGAAATGGCCTGGAAAAAAGCACTCACTCCATCAGGTGACTTTTAGTAAATCTACACAAAGAGGGCATTTTATGGCTTCCAACCATACTGAATAAGAGAGGCACAATAGTAGCAGTCTACAGCCATATTATTAGCTTTGTGAGACTGTACTCTGAAAACACTTAGGTTGCATTCACAAAAGAGCATAACCCGAGTTTAGAAGTAGCTCCCAAATGGCAAACAGCAAATACACATACAGTTTGTCATTTCGGTTTAGTCTAAAGTTATTCACTAAACATTTTAGCTTTATAAATACCTCAGGAGTCTGAGGAAAATTAGCAATGGCCCAGAGGACACCTAAATCCCTTAGACCTGCTAACAGTGAGTGAGCTGCTGCATTTACTGAGCCTATTCAAACAGTACAACAAATAACTACAATTTCTATTTTGAGGCCCATCAGTATACTGACCTAATCCCATGGCAGTAAAGATGATTGTCTGCACATTTTTCTTTGCTATTTTGAATTTAAAAATGAATACAGCACATGGTAATGATACACAGAATAAAAAACCGAACAAAAATCGTCTTCATGGCAAGCACATTCAGTTATCACCCACTGCAATATGAGCTAAATACATTTCAGTCAGTGCCACTATAGCTGAAAAAAGATTGTTATTTGTAGCTGCAGTTATTCCTATTTGGAAGCAAGGCTCTGTTCAGGGACCTCCCTGCTTTATTATGTGCAAAGCTGGGAGTGAGCAGAGCTGTGGAAAGACCCCAAGACACAACACAGGAGGCGTCAGTGAGACCGATTAAGTCAGATTCATGATAAAGTGTGGAGTTAAGCTGAAGGTGGGTTGCAAAGCGGCTTGCAGAGCACAGCAACTGTGAGCTGTGCAAATCAGTTTGAGTAGCAGCTATGTTACAAATGAAATATGTTGCAGGGTATCCTGACGTAGGCAGGAAATGAGATTGGGCGTTCTGCTGGGATATGACTTGGTGGCTACCAGGTAAAGGTTGAACATTTGCTTTTTCAAATGAACAACAGAAGATGCAAATATAATTACATTACATGGAGGAAACTGATATTTTGCTTTTTTTTTGTGGCGTGAAGTGTAGAGCTGAGGACTGGTGCAAAAAGAAGGGGAGCTTTAATGGCTGCTTGAATAAAAAAAAAAAAATTAAAAAAAAAACAGACAACAACAAGAACAACAAAAAGCTAATCCAAAAAACCCAGAACTCCACGAGGAGCAAGGAAAATAGGCGATTACAGGGGGCAGCAAAGGCAGCATGTAGGGAAACATAATAGATGATTTGACACTGACAACAGTGAACCCAGGAGTTTATATTGTACACAGAAGACTTATTACACACAAGAAACTGAGGAAGAAGAACAAAGGTGAAAAAATCAACAGGTGAAAACAGTCAGGGAGTCCTGAGCACACAGACAGGAAACAAAACTAACACACGATGTGAAAGAACAGAAAATAATCAAAAGACAAGAAGACGGAAACAAGAAAACTTCACATTAGCCAGTAAACAGAGCCTCTAACTGACAGAGACAGAGGGAGGAGCTGATAGGAAATCACTGAAGCAACTAAAAAAGACCCCCGAGGAATAAGAAACTCAAAAGAAAAACAGAAACCCAATAAAACAAAATCAAAACTGCAGCAACAGTAGAGCAGCAAAGATATTAAAACTAACTTCTCATTATTTCAAAAGAAAAAACTGACTGGCACACAGAGAGCGGTTTACACATGAAACACTGCAGATTTTCGCAGACGGTCGGGATGGTGGAGACTTGTGATTCAACAACCGTACTGACACAAAACTGAACGAAAATGAAGCCATCGAGTTTTCCTAAAAACGTTTGATTTCAAAAGGTGATCGTCTTCATAAAATTTATAAAGAAAAATGGTAACAAAAACCAAAGTAAAGAAAAAATTAAGACCGATTAAAGACTGAAGTAGCCGGGAAATTCCTGGGAATTCTGGAAAATTCCCCAGAGCTCTAATAAGTCTTTCGTCTCATCAGTTTTAATATTATGATTTAATCTAATGTATGTCATCAGCATCTGCCGCAATCTGTTATAACCTCAAGATCGCGATAAACCCACTGTGTGTACTACGTGTCCAGCAGCAGAAGGCAAGCTGGGACAGTTGGTGACTAGATAGTGAATGTAAATGTAGTTCTGTATAAGTTGCCATACAGATTTAGGGTCAAATGTTGCACACTTCTCAGTCTGATTATCAGCGCACTGACAGAGAGTGTGGCTGTAATGTGGCTATAGCTACATAACAAGAAGTAAAAGAACAGGAAAGAAAAGAAAGAAAGCTTTTAGATTGACCCAGGAGAGGTGACAGCTTATGTATTATAACTTCTCTGCCCAGTACGGCCACCGTGTGAGTCATTTTATCAGGTTCAGTGGGATTCATTCTCACCATTCACACAGTCCATCACCCCACCAAATGCATTATTCCCTTGACTTTCATTTATCTCATAGGCGGGAATTTAAGATATTATTCCTAGATCGCTCTCATCTTCTGGGCGATTTAGGACAATGTCTCTGGTCAGAGCTGTCGCTCGTCACGCTGCATGTCTTTGACGCTTTATGATCTGTGAAATAACCCTGCGCATCTCTCCTCTTCTCCTGCCAGGAGTCGAGTAGGCCACATGAGGAGGGTACCCAGTGACAGACAGAAAAGCCACGAGGTTATCAACTGTGTCAGATAGTCAGTCAGGTTGAGCAACAATGTCAGGTTTGACTATCAGGTAGACTCTCACTCCCGAGCCTTGTTCCCTGTAATTTGTTTTCGCTGTCATATTGTCACAGTGGCAACAACAGCCGCTACAGACAGCCAATGAAATAAGCGCTCTGCACCTTCTCTCTCCATTATTTTCAAAGTCACGCTGTCTGTTGCTGCTTCGCAATCCTTCAGTAACCTCCGTAGAAAAAAAAAAAAAAAACACAAAACAAAACAAAAACCAACAACAACAAACCCCACTCTTTCTTCACACGAGTCAACTCTGAGGTGCCAAATTAAATACTGAATAGACAACACGTTTACAAAATATATATGAGCCGAAAAAACCAGGCATTCAGAACGTTTTGATCTTTGCTGGAAGTCAGATTTATTTATACAGTATAGCTTTCATCAAAAATTCCTCTCTGCGAGAGATCTACAGAGACGACCCAACCTAGATCTTGTGAAGATTTAGAAAGAGAATATAATGATGGATTTCAGTGTGGAAGAAAAAAACAAATAAGAATGAAATGTAACAAGAAAACAAACACAAAACACTCCAAAAAATAGCACAACACGCAGCCATCTACCTTGCCCAATTTAGTCAGCGGCAAGAGAAGCGAAAATGACAAACCCCGTTTTATGGATTCAGTCAATCACGTCAAAAGAAAGAGTTAAAAAACACGCGACCTTCACTTTATTAGCATGTGTGTGCGTGTGGACATGGATTTTGCATTTATCTGTTAAATCTTTAAAAGATGAGGATGGGATTTGCCACAAGGAGGCCATTTAGTGCTGGGCGTGCAATCCAGGAGCTGCAGAAATTCAGCCGATTTGTCTCAATTTGCTCATCAAAGTCCTCTGAGCATCATTGTGATCCCGTCTCTGGGTGAAGATGACTTCATTGAGCCACGGAGAGGGGGATCTGACAGCTGAGCGGAAGGGCTGGAAAGGTGGAAGGAAGGTAAAGCAGAGGAGTGTGTAAAAGACACCTGAATTGAGAGTAATGAATCCAGAGAGGAGCACAGACATGTCTTTCATCTTCAGGCGGACTTGAACCGCTCTTTCATCATCATCATCTGAAAAATGTGCATGCTCATAGCACAGAGGCATTTACCTGCAGGGAGGAAAGACACGCTTCACTTTCAAAGAATATACTCACACTTTCCAGGTCCTGCAGTGTTTGGAAGCAGAGCGAGGAGTCATTAGAGACTACCGCTGTGAGGAACACGGGCAGGTGACAATTATTTACCCTCAAATTAGCCTCATTATTGTTCCTGATGAATGTGTGTGAAAATTAAAAGCGATAGCTCAGAATGGCGGGCTTACAGCATAGCTCAACAAGGGCACGGGTGTGTTATAGGAGTTCCTCATCAGGGTGACAGAGAGCAACGTGGCGAGCTAAAGCTTCCTGCATGTTTTGAAAGCTGAAAATATCGAAAGGGAAGGCGCTTTCATTCTTGTGATTTCTTTTGGTCACAGTTTGAGTCAACTCAGATCAACTCAGTTGTATTTTTAGTAGCCATGCTAGCAGCGTGGCTCCGGGGCTGCAAACGTGACTCTGTCGGTGCGCCACTTTAGTCAGGACTGAAATATCTCAACAGCTATGGATTCCCCAGACTCCCCTGCAGGAGGAATCGAAGTTATTTCGGTGATCGCCTCAGCCCTACTGTGAGGATATTTGCATTTCTAAGTGAAATATCCTTTCAGCTATTGGCTGGACTGCCATGGAGGACTATGAATATTCATCGTTTCCCAAGTAGAATCGTTCCAACTTTGGTGATCCCCCAACTTTTCCTGTAGTGCTATGGGCGAGTAAAAAAATAAAATAAAAAGTCACCAGTGAAGCATCTATGGATCTTCCCAACGATGGATTCCTCTTTTGAGATGAACATTTGCACCTTTGATTTGCCATGAGATGAGATATTAGACTGAATTGTAGTAGCCTTGTTTGAGGCTCTAGCTCAGTTATTAATAAACATTTTTTCCTACACCTTTTTAGAAATCTATTCTGTTGTATTTAGTGGTTTAGACATTGGTCTAAGAAGCAAAACGATACCTGGTTCAATCCACAGATCCTTTGATGGTTGCATTTGAAAGGCAACCTGGTGTAAATCAAATCAAATGTGGACCTGCTGCGGTGACATCTTGTGAATAAAGGTGAACTCTGTTGCTTTGTATATAATAACATTCCCATCAGCCCCGGGTGTACTTTGAGTTTACAGCTAATTAAGAAATGTTAACAAGACTGCCCTCTTTCCCAAGGCATTACATACTGAGGTTACAGCAAAGCTGCTGCCTCCCAGAGATTTGTGCTGTGACCTTCACTGATCTGGCGTCACATACAGACTCCTGGTCCACAGCCCTTAGCCTCCCCTTTAAATTGGATGCCCTTAACCAAAGTCTTCAGCATGCAGGTTAATATACTGAAGGGGCATATTTTAACTCAACTTTCCTAAAACTAACCAAATAAAGCAAGCAGGAAACTTTAAGATCGACTTAACACAAAGCCTCAGTGCAAAACAAAAAAACTGACAAAGCTGTCAGGGTGGTTGACAGTTTTGTGGTTTAATCCTCCACCCTCCTCTTTACACTATTTTTGATTTTCAGTGTTTGCTCTTGATGTCCAGTGGTGCAGTGGTTGGTGCATCAGAATGAGAATGCCGAAAGACACCCAGCACCTTTGAAAAAACAGCAGTATTTAATGCTCTGCATGAGAACAGTTTGTACTAACAGTGTGTTCACACACAATTCAAAGGGATTTTTTTATTTTACATTTCCATTTGTCTTTAATTTTCCTAACCAGCAAAATGTTGGTGCAGCAAATGAACTCACCAGAAACCCATTGTCCTTCAGTCTCACTCAGTCCTGTCTTTGACTCTATATATTGATAACGAAGACATAAAGGCTACCTCTATATAATACAAATAGATTTATAATAGATTCAATTCCAGATTCTTTATTTGTCACATGCATGGTTATACAGGTATAACATCCGCCACCTGGCTTTGGTCTTTCTGTGCACAGGTTAACTGGTGATTCTAAACTGGCCGTAGGTGTGAATGTGAGCACGAGTAGTTGTGTGGCTCTCTGTGTTAGCTGTTCGATAGGCTGTGACCTGTCCGGGGTGTACCCAGCCTATTGCACAGTAACAGCTTTGATGGGCCCCATGGCCCTGAATTGGATAAGTGGAAGAACATGGATGAACGGATGGATGCCTAGATAAAATCTTGCTCTAAGTCGAGTTGAAAAACATTTTCAATGTAACTGCCTCTTATCTAATAGACTAGGGCTGAACGATATATCGCATTTGCGATAATATCGCGACATGATCAAGTGCAATTTTCTAACCGCAAAGGCTGCGATTATACTCTGGACATGTCCAAATTCATGGGCTGCATCCTCCTGAGGCCGCATTTGTAGACCGATTACGTCACAGCGACGCGCCGAAGGCTGTCCAAATTACTACCATATCCCAGAATTCATAGCGCGGCCCAGCCAAACTCCAGTTTCCAACAATGGCGGCCGCTACTAAGTTTTAAAATTACTCATACTAATCTTTCTGGGTCACAAAATAAACTTTTAAAATATTTTCAGGCGAGAAAGTAGTTGTGTAAACATCAAATATCTGCTCGGTTTATCAAGATATCCCATATTTGCAAAAGTGCTTCGACGTTTTCAGAGGCGTCTGCTACCCACCAGCTCGACAGCTAGCCGGGAGCTCGAGGGTTACTGATGCGGCCGAGAACGGCACAACTCCCGGCACATCATTTTCAGATCACCGCGGAGTTTCGCTGCTCGGGTTAAACGTAATATATAAGTCACTTAGACAACCTAAAAATGTTATTGTTGGGCTTTTTTCAGTGTTTTGTTTGTTCGTGAGTAAATCGGTTTGGCTGAGATTAAAGTTAGTAGATTAGATAAAATAAAACTTTATTAATCCCCCGGGTGGGTTCCTCCTTGGTTTTCACACAGCTGACTAAACGTCAAACAGAAAACTTATTAAACAGAAGTATGAGACAGTCGAGAATTTACGCCAGTGTCTGGTTATATTTTAGATAGCAAGAAGCAGACGGCCGAGTTTATTAAACTCCACCGAGACAGCGGTGACGCTAATCAGAAGGCTAGACCGTCCAATTTCACGGCCGTTTACATCCGGCCTACCCGACCGTCTGAGGACCAGTGCGGCCTCTTCAGCTTTGCCTCTGCCACTTGAAGATGTCGTGGAGGCAGAGTTGAATAGTTACCTGTTGACCCCTGTCATTGACGGAGAGGATGATCCCTTAGCCTGGTGGAAGGTGCACAACATTCACTTTCCACGACTGTGCAAGATGGCCCGCAAATATCTGTGTGTGCCAGCCACAAGTGCCCCCTCAGAGCGTCTGTTCAGCACTGGAGGGAATATAGTGACCTGCACTCGCTCATCCTTAAAGCCAGCAAAAGTAGATATGCTGGTCTTCCTAGCAAAAAACCTGTGAGCTAGGATGATTATGGCTAGCTGAGCCATACTCATTGTGCACTTTAGTTTGTGCTGTGTTGCTGTTACTTACTGCAGATAATCAAGATGTTCAGCCAGTTTTAATTTAAAGGCGTGTTTGTGTGTGTGTTTATACAATTGCTATTATGTTTGCACTTTATGTGTAATGTTACTGACTGCAGAGATCAGTAAGATGTGTGTATTTTTTATTTATTAGTTTTATTTATTTAATATTATTTTTTAATTGAATGACTGTCTAGTAGTTCACAGATGTCGAAAAACTGAGTGTGGTAAAGCCACTGATTTTTTTTATGTATATTTCTGCAATCTGCACATTGTACTGACTTTCATTTTAATGTTTACACCAGGGTTCCTTGTCAGCACTTTATGCTCAGATGTTTGTAAGCTAAAAATAAACTATTGTGTATGTTCAAATATACTGTTGTGATTGAAGAAGTTAAATAAAAATGTCAGTCATCAATTCATGCATCACCTCATGTCATCATAACAGAGGTCTGTCTTCCAGGAAAGAACAGTTTAAAATTAATGTAATATAGTATTGGCCATACTATATGATGTATTGCTTGTCTTTGTTTAATAATACAGAAGACAAAGACCTTAAAAAATAATCGCATATCGCATCGCAATCGCAATATTGGGGCAAAAAATCGCAATTAGATTATTTTCCATAATCGTTCAGCCCTATAATAGACACAGACTTTTCCATTCAGCTTGTAGCAGGTGAGATTCCAGCTTCACACAGCAGCAGATACCTGCTCAACCTTAGCCTTGTTTTTGTATTTTTCACTATGAAGCTGCGATGTAAAAAGAGACTAAAAGCCTGCTTCCATCAGAGTCTGTGTATCTGTGTGTGTGTGTGTAAGCACCCCTTTTGTGAGTCAGTGTGTGCTGCTGGAACTAAAGCTCAGTGGCCTTACTTGGTATACAAGCAAAAAGACATGAAGTGCTCGGACCACCTGACTGGATTTACTGTGACCCACTTAAGCTGACTGCTGCTGCTGCTTCTGCACAGACAATCTACTAAAGTCCTTAATTGAAGAGACAGCTTAGTGAGGGAAGACACCACAACTTTCAAAGGGCATTTAGGTAGGTGGTTTATTTTCACTCGAGGTGAGCTTAGTCATTGGCTTAGTCATCAGTGATGTGACTTCGCCCCGTTCACCTCTGCTCCAAGACTGGCCTGGATTTACCACAACAATCATTATTACAGTGGCAGCCACATAAATCTACTCTCAGGAATCAACAGTTCACATCTTGATCTGCTTATTTATTCTGCTGGTGAATTGCATTTGGAGAGATTAATGGCTTGTGATTTAGGGACATAATTACTACATCCAGTGGAGTTTTTTTGGGAGCTGACCGTGAAAATGGCAGTTTCCTCTCAATAATTGGCCGCAGGATTCCCTGGCTGCGAGATTGCTGTTCATCCAGTTATGGCAGCTTCTGCTTTCCAGCAGTCCCAACAGGGCTGGAAGTGCTGATTCTGAATGCTTTTATACAAGAACTTATTCGCTGTTAATCGCAAAAAAACGCTCTCCAGACGCCTGTTTTTGCACGAGTCAGCCTCTGTTTGATTAATGTGATGTAGGAGTGCTGCCTGCATGTGCTGCCAGCCTCGGAGGTGTCACCCGACACTGCTGAATAAATGAACACGACTAATTGTTTGTTTATGATTTGAAATATTAATGGCATTGAATATATGAGGCAGTCAATTCAAGTCACCATTTGGGACAAATATGCGCCGTGGCAGGAGCAGCTTCACGTAACATAAGAGTACCAGCCGCGCTGGCATCAGGACACAACTTTCACAAACGTTGGGGCTACGTTAAGTGGACTTTGATGTAATTGTATTATTCCCTTAAGAAAGAGAAAGTGTGTCTATTTATAATTAAAGTAGCTTACATAATGCTTTTGGGAAGTTGTGGGGGGTAAACATTTGAAAACTGCTCGAGATCTCGGTGAAGATAGAGACTTCTGAGATGATGAAACATTATCCAGCAGCTTACAGCACATTGCGCATCTGCCTCACTCGACTTTATGTCATTCACACAGAAAAACAAAGGGGGGATGCTTCCGCACTTACATAGTTAGATGCCGATAGGGGCGTTGGAAGCAAGTGAAAATGGCCTTGAGGATTATCATTAAATATGATTGCGCTTCAAGGATGCTTGAGTTCCGAGCTGACACGTCGTCCCGAGCCGCTGATTAATGGACGATTATACAGTATGTTCTTCTCTGGAGCCACTTAGAGGAAACATTAGGGTTTCTACAAGCAGCAGGATAATGAGTACAGAGAACATACAGTGCTTGTGAATGAGCCTTGGAAAAAAAAAGGAATCCAAAGTGAGCGGTTGTCTTCAAATGTTGCAGCTTGGAGCTCTGGTGGGCCTCATCAGGATTTCTGCTCTCTGCCTCACTAATGCCGCGAGTTTAAAGAGGATGACGCTGAATCAGGAGACTAAATCCCAACTCCCTGGTGGTGCGAACCCCAGGCAAAGTTTTGTTTACGCTGTGCTTTATCAGTGATCTTGGAAGCATTGTAAATCCTTTGCATCTCCTCTTTCATCTCCATACAGCACCTTGATCCTCACTGCGTCATTAGTGCTGCGGCAATAATGAGAGATTCGGGTGAAGAATTGCAACCTTCTGGTTGCTTTGTGTGGTGTGTGTGTGTGTGCGTGTGTGTGTGGAGAGAGGAGGCTCACCAGCACTACTCATTATAAACAGACTATGTAAATCCGAAAGCCTCTGTTGTTGTTAATCTCGGTAAGGAAGCGATCCTCAACATTTCATTGTGCAGCACACGGCTCTCAAAATGAAATAAGATGATGAAGCTGATTGTGGCTGATAGTGGGGAAACCAATAGCCAGGTCTGAAATATTCTGAAGCTTCTAATCAGTAACTTCATTTTGTTTTATCACACGACGGACAATGTTCCAAGTAGCAAAAACAAAACAATTTTTTGTTGTTCTGCAGACAACTTGTTTCCTTGCCAACATTATTATTGCGTCTTTTAAATATTTTATGTTTCCAGGTTGCTCAGATCTGAAAGGAGTTATTTTGTTGCAAAGACATCTTTTTTATTCACCTCCTCATTTAAGTGCTTCACGTATCTCTGCGTTCTCCCAACACTTTAGCAGAGTATTTGTGACCCTGCCAGACTGACAGCATTTCATCAGTCCATCAGCCTCGGCTGCTTTCTGTGTTATTTTTAGTGTCAAACGACGATCCACAGTTCATGCTGATTGAGAGGATGTTCCACCCTGTCACTAGTAAGACGCTAAGGAAAAACACTTAATATTCTCCACTTTTGACGTGAAAATAGGCAAGTTTTAATGATGCACTGGTGGCAGCGTCACTTCAGGCTGAGAACGTCAGCGTGGCGTTAAACAGCCATCAGTCAAACTCTAAAAACAAAGCTGATGTTTGGGGTACAGTTTCGAGAAGCTGTATTTCATATCTTTATAAGCCCTGGCACTGCGTTCAAACATTAGCGTGTCTGATCTCATTTGGTTTTTCAAGAGCCATATTACATTGCTAGGATTGGCGTCGTTATTTGATGTCTTATCATTATTCCAGTCTGCATTAGGCTCCTCATTACTGCTGGCAGAACATAACCCCACTCTTAATTTTCTAAATTAACATGTCCTTATGCTAATTGAATGGGGTTTTAATAGCTCTCAGCAGACAGAATTTCAAGTGAAAGGGAGTAAAGTTATATGAATGTCCCCACTGGCCACCCGCAAAAGGGTTTATCACTGAGCACTAATAGCACCTGTGGACATACCGTTAAAGACACAAAGCGAACAATCGCATTCACTAAAGAGCCAGATTAAAGCCCAGAAAAGGCTTTGCGATTAAGAAAACACAAACAAATGGTAAAGTGTGACCCTAGATTGAAATATAGTGATCAATAACCCGTTTTCTTCCTCCTCTGTGTGTTGTTTTCCTAAAAGGTGGAAAATAAAAAAAAAATCGACAATCTACATTCAGTTTACAAGGACTGATCCCTATTGGCCTATAAAGCAAGCTGTCTGGGCTGTTCTTGACATATCGTCAGCTATTACTCCTGATACCTCCCATGGGGTCGTCTTCTCCATAAACTCTTCCCATCTCTGAGCCCCTGCCTCCCATCACCAGCATGCTTGTTAAACAGACGCACACATTAGTCTAACTCATGTTTCCTCTGAGGCCCACTAGCCTGCCAACACAAAGCTCTTGCATATCACTCAGTCTCTGCCCCCTGTATGAGTGCAGAGCCGCTTGCATTCATGCCCTTCCCACAGATAAAACCTCTCAGTGTAAGCGTGTACATTTTCTTTATCCCGGCTTTGCTTTGCTTTGAACTGCACAGAATCTGACTCAAAATCCATTAGCAGATGAGCACATATGCAAATTATGAATGAAGGTAGAAATATCTAGATAAAGAGCAGGTCTTGTAATTTGTATTGTGATAGGTGGCTTGACTTTTTATTGATGCTTAAATCTCTGCAAGTGGAACTGAAGTCAATGGCGTCTGCAAAATGTGTTTAAGGGTCAAGCATGTTAGAGCTATTCTAAAGCTTTGAATAGAAGATAAAAAATAATAAAATAGGAATTACCTCAGGGTGCGCTGAGCAACTCTGATCAAAAGCAAATCAAAACATCAGTGCCATGAACGACATCTGCAAAACTAACTCAAAGGCTGTATTAGTGGATCTGGGTCAAGTGTGTGCAGCCGAGCATCCTGTTTACCTCAACTGTTGAACCATCGTGTTCCTGGTGGACAACAGACGCAGGCTATTACACACCAGCAGGAACATAAAGTAATCAGGCCCCGGACTCTTTTAATCCAATTTTTGGTATTTTAACATAGTGATTTTATCATTAAACTTTCAGGTTTATTCAGCTGTAAAAGTGAAATCAATTTTTGCAAGTTGCCCTCCTGTTATATTTTATTAATTTTAAATTATTGACATAACTAAGAGGATTTTAAAATCATATCAAGTATCATATTTTTTTTTAAAGCAAATGTTGAGAAAGTGTATTTATAGATGATTCATTTTGTTGGAGCTAAAAGAAAAATACTTAACTGTTTTATTTCATGGCCAAAATTAGAATGTTGACGGTTTGGAGTCACATGACCGTTAACCACGTGACTTTAACTTGTTTGTCATTTTGGAAGTGGACAATCGAGGTGACAACGTAGGTTGCAAGTAACGTAGTCATACAGACCTGCATCTTTACTACAGCTAAGCTAGTATTCACCAGTGATTGCAGACCACAGGCGACTGCGAGGACCTGCTAGTGACCAAAGCAATCACAAGGAAGTTTCTGGTGCAGTGGCCTCTTTGTGACCGATTTCAGCCGGCAACGTTAAAGAACCACTTGACAGGAAGTTGGTAAATAAAATGTTTTCCCTCATGGCCGGTAATTTTAACCACTTCCTACATGGCACACAGCTTTTGAGCAATGTATGCTTGTAGTCATGTGAGAAACTTCAATAGTAGGACATCAAAAAACAGACAGGTAACACGCTTAGTGAGCGTCATCAAACTACAGTGTTTGCACTTTTACACATCCAGCCCACATGTGCTATACATCCATTCCACATCAGCACTGACGACACATCCATAATGGATCTTTAAATGAGGCTACAACCTGAAAACAGTGGAAGCAGGGGAAGCTCCGTCTACCAGCATTAAAAATCTGCATCAGACCAAAACCAAACTGGTTAACACTAGTTAAAAACAAACTAATCACAACATTAACAGCTGGAATTTAATGCCTACAAATATGAAAGCATGAAAGCACAAAAACAATATACTAGCTTAGAGTTTGTGTTGTTTCATATCTATTATGCCAGCAGTAAGACGCATATAAATCTTCTAACTCTTGGCAAGAAAGTATATTTCCAAAAATATCCCTAATGTAATAGCTGAATTATTCCTTTAATGGGTGCACGATAAAACTTATTCTGAATCCTTGTTTGTGGCCCTTTCTTTGTAAATAATCCTGATATTTTTTATTCTGAAATTCTTAAAAGGTTTGTTCAAAAGCTCGGGGGCTGAGCACTTAGGTTTGTGGTTAATGTAACCTTTACTTTTTAATCTAAATGCTTGCCATTGGAAAACACTAATGCAGGAACTATTTTTATTTCTTTACCTCTGAAAGAAAATCGGTCGAGGATGGTGAAGAGCTTTGAATCAAACTGAAGTGAAATGAAGTAGAAACTTTTTCAAACTCATCTTAAGGACAAATTGAACCTAAAATCAAAACCTGCCTTAGCAAATCTGAGCCAAGAAAAAAACAAAAAACAAAAACCCTCTTTCTGCTTCATACGCACCCCAAAGGTGCCCTGGACTGCCTCCAGTAACAGTACGCCACATATTTAACACCCAGATGCAGAGTATTTTCTCGTTCAGAAGGTTTTAAAAGTCACACCAGATGCTCACTATTTAACCCAGGGAGTTAACTCTTGCTGGGATATGATCCAGAATAGTGTCTCCTTCACACACACACACACACACACACACACACACACACACACACACACACACACACACACACACACACACACTTTTCCCTGCAGGCAGGTAAAACACACAGTGCAGCTTTGGCATATTAAATTACTGCTACAACAAACTCCAGACCATAAACAGCTTTTAAACTCTAAAACAAGAGCCCAAAGAAAAAGGCTGAGTTGTAAAGGGGTCGTTTTCAAAGGCTGAATATGAACACAAAGTAGCCAATACCAGAGCCTGTGATGCCTGATCGCTCAGTAACAGAATGGCAGCCTGGAGACAATAAAGCTGTGTCTAAAAATTGACCAATAACATTGCAAAATCAATGTTTAAGCTCAAAGAAACCCTATGGAGGATGCAAAAAACAACAACAAAAAAACAACAACTAATAATGAAACCAGCGCCTTGAGCACATTTTTAAGCTTTGCCACATAAAGTGAAAAAGAAAAACCACCAACCAAAAAAATCAAACAAAAAAAAACAAGCTTATTTCCCACAAAATTGCAGCATGATACATCATAATGTGAATGACAGTAGGGCGGTGATAGCTGTAGTATGCTCAGCACCTCATCTCACAATCAAAACTGCATCAGGTACCTCGTTCACATTCATTCTGAATGACAGCATCGGAGCAAATTGTGTCTGGCTTTAATCTTGGGAGCAACGTGTCTGGTGAATCCTGATGAAGCTGCGTCTTTGCTACAAGCTCTTTAGAAGCTCGTCTAATCAAAGCTGCTCCATGCTGCTAGCCTGCGGCTCCACTCTCGACAGCCCTCGGGGGGATTAAAGCTGATTTCCCTTTTGGCCAGAGTCACACTTGTGAGGGTCCAACTTGCTCTGGCGCAGGGTGAGAGTACTATCCTTGTCACTGACACTTTGCTTACTGTTGTTTGATGCTGGGCATGTCTCTGCGGCACCCTGGCTCATCTATCACAGTAACTGTGAATGGCATATGGGGACAGCAGAGAAACAGAGGAAGGCTACTCCCAGCCTCCCCCTTCTTTCACTTTATACTTAGTAATCTGCGCTAACGCTGTTCCCTGAATGGAGACCTTGTGTTCTGAGGCTCCAGATGGGCAAAAACAACACAGCGCACACTCTCCAGTGGGATTGAGCTGAAAACTATAAAACAAGCTAGGAAGACTGTGAGGACATTTCTGATTTTGTGCAAAAGGAGACTCAAATGTAAATGTTTTGATAGCACAGTATTTGACTGTCAAACTATCAGCGCTAAATAATTAACACTGTATTGTTGATTTTCTCCTTTCTTAAGCAATTTTCAGGTGCTTTAAATCCATAAAACTACACCAAAGTCTTGGTAAAAACACTTATTTTAATTGCACATTGTGTATGTACAGCACAGTCTTGGACAACAAACCACACACTTGATGTAAACCAATCCAGCTGACAATGGATACAGGCCTGTTTTGTGGCAAGGAAATAGTACAAAACATCAAATGGAGGCGCTTAACTACACAGTTTATTTGCCTCGTACTCCATATAGTTTGGTTGTCTGGCACTGAAAGTTTGCAGGGCAGTGAGTATCCTGGTCACATCGGCACTGGACAGTTTGAGTCTGTGGCGGAGCAGGCAGGCGAACAGATCCACGTGAGGGGCCCCCGGAGGCGAGAGGCGGTTGACCCTGTAGCGCAGCTCCACCAGCTGCAGCAGGGCCGAGTCCTGCGATCCCTGAGTGTACGGGTAGTCTATCTGCAGAATCAAGTCCTGGATCGCCTCGGGGTCAAAGTGCACGCTGTAACCGAACAGCTGCATGCTGTTCACCTTCATGTAGCCGATGTTGTTGGAAGGCTCCACTTCCTCCAGAGACTCATAGTACAGTGTCATGTTCCTGTTTCCTCCTGTCACTCCCACAGGGTCCCTGATATTACTCCTCAGGTAGAAATGAACTGTCTCAAAAAAGCTCTTCCATCTGTTTCCCAGAGTCAACGTCCAATTATAGCAGTCCAAGGGGATATCCAGCTTGGTCCGCTCCCAGTCGGGGTATCCGTGCTGACCTATCGGCATGGTCCAGCTCTCCGAATGGCTGCCCCCAAAGGGATTCACAAACAGCGACAGTGCTGGCTCAAAAGTGCTGTTTCTGGTGAGGCAAAATTGTAGCGTGAGTCCGAGGAGCATATGAACACGGTTGGACTTGACCCGGTTGCTCTTGAGCGTGAGCAGCATTCTTTTCCTCCACGAGGGATCAAACCAAGTGTTTACACGCACGTCGTTGCTCACAAACACAGCATGCAGGGCGATGCGCGGGTCACGCCGCTGGAGCAGGTAGCGCAGCTCCAAATCCTGCAGATCTCTGTCGCTCTCCAAACCCAGATAGGGGTCGGTGGGGTCAGGCACGGCTGACCGGCATACTCCCTGGGTCAGCGTGAAGCCGGGGTTACAGCTGGAACATCGAGTTCGGTTCTCTGTGGAACATGAGGCACAGCGGGGACCGTCACCCACCGAGCAGGGGATCAGACCCTGGCAAGGTGGATGGTTGTAGGGGCAGGAGCAGCTGCGGCTCTCATCGCTGTAAACACCAACCTGATTGTTCTCGCTGCAGTACAAGACGGAGAGAGCGTAGCTCAGCCAGAACTGCAGAGGCCTGAAGGAGAGACAACAAGTGTTTCAGTACAGCTTCAGGGATACTGCTGTATTGGTTATTATATAATAACTCATTTGTCTTTGTCACTTTGCATCTTTTTCATGTTTTTGTGATTATACAACAAAGAAAATGTTTTGCCTAAGAAGATTAATCAAGCTTTGCACAAACAATGTGTTGTTTTGATGTGCGGCAAAAAACAATTTGAGCCAAACTCGGGCTCAGCTGGAGTCATAACAGAAAATCAGATCAAAATGAATATTGTAATTTGCTGAATTCTCATTCTGTGGTGCAGCCACTACTCTTATTTCTATCTCAAGCTTAGACTACTTTTAGAAATATAGCCACATAGGAACGCTTTTCAAAGAGCCCTATTATGTGTCTCACAGCATGAATTTGGAGATTTTATTATGTAGAATCAATAATGTCTTAAAAAAGATTCTGTGAAACTGAACAAATCTTTGCAAGTAAGTGACAAATCCAATAATAAAAGGCTGTGATCTTCAGGTCTTTGGGGGGCACGGCATCAAAAAAGCGAGGAAAAGCTCTAAAGATGATTCAGTGAACACAGTTCATTACTGCATCAAAATTCAATTCGATTTTATTTATAAAGCACCAAATCACAACAGCAGTCGCCTCAATGCACCTCAATGTAAGGTAAAGACTCTACAATAATAGAGAGAAAACCCCAATAATCAAATGACTCCTTATTTGCAAGCACCTGGCAACAGCGGGAAGGAAAAACTCCCTTTCAACTTGAAGACATCTGCAGGAGAAACAGGCTCAGGGAGGCCAGGACCAGTTGAGAGTATGCAAGTAATAACTCTATCGTGCAATAAAAGTCATATATTAACAAGGTCAAGGGACCAAGGACAGAAGTCGGACAATTTCAGCCTGAACAGGTAACCGGCTAGTCCTTCACGCTCAACACATGTACAGCAGCAAGCAGATAGCCATGCTAACGCGTCATTAGGTAAAGACACAATGAGGAGGTGGTGACCTTCACACAGCTGAACATGAACATTTCAAAGAAGCAAACAAAGGCAAAGTGGATAAAGCTAAAGCTGTCTTGAATTCTGAGTCAGCCGCAAGCTAGCAGCCTCGATATGAGCATAGGATCAATGCAGTTATTAGGAAAACTACAGAGACGAGTGAAAAAGAGAAAAGGGTTGATTTCCTCCTATCTTGTGATGTTATAAAGTAAATATGACCTTCTTCTACAAAGGAGAGTTACCACCTGGCATTTAATGAGCCCACAGTTCAAAAGTTGAAGAGGTTCACTGGTGATCGTGGCACAGGTGACTTGCGCATCTGTGAAACTGCCGTTACTGCTGAGCAATATATGCAGCCGTCTTTTCCAGGGACTGTCTTGCTGATTTTAGCACGATAATACCAAACTCCATTCCTAATGTTGCTATAAAAATTGTCTGTGTGCTGAAGCGAGATCTTCTGGAGCATTAAGAAATGAAACAATTAAATGTTGTTTCAGCAGCAGGGACACAGTTTACCTGGCTTCAAATTGAACAATGACAAAAAAAAAAATTATTTTCCAAAACCTTTGTACCATTTTCAGATAAATGTAGGTTTTTAATGATTTTCAATGCTTGTGTTTTTATTTAAATTTTAACAGCATCCTGCTACTAACTTTTTGAAAACAGTGTAATTAAATTGAATGAGAGGACGCATACACACACACCAAGAAAAATGATCTTCCCGGTTATCCTAAACTACTATTGAATTTCTTTTTTACGAGCAGAAGGAGTCTGATAAAGAGTGTAATTGGATTGTGGACTGAGGAGACAGTGTTGTGTTTGAGTAGTACACTGATGGATCGTGTCATTTAGTTAATTTCCCTGCCAGAAATAGCTATCAACACAGAGTGTTCATAGGAGAGGCATAAATCTGACTGGAGTTATGACCAACGTGGTCTCTGATAGGGCTGCTCGAATAGACCGTCCAAGTGGCAGTGCTGCTGATACAGCAGCTGTAACAGTAAAAAGAAAATATAGGAATTATATATAAGCAAACTATATTACTGTCCACGGGTTCTGATAAAAAAAAAAGAAAAGAAATGAGATGACATGAGAGGTTTAAAGACGCTGGATTGATTGTGATGTAGTTTGAACCTGCCGACAGTGAAACGTGGCCGTTTGGCCAGCTGGGATTCCGTTCGTCTTTCTGAGGCTGGAACAGAGAAGCCGCTTCCCTCCTGTCAGCACATTTCACCTTACTCCACGACTACTTTTCCCTCAAGTGCCTTCTAATAAGTACCGTCTCGCTCTGCTGCTTTCTTTCACTGCCTGGTGCATAAATCATTTTCACAATTATAAGTTTTGGGGAGCACCTTGGCTTAACGGGCAGCAGCATGAATACTCCTCCCTCATGTTCCTTGCTTGCTTCTTACCTGGGCCTCTGCTGGATCATTTTGGGTTGTTTTCGGCACCTCTTGCTAAGACTGAAGAGCTTGTTAGCGGTGCGGTGCGCTCTGGTGAGAAGCTGGTTGCTACTGGTCTCCAGCTGCCTGTATCGCTGTAGGAGGTTGGCATCCATCCTCCACAAGTGCTCCACGACAGATGTGTTTACAGCGAAATGGGTTGGCAGGTTCCCAACGAAGCTTTGGAACTCCTCTGGTAGGAAGGAGAACATGAATAAGTAAACTTTGCCTGTGGCCATAAACCGCAGGGTGACAATATTAAAAAAAAACAAAAACAAAAAACAAAAAACACACAAACGCATCCATTCCTCATTGTTTGTCCCTGAAAATCAAACAACCCAAAAAGGAGAAATAACAGCTGCAAAGCGCGGCGTGTTTTGATCTTTTATGCCTCTTTTTTTCAGGAGGGAACAAATGATTTTCATATTCTATGTCACACCTGTTGTCAGAATAAGTCACTGTATACCTTTAAGGCAACAAGTCTTATTAGAGAAATTGCTGTTTCTGACATTATTAATATGAAAGGGAGACATTTTGCCGCGTTAACGAGAAACGAGCGGTGCCCCTGATTAAACTTCTTTGACATTTTTTGATGCCGGAGGAAACTTATATCATGAACTGTGTCACCTCTCAGTAGTACAAAAAAACGACGCAGTGCATCCTCTCTGCCATTCTCTTTATACGCCCTTTCTAATCTCAAATACACAAAGAGACACAAACCCAGTGCACTCAGTGTCGACATCACAGGCAACAAAGCTGCTCTATAACTTTCTTCAAACATCTGAATAACCTACAGCACTGCAGTGTTTTGTGCTGTGATACAGTGGGCTCTGTTTTTAAAGCCGCTGCTGATTTTGTGCCGACGTATATCTGTGTAACTGCAGGGTAAGTGTCAGTCAAAGCTGCTAGCTTCCTCTGCGATGGTTTTGTGTTTACGGTAATTACAGTCTGAAAAAGAAAGCAATAGCACATTATTACGTGCTTGGACAGAGGCCAGGTTTTGTGCAATAGCTTGTTCATTTGTTTATGTAGATAATTTTTTATGAGTTTTTTTGTGCACAGAGCTGAGAAAAATGTTTGTTCGAATCAAGCAGTTCAGTGATTTCAGGTTTTATAGGCTGTTTTCCCATTGTGTCTAAATGGACGCAAGATGAGTGTCTCCCCAAAGGGAATTACTGGCATTATTTTAAAGATAAAATTTATGAAAATTGTACAATGAAGTAAATTTAATAGGAAACAATCAGCCTGGCTCTGTCTAAAAGTATTAGTATCTGTTTTAAGGACCTCTGCAGGTCACCAGTCAAATAATATCTTGTTTTTTGCGTTAAAACAACATGTAGTGGATTTAGAGGGTCGCTTGTGAGACTATTCCTAGACTAAAAAAAATACAAATCATGTTTGATATTTCCTGTACATGTTTTTATGTTCACAGCACTTTGATGAGAACAGATGGATTTAAAAGAAAAATCACTAAGAGCAGCCCTAAGCAACTTGAGAGCATCAAAGCCGTCATTTGATTTGACACAATGACTGACAGGTCTCTTGATTTGAAGTCTGGCAGCTGTCAGAGTTTGACAGCTAAGAAAGCATTCTGAACATAAAACAAGACTTTTGTTTTAAGACTAAACTTTAAAGTGTTTTGTTCTTGAGGAAAAAAAAATGACCTTAGTCCCAAAGCACGTACTTTTGAGGAGGATTTTAAAAGCCACTGTTCCACCTGTGTGTTTTCTTTTTCTTTTTTTTGTGAAAGCACTTTTCAAGCTGACATTTTCAAGTCCCATTTTGAAGGAATTTCTGACTCACCAGATTCCTCAAACTCCTTGTAGGTCAGCCTCCAGGCGTCTCTGATGCGCAGCAGGTTGTTTTCCAGAGTGGCCAGGTCAGAGCGAGGACAGTTACACTGTGGGAAGTCCACGCTGCAGTCACACCAGCAGTCACTGTTCTTGCAAACAAACTGGCCCTCAGATTTGCAGCCAACGTAGTTGAGAGCTGCCTGAATGAAGCGGCTCCGCAAATAGCCTGGAAGGATGACCTGCAGCCCTGCGGAGCGCCACAGACGAGACACACGAGGGAAAAAATTAATAAACTATTACAGTTTTTTACAGTCGCTAACAAGCGCCTACCCATACTTCAGATACTTTTTCTAAACTCTTAACACAGACCCACACCTACAAAACACAATTGGCCAAATGGATAATATCCTTCCCAAAAATACACTTTGTTAAATATATACTAACTCCTCATTTCAAAATTAGAACACATCGTTCTCTGCACACACTAACTGTACAAAAACACTATAAATCTGACTCAAAATGAAATTAGTCTGTCAAAGAATAACACTTGTTTTCACTTCACAAGGTACATGCAGTCAATCAAAGTACACCAGGTTTCAAAATACTGGCTATTATTGACATTACAAAAACTGCATAGACTTTTATGTTTCAGTTTCACAGGTATTTGCATGCGAAACATGCAATCCACCATATTGACACCAGAAATGTCTTGGTTGGTAACTGTATGTCCACATGTACAGTAATGTTCACATTCAAAAGCATTCCAGTAAAAAGCAAACAAGTTTTTGTTTCTTTACTGTTTACCACAGGAGGTACAGTAGAAACACGGTATGATAGGACAGAGAAAGTTTTACAGTATTGCTTACAGTGAACAAAATATCCATGAAACACACAAGAGCATTCTGAACAAAAAAACAACAGCAAAAAGCCAAGATAAAAAGGGGGGGAGGGGGAGGGGGGCTAAAAAAAGGCAAAAGATTTGCATCTAATCTCTGCGATCTTCAGGGTTAGGCCACATGTTTTCATCAACATCACATCTGATGTTATCCAAGTCGATGCACCTGGGATAAAACCGCCTGGTATGTCGGATCCACCGACATATCATTGCAGAAGCAGAGGTTTTTATACTGTATCTAAGGTTTGGAATATTGTTTTTGCGATTGTGGGATGTTGTGTGTTAACATTCGTAGATACTACAAGAACAGTCCATAGTTTTGTTGGGAGGTATAACTTGTCTGTTAAGAAAATGTAAGCATTGTGGAAATGTGTTCACTGACTGCATATTGGGTGAACACGACATGAAATGTGTGAATGGTATGGCCACAACAGACCGATGCTGTGCTAATTGTGTTTAGAGTTTTGCAAATGTGACAACTGTTTGGACAAACGCTTGTTAGCGACTGTAAAAAACTGTAAACATGTGAAAGAGCGGCTGATTCATCCTCATAGAAAAAGCAGTCTGAGTAGCAAAAGTGAAAACATTTGAACACGTCTTGTTAGTTGCTGTAGTTTACTGTTGTCTAAAAATGATTAATCTTACATACATAATCCTGCGCTGTACTTCCAAGATAAACAAATATGTATTAATCCACCATTTAAAGCAGTCCTCTAGCCTGTTTGACTCAGCCTTTTCAGACGTTTACTTACTACTAGAAAGGAACAATTAAAAAAAATGATAAAAAAATAATAAAGTAGTTCTGTATTTTCAAAGATTTATATCTTTAGTATTAAACAGTGGATTATTGTAGATTGCAGGAAGGAAGTTGGAATGAACAAATATGCGAATGTCTTTTTTAATGGTTATGTTGATGCAGCCTTGCATCATATGTATACCCGGAGCAAGAGGCAGGGTACACCTGGAACAGGATAGGCTCTCCCGCTACCCTGATTAGGATAACCTGAAGACAGCGGATGGATATGCTGATGTAGCCTTCATTAAAGCATTAAAGCAATTTTCACAGTGTGGGAAATAAGCTTCATGGATCTCTCAGGAACATTTAGTAGCTATAAATAAAATAAATAAATAATTGAAATAATAACTACTGTAGCTATTTAGCTTAGCTTAGGGAGGCGATAACAAGCTTGGCTATATGTAAAAACCTCCACTACTGGCACCTAATCGTTGTCTCATTACTAACGATCGGTCATTTTCGACCGGCACACCAAAAAAGTACAAATGTTGAATAAAACATGCTAAATTGTATGCAGACTAATACAACTTATTTTATGTGCCGAAATCCTTTTTTTTTTTTTTTTTTTAAACATGGAGTCTTAGATCAGTCTGATCAAATTAACTATATTTTTCTGAAAAAAAAAAGAAAACATGAGGGTTAATCACAAATGACTATTCTGCAAACTGTTTGAAGTCTAGATGAATCACATGATGACCACAAATTCTGACTTCACCCTAACTCAAAGGCTCTGACTAATCCTAGATGGCTACCCAGGCGAGTGAAGCCTAGAATTTCCACTAGTGACCAGTCAGCAATGATAAAGTGATTCACAACAAGCGAATCGCTTTCTGTGTGGACAGCTCTTAACTGTCTGCAAAATGTGCATCAGCATCTTTAAATTCAAATGATCATGAATCAATGAAGCTTTCTAATGTGTGTTTAGCAGTGCGATGGCTGCAGTTACAGCCACACAGTGGTAATGTCTACCAAACATTAGTGTTACAATAGAGACTTACGCATAACACTACACTTTCATTTTAATGTCTTTAAATACAGGATTTAATTTAGAGGGTAATAAAGAATTGGTTTTGGTTTAGAATTAATTTACTTGTACAATCGCATAATACTGTATTCTAAAATAAGTGCGCACGTTGTAGTTTACACTGTTATGTGTATGATTTACTCTTTGTTTTCTGAGTGACCTCAGTGGCAGCTGCTCCCACTCCCTTGGTTGATGAGCTAAGAGGCGGAGCAAGCCTATATGAGACCTGCAAATTGGGTCATACCACAACTCTGGATCATGGGGGGGAAATGGAATTAGGGGTTTTTGTGTTCTACCCCTTTGTGTTTATGTGGGCTGATTTAAGTTTCCCCTTTGACTTGTTTAGGGAGTTCAGTTTGTTTGAGTTAGTAGTATTGTTGTCAGCTTTTAAGTAGAGTTCTGTTACTTTGACCTCTTTTATGGGCCCAAGATTTAGATTTTTCTGTATAATTTAACCAAGTTTGTTTTTGGGTAAATTTAAAAAAAACTTGTTTTTGGACTTTAACCTGTGCTTGACTTTCCTTCACTGCTCGGTCCATCACAAGCAGTGAAAGTGAGCGTGTTTCAGTTTTTTAGTGTAGTTTTGGTGCTTAAACCCAACCAAACAGCAAGTAAAACTGAAGTAAACACTGAATAAAAGTGACATTTAAAGCACTTCCACATGATACTTCAGTTCCAGTCTTCTGATTAACAAAGACCATTTGATCTGCCCGCTCATCTAGACTTTGTTCTTTTAAGTGGAAACGTTCCTGCATGTCGTTACATGATTCAATCAAATGGAAGGGACAAATGTCCAATACGATTATTTAGTTGGAGGACTTGGTGGTCATTATCATGGTTAGAGTTAGTCAGTCGGGGAACCCTTGGATATTCTGCTGATTTTTTCTCTGCTCTTTCCAACTGGAATGCAAGATAACCGTGTAAATACTTTGTATTCTGTCTGAGCTAATAAAAGGTTAATTAGTTTTGTGATTGCATTTCAGCAAATACCCTCTTTCAGTCTTCAGACAGTTTACCTACATGTAGCCAAAGCCCGCTCAAATTTTATTGAACCAACAGAACGTGCTCTGCAGATGAACTACTGGCTCCCAAATCAATCTTAAGGTTAAAATTTACCCTGCAGCTGAATCTTGTTTTCAGGACTGTGAACCAACACGGAGCTGACTGTGTCCAGATTGTCATAGTTGCTGCATCCGAGCGGCCCGGTTCTTGTTTCAGTCACCTGGAAGCACATGAAGAGAAAACAGTGTTATGAACGCTCGCTCTGTCAGCAGTCGCCCCCGTTTTCACCCCTCCATCTGCGTTAATAGGTAGAAAACAACTGATAATCTTGGTTCTGCATGGATTACTTGAATATTTTCTTTTTCTAAAGAAAGGTCAAAAGAACATAAAAATCCTCATCAAAGATGCATTTTATGTCTTAAAAGAGCTTGGTATTCAATGAGTCACGGTGAAGTAACACTGAAAAGGTCTTCAATTAGAAAGCTTTCTCTCCTCACACAGAATAATTTGTTCTGATGTGAGGGAAGGAAATCAACTTCCCTCTGACTGAAAAACTTTAAACTGACTCACTTCTCTGCATCTCTAACAGTAAACAATCCCAATGTTAAAGCTAGAAATTCAAAAACACATACACGCATATCGGGTATTTATATCTTGTGGGGACCAGTGTTGGTCAAGTTACTTGAAAAAAGTAATCAGTAACTAATTACTGATTACTTCCCCCAAAAAGTAATCCCGTTACTTTACTGATTACTTATTTTCAAAAGTAATTAATTACTTAGTTACTTGGTTACTTTTTAAAAACACGATTTACAACCTGAATAGGTGATAAAGCGATAGCTCTTTCAGCCCAATTCTACTTTTTCTACATAATCCATCATACAAAATGTAATCAAATGGAAAAGTCTCCTTTTTTAAAACTTGTTTTATTAGTTTTAATCTTTTAACTTTATGCATCAAGCAAAAATAAAATTATATGCAACATTCTCTGACTTGAATAAATTAGTTTAACATTTAAACCTATTTTCTGCACGTTCCAGCACATAAAATAATTGTTTTTTTTGTGTTTACACTCAGTCTTTCAAATAAATGCAAGTAAAACACAGCAGAAAATAAATAAAATCAAAGACTCAGCAGCCCTTTTGCTCTATTTTCACCTGTAAAGCAGGACTGTGGTAGGCGGAGGTTTACCCTGGTGCAGGTGTGCTGCAGCGGTGTGGAAGAATCCGCGAGTTTCTCTGTGAATTTCCCATTATGTCATAGCGCACTCGGTGCTTGCTTGGAAGTTTAGGGGGTTTTTTTCGCTGTAAAAAGACGTTTTCTTCCCACGCACAACGGACACTAATGTTTTTGTCACTTTTTATGGAATCAAACTCAAAGTAAGGTCAGTACTTCCACGCTTTAAACGCTGCACGCTCATACTCTCTCCCACAATCGATATATTATCCATTGTTGATCTGCACACAGCTGTTTTCACGAATGTCGCACTTGCTTACGTCACTGTCATAAGACATTCTCGCAAAAAAAAAATCACGGTTTTAGTAACGCAGTAACGCAGCGTTCCTACGGGAAAGTAACGGTAATCTAATTACCGTTTTTGCAATAGTAATCCCTTACTTTACTCGTTACTTGAAAAAAATAATCGGATTACTGCCCATCTCTGGTGGGGACATCTAATTGACATAATGCTTTCCCTAGCCCCTTACCCCAACCCTAACCATGAAAAATGAATGCCTAACCATAACCCTAAACCTATAACTCAACTGTAACCCTGTCACTAAAACCACATTTTGAATCTCAAAAATGCCTTCAAACTTGCAGGGACCAGGATTTTGGTCCCCATAAGTATAGTAAACTTCCTATTTTTGGTCCCCACAAAGTTAGGAATACACACACACACGCACGCACACACACACACGCACACACACCTTCCCATTTCTCACCGAATTTCTGTTACCATCTGTGATTTTAATGCACGGCTATTTATCTCATAAAATCTAGTGTTCATCTTCTTCTGCTCTCCTCTCTTTCTCTCACACTGATCTTCAGTCTGCCTAAACTCCACACCTGCTGCAAAATGGCAAATGAATTTATGTCAGCCTGGCTGAAAATTAATGGAATGATATCTTTAATCCATCAAGCTGATGCATAACCAGAGGAATGCACTCTCATTTTGGGAGGGCACTTGTCTTCATCAGTGGCTACTCACTTTAGCATCTACATTTGCCCCTTGGGCTGATTAATGAGCACACCCTAATAGCCACTTCAGATGATAAAATGGATGATTGGTGTTTCATACAACAGGACACACAACCGCCCCTCGCTTCGCTCCCCTCTTTAAAGCTTGCCACAGAGTGCGGGGTAACTTAGAAAGCCTGCTTCGTGCAATACTGCTTGAAGAGTCACTTAATTAGGGTGTTATAGGTGGTCAGCTATAAACAGTCAGACGCTTCATTTTTCAAAATCTGCTGTTCCCGTTTTCCTCGCATGCTGAGAGATTTTCATGATAATAAACCACTGGTGAGGGGAAAAAACAGGAAAAACAAATTTGAAAGACTTAGTGCTACCCTGCAGTCACAACAGGTGAATCTCCTAAGTGTCAGGCCAATTCTGTAAATAAGCATTCGCTCTTAATCCTACCTGATTAAATAAGTTATGGGAGAAAAGTCCCTGAGCTGGTATTAAAGGATTTATTAGTGTAAGTTGTCTTCAAGTTGAGTTAGCCAAATGTCCTGAATTAAAACTTTCTTCTGCAAATGTGTCAGTAATCCTAAGAAACATCTGCAAGTTGATATTTAATTTTATATTATTTCATACTTTCATAACAATGCTTCATCTGTGGTGAATTTAACTCCATTATATTTATTTTAACCATTTAATTTTTACCTTTAATCGTGATCATATATTAAAATACAGCAGCAAGGAAACTGATCAAAAACTAAGTAATTATTCTGTTGTTGAGAATAGAATAGAATAGAATAGCCTTTTATTGTCATTGTACATGTATAACAAATTGTAACTTGTTTTCTACGATTTTAGCAACACAGTACCTAATGAAATCAAATGATTTAGAGAATCTGGAGAAATCTCTGTGTGCAAGAAACAAGGCCCGAAATCAGTATTGGATACCTGTAACCTTTAGGCCTGCAGGCTGCACTGCACTAACAACAGGCCTGATTTTGCCATGGAAATCACTGCATGGGCTCAGGACCGATTCAAGGAAACACTGTCTGTGAACACAGTTCATTGTGCCATCCACAAATGCAGGTTAAAGCTCCATCAAACAGACAAAGACACAAAATGAGAACACAATCCAGAAATGTAGCCATCATGTATTCAATTCAATGTTATTTATATAGTGCCAAAACACAATAACAGTTGCCTCAAGGTGCTTTATATTGTAAGGTAAAATCCCTACAATTACACAAAGGAAACAGAAAACGCCAACAATCATATGACCCCTTATGAAGAAGTGCTTTGGCGACAGTGGAAAGGAAGAACTCCCTTTTAACAGGAAGAAATCTCCAGTAGAACCTGGCTCAGGGAGCGGCGGCCGTCTGCCACGACCTGTGTGGTCAGACGACTCAACACAGGAAATTATTTTTGGAAAACATGGATGCCGCATCATCACTGAAGAGGAGAGGGCTTGCACATCCGGAAAGATGCCATCAGTGTTTAAAAGGTATACGCTAGTTTTAGAACAACATATGCTTCCACCCAGATGATGTCTTTTTCAGGGAAGGCCTTACATATTTCAGCAAGACAATGCTAAACCACATACTGCATTTGTTACAGCAGCATGGCTTCACAGTAGAAGAGTCCAGGTCCTGAACTGGCCGACCTGCAGTCCAGACCTCTCCAGCTAAAAACATCTGGCATTCATAATGAGCTAATATTTTTCTTAAAATGATACATTTTTCTCAATTTAAACATCTGACATGTTTTCTATGTTCTATCATGAATAAAATGCGGGTTTGAGAGATTTGCATATAATAGCATTCTGTTTTTTCTTTCCATTTTAAAGAGACTCCAAACTTTTTGTTTGTTTGCATTCAGCATGTCTAAGATCATGTAGGCATGTAAGCATATGCTACAAATGACTAGGTCAAAGTGGAAATACTACAACACGGGGTTACATGGATACTGTAACTTAAAAGGAAACTAAAGAAAAAAAACACCGCCTTAAAAACCCCCAGTATTTCACTGGTCCATACTGACCCACGCCGGGTCAATTTAAGCCAGGCGACGAAGACATTCCCCGAAGCCACGTTCACTTTAACAGAAACCAAAAACCCACCCAGCCCGACTCCCAGCTTCATATCAGGCTTTCCCTCATGCAAATGCTTGAGGCTAACAAACCGCAAGGCAGGAGAACAACACGGCTACCTTCAGGCAGTGAATGTCTGGCGTTTCATTTCCCAGCAGATTGCTGCTGTATTTACAATTTCCCTCCTTCAACATACCCGTATGGCAGTGGATGCGATTTGGAGGTGGTGTAGCCTCCGCAGGGTGCTCTCTCTGTCTGTGAAGTAGGAAGCAGCCAGCTGGTGGAGAGTTTCCAGGGTCACGGTCCCTGTAGTATTTGAGTTCCTGTTGCTGCCCCGGCTGCCCTCGCCCCCTGAGGGCGAAGACTCCTGGCTGAGCTTCCTTTTGTCCACAAATATTGTCAAAGACTCCTCCCCTGGTAACATTTAGGCAGAGGGATGAGAGGTTCATTAGCTCCAGCAGAACGCCACTAATCACCTTTCATTAGTATCTTTTCAGACTAGATAGAAAAGCACAGTAGTCATTAAGTACTGTGGGGGAACTGATGGTTTGGATGATTAGAGGAAAAGGCACAGGCAAGGTCTCTGCATCTATTAAACTCCTGGTGAATAAAGAGAGCTCACTCACCGTCGTTAATCAAATTTCCTTAATTATTTCAATTATTTTAATTATGATGGAAAAAAATGACTTGGAAAACAAAATCAGGTTAGCGGCGGGCTGTTCTTAGATCAAATCAAATCAAATCAAATCACTTTTTATTGTCACATCACATGTGCAGGCACACTAGATGAATTCTATATAACGGTCAAATCACCAGCAGTGAGAAGAAAAAAAGACACGTTTGATTAAGTATAAGATTTATAGATTCACGTGCACTTTGGAAAGTCAGCCCTGACAATGAAAACTGCAGTCTTTTTGTGATGCCGTTGAACTTCCTACCCTAGTAGTTAATTTCTTTCTGCAACTCACCTCATCTTCCTCCTGTTATATTTTCCCAGGTCTTTCTCTCCTACACTATCTGAACAACGTTCACCAGAGAACAGATTTGAAAATAGCTGCATTCACTACTGAGTCAAGAGGACATTAATAAATTCTTTTACTTTCCCTCAAAAGCATCTCAGATTTGAGCCAGATGAGGAATGAGTGCCTTTTGAAGGGAGCTGCAGGTGCTCTTCAGCGAACCTTAACAACATGCCGTAACTGTCACAGCAGGTCTGAGTCACTTTATCTGTACTTACTTTATTGGCACTGTTCTCCAACTGTTTCCTCACCACTAGCGCTCGAAAAGCATCACTCCGTGCGGCCTGACCTTTGTAAATTTGAAAGCTTCTGTGATAATTCGTATTTAAACTTGCAGGGAAATAAAGCTCTTCGAATTAAATTTAATTAAACTGTCAGCGCAGCTGAACCTCTGTAAGGAGAGTACACTGTCAGTGTATATGAATATGCCCACCTCCAGTCAAACAAGGATCAATACAAATTTTCCTTATAATAAGCCAGACTGTTAGTCTTTCTTATTTCCCTACAGATGGGATTATATGTGCCTCAGAAGAGCCACGCCAGTTTAACCTGCCCTCACCTCCCCCATATAAAATATTCAATCATTCATCTGATTCTGTTTCTGCTCATGTCTGGTTTCCAACCAGGCAGCTGTCCTCACATATGAAGATATTAAAAAGATGTTAAAAGATGTGGCTAAAAAGCCCTGTGAAAATGTGGCATCTTATCTCATCTTATGCTCTTAAAAATCATCTAGAAAGATGATGAGCATTTTTCTTTTTCCAAAATGACACAAAACTGTTGCGTTGTTAAATCACATGTTTACGTTTTCTGATCTGACCCTGCTTTGGTGAAGGCTAATAATCGTTTTCACCCAGTTTGGTCTGCTGACATCGTCTTAACTCTGAACACTGCTATAGCCGAGTATTACAGCAGCAGTTATATGAAACGAGTCACACTGATCAAGCATCCCTTGTGGCAGGTGGTTATCAAAACTCTTACATGTGATGATTGCAAAAATAACAAGCAAACAGTCTTATGCTTTGAAGATCCACATTTTGTTGATGCATCTATCCACTCTGACCTCTGAGACAATGCATCCTGCAGACCACAGTGCTGCCAAAAAAAAAAAAATCTAATAACACAGTTCACCTGAACTTGAACTCATTCAGTTTTTGAGCGATGTAGCTGATGTTTGTAGGTGGTAAAGGTGACTCTGGGTGAAACTGACGTCTGGTACATGAAGTGTTGATAGTGTTTATTTTATCAGGAAGCTTCTATATTGCCTTTTAGGAGGACCATTTGCTCAGTATAAACTGGGTTTCAGTCTATCTGACAAGAACTTCTCAAAGCACTGGGAATTGTGACTTGTGTGACGTTGTTATACATCAACAACACTTTGCGACTATTGCATCTTTGTGGGTGGGTTTCATGACGAATTTCTAATAATTTTGTAGACACTAACAGACAGAGTGCATGGCCAGTGTTGGTTTTCGACCAGTTGCTGTATTTTGGGGCGTAAGAGAAAACTGCCAGCTACTGTTTTTTAGCCAAATACTTCCCTCAAATCAGTGCCGTTCATTTACAGCATGCTCTGTGATAGCAGTTAGCTTAAGAAAAGAAGAGAAAAACTAATTGCTTATAAATGACAGCATTTCACAGCAGTGACAAACCTCTGTTCACGGAACCGTGCCGGTTTGGCAGCTAAACAAAAATATCATATCTGTCGTTCTCCCGCCTACCACAAATCACTTGTTGTACGCTAATCTGGGGCGATTTGATTCCTTTTTGTACGCCAAAAAACACTGATCCAGAAAAATCATTACATGCTTTGTTGATTCAAAAGCAGCAGACAGTAAAAAATCTGTGCCCCATATGCTAGAAAAAAAAATGAACAAAAATCACATTAGAGGCTATGTGGATCAGGCTCGCTTTGAAGCTCAGACTACTCTACTGTACCTCCCAGAGTGGCGGAGAGGAGAAAGTGGGTGCCGTATTTCTTGATTAGACTCTCTGTAATCATCTGAAGGGTTGGTCTCCTCCCCAACTGCCGGATGGCGTGCACAAAGTCAGGGTCGAGGGGCAAAGCCAAACCCCTGCCGCCACCAAAATTGTCCAGCTTCTCCACAGCCAGGCTGTTCACCTTCCATCGACCAAATTCCCTAGAAACACCACACACACACACACACACACACAGGTTTGCTCACTCTGTTAAGGTCTTTAATTGTGTGTAAGGCCCCGGGCTGCTATTTAACAAGCTGCGTTGAGAGGAAAGCAATATTTGAAAGTGTGTTACCCTCACTGAGGCACACGCTGCTGTATACTTATGGCTCACATACATGGTGGACACAGAGGAAGCAGTAACGCCAAGCGATGAAGCTGTAATGCTCAGCGGAGCTTAACAATATGCCTCTGATGTACAAGAAACTACCCTGAAAAACCTTTTTTCTATTTTTTTTACTTAAGGGATTATACGGCAAGTAGTGATTGAATGTTTATCGATTGTCAGATTTTTACCAGGCAATTGTAAAAAAGGATGTTATATAAGACAGCTGTTTCTTTCTTCTTTCTTTTGGCCTTAAATGCTCTCATTTGAAACTCATGTAACAGTATTTATTATATAAGAGTGGATACATTATATAGATTGTAGCAGTATTACAACAATCGGTTCTGCTACTAGCACTGGGTTTAGCAGCTATGATTTAACCATTCAATCAGCACTTTAATAGAGCACCGCTCTATTAGAGCTCTGCCAACTTGCTAACTAGTTTTAATGCACTTTTAATCCAAGCAAGAAGGTTTATTTTTCTGTTTATTTATTTTTTATGGCAACCCGAGGCCTTAGGCTGTGGACAGCAGACTGTTAGCGGATTTAAAAAACAAGACATAGTGTGCACATTTGTCTTAATCTTTGGACATAAGTTGCTGGCGGTACAGCAAATATATTTGGAGTGCAAATATATCACTGATCTCAACAGATTAGCAGCACTCATTCTCAGAACCATGATAAAGTAAAAAATAATAGACCAGGCTGACAAAAAAATTAAAATATGAATAGATAGCTTTTCAACCTGCCTATTTGTTAAATCTTAAAAGCTTGGAGATTACTCTGGTTCAAAAGTAATAGTAATGCAGCACAGATTTATCCTCATGTTCATCCGAAAATCAAACGTGTGGATACCCTCCCCCTCCCCCGTGTATAAGTGCACCAAGTTGAGAATCACTGTTACAGTTGACCGATGTCAGCTTTGAGTAACCTGCGCCTGGGTACAACAAAACTCGTTGGGTTCCAAAGTGGCAACCCCCACAGCATCAGGAAAGGTGCAAAAAAAAGAGAAAAAAATAAAGAAAATAAAGCCCCACGACATCAGCTGCCATGATTTGTCACCCCGTGCCCTTTAGACACGAGCCTCGCTGAACTCTAGATACTCACAAACCCTCGCTCTCCATTCCCCACAGCCCCTCCCTCTGCAGCGTCAGTTAACATCCACCTCTCCCACGGTGCTTGCCTGCTGCTCTGTGTACCTCCCTCTCCTTCTGGGAGGTCATCAAATCACTGCCATGAGAAAAATGATCGGCAAAGAAATAATTGGGGGAACCGGGACTGTGTGGAGTGTGTCATTACGGCCAATTATCGTAACGAGGGGACAGGATGAGTGTCTGTCTCTGGTGGACAGATGGATATTGCAGATCTAGCCCAGGGTTAGCCTACAGCTACTCCATCAGCATGCACTGGTGGAAAAACAGAAGCGCTGTAGGAATGGGCTGGCTTATGTAAACGTGGAGGCTTACTGTACGCATAGAAAGCAATCAGAAAGTGATGAAAACACTTTATTGGGGGGTGGGGGGGTTGAAACTATACAGGAGCAGCTGTATGGGGGGGAGCTAGCTGACAGCGTAATCGCATGCTTTGCTTCCACATGACTGACAGCCACGTGAGCTTTAGTATGGTGTGCAGCTATTACAGAGGTCAGAGCAGAACTGCAATTTAAATCCCCCGGCACTTTAACACAGCACACCTATAGAAAATATGAAGTGTCTACAGCATTGTAGGGAGTGCATAAAATACAGTTATTATAAAAAAAATGCCTTCAGTGTTCCCACAGTTTATTAAATGCCCTCCCTTATCTCTAAACCATTAAATAAGTCACATTAGGCAGAGAGGATGAAAACTGCTTTAAAAAGACTCTCCTGTCAGTTATCATCTTGTTACAGCAGGTTTTTATCTCAGTTAGAGTCATCCTTAAAATCCTTAATCCCTAATCCTAAAACCAGCCTTTGGCTTAAAATATGTGAGCAAGGCATCTGAGAGGATACAGGGCTGACTGCTGTAGGGTGAAAGATCCTTAAGAGGTGAGATGTCAGCCAGCCATTACCAGTGATGAGTGCCTTTCCAGTCCAAGCTGTCTGCTTCTTTGATACTTTTTTAATGATTTCCAGTAATTACTGGAAACAAGGAGGCTCAAGTCAGAGGACTCTTGGGACATTGTCACACCGGGTCCATTGAAAAAACACAGGTGTCACGACGAGATAAACACCAGAGTCTTAAAGATTTCTGGGAAAAGATAATGGAGCGATTGATTTATAGCACAGCTAAAGATGCACACAAAGTCTTTCCTTCACTTTGCTAAACCCTTGGCGATTTTCTTCTTCTTTTTGCCACAGAAATGAAAATTTCTTCTCAAACCGACCCCGCAGGACTGCAGGGACAGTGACAAAATATCAACACACACGGGTCCTCCACATGAATTATAAACACAAAATATAATTCAGACCTTTTTACTGCACGTCTGCAACTCAAACCCCCGAGCCATGAAGGGAATGATCGATAAATACCTAAAAGTTAAATCAGAGCAGAAATATATTGCTTTAGGAAAAGTTTCTGGAAAGGCAGCAAAGTGCAGCTGGCAGATACTGCAGGAAGTCCCTGAAGGGATGAAGCTCGACTGTCCACGCACAATCCATGGCATTAACTCTTGCTGCAGGGGTCATTTAGAAACACCAGCAACAGCAAAAAGCACCAGGTTAAAAAGAAGAAGATAATAAAGAAACAAAGCAAAAGAAAGGAATAAATGCCTGCTGTTATTCAGATGACAGATGAGCTTTCAGCAGGAAAGGGCCCTCTGCATGCTTACAGCAGTTCTTCTGATTTGCTCATCAGCTTGCAACTAATTTGGTGCAGGTGCGGTACCTGTGAGAGCAATCCTGAGAGTGTGCAGGATTGCATTCCACACACACTACAGCAGCTGCTGTCACCGATAAGTTGCTCTCTTGCTGAAATTGCTCATCAGTAAAATTATCCAGTAACACGTCTGGAATGAAAAAAAAAATGGCAAGTAGCCTATAATCCATACCTGAAACTCTCTCACACACAAAACATTACACGCGTTAAACACACACACTTCTCACCTATAGATCTTGTATCTGGTGCTGAAGCCCTGCTGGTACCTCTCCGCAGCCTCTGTGTACTCCAGGGACTGCTGGAAGGGGCCCTTATCCGACAGCAGCCAGCCCAGGGAGCCGGGGGAGCCGTCGCCTCGTCCGGCGGCTGCGGCTCCAGTGGCAGTGGCGGCCCTGGAGGTCCAGCAACAGCACCAGCAGAGCCAGAGGCTGAGAGCTGCCCCCTCCCATAGCAGAGACAGCCGCTTATGACTGATTCTCTGACAGCTCATGCTTCACCCAGCGACACCTCATTCTCTCCAGACTGAGAGGAGAGGACAGATAATCAGGGCTGAAAAGTAGCGCGTCACGCTGATCTGGAGGTTTGTCGGAAAAATTATTTCAAAGCAGTGATACCTCAGAGTTAATGAACAAGAAATAATAGCAATTAAACGTTTTTCCTTCTCCTCCTCCTTCTGCCGAAGACACACTCACCTGATTTGCAATAAGAACCAAAAGGATGCGCCCGAAGATGAACTCCTGCGATCTCGCCACAGCCAAGAATAAAAGCTCTCCGAATCAGCGATCCGACACAATGAATGAATTCGTAATGTGTCCTCTCTTCACAGAGAGCTACTCCAACTTGGGTATTTTTCTGCTCCCGCCCAACTTTTTCTCTCTCTTTTCTTTTCTTTTTTTTATTTTATTTCGGAAGACGTTGCTCCAGCATCCGCGCATCCATCCGCTCCTCGGTGAGAAGTTGAAGCGGCGGAGGCGGTGAGACGGCGGAGTTCATTGCGAGGACGTCCGTGCGGTCACAGATAGTTCCAGAGGTTGAACAGGGGGGGCAGATTTAAACAGAGTGAGTGGGACACCCTGTAGCTCTGTTTGATCGCTAAATTGTCTGTTTAAAAAGATTTAAAAGAAAAAAACAAATCTTGACAGACGCTGTAGGCGCTTATATCTCCTCTTTGCTGTGTGTGAGCTGGTGGATGAATGAGTGCCTGCTTCAACAAAGAGACCTTTTCTTCCCTATTTTTTTTCCAAGAGAGATAGCAAGAGGGCGAGCAAGTGCATCATGATGAGGCTGGCAGGGTAATATATACAGTATGATCACTGAGTGTACTTAAGTTTGGAGATGAGTGGAGTGATGATGCATCAGGACTGCATCCATCACTCACCATTATCTTCACTTTATTCATTATTATTTCCCATCACAGCTTGTCTCTCCCTGGGTGAATATTGCCCATTAAAGGTCTTTAACGGAGTCTGATAATAGGCTAATTATCTCGCGGTGTTTCTTTTGTCCCCCCCTCTCCCCTGACTAGTTCTGTGCCACAGCTTCAGGGCCTGCAGCTTGCATGACTAAATGGCACACACACTTGCACGTTGCTGGATTTGCCGGGGAGAATAATTACAGGCTATTATCGGGGAGCAGGTTTCTTGGGTTGTGTGATTCAGGTTCAGGGGTGCACTCGCTATTCCACACCAAGCTTCATAATTTTGAAAAAAAAAAAAAAAAAAATACAGCTTCTCCAACAAAAATGGACGTTTCATTTCCAGAAGAAGGAGAGGAAATGTTCGACCTGTGGCTTGCAAAATAATTGTATTTTGAATGTTCAAACCATTTGCGAATGAACGTGAGATTTTTTTTAATGATGGTTTTTCTTTTATGGGACATATGGAGCTTTGGATCCTCCCCCTTTTTCGGGGGATCCGGTCACCTTTAGGGTGGGGCAAACACTGTGAGTGTGTAGCACAAAGTGGTGCTCATCTACAGTGCTGAGAAGTAGTCTGACATTTTCATTTCTACCCTAAAAATAAAAATGCAATAAAGCGTGCATGTTTCTGAATTGCTATTTACTATGTACAGACCAGATATATATTATATTTCCAACTTTCTTTGCTAAGCAAATACAATAAAGATAAAATGAAGCTTAAGTTTGCTCTAATGGTCTCCTGTGTTATCATGTGATAGTCTTTATATACTGCCTCATTCTTTTTGATTTCTCTGTTATTTCTTCCACTCTTCTTTCTGGTTTCCACTTTTGGCTTTCAGTTTGGATGCATTCATAGAATAGCATGACTTTTTTTAAAGCCACATATAACAGTTTTAGCAATTTCTATCCAGTTCTAACACATATACAGTTTCACCTCACGCCATATTTCCCCCCTGTGCAAAATGAAAAATACAAAAACTCAATTTCTCAGACTCATACTGCCGCTTCATTTTCTTTGTAGTAGTTTCCATCAAATTCACCAAAATCTGCAAAGCTTGCAACTTTCTGTGACTTGTACCTTTCCCTCATGAGTATGCTGTTAGACGGGGTAACCTTCTTCTGACTACAATAAAAAACCTTCCCTTCATATACATTGGGTAAAAGCCAGACTTTAGAAAAGTGCATGTCAGTTGATCCAGAATGCTGCAGCAGAAATACTGACAGGGACTAGAAAGAGACTGGGTTCCCTTCATTGGCTCCTGTTAGCTTCAGAATTGGGATTAAAATCCTTCTCACAAAGTCTTGACTAATAGCTTTCATCCCATCTTAACCATGTAGCACCATATAACGCCAACAGAGCACTTTTCTCTCATACTGCTGGTTTACTGGTGGTTCCAGCGATATTTAAAAGTAGAATGGGAGATAGTTTTCGGTTTTCAGGCCTCTCTTCTGTGGAACCAGCTCCCAGTTTGGATTTGGGACAGACACCCTCTCTACTTTTAAGATTAGGCTTAAAACTTCCCTTTTTGATTAAGCTTATAGTTAGGGCTGAATCAGTTGACTCTAAACTCTTCCTTAGTTATGCTGTAATAGACTCAGGCTGCTGAGGGCTTCCCATGATGCGTGTTTCTTCTTCTCTTCTCTCTTGTCACTCTATATGTGTTTAACCATCCCTTTGAGTCATTAGTTATTATTAATTTCTGGCTCTTTTCCACAGAGCAACCCAACTGGTTGGAGCAGATGGCCGCCCCGCCATGACTGTCTCCAAGCGCTTGCTCATAGGAGGTCGTCTGATTGTTGGGGTTTTGTACGGTTGTTACCTTACAATATGAAGGGCTTTGAGGTGACTGCTGTTGTCATTTGGCTCTGTATGAATAAAACTAAATTGAATTTGATTGGTTCGAATCGAATTAAGTCGTCCAGAATCAGTGAAAATGTGGGACAGTGTCTCAAGGACAGGAGGATGGTCCCACATAAAGGGAGACATCTGGTAGCCCTTCTAGTCACGCTTGCAGCATCATCACAACTACCTCCCGCACAAGATTTTCACAAAGCCTAATGAACTGAGAGGAGCCGCTGCTGTAAACCAATTATTAAATCAAATTAAGAGGAAAAAGCGGGATATCAGTTCTTTCTGCTTGAGTATTGGTGTCGACAGGTGCAGGAAATTATCTCTAATTAGACTCTCATGTCTCCTCTTCAGGGCCACAACAATAAAAAAGCAGATAAATTCCAGAGCGAGGCTACATCACGCTCCCCACTAGATACCTTTGTCTCATCTTGTCACCCTGTTTGTCATCCTCACTAAAAAAAAGCCTGAATGACATCTGTTAAATGGGCTGCAAGGAGAGTCTGTTAACAATGATGGGGTTAAATCAATAGTCTGCTTCAATTGATTTCCCTTTTTCTTTAATGTTGTTAGGCAAGCACTCCTAGGATGTCAGGGGATGCTCTTTTTTCTTTTTTTTCCTCCCTTTTTCAAACTCAAAGGAAGACAGTTTTTCAATTCAGTAACAAGGGGTTATATCTTTAAAGCCTAAATGGTTTTACTCACTGTAAGTGCCGCTGACAGTCATCTGGACCGTCTCAATCAACTGAAATGCTTTGAAATTTAAAGCAGCAGATAGTTTTCTTGTAATCTGCCAACAGGGGGATTTGCCTCCCCAGGTAGTCGACTGTTGCTTTCGGGACATCTGTAATGATAGTGAAGACGGTGTTTGATGGTGCAACAAAAGAAATACATTAAATATTCCAACAAGGAATTTGTGTGGAGAGGGAATATGAGAATTGAAAAAGACTAAATGAGCTTTTCCCCTCAGGGCTACAGACTGTTATAGTCTGTTGAAATCTGGGTCTTTGTTGTCTGTGTGTGGTGTAATTGAAAAGTTCCAGCCCCTGTTTCTTCCTCTGTCTTTCACACTCTTATTCTTTCCCCTCTCTATGCCCACTTCCCTTCCACCACCCCAAACCAGCGGTCTTTCTTTTTCTCTTCCAGCGTCTTCGCTTTTCGCCTCTCCATTTGAACTGTCTGTCATGATTCGTTTGACTCATTCTCCCCCCCCCTCCTCGGCCGCCTGCTGAGTTTTAGGACAAATGTGGATGATTTTGATCATTCGCGCCTCAACCATCCGCTGAATCAGGCTCCTCCAGCGGATGATAAGAGGGCGGAGAACATCACAATTGTCCAGGAAGATGATGTGAAAGGCCTTGACATGGCAGTGGTGGTGTTAATAGGCAGTGCCTGAAAACAACCGCTTCTATAGCCGGCTGACATCTGATGTGCCAAAGTAAGTACAAGTCAAGAATGACATTGTGATTTCCTCCCACATTGGGAAGTGAGGGAAAAGCGTTCCAATGCAGCAGATGAAGGCGTTGGCATAAAGCATGTGTGTGTCTGTGTGCATGCAAAATCATCTCTGTTGAAATAACATAAAAAATGATTAATTTTACTCAAGAGCTCCGGCGTTCAGCAATGAGTTGTGCACACTTGTCTGTCTTTGAACAGATAACGCGCCGTAGACTCCCGCCTGACTAGAAAAGTGTTTTACTGAATAATTACTTTTGCTGCACCTTTTATTCTGAAAGAATGAATTGTAGTTGATGAGCACGGTGTAAAGCATGGATACACCTGGTGCTGTGCGCTCATTGTTCTTTGAAATTCTCTCCAAAATGGAATGGCAAAGTAACTTGGCAGGTGCTGAATGTGAAAGTGCAAACAAAATGGAATGGATGATGATGAGGTCTCGCCTTTGCTATTTAACTCTGGAGCGAAGACAGCGATTGGACCGAAACCTCTCTAGTGTGAGTAATTGGACAGGCATTACAGGAAAGATGTTTGGAAACGAAACAGCAAATGCCCCCACGCTTTCGTGGGAGGGCGCAGGGTCTGAGGCACATTAGCAATTGTTTCAGCACATTAACGCCGAGATTTATTAATATAAATGAATTCAGCTTTGATTAGCTTGCCTGTTGCCATCGTTTGATTTTTTAAGCATTTTTGTCAGTTGCCATTTCCCTTACTGGAAGCTGAAGCGGCGGGCTAAACAAGAAGTGGTAAGTGCAGATAGATGTGGAAGAAAATTGGTCCTATCCCAGGTTTGGTTGAGCGCTTGGCAGCTCTCTTGGTTATTCAGGTCAGGAAACATACATGTCCGAGGCTTTGTCAAAGCCTTGGCTTCTGTGGCCCAGCTGCTATTTTTGCTTCTTGCCTGTACATGCCCTATCATTCTTGAGTCGCACTGGAGCATTGGATGGCTGACCTAGAATACTGAAAGCCTGTCACACAACAGGACACGAGCAGCTGTGTAGAGAAAAGTAACTAAACAGTAACACCACTCAGGAAGTAAAAGTGCTTCACCATCCATTAAATGGCGTCATGATAGCAGCACTAATGAATGCACTTGATGATGATTGGTGCCTTTGAACATTGCACATATATGCAAAAATGCACTTCATAGCCTTGCTGGGTAATTATTGAGTGCTCCAATTTAATCTATTGCTTATGAGGATTCTAATAAAGTGGTGGCACTTTTCATAAACCCTTTTCAGTATATGTTTTTCTGGTTTAAACACACACACACACACACACACACACACACACACACACACACACACACACACACACACACACACACACACGACTCCCAAAAGTTGCATATATAATTCAATTTATTTCTGAGGAAACATCCTGCACTGAATTCCTGCTACTTTTTGAAAAAATAAAAAGTTAGCCTATTTCGCCTTTAGCATATTCTGTATTTTTACAGGAATGCTCACATTTTTTTGTCAAGATAAATATGAAGAGGTAAACTTTTCTGTGAAACACACAGTTTGGCAAATTCTTGCTCTCTAGACAGTTGTGCGAAAAGAGAAGATTGAAAAAATAGCTGCCTCTTCCCCTCAAATTCCCATCCTTCATCAAATATGAAGCTATAGCATGTTCACGCTAAGCTAAGCAAACCACCTGTTGGCTTAGAACAAAGCTAGCCTGTATCACAACAGTGTACAACCATCCATTCCTGGTTTTAGTTTGATTATGTGTCAAACTACACTTAATTCTTGGTCAAACACTGTCACTATGTATTGAACCATAAAGCTAATAAGAGAGGTTTCATACATGACATCATACACATATAGCTCAATAGCTGTCCACTACATTGGACATGATAAAACTAACAGTGGGAGAACGAGTATTTCCTGACCAGTATGTGAGTTGTTCCTGGAGGTTGCTGGTGGAAAATGGTACCAAAGAGAGCACTGCATCAGAAACGTTCTCATGATCACTTTGGTTGCTAGCAGATTGCCAAGTTTCCATGGAAGATTACGACTTGTCTGCAAACACCGTGCTACACAAACTGGGAAACTTCAAAGAAAAAGTTGTACCTCAGCACTGCAGCTGTGCTTGTTTATAGTTTTATTTGGTGAAAAATACATATTTTCTGTAGAATTGTGAGAACATTATTGGTCAACCTATTGATAAACATGCATATTCCAATTAAGTAAGTATTTTATTAAAAGAGTTACTGGGACACTGAAGGAAATTATTTCATGCTAGAAAGCATGCACAAGTTTGATAGAAAAACTAAAAATATCTAAACTGTACAGTGTATAGATAATATAAGTAAAGGTATAATAAAGGTGCAATATATATTCGAGACGAAATTTTTAGTAACTTTCAGCTACTGTTAATGTGATCATCATTCAGAGGTTGACTGAAAATTTAACAACATCTAAAGAATTCTGTAGATGTTGTTAAATTGTATTTTATTGTACACAGAGTGAATATAAACTAATTTACAAGGTAGCTAGATTGTACCTGTACTGGCAAAGGATCTTTCAATAAATGGTCACATTTTGTTATTACTGCACACAAAAAGCGCAGATTATATTATTTTCCTGTACAATGCATTGAAATGAAAAAACACACAAACTATTTTCTCATAAAAAGTAAAGCAGTGACCTTGAACTTGGGCTTAATTTTTAAGTTGATTTTTTATTGTTTGCTTTACAATAGAAAGTTATTGGATGATGAAGCAAAAAATATAACCATTCATCTGTTTCTCCTCAAGTGAGATCATTCCTTTTTGACATCAGTGCACTGAACGGAAGCAGCAATTGATGTTAATCAGTTAACACAATTTCTGCTCCTTTCACTCTTAGCTTCTTGAGCGCTTGACTCAGACGTTATAAAAGGGTAGAAAAGTGCCTAATAACAGTAATAATTGTCCACTGTTACAATTTAGGTGTAAGGGTCTGTCCTTCACTACGACACATTTCATTGCAGGCACAAATGTTAAAGGACTGTTTTTACCGGTTTTGGCGGACATGTGAATGTTAGAGCAAATGTAAATGTAGAAATGTTAGATTTTTATATTCTTGAAACTTTGTTCTTCCATTCCAGCCTGATTTAATTTCCATTGCACCACGAAGCACTTTTAACCCCTCATTCAGGCTCATTCATGGTCATGTTGCATTAAATCCGTCTTTTACGTCACTGACATAAGACAGACGCCAATTATCGGCGCTGGAGAAGCGCCGGAGAAGCACTGGAGAAGCGCCGGAGAAGACATCGGGAACGCTTCCTGGCCATCCTGTGTAGATGTCAGTGAAACTGTTGGGAAGACAACGCTGGAGAAATGTGAATATTTTATTTGTGCGGTATAATCTGCAGATTCTGACAGAAATCTGCAACTATCCTTTGAAGCACTGCTCCTCTCTAAAACAGCAATAAGGATAATTATTAGGCCATATGTAAATAACAAAATAACTTTATGACTTCAACAAAATTGGGAAACGTAAAGTCTGAAACAAGTCTTTATATTAAGGCCCATCAGTCAAACAATACTGTTTGGTCTGGGTCTAAACAGAGCGCGTTGTGTGTGACGTCTTCTTCTGCGCACGCGGGCCGCTTTGAGCGTTCACACTAGAGCGCGTTTGCTGTCGCATTTTATTTGTAGTGTGAACAAGCAGACAAAAAAATTGGATTTGATCAAAAAATCAGAATTGAGCATTAAGACCTGCAGTGTGAACGTAGCCTAAGTCAGCAGTAGGATCTTTCATCTCATAGGTTTCTATACAATCAGACTTCTTGGTAAATCAACAGAGTTGTCTGCTGTTGTACATTAGAAAGGACCCGGGTAAGCTACATCCATCATGTTTATCTTCTGTTTGTTGATCTAGCTGCTCTTAGTGTCTTCCAGATGTAAAATGTAGGAATAGGGATGGGTACCGGTGTCCTGTGCCATGATGGCACCGGTTCTGACATAAACGGTAGTAACCAGACCGAAAAGCAGCGCACATTTCGGTGCTTTATTTCGGTGCTTTTTTTTCCTGAGCTGTGATACACTTCTAGCCAATCATTTTACGTTTCCGAGGATAGTAGGCGGGGCCAGGTACGTACGTTCTGTTAGAGCAGAGCTACAGATTAAAAATGTCCAAGGCGAAGCGGTTAAAAGTCTGGCTGTACTTCATAGCAAAATATGCAAACTCAGCAGCAACAAGTGCTTTAAGCTGATACTGTGATACTGTCAAAGGAGGTAACACCTCAAATCCGATGAAACACCTGGCGACGCATAGCGGTTTTTTTAAAAGCCCAGAAATGCGCCGTATTTGATAGCTTGCTGCGAGACCTCACACCGAGCACATCTACTGCGGGTGGGTTGGCTGTTATGCAACATCCCCCAAAAACACGAAGAGGAGAGTCCTGGCCCCTAGCCCTGCCAGTGTAGCAGAAATGATGACGGATGATGGTGGCAGCAGCCGTTCTTCTCTGCGTGAGTAGCTAATTTACGTTGAGTAGGCTAACCACGTTATTACATTAATGCATGTAAGGTGAACTAGCAAACATCATCATAGCTACATGCGGCTGTCCTCTTGTTTGATGGCAGATACTCCCTTCACCCTGGCTAAAAAGGCTAAAATGACCAAAGAAAAAGTGGAAAACAGTTAAACATGAGAGGTTTAGGACAAAGTTTGTGTTTTTTCCATTGTTTAAGCACTGCTTCCAGCCAAGAGTGATACCATATATGCCCCATAGCTGCAGAAAAGGCTAACATTGTTATCTTTTTACAAAAAACAGCTGAACATGAGAGGTTTTTGGACCAATTTTGTGTTCTCCATTCTTTAAGCACCGGTTTGAGCACCGTTTGAGCACCGGCACCGTTTCAAAAGTACCGATTTGGCACCGGTATCGGATAAAACCTAAACGATACCCATCCCTATGTAGGAATGAGAAACAATGGCAAAAACTAAACTCAGACCTAAACTCATGAAGCTAAAGCTAGATGTGGAAAAAAAACGTGAACATGAGCATCAAACTGGAAAAAACGAAACTTGAAAACATGACATGAATTCCAGGAAACATGAAGCGAGGTAGACAGACGACCTGACCCTGAACAAAGGAAGACAGAGGACTTAAATACACAGAAGGGTAGTGAGGGAAATGGAAACACCAGGGGAAGCAAAACTAAACACACTGAGCATGGAAATACAAGACTTTCAAAATAAAACAGGAAACATGGAGAGATGTAAACCGGGACACACAAGCTTGGTAGGAAGACAGACAGTGCTATGGGAGTATAGGGTGTCTGGCCCATTGCTACGGGCCATTCGATCCCTATACAACTGTTGCAAGAGCTCGCATTGCCGGCAATAAGTCGACTCTTTCTCATCACCCACCACCATCATAACCTTTATGGACAGGAGTTCTAGGTGCAGCCAAGTGGCGGGGGGCTTTCACTTAGGTGGCCTCAGAATCTCATCTCTGCTTTTCGCGGATGATGTGGTTCTGTTGGCTTCATCAGGTGATGGCCTCCAGCTCGCACTGGAACGGTTCGCAGCCGAGTGTGAAGCAGCGGGAATGAGGATCAGCACCTCCAAATCTGAGGCCATGGTTCTCAGCCGGAAAAGGGTGGAGTGCCAACTCCGGGTTGGGGATGAGTTCCTGCCCCAAGTGGAGGAGTTCAAGTATCTCGGGGTCTTGTTCACGAGTGACGGGAGCGGGAGATCAACAGACGGATTGGTTCAGTGGCCGCAGTGATGCAGACACTGCACTGCTCCGTTGTGGTGACGAGAGAGCTGAGTGTAAAAGCGAGGCTCTCAATTTACCAGTCGATCTACGTCCCTACCCTCACCTATAGCCATGAGCTGTGGGTAGTGACCGGAAGAACGAGATTGCGGATATAAGCGGCAGGAATGAGCTTCCTCCGAAGGGTGGCTGGCCTCTCCCTTAGAGATAAGTTGAGAAGTTCAGCCATCCCGGAGGGGCTCAGAGTAGAGCTGCTGCTCCTCCACATCGAAAAAGCCAGGTCAGGTGGTTTGGGCATCTGACAAGGATGCCTCCTGGGCGCCTCCTGGGCGCCTCCTGGGCGCCTCCTGGGCGAGGTGTTCCGGGGATGTCCCACAGGGAGGAGGAGGCCCCGGGGCAGACCCGGGACATGCTGGAGAGATTACATCTCTCGGCTGGCCTGTGAACCCCTTGGTGTTCCTCCGGACATGCTGGAGGAAGTGGCTGGGAAGAGAGAGGTCTGGGCTTCTCTGCTTGGGCTGCTGCCCCTGCGACCTGGAAGAAGATGGATGGAAGTTCAAGGTCAAATTAAGAATGAAAGGGTTAAAACAACACTGTTGCTATGAACTGGTGCTATATAAATAAAATTGACTTTCAAACTTGGTCTATATGGTCATCATATTTTTTTGTTTTTCTTGTTACTCGATCAAATACTTTGTAGTTTTCTTTGTTATTTTACTTTTGCCATTGTAAAATAGACTGAAAGGTAATGCATCTGTTTAACTGCTAATTATGACCATTTGTAAATCAGCTGAAACTAGTTATAAACATTGAGATATGTATGACTGCCTTTTTGACCAACTTGTTTGAAACTAGAGTTTTTAGATGTATAATACTTGGAAAGATTTGCATTAATTTGGAGTTGAAATTCTGGCCACTATAACACATTTGTGTGATTCTCTGGACCTGAAGGAAGTTCTTTCTTTACCAAGCTCCATTATATTTACTAGCTGTGTTGCTTTTTTCCCCCATTTGGTGCTAGGCAGGTAGTCTATAGTCTGTTTGTAAGAGCTTTTTGCAGCATTGAGAAGTGTATCAGAAGCAAAAGAGTACAGCCACAGGCATAAAAGCAATTACCCAGCTAATGCTGATCTCATATTGAAGCAGAAATCTATCCCACAGAAAGCTGTGTTATTACTGTAGTCTTGTGTGGCTGCTGTTTTTGTCGTACTGGGAGAAATTTCACCTAAATTTTGCATGAATGCAACATTTTTTTAGTTAAAAGTTTCACTTGAAGCATGATGAAAATGGTTATTTCTTGACAGTGAACATCATGTGGTTTTAGTTTTTTTTGTCGTGCCATAAAGCAGTCTGTGCTGTATCGTTGCTCAGCACTGACTTAACCTGAGCAAAAACAAAAGCACATATAGTATGTGTTCTCTGTGATGGATTATCGATCTCATTCAAGTCACAAGTCTCTGCAAGTTGATTGGTACACCCAAGTGAGAAGAATGGAATCAAGTGGCTGTCTCAGTGGAGGCAAGAGGCACGAATACATCTACTCCACCTCTTTAAAAAAATAGTGTGCAGGGCTCTCTGAATAATCTAAACATAACAAAAACAAATGCACAGCCATTTAATACATTCAGTAAAATGTGCTATATGGAAGAGTTTAACCAGCTCCTTGTCACAGTTAATAAAATTCTGCTGATCTTTTTTTTAAACTTTGAATCGTTTCGAATAATTACGTTTCACAACTGCAATTGTAAAACACTAATCAAGTTGTGCTTCCCATGCTGGGCTGCTCTATTGATCCACGCAGCTCATCATGTGTTACAGCCAACTGTTCAAGTCACCTTCTTCATATAGAAGAACAAAGGGGCCGTTTCATTTGAATATTATTTTTTTAGATAAATGTTACAGGTTCTTTTTCTCTGACAGCCTCCTGCTGCTTCTCATGCATCATAATTGCTCCTAATCTATTTTTGTGAGTGTTAGCACAGGCATGACTTGCAACGCTATATTGAATATGTAATGATTTCGGGCCACCGGCGCATTAACACGTGAAAGGAAAACATTATGAGCATTTTGCCTGGGTGGTGTGATTTAAATACATCCCATCGTGTCTGATCCAAACAATTGCTAATATATCCAACGCCGCTGTGTGCAAAGCTGTGTACACACTCTGAAACATGTTGCAGTGTTTCTAAATAAGCCTGGTTGCTGGCTCTCCACAGCACCTCCAGACTTTATCAAACTGTACATCTGGCACATTTCTGAAAGAAACTGTGACCTTCAGCTGTCATTATATGTCAGGGTTCCTGGGTCGTTGACCCAGTGTTTTCTGTTTTGTCATGTTCAGTTTATTTTCACATCTGTGTTTTCTGTGCCAGCATACCGCCTGCGTATTGTGTTCCAGTTATTTCCATGTATCATTAGTCAGACTAAGTTCAGCTGCGTACTCACCGGTTTCTAATCTTTCCTCACCCAGCGTGTATTTAAGTCCTCAGTTCCATCCGATCCTTGTCGTGTCATTGATGTTGTTACGTTTCGGTGTTGTCGGTGTGTTGCTTTTGGCGTGACTGTTATGTGTTTCCTGTTTTACTTTGAAAGTCTGTGTTATCTTAGTGTTTTCAGTTTACGTTTCCCTGTCTCGTCAGTTCTAATTTGCCCCAGCTGTGTTTCCCTCCTGTTGTCCATTTTCCTGATTGCTCCCTCTATGTATTTAAACCTTGTGTTTCAGTGTGTCATGGTCGCGATCTCCCCCCGTGTTGTAAATAGTTTGACGTCTTGTGTTTGGTGTTTTGTTATAAATAAATAGTCTGTTGTAAATACTTTCGTCATGGGATATTTTCGTTTTGGGATTTTGGTGGAGGGCCTTCGTGGTTTATTTTTCCTTATCTTTGTTTTTCTGCGTTGCACCCCGGTTGCCTAGGCCGGGGTGTAACATATGGGGGCTCGTCCGGGATCGCTGGAGGGTCCGAAGGAGGGACAGCTTCGGCCTTCTGTCTTCGCTGGAGGGTCCGGGGACCGCTCCAGCCTTCATCCGCCTTCGTTGGAGGGTCCGTGGGACCGCTCCAGCCTTCATCCGCCTTCGCTGGAGGATCCGAGGGACCGCTCCAGCCTTCTGCAGCTGGTGGGCTGCGTGTCCGTGTGTGCAGCTGGTGGGCTGCTCATCCGCCTTCGCTGGAGCGTCCGAGGGACCGCTCCAGCCTTCATCCGCCTCTGCTGGAGGGTCCGGGGGGACCGCTCCAGCCTTCATCCGCCTTCGCTGGAGGATCCGAGGGACCGCTCCAGCCTTCTGCAGCTGGTGGGCTGCGTGTCCGTGTGTGCAGCTGGTGGGCTGCGTGTCCGTGTGTGCAGCTGGTGGGCTGCGTGTCCGTGTGTGCAGCTGGTGGGCTGCGTGTCCGTGTGTGCAGCTGGTGGGCTGCGTGTCCATGTGTGCAGCTAGTGAGCTGCTCGTCTGCCTTCGCTGGAGGGTCCGTGGGACCGCTCCAGCCTTCATCCGCCTTCGCTGGAGGGTCCGTGGGACCGCCCCAGCCTTCGTCGTCTGCTGGAGGGTCCGTGGGACCGCTCCAGCCTCCATCAGCTTCGTCTGCCTTCACTTCAGCCTTCGTTTGTTTGATCAAACATTTCACTTGGGGTTACATGTTTGATTTTTGGGTGGGGGGAAATGTTACGTTTCGGTGTTGTCGGTGTGTTGCTTTTGGCGTGACTGTTATGTGTTTCCTGTTTTACTTTGAAAGTCTGTGTTATCTTAGTGTTTTCAGTTTACGTTTCCCTGTCTCGTCAGTTCTAATTTGCCCCAGCTGTGTTTCCCTCCTGTTGTCCATTTTCCTGATTGCTCCCTCTATGTATTTAAACCTTGTGTTTCAGTGTGTCATGGTCGCGATCTCCCCCCGTGTTGTAAATAGTTTGACGTCTTGTGTTTGGTGTTTTGTTATAAATAAATAGTCTGTTGTAAATACTTTCGTCATGGGATATTTTCGTTTTGGGATTTTGGTGGAGGGCCTTCGTGGTTTATTTTTCCTTATCTTTGTTTTTCTGCGTTGCACCCCGGTTGCCTAGGCCGGGGTGTAACAGATGTACATGTGATGTTCCTGTCGTCTCCCCGTATGTATGTTCAGTTAGTCAGCCAGCCATTCATCCAGTCTTTCAGTCAGCCAGTCCTTCGTTCCTGCTTTGTTCATTCACCCGCTCCAATAAATCCCCATCATTTCTGTACCTGCGAGTCCTGCGTTTGGGTTCCTTCTTCCTCGCCTCCACACAACGCCTGACATTATAAGGCTAAATTTTTTTTAGATGGACAAATATGGCTGGCTGTCTTTGCCATACATTCCCTTATGTCCCATCTCTGCTCTCGTCTCCCTTCCCTCACCCCCTACTGGTTGTCATACATGGCTGCTACTCTGCAAGCCCAGCTCTGCTAGAGCTTTATTCCTGGTAAAAAGGAGTTTCTCTAATTTTTGGAGGTTTGTAGGGTCTTTACCTTACAATACAAAGCACCTTGAGGTGACTGTTGCAGCTTCAAAGTCAGTCTTATTCTTCTTCAGACTGTAGACTTCTTTGGACTTAAAAGAAAGTCAAAGTTTAAATCTCCAAAAGCTAATTATTGTGCATGACTACATATTGCCTAAGACCATAAAAACTGAATGAACAATATATGTATAAAAGCATGCATCATATATGTGTGTAGGAACTACATCCTTCCCATTCATGATCTTACAGACAGTTTCAACTGAAGAATTGGATGCACTGTAGAGCAGCAGGGAGGAGCGGCTTCCAGCTGTGCTCTGTTTTGCATTTCAACTGGAAGAACCTCCTGCTGAACACACTTTTCCTGTTGAGACACAAGCCATGTAGGGGGTGAGCGTGGTTGTCCGTAATGGTTCTGAGGATCCCCCCTCTCAGCCTTACTCCACATGCAGAATATCCACATCAGAGCCCAGTACAGAGCCAGCCTCCCTCCAGCCCACCAGGACTTTATTGAGCTTCCCAGCATCTCCCACACTGCTCTTGCTTCTGTGAACTAATAGAAAATTTCAGGGATTTTGCTGCTGATGTTAAAGGACCTCCTTGAGAAGACCACTCTGGCCCCTCCTGCAGACAGGAGGTTGTCCTCTTCAGATGATTACTCAGATGTACTGCCAGATACTTGTAGGATGCCACTTTTTCAACCTCAGACTCGTGCATGTTGACTGGAAAAAGTGCCTTATGACAAATTTCACAACGGCTTCTTTGTCTTGGCCTCGCTGATCACTGGCTACTTAATTCCACTTCATGAAGAATAGTAGAAACTCATCAGCTCCTGCACTCTGAGCCATATACACCATAATTGCTGAGTAATCAGAAAGCTTTTACAGATGACGTAACTCTGGCTTAAAATCTGAGGTGTACAATGTGAAACAGAAGGGATTCAAGACTTTCCCCTGAGGACAGCATGGCAGGAATCCTACTGACTGCACAATTTTTTCTCTCTCCAGGTAACATACAGTATTTGGTTTATAGATTTAGATTATGATGACGATAGTAAAACTAATATTAAATATTCAACTATCTAAACAAGGCATAATTTCCCCAACTCTGGCCTACATGTCCCTGCCTTCACGTCTATCGCCCTTCTAAGATATTCGGTGCTGCATTTTGAAATTCACTTTACTCTCACCACTTGATCTGTTAATGATGTCACTGTATAGGAAGATGATCCAGGTCCGTTCTGTTCCAACTTTTTATTAAACACCTTGGTTTCAGAGTGAAAACTACCATTAATGAAATAAAAGAAAAATGTGGATTCAATGAAAAAATAATCTTTCCTGATTATTGACATCAGAATTCCCTATAAAAGGGAGTTAACTGCTGGGCCTTTCAGTTTGTTAAATCGCAGTTATTCCTCGAGGCTGCTGTCTGTGATAGTCTGTGGTGTCTACAGACCGCTTTTTGGTTTTGCAAATGTTGGTGTAAGTGCTGTGATTGGTGATAGAGAAGAGCAGCCACCTTACTGGGTGACAAGATCGTCTCTTACTTGACCATCATTCACTGCAGCTTTCACAAGTTAAAACGTGTGATCCAAACTTCTGTTGATGCTCGTTACAGAGCCGAGTTCTTTTCACATGTTTGTCTGCTGCTGACCTAAATAAATATGCCTCCTTCCCTGTACAGAGATTTGCACATGTGAATAAAAGTGGGTTTTTGCAGAAACAGAAAGTATTCTATCAGAGCACATTGTTTTCTATGTCCTGTATGTAGAATGCACTGTAGTGAACTGTTGGCATCATTTTTAGCTGTTGCGTTTCAAAACTGTCTCAGTTCATTTGAAGTGCGCTTTGGCCCAGAGGTGATAGTTGGATGTCTGCATCATTTTCACATGCGGCTTCGTCGCGACAAAGCTTTAACCTGGATGTGTGGATGGCACGGTGAGCCATGGTCACAGACACTGATTCCTGAACCCATGCAGGGATTTCCATCACCTGTTTTAGTGCAGTGCCACCGGAGGGTCCGGAGATAACAGATGTCTAATATTCATTTTTGGCCTTGTCTCTTACATACAGAGATTTCTCCAGATTCTTTGAATCTTTGATAAGTTTTCGTTTTAGCACTAAAGACCTTTTCACCGTTTTCTTGCCCCTCTCCCAACTTTTTTGAGACATCAACTTCAAAATGCGATATATTTCTTAGAATTACTTTCTCACCTTAAATATTTAATATATCTTCAAACTGTGAATAAAATGTGGGTTTATGAGATTTACGAATCATTAAATTCTGTATTCTTTACATTTTACACAGCATCCCAACTTTTTTGGAATTGGGTTTGTACAACCTTGCAGAGCCGTGCGAGGATATACAGTCTCTTAGTCTCCCAGCTTGTATTTGTATTATCTAGAAAAGCACCAGTTTTGCCTCTACTATAGTAGATCTGAGAACAAAAAAACCAGTGTGTGAATGTGTATGTGAATGGGTGGGTGACTGGATGTGTAAAGCGCTTTGGGGTCCTTAGGGACTAGTAAAGCGCTATACAAATACAGGCCATTTACCTTTTTTTTTTTTTACCATTTAAAAAAAAAGCAGGACAAGGTGGAACATTTTATATTGGCAGTGAGTTATGCTACAGTGAAGTGTGTTATTGATGTGAGGAATTGTTTGGTTTGTGCTCAAAGACAGACATAACATGACATTCACTCTGACCCCCTTGCTGTCAGGATGATCTGCCCTGTCAGCTTTCATAAAGAACCAAAGGACACTAAAAGGGGTTCTTTGACTGAAACTAAGCCTCTTACTTGAATTTTAAGTCTTTGCTCTTTTTTATGTGCCCTTCTTCTCCTTTTCCCTGTCTCTGTGCTCAGTGTCTCTGTCTGTCTACTTATCTGTTAATCTGAGCCCCAGCCTCTCACACTCAAACCTGTCTGAAGCCTCTTGAAGGAGGTAGCAAATGTGTTGTAAATGCTTTCCAGAGGTTAGTTAAATGTCTGCAACCATCTGTGTACAGAAACAATGTTTTGCTTCCACTCCAAGCTCCTCTGGTCTGGAACACATCACTCGTTATATGGAATTCACACCCTCTCTGTCACAGGTACTTGTGTTGGAGTTTCTCATTAACCTCGTGCAACTTGTACGTTTGTCATGACAGTTCTTACACCACAAACACATGACACCGACTTTTCAGTTCTTAGTGCATTGCAGACAGCGGGTGTGAGATTATGCTGTCCAGTGGATGAAGTGTGTCCAATCCCTCGCTTGGAAAAAAGATCAGGAAAGAGCGAGTGTGTGGATGTGTGTGTTTGTGGTCTAGTTTTGTTTTGCTTGCGAGTGTCATTTTGAGCTCTGGACTTTTTGAGGAAGTGGAGTCTTTTTTGCTGGTCCTCGCTTCACCCGGCTGAGTTGGTAGTTGAGGATTAGGATTTGGGATTAATTTTAAAATGAGGCTTTGTGCAGGGAGAGGGTAGGCAAGGCAAAGAAAGAACAAACTGAAAGAAATGTCACATTTAACAACACCTGCTCATGAAGATAATTAAAAATAAGAAGGACTTGAATAATCCCTTAAACAATTTTGCTATAGTTGCAAAGACTGTGGCAGATATGGACAGCTTTATGGTAGAAAATGCATACCGCTGGAATAAAATATATTAGTAAAACATGTAAGTTTAACAAAAGGGGTGCCCTCCTCTTATGTCCTTTCATAGTATTTGTTTAACATGCACTTGCAGCACTATGTAAGACTCTACCTGAGGTGGGGTCCAATTCTGTCCTCAGGGGACTGAGTCAGCCACTTCGTAGTCTTTTGTTGATATCAATCATATTTTTGCCCAAAAGACTACAACATAAAAAATTGTCCACCACAGGCTCAATATGGTGTCACATACATTGGAGGATGGGGGGCGCTGTAATGGAAAGAGATGTACTAAGATAACTTGGAATCCACTTTGTATTGCTGATAATTTGCAGATGGTTCAGCTTACACACAAACGTCTCCTGATCAGGGAAGGCTGAATGATTTTAAAGCACTGGAGGAACCACAGAGGCATACAGACGAACTCTGAAGAGGCCAAAGTTTGCCACAAAAAATATCCCAGGGTACTATTACACCACCACCACCACCACGAGTTTGAACCACTGATACAAAGGTTAGAGCCATGCTTTTGTGTTGTTTCCACCAAATTCTGATCCTAACAGCTGAATGTTGTATCAGACCAGGCCAGATTCTTTCAGTCTTCTGTTGACAATTTTGGTAGCCTGTGTGAACTGTCACCTCAGTTTTCTGTTCTGAGCTGACAAGCATGTTGTGCGCTCTGCTGAGAAGGTGATTGGCTGCAGACTCCCATCTCTGCAGGACCTGTACACCTCCAGGACTCTGCAGCGTGCAGCCCGGATCTCAGCTGACCCTTCTCACCCTGGACACAGTCTGTTTGACCTGCTCCCCTCAGGCAGGAGGCTCCGGTCCATTCGCACCAGAACCTCTCGCCACAAGAACAGTTTCTTCCCCTCTGCTGTTGGACACATGAACAATAACCACATGACTGTCCCCGCCACTAACACATGACCCTACGCTGTGTCACTGCATCATTTCATGTCTGGCACTGATCACCACCTGCACTCATGTATATATCTTTCTACGTAGCACTCATAATTCTTATTCTCATGTATATATCTCATGTATATCTCATGCACATATCTTTCTTTCTACATAGCACTTTAATTCTTATTGTCTGCACTGAAGCACCGCAGCAATTTCCTAATGTTGTAAACCTCAACATCTGGCAATAAACCCATTCTGATTCTGATTCTGATTCTGATGGCATCCGGTGTGGTCTTCTGCTGTGGTAGCCCATCTGCATCAAAATTCAATATGTTTTGTATTCATAGATGCTCTTCTGCATACTTTGGTTGTAACAAGTTGTTATTTGACTTACTGTTAACTTCCTATCAGCTCAAAGCAGTCTAGCTTTTCAACCAAGAGAACTGTCGCTCACTAGATTTTTTTTCTCATGTTTTGACCTTTTTCTATAAATCCCAACAGATCAGAGGTGACATAATTCCAACCATGTAACCTTCAAAGTTACACATATCACTTTCATCCATATTCAGATTCTCAGTTTGAACTTCCACAGGTTCTCTTGACCATGTCTACATACAGTATCTAAATGCATTAAGTTTCTGCCATATGAATCCTGATTAGATATTTGCAGTGGTGGAAAAACCTCTGGCAGAACTAGACTCAGGGATGTGCAGTCATCTGCTGCACCAGCCGGGGGGTGTGGGGAGAAAGAAGAGAAGAAAGGGACAAAGGAACAAAAAGAGGGGATAGGGACAAGGACAAAACAAGGACATGACAAAACACAGGCTAACAGCGAAAGAAGACAAAAAATTTTATGTCATACTGCGCTGGTATATAAACATGTGGGGAGTGAAAAGAGGTGAGTGGAGAAGAAGTGCTCAGTGCATCACCCTACAGCAGCATAACTAATGGATGCTTCAGGGTCACCTGATTCCAGCCTTAAATATAAGCTTTGTCAAAGGGAAAGCTTTATGTCGATGTATAAAAGTATAGGAGTCTCCCAAATCCAAACTGGGATCTGGTTTCACAGAGAGTGCAGTCTGAAACCTTAAAGATCTGCCTCCCAGTCTGGTTTTAGTAAGTCTTGGAAAGACAAGTCAGTCTGCAGTCTGAGAATGAAGTGATCTGTTAGGACAACATGATACTAAGAGCTCTTTAAGATCAGATGGGGACAGATTATTAAAGATTTTGCATGTGAAGAAAAGGATTTTAAATTCAGCTCTAGATTTAACAGGGAGCCAACAATAAGAAGTTAATAAGGGAGAAATATAGAGTAACTTTCTCATCTCTGTCAGTGCTCACGCTGCAGTGTTTTGGATTAATTGGAAGCTTTTTGGAGAATTTAGAGAACAACCTGATAATAATGAATTGCAAGTTCAGCCCAGTAGTAATGAATGCATATACTAGTTTTTCAGCATCACTCTGAGAGAGGATATTTTTAATTTGAGAGATATTGTGCAGATGAATGAAAGCAGTCCTAAATTTTTGTTGAATGGGTTCACTGAAGGGCAAATCCTGTAGAAAAAGTACTCCAGGATTTCTCAGTGTTACCGGGGGACAAGGTAATGCAATCCAGAGTAAGTAGTAGTAAGTAACCTCAGCTTTGTCTGAATTTAAGAGAAGAAAATTATGGTACACTCAGACCTTTATGTATGTTTACATAAAGGGCTGAATGTCCTTTAAGTTGAACTACAGGCATGTTTAAGATATGCCTGTAGTGCAACTAATTGATTTGTCATCTGGCTTAATGGATAAATATAGCAGGTTATCATCTACAAAGCAATAAAATATATGCAGTGTTTTCTAATAATAACAATATAGATAAATATAATACTACCAGCATGCATAATGTAAATAGAACTTGTCCCACCACCGAACCCTGTGGTGGTGTTAAAGCTACAAACATACTGGAAACGATACGAAGATTTGGCGACTTGAGGCCATAGAAAGAAATATTTAATGACAAAACTGCTGGCAACATGAGCTTTTCTCAGTTTCAAGGCAAAGTACTGAACCGACTACCAAGAGTGGAAAATACAGTTGACTAACATTTGACCTGGCAGTAAATATATCAGTGGCAAATGAACATAGGCAACCAGAACCTGCACTGTTCACAAGCGACCAGCCGTCAGCTTCAAAGTGCTATGCGGCAAATTGTTTCCAGTGTAGACACACCTGCAATTTCATTCGTGAAGAAGACTCCCCAGTTACATGAATAAATTGGAATCTATCAGATAGATGCAGTTCAAACCACTGCAGCACACTCCCTTTAATTCCGAGGATGCTGTAATCCTGTTAGATCTCAGTGATAAATGGACTGAGCTCTAACAGGTCAAGCCTAGCCTGCCAAACATCACGCTGAAACAAAAACAAAAAACAATCTGTTCAGCTGAGACAGTCTGTTACACAAATGCTTGACTCTGTCCAGATCAGGATGCTCAGTAGTCAAAATCAAATTGCCTGATTTTGACAGTTTAATAAAAAACACAAGAATTTAAAACAAGTGTTTTGTTGTTTTGTGGCACAGCCAACAAGCCTGTACTCTGTTTATATCAATGACTCATGATAGTCCAAGCAGCAGACTGTGTTTGCTCTGCACCGGCTGCATTCGAATACACACGTTCAGCATGTGACAGCATTTAGCATCCATCATAATTTAAATACAAATGTTACAGAGTCTTAAGAGTCCAGTGCACATCGATAGCGACATATCAGCATTACCTACAGGTTATTAGTCACTTCTCATCAAAAAGGAAAAAATCTTCTGCCTCCTTGTTGTTAATGACTGACCTGAGGTCACTGATTTCCCAAGAGAAAACACAAACATTTCTCTTATTCTTCTAAAAGTCTGATTTCACCATTAAATGACAGCATATAGGAATAAAAGCAGCCTCACCAAAGTGCTCTCTGACTACTAGTAGTCAATTATTGCTCCTAATATGTATTTAATAGTGACCAGCATACAGATCAGAGTCCTGGTCCAGTGGCAGTCTCTCTGCAGGTTTGGAAATGCAGATGCAGCACTTGCGGAAATGAGAGCCCATGATCATCTATCTTCGGGGTTAAAGCTCTCATTTGAAAACATAGAGTTACACATTAGAGGGATTGGAGGGATACACATTCGATTTCTATATTTGAGCTGAATACTGAAAGGCCAACTAAGTGAAGCACTTGAGATTTTTAGGAGAAAAGAAAAGATTTCTGTTTATACTAGCTCACTGATCAAAAGAATTCGAATTTTCATAGCTTTAATGATTAAGATGAACAAACCTCACATTAAAATGTTGGATTTAGGCGAGGGTATGGATAGAAGGGGATCAAAGGAATTTTCTTTGTTTTGAAGTAAGCCCTTTGGGTTTTTAATATCACCTGCACACATTTTATGTTTGCCCTCAGTGTATTTTTGCCACTGTAGTTCTTAATTGTGTTATTCTTCCAACTGTATGCAATAAAGTGAACCAAACTTGTTAACCTTAATCCTCTTCAGCAGATGTGATAAAAATCTACCCGGATGAAACCTGACAAAGTTCAGCAGCACTTTAAGGCAAATTTCCACCTCACTTTCAGCCTTTTGTTTAAGATGGCACTCTTGCAAATATAAGTACATTTCAAGGACCTTCCGGGGCAAGCAGAGCATGAAGCCGCAGACATTTTTCAGAGTGACTATCTCATTTCACAGCCAGTTTGTGGTGCGTCTCTTTGCCTCCTGGCTGTTGGAGGCTGGAGGAGATGTGGCACAGACGGGGAGAGCAGGTCAGAAGGTGCAGACACCATCATCGATCCTTCCCAACTGCATCTCCGGGAGCTCTTGAATGGGACATCTGAGAGGAGAGTGCGGTTGTGCATGCGTGCGTATGTGTGTGTGAACCTAAAGCACGTGTGCCCGTGTCTGAGTGTCGGTAGCATGGGGAGTATGTGGGTGCAGCCTCACTTGCAGAGTCTCAAAATAGAGTGAAATTCCTGCTGGGCCTTTAGAACAAATATTTATTTGGAGGAATGTGACACTCAAACCCTCAGTAGCCCAGCACTGATTTTCATGTAAGTAAAGGCTTTATTTTAACATTATAGCAATGCTGAAGAAAACATAAACTTATCACAGGACTTTGCAGGTTTTCACACCAAGTGACACAATTTTTTATGTGCATATCTAAATTGGGAAATCCCAAACTTGAACTCATTAAGGTTATGATCCTGGTCTTTTAGCACCATATCTGGAACAGTAGAAACCCATTTACTGCTAGCTCATTAGGACAAACCCAAACAGCTAGTGCTAAAACAGTGAAACTCATCTGCGTTCCAAATGTGCAAAACAAATGGGAGTATGAAATGAACACCGGCGCAAGGCATTAGTCCCCATGCTTGACTAAGCTAAATTAACGAAGTGTTTTGTGTAAACACACATGTACAGACAGCATTTGAATTTTTCCTGCAGATTAAAAAGAAAAACACAGAAATACTTTTTTACAGCCTTGAATACTCACAATCAATACCAAAAGTGGTGGAGTGTAAAAGTTTGAGAAAATAAAGGTGGATACAATTCAAAGGGGATTTTCTTTTTCTTCTCCAGTTCGATTAACAGCTACAGGCTTTGTGTGGCAGGTACTGTATCTGCATCTCACATCGCAATACTGACAGCTGCTATTGTTAAGATTTCATATCTTGCGAGTTCTCATGTTTTTCATTATTTAGTCCGCTGGCCAAAAGGTAATGGGAGGAATGGATTTGAGAGATGTGATGTTTTAAAAAGTTGTACCTGCTACTTCAGGTTCAGATTCCTGGTTCTGGTACTGTGCTTGAGTTTTACCAGTCACTTTTCCCCTTTTATCCTGGACCCCCTTTGTCTTTAGAACAGCCTTAATTCTTCATGGCATAGATTCAACAAGGCGGTGGAAACATATTTTCGAGATTTTGGTTCATGTTGACTTGATAGCATCATGCAGTTGCTGCTGATTTGCTGGCTGCACAGCCCAAAAGCACGCTATTGGATGGAGATCTGGTTATTGTTGTTATGGTCCCCATGTCTGCCCGGCCAACCCAGGCAACTCTTGCTCTCTCTCTCCTGTGTTCACTCAGCCTGGGCGGAGCTCATCGCAGCCTCCTGCCTTCGGCCCACGCACCTGTCCGTAATCACACACCTGTGGCTCATCATCCTGCTTTCTCTGGCTGCTTCTTAGGATGGTGCTTCTCGTTGCTGGACCATTGTATAACCCATGTTAGTGTAGCCTATTTGTGATTATCTCTCATCTGTGTGTAAATAGTTTTCCTGGACCCATCCCTTGAACCTCCTTTGGATACCTGAGCACGAGTGTTTGGCTGAGATGTGTGGCGTGTTGGCATGGAGCAAGTTGGAGACCGGAGTGCACGGAATGATCTACGAGCGACTGTGGAGTGTTTCCCTTTCCTGCCCTGTGGATACCTGAAGCCCCTGTCCATTCCCCTCACATCTGTATATAGTTCACTGATGTTGTAAATAAAGAATATTTGCTTAAAGTTCGGAGTCTGCGCTTGAGTCCATTCAGTCAACCCTAACAATTGTGAAGGCCGTTTAAGTACATTGAACTAACTGTCAAGTTCAAGAAACCAGTTGGAGATCACTTGAGCTTCGTGTTGTGGCACATTATCTTGTGTGAATATTAGTTTCCTGTTCCTCAGCGATAGGAGCAGTACCCAGAGTGGTCATCTGTTGCCATACCCCTGTGCTTCGCGGTTTAAATTATTATACATTCACAGATGCTCTTCTGCATACCTTGGTTATTACAAGTTGTTTTTGAGTTGCTGTTGACATCCTATCAACTGAAAGTAGTCGTCTGACCTCTGACATCAACAAGGTATTTTCACCCACAGAACTTTTTTTGAGCATTCTCTGTAAGCCCCAGAGATGGTTGTGTTTCTGAAATAGCCAGGCTGGTTCGTCTGGCACCAACAGCCATGCCACAATCAAAGTTACATAAATAACTTTTCTTCCTCATTCTGATGTTGCTGCTTTGTGTTTAGCTAATCTGAAAGAGGTTAGTAAGAGTGATTTCCTACCTCAACAATCATCTCATAACCCACCATCATTTTTTTAAGAGCTGACGATTCTTTGGAGACATAACGTTGTTTTTATAATGCCATTTATACTTTACTTTGTGATACATCCGTATACCAAGTGTATTTAATTTTGCTACTTTAAGCACCTTGTCCTCATAATGCACTAATGTACTATGTACTGTCATAGTACTTCATGACTATGTAAAGTGTCTGTTTTAAAACATCCACTTACATAAGTCTATGAAGTAGAGAATGTACCTTTCAAACTTTACTTACCTTTTCTATCCCCCCTCTTGGCTGTCTTTGGGTGTTGTGATATCAGGGACCCTCTCTGGATAAATCGTTTACAGCTACTTAGGTTTTTCCACTACCACCATTTCAACTTAAGTATAGCAGCTGCGATAAAACAAACATGCTCTGCTTAACAATCAAGCCTTCATTTCCTTCAGTTTAGTAACTGCTGGCAGATAAATGTAGAAATTTGAAGTTAAATTTGTGGAAAAACAATTAATAGTAAATGACAGTGGTTTCTTTTCTCTTTTTTTTTTTTTAGCTTTTAGGACAATATGTATGGTGGCCCCTAGAGACAAAGCACATGCAAACTCCAAAACACAACGGAAGTGCTCCAGGACGCTAGGGGCAGTGTTGAGCTCGATTTGCAAAATAAACGGCAAGTTTGTTGTAAACACATGGAGTTGGATACCGGTGGAAAACACCTGCAAGGATAGAACAACCACACTTTATAAGAAAGGTAATGTGTAAACTGTTGTTTGTTTGATTTGTTTTTAACTACTATGAACGCTTGGTTTATGGTGGAGTCAAATCTCACGTTAGCTAACAGTCAGTGTGCTTTGCTCAGAGGGAAGCTCAACACTGCCCCTAGCGTCCTGGAGCACTTCCGTTGTGTTTTGCAGTTTGTACATGCTTCGGAGTTTGTACATACTTTGTTTCTAGGGGACACCGTAAACATGTAATCGACATAAATTTTATAATAATTAAAATTCAATAACTCGTTTAGTTGTTATATTGGTACCTTTACTTCAATAAATATTCTGATTTTTCTACCACCAATGCTCTGTGATAAATGTGTAACTTCTGCGGAAGGAGGAGATTTGCCTGCATCTGCATAGAGACACGTGTCATCACTTGCCATCACTGGGTCCCATTTTCTTTTGAGTTTATTTGACATTATCACAGCTTGACAAATATTCACATTATGCACAGAGAGTGTAAAGGTTTTAAATGTCTTAATAAATGCAGCAGACAAATAAATCCTTTCACTAGTAAGCACTCGATGCAAGGACACTGCGTACATTCCTGTTTCTTCGAATTTTGTGATTGCAGATAGTTGTCAGAGCAAAAACAAAGAGTCGGAAAGATTATCACGTCTCACTGATTCAGTGAGGTTCAGATTTGTCCGGTTTCTTGCATACAGTAATTCCAATTAAGAGAAGAAAATGGGTCATTCCTACTATTCGGTGCCATTTCAGTGTGATCACTCTTCATCAAAAAATACAAAATTTTGAATTATTTTAACATTTCATCTAAAAGAGGGATTTTCAACCTATAAGAAAAATGTATTGGTCCAGCTAAGGATATTATATTATAATATTTTTTAAAATCAAAGTCTTTACCATGACGTGCCAAATGTCCACCCTGTTACAGGACATTCAATTTTCTATTAATAACTGTTTTGAATGCACAGTTATAGTAATATTTACATTTTCTAAAAGCTACAATGTCCCTTTTTAAAATCTGCAAGGAAATTTCAAGGAAGTATTTTAAACAAGCATTATATTGAAAGAAGACAGGTTCAGTTTTAAGACACAGTGTAATTTCAAAAGATTGTTTTTAGATTCAAAGGGAATATTAAAAAAAAATTGGCTCCAACTTAATTTTGCTGATTCATTCCCTCCCAATAACCAAAGAGACATGCATTATGTTTGTTGATTTGATTTAATTAACAAAAGAAACACACAGGTAACAGGGTGGACAGAGGAGAAACAGGGTGGACAGGAGGTAACAGGGTGGACATAACATCAGTGACAAAAAATACCACCTTAAAGAAACTTCAAAAATCTACATGTAGCAGACATTCATCGTTTCTCAGATTTTCTCTCAGTTGTCTGTAGGCTCTATACTGCCATTGGATATTAAAGACGTGCCGCCTAAATCTGAGTAGTCCGTCATGAAATTCCCCTGCAAGTGCATCCTCTGTTGTCATGACAGTTGTCTTCACTGTAATTGTTGACTTTTTACCAGATACCTCTCCATCATTTAATTTTTCATTCTCTTCTAGAGACCACTTGGTAAAGGCTATCTCTGTGTTGTTAGGAGGTCTCAAGAGTGTGTGTGTTGTACTGAAACAGTCTTTGCTGAGGTGTCCCCAGAGAGGTGGCGTCTGATACCCAACCTGACATATAGACACAGACATACAGGCACACACAGACACAAACATCCATTCCCACCCTCATGCTCTCATATGCACTCACTCCACACTCAACCAACGTGGAGACAGACATAAAGAGACGCTGTACACACAATCACACTCCCCAAGCGTACTCTACAAACCGGGTCTAGGTACCCTTGCCCCTGGAGGGGGGAATTGCACCCAGACCCAGGTGGTGTTACCCTTTTCCCTGCGGTGGGGAGAGGCAGACCACCCCGACTCCGCAGCAGCAGGGAGGCCCCACACCCCAGACCGCAGTCGGACGGCCAACTCCTCCTACTAGCCCTCCCGCTCCAGCAGGCCGCAGAGAATGGGGGTGGGAGAAGACTCCAAACCTCCCTCCACCCGCTCATTGTAGTGTTGATGCATATGTGTTCTAAGGTGCAATTAAAACCCAGAAGGGCCTCAGGCCCTCCAAGGTTTGGAGGCCTATCTCCACCCACCACCACTTCCCCTGCCGGTGGCGGACTCTCTCAGGTGTTGGTGTGTTGGTGGTTCTTTGTGTCTGGGGGTGGGCGTCCGGGTACACACCGGCTCACTCCTTGGCGGCCGCTTGTCGGGGCCTGGGGCCTGGGGCTCGCTCGGGCCCCTTTGGAGGTGGGGTGCCCCCGGCCTCTCGGCCTGGGGCTCGGTCACTCAGGCACAGCTGGGGGCCGGCGGAGCTCACGGGCGCGTCACTGCAACTCCCCCTGACTTCTGCTCCGCGGCTGCTGGGCGAGCCCTCATCTGGGACTCTCCTCAGCTCTTACTGGAACAGTGGCGCGGCTGCCCCTCTGTTGGTCTTCCATGGTCTCTTGTGTTCTGGGGGCCTCTGGATGTCTGGAGTTTTGATCTCCTCCATACCCGCTTCACACCCTGGAGGACGGGGCTGTGGCCCCCCCACACTCCCTAGCAGATCATTACATGGAGAAACCTTTGGAATGCAAGCATGCTGATCCACACAGGTATGCACACATGGGTATTCACAGACGCGGACTAAAGCTTTCTTGGCTGCTGCCTCAAAGCACACTGTGCGCTGTCTATCTTGCGTGCTGCACAATATCGTTTATTATTTAGTAAATATTGATATCTATGACTAGCTAGTTTATTGTGATGGTGCTTTGTTTTCTCTATTATTATGTTGCTCTTTGTTGTTTGCTGTCTCCTCTGTTTGTTTGTTTTGTTTGTGTTTTTTTTTTTTTTTCTCCATACAGGTGACCCAGGAGTTCTTTTTTTTTTTTTCTCTCTCTTCCCCCCCCTTCTCACCGTCTCTTCTCCCCTTTGGTTTTCTTTCTTTCTCTCCCCCTCTTTCTCCCATTCATTCCCCCTGTCCTATTTATTAAAAAAAAAAAAAAAAAAAAAAAAAAAGACAAAGGATGAACTGAAGCTCTGCCATCACGTAATGTCGCATACTGCTGTTTCTGATGTCATTAAAAAAAAAAAAAAAAAAAAAAAAAAAAAAAAGAAACAGTCTTTGCACTCACCATATGCACAGACTTTGGATTTAGCATCACACATTGTTGCATCTACCATCTCTTCAATGTGTTTTGTTGCTGACAGACCTTGGACATACAGGGCATTGGCCATGAACTGTAAGTTCTCATGTGTCCTGCACTGACAGGTTTCACGATCAGCTTCTGTGGGCACCACAACCCAAAATGGTCTTAAGGTGCAGAAACAAGAATATGAGACCTGATGCTCAGTTTCTGAAAGAAACTTATGGTGCAGATTCTTCAGTGAATCAGTTAGCAAACGTTTCTGTTTTTTTATTTTCTTTTGAGTTAGTTTGCTTTCGTCCTGTTGTCATCCGACTGACGTCATCTCTTAAGAAGAAGGCCTTTATTTTCTGCTTGCAATCAACTGGTAATCTATTGCTTTCCTTTCTTTCAAAGGTTATGAGCCCTCCATCTTGTCTTTGACCACGCTTTTTTGAAAAGCCTAGAGCTGTCTGTGCAGCCCTCTGTAGCCTGTATTTCTTTATAATTTTTCCTATTGTCGTTTTTGCAATAATTTGCCTCTCTCGTTCCTTTTTGGTGTTTTTGTATTTATTCCTGATTTCCTCAACGATTGATTCCTGCAGTAATAGTCTTTTCCTAATTGTGTTGCTAACTGTTTCATGACGCAGCAGTGCATCCACTTTAGAACGTGGGGATTTTTTTTCCCCACCCAAACGCTGGCACCTCTTCTTGTATTTTTCTTTTTTTCTCTTTTCCTTTTCCAACAAGGCCTTTAGCTCTTTAATTTCATTCTTGAGTCTCCTTCTTCCCTGTCTAATATTCCTTCGTCCAACAATGTATTGCCTACAACACAGGAAATATTGTCACAATTATTATATATATATGTTTAGATAAATGTTTAGATACAGTATAAGATAGACGTTGGATATTATATGTTTATAATGTATTAGGCAGGTAGACTCACACACACACACACACACACACACACACTCACTCTCTCTCTCTCTCTCTCTCTCTCTCTCTTTTTAGGGCAAAATCACGTTTTATCATTCAAATACAAAATCTACCTAATCAGCAAAGCATTGAACTGTCAACTCTTCTTCTAACCTTGAGGGTCCTGGTTGCGGGGCATTTTCTGGCTCTAGGGAATATTCTGGACTTAGGGGAGGAGTATTCATAGCCTCAAATTCTGTCCTGCCTTTGGCACTAGCCCTCTGCTTTCTTTTCCTTTCTCGCCACTGCTTTCTCTGTGCTCTCTTCTGTCGTTCACTGAGATCTGCCACTTTCTTTTTTTTCCCCTTCCTCTCTGTCCTTTCTCCACTTCTCTTTCTCTTTATTGAGATATATCTGTCTTCTCTCAGGGTCAGCATCACGACGTGCTCGGTAGCGCCGCTGCTTCTCCGCAGCAGACATTGGTGCCATTCCCTGAAAAATGTATACTATTCAAAATCTTCTAAAAGTATATATATACAGGTTAATAATAATTACCAATACACACTTGTATAAATAACCCTAAACACTAAACTTCTATCATCTTACGTCCCCCCTGTTACCATGTGTCCCCCCTGTTACAGTGCATAGCAATAACAGGGGTGACGGTATCAGGGGGGAGATTTTATGCTAAACTTAGCCATTACTACTAGTATGATGAACAACAAGCTAGTACATGGTGACCACTAAGAACCATTTTTAACATGTTTATTAGCCATATTATAAAAATTACAAAAAAAAAATTGTTTCCACTATTAATAAGCGTAACAGGTTGGACGTGTTATGCTTTGCCACATTACAAAATCTTGCTAAAACATTGAAAAAAGGGTTGATTAAAGAGTGGTACTTACTCGTCTTCTTCTTGAAAGTTTTCCCTCCAAAATATGTTACATCCGGGAGTGTCATGTGACTAAAAGAATAATCAGGTGATGTGTTCTATGGAATTCTTATCAGAGTAACAGGGGTGACAGTTGATTCAGGGACACAACATTTTTTAAAGATTTTAAGTATTAAACATGCATTAATAATAAAAAAGAACATTTGATGAGGAACATTAGAAATAAGCCAATCCAGAAATGATGAAAAATCTAGATTTCTTTTTTTTTTAAGTTATATTTGTAACTGAAGTCGAGCAAGCATGACTGGGGACATAGTACTTTAGTGACTTGTGCTAAAATAAAAGTAATTTACTTTTAATGTATTTATCCTGTGTATATATCAATGTGTTCTATGGTAGAGGGGGGTTAAACATACAAGAAAATGGTTTAGAAATAAGCATTAGACAAGTTTTACACTAAATATACCATATTATGTCATTAGGACTCAAATGGCACCGAATAGTAAGAATGACCCAAATGTAGTACAAATGAAATGGGTGATGACTGAAAAATGTGCCCTTTGGCCCATCAAAGAAATATAATTCTGGCCTTGTCCATGAGCCTTTTAACTAATTAAACAGCAACAAATGTTACTCACACATTAATTATGTCTTTTGAAAATTGAATAGAAAGGTATACAGAATGAATTCTCATTGTAAAAGAATTATTCATGGCTTGAAAAGCTCTTTTTACTTTGAACAAGATTTTTTTTCTTTTTGTGCCTTGAATGAATGTTTATTTGCCAGGCAAATAGACATCTAGCCTGTCCTTTACAATTCATTATGAAACAATAGCCTGCGGGGATAAGAAATAAATAGCTCCAAATAATTCATTTAAACTAAAAGAAAATCCCCTCTCTGTTCTGGTTCACTGCTGGCAGCAAAGGCAGAGATAACAACCTGATGGCAGTGATTATAAACCATGTGCAGTAAAAGACCAGACAAAGGCTCGGTGTTAGCACAGACCAGAAAAATAATGCTGAATCTTCTCCTCAGATCAATGTCAAACAATTTTTATGACATTTTATGAATAAAATAAACTTGACCATTAGAGCCCTTCACAAAATAGTGCACCATGCTTTTTTATATACCCTTTTGTTGTCTTATCAATATGATGCAAAGTGCATTTTATTTAAAAGTGACTATTAGGATAAAGAATACTAAAGCATACAATTATGTTTGAGTCTTGCAATTTGCATTTGTTATGTATAAACAAATCATAAATGCAGCTACCGTACAATTATAATGACTGCAGAAGTCAGCTCTTTATGTGACTTGTGCTCTGTGGGAAGGCAAGAGCCCGCTTTTACTGTGATTGATGTCAAAATTTCCCTATAATTAATGTATTGTGATTTTATAGCTTCAGTTGCTTGGTTGGTAGCACCATATGTTCAGCACTGAAATCTCACGATGACTTTATGCCTCTGAGTGCGCAATAACACGGAATGATTATTACGGCGGTAATGGCTGAAGTGCTTTGGAAATATATAGTACAGCCCCCCTGTGTCACCGGTTTGCTTCATGTGTTTGTCAGAGTCAGACCATCACTAGAAAACGCATCTTAATGATGTGCTGTTCTTTTTGAATGATCACTCAGAGGTCACAAAGTCACTGAAGATGAATCTCAAAAATCCACGACCGCGTCAAAGTTTTAAAGGTCACTGCTATGTGGTGAGACTAGTCAATCCAATGTCTATAGGGACGGCTAACGAAAGCTTTCACATTAGTTCCTGATAAATAACTAGACAAACAGTGCTGCTATCGGTATTTATGCAACATTAATTCATTTCAACATTTTAACAGGTTGCTAATGATGACAAAGCGGCATTATTATGTTTGAGTAACTGTGTGTTTACATTCTCAGCGCTCCAGTCATGGCTACTGGGCAAAATGTTTAAAAGTGTGGGATTGTTTCACTACATTGAATTTAAAATGCAGCTAAATGCAGTTTGATAATGTGGCTGCTTAAACGGGGCGACATTAGCAACTTCAGGAAACACTTATGTTAGTCTTGAAAAATTGAAAGAGTGTAGCAAACCTAACCAGTGTAGCCATCAGTGCTAATAATGTGAGCCTCTTGACCTCAAGCCAAAGCACCAGTGATTATTTTTTAAAATACAGTCTGTACTTTTTCACTAAAGACACAGTATCAGTTTAAATACTTCAAAAACACAGTGTATTGATTGTATTGTGCATTTGGTACAGTGATGTGAATCTGATGTATGTACTGTGTGCTGAAAAGCTAATAGCTAGCACAGCAATAACCACTAACTGCAACCTCAGGTTGCGCGGGGAAAATTCCCTAATCAGTTGTTAAGTGGTTGCTAGAAACTGCTGTTATAAAAAGGGTGAACCAAAAAACGCTGAAACTAACACCTTTCGAAAGGTGCATCTTTTACTTTGAAGAACAGCTCCCGCTTCGCGTCACACTCATATTTTTCACAGTTTCACAACCTCTTAGTGAGAAGTTCCATACAAACTAATGTATAAGCAACCGCAGCAGTTGGCTACTAACCAAAACAGCCAAATAACCTCCTGAAATCACTTTCCCCCCTAGCAACCAGTAGTTTCATTTCCATTCATTCCAATGGGCCACTTTTTTTTTCTTTTTTTTTTTTACAGCAATTGTGTATCATGGATCCTTGCTCTAATTCCAGAAATTAGCAACATACGTTAGCTGCACATAGACATAGCAGCACAGATAAAGGTAAGATACCCATATTCCATCCATCTTCTTCCACTTATCTGGGGCTGAAGCTCAGAAAAGCCTAGACCTCCCTCTCCCTGGCTACCTCCTACAGCTTGTCCAGGGGAACAACAGCACGTTCCCAGGCCTGCCCCAGGGGCCTCCTCCCGATGGGACATCCCCAGAACACCTCACCCAGGAGGCGCCCAGGAGGCATCCTTGGCAGACACCCGAACCATCTCATCTGGCTCCTTTTGATGTGGAGGAGCAGCAGCTCTACTCTGAGACCCTCCCAGATGGCTGAACTCCTCCCCTCATCTCCAAGGGAGAGGCCAGCCAGCCTTTGGAGAAAGCTCATTCCCGCTGCTCTTATCCTCGATCTTGTTCTTTCAGTCACTACCTAAAGCTCATGACTGTAGGTAGGTGAGGGCCTGGCTACTAGGCACTCGCCCTCAGGCACCCTCCCCGGGCCTGGCTCCAGGGTGGGGCAGGTGAACTGTTCTCTGCATCTTCATCTCATAGGGGGCTTTTGAATCGTGCTTTGTCTGGTCCCACCCCAGGACCAATTTGCCATGGGAGACCCTACGAGGGAGCAAAAGCCCCCAAACAACATAGCCCCTGGGATCCCTGGGACACACAAACCCCTCCACCATGGAAAGGTAGCGATTCACAGAGGGGAAGGTAAGATATTTAAGAAATACAAATAAGTACAACCAGATACAAATAATTTGTGCATGTCTATTGCATGGGTAGATTATCTACCAATAAGCTTGAAGATTTAGGTGCTGTAAATTTATAAAAGATTAAGAGACTGTTAGCGGGACATAACTATAGTCATAGCCTGTTGTTTGTATATTCTGTTATTTTAATGCTGTTATACTCGATGTTACAACATTAGAGAATAAAGGTTTTATTTGTATTTTTGCAGTGGAGTTGAAGTTAAAATAGGATAAATGCATTCGATTCGATACATTCCATTCTACAGCTCTAGGGAACAGTAACTGTTCAAACAAATTCTCATATATTTACTGTTGAAATGCATATATATTAATGTAAACACATAGACAATGGTATATAGGGGTGGGGGAAAAATCGATACTGTGTAGTATCGTGATATTTTGTTTGCTAATAATGTATCGATACAGGGACAGCAGAAATCGATATTTTGTTACAAAAAAGGTTTTTGTGCTCTGACTTCAGAGCATGTTGATCCTCTTTCTGAGCAAGAATCCTGACATTCCTTCACTGTCCAAATGTGTTTAACTTTTTCTTTGGCAGCAATGAACATGACAGTTTACTTATTTTAATTTAAGACATGTTTTATTTTAATTAAGTTTAAAACTTTTTTATTTAATGTAAAATTATATTTTGTTTTAATTTACATTCAAATTCTTCAGTTGCTGAAGGGGCTGCATAGTTTTCATATTGCATAGTTCAGAATAGCTATAATTATACCAGATGGTTGCATTCAGTTAAGTTGGACTAGACTGTAATACAAACCGTTCAGTTTGTCAACAATAAAACTGACTGAAATGAGAGAAAGACTGAGTGTGAGACTTTGTTATTAGATAAAATGAATATTGATAAAGTTTACCTTTATGTACAGAATCTGAATATCGCAAAATATTTTTAAAAAATTGCAATAATATCGTATCGTGCGTTAAGTATCGTGATAATATCGTATTGTGGGATATATGGTGATTCCCACCTCTAATGGTATATGGTATGTAAATATTATAAGTCAGTGCATCTATACATTAATAATTAATTATCAAAGATTGATGGTCTGTCTCTTAATTGAAATTTGCCTGTAAGCACTACCAGAACTATCTGAAGTCTTTGTGTATCACGTGACAACCTGAATTTTGAACCTCCGCTGACACAACTCTGACTTACTCAAGGGTTCTCGTATTACTTATTTCTTTATAATTTCCTTCAAAGGAGCCAGTCTTTCTTGTATTTTTAAGTGCTCTCCAGTTATATTTTAGTTCTCCAGTATTTTAGTAGTATGGTAGTATTTTGCACCATCAAGGTGATTCCCAAAGAGCTTTTAGCTGAAAACTTGTGAAGCATGTTTTGTCTGTCCGTAAAAACGAGTATCTGTTCAAAGTGTTGTCAGCGTTTACGGAGGTGGTGACCAGTGTTGGGTAAGTTACTTTAAAATAGTAACTTAGTTACATTACTAGTTACAGTGGGGCAAAATAGTATTTAGTCAGCCACCGATTGTGCAAGTTCCCCCACCTAAAATGATGACAGAGGTCAGTAATTTGCACCAGAGGTACACTCCAACTGTGAGAGACAGAATGTGAAAAAAAAATCCATGAATCCACATGGTAGGATTTGTAAAGAATTTATTCGTAAATTAGGGTGGAAAATAAGTATTTGGTCAATAACAAAAATACAACTCAATACTTTGTAACATAACCTTTGTTGGCAATAACAGAGGTCAAACGTTTACTATAGGTCTTTACCAGGTTTGCACACACAGTAGCTGGTATTTTGGCCCATTCCTCCATGCAGATCTTCTCGAGAGCAGTGATGTTTTGGGGCTGTCGCCGAGCAACACGGACTTTCAACTCCCGCCACAGATTTTCTATGGGGTTGAGGTCTGGAGACTGGCTAGGCCACTCCAGGACTTTCAAATGCTTCTTACGGAGCCACTCCTTTGTTGCCTGGGCGGTGTGTTTTGGATCATTGTCATGTTGGAAGACCCAGCCTCGTTTCATCTTCAAAGTTCCCACTGATGGAAGGAGGTTTTGGCTCAAAATCTCACGATACATGGCCCCATTCATTCTGTCCTTAACACGGATCAGTCGTCCTGTCCCCTTGGCAGAAAAACAGCCCCATAGCATGATGTTTCCACCCCCATGCTTCACAGTAGGTATGGTGTTCTTGGGATGCAACTCAGTATTCTTCTTCCTCCAAACATGACGAGTTGAGTTTATACCAAAAAGTTCTACTTTGGTTTCATCTGACCACATGACATTCTCCCAATCCTCTGCTGTATCATCCATGTGCTCTCTGGCAAACTTCAGACGGGCCTGGACATGCACTGGCTTCAGCAGCGGAACACGTCTGGCACTGCAGGATTTGATTCCCTGCCGTTGTAGTGTGTTACTGATGGTGACCTTTGTTACTTTGGTCCCAGCTCTCTGCAGGTCATTCACCAGGTCCCCCCGTGTGGTTCTGGGATCTTTGCTCACCGTTCTCATGATCATTTTGACCCCACGGGATGAGATCTTGCGTGGAGCCCCAGATCGAGGGAGATTATCAGTGATCTTGTATGTCTTCCATTTTCTGATGATTGCTCCCACAGTTGATTTTTTCACACCAAGCTGCTTGCGTATTGTAGATTCACTCTTCCCAGTCTGGTGCAGGTCTACAATACTTTTCCTGGTGTCCTTCGAAAGCTCTTTGGTCTTGGCCATGGCGGAGTTTGGAGTCTGACTGTTTGAGGCTGTGGACAGGTGTCTTTTATACAGATGAGTTCAAACAAGTGCCATTCATACAGGTAACGAGTGGGGGACAGAAAAAGCTTCTTACAGAAGACGTTACAGGTCTGTGAGAGCCAGAGATTTTCCTTGTTTGAGGTGACCAAATACTTATTTTCCACCCTAATTTACGAATAAATTCTTTACAAATCCTACCATGTGAATTCATGGATTTTTTTTTTCACATTCTGTCTCTCACAGTTGAAGTGTACCTCTGGTGCAAATTACTGACCTCTGTCATCATTTTGAGTGGGGGAACTTGCACAATCGGTGGCTGACTAAATACTTTTTTGCCCCACTGTACTTCTCTCAAAAGTAACTCAGTTACTTCAAGTTACTCGTTACTTTCAAAGTAACTAGTTACTAGGGAAAGTAACTTTGGTTTTACTCAGAATTCTCTTGTTAATGTGTTGCTTCCATAACTTTGCCAGTCTTCTAGCTTGCTTACTTGCCACAAGTGCACTGTGCCACCTACCAATAGAAAGGAAAAGATAATGTGCATATTTCCACGAGAGAAATCCCACACCTGGACCGTCATTGACTGCTGCCATGATTCTAGCCTACCTCACAGCGTCATGTGCGCCTTTTACATCCAACACAAAAACTGCAGTCGTGGTGCTTTCGATTGTACTCAGAACTCGGAAATTCTGCCTTCTGAATAGGAAGATGTAGGTAACACCAGACTGCAGATGAGCTGCATACAGGGCTGGACTGGGACAGAAAATTGGCCCGGGCATTTTGACTAGAGACCGGCCCACCATTATAGGAAAAATCATAAAGCCTTTGAATGAAAATAAACACTGTTGTGACAGTGATGTACACTGTTTTGATGGTATATATGCATCAATCTATCAATCGTTTGTTGTAAGATTCAGATAATTATTTATTAAAAGCTAGACATTTTAAATGAGAATAAGAAAGAAAAGTATTTCTTTGTGCCCCCCTTTCCCTGTTAATGCCCTACATGCCCCCCTGGCAACACTTTGCTAGACCCGCACCTGCACAGTTACCAGCTGTCAGCTACTTAGAAAAGGATCCTGGTGTTATTTGTCTCTCAGAAACAGTTCATAACTTCCCTTCAACTCATTCATGTCACCTAAAAGGTAAACCTGTTTCTCCATCACCTGTTCAGCTCTGATGATTCAGTAAGGACATCTCCTGGTTTCATCTTCATGTTTCCCTCTCACCAGATAACCAAACCATATCCTGACCAGCAGCTTTTTTGCAGCTGTCAGCAAACATCAGCTGATACTAGAAATTAATATTAAATTAATTCTAACAATAGCTGATCAAGCTTAAACGTGCTGCTGTTGTTTAGCACGACATCCGCTGGTTTCCTCTTTCGGCGCAAAGTGAGCGATAAACAAACAAGAGAGCCGATCAGCTGATCATTGATCAGTTTTCATGATTGAAGTAGAAACGGGAGAGGGAGGGGGGAGAGGATGAGAGAAGAGGCAGCTGTGCAGCGTAAACACAGAATAACTCCAGCTTTGTGCCTTTTTCATTGTAGCTGAATTACGGGACAAACTGTTCCTTTTCACCTCAATAAGAAACGCGTAATATTTTCTCTGAATACCAGAAGGGACGGTTGGCAACTCTAATAACTTATGAACAAAATAAAGTTCAACATCATTAGCTTCATAGCACCCACCCAGCTGTATAGAAACTCCGTCATGCTAGCTAGCATGCAGTACGGAAAAAGTCAGAATAACGAAAATAAACTCCACCTAAACTTGGTTCATATCTGACCCAGAGAGACTGCAGGTCATAACTTCTTACCTGAAGTTCAGTTCACACTTGGACCGGCGGCCGCCTCGGGTCTCTTTTCCTTCTGCGTCCCCTTTCCATCCTCCACCTGCTGGCCTCACCACTTGCTAATGTTACTGAATCTGTGGAAGCTCCGCGATAGCCACCACACGAAGTAACGAGTAACGACCCTATCTAAATCCCAGTAACGACTAACGCGTTCCTGATTTTGGCATAATAACTAGTTACCGTGCTCGTTACCACAATAATAACGTAGTTACTGTAACACGTTACTTAATAACGCGTTAGTCCCAACACTGGTGGTGACTAGGGGTGAGTCTGTCATGGTTTGCTGCTGCATTTCATCCAGTAATGTTGGTAGTCTTGTAAACATTATGTAAAAATTGTTGGAACTATGAACCCAGAAATCTATGATCAGATTTTACGCATTATGTAATTTCTGAAAAGCATCTCATTGGTAATGGCTTACTTTTTCCTGCATGACAATGATCCCAAACACACTGCCAATGCAGTAAAAACATACATGAGTAGAAAAACACACATTAGGCATATGTGATTGGCCTTCACATAACCTGAACCTCAATGTGATTGAAGCAGTGTGAGATCATCATTGCAGAGAACAGGACAAAAGGCAGGCAACATCCAAAGAAGAGCTGTGAATGCCTTTTAAGAAGCCTTGTGGAATATTCCTGAAATTAAAAGAAAGCTGCCCAAGAGAGCTCAGGCTGTGCTGAAGAGTAAATGTGGTCATACTAAATATTGGCTTGTTAGACTCCGCTTCTTTCCTTATATGCTCTGTTTCAGAATCAGAATCAGAATCAGAATACTTTATTGATCCCTGGGGGAAATTATTTTTTGTTACAGTGCTCCATTTTAAACCAACATTAAGACAAGACAGACAATACGCTAACTAAGAATAGTACAATATATACATATATATACATACATACATACATAAGTCACTCATAGATAAATAGTTGGAAAAGAAACATGTGTAGTTGTAGCAGCAAACAGTGTGTTAAGTGGATGCGTTGTACAGGGAGATGGCCACAGGCAGGAATGATTTCCTGTGTCGTTCAGTGGTGCTTTTCGGTAATCTCAGTCTCTCACTGAACGAGCTCCTGTGACTGACCAGCATGTCATGGAGTGGGTGGGAGGTGTTATCCAACATTGTCTTTATCTTGGACAGCATCCGCCTCTCCGACACCACCTTGAGGGAGTCCAGCTCCATCCCCACAACATTGCTGGCCTTACGGATTAGTTTATTAAGTCTGTTGGCATCTGCGACCCTCAGCCTGCTCCCCCAGCATGCAACAGCATAGAGGATCGCACTGGCCACAACAGACTCATAGAAAATCCTCAGCATTTTCTGGCAGATGTTGAAGGACCTCAGTCGCCTCAAAAAATAGAGACGACTCTGGCCCTTCCTGTAAAGTGCTGTGGTGTTTTTAGCCCAGTCCTGTTTATTGTCAATGTGTACTCCAAGGTATTTATAGTCCTCCACAATGTCAACACTGACCCCCTGAATTGAAACAGGGGTCAAGTGTTTCCTGGTCTTCCTGAAGTCCACGATCAGTTCCTTGGTCTTTGCCACGTTGAGCTGCAGATGATTCTGCTCACACCACGTGACAAAGGAGTCGACCACAGCCCGGTACTCTGTCTCATCATCCCTGCTGATGCATCCATGTATGCTTGCACATTGCACCTATATTCCATGTTCCTACAAAATATAAAGGAATGAAGGGTGACTCATGACTTTTGCAGAGCATAGCTGGTCTGTGTGATTGGGGCCTTAGTTAACACACAATTTGAACTTTGCGTTGACTCTCCTGATAACTAGAGAAAACCTATTTTATATTGCCTGGTTTTGTTTTTTAATATCTAGGGAGGCTTGATCCTAGAAACACATTGGTAAACACACTTATACCTGCTGGATATAAAATGGAGATGAAAAACAAGAGTGTTAACAGTGAGATTATTCACAAGTATCAATAAGCAGTCTCAGTATTAATTTCAATATTGGTGGAATCCTTGTATTTAAAATCTAGTGCCAGCTTTTAGTCTCATCATCATATCATCTTTTAAAATGATACAGCGACCTTTTTAATGGGTTTACTAGAGATTAGAATTCATTTGGAGCAACATTTGTGTCCAACTGATGAATTTAAGTCCAATTCTCACTCTTTTTTTAATCTTTTTCTTCTCTCCTCTCGAGGGAAATATATCTGACTCTATAACAGCAACATGCAAAAATGGTGCCAGTGAGTAGTGTTCAGTTGTTTTTATAACCTGTTCATTGGAAACAGCTGCCTGCTGTGGCAGATAATGCCATGACAGTGATGTAGGTGAAGCGAAACAGTGAGGTTTCAGGCTGTAAAATTAGACAAACAGTAAAAGGATTATTACAGCTGCGATAAACTGAGAATCCATGTGATAATTCTCTGCAGGCTTGTCTCCGAGGGTCACTGTTCATATATAATTAGTCATGTGATTCATTATTAAAATGAAAATATTGAATGCAAGATTTCTATTTGTCTGTTTAATCTAAATGTTGCCAGTAGCTGTTGGGTAAATATTCCTCTGAGTAATATGGATTCCCTGTAAGAGTTATAGCTCATTTACTAGTGTCTACATTGTTTGCATTTCCTGGCAATCAGGGTGGAATGCATGGCTTATGCAAATGTTTTATTTAATGAAGAAGAAATTGATGTGTGAAATGTAAATGTCTAAGATGATATTTGTTTCAGAGATGATTAGGCTTCCAGTTCATACTGTGGCTGTTGTTGATTAAAAGCAAACACACCTGCAGTACAGCGTATTAGAATGATGAATTCATAGCAACAATTTCGGTCTTCGCGTTTATGGAGATGGATCATTATGTCAAAAAGAAGCATCGAAAAATGATGGGCAAGGCATTTTTTTAAACATTTCCCACAAATCACATGGTTGATACATTTTATCGTAGCCTGCTTTACAAACCATAACATGATGTTTGATGTATGAGGTGATCTTTTACTATACATGTAATATCTGGCTATGCCTTTGTCAAAATCAAACAACCATTGCATCTTAATTAAGTGCATTTCAAACCACACTGCATCTATAGCTAGGGAATCACATGTAAAACAACCAAAGAGTCAAAAACAGGAATAACACTTTAGTAAATCCACAGTATGGGATTTGTAACACTTTCAATGCAGACGTCCACGCTTCAGTCCTGTTTTAAGAATGGAAAATCCACAAAGTGTACGACTGATAGTCAAAGGGAGTTTAAGACCTTCTGTAAGATTGTTTATGCTTGTTTCAGGTTTATGGAATATAATGGTGTTACCAGCATGCTGCCTGCTGTAACCCATAATTTTATTCAGGATAAATAAAGGATTTCTGATTCTGATATACAGAACATACCAGAAAGGCTCTTGGGAGTGGGCACCTCTGCTAATGACTCAGTAATGCTAAAGTTAGAACAGAACAAAACTGAAATCTTTTGCTTGCATTGACCGATTGCAAATAGTTGCCTGAACGCACAGCTCACCTGGTGGGAGGCAACCTGTCTCCAAACAATCGAGGTCCAACTCGGACTAAGTGCAGTCATTCTGAGACAGAATCATTCTGTCTATTCTATCAACACAGACAGATTTCCAACATGCTGAGTCAACTTATTTACAGTTAACTCTTTTCAGTAGGCCAAACTGATTGCCAGCTGGTTGTATTCCCGTTTAAAAGCAAGGCTGTTGAGTACTTGTGTCATTTTGCAGTGAAATTGCTGTCCTGCAGCAACCACACCACTGCATGTGGAAGAACTGAACTTCCTTTTCATAACCATGAGGCTGGATTCTAAATGTAAGTAGCTAAATTCTGTTTAATGTGAATTTCAGTGAATGTAGATGGCAACAGATTTGCAATTGTTGGCGATTTGTTATTAATTGTTGCATTATCAAAAACTATTTGATCTCCACGAATTTCACTGTAGTTCGTTGTGCACTAAACCACTGTTTAGTATGATTGTAGCATAAGGCCAGTGCCCTGTGTCAAAAAACGTGATCTGCACCCAAATGGAAATGAGTTTTGTATAATCACATGCTCCATCTTTCAAGTTGCATGAAATCTGGTTTTAGCATAATCCTGCTGACACACAATGGAAAAATATTTTTACTGACCTCTGCATAGAAAAAGCAGTACATATTAGAGTCTATTCTGCGATGCCTTCAAAAATGCGCCGAGATCAGACGGCTGTTTTTCTCCACAGTCTGGACTTTTTATTGCTGAGATAACTTGGAAAAGAAATCACTCTTGTTTTTTTCCCCCTCACATCTTGAAAGTGCAAGTTTTTTGGGGTTGGAGTTGAGCCAAAAACATTGCAAGTCTCTTCTACATTGCAGAAATAAGTCCAGTATTGATTTAATACAGTAACTAAATGTTAAATTCATGATAAACAGTTGGAGGTCTGAATGGTTTTCTTTTAGCTTAAAAACACAAAGGTAAGCCTCTCGTCCATTGCGTCAAGCACAATACCAGTTTTGGACTGTACATCATCCCACACCATTGATGTGTGCACTATGATAATTGATAATTGTTGCACGCGTAGTAAGAAAAGTAATAATATCATTCTTCATACATATCACAGCAGGTGCTGACATATTTGCATCTACTTTATGTTATTAGCGGCTTATGCGTCCCGTAGCTTTTGCATGGTTCCCTTAATTGTTGTTCTTTTTAAACATTTCTGTGGTGATATCACTAAATCTTATGTATTTACAAAAGTAAAAGTAAGTAATGTCCTTTTAAGTAATAGCTCACAATATATAATTGGGAAAGCACTGAAAGTTAACCACACTGGTGTATTTGTATCCTTCACCGTTACTGAAGGACATTATTGTTTGTATATTGCTCCTTTCTCTCCTTTTTCTTTTCTTTATCTTTTTAAGTTTTGGACGCGATCAAGGTACAAACAGTGAATTCATCACGATGATGTTCTGTGCTGTTCCACTACACTTTAAGAGCAACTATAAAGAAAATGTTTCTTTTAAACTTGATGCCATCAGTATTGGAATTATTCATCATGAAATAAATGTACTTTGCTTTGCTGTCCTCCCTCTTTGGTGAAAAAGAAAAACATCTATGAAAGTTACAAATTAAAGAAACAACACAGGATTGCAGCCAAATAGTTACAGTTTGCATCTGTGTCTCTCCAGACTCATTTATTAAATATAATGAAAACCACAGATTTTAGTAGCTGTGAATAAGTGTGGCCAAATGAACCAAATGTGGACGCAATCAGGATTTAGAAATGAGTGAAGTCCAGAATTTCTTCTTTTAATGTATTATATTTAAGGTGCAGCACCTGTACTCCATTAGAAAAGGCTGCACTTCTGTAGAGACTAGGTACTACAGTTGGAAAGGCTTTTTTTGTGCAGCTTCCCTCTTTTGCACCTGTGCATATATGTAGAAATACAGACGATGCCTGCTCTGTGTGTAAAGCAATGAAATGAAACATGAAGTAAAAAGACTGACTGTTTATTTATCGTTTGTTTTTTGAGTGCCCTTATTTTGTCGTTGGTGGGGATAGTGCAAAATCAGCACAAATTGTGATTTGGGAGAAAACCAGCTAAACAGCTACGAATGTGAATGAAAACATTAAAATAAATGAGGTAATAGTCGAAAGTCGAAATACCAGCTTGATCAAGCCGCGCACACTGACACTCCAGTCGTATTAAAACATTTTTGTTACAGAGCTGCAGAAAGTGCTGCGTCAGAAGACTTTTCTGGGTTTGTTGCCCAAGAGTTTCAGAGCCGGCGTTAAAAATGGAAAATGACACGGGGCAGCTGACATTTACTCAAAACTGCAGACCTTTGCCACACCATGATCTCTGCCTGCCATCACACTTGATTAGTCACACGATCAACAAGCACTTGGAGTGAGAATGACAGAGACGAGCGGACAGAAAATGATCAACGCAGGCAAAACAAAGAAAATCCTGGGAGGGTGTTGCAGCTAAATGCAGCAGAAGACACACGGCAAGTGTTCAGGTGAGTCTATTAAGTCTCTGTTAACACCATTAACATGTAATTGTGCTTATTGGTAAAAGTGATGTCTGTGCACGGGGAGATAATATAATAATCTGTTAGAAATACACTGCAGTAAAACAATAAAAACTGTGTGCATGTATTGCCACTTGAAAATAAATAATGGTCAGCGGAAACCAAAATCGTCAATCCTCTCAAGTGTGCCCGTTTTTTATTCCTGCAGATAGTATTTGTGAAGTCCATCACACATGATGTGTGCGCCTAAAAGGTTGGGGATCATTTGAGAATAATCTGTACAGGGAGATTTATGGTGTCACTCCTTTGCTCCCTCCCTCTTGGGTTTGTGTTACTGTTATCCCCTGAGCTGCCACCTTCAGCAATTTTTTCTTGACCAAAGTCTGCCCAAAACCTGCTTTACAGAAGCTTTAACTGAGCCAGTAAATTCACTGCGTTCACTTGGAGACCTCTGAAGCAGCAGACTGAAAAGGAAATGCCTTCTGTGCTATGACTGTATGCACAAACCCAACGCACTGACTTGTACTGAGATCTACAGTACTGTAGCGCCTCATTATTTGCTAAAGCCGACCCCTAATCTAATCTTAGCCTAACCTTAAACTGAGTCTTCACCCTAAAATTCACTGATTTAAATTATGGGCTTCCCATGCGTGAGCATGTAAACAGATTTACTGTGTGTCCCAACATCACATTAAGCCCTAACACACTGAACTGTGTATTATCACAGTGCATTCAGTATATTTTTAGAAGGGTCTTGTATTTCCACTTATGAGACCACTCCGTTCACTTGGTTTCCTTCCTCACTGCCCCGTAAAATCATTATGCTTCAGCTGAATAAAGAAATCTCTCACTCTCGCTTCCCCTCTCTGCTCGAGACCTCTGAAATGATTTTCTTTTCACTGCTGTTAAACTTTTGTTAGTACTGCAGCAACCTTTGAAATTGCCCTCTTTCTGCAACACAGACATCAAGGCCACAATGTTCTTTCTGTTTTATTGTTGCATGTTTTGCCCGTGTATGCATGGCTTTTCCTACCTTCTCATCAGTGGTAATATCTGGCTTTCTCCTGCCTTGAACTTAACTTTACATCACTGCACTTTGCCAAATGATACTTGTTAGTAGCACATGGAAAGGTGCATATCAGTAGCTGTTACCTTAGTTCCAAGTGTAAACCAATCAGCACATCACTGTGAAGTTTTAATGCAAGTGCAGATTGACTTTAAGATAATTATTGATGTTCTAGGTAAAACATATCTTGTTTATTTTATGATTACAGATTTGGCTTTGTAGCAACTAGGACTACTGAAAACAAAACGAAAAAAGGATAGTTGTTTTCTGCAGGCTTCCTGAAGTTCTTTCAACATTTATTTTCCATTTTCAGTCCAGTTCTTTTCATGTTTTCCTTTAAACCATTTAACACTGACCTATGAATCATTCAAGCATAAAAAAGGCATTTAACTCAAGGGATGAACCAGAGTTGTGTCTGCGCATAACAGACAGCTCAGCAAAGATCCAACTTTAAATTGTATCTTTACATACTGGGCATATCTTAGCATGGTGTGCAGTATGTGCTTAAAAAATTGGAGGGAACTGGACAAGTGGAGGACAAAAGAAAACATGACAGGCCTAAAAATATCTAAAGCAGGTGAACAATGTGTGAAAGTCATGTCCTTTAGAAATAGGAAAATCCAGCAAAGACCTGACACAGGACCTGAGAGAAACATCTGACCCATTAGTTGAAGCCTGTTCACTGAAGCCTCATCAGAAATGGTCTCAGTGGAAGGGTGGCTGTCAAGAAGCCATACTTAAGGAAGTGGAAGGAAGGAAGTTGACTAAAGATCAGTGACCACAGGTCTGATGGAGTGATGAATCCAGAATTGAAATATTTGGCTCAAATTGCCTTTAATATACGGTATATACATAGAGGAGGTCATGCAAGAGTACAACAGTGAACGTCTACAGCTATTTGTGAATTATGGTGGATTCTCTGTCATGGTTTGGTGCTTGCCATCAGACTGTTTAACTCCTCTCTGGAGGGGAGAGGGAGGGGAAACAGGAGGACAAAGGAGGGAACAACTAAGCTGTAGTGCCTCTTCACCTCACTGTGCAATACCTTTTGTGCAATACTTTTGTAAATAGTCAACGGTGCAATAGACTCAATACTTGAAATGTGCAATTCACTTGTATTTTTATTTTTATTCCTATTTATTCTATTTATCCCCTTCGTATATTTTATTTATATTGTCTCTGTATTTATATATATGTGTGTGTGTATAACTCTGTAACTTCTGTCGGTGCTGTGCTTTTTTGGAAATCGAATTTCCCAGAGGAACCCACCCGAGGGATTAATAAAGTTCTATCTTATCTTATCTCTTATCTTGTCAAAATATATGAAAAAATGAATGCAGCAAAGTAAGGTGAGATTTTGATCCACCATGCGTTTATTGATAAATGGCTTCATTTTTCAGCATACCTTACCATCCTTCAAGAATCACGGAGAACTATTCCTGAAGATTTCTTAAAGGAATTCAACAAATCTGCCTAACAGAGTTCAGGTTGTGTTGAAAAATAAAGGTAGTCATATCAAATATTGACTTTCAAACTAATTAGAATTGTAAACTCTGTTTTTGCCTTATATACTGCACATGTTTGGACATGTTGTGTTTTTTTAAGTCACAGAACTGTAAAATGTAAAGAAATGAGGGGTGGCTCAATCGCTCAGTAATGTAAAAATGCATCAGGGCACACTTATTGTTATTTTTCTTTTCACTTTCCGTGTTAAGCATATCCACTGATGCAGATAAAATGATAAACACATGTGGATATTTTTCCGTAATATTACTGTGTGGATGCAAACCATTTTTTATTTTGTTCAGTGAGGGATACGGCATGAAGGATTGGTTTGGTAATTGCTGTCAGATCAAGGAAAGGCAGGCTAGGCAAGCAATTAAATATTTTCATTCTGAATTAATATACTTTCACTTTCAATTAATTGGGTAATCTACAAGCTTTTGCTTGTTAGCACAAATTCTCCTCTGCATTTTATGCCCATCCATCTGTGCATTCAGTCTGAAAAACACAGAACCCTTAAAGCTTTCGATTCACAAAAATGTGAACTTTCCTCTTTGTGTAAATGCAGAAAAACCAACTCCAGATTCGTAACAAAATCTATGAGAATCCATGTGTCTGACATTGACTTCTGTCATAGTGTTAACAGCAGTGGCAGCGAGGCTGAAAAGAAAAGCAGAGACTTTGTATTCCTGTGTTGAAACAATTATAAAGTTTGGAAAAAGGAAAAAGAAAAAACTGTTTGCTCTCTACAAACACTGCTGTTCTCTGTTGCCAGTGGAAAAGGGTCTGACCAAATATCTTCAGGTTGCAGACTCATATTTCATTAATTCACTCAAAATATTTAAATCTTGGTTAAAAATATAGTTCTGAGGTTGGGGAATTGACCAAGTTGTTGCTGCGCATGTAAATGTCTTTTCTGATTTCTTGCCATCACCCGATTTCTCCATGTGAAGGTGCTCATAAATTCAAGTGGGAGCTTGCACATTTTAGATGTTTTTATTATAAGTTTGTAGTATAGGTTTGTAGTATATGCCAATATACTGTGCCTATATATTGTAAATGCCCATAAAAAGATTTTCTCGTATCATAACTATATTTACTGTTTTTGGTATTATCGAGGAAAACAGTATTACTAGATTTGTCCTCCTCCTCCGTCGCTCCCTCACATACATGAATACAAACACATATAACCCAGCACGAAACATTAACATGTAGGCGTCTGAATTTTATTACCATCTGCTACACCACTTCATGGGAATATAAAAAGTGTCAGCGACGCTCATACATATAAACATGTCCTCATCAGGTATTCCTCTGATGGAGGATTATGTGTTAACTTCCCCAGACCCTGAGGTAAATTCCACCTTTGCTGTCTCTGCTCCCAGATTTCGCCCATATAATGTTAATTTAGTTGCTGCGTTGACATTAACTCTGGTGCTGCGGTGATTTGTCACGGGGTGGAGAGCCAGAGCTAAACTTCAAATGCCCCGATGCAGCCCTCCCTTATGTCGTATCAGTCCACTCACCAAGTTCTCCTTCTTTTGACCCACTTTTCTCAATAGTTAGTTGATGTGTTTTGAATAATGACTTTCGAGTGATGGATGCAGCTATCAGTCACACACTAACATTCAAGTAGGCCACTGCCCATATAAACCCTTCATTCATCACTTGCCTCGTGTTTTTTGCCAAACAGAAACCGGAAATTGGAATCCAACTCGCATATCAGTTTGTAGACGGCGAAGGGAAGTGTGTGTGTGTGTGTGTGTTAGGATCATTTTTACTACGGAGGGCTTGCTTTTGGTCAAATGAGGTGAAGGGCAGGCGTTTTTTCTGTGAGAAACCAGTAATCTGTATAGGAGGTGCACTGCTGACTTGATTAGCGCTGAAGGAACTGTGATGGATGGATGTGGACAAAAAACAAGGTCTCGGGCCATGTTTCCTCAATGACACTCCACGTTGTTACAGCATGTGGACATGCTGACACGGTGGCAGGTAAAGCCACGCATAAATGACAAATACACTGTGAAGTTGAAGGGCAGAACTCTCATTACTCATTGTGTTAATTTAACAGTTTGACACTGATATCCATCAGCTGCTCGGCAATGCAATCCGCAGCACGGGCTGCAAAATTGCACTTTAGCAGGTTTTGGCTAGTAAACCAAAGTTAAACGCGAGAGTTCACCGTTTTCGTGCAATTAAATGCAAAATTATTGGTAATATAATGCAGACAGTTTTATGCCCCCGACATAATAATGCTTGATCGTTTCCAAACATTCCCTCCAAATCTCATTTGCAGCATTTTTTAAATATAGGGTTTGACACGCGGAAAGTTTTGCCAACTATACTAGTCCTACCACTGTGATTTTATCAAGTCAGAATGCAATTGCGAAATGCATAATTTCTCAGTGTTTGAGCAAATTATGGCAGCATCCCAGATGTTTTATGCCGAACAGATGGCCAGAATGGACAAAGACGCTCTAACGGATCGCCTTCTGTAACGATCAAAGGCCATTTACACCTGCTGAACCGGTGTGCAGCGGATTATTCACTACAAACACCCTATGATGGATGGATCGCAGCAGTAAAAAATCTTTTTGGCTCTCCTTCTTTCATTCTGTCTGAGTCATCTCTGTTAAAAGCAGTAACGTCCCAGCCGCAGCGAACCGTTTGATTTATGATTTATACACTTGTTCTGCCTGTACCAGTGCAGACAACTTATGGGCCTGTTAAAAGTGTCGCCTGTCAAAGCAGGAATGAAGGCTGAACTTTAACGCCTTCGTGTGCCGAGTCTGGCCGTCTGGCACCGCGCTACGTACCCGCTTCACACTCAGCATCAAAAGCCCCCTTTGAACAAGCCCTGCTTCAGATATTCTGACGGCATCTGAAAGTTTCTCCTTAATGTCTGAATACACTTTATCACAAAAATCACAACAACAATCTTTGCTAGTTTGGACCAAATGATCTTTACATGTCATTTTTCGCAAAGCACAAAGTCTGATTGTGACCCTGTCTTCTGCATCTTGAATTATCACTAAATACCACTCACTAAAAAAAACACGAGTGTTTTCAGGAATGAAGGGTCTCAGTCTTGTATTGCCAAACTATTCCTGCACCGCATGACAAAGTGCAACCCTCAAACTATTTCCACATCTAAAGCACCGGAAAATTCCTTCCGCGTGAAGATCAGAGAGAGCGCGAAGTACACAGTTTGTGTGGCAGGGGCACCCCGAGTGCATAACACCTTTCATGAATGTTGAGTTTCCCCTCATTCGCATTTTCACGTCCATTAAAGAACAAATTATTTGGAAATTTTAACCTTATAGTAAAGTCTGTGTTGTAATGGACACAGAGTATGACATGTGACATTGCCAAGATATACCAATTATATTTGCACACCTTTATGAACAGGACTAACTTTAATATCTGAACAAATTTATCCAGGCAGGCTCAGTCAGATTATAAGAGTAAACAAACGTCACCCCTGGAGTGGTGCTGGAGTGTAAACGTGCATAAGCTAGAGTTTAATAATTCTCTGATCGGTTCACTAAAGCGTGTGCATGGTCAGATTATTATAAACAGGAATGCAACTTCTCTAATTATCAATGTCACTTTCAAAATACAGCAGCTATGGTAAGAATATGAGCTGACATGCTTTACATATCACTTGTGCCATCACAGTAACTCGTCATGGAAAATGTCTGAAAGAAGCTGTGGGGGAGAATAATGTCAAAGTGACCTATATCATGACGTCGCTGCTTGAACAGATTCACAAAGCCGTGAATGTAAAATGAATGGTTTGATGGCTCACGCCATACGTTAGGAGTTGCGGGGTGCGGAGAGCGCAATGCTGAACATTATGAAAGCTTGACAGAAAATTTGCATCTCTCTTTTGTTAAAAAAAAAAGTCTCCATCTCTGTGCAGACTCTTACATACGCGATTTCTTTCACATTACATGCAGTCAACACTTTTAAAGGAATATTTGAGCAGTTTGGGAAATGTGCTCATTAACCTTCTCTTTGACAGATGATGATGACTGATATCACTAAGCGAATATTAATCTTTCTGCTGGAAGCCAGTTTGCTTCTTAGCATAACGACGGGAAAAGCAAGGAAACAGCCAGGCTGGCCTTGTCCAAAGCTAATAAAAAAACTCTTCTGCCAGAACAGTGAAGCGAATGTTTTTAAGATGCCAAGCAGCCACTGAACACTTCTGTGCAAGCAATAGTCCCAGGCATAATCCCCATTTTAAACCACATTCTTACCTGCCAGTAAGCAGAGGATTGTTATTACCTTGTATTACCATGCACAGACTCCACAGTCTGTCTCCAAGTTTTCAGTATTTGTACTAAGGCCAGCCAACCAGCTGCTGGATGTATTACCACTGCTAGTAGTGCATATTTACTCGGCAGATGCTTCACTAATTTTTAGCAAAAAATGTATAAAGGTCCTCTGAAGTCATATAGAATCCCTCATTTTGACATAATGAAAAACTTTATTGTGGAACTACCAAGGGGCAGAACTGAAAAATGAAGCCAAAAGTGGCAAATCTGCAGTCGCTCCAGGTAAAACTTGAGGCAGACTGTAAAGAGATATTGTGCCCAAAGACTTTCATATTAAAATGTCCATTTTTATAGTGTTAAAAGATCAAACACACTGCTAAAGTGCACAAGTGGTAATTTCATGGTCTTACCTCGTTTGTAGCTCTGCAAATATTTGCTCAATTATTTTAGACTACACTAATTAAAATAGACGCCTTTAAGAAAAATGCCCGTGGGGGAAGGACCATGCTGGGAATTATTTTACTGGCATGTCCTGGACTTTCTCTCTGTCATTTGTGGATGACACGTGGGTTGTTTAATGTGTAACAGTTTATTTTCCACTCGGTATTGTATAGTGGTGAGAATGAGAATCAGCACCTCCAAATCTGAGGCCATTGTCCTCAGCCAGAAAAGGGTGGAGTGCCCACTGCAGCTCAGGACGAGTTCTTGCCCCAAGTGGAAGAGTTTAAGTATCTTGGGGTCTTGTTCACAAGTGAGGGGAGGGGGGACCAGGAGATCGACAGATGGATTGGTGCTGTGGCTGCAGTGATGCGAACAATGTACCTGTCCATTGTGGTAAAGAGAGAATTGAGCACAAAAGCGAAGCTCTCAATTTACCAGCCGATCTACATCGCCACCCTCATCTATGGTCACGAGCTTTGGGTAGTGACTGAAAGAACAAGATCGATGATAAGAGCAGCGGGAATGAGCTTTCTCCAAAGGGTGACCCTAGAGATGAGGGGAGGAGTTCAGCCATCCTCAGAGTAGAGCTGCTGCTCCTCCACATCAAAAGGAGCCAGATGAGATGGTTCGGGTATCTGCAAAAGATGCCTCCTGGGCGCCTCCTGGGTGAGGTGTTCTGGGGATGTCCGGTTGGGAGGAGGCCCCTGGGGCAGACCTGGGAACGTGCTGTTGTTCCCCTGGACAAGCTGTAGGAGGTAGCCAGGGAGAGGGAGGTCTAAGCTCCTCTGAGCTTCAGCCCCAGATAAGTGGAAGAAGATGGATGGAATATGGGTATCTTACCTTTATCTGTGCTGCTATGTCTATGTGCAGCTAGCGTATGTTGCTAACTTCTGAAACTAGAGCAAGGATCCATGATACACAAATGCTGTAAAAAAAAGAAGAAGAAGAAGCTGGCCCCACATTAAAAAAATGTTAATTTAGTGTTAGTTTCATCTACTTTTTCGTACTCTTAAGTGTCTTGTTGTCATTTCGATGCAAATCTGATCCATATTTGACTGACAAAATAGATGCAAAATGATTACGACGATGTAATTTCTCTGGTATTCTAGCAAATAATTAGAGGTTTTTTTCTCGATGTCTAAAACGGCTAAGAACAAACTAATTCCTGGGACAGATGACACGGTCACAGCTGGTTAGAGACAGAATGGCATCATCCAGGCAAACATTTTTAATGAGAGACAAACCAAGATGTGGTTGAGAAGTGACTGAGTACTGTCTGTCCACCGATGTGTACCATACAGACTCTTTTAACATCTGTGTGTGTGTGTGTGTGTGTGTGTGTGTGTGTGTGTGTGTGTGTGTGTGTGTGTGTGTGTGTGTGTGTGTGTGTGTGTGCGTGTCTGCATGTGGAAGTATCTGTGTTCATTGCCAGACTAGTATCTCAATTTACAACAAAAACTGCAGTCGATATTTTAATTTTAGGATTCTTTTGCCTGCAGATGACCAAGAAAATCCTCCAAAATGAAGCTAAAATACATAGCAGCGGGTTATTTTGTAATTTGCATCTGCTCGTGTGTGCGATTTGGCATCCACAGGAGACACAGCTGCTGACGATATGACAAGTGTGACATTTACAAATAAATCTCTGGGGACTGTGAGAAAGCAGAGGCACATTTTCTTCCCCGACAAACTTTGATGAAAGCCAAGATGACACAATTGATCTTCTCCCGCTGCTTGTCTTGCCGTTTGTGTTGGCATCTGCTTTCTGTGTCAGTTTCCTTCTTGTCACTTCAAGTCTTAATGCGCAACCGTCAGGCAGGCGGACTGATCTTTGTCCATGTATGCATCCATCCTGCCAAAACAGCTGAGAACAAGGTCTTGATTGCTTGTGCTCTTTCCAGACCATGTTTCACCAGATGGGTCCCTATCCATTTTAACAGAAGCTCTGTCTTTAGTCTTCCAGTTATTTTTTCCCCCGTCTATTAATAGTTTTCAGTCACATGACCTGTGCAGCACCCTGGACAGCAAAAACATGATGGTCAGTTAAATTAACTGTACCACTTTAGCCTGTCAATTTTCCAGCTGTTTCAAACCAAAAATACTTAAATAGTTTTTTAACATGGTTGAAGGGTGCTTCTAACTTTTCTTTACCTCTAAAATGTTCATTTATTGGCCATTCTTCTTCTATCCACAGACTTCTGGCATCAGTAAAATCAGTTGTAAAGTTCTGCCAGAGCCATGTTTTATACGCATCTCGTGTACAAGTCCTCTCCTTGTCCATGCATTACTTGATATAATAATAATAATAATAATAAGTGCTGAACAGCTATTTGAAGAGAAAAAAGATAAATAAATGAAAACAATACAGTTTGAAAACTGATCAAACAAAAGGGAATAGCAGTAAGAACCAACAAAAAAAATAGAATTAAGACACAGGATATGGTGAACAAGTGGGTCTTTTAAGGTAGCTTTAAAAACCTCCACAGAGCATGCCTGCCTAATATCTTGAGGGAGGTTCTTCCACAAAGATGGAGCACGAAAAGAAAAACCACGGTCCCCAACAGTTTTTTTTTCTGGCTTTAGGAACTTTTAGAAGGACCAAGTGTCCTGATATCAGAGAGCATGGGATGGAACATAGAGGTGCTAAAGGTCAGAGATATGAAGGCGCCAAACTATTTAAAGCCTTGTAGGTGAGCAGCAGGACCTTAAAAGCTACTCAAACCTGACAAGGCAACCAGTGAAGAGATGTCAGTTCTGGGGTAATGTGCTCAAATTTCCCAGGTTTGGTTAAAATGCAGGCAGCTACATTTCGTAGTTCGTGTTTGTATCTTCAGCATGGACGAATAACTAATACTCCAATTTTTAAAGGTATAGCACGGGAAATTTTTAGTTGTAAAAGCAATGGTAACAAAAATAGTCTGACACTAGCTACCTACCAACTAAAATCCAAGACTGGTTAGTCTTTCTTGCAGACCAAGTCGACAGCCATTGGTGCATCCAGTGTAACAACTTCCAATGTGATTTTTGGTTGAACAATCCTGGTAGAAATACTAAAGGGAAGCACTGGAAGAAAGTCCTGTCAAGTGTAAATGGCATCTATATGGATTAAGCGTAAGAGTACTGGTACAGTAAGCTTTTATAATCCAACCTCGTGTTATATAAGGAAGATTTTTTTTCTACTCCTGCACATGCTTTAAACTGGGCCATTATATCCCATGAATGCAGTAAACCCAGTGGGTTGTGGTTAGCCTTGTGGGTGATCAAAAAATAAAACAGCCTTCACACTGAGTGTCCCTCAGAAATCCGTGATTGAAACCAAAAGAATAACATGCTTTCATAGCAATACTGGAATCCTTCAGGACTTTCCGGAAAGCAAAGAAACCTTTAAAGAACTTCACTTGCTGGGGAGAGTGGTTCATGTGCCTTGGAGCATGCTCTTACCCTGTAATTTCTTCAAAAAGCTTTTCTTTTCACATGTGGGGTCTTGTGGCCTATTGGCTGAGTTCACAGTAATTATGACTGCAGTAGAGAATGTCTGGAAATGACTGAAAAGATCAGATTCATCAGTTTGAGTGCTGAAAAATAAGTAAAATTATATATCAGTAGAGGCAGAGGAGCAATTTCCTCCCAGCCCACATAAGCAGTTACACAGAGAACTGAAGCATCATTGATGCACTATGTATATGTAGTGCATCAATGTGTATTTTGAGAGAGAGAGAGAGAAAGTAAAATTAAATATCCCTCACATACCCGAGTCATGCTTGCAGAAGCACTAATCAGGAATCATCAGAAAACTGCTAAAACGTTGTTTTACATTTTCAGCCTTCTCTGTATCCCAAATATGGGATTAGTTCATTATAGTTATTTGTACTTTATGTAGACAGACTTCTTTCCCAACAATCTGTTACTGCTGACAGAAACCATACTGCCATCATCCTTGCAGCAAGGACTGTACGGAAAGATGCAGTCATGTGGCCGTGTCCCCTTGCCTGCTGCCATCTGGAGACGCTGTCAAATACAGACTGACTATCTGTGATTAGAGCTGGATCTGCAGCCAAACAGTCATATTCTTAGTGCACGGGTTGGACATGATGTTTGTCCGGATGTTCAGAGTTCATGTAGTGGGGCATTCTTAACCCGATCTGTCAGTTCCACAGTCCCATGAGCTCAGTCCTTTCACCTTTCCTGCCATGCTGTCAGCTCCGGGTACACAACAAGGCAGAACAAGTTTAGAGAACAGGAGACATTCCAGGTGGCCTTCTGTGTGTGTGTGAGTCTCCTTGTTTTTTCAGGTGTTTGCTTTTTCAACCTTAAAGCCAAAGAGCACTGACATGAGGCACAACTAATCATTGCTTATTCAAAGAAGTCACCAGAGAGGGGGGCTAATTATGAACTGTGTGACTAAAATACAAAAATGGGAAAGAGGAAATTTAATTTAGGGAAGTAGCAAAATCTTTAGCACGCTAAAAGGTCATGTATTAATACATCCAAGAAGGATGGACTTAAATCACCGTGCATTGTCTTTCATGTCATTGGTTATATTAGACATATATTAGTATTAGCTTATGAACAGTTGTTAGTTATTTAGTTTAAGTCCTGTAATATATTCTGTTGTATATCTTGAATTATCTGTAAGTAAACTTTTGAAGTACACAACTTCAAATCAAACAAGAGATAAATGCAGACTTTCAGCTTTACTTCAAGGGGTGTTGAACAATTATTGCATTACGTTTTTAGGAATTACAGCCATTTTTATGCACAGTCCCCCATTTTCACAGGCTCAAAATTAATTGGACAATAGACCGACAAACCATTGGCCAGGTAGGACCGGTTCCCTTGTCATCCCATAGCCAGTGAAACAAATTAAAGGTCAGAAGATTATTCCGAATGTTGAACTTGCATTTGCATTTGTTTTCACTGGTATTTTCAATAAGTGTGGCCAATTCTACAAACTGGTACAATCTTAAAAAAGAAGGACTGGACTAGAGATCCCCACACCAGCAGGCCTGAAAGACCACAGAAGAAGTAAAGTGGATGATTGCAGAAGAAAAACCCTTTGCAACAAGTCAACAGCACTTTGGAGGAGGTAGGCGTATCATTGGAAAACAGTCTACAGTCTCTCTGCAATCTACAATCAAGAGATGCATTCATGAATGAAAATACCTGCAAAAACTATTTTACACTGCTCTTCTCTTATTGTCTTCAACTTCCTTTTTCAGCATTTTTTACCCCTCGGCTGTAAAAGGGTGATGAGTTCTTTCGTCACCCTGCTGAGTGGGCGGGTGAGCAGGCGGGCGGGTGGTGTGGACGCCTATGTTTGTGAATTTGATCATTTGAGAACGAGGCAACGTAGGAGCTTCAAATTTACATCGTAGGTGCATCTACTAAAACTCTTAGACGGGTTCAAATCTCAGTGACCTCCACCTCAAGGTCAAAGGTCAGGTTTTGTGAAAATCTTGTGAATGAGTCATAAAAGAGGTCACCTGGCTTTTCAACTGCATACTATAGGTGTGAGGCTGAGGAGTAGCACTGGCTGTTGTCAGTATTTTTTCTTTCATCCATTAGGAATGTTACTGATATCACTTACATAGTTAATTGGTTTTAATTTCTTCCAGCAGTTTGAAAAAGCAAAATGGTTTTTAAAAGAAAGACAAACATTAAGGTGGATGTAGATTGTTGGCATCTTGTCCTACCAGCTCTATTAGTGTCAACTGAAAAGCAACATGCCACTAAAAGAAAACATGATCAACTCATAATGAATACCTACTCCCTTCTGCAGGAGTTAACACTGATAGGAATTACAGCTCAGGGGCTCTGCCTATGAGAGCGCAGTTGGGGATAATGAGGATGTCTTGTTTAGAGGGAGTGTGGATAACACAGTCGAAAGAAATAAACACTGTAGGTATCATTAGTCCTCCCCCCAAAAGAACGCACCGCCAGGGGAACAACAGCATATCAAACAAAGAAGAAAGTGGCATCTAGTCATCAGATCCTCTGAGAACTATTGAAAGAACAAAAGTCTATAAATAGGAAAAGGTGAGGGTGAAGGAGCGCTCGGCTCAGTCCCTGTGCGTTTAGCCCCGAGGCTCAGATGTTTGAGTCCAAATCAGGGCAAATTACGATAAGCCTGGGGCTAATTTTGTACACGCACAGTTTCCTGCGTCTTTGTGGTTTTTAAACTGTGATTCTTTTTTTTTAAAATAGAATGAGAGAAATTGTGTGGTGAAAATAGGAAGGATTCAAATTCCTCTCAATAGTTGTTCATTTATTATTATCAGACAGGACTTAATTTTAGGTGGCCATCTGCCTCCCACTAATTAGTCATTTTCATTTTATCGTCTTGGAGGAAGACACCGATTGAGTCATCTCGGGTCAAAACCATCTATTTGTTCATGTTGAATGTGTCATTTCAGAGACTTTAAGAAGAAACACAGGAGAGCTTTTTGCCCCACAAACGTCTATCCACAGCTCTGTATGTGATTTCCCAAGGTTCCCTGATTTCCCTGTTCCTGAGCTGCACCGTGCCATTTGATTACAGCTTATCTAAGCTGCACAACAGAGCAAAAATCAAATTGGATTGGTTTGGTTCTTATTGTTTACGCACAGTCCACCTGCTACACAGACAAACTACAGTGTAATTTGGCACTGACATACGATCCCTCTCCAAGTTGAGTGAGCGAGCATCTGAGCTCTTGTATTTGAGCGGTTCCAACAGTAGGAAACTTTTAATATGATAAGCCTTTGTGCTCCAGGAAGAACAGTGTCTTCTCTGATCTAGTCTTTACTTTAACAGTATGGAAAATAATTAGTTTTATGAGCCTCACTTGGATTACAGAATTTCAGGCATATTACCGAGAGAAGAAAAACACAGTTAAATGGGCGGCTGAATTCATGTATTCTGGCTTTAGCGACATTTATCCATGCAGTTAGTATTGATGTGAGCTGCCCAGTTTGGGAAATTTAGCTGGGGTTAATAGGGTTAAATGGCACGTGTCTTGTGCTGCTCAAAACTACAAAAAAAAGGAAAGAAATAAAAACAAAAAAATCCAAAACTTGGCCAGAAATTTTATGTAGGAACTATTTTTTTTCTACCAAACTTCATACACAAACTGTATCACTCTGCAGGAAAAGTGTGCTCTACCCGTAATGCGACACAGAATGAGAGAAACAGAATGACAGGAATCAACCATTAATTGTGATCTCTCTGAGCTGAACTGTAACATTAGTTGGCTATATGTGTATTTTGGTCGATGGGTGTAGATGGTAAAAAAGAAAATTGCTGCTACAGGAAAATGCTAACAACAACGGGGTTTATAGAATCATTACTGATTCTGGAAAGAGACACCGACATCAGCTCTGTGGCACTTCGTGCACCACGTGTGCCATCTGGTTGCATTAAATTCAGGAGAAGGCAGACACTTCTACGGCTCATATCTTCCAATTCTTAGTCAACTCGCATCAAAACTCTGAAGGTGGATGGATAGCACTACAGGCAGAAGGAAAAAACTGTGAATTTGATTTTAGGGGGAACTGTTCCTTTATGGCCCCAGTCACGAAAGCCTAAAGAGAGGTCAGCAGAGGTGGCATAAAATCCAAATATATTCTTTACCAAAGCAGAAGTGCAGATACTTTAAAAATACTCTGGTAAAAATTCAAGAACTGGATGGAAGTCTTTACTCGAGTAAAGTAAAAGCTCTGAACTGTACTGTGTACTCAGTGTAAGAAAGTAAAAACAGCTCTGGAAGACGTTTCTACCATCTGTTTTGTGTTTTTTGCAAAACTAACTGAACCTTGTGCTATTTCAATAAAATAATAAAATAATAGCAGTACATGGGAATAAAACCTTTTTAACTTTACCTCCACGCCTTAATAGAAAATAAATACTGTTAGGGATTAAAGAAATAGAAATTTCCCTCAGATGCATTAAACCAAAAGTAACAATCCTGTTTTGAGTAGAAAGTACAAATACTTGAGTAAAAATGTGTGTTTGGGGGGGGGAATAAAAAGTTGCCCAAAACTAAATACTTGAGTAAAGTAAAGGTACCTGAAAATTCAGTAAAGTACAGTAACAAAGTATTTGTACAGCAGTTCCTCCAACCAGTCAGCAAGTGGTTGCAAACAGGGCGATTGCTACCAGGCTGAAGCAGTCGCCTGTAGTTTATAAGGAACACACCAGCTACTTACTGGCTCGTAGTAAAAGTTCTAATTGCAACACAACTCAGAACTGGAGAAAATTTGCCTTCAGTATTAAAGCTGTGTCTTGCAGCTGCTGACAACTTGTTTGTGTTGCACATTTAACAAATTCATTACTGCTTGGAGAGTAGTTGGCAAGCGTTTGCAGATTAGGTTGGCATCTTCCACGCAAACTACAGGCAACCTTAGCAGTCTGCTATTAGTCGGAGCAACTGCAAGGTGATTTTCACCTTATACATCTTTACAATTTCTTATCATAGCAACCTTTTACCAACTCATCAGGCATACATCTTCTTCCCTAGTGACCTGTGGTTTCCAGGGGGTTGCTAGCAGGTTTGTAGGCCTGTGTGAGTGGAGCCTAAGAACACATCTTGCAAACAGACAATAAGAATCAGGAACTGAAAGAATCACCCTTACCACTTTGAAAACTTATATTTTGTTGTCACCGAGACGCACAAAGCAAGTAGTTATTATAATTTAATGCTTTAATGTCACTTTTAGGATTCCCCTCGGCGGTAGATCACTCAGACTTCATTCTCGTCTGTGGATGTGGCTACGTGACGAGACAAGCCCACAGTCCATTTTCTGCTTATTCTGGAACTTTCTGCATCAGATGCATCAATGAAAGCTGATGCAGAAGTTTGTATCATTTACTTGTGTTTGTATTGCAATGAGATGAGCCCTTTTGGCAAATGTGCACCATATTTTAGAGTTGACAAATAAATGTACTTAATTAATATCCTAACCACTGTCGTTGTAACATCAGGCTGGGTGCCACATTACCCCGAGAGACCCGTAACCCACTCACCATGCATTATATGCTCCCAGACCGGCACCCTTAAACAGATGAGATGTTTGTTCCAGTGAACTGGCCAGCAGCCACCACAGCTCAGTGCTGCAGTGAAGAGGGAAAATAATGACATGTCATCTGATAATGGCTGCATTGCTGACGAACTAGGCCTTTTAATGGATTTATAATTAATGCTTGTGTGTTGGCCGATGCCACTGATGGCTGCCGAGAGGCAGGATAATGTTCTGGAACTACAAAGTCGTTTTAGATCAGTGTGGATCAAGCTGGGGCCACAGAATCAGAGATAAGAGCTGCATTTTTATTCTGTGAGAGGTGCTGGGCTGGCAGTTGAAGCCCAGAGAGCTTTCTGTCCTTCTTCTATCCCCCCCCCCCCCCCACCCGCCTTCCTCCGCCCTTAACCAGGACATTAGAGGCCAATGACTCCACAGGCTGCTCAATACTTATCACTTTAAGGACAGAGGGTCATTATGGCTCAGGTTTTTTAGGTCAGTGATTCATACCTGAACAACACAGTCACATAATTGGTCCACGCGGCCGGTGAAATTTTTCAACATCCACATTTGTTACAATAGCCGAGTCAAGATAAGGGAGTTTGTGAATTGAAGTGTAAGGTTATATTTTGGACTGCACCCCCTTCAAAACTATCTTTTTAATGAGTTGGGATGAAACGCAGAGTCAGTCAAAGGTTTTTGTGGCTGTCTGGTCTCCTTTGCTACGGAGCGCTGCACAAAGAAATACTTGAGAGGATTGCTGATTCTTTGATATTTTTTTAACTGCTGTTGAGCATATTTAAATCATGGTTAATCAGAGGGTCCATACCCCTGCCAAAAAAAAAAAATGTCACAAAGTTTCATTTTAATTCATCTGGGATCTGTATCTAAGTAAACACATTTACGTCAACCAGACTTTAGTACATGCAAATAGCCAAATTATAAAGATTTATTTAATAATTATTTCTATTTGTGCTTCATGAAAGGTGATCTATTAATATTCATATGGTAGCAATTAGTCAGATTTTCTTCTGGCTATGACCCTGAACCAATAGTCAGACCTGTGTGATTTATGCCAACACAGAATTATGGATATGAGGATGGATGTAGCCTTCAATTTTGAAAGAAAAGCCCAGGCATGAATGATTTTCTTAGTGTAAAATAGGTATAAATGAGATAAACAAAGCTTTGCTTTATGATATATGGGACATCTGGCTTCAAAGGACCAGGATGGCCATGGCAGAAATGCTTAATATGAGGTTTTAAAATGGTAGACCAGTGGATAACATCATTTTATTAGAGTCTGTGTTGGCAAACTTCATTTACTTAGAAAACAGATGATGCTGGAAGTGGAATTCCACAATGATCCCTGTGGCTTGCAAAGCAGGTAAAAGTCAAGTTAATGCAGTACACATGTGTCTGTGCCTTTATAATCTAATCATGTCTAATGACTGGATGCAAACCTCTTCCTGTGAAGCAATTTAAAATCCAGCACATATAATGATTGCATGGAGTTGAGTCCTGCTACACTACTGCTACTTATCTAACATTTCCCTCTTCTTCTTCTGCTGGGAGATCATCTGCTTCCATCCACTAGCATCCTACCTCTACGTCACATCAACCCTCTGCATATCCTCCTTCACTACTCCATGAACCTCCTCTGAGGTCTTTTTCTCCTCCACCTGCCTGGCAGCTCCATATTTAACATCCTTTGCCCAATATATCCACTATCCCTCCTCTGCACATGTCTAAACCATCTACAACCTTGCCTCTCTTACTTAGTCTGCAAACCACTCACCCTGAGCAGTGCCTCCGATTTCTAATCCTGGAAGGAAGATCTCAGCACTCCTTACATCAATCAATCAATCAAAATTTATTTATATAGCACATTTTTAAAGACCGAAGTACACCAAAGTGCTTTCCAGTAAAATCATGATACAGATAAAAATCACAATATAAAATATAAATTACAGATATAAATAAAATATAAAATAATTACATAATCTAAATGCAAAGCCAGATGTAAATTACTCTAATTCGCCTTGAATGCCAGGTTAAACAAATACGTTTTTAAACGTGATTTAAAAGGCTGAATGGAATCTGATGCGCGAATATGAAGAGGAAGAGTATTCCATAACCTGGGTGCAGCAACGGCAAAGGCACGGCCTCCTCTGGTCTTCAGCCGAGACCTAGGTTGCACTAAGAGCAGTTGGCCCGATGATCTTAGTGCTCTCTGAGGGCTATACAGACAGAGGAGATCAGCTAAGTAGTCAGGTGCCATATTGTTTAGAATTTTATAAGTAAACAATAAAATTTTAAAATCAATTCGGTATTTAATAGGAAGCCAGTGTAAATTTGCCAGAACAGGGGTGATAGAATCGTACTTTCTAGTGCCGGTCAAGAGACGTGCTGCGGCATTTTGGACCAGCTGCAAACGCTGAAGAAGAGAAGATTGTAGGCCCAAGTAGAGAGAATTACAATAATCCAGTCTTGAAGTGATGAAAGCATGAATGAGTTTCTCCAGATCTTTGTGTGGTATGTAAGGTTTAGCCTTAGAAATTAGGCGTAGTTGGTGAAAGCTGGTTTTTACCACAGTAGAGACCTGTTTATCTAGTTTGAAGGAACTATCCATGAAAACTCCAAGATTCCTAGCAGCATCAGTGAGGTGGTTAGCAACAGGCCCGAATGTGCCAGTCAGTTGTCCCAGAGGCATATTTCTATCAAAAACAATAATTTCTGTCTTCTTTTCATTTAAAGTAAGAAAGTTACGTGATAACCAGTCTTTAACATCGCTCAGACAATCAAACGGAGGATGTAGTGAAGATGAAACATCCCCAGTCAGGTGGAGGTAGATTTGAATATCATCAGCATAGCAGTGAAAAGAGACATACATACATCTTCACCTCTCCATCTGTCTCCCTCTCACTCACACACATGTATTCTGTCTTGCATCTTCTGGCTTTCTCGTCTCTCCAGAGCATACCTCCACCCCTCCAGGCTCTGACTGACCTCATCTGTCAATCCATCACCACTGCAATCAAGAATGCACTTGGAGAAAATCTCTGATGTAATCCTGCCCCCATCTGTCACTCCTACTGCACACCTCACCACTGTCTTGCTGTCGTAAAATACATGTCCTGCACCACCTTCAGGTACTTCTTTTCTCTCCTGAGTTCCTCGTGGACAGAGGAACTCTATCTTATGTTTTCTCTGGATCGACAGGGTTATCCATGAACACGCTCAAAGCAAACATCTCATCGGTAGAGCTCTTCTCAGCATGAATCCATGCTGCTGTTCACTAATCATCGCCTCTCTCTTTAAACAGGCTTCAACAACTCTTCCCTGTATCTTCATGGTGTGGATCATCAGCTTTATCCCTCAGCACCTACTACAGTTCTTCACTTCACTCTTGTTCTAGAAGCTACCATTTCCGTTGTACACAAAACAGGTTGCAAATACAAATTTCCACCACATCTGAAATCTGCACAAAACCAGCTCAGATTTATACACATGCAGTCCACTGGGAAAATCACCAATTCCAACAGTTCCACTGAATTTGACTAACTGTAATCCTTTCAATGCCATAAATGCAGATGTGACCCAGCACACGTTCCGTGCAGGCAGTTTCACAAAAACCGTATCTGTAGGAAGCAGAAACGTCCCGTGGAGAATAAAAGAGCTCCTTGGTGGAGGTAATAATAAATTTTGACAGGTGAGTCACTATAAAATTACAGGGAATCAAGAAAAACATGTTTTTATACATCAGTCGAACCATTCACCCGACACAAAATTTCAAACGATGGCGTAATTGCATCCCCAATTCTTAATTGAATAAGTGCACCAAGTTTACGGGCTAGTGGTGATATTTTGATTTATTTTGATTAAATTCCTGTCTTTCTGGTTTCACCATCTTTTCATTTAAGTTATGACAACCACAGTCATCGTAGAACACTTTACATTTTAGGCCTTCAAGATTATTATATATATTATTATATAAGATTCAAGATTATATAATAATTGTCACCAGCACTGTTTCAGGCTCAGGACGGGCAGCTATCTGTCTCACCCAATGGGAGTTCATTTCATTTGAAGGTTTACTTAATTAGCGAGATTAAGAGGAGACACAAATCAATGCGAGGGTGTGACACATCAATTTGTATTAGAAAGTCATGGTTTTTGGTAGTCTTTGATTTTTAAAAAAAAATGAAGGTAGCTTGATCAGGATTATGTATAAATTGTGTGCGTGTGTCTTTTATACTATAATCAGGTTTTAACAGTTGTGTTTTCTTCAAGTCACAAACACACTCGTTGTCTTAGCACACAAGCCCGCTCTGTGCCCGTGAATCTCAAACATCTCCTCCATCTCACATAAACTCACTTTCAGAGCTTTCGGATGCTGCGCCCTCCCTTGATGCACAGCAACACCCGGCTCCCCCTTTTTTTATGACTGAAGGAATGACAGATGTGCAAATCTTTTCCTCTCTCATCTGTCTTCGGCACATCACGACTGAACGAGGAGTTGCCAGTGTTGACGTCGGTCAGCGGAGCTCCGTGAATACTAGAGACACGTTCGCAGCCTTTTATCATGTGTTGTTGAAACAGTAATGTCAGCAGAAACCGTGCCCCAACATCTAAGAGAATATTTGTACTTCATCTACATGACATTTCAGCATTTGAGACGGAGGGTTGCATCACTTAACTTCGTCAAAACAGCTCAAAGCCAGGCATCTTTTGAGTGGCATAAAGATGCTGCTGCAAAGCACAGCAGTGACACAAGCTGTGATATAAGATGAGATGCCTGCTTGATGCTCATGAGCTGAGGCTTAGGGAAAGTCTAACTCCTTTACTGGTCCTGGCCAAGTTTTAGAAAAGGCTAAGACTACACCTCTGGCTTCCCTCACCTTTAGGAGGGCGTCAGGCGTGTCTTCAGTTCATCATATCGCACTCCAACGCGTTTGTGAGCATCTCCCAGTGGAGATCCTTTCTAGGACACACACTCCGTCAGAGATCAAAAAGATTGCAATCATCGGTCCTGCAGCACGCACAGAGAACACTTTGGTTACATCTTCTCCCTGGTGATGAACAAGGAGCAAAAAAACAAGCGGGGCATTATTCCAATTTTAGACCTTCACATGTTTTTCACAGAACAAGAACCTTTTATTTCTGTAGTTTATTTCATTTGAAATGCATTCATTCAGTGACCAAGTGTTTTTTTGTTTTGTTTTTTGCACTTGTATTCTTTTGAGAAGCATAATACCGCGTATTCAAGGATAGGAGATGCTCAAACAACCATTTGCCGAAATGCACAAAGAATATGGCCCATTTAATTAGAATTTCTTTCAGTTATGTTATTTTTCATTTATTTATGTGAGCAGTTTTAAGTTATTCATATTTCAGCAGTGGAAACGGAAGGTTGAAAGAATAAAGCCTGCCTCATTTTAAAATGCCTGCTATGCTCGCAAATGCAATGCTATCAGTTAACTATAGCAGCATTAACTACTTGGTGTAATTTTACTCATTTACGGCTGCACCAGTGAATGATTTCAGTGAATGAAGCAATGGCGAGGAGAGAAACGGAGAGACAAAGACAGAAATTTATCACCCAAATCTGCTGTTCAAACTGTTTTAGCATCTTTCAGATGATTTCTTTCATTGTTTTGACTTACTCTCATTTTTTCTTGGTTCACCGTCTCTGCTCACAGCAGTGTTATTTCCAAGTGTAGCAGGCTAATGTTTTCAGCCAAAAAGCTGTAAATACAGATTGTACGCTATCTGCACAGCACGAAAACAGCAGACAGATAAAATGAGCAGACCTCAGGAGCCAAAAATAAGGTGGGAATATTGGATATCTATTCACAGGTAACAGCAGATTCTTCATAACTGTATTTTCCCTCTTTACAATCTGTTTTTTGGCCCTAAAGTGAGGGAAAAGTTAATCTAGGTATAAATATTGTTTCCCCTCTGTTTGGGTAAGAAGATGAAAAAATCACAATTTATTGTAAATCAAAAGTTCAGTGACATGTAGAATAATGGTCGCATAGTGTAATTAATTCATCTATTTTAGCTATTGTATAACACATCATAAATTCTGCCTGATGAATAATGACAAGCCTTCTATTAGAAAAGCTTAATTAATAAGTTTCTGATTGATGGAAACGATCTGTAGGCCTACTCCTATAAATCACGAGAAAAAATGAAACACTGTAAATTGCACATTTGACCTTTGAGGAACAGTTAAGTATTCGTGTTGGTTACAGATGCTGCACTCGTGCTTCTGCTTATATTACAGCCCTGTCGCAGTATCTTCATATCAAAACAGGTTTCTGAATTAATAAAAATAGCTTTAGAGCACAGAGTGGAGCACACGCGGTAAAGTTTAATATGGAAGCTTGTTATCTGTTGTTGTTTACACTCAAAGGCTGATTCTGAAGAGTTAACTTACAGAGGATCAGTCTGGCTTGTTATCTCCCCTCAGTTTTCTGTGAGGAGAATCCAAAAAGGCCACGTGTGATAGAGGATCGGCAACCGCGGGAAACGGCAGGAAAGATTTATTGCAGTTTTGTTTTTGCTAGATGCGTAGATCACTTTAATTTGTGTAAGTGTGTGGTCAAACGCCGACAAGCTCTAAGTATAGGCTTCAGTTCAGGGAAGCGAGTTAATTTTTAAATCGGTCCGACCCAGTCGAACGGTCCTGCAAACACTATTGATTGCATGCAAAACGTGTCTTGTTTATCAGTTGTCAGAAAGTTGTGGCTGAAAATAAAAAAAGAAAAAGACATCGTATACTGATTTAGGTTAGAGCTGATCTATCGATTTCTCTCCCTTCTTCTGTCAGTGAGTGATATGGCTGCATTTTGAAGATCTTTGCAATTGATCTATTCCTCCTTCAGAAAAAAAACCACCTGAATTACTTATTCATTACTCAAGTGTTTGACTGACACACAGTTTGAAGTACTGACTAATTCACTTTGCCAAAAAATCTATTGGGCACAAACTGACATTTTCAGGATGAGTGGTCTGTGAGTGAGTCTTTTGAATTGAATAGAATGAATGTTCGAGGCTGAATGTTTTTCCTGCCTGTTAATTAGTTCTTATAACAGGAATGTGGGAAAGGAAGTGTGTCCTCTATCACACCGAGAGTTAATCCTTCTGAATATTAGGAGGGAGGTTCCTCGACAGGTCCCTCATGGGCTCACATGAATACCAAAGATGGACTTTTTTGAAGCTAAGAAGAATGTCTAACCTATCTAATTTCCTGTTTTTTGTGATAGCGGGTTTCTCCATTGAAAATAATTTGTGTTATAGAGCCAGGCTCCCCCTTCCCTGTATCACTCAGACACACACAAAAACACCGATACTGTCACGGCTGGCGGAGTGAGCCGTGTGGTGTGGAGGAAAGGGAGGACCCAAAATGCAGCAGTGACTGATGATACGAGTGATGTTTATTTACAAAGTGACAATGGCAGAAACAGGCAGTGAGGCATGACAAAACAACTGAAGAAACCTAAACTGGGAGAACTAAATGACAAACCTGAGACCATACAAAAGGGGTGCGGGGCAGAGAGACGCAAAGACAGGAACACCATAGAACGCAGACGAGCCGACAATGAACACAGACCGACACCCACTAAATATACACACACAAGGTAATCAGGTAATCACACACAGGAGGGAAGAACAGCTGAACCTAATACACATGAGGACCGGAGGACACAAGCTGAACACAATGACAACAGACACAGACCTTCAAAATAGAATAGGAAATCCAGAACATGAGCCTTCAAAGTAAAGCAGGAACACACAGACTGATTTACAACACAACACGGGGACATGAACAGAGCACCAAGGACAGACACAGGTAGGGCTGAATACACACACCAAACTACAGGTTCAACCCTAAACCAATACAAAATCAGAATAAACACAAAGCACAAAAATGAACTTCAAGGAAACACAAAACGCTGGGCCAAAATGACCCAGGACCATGACAGATACAAAGGAAAGCAAGAAATGCCAGAGTGATGCAAAAGTAATCAATTCATAAGAGAGAGGGTCTCTGCTCACTTATCCCAACTCTGAGGTACACAATTGGTAAACCACCCAATGCGTTGTTCTTTACCCTTGACTTAAAACAGACTGTGTCCTGAAGACAAACGAGGCTGGCTACTGGCACAGAATGAAAGGTATCGTTTAATCTCGGCCTCAAATACAATCTAAGTGGGTTAATTAAGGCAAAACACTGCTCCTTCCACCACAGGGAAGATGCTGTGTTGATACAGCTCAACGAGGGCACAGTCTGAGGTGCATGGTTATTGGGGTGATTTGCATAGATCTTTCCAAATTCAACATTTAATCTTAAAAATATTAAATTGCGCATTATATGCACACATGTCACGTCACTTGTCTGACTGTCTTTAAGGCTCATGGGCACCACAGTATAAATAGGAGGCAACTGACTCGCAACTGGGAAAATTTGGTGGTTGAACAGTGATTGCATGTTTTCACATTCATATGATTGCAACTGTTCACCTAGAGGTTGAGCAACACCCTCAAAGGCAACCACTTATGCTCACAAGGGGACTGCACAGCTTACCTGGGGCAGGTACCAATCATGGTCTGATGTGGTAGCTGCACATCTTTTTGCAGTGGGGATTCAACTCAACTAATTACTAACCTGTTTGCATTCTGGTTATATTCCTATATAAAAGCAGGGTTGCTGAGCATCTATGAGATTTTGTTGTTGCATCTCTATTATAAAGGAATTACTATGAAGTTCTGGCTGCACTCACAATCTATGTAGTTTTTATGAATTTCTATGTATGTCACTGGCAATACTTATTCACCAATTTATCACAGTTAATTACCATATTACAACTATTGTTGGTTCTATGTAAATAAAACTCAATTGAATTGAATTATGATTACTCAAGAATCTATGGAGGTCTATGGAGGTCTGTGAACATGTAACACCAAGTGGTCCTGAGTAAGCATCAGTACAGGTGCACTTGTCATGTAAGTAAATGAAGCAAATTTAAAACTATAGTTTGTGAGTTATTGCAGTTATGGCTGACAGTCCATCAAGTAAATGTTCAGACATTTTAAGGAACGAGTGAAAATTCTGACCTGCTGTGGAGCTGACGGGGTCTCATTACAGCCACTATGATGTGAGTTACAGTGTGTATGTGAGGTTGACACTGACTCAAGCATTGAACATGTGTACGGTGAAGACTGCAGTTTTCTTTTACAGTTTGCTATGATGTGTTGTTTTAATAGATAAACCACTAATGTGACTAAAAACATGCTAATATGAAACCACTCTTACAGACTAAGAAAGACCATTTGTCAGGGTCCTGAGTTTGGTGACTCGGTGTTTATGTTTTTGATCATTAATATTCTTTGTTTCGGTTAAATTCTTGTTATATCTTTTGGAGTTTTCTAATTCTTTGGTTTTGTCTCAATGCCTCCCCTGTGTTTCACGCCCCTTGTCTAGTTTCCTGTCTAGTGTCTCCTGTGTCTTTAAAGCCAGTCGTGTCCTTGTGTTGCAGTTTGTTACTCCTGTCTCTGTGCTCCTTGTTCGCTCTGTCTTCCCCGTCAGCCGTGTCCCCTTGTCAAATCTGCGTCTCTGTGCCTGTTTCCTGTTTTACTTTGATAGTCTGTGTCCTATATCAATGTATCCTGCTTTGCTTCCTGTGTCTGGTTATGTCAGATTAGCCCCAGCTGTGCTTACCTCCTGTTTTCCATTCCATCGTTACTCCCTGGTGTATTTAAGCCCCGTGTTGTCCTCTGTTGTTGTCTTCTACGCTTGCTGTGTTTTTCCGCTGTCATTCTGGTAATGTTCGGGGCCCTGTTTCAGGAAGCCGGTTTAGTGGAAAAACTGAGTAAGTATACCCTGAGTTAACGAAAACTCCGGGTTTTCGGTTTCACAAAGCGAGTTCAGCTGAAGCCTGAGTGAGTCACTATGACGACACACGCCGTGAAGCTAACCTGCCCCCTAGCAGGTTTACTACAACTAACCCTGACTGTCTCCGCCCCTTTGTCGGAAACCTGACAGTAGGAAGTGTCAGACATGGCGTGTCCCTTCCTTGAAGAGCCAGTAGATCGTGAAGCCCAAATTCTCCGCAGAGCTCTCCGCCGGGAGAGAGTGATCAGAGCGCGTTTGGACATTTTATCATTTCCTGATGATTGTCTGTGCGAACGTTACCGTTTCTCAGCACAATCTATAAGTTATTTGGATAACATCCTCAGGCCATATATTACGCATGTGACACATCGCGGACATGCTCTCAGTTCATTGCATATTATTTGTATTGCACTTCGGTTTCTTGCAAACGGGAGCTTTCTGTATAATATTGGTGACGCTGAGCACGTTTCCAAGGCTACCGTCTGTCGGGCAGTCAGGAATGTTACAGTTGCACTGAAACGTCTCCTGTACACGTTTGTGGTGTTCCCCGGTCATAGACCCACAAGATTCATCAAAGAGGGATGCCACAAAATTGCAGGTATCAGGATGACCAAAACTTAATTTATGATGTGGTGATACTTGAACTACTACTTAAATTTTACATTTATTTTCAGGGTTCCCAGGCGTGATTGGCTGTACAGATGGCACTCACATTCCAATCATTGCTCCTTCAGTAAATGAAGGAGACTATGTGAACAGGAAGTCTTTCCACAGCATTAATGTACAGGTACATAGTTCCCTGTAGCATTTCAAACTAACAAATTATTTAATCATAGTAATGGATGCTAATTTGTGTTCTCTGCACTGTGAAGATCATATGTGATGCTGCCAACATTATCACAAATGTGGAAGCCAAGTGGCCAGGCTCTGTCCATGACTCACAAATATTCCGTGAATGTACACTGAGCACAAAATTTGGACATGGTGAGTTGAAAATACTTTAAAATATATAAAGACCAATTGCTTCAGGGACATTTGAACTGAAGTGTATCCTTCTGTCTTAGGAGAGTTCACTGGCTACTTGCTTGGTGATAGGGGGTATCCATGTTTACCCTATTTGCTTACCCCTTACCCTGACCCTGAACCGGGCCCACAGCAGCGATATAATCTGGCTAATTGCAGGACAAGAGCCAGAATTGAAATGACTATCGGAATGCTTAAGGCCCGGTTCCAGTGCCTGCAAAGACTCAGGGTCACCCCAGAAAGGGCATGTGACATTATTGTGGCATGTGTGATTCTTCACAACATTGCCACAATTAGAGGAGAACACTGTCCTTCTGAACCAAACATCAGCAGTGATCCAAACCATGAACATCCTGACCCTCCCACGGACATACAAGATGGAAGAGCAGTCAGAGACACCATATGTCACAATCATTTCTTTTGACCCATCACCTCAACATGTTGAAAGAAGAATAAACAGATTTTTTGTTCAACTGGCTTTATTGGTCACCTGTGTTTCCTGTACACAAAGTATTAAAAGATTTAAACCTCATAAAGTGTCTCTGTTGCTTCCTCCTCTGTAACAGCTGTCAATGTTTCTTCATTATTTTCCTGTAGTAAAGAAATTAACAACATTGCTGTTCTACTGTAAACTCATATAATCTGTGGAGTATTACTCACAACTGCATGTTGGTCTGGCTCAACAGGAGGCTGCACCAGATGCAGTACACCACCACCATCAACTGATAGAATATGAGGTTTATACAGGTCACTTATAACTTACAAGGGACCAAATGGCAATTAACAAACATACCAATCACCTTACACTTCATTGTCATTATGCTCTCAAAGACAACCAAGGCTGAGGGAAGGCAAAATCAGTCGGAAAATAACTTCACTACAAAATAATCCATTATGGTAAAGAGTTTATCAAATGAATGAGTAGCACTGCAAAGGTGACTGTGAAGAAAGGATGTATGCACATCATGTATTATTTTGAATTTACCCCTTATGTAGGCACTTGTGTCTTGCGGGGTTATTGACTCAGAGGATGTCCCCGCAGAGATGCCTTCGGCCACAGGGCGCCCACTGTTTTGGCTGAGGGCCAACTGCTCAGCCTCTGTGAGTGGTGGTGGTGGAGGACCCCCACCTGTTTTTCGGGCCTCCGCTTTTTTTCTGTTGGCTATAACGGGTCACATTTGAGCATACAGAGTAAGCAAATATGTACTTGTAATGTGCTCAGATAATTTCAATAAGTGCTTACAGACAGAAAATTAATGTAGCCTCTAACTGCAATTGATTTACATGGGACAAACAGACCAAGCACTATGGCTCATAATACAATTACACCTTACCTGTTTGGACTATATTTTTATATTTCATTTTTACTTGCTGCCAGGAACGTTTGGGGCCTGTTGGGTTGCACCTGCGCTCACATCACGTCACAAAATAAAATGTATAAAATAACAAATAAAATAACATATGATAAAATAACGTGTTAAATGGGTGGAAATCCCTAGATCAATGTTTAAATTAACACTCACGCATTGACTCTGTCGGCTATGTTTTGCCATGCATGCTCACTTTCTTTTGCAGCTGTCGCTGTGTTACTTTTTTCCGCGGAATTTGCATGTTATCGGCATATGCTGCCATCAGAATTTCGGCCTCAAGCGCTGTGAAATACATTGACCGCGCCTTCTTTCCCTCCGTCTCCATGGTGACTCGCTTAATCTGTGCTCCACTGATCAGGGCTTTATGTATCCTCGTCCGCGCGCTTCACTTGGGGTTAAAGCAACTCCGCGTTGACTGAACTACTTGTTATCAGCCTTTCTGAAACCGAATATTCCGAGTTGGACAGTTCGGGGTTACTCAACCCTGCGTATCGTTTTTCACTCTGAGTTTTCTAAACCGGCTTCCTGAAACAGGGCCCTGGTTCTCTGTTGCCTGGTTATGTTTTCTAGTTTGAGCTTCATGTTTTGAGTTTCAAACCACCTCTGTTGCCACCCAATATGACCCAATTCCTGCATGCATGCCAAAGAGACGAGCTGCCTAATTGGACTGTTTTGTAGATGAGCGGTGATGCAGATGAACATCAAGAAACCCTTGACAGGTAAACAGTGACAGTGCATCTTTGTTACAATTTTTTGAGCTAGTTCTCATCATAATAGTGGCCAGATTTAAAAAAAAAAAGTATGGAAAAACAAACAAAGAAAAAGACTTGAGAACTGAGATTTGAGAACTTAAAGCTTACGAGTGGTACAAACAGGACTTTATGACTTTAGGGTGAAAATTGATGCATTTGCACAGAAGGAAACCCAAACGCAGCAAGAACATGATTTGTAAATAAATTCATATGAATAATTCATGAATTAAGTTTGTGTGTATTGCACTCATGTTGCTGTCGGGTTTGTCACTGTGGCTGCATATTAGAAATACATTGTTCTGTTCGAGCACTTGGGTGTGAATAATAAAATTTCCGAATATCGTTCAACATTTCGTGTGGAAAAATATGACTCTCCAGCTCCAGTATGGTGTTTTTCTAGTTGTAAACACACCTATAAATAACTTCCTTGCCTTTGTAGCAACCTAGAACCACATAATACCCTGTGTTAAGATTCAGCTGTGTCATATTTGTGAGTTCTTTGACGTCTACATCATCAGTGTGATTCTTTTTTTTTTTAAATGAACTGCAAAAAATGAAAACACATATGTACAAATTTATAATTTTTGTCATAAGATTCATTAAATAGAATTTCAAAAATATTTAATTTGCTGGCAATTATTTCATTGGTTCAGGCTTTACAGGGTTAAATACTCAACTACTCTTCAAAATGTCACAAATGACAAAATCATACTATTTGACTTAAATATATACAGCTGTAATCACACAGAACAGTGTTGCTGAGTGATTTCAGTGCTTAGTTTAAAGCAACATTTTCCTTGACGATTTACTTCTTGGTGATGAGGGACTAGTGTTGGTAACATTTATGAATTAAATTATTACAAACCAGAAATGAAGCATAGGACAAAAAGTATTCTGAGCTCATACGTTACATACATTACTTTGTTACATATTATACTCAAAAATATGGGTTCCAGTGGTGGTCGTGTACCGTAATGGTATGAGGGATATTTTCTTGGGTCCCTAGTCAGTAGTGTTGGTCACTTGAAAATAGTAATTAGTTACTGATTATTTCTCTAAGAAAGTAATCCAGCTACTTTACTGATTACGTATTTTCAAAAGTAATTAGTTACTTCATTACTTACTTTTTAAAAACATGATACACAACCTGAATACCTAATGAAGCAAAACCTTTCAGCCCAATTCTTTTTTTTTTTTCTGCATTTTCCATCAATTAAAAATGAATCAAATGAAAATGTCTCTTGTTAAAACTTTTTAACAACTTTTTGTGTTTTATTAGTTTTAATCTTTTAACTTTATGCACATTGCATCAAGTAAAAAATTAAATTATATGCAACAGTCTTTGACTTGAAGAAATTTGTTTAACATTTAACCCTATTTTCTGCATATCCCAGCATATGAAATGAAATATTTTTGTATTTACACTCACTCTTTCAAATAGATGCAAGTAAAACACAGCGAAAAATAAATAAAATCAAAGATTCAGCAGCAGTGAGTCCTGTCTCTCTTAAGTAGATTTTCACCTGTTTAGCAGGAGTGGGGCTGTTGGAGGTTTGCCGGGTGCTTGGTCAGATTTGACGTTTTATTTTTCGCTGTAGAAAGAACTTTTCTTCCCACACAGAGTGTACAACAGACACTAGTGTTTTTGTCACTTTTTACGGAATCAAACTCAGAGTAATGTCAGTACTTCCCAGCTTTAAACGCTGCATGGTCGTACTCTCTCCAACACTCCATATTATCCATTGTTGATCTGCACACGTCTGTTGCTGCCAGAGACGTCGCACGCTCGCACGTCATTGTCATGAGACACTCTCATAAACAAAATCACGGTTTAGTAACGCAGTAACACAGCGTGTTTATGGAAAAGTAACAGTAATCTAATTACTTTTTTGTAATAGTAATCCCTTTACTCATTACTTGAAAAAAGTAATCAGATTACTGTAACACATTACTGCCCATCTCTGCTAGTCACCTCAGCCTACCTGAGTCCATCCCTTTGTGACCACAGTACACCCATCTTCTGACAGCTCCTTCCAGCAGGATCACGCAGTGTCACAGAGTCAAATCATCTCAAACTGGTTTCCTGAACATGACAATGAGCTCACTGCACTCAAATGGCCTCCACAGTCACCACATCACAATCCATCAGAGCACCTTTGGGATGTCGATGGAACAGGAGATTCGCATCATGGATGTGCATCTGTTGAATTTGCACCAACTGTGTGACGCTGTCATGCCAATATGGACTAAAACCTCTTAGGAATGTTTCCAGCACCTTGTTGAGTCCATGTCATGAAAAATTAATGCAGCTCTGAAGATAAAAGGAGGTCCAGCTCAGCACTAGCAAAGTGCACCTAATAAAGTGGTCGGTGAGTGGAGTGTCTGTCAGAGGCACTTGGGTAAAAACTTCAGTTGCACAATTTGATCCGATTTAAGTCTCTCGTTGTGTAATTGAAGTGCAGTTGATGTTGTTGTTAAAGCTGGAGTCATTGCTGAGTGAATTAGAGGCTGCACAGTAAACGATGATGAGCTGCCAGAGAACAAACGTTGATAAATCAATAGGTGAAGATTGGTTCACGACTATCTGTTAAACAATGGAGGTAAGTTGTAAGGATCACTTTCTCCACAAGGACTTTCTTCAGCTACAGGACGATAATGACCCGTTCATTCCTCATTACTGAATCAATATTTACTCTTTCCGCGCACCCCCAAGAGATACATAATACTGAGAAGCTTTTAAAGTTGTGCCTCATTACTTCATGACCTCTGAGTTATTGCCTTTCCACGCAGCTCCATGGCCAAATCTTATTATGGACTAGCATTTACATTTAGTCTTATTTATACTGAAGGCCACTTTCACCTATCCACATGCACATTAAACACAGTTTTATGCTGCAAAAACAGCACTTTATATTTATCGATCTCACGCCCACCCGCCATCAATGAGCACGCGTGCCATCTTCCTCCACAGTACTCTCAGCCAGACTATGACGGGGACGGGAATATTAATAGGCTGTAAGCGCTCTGAGTATGACAGTTCAAATGCCTTCTTTTACAGTCAGCCTGATCCCCAGCTAAAACCTGGAATGTGGTTACACCGCTTCACTTCAAGGGGCACAAAAATCGTTAAGCGCTGAGGTACGACTTCAAAAAACCTCAAACGCCTTACTTTGTGTCACCGACATTATGTTGTTCAGCAACTCTTAATGATTCTGTAACTTTCATATTGAATCATAAGTACAAGCATTTTTGTGTACTGTACCAAAATGTATTACTGGGAAAGGACTCAGCTTTGACTGACATTAGCAGCCGAAATCTCGTGATCATAACAGACCGAGGAAAGCTGGAGCAGCGCGTGTGACTGCGATGAATTGAGTAAGGATGTGATTTATGTAAAATTTCATTTGTTAGGTAACAAAAGTCGTATGTCTTCTCTCAAAAGTTACAGCGCTAATGTACTTTTAAATGTACTTTAATGAGATAACTATTTTACTTACCCTGAGAAAGCTCACTTAGTGTGTTGCATGGTGGGAATTAATATCCATTCATTTTCTGTCCTTTCTTATCTCATGCAGGCTTACAGGGGGTTTGCTGGAGCCTGTCCCAGCATGCATTCAGCTATACCCTACTACACTCTCAACAGGTTGGCAGTCTATTTCAAGAACACATACGCACACACACACACACACACACACACACACGCTATTTCTCTACTTCACCTAACCTTCATGTTTTTAGACTGTAGGAGGGCATATTATGTCTCTCTGTGAGTGCCTATGCTTTGTTTCCCAGTCTTTCAGGTGTGTAAAGTGTCCCCAGTATTCCATGGTCAGCTTCTGAAGGATATATTTAAGGGCACTTTGCTTTCACCATTACTCCTTTTCTCTTCTATTCACATTCTCATGTCCTCACCCAATTGAGAGGCTCCAAATCCTCATGCTTCCATTTAAGAGCCTCATTCTTTAACCTCCAGCCAACTGTGCCTGTATGTGCTTTATTTAAAAGAACTTCTTCCTGCCATACTCAGCTTTACTCCAGCCTTGAAAACAGCAGATTTTTTAGTATCAAACGCAGTGCATTATCAAACTGGAGGTGCACTGCACGCTGTGTGAAGATGCACAAAGGGACGGAATAAATGGCATGAGGTAGAAGTGGCGAATATTGCACAGACAGAAAGTAGCTTTTTGTGTCATGGTTATATATATTCACATCATCTCTTGGTATTTAATTAATTAGTTTTGATTTCAAGAACATTTACTTGTAAAAGCTAAGGAAATGAAAGCAGAAAGGTCTTTTTAATATTTAATGTGACTTACTGAAAACGACAGGCTTACACATTCTGCGCCTCACCGCGTTCTTGAAAGTTGCTAATTTAAACAAATTAAACGGAGTCATATCTAACAGCATTAGTGTCAGGTCAGTGACTATTTAATACTCGTAATATAAATAAGAATATATTCATATTTGACAGGGCCGTGGATATGTACACATGGTAACCATGGTAATTTGCAAGCATTTTATTTTAATGAAAAATCACAAGTCATTAAATCTGCTAATTATTTTCGACACACACTCTGAGTCACAGTAACTGAATCTATATATTAATGACCACCACCGCAGTTTTTCTTTCTTTTCCCTTTGTAATAAAGTTTTTAAAGCTATTTGCTTTATGTAGCATATATTTGCAACACGTCAAATTGTAAATGGGCCATATTTAACTTGGTGTGGTTTTTTTATTTTTTTTTTTTTTGAGGGTTTTTTTTTTTTTTAGGTTTTCCAAACAACTTTGTCCAGATTCATGATAATCAGCCAGCATCAGCCTACACTTTGATGGCTGGTGATTCTAATGATGTTCTAAATCATTATAGGTCACTACCGGAGCACATTAAGTCAGTTCTTTATTCATCAAAAACACTTTAATGAGACCCAAATGAATTGTGCTAACTAGAGCACGAGCTATTTGGAATAACTAATAAGATTTAGGACTGTATCATGGGCTGGAAAAAGCCAACAAACTACACTGTAAACATTATGATGAGCTCTATAACCTAATGAGGTAAGCTGCTATGTGGTCTTCGTGGTGGACATTAAGGTTTACAAGCTCAATGTAAACACCACTGATGAGCTTTGAGCGTTCACTTTGATGAAGGAACCATTTTTCCCCATGACTTTTTATTTCAGTTTTGATTTGTGAACTCAATTCAGTCTCCCACACATAAGATGATTGCTGTTATAGATCACTTTTTATTATTTATTTATGAATTTTTTAGGCAGACAAAAGCAGCATCCTTTGGTTTTTTCTGACGATTGCTAATTTTGCTTAAGTATAGGAGATTTTTTTCAACATTCAGCTGTAGCTAGGTAGTCAGCCAATCTCAGAATAGCCTCTCTGAGTTCATTCAAAGGCTATGTCTGGTTTTGAGATTATGCTGCAATACAAATACAAAGCAGGTCGAAACAAGCTCATTTAACCCAAACGGCATCCAAGTGTGCTAGTCATTGTGCTTTTTTAAAATAAATAGGTAGTGAGATGGACAAGCTGTTATTTATTCTTATTATTCTGTTATTTATTTATTCTTATATTTATATTTTTGCACTTTTCTGTTTTCATTTTGGTTCACAATTAGCTAAGATCTGATGGAGCTAGACACAGCAACTACTGAGATGCTTTGTTTACAAGAGCTGGTTTTCACATTAGGTACTGAAACAACCTCTCAAGAGTGAAATCTAAAGAACATGTCCAAGTAGAACTGTGACTCCAAAAAGGCCGTACAGAGAAGCCACACACCGAGGAAATCCTCAAGACAGTGTGATGAATAATGGCCGTCAGGTGTGCGCATCCAGCTCTTTCATGAACTTAATTACTGTCACGCCTCCTGAGGCGGTAACCTGCCATGCACATACCCATTCTCACGAGATAAGAGAGAGAGAGAACACAAGAAAGGTGACACTGAAGACATGCGGACCACGACATGGACCTGCTTTTCCTCATTTATCCTGTCACTGTCATATATACACTGACTCACTGGCCACTTAATTAGGCACCCCTCTTCAACTGCTCATTAACGCATATATTTTAATGAGCCAATCACATGGCAGCAACTCTACATTTACACATGCAGACATTGTTCAAACTGAGCGTCAGAATGGAGAAGATTTAAGTGATTTCAAATGCAGCATGGTTGTTGGTGTCAGACAGCATGATCTGAGCATGTCACAAACTGCTGATCTGCTGTGATTTTCCCACACAGCCATTTCAAAGGTCTGCAGAGAATGGTCCGAAAAAGTGAAAATATCCAGTGAAGGACAGCTCTCGGAGCAAAAATGCCTTGTTGCCAGAGGTCAGAGGAGACTGACCAGGCTGCTACAAGATGATAGAAAAGCAACAGTACCTCAAATAACCACTCATTACAACAAAGGTATATAGAAGAGAATCTCTGAACACAGAATAAATGGAACCTTGAAGCAGATGGGCTACAGCAGCAGAAGACCAAACCAGGTGGCTCTCCTGCCAATTAAGAACAGGACAGAGGCTACGATTCACACTGGCTTACCAAAATTGGACACTAGAAAACTGTAAAAATGTAACCCAAATGCTGTGACATTTGGATGGCAGGTTCAGAATTTGGTGTAAACAACATGAAAGCATGAATATTCTTTGCCTTGTATTTATGCTTCAGACTGTTGGTGCTGTAACAGTGTAAGGGATATTTTCTCTGCACACTTTCAGTACAAACTGAGCATCAGCCCAGCTGAGTATGTTCATCCCTTTATGAGCCCAGTGTACCCATCTTCTTATGGCTGACAAACCATGTCACAAACCTGAAATCATCTCAAACTAGTTTCTTGAACACGACAGTGTGTCCATTGTACTCAAACAACCTCCACGATCACCAGATATCAATCCAACAGAGCACCTTTGGGATGTGGTGATTCACATCATGGATGTGCAGCAGCTGCGTGATGCTATCGTGTGAATATGGACCAAAATCCCCAAAACCAAAAATGTTTCAAACATCTTATTGAATCCAGGCAGTTTTGAAGGCAAACAGGTTCAAATGCATTACGAGCATGGTGTACCTAATAAAGTGTCCATTGAGTGTATGTCTGTGAAGGTTCTCAGTCATCCAGGTCATCGTAGTCAAAGGAGCTTGCAAAGAAAAGCGTCTGGACTTCTTTAAGTTGCTTGAAGACGTTTCACCTCTCATCCGAGAAGCTTCTTCAGTTCTAAGGTCAAATGGTGGAGAGTCCCAGATATAAACCGAGTGGGAGTAACCCCCCACAGAGGGACAAAAGGACCCCCTGATGATCCTCTAATCGCCTGAGCCAAGGTGTGAAACTGGGTGTGGGTCCCAATCAGCCAGAGTTTCGGGTGTGTTCATTGTGAGCGACCATCTTTGAACAGAGGCGGGGTTTACGACACCAACTCTCTGCCATCTATAATCCAGTTTTGAGATCCCTTCCCAGACGCCTTAACGCCCACTCACATCCTGGGCCATCTGACCTCAGGAATTCGCATGATAAGGTGGGGCCAGGTTTCACAATGAACACACCCGAAACTCTGGCTGATTGGGACCCACACCCAGTTTCACACCTTGGCTCAGGCGATTAGAGGATCATCAGGGGGTCCTTTCGTCCCTCTGTGGGGGGATACTCCCACTAGGTTTATATCTGGGACTCTCCCCCATTTGACCTTAGAACTGAAGAAGCTTCTCGGATGAGAGGTGAAACGTCTTCAAGCAACTTAAAGAAGTCCAGACGCTTTTCTTTGCAAGCTCCTTTGACTCCATTGAGTGTAGATTGTATGGTGGCTGCTTATTTTCTGCTTAATTTCAGATCAGCATATGTGCAAGTATTCACAACGAGCCAGAATCTCAGGATCCATATGACTCTCAATCTGGAAGTTTTTTCCATCCTTAAATGTGTTTGATTTTAAAAAAAGGGAATTAATATGGTCTTGTATTGATCAGCAGAGTATATATAATAGCTTACTATGTTATATAATAGACTGAAAGCACAGCATAAAAGATGTATTTAGCTAAGCTGTAATTTATAATTCTACACAGGTTTTCAAGCTGTTTTGTATTTGAGAAAGCTATTATAAGCCACAGTACAGGGAGCTACCAGTCACCACCACATCAGATAATATTCAATATTTCCAGACAGCAGAAGTTCTCAATTTTAACCTTTTTGGTGCATTTCCCTCGTGTGTGCTGATTAACTGAGATCATATCAATACTGTCTAAATGTAATTAAAAGACTAAATCCAACATTAGCTCTCAAAATAAGCAGGTAATGGGCCTCTGTAATATTAATTGCTGTGGATGTTTGGGCTGTATGCTCTCATAGTTTGGATCAGATTTGGTAATGTAGTGTATTTTGAGAAAGGTGAAGAGGTACTCAGAAACACCAGGTTGTGTTTGGGGCCATGATGAGGATGGGCACTAAAAGGGCTTATTTCAGGCAATGGGTGAGCTGATGACCTGAGGGGGCTTCACCAGGGCTTTGTATAAGTTCAATAAGGATTTTGTTAACTGTAAATAATGATTCTTTTTTAGACACAGAATAAGAATCTAGAACTGGAAATTGGTGTAATTTAAATGTCAGGGATCACTCGAACTACAGCCCCATAGACATGTAAGAAGTCAAGGGCTTGACTCACCTCTGAAGCAGTGATTGGATGATTGGATGATGACTGTTCAGGGCAGGCAGCCAGCAGACATTAGCTGAATGACTCCTGCAACACAACTCCAGTAATAGTGTTTACTGTAATAGAAAGATGACTTTTATCATTTGTGGACTAACTCCTAAAAGGTGCAGCCTGGTGACACTAGTAATACTAATTTTCATAAGTACACCACAATGTTTAGTTGGGCCATATATAAATCATATATATACCACATATAAATCAAGACTGAAGAAGGAGGGTGTTACGGCCAGGATAGCCGGTGTGTTTGTGGTGCGGACCCAAGAGCAGGAAAACAGGAGAGAACAGGATTTTAACAAAAAGCGAGCTTTTAATTATGGCTGATAGAGGAACATAGAAAGGCAATGGCGAAACTAAACTATAAGCTGAACTGGGGAAGCTATAGGATTAACTATGTAAACTGTGACTTGAAACAGAAACATGAATATGAACCTAAGCTTGAAAATAATCCTGCGACTTGAAGTACATGACGCTAGACAACCCGACACTGAACAGAGGAAGACAGAGGACTTAAACACACAAGGTTAATGAGGGAAGTGGAAACACCTGGGGAAACACAGCTGACACAAACATGACACGACAGGGGAAGTAAAACTAAACACACTGAACATGGAAGGCTTTCAAAATAAAACAAGAAACATAATGGACATGACAAGACAAGCTTGACAATAGACATGGAAACACACACACGTGACACAAGAAACACAAGGAGAGACACATGGGAACAGATAAGGGAGGCGAAAGCACGGGCATAACTAAACATTAAACATAGAGGACAAGACAGACTAACACAGAAGACAGGAAAAGACTCATAAACACGGAGACATGAAAGAAACATAAACTGGAATAAATCACTCAACTAAACCTTAACTAATTGACACAAAAACTTAACATAAATGCAATCTAACATGAGAAAAACAAAAATACAAAATAAACTCAAAACGCCGGGTCACAGACCTGGGCCCTAACAACAAACAGGAATGGCATCATAGTTAATGAGTCGTTCATTAACAGTAATAACTCCTAATACAGGAATTTCAAGCATACGCGCATTGTTTAACAAAAGATAATACTGTAGTGATCATTAGGGAAAAAATTACAGCTCCATTTACACAACAACAAAAAAAGTTGTCACATTGCTGCCTAAACAAAAACAAATTGCAGTAATGTTAAAATCATTAAAGTCTTATATTTAATTGAGAGTCACTTAAAAACAACACAATAATGGCTGAAATTGATACATTTGACAGTCTATTTTTTTTGTTTTGGAAAAATATATGCTTATTTTATGAAAGATGGGGCAGAAGCATGTCTATCATTGTGTTGCATCACCTGTTCTTAAGGAAATATTCTCCTTTATTTCTGAATGTGTGAATGTTTTCAGCGGGCGAGAGGTCTGCGGTCAGGTCAGGTCATCTCCTGGACACTGTTTAGACGGCATCATGCTGCTGAATCAATTCATAAGAATTCCTGATTAACACTGATGTGTACTATTTATTCCAACCATTACTCTTTTTGTGCCACCTGAATCATCATACTTTAATTCGGTCATTATTTCAGAATTACTCATCATTACCTTCTGTGTCTGTGTCCCCTCAAGTAAAGTGAAGCATGACATTTGTATCATTTTAATCAGGAGAGACACATGAAAAAAAGGTGATGAGCGATATCGATTTATGTTAATTATGAACCGATAATTACCCAATGATTCACTAATGTAATATCCTCCAGCTGGTTACTTAGTAAATAATCATTACCGGCTATAACGTCCCGGGTCAGGCGTTATTAGGGAAGCGCTGATGAATGACTAATTAACCGTCCTGCCCATTTGTATTTCACTCCTCCCTCGTTCTCTGGTCACCAAGTTTTTGTGTCGTTTATTGCAAAGTTTGACTGTAAATTCAATGTTGGCTGTTAAGCCATCTTAACTAATTCTCTCCTTCAGTGACAGATGGTGAGGTTTTTTCTAAACAGATGGTTTCTGTTACTAAATCAAATGCAGGATTCATGTAATCATCAATTAAACACAAGTACTATACAGTCTAATGTTTACTTACTACAGTGTAATGTTTCTGTATAAAATGCTATCCTTTAATGACTGAAAAAGACTTCTTGTATTTAGTAAAAGTAATATCCTGAGAATAATATCAGCTAAAGTACCAAAAGATGTAAATTAACTGTGAGATGTGGGATGAAAAAAAATGCTTCCAAATGAAAATGCAGAGTACACAGTCGTGCCAGTGTAGGAGTCTACACTGTTAAAAAAATCCGTAAATTTAGGGGTCCCTTTACCGTGGATTTGCTACGGATTCGCTCCGTTTTGCGAAATACGGAAAGTTTGCTGTTGCGCAAGGCAGAATTTTCTCCCCCAGCCAGAATATTCCGACGCCATTACTTTCAGTGCGGTCAGTGCCTACCTAAATTTCTACAAGTCACAAGGAAAGTTAGAAACAGGTTGGTTGTGTGGAATGAGAATGAGAATGGAGTGCCACCTTGTTCCCCCTCGTACATTAAATTGGTCTCGATAGGCAGTTGGTAGTGGTGTGTATGTGAGTGGACGTTTGCTGCTAGCTGCGTTAGCATTAGCCAGCCGCCTGCGCTTCGTAAGTACGTCAAAAACCATTTTTTCCCTCCCTCTTACATGAAATTTGGTCTCGATAGTCAGTTGGTAGCCGTGTGTGTTTCATGGTAACATTTGAATGTGTGGGTTTTGCGTTATTTTGAAGCGTGGTTTGCCCAACTAAAGTTAACGTTAGCCCATAAGTTGGATGCGCGCGCTTGTGTGTGTGTGTGTGTGTGTGTGTGTAAATTAGCCACATGTGTGTATTGTTATAGCTCGCTGTGTTACGTTAGCATGCAACTGAACATGGTAATAATTAAAAGGGGTGATAGTTAAGTAGAATCAGATTTCATTGCAGAAAACATTGCAGCCCAAAGAGAGTGGCCCATGCAGCCCAACGCAGATTACTTATTTGAAGGTACCTGAAAAGTGAATATGCTTCACTGTGCTGATATAAATTTATTGTTTTCATATTGATTCTGTTCTGATTCTGGCTATCCGTCAATTGGCAAATTCAATCTCTTAAAAATGTTGACTTGTAACATTTGTGGCTTTAACGCTCGGTCTTCGACTGATTACTTGAAACACTGCCGAACACACAGAAATAATAATAATGTATCTTTTTATGTGGCCATAGGGATTGCAGAAGGAAGTTTAACACATACAGTAGCCTTGCTGTGCATATGTCACGAGCTCATGTAGACAGAAGGAGCACACAAACATGGAACCGTAATGTGTCTGTACAGTTAAGGTGCTTGTTTAATTTTTGCAGCAGTGAATATGATGATCTTAAAACTTTAAAGTGTCATTTGAGTGGTCACATAGATGAGGGTTTGACTGTAACGTGTCCCTTTGATGGATGTTCTAAGACATTCAATGTAAAGTCATCCCTAACGCATATTTCCAGATACCATAAAGGGTGGGATGTTACCAAGATAGCCCCAGTTCATATATGTGAACTAACAGAACGGTCTTTCCAAGGTGAAGGATCACATGTAGAACCTGAAGAACCTGAAAGTTTTAACATTGATGCAGAACAAAGTGATAATTTCTGCAGTGATCAAGTGAAAGACAACTTCACAGAGAGTCTTGCTCAGTTTTACTTGGGTTTACAGGCAAAATATTTGGTTCCAGCCTCCACAATAACAGAAATAGCAAATGAAATGAGAACTATAAGTGATATTCAACAGGAATATACTGTGGATGCACTAGCCTGTGAACTGGGGCAGTATGGTGTTCCAAGGGAGACTGTAACATCTCTTGGGAATAGTATATACGAGCAGAGCCCTATGCACAAGGCATTGCATTCTTATTTTAAAAGGTGCATTAGGGCAAGTAAGAACTTCATAAATGTAACCAAGTCTCTGGCTGAACGGCACCAGTTGCTTCAGGCTTATCAGTCTTGTGGTACCTTGTTTCGTTCCCAGGTTCATGTCTCAGACTCAACACGGTTCTATCCAGAGCTCTATGACCAGAACATAAAGACAGTGGTTGGAGAATTTGATTTGAACTCAAGTAACTCAGTTGTCACAGAGAGTGTGCAGGTTAAAGGCACTACATATGCAAATGGAATGCTGGTCTTACTGAGCTACGCAAAAGGACTACTGCAGTTAGGACAAATAGCAAGCATTTTTGTAAAAAATGAAACTACTGTCCTACTTTTGCTTCGAGGGAAAACTGCCAGCTGGATACCTGATCTTGAACTCTATGAACTTGATGAAAATGCTTCTGACCTGTTCAGTTGCCATGATTTGAACAAACTTGATGATTATCATCCACTTTATTCTTACCAGAGAGGTACTCGGTGGCTCATTCCTCTTAAACACACACCAACATGGAACTTGTGAAAAACTATGTCAAGAAAGCAATGCCATCGCTCAGTAGCGATCAGATGGATACACTCATGGCTAAACTGGAGGAATTAGGAGTTCTCTCTGTAGATGACCTGAGCCTTGTGGACCCGGAGGACATTAAAGACACTCTGCCATTCATTCAGTGCAAAAGATTCGTCAGAGCTGTCAAAGCATTGGAAGCAGGTGAGTTTTTGCCCCTCTGTTTTAATGCAAGTTTTCTGAAACTACAAAGGTTTATTCCAAAAATGCAAAAAAAAAGTTGCCATCAGCTGTACATGGCAATAATTACTCTATAATTGGTTTTCATAATTAGGTCCATTTGTATTCCTGGTTGACCCAAACTGGACATTGAGGACCAATGTATTAATTGATTTGCAACAATTGTGATGTGTTTAATTTATGGAGATGTTTGTCATGTCATCCATAGATTCACAAACTCCACCGCAGTTCACCCGGCCTGGCCCCTCATCAACACCTGAACCACAGAGGTTTCAGCTGCCCTCAACACCACCTGAGACAGCCGACTCCCCATCCCAAGACGCATATTCTGTACCATGGCACAAATTTCCCTCAAAAGTCATGGATGAGTTGCGTGAAAAAAAGTACATAATGGGGAAAGACAGACGAGAGATGGTTCGGATCGTCGCTGAAGATTACCTCCATAAACACCCAGGAAGACCTGGTAGACAAAAGCTGAGGGAACTCGCCAGTATGATTGTAGGACAATATCCTGCCTCCTTCAAGCTGACAGAGCCGTTTGGAAACAAACCTTTTGCAAAAGATGGTTCTGAAACTCTCTTTCGTCAGCTGGAACACAGAATTGAAAATATGAAGAGGCCACAAAGCTCACTGAAGAGGCAAGCAGGGGGTGAAAATTCAACAAAGAAAAGGCCCAGGAATTCAGATCTGTATGGATGTGTGGCGTGGGATCCAATCATTGAGGGGGCCATGTGTAGAGAAGACCTGCTGTCTAAACGAGATGAGTTGAAACGTGCCTTTCAAACCCAGGATCTTCAGGTGGGTCTGCAATCATCCATTACAGATATAGAAAGCTTTATTAATCCTCGAAGGGCAATTCGGTTCCTACAGTCCACCATCTAGACATACAACCATTCACACAGCAATAGTATATAGCAGGAGTAATGCGATAAGGTCTGGGTCCAAGTACAATTTAGGACACATTGTGAAATTGTAGATCGTCTGTAGATCACTATGCCCATAGTCAATTGAAATTGATACCCTGTTTTATTATTTTAATTGGTTAGTTTGACTAACTGTTCGACTGTTTGTCTAACTGCCTCATATCTTTAGGAGTCATCTGTTCGAAAATTGATGACTGAAACATATCCCATTCAGCGTGAAATCCTCAACGATGATGATACCACTATTGCCGTTGTAAAGGACGAGTGGCCGTTCCTGTTTGAAGTTCCTCACCTGTTTGATCATGCATCTAAACTCCTTGGCTTCTCTGTACAAAACAAGCTGGCACAGGTGTGTTGTTATTGTTATTATTATGATTGTGCTGTGCTGTTCCATATGGAGAGAATTTTGTCTTTATTAATCAATCAGAAAAAGATTTGCAACCAAAAAGAGAGTTGAGACCAAAAAAGATAAACTGGCAACCAATCAAATAGAATAACTTGGATGAACAATCAAATGGAATAGATTTGAGACCAAAAATCAGGAAGTGACAACCAAAAAAGCAGGACATTTGAGATCAAAACAGAACAGGTTGCAAATGAAAATGAAATAATTCATTTTTATTTTTATTTTTTTCAAAATTCTCTCCATAGCTCCAAACGAAAATGAGTGTTAGTCTTATGTACTTGTACAAAATTAACACCTTGAACCTTGAACAGGAACTTTCCAAAAAAGAAAAGGGGATCAATGACTTCCTTGACTCCAAAGGGATGAAGATGGGCGAAGGTCCAATACAGCTCATCTGTGGCATTTCAAAATACTTCAAGGAAGACTCTTATAAACTCTTCCACAAAAAAGAGGTAGATGTTGTAGATTTTAAACTGTGTGCAAGATAATTATTTGCATCCAGTGGTGAACCAAGTAACCAACCACAGTAGGAAGTATAGATTCCCCTAATTGTGCTGCTGATATTCTCTATAAACTCTCTATCTATAAACTATTTACATTAATGTTTTTGCATAATGGCTACCTCTGTCTGATGAAGACACTAGCAGATAGTCAATTTGCCAGCAGGTTTGTGTGTACTGGAAACATTAATTCATGTATCATGTCTGTCACCAAAACAGATCTCTGCAGATCCTGAAGTCGAACTCCCAGTGACCCCATGCATCCTAATCAGAGGTTTGTAGTTAAATCTTTTTTTGTATCCCAGCAAGCTGTTGTTAGCTGTTGTTATAAGCTGTTGTTGTGTCATATTTATTAAAGAAATGTTTTGCTTGCCTTAAAATATAGGATTTTTTTTTTTTTTGTAAATGGTACATGGTTTTTATCTGTGTTTAAGGTGACCAGCAATTCAAGATTGCTGTTGATGGGTTACTTGTCAATGACCACATCACCTCTCCCATTGTGGCCTTGAGCTACGTCTTCTCCATGTTTTATGTCTGCAACGTCCAATACCCACCGGAGATGGCTTTTACTCTCGAATTCATGCAAAGGTAAGCACTCATTGTTTGGAAATACTTTGTAAATGTGACTTTGCCGTGCCTTTCTGCACCTGACCTGCTTTTTGTCAATCTACACTAAACCCGTTTGTCTGAGATGTACAAGCTCAAAATGTGTCGTCACATGCTGTGAGCTTTTAGATCAGCTGTTATTGGCTTATGATCCCCCTGAATATGGATTTGTTCAGAGATTTTGTAGCTCCCTGTTGAAGACTATTGTTGGAATAAATGTGTCATATCTTTTTAAAGGGCAGGTAACATGCTTTTTGCTTTAAATAGTGTCCTAAGTCAATCAATAACAAAACAAACATAACATGATTCCAGTTGGGAAATGGAGCAAAAACATATTTTTCTCAGAATGGTTTGTTGACACAAAATTCGTTTGAGCTTGAAGAAAATATAATCTGATCAAACATTATTCAGCTTTAAATATTGTTCAGCTTTAAAGTTACTGTGCAACTGTGTAATAAAAATGTGTGCTCACGACTTTGGCCTTGAGAGCGATAAGAAGCGATCGCCTCATCCTGCAGGTGGAAGATATCTGCAAGCGAAGAGGCTAGAACACCCAAGGCCGATTTCCTTTTATGGAGTTGTTTTTCTGCTAATGCAGCACTTTCCTCACAACCCCCTCCTGTAAGTTTTAGAGAATATATACCCATCCTCACAGCAAATATTAGGAATCTTCTGATGTGAGCTGTATTGAGAGGTTGTCTCTGTCTCAATAAAAGTTCACTGATTCCCCATCTGCTGCAGGTGTCCGGTTGTCTTCATTCTCCGCCAGCCTGGTTAAGTCAATTCCTCCTTAACATCTAAAAGAACCTATTTAATGAAGGAAGACGGTTCACTTTGTGTTTAATATTATTCTATTGCTGTTGTTGTTTTTTTTATATCCTTCAATTGGCGTCACGAACAGGATCCGCTCCAGGCCAAACTGGAACGGATGGGAGGACATCGGCAGTGGTCTGAGTGAACGGAGTTTGGACAAAAGCTGTGTGCACACAAAAACAAGGTAAGCAGACCTTTTATTTCTGCTATATTGAACATTATAAAAATACTTAGTGTCCAAACTCCTAGTAATTCATAACCAAAATTGTCTGGCTTACTTAAGGCTTGTTGAGAATCAGACAAGTGAATAAGAGATAAGTGAATAAGAAATAAGTGAATAAGTGAATAAAGATAAGAGTGAACTGAGGTCTGACCACGGTTGCAGCCGACGGGTTGCTCTCCGGTGTCGGATAAATACCTCAGTGCAGGTCTGGGACCTTGAAAGGGTTTATTAGTAACGCCTTTCTAAACAGATTAAAAGGTTAAAGGCCTTGAGAATATTTTTTAGTAATATTCTCTAAACTACAGAAGGGTTAGGAAGGCCCAGAGGACTTTATTAGAAAAGATCCTCTAAAACTTAAAAAGGAGAAGTACTGGTTGGAGTCCAAAGGAGGGGTCCCTTTGATCAATAGGAGAAAACGGATCTCTTCTTAAAACCCCGATGATTTTAGTGTTTTAAATGTTTTGATGTTCTGTTTGATATTGGACACACATAAATACACGCTGAATGCTTGCTGTGGAACACTGGGCAGGACAGTTTGGTTCTCCGTTGTTCACAGATTACACAATTAAAGGAACTAGGTTCCTCTTTTGGTCAAAATAATACACCACACATAGAATTTTTTTTTTTTACACATTTATTACATACATAAGGAGGGTAATGAGTGACTGCAGGTAATGTATGAAGTGTGAATGAGACGTGTGAACAAGGTGACAACCAACTAGCACCCCTATCAGGAAGCTCTAGGCAAGGTTACCCGCCAGACTCCGGTTTGGTAGAAGCTTGGTAACACCTGAAGGGATATTTCAGTGCTGACTCACCTTTAAAGCAGCGCCCCAGCTGTTAGTGCCTAACAGAGGCAGAAACCCAGCTGGCCCAAATTCTCCTTTAAAATCAATAAATAGAACATAAATTACCGGTGTGTGTAAATAAGTTGTATAAATCTGTTAGATCTGAAACTCCTGCTAAAAAACTTCCTCTCTACAACTCTTTTCTCTTCTCTCCCTCTTTCTCTCAGTTGGGATTCTGTGTGTGTATGTGTGCTGGAGAAATAAAAAAAAGGAAAAGGGTCTCTCTCTCTGTCTCTGTGAGAGGAAAAAGGTGGGGGCCGAGTGAGCCCGCGGGGCCGAGCGGGTCCGCGGGAGCGAGCGTGTATGCTGTATGAGGAAGAAGGGAGTGAGAGGGAGCGAGTGAAAAGAGTAATCGAGTATTTGGTGATTTTTTTATTATTTCAGAGGCACTGGGTAAGAGTTTTGACTTTAGCTGTGAGAGTTGTGAAAAGAGCAGGTTTTTCTTTTGTTGTAGACTGTGAGTAATCGGTGTTTTTCTGCCTATTGTGCTGCGTGGCAGACACAGAAGTGTAGAAATGTTTGTGGTTTATCTTTGTTTGACGTTTTATATAGAGTTGGTTGATTCAGGGTGATTTCTCCCGTTTAAGGGAGGAGTTGCATTGTGGTTATGTTAAAGCTTTGCTGTAGGGGTATGTGTGTGATTTTGTGCTGGCTTCGCATGTTTAAATGGATGCATAGAAGTTTGTCAGTGAGAAATTGTTATGGTGGGGTTTTAAAGTTAGTAAAGAGTCAAACAACGCCCACTGTTTTAAAAAGGCCCAAAACATCATAAAAGACACCTCACATCCTGGCCACTCCCTGTTCGAACTGTTGCCCTAAGGCAGACGGTACAGGGCAATCAGAGCAAGGACTAATAGACTCAAACACAGCTGTTATCCAACTGCAATAACACATCTGAATACTACAAAAATGTCCACCATGCCACTCTTGTGTTAATCTATGCACGGTCTGAAGCATGACGGTGGGAATACTTAGTATTTTAAGTATTCTATCTATTTTATTGATTGAATTTTATTGTTTTTTATATTTGATATTACTAGGGATGATGCAATGATCGGGGACCATTCTTAATGTCGTCGGTCTCATGACAATGACAATAAAGTTTTTGATTTTGATTCTGATTCTGAAATACACCCTCCTCAAGAGTTCAATGATTTAGGCAGTTATGTTTATACAAATACTAAATGTATGTTTAGTGTCTTCATACAGGTGTTTTTTCTTAACCTGGAAGCCTGAGTACGGCAGCAGAAGACAGGCCAAGCTTTGGCTAAAATTCACGGCTGGACACCAGAGTTGTCCTCACCCCTCCCGGTAAAACAAAAAAGAGAGAATGTAGTTTGAGGCGGGTTTTTCTCGCTGAACTGCTCTGGGTGCTGTGTCCCTGAATCTCACCAGTGTTAACCTCTGGCGGAAGACATGGAGAAAAGGAAAAGATGTTCCTGGTAAATCACTGAAACAAATAAAACCACACACAACCAGAGAAAGATATGAGAAGGGTGAGGAACAGACACATGTGCGTGTTAGAGAAATGCCTCGTTTGAGAAAAAGTTAAAGTAACCCATATACAGACGCACCCATACATGCAATGAAGAAACAGCTTACATACATGTGCACGTACATGCAAGGTTAAAGTAGCGACACTTAACATACACCTGTTTTTAAATGATATAGTTTATACATTACTGACAATTAAACGCTTTGGGTTGCAGGACAACAACGTAACGTCAAAAGACAAAGACACTGGTCTGAGGATTAAGTGAGGACACGACAAATTTAGTGGTTAAAAGGGTCGACTTGGGACATGTTTTTGTTGATCGTTTAAGACAAATGACTACTGAATGATAGGAAATTCCTTTTTAGGTTTCTAAACAGGATCTTAAGAATTTTAACACGTACCTGTGTTGTCCTGTCAACTTGAGGGGTTATGAGTTGATTATATGGTGAAAAACAAAAAAAAAAAAAAAAAAAAAAACAAAAACAAAAAAGGGGGGAGACGAGATCTCGTTGTTTCTCCCCTCTCGGGATAACACAGCCAACACAGCACAGCCAACACAACATCATTTTCCTGTTCGCCTGTTTTGTTTTGTTTTTGTTTTTTCTGAGAGCCGAAGCTGACCTGGACTCCTACCCTCCCCTCTACCATCGTTGCCCTCTCCGCGACCATCTTTGACCCTTTGACCCCTGAAGGCCACAGCAGCTGGACTCACAACAACAACTTGAGGATGTCAACAGTGCTGCAAAAGAGTGATCTCATGCAGCAGAGACGGAGAGCACTAAACCTAAAGCCCGTTTCACTACACGGGGGAAATTCCCAGGCTGCGTCAGCTGACAGAGCTGTGACGAGACGCGCATTAAGCCCGGAGGAAAAGGGACGGTGAGCAGAAGGATGCTGACCTCTGAGAAGAGCCGAACAGCAGAGCTGCAGAAGGCCGTGGAGCAAAGTAAGGACAACATAAACAGACCCAAAGAGGAGGGGAGGACCCTAGGCCATGCGTCAGGCCGCTGGTTTACCTAAACTACAGAACAGGAAGGTGATGAACACAAACATATACCAACACACGAACACACACTTCTGCATGCGCCTACTTAGAATGAAGGGAAACACACACATGAACACTTATGCACTTGTTGAGGGAGTAAAAACTGATACATACCCATGCACTAAAATCAAAATGTTGATTTAATTTACTAAGAAGTGACACACAATGCTCCAGCTGCTGCAATGAAGAATGCTTTACTGACAAAGGCTCAATGCTGCACACAACAAAGTCAAATACAGAATTTGCTATAATAATAAGCCCGGAGGGCATTTGTGTGGTCTGGGGAGCAGAGTCCGGAGCGGTTTGGTTATGAAAATGATGCCCGTGCGAGATATCTGGGGCTTAAGGCCTCGACTTAATTGTTTACTCTACACTAAAAAGAAAAGAAAACACTCTGAGCAGTGGTGCAGAGTGAAAACGAGGAATTAACAGTGTGAGTTTTATTTCAGAGCGCCACGTCATTGTGATGGAGATTTAATAAAGGAGGAACACACGGACAAAGAAGAAGAGAAGGGGGGGCAGCCCTTGAACGCGATTGCCTGAGGCATTAAAGTTCTGTACTAAATTCTGGTTTCCAGTGTGAGAAAAGTCACGCAGTGCCAGTAGTAGAGCTAGGTTGAGTAATGATTCTAAATTACTGTAAGTAAATCATCGTACACCGTTCAAGTTTCATGATAACGGGGATCTAGACTTTGTTGAACCCTAGGCAATTTGAACAGGTAAAAGTCGAGTGACCAAGTAGCAGTTGAATAAAAGTCATTGAATAAGTGTTGAAATAAACTGGCAGAATTAAGAGAATTAAAACATTTCAAGAGCTCAACTTACTTAATGGTTCAATTTTGTTTCACGAACGCAAAACATATAGGTTTATGAATATGAAAAGGTTGAGGTGGTGTTGATTTGACTCTGTGTAGGTTTAGGTTGGTATTTTTATTGATGGGAAGAATATTCAGTGACAAGTCCTAAGACCCGGGCGTCTGCATTTTGTTTTTGTTATTTTTCATTTTATTTTGTTTTATATTTACTGATTTTTGTTTGTGAATCTTTTCTTTAAGCAGATCTGCACATCGGAAATTACAAGCATTACACGTCGGCGAGAAAATTGTTGTAAGTGAGTTTCTCCGCATTGAAATGGGTTCTGGAGGAAACACTTGTGGGGACAATTAGAAACGAGAGTCCCTGTTTAAAAAAGGATTCAGCGAGGTAATCCAAACTCAAGTTCTTGTTTCTTTTTGAGATGACGTCATTTTGCTGAGTGTGGAAACTAGATGCGACGACAGGTTTCACTATCAGCAAAGAACGGATGAATGGATGAAAGACTGGGAATGAAAACAAACGGACTGACTGGTAAAAGATGACAAGACTTGACCATGACTCAAGGTTAACCACCTCCACCTAGATAGGATAAAAGGGTGGATGAATTTATGTGGGTTTCTTTTACAGGAGTAGAAGGATGACAAAATATTCGAGGATGAGTGAACCTGTAAATGCCATTTTTGTGTCTTGTGTTGCTTACAGAGGTGACTGCGCAGCGTTACCATTTACATTTTCTTCCCTACAGGGTTACAGTTTTAATGTTTTTCTATTACAGGATTTCTGGGCGGATGTGTGAAGAAACGGTGTTTATGGGTTAGGAGTTGGGGATGCTATTACACTGTATTCTGGTGAGAGTGTTGGGGGAGACACACCCTGTCTTGAAAACTGTGATTCTTTTACAGGAAATGTTTTATAGCACCTATGGAATGAGGATGCCGGACTACGGTCAATGTGCTGCTAATGTTTGCTTTGCTTTGGTGAGAGGGGTGCAGTAGAAAACAGACAAGTGACATGAAAACAAGTAATAATAACAACTAACAAATTTGGGGACAGTTTGACCTAGAGCCCACTAACTGGCCATTAGGGGCTCTCTCTCGCTCTCTCTCTCTCTCTCTCTCTCTCTCTCTCTCTCTCTCTCTCTCTCTCTCTCTCTCTCTCTTGGAATAACATTGCCCAAAGGGTGAATAAAGCAAATTGTGGCAATAATAGTGATTTAATGATTGGAGAAACCTGAACATGATACTTGTCTGTTGAGCTGAATCGTTTATTACTCTTATGATTTTCCGGTGGGACTATGAAGATTTTTTGGTACAGATTGCAGGTTGTTGCTCTTTAACTCCTAGAACACGCCCTTGGCGAGGTGGGGGGAACTGGACCACCTTTCTCTGCCCCATCATCCTCTATTGGAAGACATCCAAGCTAAGTAAACATGTCTTGGCCCTTTCCCCCTGAAATGACAGGCAGGCAAAGATGTTGCGTCTTTATTTGCTTCCTGGCCCTGGGTCTCATTCCCATTGGCATAATCCTGATCGTGAGGGTGACGAACATTATCGTCTTTCTCTTGTTTAAATGCTTCTAGACTGGTTGTTTCTCTGTGGTGTTTTGTATTAGGTTTGTTATTAATTGTTTCCCTCACCCACTTCCTCTTGAAGGATATATCTGGTTGAACTGTGTCTGGTCGGGTTGTGAGGGTTAAGCGATGTTCTCAGGGTCTCCGGACTTAAGCCTGAGCGAATGTGTACTCCCACCACTGGATATAAATTGTTTTTTTCCACACCCCTTCCTCACGTTTTACCATATTCACTTTTGAATGTCCTTAGCAGTTACCGTTCTGGGTTTATTTTACGATTGATTTATTCTTTCACATTTTCACGTTTATATCTCTCATTATTATAGTATACTCTGCACTCTCCACATTTTTATCATTACTTATGCTTTTTGGTTGCTAGGTTACAGGAACTGTTAATTTTGTGTCACTACCCTGGTTGCACTGACTCGTGTATCCTTCTGTGCAGGACAGCTGTTACTGCTTTCGTCGGGAACCGAGACTGCTTGCAGCCGACCCCTGGGCAGGGTGGTGCCTGGACTCTTTTCTCCTCATCTGCAATGACAGATAAAGACAAATGATAAGACCCGAGGAGTTTTTCGAGCCAGGCTTCGACACGTCTCTGTGTTCCTTTGAATGTTACTTATTTTTGTGTGTTGACCCATTTAAGATGGGTCAAAAGGGGGATTTGAAGAAAATATAATCTGATCAAACATTATTCAGCTTTAAATATTGTTCAGCTTTAAAGTTACTGTGCAACTGTGTAATAAAAATGTGTGCTCACGACTTTGGCCTTGAGAGCGATAAGAAGCGATCGCCTCATCCTGCAGGTGGAAGATATCTGCAAGCGAAGAGGCTAGAACACCCAAGGCCGATTTCCTTTTATGGAGTTGTTTTTCTGCTAATGCAGCACTTTCCTCACAACCCCCTCCTGTAAGTTTTAGAGAATATATACCCATCCTCACAGCAAATATTAGGAATCTTCTGATGTGAGCTGTATTGAGAGGTTGTCTCTGTCTCAATAAAAGTTCACTGATTCCCCATCTGCTGCAGGTGTCCGGTTGTCTTCATTCTCCGCCAGCCTGGTTAAGTCAATTCCTCCTTAACATCTAAAAGAACCTATTTAATGAAGGAAGACGGTTCACTTTGTGTTTAATATTATTCTATTGCTGTTGTTGTTTTTTTTATATCCTTCAAGCTATCTCTTTAAAACCATTAGCACCTGAGACCAGGTTATGTCAGTGGTGGTCAAACCTTTTCATGTCAAAGACACACAAACTGAAATTTATTTGGCTGCAGACCCCAAACTCAAAATATGTTGTTCCAGGGACCCCCCCCCCCCCGAAGGAAAGACTAAACATATTAATTTAAAAAATACTACATAGTGGATTCATGCCCAAATGTTAATACTTGTACTGATGTGTAACGTGCACTGAATGTCACAGTTTCTCCACTCCATGTTTGAATAACCCCCAGGACAGTCCGTGTTCAAATGTGCTGTTACACCTTTTGATAGGACAATGTCAACTGTGTTTTCTATCCCCTTCTGTGTTCTGTGCATTTATAATATCCCTGCATACACATTGAGGATGCATGCTGTCATGTGTTGGTGATAAGCAGACTTCTCACCCTTGCAAACATTTCTGTATATGCACAGTGTGAATGCATGTGTCTTGAAAAGACAAAGGAAGAGAGCTTAGCCACTGGCACCAGCACCACAACAACATTGGGTTCTAGACAGATGGTCAACTAGAATGATAGAGAGGTTCACACATAGGGGCATATTGAAGAAAACAAATGTAGGATTTTATTGAACTGCTCCACTCCTGTCAAGCCACACTACATGTGCAAACTTTGTCTGCATATCACTATTGTTTTTTTTTTCCCTCAGAGTTTTCTTTGGGGTCAATCCTGAGCGAGGCTCCAAGGCAGAGAAGAAGGGGAAGAAACGGCACTTCATTCCTCCACAGGTGTGCAAGCTGGTTTCTCAGCTGAAGGAATTTGAATGCAAGCAGAAGGAATCTGAATGGGCCATTTGAGCTGTTCTCAGAGCTCAGAAAATACCTTTTTGGACTGAATGTACACACACACACACACACACACACACACACACACACACACACACACACACACACACACACACACAAAGGCAAATCCAAAAACATGGGGCTTGGGAGTAGAAATACAGATTTTTACAGTATTAGGTGAGTTCAGATGTTTTAACTAGATGCCCACAACACACATGCTGCAGTTTCAAATCCCCCATGTTAAGGGGGAGGGAAGGTGGGCGATATTTGTCATTCCAGTTAAGCTTTTCCTGTCATTGTGGAGTTGGAGGTGTAAGTTTTAATTTTTTTTTAGTTTTAAGTTGTTTTAAGAGTTTTAAAAATCTCTTTATGGCATGTTGCACAGTCATCCTTCTAAGGTCATGGTTGTTATTGCTGCACTGATGTTTTATAGAAAAGTTGTATAATGTAATACTTCTAATGTTCTATTTGTTTTTTGTAGAAAGGTCAGCCACTGGTTGCAGAGCTCTGCCTGTCGGTGTGATATGTGGAGTTGGAGGTGTAGGTTTCTGCATCCTCCTGGAGGGGGCTCCTCATTTTGCACTGACAGGTGAGACAGCAACAGCAATGCTGGCAGTTTTATTGTCTTATTTTGTCATTGTCTTTAACAAATCAATTTGTTATTAATGCCTGTCAGCCTGTGGATGCTAAAAAGTTGCTAGATTTGGCATCTCCCTGTTAAAGGACATGGCTGTACTTCTTTGAGAAAACAGCTGGTTTATGTATGTAAAATTTCTCTGAATGTGAAGGTGATGTTCTGAATGTTTTAATGGTTGTAGTGTAAATATTGCAAATCATTCACCACAAAAAGTGAAATCACTTTAAAGCACTGGCAGCTGTTAAAGGAAATAAATAATTGCTGTGATTCTACATTTGTGCTTTATTGATGGTAAACGGTATAGAGAATGGTACAGAATTAAACATTTTAGGATGACTGAAGTGTCCGTAAATGGTATGGATTGAGTACTTAAATAATACGGAATATTCCATTTTAGGTTTGATGGAACTGTCCGTAAATGGTAAAGAAAAAGTCAGGTAAATCTACGGAAATATCTGTTATAGGGTTTACGGAATTGTCTGTGCAATAACGCCGAAATTTATGGAAAATACGGAATTTTCCATTTTAGGTTTGACGGAAATGTCCGTCAATGGTACAGAAAAACTCGGGTAAATCTACAGAAATATCCATTTTAAGGTTTACGGAAGTGCCCGTACAATAACGGAAAAAGTGCTGGTAATTAATTACCAGCACTTTTTCCGTTTTATAACGGAATTTTTTTTAACAGTGTACTCTTTGGCCAGTGGATAGTTTTATCTGTGACCTGGTTTCCTTGCATTTTAATTATGCTTCCATCTCCATGCACTCACAAGCAGAGGGATTTCACTGATAACGGTCTGTTTGTAGTGCACCGATCGTGGCCGCAATGTGCTTCACAGACCATTGGCCAAATAATTCAACGTAATTAGACTTGCGTCATGCAAAGACGAACAGGAGGGAAGAACTTTTTAGAGATTGTGTGTTCTTTTGCAGACAGGATGAGATGCAGAGAGGACTGGAGAAAGGGAACGAATGAGTCATGACAATACTTCTGATAGAGACATGGGGAGAGAGGATGGCAAGAACGCAGGTGGCATTTCATTTTTTTCTTTTTCTTTTCTTTTTTACCATAAATAGTCTAAATGAAAACATGATAATGTGTAATTACAGATACAATAACGCAGAATGTGATGAATGTGACTCGCATTCTCCAACGTGACAAAGAACAGATCGGGACTCAGAGGAGAGCTTTCTGCACAGCAATAATGTTCAATTAGGCCTTGTATTGATTTACAGCTGACATAACAACTTCTACAGGAATGAACATTACCACAGATACTTTGCAAAAGAATTTTTGTATTATTACTGTTCATGCATTTTATTTATGCTGTCTGTTTGGAGGACATATTGGGCTGCGAGGTAGCACATTGAGCAGGTTACTGACCTTTGCATCAGAAGACTCGGCAAGAAACCTTCTTACCATAACGTCCTTGAGCTTGACACCGAATCCCTACCTGCTCCAGGACTAGCGGCCTGTAGCTGACTCTGACCTCTGACCTTCCCACAGAGGTAAGTAAGTGAATAAAAAACATTTTTTTAAAAATCTCCTCGCCTTCAGGCGTTAAACACTATCTCCTTTTTGCCCCTGCATGAGTAAGATAGCAGCGCCAGGAAAAAACTGATTTGGTAAGAAGTAGGAACGTTCAATCAGAATTAAATATGTGAGAGATTAGCATTCATTTAAAAACAGCTAAAGTGTGTCTGTCTGTGGAGGCTAAATTGAAACGCATTAGTATTCATACCTAAAGTAAAAAAAAAATGACAGACAAATACAAAAAAAAATATCTGGCTACAACCAGTCCAACTTAGTGGTGTTACATTATCATTCTAGGAAGGCACATGAATATGTTATTTTTACATAAAAAGCAAATGGTACATGTAGGACGGCAGAGGACTGCACAAACTGACGGTCCAGCAGAAAAACTCTTCGCAACTTCAATCTGAGTCACAGCATGAGTCTGTTCTCTCAACGTGTATTACATTTCTAGACGTGCTGAGGTCGCATGTGAAATATCAAACATCTGACTGCAAGGATTTAGTAGTCCAGCAGTGTCCAGGCATGCTCCAGCATCTGTCATGGCTGAAATAGGAAGGCATCCTCTTCATCCAACCAAAGCAAGCCCTGCCATTTGTTGCTCCTCTCTCCGGCTTAATCAGTGAAGCAAAATGCTCTCAGTTAATTGATTAAAATGATCTCTGTCTCTTAGGAGCAATGTCATCAGCATCCTTGTAATTTGTGTGTCCCTGCCAGAATTTGCTTTAGGTCTGATTTCATTAGCGCCCTATGTAACAGTTTGGAGTCAGGTTAACGCCACGGCATCCTGAGGTGAGAAAACCCTGTTCTGTTTACGTACACTGACAGAAAGTACGTGACAAAAGTATTGAGAGGTCACCCCATTTATGCATTTTCTCATTTTTCAATACAAAAGGTTGATCTGATTACGACGACAGGCTCGCAGATGGAGACTCTCCTCAGGAGTAAATGTTTATTGATCAAGAAAGACTTGGGCATGTAAATTCTGATTTGTATGTGCGTGTTGTCTGCAGGGTAGCTGCAGAGCAGAATCCATCACTATTGGCATGTGGACCTGATTACTGGAGAGACTCTGAAAGTCTCATAGACCTATGATAAAGAACTCTGTCCGGGCCTCTTTACAACCGCATCACTCAGAGTGTCTGCACAAAGGAACAGTGCATAGCAAAAAAATAAAAAAATAAAAAAATCTTACATTCAGCACAATTGCCTTAATTCAGCTCTATGCTGGCACAGTTTCTTGTATCTGGACTGCAGGAATACATTTAACGCCCTCAGTAAAAAGGATGGCCACAGAATATTTTTAACAAAGAAAATCAGCTTGAATTGGGGTGGGGGGGTGGAGGGGTATTTAAATTTAAAATCACATTAAAAGATTAATGGCTTCAAAATGTGTTGCCGTAAACAAAACAGATGTAATATTTATGGGGCGGCAAGTGTGGTGGAAAGTGACTTGCATTTGATTGTCATTTGAAATGGTAGAAGGATTCAGCAGAGACTTGTTGGTGAGAGTAGGTGGGATGATCCATTTTGATTTCAAGCACCACACCGGCAAAAGAGAAAAATAATATATAATGTGAAAAACAATCACTCCTGCAGCGTGTATGATAATCGGGATGAGGTTAGCATTTTGCAGCTGCAGGCAGAAAAACCCCGTCTGACTAAGTTCCTGGTGCACGAATATTACATCTTTTATGTGTCATGTGATAAACGGTAACTTCTTCAGTATATCTACCAAGTGTGTAGCAATTTTATGTTTTTTATATAAAACAAAATGTTAGACTTTTACATGTTGTGATGATGCTCAGCTGGTTTTATTTTGATTCCCCAACACATCATGGGGAGGCAGCACTGAGTCTGCTTTGACAGTCAAAGCTCTTTATGTTGCGCTCATGTGCAAACTGGATGCAAGATGATGGCCTGTGTTGGCTAGCAGGTAAACAGATGCCCGTCCAGTGGCCAACAGATAGGTGGGTGTACATTTTTTTAAAAGACTGACTTTGGGTAACATAGTAATTATTTCCTTTTGTTTGAAAAATAACTTTACTGAACATGATCTGATCATACAGACACAGACACAAGTGCTTTTAATCACGTGAGGGTTATAGCTTCATATTACTTAAAAGTCAGCAAAATGGTGATGAAGTCATGATGTAAAACTTCCAAGCTGGTTCAAATTAATTTTATGAAAGACTTACAGTAATGTTTAAGAAAAAAAGCGAAAACATTACCAGGTAAAATCCTCATTTAGATGCTGTTTCAGGCAAACATTCTGAATTTCATGCTGAGAAATTTCCCTGACCACAGCCGCTTCATGTTAAGCTACGTAGTGTCAAACTTTTTTCTCACTTCTGTACATTCCCCTTTTACTTACCGAGGCAAGCCAGTGATTTGCGCTGAAACGCAGTACGCCTTTCATCTGTGAAGAGCGCACCTGTATGACTCACTACAGGAAAATTATGTCACCAGATCAGAGCGCTGTTCCTGTGTACGGCCTCTGTTGCCTTTGCAGCTAATTTCCCGGAAACTCACAACGTTCTTGTAAAGTCTAATAAGGGAGATCCCACGCCTTCATAAAGCTGTGAACTGCGCAGACTTATGAAAGTGTTTTAAAATGGACAGCGTGACTTTATCCTGTGAGTCTATATCACAGCGACTTAGAGCAGATAAAAACAGATCAACAAAATCTGAGCGCACAACTGATCTTATTATTTAGACTAAAAAGCATTTATGAGTTGATAAGGATCCCTACAATCTGCTCATACACAAGCTGTAAAGCTAAAAAATATAAACAGCATTCTGTAATAGTGAATTAACTGAATAATGTGACATATGAACGTGCAGCCCATTATTTTATAAATCTTGAACCTTTGACCCCAACTGTAAGAGGAAAGAGTTCAAACCTTTACTTTAATATGTCACATGTCTGTACTTTGGAGGACACTGTACACAGCAAAATCTCCAGTGTTAAATTAACACTAGAGAGTGTCTATATGGGTCCACACCTCTGAGTGTTAAATACAACACTGTTGAGTGTTAAATTAACACTTTTGACAGTGTTATATGTTTAAAAGTAACCTAGTCAGTTTTGAAGATTAACAATGGCTAATACTGAGCGGTGCTGATTTTCTAACACTGGAAAATAACTCAAAGTGTTAGAAATATTCCAGTGTTAGAAAATCAGCACCGCTCAGTGTTAGCCATTGTTAATCTTCAAAACTGACCAGGTTACTTTTAAACATATAACACTGTCAAAAGTGTTAATTTAACACTCAACAGTGTTGTATTTAACACTCAGAGGTGTGGACCCATATAGACACTCTCTAGTGTTAATTTAACACTGGAGATTTTGCTGTGTATATTTAAATAAGACCCCTGAGGCGCCTTATTAGATCCAGCAACTGAAACTAACATGTTCATGTGAATTGTCCCATCTGTAAAGTGGCTAATGGCCTGGACAAGTTGGTTCCAGAGGCACTATCAAGTGGGTCGCATGGACCACGTCTGTGTGAATTTAATTAAACTCGTGAGACAAGACAGGTTCAGTTTTGCCCGTCAGGTTATATATATAACCTGTGACTCTCTGTTCTGCATTCACTGCACAAGCAACCCTGCCACCCAGCAGGAGTGATTAGTGCAGCAAAGCCATCTGCACAACTGCAAGCGCAAAGCTGAACAGCACCTCAGCTGCGTATTGGATTCAGTTTTCTGCAGTGGTGGGCAAATGCTCTTGTTCCACACCGCACACAGGCGCCAACCATAAGAAGGCTGACTATTACTCAGTAATCGGTATTAAATAACATACTGGATGGGAGTGGCGGGGAATTGCAAATAATGACTGATTTACAATTTAGATTCAGCTGCAGGCCGGCTCATGTTTAACCCACACAGTAACCAAGGGAACCCGCTAACTTAGTCGTTAGTGACCCACATAGGAAAGAAGACGTGTATGTTTTTATTAGGTACATCTGTACAGCCTATCTGATGCATTTTTTTAATATATCATAAAGCCTACTTGCATTATGCTTGTTATCTTTACTTCAGACACTGTTACTGAGATGGTTATTTAATAGTTATATTAGAGTGAGGTGTTAATGGTCTTCTTAAGCCTTTCATCTATATAAACATGTAAGAGCGACAGACAAAAAAGAAAAAGAAAGCTCTTTCATTTTTATGTAATCAAATGTAACACCACCTTTACATGTGGGTCACCTGATGTGTAAAATAAGTTACCATGTGAATGTACCATATGTACAATTATTGAACTGGATCTAAGCCTGGATCTAGGTGCTCCCTGTGTGAAGGGGGAAGCTGATGATGACTTTCCTGCTAGGGGAATTGTAGACTTAATGCCTATAGGAGGATTTGGCCAGTGAGTGTAGCAGCAGACTTCATTTATGAGGAAAAGGGGGAAATCTGTCTCATTTAAATACATTGTTGAACAAAAGCTTTAATAGTGGAATAATGCACATTCTGCACTTTTGTTCCATATCTGGAAGTACAAAAAGGTTTAAGCACAAGGAAAGATTGTGGTATCGGCAAGGAAAATATATGCAACTAACTACGCTTTCCTTAGTTATTATCAGATATAAATCAGATTGTGAGGTGCTCAATATTGCTCAGTATCAACAAGGCTGCATTTGTTCTCAGCCTAAATGTCTTTAGCTTAAAATTTCTACATAATCATTCATAATCTCATTCAAAAAATCTACTCTGTTTGGTGTAACCAGGGCCGCCAACACCAGAGGGCAAATTAAACTCATGGTTCTCTAGTGATTTTGTATAGCTAATGTAAAGGTGCTTCCTTGTCTGCTAACAATGAAATGGCTGAAAGCTGCTGTGCGGTGGGATACAATATTACAGATGCTACAAAGATTGAGATAGCTTCGGAAAAATAAAGCTGGCCTCAAACCTGCATTCTGTCTGAAGACCAGCAAAAAGACTGGATTATAAAGAAGTCTACAAAACAGCTCTCTAGCTTGATCACTGTAAACACTTTCCTGATGAGTTTATGGGCTCAGGCACTTTTTTGTTTATGATTTGTGACATTAGCCACTCGCTCATTGGCTAACAACCTATTCAGTCACAAGCCACTGGCCAATAACTGAGCGGTTTTACAGTCAGACCGGCCTCTACTTGTCACATCGGTTACCGTTTTTTGCAACAAAGGCAGAGATGGCAAAATCGCTCATCTTCATATCAGAACTACAAAAACAAGCATGTGGCATCACAGTAGCTACCTCCATCTGTTATATGGTCTATGCACATTTACCAACAGCCAACAAGGTGGAAGTAACTTTAGTATTTTACCCTGTGTGTTTTACATGGTGCAGAAAACTTTTATTTTTCTATAGTTTACATATTTTTATTTACTTTTTATTTGCATGTTTTTATTTTGAAAGTTTAGTGTTAACTTCCGATCCATATCTCTCCAGTTAAGACAACGATCTATACCTACTCAATGACCTGCTATAAAAATGCAGGGAGACACAGCAGAGCAGAGAAACCAACAGAAATATATGGCTGCAAATATTACTTAGAGCTCCTGTGAGCAAACCATGCTGTTTGTCTGTTTTATAAAATACTCAAGCACTGCAGGCAGATAGCCAGAAGCGATCGGGTCCTTGTGAAGTGCAACAAGAACGGTAAAAGAACGACTGGCAGACAGGTGGAACTCGGTTTCAGTCGTTCTTCTGCATGGCACGTCAGAGTGGGAAGTGTTAGAGTATTTTAGAACTTGTTTGTACTTGTTTTTGTGCCTAGTCTGGCTTTTATGTAGTAAATTCTTTTTTTAATTACTAATCAGTCACCCCTCTTCCTTTATATTCAGGGGCATAATTTCCAGGGGGGTTAGGGGGGTTATTACCCCTCCCATAATCAGACCCAACGAATATAACCCCCCAACCCAATAAAATTATGAATTATCTTGCATAAATAGGCTGTAGATTCTCTTAACTCATTTCAGGTATTACCAGCAAAATAGTTGCATGTTTAATCATCTAGGAATTTATTTATTTAGACAGAGATCTTGACCCCCCCAATGTTCAGCACAAAGTTATGCCGATGTTTATGTTCTCCACCCGATTAAAAAAGTCCTCATTCAAAATGTAGAATTCATTTTTGTTTGCATTATTGTTTTGTTTTTTCCTTTTTTTAAAATTATTTTTTAAGCTGCAAATAGGAATGTGGTTAGCAGTGTAGCTAATGTAGCTTGCAACATTAGCTAGCTAACAGCTAATAACAATTGGAGCTAAAAATTCCTTTGATGTAAATGAATCTAGTATTTTTAACCTGCTAGAGGCATTTTGTCACAGTTTTATCTCAGGGCCAAGTATTTAAACCTCTAGTGTGCGTGCTTTTCAGATTATGACATGTTGAGCTCTGTGCTGGTGAAATATGAGTTTTGAATTCCATAAAATGAAACTTGGCTCTTATCTTTTTGTGAATGATTAATGAAATAATGAGTGGCTAGCACAATTCTGATATCACAAATGGGAAAGAAGAATAATGATTCAAAACTGATGTCATTAAACAGAATGTTTTATATGGTAGATGATGAAAAGAAGTGGAAAGTCTTCAGTCATCTGTCCTGGATTGACATATTGTACCCTTGTAGAAAAGATCAAGGCCTGGCCTCTCCTCTCCAATGAGCACCCAAATGTCTCTTTTCCTCATTCTTGCATGCCCTATTTTTGGATAAAAGCAATTCCAGTGAGGCATATTGTTATGAAAATAGGAGCATGACGAGAATGTTGAAAATAATTTTCAAGCCTTAGCACCATTGTTGTGTTTGTTGTGCTTGTTTGCGGTCTGTAAGGGGGTTCCTGCTGATTCCCTGAAGTCCGTTATACTCTGACACGTCTGTTGATTCATTTTGTTGTCTGACTTCGCTTTGTTTTCAGCCAATGTAGAGACACAAAGTACAGACTGAACTTGACGTGAAAAGGCGCTTTCAGGCAGGAAGTAACAACACCCCTTCTTCCCCCCTCACCCATGTCAGCACTTTGCAGTTTCGGTTCAATCGCTTCCCTTTTTACCAAGCGACATCCAAAATGCACTCTTAAATGTCCATTTGCATATCATCATTGTCCACACATGCACAGCTCTGTATGTTTGCACTGCAGCACAAAAACAACAGGTGGGGGGAGACTCTTGCGGTGTTGGGTGTACGTATGAATTTTGCCAAATATACCTCAACCAGACATCACGTGGTTTCATATCAGTTTCGCCGCTGTGAGCCGATAATGTTATTTGTTTAGTTCGGTGATACTTTAAACACTTCTTCTCTGACAAGAAATACAGAAGCGCAGTCTTCCCCCTGTTTATTAACAGATCACTGCATGAAATAACTGCTACAATACTCCGGTGAACCAGTTACATAATTACAACTGTAAATAGGAATATTATTTCAAAATGATCAAATGAAACAGTTCTAATCTTTTGTCTCCAGCTGGCAGCAGAATCTTCTTGGCTCAGTGTGTGTATTGATTTTGTTGGTTCTCTCATCTGGTATGTTGACAAGAGGCAAATGCATACAGAGAAGCTAAATGACAGCTATTTAATTTGGTTTCAGTGATTGTGCAGGCTGCTGTTACCTGAAGAGAAAGGATGCTGCAGGTTCTATTTATAGGACTCATATGCATTTCCAGAAATTGTGTCTTTCATTCAACAGGTTTTCTGTTGTTGTTTTAGTTGTTTTGGGGTTGTTGTTTTTTTAATGTGAGAATAGAAAAAGGTTTTGATATAGCTTGGTGCAAGTTTCAAGGGTTTTACAAATAGACTGTGTTTACCATTGCGTTCCTTTGATTTCTTTCTAGGCTGGATAGTTAAACCTTAACTACAAACCAAGTATCAAGGTTGAATGTGCCTTTATTGCAACTTTATGCAGGGGCAGAGCTAACCGGTGGCTAGCGACTGAAATTTGGCTACCGCTTTGGTCAACCTACACCACCAATGCTGAAACATGTTAGGGGGTTTGTACCCACCACAGAGCTGCTAGCAGAAAGGCTGAACACAGAATATGGGGGAGATCAACAGGATGTAAACAATGCCACTTTTGCCAATTTGCTGCTGTGGTTTCTGCGAAATGCTGACAAAGTCATCACAGACATGTGATTTTCATCACACCAGAAGGAAAACAAAGCCAAAAGCATGATCACGGCCGGCCCCTGTGACTGATGTGTAGTGAGTAGTCATGACTTTGGGGTGTCACTGTTGCCGGTGGTATCAGTAAATTCTGGGTTGTAGAGGCTCTTGAGAAGATTTATCGCGTCACTTGTGCAGGAGGAGCTGAGTCTACTTTTCTGCTCGACAGATGTGCAGTTTACATCTGCAAATTTTGTGGTCTATCAGAACTTGTCCGGGGTCCACAGTTCCCGCTAACTGTCAGCTGTAATTGACATTTGGAAGCTGGAAGCGCTTTGATATCTTTGTACAGCCTTGCCGATCAAGTAGCTGCAGTTTAGACCCTCAGACAGCTACTTAGAGGGGCCCACGATGGGTGGGAGATAAGGTTAGAGGATTTATCAGCTCTGAACCTGTTATTGACTGACAACTTCAGAAGGCTTGTTCATTTTCCAATTACGTTTAATTAGGACCTTGTTCTTTCCTTTCAACTTCTGTTCAAACTAAAGAAACACATCCTCTGCTGCTATGCTGAAAGGCAGCTTCACACTCTCTCCAGCACAGACGTTGCACTTGTCTCCATCTCCATCTAGAACACATCTATTCCCTGTTGCTCTCTACTGTGTCACAATGAATTCGTCCTCCTTCTTTAAGGCTCTCATGTTCGGGAACGAGCTAAGGTCAGCCTCAGCGCATACGCATTTTATTATTCATTACATTGTATTCTTTCCAGCACTGCAGTGTCTGGCCTTGCTGGCGGTACAAGTGGAATCACAGAACAAGTGACCTCTTTTATAATTCACACTCTTAAACGTTTTCTATGTGTTCAAGGTTGATATTATTCATGCAATGTCGAACACGTAATCAAACACGAGACAGTATAAACACAGATATTCAAATTGATATTGATATTCGGACAACATCAGAGTTTTTCTTAAATATTGGGTCCAAATTGCTTAAGTGCAACGCGTCACAGTGTGAAAACGATTGTTACAAAAAATCAAGACAAAAATATCACCTCAAGTCAAAACAAACAGAACTAATGAATGATACAAGTGAACGTAATGAACATAATCACAGGTGTCTTTTTCAAGTTTCCTAGTAAATAGTTACAGCAGGATGTTGAACCCAGAGGGGTTTTCTATATCACAGATCAAGCTGATGGCAGTAAGCTGTTATACCGTTACAGGAAGTAGAGCGAGCATGGGAAATGAAACGCGAGCGCCGTTTATAAAAGACGAGGTGGTTCAACGAGTGATGGGTTAAACATTTTTCAGAGAGTTATTTGTGGCCTGCTGCTTTGCACGCCACAGACAGCATGGAGACGCTTCTTCTTCTATTTCCTCAATTCAGCTACATGCCCCCAAAGGAGGAAGCATATTTCAAAATGTTTGGTCCAGTAGGCTTACAGACACCAAAGATGAAGGACGACAGTAGCAGGTTGGTGTGTGATTTTCCGTCATTTTTAAATGTTTACCTGTTTTCTGAAGTTGAATATTTTCAGGGGGCTTTAGCAATTTCTAACAGCTATTACAAGAAATTGGAGCAGTACAACTTTAATCAACCAGAAATAGATTCAGCAAGCGTTTTTGTACAAAGAAGAAATATTTTAATCTGTAATATTCACGACATGTCTCCGTACCTTGTAGATTTGCCTTTTCTGTGCTGCTCAAAGCTGCTATAGCTGACACCATATAAGGCTGTTGAACTTAAAAGCTGCCGTCTTCCCTCATAAGGGTCTCCACGCTTTTCTTAAAAAACACGTCAGCTTATGTGACTGAACTTGCAATCTGTACTATGCTGCAGAGCTGTTGTGCAATTCATATTGTGCCATGAAAGCCACTTCAGAAAGTGTGCCTTTAAGGAGAAAAGTTTGCTGCAATTGTAAGTGCACCTTCTGGTCTTTTATATTTGTTCTCCCTTGTTTGCAGGCAGAAAGACAAAGAGAGGAAGAGTCGGCTTAGCCTTTTTCTCACCAAGTCAGGCTCTCACGAAAACGTCAGTCCCAGTAAAAAGACAGCTACGACACCCAGCAAGTGAGAAAGAAAAAAAAATCCATTAACTTCTCATGCAGGCCGTGGTATTTTGCACAAGCGTTATCCCTTTTTAACCTCAGATTTCTGTACCCTCCATGACTCATTACACACTCACAGATAAATGACATCTAGTACGTCTCTGTGAGAATCCAAGACATTTTTTTTTTTTGCTGCATCATTAGAGGAGAGCTGACCGCATCTCTGATTTGTTTCACAGCATCTCAACGGAGGCAGCTTTGCAATGGAGCGACTCCTTTGAAGAACTACTAAAGCACTCAGGTCAGATTAATGCCGGAAACTTTTCAAAAATGTTGTGTCGAATTGCCGTCTAAAACCGTTTCTTGTGCTGTCAAACGCTTTGCTTCATTTGAATTGTAAACTGTAACACAGTGTTCGAAGCGCTAAATAGTTAATGGGGAGTGCTGTGAGAGTTTCACTACATCTTTTAATGTTTGTTAACACAGATAGTAATACAGAAACTGTGCAACTTCCTCCCCTCGTCACAGATGCCGCACAGAAACACTGTGACCTGCTGTCGTTTTGGCACGGTTAACAGATCCATGTAATAACATCCACACTTTTGAGCACACTCACACATATTATGGTTAAGCTGTTTCGGGATAGTTAAACTGACTATAGAGCTGAGACTCATAGATTATGAAGTTTTGGCAGGTTTCCACAACACACTGAAATGTGGAAGCTACATGTCCTTAAACAGCTGTAGTTACAGGAGCGTGACTAACAGTGTTTCTCTGTTTCTCTGTTTCTGTTTCTTTACATCAGATGGGGTGGAAACCTTCTCTCAGTTCCTCAGGACAGAGTTCAGTGAAGAAAACATTGAGTTCTGGTTGGCCTGTGAAGAATACAAGACCACTGATTCTGAGACAAAGCTGCTGTCCAAAGCCAAATATATTTATACAATTTTTATTGAATCCGATGCCCCTAAAGAGGTATGACATATGCCTTTTTTTACATCACAAACGGCATGGATGTTGTGTTGCTAAGCTGGGCTTCAAAAGCTTAACCCCCCCTGGAGTGCAGTTTACCGTTTTTCTTGGCTTATTTGTCAGTGAGGGCTGTTGACAACTTGAAATATTTATATTATCGTAATAAAAAAATAACAGTAGGCGAATTCTAAAGTGCTGTGTAGACAGGAGCCCGCAGCAACTTGACCTTTGCGAACAATCATTAGGAGCAGCAGCTCGTCGAGGTCATGTGTTTAGCGCTTACACGGCTGCAAAGCAGGTTGAGTTATTTCTGTGCGAGACAGTTGTGGTTTAAAAGGTTTCCACTCACTTTGCAAAGATGATGCGACCACCATCTGATATGCTTTCAGGGCCCATAGCATATTTGACCGTTAAAGAGTTCTGCGTCTGGTTTGAGGTTTTCACATTCCTCTGCAAGAGTGGAGAGAGCATCTCCCACACACTTTCAGTCTAAGATGAGTGCATATGTAAATCTGAAAGAGGGTTTTCAGAGCAGCGCTGCAGTGGCATTATTGCACACAAGTACACAGCTCGAGCGATTTGAAGGGAGAAACAAATGTAAATGAATGCAACCTTCAATACTGATGGTAGACGATAGCGTAGTTTCACACGCATGCATATTTAATTTGAAAGCTGCTGGTAGTTTTTCAAAGGAAAGTATCTTAAGAATATTTCAGTCTATAAAGGGCATAAATATGGTTTTGCCGCCAGTAATTAAACATTAAAAAGCCAGTCACGAGAGTAGGAGGCAGAAAATTAACCTCTATCTGTGATGATATCTAAGAAACTGATGTGTGTCAGTGACTGTTTAAACTCAGATTATCTAGAGTTGAAATATAGTGTCAACAAAAACACGCACGGGGAAAGAAAACTCACGCTCTGAGCGCAGTTATGAATAACTCACATTTTGGCTTTGGAAAGCGATCCATTAATGTCAAGGTGAGGTTTGACATTCTTAACCTTTTTTAAAAGATCCTCTAAAGCAGGCACAGCAGAATTATTTTCTCTTAAGAAGAGCATCTTGACATTCTGAAATTGACTTTTATTTGGTGTCGTGTGTGTGTAACCTTCTGAAACATCGAGATGTGGAGTTTCTCCATTGTTGTAAACGACTCCACGCAGCGCTCACTGCGGGTTTCGGGGTTTCCCCTCTCTTATCAGTAACTTGCATATCTACTCAGGCCTTTGTCTAACCCACTGTCTGCCCCTGCTGCAAACCTACGCAAAAATCCCAAACTCGGGTTGAAATGTACGTGGGCAAGTGTAGAGTTAACATGTGTCCCTATTTTTCATTCAGATCAACATTGACTATCACACCAAGATGGCCATCCAGAACAACATGGCAAAGCCCACAAAGAGCTGTTTTGAAGCAGCTCAGATAAAAGTCTACAGCCTGATGAAAAAGGACTCCTACCCCAGGTTCCTGCAATCTGACATTTATCTGCGACTCACCAGGAGGAAAGGGCCCGGAGCCACCATGTTTCGCAGAAGGTCACGCTCCTGTGTATTCAACGACAGAGGGGAGGCCACGACCGAACCCTCAGCCTGGTAGCTTGGAGGAGCAGTAGCTCACTCTGTGCGATGGATTAATTATTATATTGCAGCACAACTGCTGAAATATAAAGTGTGGTGCGGAAGTTTATTATTTTCCACAGGTTTGCTTCTGCAGAGTGCATTATTTTTTTATAACCACCGTTGCCACAGTGGATTACTCCACATGCACAGCACTGTGACAGCATGCCAGCAATAGTAATCTAAATAACATTTTGGGAAGTACATTTGTTTGCTTTCTTGAATGCACAGACTGCTACAAATCTTAAACGCGTGTGCGGTAAATGCGTGGCTACAGCTAGAAGCTGGCTAGTTTAGCTTAGCATAAAGGCCGTTAACAGGAGATTATAGGCACAGAAGCTCTGTTTCAGAGTCACAAAATTCAAGCGCAGTTCCTCTAAAGCTAATTTTGAAAGCTTTAAGCTTTATATGTTAACAGTTCATTCTGTGGAGAGAAAAAAAGATAGTATTTAAAGAAGTTTCACTTCATTCTGAGTCTTTGTGATGGGATACGCTAACGGGCTGCGGGCGGTAGCTTTATGTCATGCAGATAGGAGAGTTCACAGGATTAACCTTCAGCTACAAGAATAATCTCAAAGGTTACGTCACAGCCATGTGGTTATCTGAAAATAATGGACGCCCCCTGGTCAATCAGAATTGAATATTCTCAGTGGCCATTGTATGAAACCAGGTTACGCCGCAGCATCTGTGGATTGATCTATTATCCATTCTTTTCCTCAGAGGCGCTTTACTTGTGGATTCAATCTTTATTGATGATTTTTAGATATATTTTTTTTAAATCTCACAAAACTTGAATGACAATGTGATAGCTAGCTGGAGACAGAATCTCAGATGAGACGCCTCCTCCCCACTGACAGTATCCAGCCAGCCGTACAGGCAGCCACACTGAGGCAGCCCTCGTGACTTCAGACTGGGTATACTTCATTTGGTTTGTTTTCCGATCCAACAACAGCACCTTAAAACACCATTAATGCAGTCAATGCAGCATACGAGCCAATTTGAATGTGTCTCATTAAAAGGAATTCATGAATTTATCCTTCTATCGCACTGCCCACCTGTCTCAATACTAACTTGCAGTGACAGCCTGCTGTAAAAGTACAGAAACCTTTTGTTTTTTTACAGATCTCTTATTTCTGCTGTTAATCAAAGACTCATTTTTTTCACACCAAGAAAATGTATCTGTGCTATTTGAATACTAATATTATAAATTATGATTGCCTTTTTTTCCGTTTGCTACCACCTAATAATTTATGTATTATTCATATGTCATCATACGTGTTGACTTGCTGTAAATGATGTGGAGTAACTCAAATAAACACTTTCTTATAAAGCACTTTTAATGAGGCCTTCAGTGGCATTAATTACTCTGAATGACTGCATCTAAATGTGAAAAATCGAGCTGTAGCGTGTGCATATTACACTAGTGGGGGAAATTGTGATCTTGTGTAGCTCCCTATTCCAAATCACAGAAAAATTAATAGTCCGTATCAGGTCCCACCACTCTAGCACGAAATTATTCATGTTACTATATATGTATGCACAAGCTATACTTCTTGTAAAGACAAATGTGTATTAATTCAGAATTGTTGCCCCTGAACTCTTGAATATGCATGCAGACAGACTACATCTAAGTACTTAAAGCGGTACATTTAGCTCATTAACACAGATGTCAAGGATTCAAGAATGCTTTAATAAAGGGATAAAGTCAATCTCAGCCCAAGTACCTGTCACTCTATAAAACCTGTGCAGAATACCTCACATTTCCCATTAATTATGCATCCATCTAGATGGCAGCAGCAGCAGCATGCATACACTGCAGTTCCTGCTGTCTTCTCATACCAATAGTCAAAGAAGGAGTGTGGGGTGTGGGATTTATTGTAATGGTCTTTTAACAAAGGTAGTAGCTCTGCTGCCCTCCCAAATACATCACAGCATAAGATTAGTTGCCCGCTAAGACTTTGCTGGCAGATTCCGTGTTTCTTTCCCCATTGGCATTTAAATTCGAAGCTCTGTCTATGCTAAAAAGCCTCTAAAGTCACCCACAAGTTAAAGATGTATTGTGGAACTGCTGAAGGGAAACAAAAGAGTAAGAAAGCAGTTTGCCTGGAGATATGAGGCTTGTAAAACACAATGAATACCAGTCTAAGAGGAGTTTAAAATGAAAAAGATGTGTTATAAGGTGGCTAACAGTGGATTTTACAGACACTTTCTCCAGTATGTTTTTGTTTTAAAAGATTACTCAATGTAGACCGAAGAGCGTCAGCAGTTTATGTACCTGCCGGGCTCTTGTCTCCTTTTTGAGAACAAGTTTGTCCCGTCTCCGGAGCCTGTGTGGCTCAAATTTAGCAAGAGATTTGCTGACACCCAGGCTCACATATTGAGTTGCGAAATCTTCCCCCGTTAGAAATCCATTTGCACTTGATGTGGTTGACCTGCAAAGATATTGACACACTTCAGTATATTTCACTGCAAACAGAGGGCCATGTCGAGTTTAAAAATCTTGAGGTGAGAGTTTGTATTTTGTATTAAACCTCCACTGAAGTAACAGAAGCAGCGAGGCACCCATTTATGCTGGGAAAAATCAGCACTGCTGATTCTTAAAGTGGCTCCATGTTTATCAGTGGACTGGGGGCAGGTTTCTGGAGGAAGTAGCCTAAATCGTTTTTAGGAATAATGTCAGACTGAAGGCAAAATGAAACATTGAAACACACGTTGTCAAAAAACATGTCAGTTGCATAAGATCTATAGGAGCAGGCTGAAATAAGTAGCAACTGTACGTATAAGTGGGAATGTAACATTTAACAATTAATAAAAGAAAAATACATAACATGTTTCACCAAGGACAAGTCGATGCTCTGTCAAGATTTTTACTGTTGTTTATAGAACAGTTACATTTGAAGGTACATGAGCAAGAAAGAAAGGCAGAAAGCCTGCTGCTGTCTTTTAATATCATGTAAGTCAAAAGTCATCACCTTCAAGAGTTCGAAATCTAATTTAAATCAAGTGCTGATCGCATCTTCGCTCTGCACCAATCTCTACCCCACAGTCTTGAGGAGAACAGACAAACCCCCCGTTCGAGTTCAAATGAATAAAGCAAGCGGAGTGCACAACAAAGGGAGACAGGCTGAATCAGAGCCGTCAGAAATTATACAGGATGGTTGACACAAATGTAAAGATAGGACAACTAGAGTGCCCCCATGTGTATGGTGAAAAAACTGCATCTCTACTTGCTGTGGGAGTAGTGAGACGCTGCATACATTCTAGGCCAATTTATTAGGTACACATTACTACTGGTGGGTCAGGCCCCCTTTTGCTTTTGGAACTGGCTTACTTCTTTGTGACGGAGATTCAACAAGGTGATGGATGTGGTCAGCAATGGTACTCTGTGATGTTTAAAAGATGCTCAGATGGTACTAAGGGACCCAGAGTGTGCTAAGATCTCCTTCATCACCCTCAACCGCTGATACAAAGCAGGATGGATCCATGCTCTCATGTAATTTATGTTAAATTCTGATCCTACCATCTGAATGAAAGACTCACTGGACCAGCAACAGTTTTCCAGTCTCCTGTTGTCCATCTATCCAAACTATAGCCTCTGTTTCCTGTTCTTAGTTGACAGCAGTGGTACCTGTTGCGGTCTTTTGCTGCTGTAGTCCATCTGCTCTTCTGCATATCTTCATTGTAGCCAGTGGTCACTGGGATTAATGTTGCCTTTCTATCAGCTCGAAGCAGTCTGGTCATTCTCCTCTGACATCTGACATCAGCAAGTCATTTTCACAGAAAGAACTACTCCACACTGGCTATTTTCTCATTTTCTATAAACCCTAGAGATGGTTAAGTAGGAAAATCTCAGTAAATTAACAGTTCCCGAAGCATTCACACCAGCCTAGCATCACCTTTTAAGTCTATGTTAACGAGCAGCTGAATAGGTGTGCTTAATAAAACGGCGAGCTGGTGAGCTAGTCAGTATTGCATTATTGATGAACTACCCATTAGTACCTATTAATATCTTAACAATAACATAGGGCACATTGAATTTCTTTCCCGTCGATGCCTTTTATTCAGTCATCTATCCTCTGGGTTAATGCTGCTGTCAAACAGCACCTTTGTATTTACATGGTGATATATTAGATTTATAACTTTGGATTTAGATTTTATTATGTTTTGTTTTATGATATTTTAGTGATTATGGTTATATTCTAACACGGAGTGGAAAAATGTCTTTATTTTATTAAGTTATTTATGTAAAAATTAGACAGAGAACTTCTCTATTGCACCACTGCATTTTCCTTTTCAAATATAAACTTCAATTTAAAAAGACTTTTCATGTTTTAATGGATACCATTTATCAAAGAGTTTTACTGCAGAAATGAATAGTCCACAGTTCCACTGGCTCAGGATGAAATGTACCTGTTTTCCTAAAGGATGGTACCAATCTAACTCTTCGTCCCATTGCTTCAGTTTGCATGTTTTCCTCCATCTGTTCTAGTATCTGTATCTCTGTTTTGAAAAAAGATTTGTTTTGTTAAATATAATTGCAATTTTTGTGTGGTCCATACTTATAACATATGAATATTCCAATTTAAAATCCTGGTTTTCACCTTCGGGGCTCTGTATGGTAATCACCTGCCTGCTTCACAGGGTTAGGGTCTTGCAGCCTGTGCTTGTTATCATCTCATAATCCAGACTAAAAGCTAAAGTAATGAAGTCTTCGCAGCTCTAAGGACTCGTGAATGTGAAAACTTGTCTTGTTAAACCAGCATTTTTGTAGCTTTTTACTTTGTTTCTGTCTTATTTCAGTTGTTTTTTTTTTTTTCCTTTTGATGTCCTGGTGTTTTTTTTCTGACATACAGCATTTTGTGATTTATGTCTTGGAAAATGCTCAATGAATATAATTTACTTACTTCCTTAGTTACATGTAAATACTGCAATGTAATACGTCAGCCTTTTTTTTAACTGTTTCCTTGCTTCGCTCCTTCCTTCTTTGATATGTTTTCTTTGCAGCATGTAAGGAGTTTTAAAACATCTCACATTTTGCTTTTTGACTTAATTAATAAAATACAATTTCAACAAAGGAATTGTTCTTTGTAATAAAAAAGAAAAACATTTGAAGACTTCTCCACAGCGTTATTTCTGGCCGCATTTTGGACCTTTTTTTTTTTTTTATCCTTTCTGTGTCTGGTAATTATTTATCAGTAACTAAATCACTGTAGCTCACGGCAATTGAAATGGCTTTTCAGCACAAGTGGCCAACTTTTTAAAAAATCTCATCAACACAAGAGGGTGTTTTTTTTAGCATATTGTAACAAATGCGTTCTCTTTTACTAAAAGAGCCTTTTTAGGCTTGCGTTGAGCCCTTTTATTCTTGGATTCTCTTAACTTTTCAGAACTAGAAAAAACATCCTGGATGCAGTGAATGCGCAATGAGAGCACACCTCAGTATAGTCCACACGTCTTTCAGGCCATGGGCTCTTTTGAAAAACAAATTCCTCAACCTGGTGTGTCTACACACATGCAAATAAGGGCAGCCTGGGTGTTTTCCATCACCTGTGTGATCACCTTGTCATTTACATTCTTGGTTTGTTTCGGCCCATCACATTTGAGCCAGTGGTCAACAAGGTCAGCAGGCTAAAGCATTCTAGAAATACTTATGATGACATCTATATGTATGACTTGTATGCAAGCAACAAAGTCAAATGAGAAGAGGACTCCTCCATATATAGCTCCTGGTCCGTCATGCTGTTCTTTGATGCATTAGAAAGTGAGAATGACCGCCCTGGGGTTGATGGGTTTGAACACACAGCAAAATACATTCATACAGCTGCCAAATGCTATTATTTACATTAAGTGAGATGCATCATGGAAATGTAAAATATGAAAAACATTCTCCCTCAAACAACAAAGTAGATATTAAATGAAAAGCTTAAACATTCTATTTGTGAAAGACGAAAAGTATGTAATGGACCTAATGTGAAAACAAACCTCTTGGGGTAGTTTATCACACTGTTAATGTGTGAGGGTGAAAAACTAATTAGAATTGTTTGCCCCCGATTTGTTAATTGGTTGTTTTTTAAGACTTCTCCAAGTTTTAGAGCTAGAAACGTCAATGCAAACTTGCACACACGGTTGACCAAATTAGCTACATCCCCCCAAAAATGTGTCTAAAATACGACACTGTTTGCAGTGTGTAAGTCAATATTTTGTATAGCCGTCTTTATTCTTCAACACAGCCTCTTCTTTGGATGTTGGCAGGATGTGGGGCTCGTGTTCCAGATGAGATAGAAGACAACGTTCTTTTAAACCGTGTTAAAAGTCATTGTGGTTTTGATTTGACGTATGTATATATTCTGTCGGTGACGTATGAAGGGGCGTCATTAATTCAAACCCTGATGCTATAAAAATCTGTGTATGCTTTGATTAAGTCGAAGATTAATTCCTGTCTGCGTACAGAGTGGTCTTCCCACGCGTGTATTCATTAAAATCAATTGTTTGACCAAGATCTTCTGGACCAATGGTTGTTTGTACTCTCCTTCCTCAATATTTGAACCTTAACACTGTCTTTTGTATTCTTCCCTGTTAATGTGATCCCACATTGCTTCAATAATATTGAGGTTCGGGCTCTGGGGAGGCCAATCCATGACTGTTAGTGTTCCACTGTTTTTCTATCCTGTTATGCTTTTTCTGCATATACTGTGTTTGTCATGTCATTGTCATGCTGACAAATGAAGCTTTTCAATCAGTTGCTTTCCAGATGCTATTTTTGTGTTAATAATTTCAATTTTGACAAGCTCTCCAGCAGTCCTGGCTAAAATGCAGCCCTAAACCATGAGACAACCTCTGCCACATTTTACAGATGGCTGTAGACATCCCCAAGAGTTGGGAGTTTGCCTTGTAATCAGAAGGTTGCCAGTTCGAGCCCCAGCTCGGACAGTCTCGGTCGTTGTGTCCTTGGGCAAGACACTTTACCCGTTGCCTACTGGTGGTGGTCAGAGGGCCCGGCGGCGCCAGTGTCCAGCAGCCTCGCCTCAGTGCGCCCCAGGGTGGCTGTGGCTACAATGTAGCTTGCCGTCACCTGTGTGTGAATGTGTGTGTGAGTGGGTGGATGACTGGATGTGTAAAGCGCTTTGGGGTCTTTAGGGACTAGTAAAGCGCTATACAAATACAGGCCATTTACCACCATTGTACCTCTCTCCTGACCTCCTCTGTCACCAATGATGACAGTTTAACCAAAATTTTCAGTTTTGGATTTACCACTAAATTTTCAGTGCAGGTCTTGTGTGATCGTTAAAAATGGCTTCTTGACAGCCACCCTTACACTTAGACCTTTCTGATGAGGTTTCAGTGAACAGCAAATGAATCAACTGAAAGGCCAGATGACTCTCTTGGGTCCTTTGTCAGGTCTTTATTGGATTGTTTTCCTATTTCTTAAGGACACAGCTCTCAGATACTTTTCATCTGCCACCTCTTCTTTTGTCCTCTACTTGTCCATTTTCCTCAGATTTTTAAGTAAACACTGCACACCATGCTCAGATAGGCCACTTTTTGGTTAATAGCTCTTTGGGAATCATTTTTTTATTGCAAAAATACTATTTTATTGCTGTAAACTGTGTTATCTTTGGCATTTTTTCACAGAAAGTAATGAAAACAAACTGTGTATTTTGGCTCTTTGCTAAATATGATAAGTTATGTTATGTAATATGTTAAGTACCTCTTTCATGGTTGAATGATTCATAAGTCAGTGTTATGTACTGTAAAAAAAAACAAAAAACAAACAAACAATGAAAAAAATCCTCTGAAAATTATCAGGTAAAAGGAGTGAATTGAAATATCCAAAGAAAAATTTAAAAGGCCCATCATAAAGCCTGGAAATGTATTTCTCGGACTGCATTGGGAAAATCACGCGGGACTCTGGCTTCTTGGAAGCATAATATGAAGAAATGAGGGGTAGCTCAAGACTTTTGCACAACACAATATAGTAATGGTTACACAGCATCTGCCCAACACCAGCATGTTAGCGTTCCCACTGTTGGCATTCCAGGCTAGCATTAGCATTTAGATTGAGACTTTAATTTTCTGTCAGCACAGATTGGCTCTTGCGGTAGACTAATCTAAGAACATAAAACATTTCTATCACAACACTTGAAGGCATACCAATAAATCAGAGCTGACTTGTGCTATTGTCACTGCTAATATGCAAATGGAAGGATGACGAGGCTTCTCCTTAACAGCAGATTTGTTTATGGATATTTGCATATGGCCAGGATCTTCCAGAGCTTCCTGATCACCGATCATTAGTTTAGTTAAATCATATTCTAAATCTCGCATGTTGTGCTTTGCCACAGCAGGCCCTGTATCCTATATTCTTAATTAGGCTCATTTTTGTTTTTTTGTTTTTTTTTGTAAAGAAAAGAAAAGAAAAGAAAAACAACTTGATTGCAGTTCTTACTAAGCAGCAAATAAATGACTGTAAGAAATTCATGTGCTGGAATTATTTATTTATTCAGCCTTGGTGTGATGCAAGTATCTCCCATGTCTAGGTTAATGTTGGTCAACAGTTAGTAGAATTGAAATCACAGTCAAGCTCTCTCTTCCTCAAGGTACCGCAGACATGGACGGATGCCCTGTCTCTCCCAACAATAACACTTTGCATACAGATTTCCATATATTCCACTCGTGCTGGGCGTGGGTCATTTAGATTTGTTCACTCACTCGACTCTCTCATTTCCAAACAATCACAACCCCATCTTCAGTCTGGCAGGATCTTATCTCTGTCTCCCTTTGTAGAGGACGAGGAGATGGCGATAAAGTGAGTTACTGCATATTTGATTATTCGGCCTTTACCATTTTCAGCAGGAAACAACTTACAGCAGCCATGTGGAAAATGCCAAAAGGCTTTCCATTCACTGCAAGTCTAACTTTGGACTGTGTCTATTTCTGAAGGGGTCTTGTATTGATAGGAGGTTGCTCTCAGGTGCTTGATGCATTTAACAAATCTTTGAGATGTCTTAAAAAGACCCTTTGCAGGTACGGTTTGCAGGCGGGGTGTTGTAATGTGGGGGGTCACAGACATTTGGGCTAGTGATAGATCTTAATGCTCTTTTCAAGGGTAGATTCTGTTGCTTTCCCACGGATCCACTTGGGGATGTTGAGACTTGGAGTGAGTCTGTGGACAAAGTCCTCAGCTGTAAAGGTGAGAGTCTCTTCTGATTCTGTATGATATATATTTGCTTGCATGTGCATGGTTCCCACTCGCTTACTCTGGTCTGTGACTTTTAGCCGGGCAGATAGCTTTCCGGGAGTTCCTGAAGTCAGAGTACAGCGAGGAGAATATACTGTTTTGGCTCGACTGCGAGGAGTACAAAAAGATTAAGACAGTCCCAGAGATGATCTCCTCCGCCAACCGGATCTACTCTGAGTTTGTCCAAACAGAAGCACCAAGACAGGTAAATAATCTGAGCATATAAAACAGGATTTTGCTGGAATTAAATTTTCATATTAATTTTTTAGCAGTTAGTAGATCTATAGTCGCATAGCATCTGCAATAAAACTGTGCATTTCATGGTGGTAAAATTGCAGAAATGTAAGCAGATTTCTGTGCAGACAGACAGCAGGTGATGATGGAAGGAACAGCTGTAATGTAGTTTTTGTATGACATTGCTTGATTCCAGATCAACATAGACTGCAGTACAAGAGAAAGCATTACAAATAACATCTCCAAGCCGACCCTGACTTCGTTTGATACAGCTCAGAAGCACATTTACAGTCTGTTGGCCAGGGATTGCTACCCGCGGTTCCTAAAATCTGACATCTATCAGGGACTCCTGAGGAGAAACGATTCAAGGTGACTGTATTAAAAATTACGGCCTCTCAGGCCGAGGCTCATGATGTCTTCAGCTCAATTCTGATCTGCTGTAGCACTCTTTGATTTCAGCGTGGATAACAGGTTTATCCTATACAATCCAGATCCTTAGTCTAGTGGAGGTGGGGGGTTTTCTTAGTCTGTGTGATTTAGTAGCTTAAGTTGAATTTACAGCTTGTATTATACTTTATCCCTTAATTAAGTAAAAAAAAAAGTGCCTATAAGTCTTTTCTTTTGTTTTCTCCCCTCCCACATACAGTTAATAATGAAGATAATTCCTTTATTGTAAAGTATTATCAACGCTTTATATAACACTTCGTGCAAATATAAACTGTCTTACGCTCTGAGAACTTCCACTTTCTTATGCGAATAAATATTGTTACATTTCTGCCTCAGTTTTGTGTTCTATGGAACGTTTTCTTGTCTGCTTTGCATGCACTTCTTGAAATATCAAAAAACAAAACCTGACATCCGGGTGTGGTCTTTTTGTATGCAATGCAAATCACCTGGGTTACTGTAATGTGGTCATTTGTCACACAAACAGCAGATGGCAACAGAGTTCTTTACATCCTTCATTAAACAAGAAGCACAGCCTGGGGACAATGAAATACTTGAGACTTCCACTAAAGTTTGTGTGTCATCTGCTCGGCAGTTTTAAGAAGTCAGAGCGTTTACGTGAAGAGGAACTGCATGAATCAGGAGTCTGAATCTACATTTGCCTCATCAGACGCGGGCTTGTGGGTGTGCACTTTCAGTCACAACTAAGTTAGTTTCATGTTATCCCTAAAAAGTATTTTATATCCCTTCAAAATGTTGTGAGGCAGTACAGTTTTTAGAAAGTATGACACAGTTCTCCTCTGCGTTTGTTTATTTCTGGCAGGGACAGGGTGAACTTTACTAGCTCATATAATAGTCTATGCAAAAATAATGCAAATGGAAGAGAGCACACTAAAAAACAGGCTCTCTATTACTTTGTATTTAGACATAATGTTCAGGTCCACAAAAACAAGATAAAAAAGAGAAAATGTTCATATGAAGGTAATATGAATCAACATAATGAATGTCAAGTACAAAATACCACTTTTTCACTGATGTCCCTTTTTTTGTTTGGAAAGTGGATGTGGGCGCAGCATGGTTTCTCCGTGTGACTACTCAGTGGTGGATGGACATTTTTTCAGTTTCTGTTGGTGGTACTGAGTGTGAGGGCTGGCGGGGGGATTTATTTTAAGAGCTGTTTCAGATGTTTGAAAGACAGCGTTCTGTTTTGTGCAGACATATTGCCGCAACTTCCTCTTCTTTGAGACAACGCTGGTGGCTCTCACCTCTTTGTGGGAGGAAGACTAAGTTCACTGCGTTTGAAAAACAGGGTGTTTGCTCTACACACGCATTCATGAAGAAATGTGTAGCCGAGCAAAAACTGCAGGATACTGAGCGCAGGAAGTGATAAAGACAAAAACGAAAGGTTCTGAAGAAGGTTTGGGTTCTCACAGTCACAACATTTGGAGGAAATTCACGGATGGGTGTTGCGACCGGTAAAGAAAATGAGATAACAATAACAGTAATGTCACCACAGGCACATCTGCATTTTGACAGAAAGTGTTTCCTGTCACTCACAAGAAAAGTACAGACAAAGCACTGTATACCTCAGGAGAAACTGATTACATTTACCGCTACACATGAATGAGGTTATGTACAGCTCCTTTTTTTTTTCACAGACAAGACTGTTGTTAGTTGCTCTTTTCCCCTCCATGCATTCTTAACATGTTCTTAACATTTGTTAACTCTTCAGCAGCCAGCGGCTTTCAGTTGATTTCACAACAGAGGGAATCTTGTGAAATCGTGCGAACATCTAATGTCAGCCTAATGTCATTATGGCTGCCATAAAGACATTAGGATTCATTCTTTTAGCTGAGAGCGTAGATTTACTGAAACTTTACAGGAAAACATTACAAGTGAGTGAGGTGAAAGAGTAGTATGACGCTGAAATCAAAAGATGATGATGAAAACAAATGAAAAGTTATCGTTAAAAATCTCCAATAGCAGACTACCAGGTACAGTAAAGCAGCTGAGAGAGGCTTTTTGCTATAAGCCAGGCTGCTACATCAGTACTAAACTAAAATACTTCAGCAACTGCTGGGTGATTTTTTATTTTATTCATTTGTTGATGCTTGTTGATGATTTCCAGACAATAAATTCAACTCTATCTTTCTTCCCACGTTAGCTTTCTGTCTTAAGAACACACGAACGACAACAGATTAAAATTAGCTTGTAATGCTAACCTTTTCTTTTCTTTGGCGCTATCATTAGTCATATGAGCAAATAAATGAACTTAAAGTGCCCCAATGGCACGGCATGTTTTTCAATACTGCTAGACAGACTGCTGTGGGAACAGACAAGAGCCATATTTGTAGCATACTGAATAGCATTAGCATTGCAGTCATGCTAGGATGCTGAAAGTGGCACTCTTGGTTCAAACACCATGGGTCCTGATGACTGTCACTTTGTCTTTGCCCTTAAATGTGGCTTTTAAACAAGTGAAACAGCAAAGGGGTGTACCAAGAAACTAACCAACAGTGTTCATCTGTGAAGCACGCTTATATCTGCTGAGTCATTTTACAAGATACAAAAGGAAGACAGAGAGCAACGCTGACCCATTTTTTAGAGCAGCTAGAACCCTTAATAACTGGTTTCCAAGTAAAAAGGATTTTAGAGTCAATTAGTGAATGACAGCTGTAAGGAAACCTCAACTCTTCTCAGAGATGCAGGGTTAGCAGCTGTTTGGCCTTCTCCTTGTTGAGGATTTAGTTATACACTACAAGAACTATGATGCAATATGATGAGGCATAACTGGAGCATAAGTGGACAATCTTCATTCATACATTTTTTGTACATTTCACAATAAAATCTCATCTGTTTAATGATAATAATAAGCTAATAATAGAAAGTACTACTATTTAATATTTGACACACCAAGTGGCTCCAGAAATTAAAACATACATGAATTGTCCAAAGAAAAAGAAAGAAAAACAGGAAACAACTGTTAAAGCAGTTCATAAAATGTTATTAAGGTCTCATAAAGGTGTAACCTAACTGACTAGTATTTCATTGTAAAGTTAACAGTCATTAAAAAGATGGGGGGGGGGGGGGGGGGGAAGAAGAAGAAGAAGTTGACCTACATCTCCCACATGAAGTGCTTATCTATGTTATCTGTTGCTTACATCACTGGGATTAAACTGGGGCACAAAAAGAGAGGAACTAAAACTGAAATGTATATAAATTTATGAATGCAAAGGGGTTACTGGAATTTTAAAAACACTTTAGACCTCCAGAGAACAGATGAAAGGTTCCTGTCAACAAAGAAGCAGGAAGTAAAGAGTGAAACAGTTTCACGACTTGTTGTCTCTTAAGAGGTTTTGTTGGAAGACAGGGGAAAGCCAAACTGTCACAGCTCACAGGCCTGGGGAAGGATTAAGGATGCTAATCGAGGACGTTAGTAGTTTTTCCTCCATGATGTTGACCGATGTCAGGTTTTAGATCAAAATGTTTCCTGAGCTTTACGTTTCTAAAACAGAGATTGTGTTATACTTTCTGTGCCTGAGCTTCAATTGTGTCTAAAATGGAAACACTGAGGGGGCTTAGTGGTCTAAGCATCACACCACATAACCCACACTGTCCGTGGTTTGGTTCCGACATGTGACCTTTGTCGTCCCCCTCTCTTTCCCCCATGTTTCCTCTCTGCCTCCACCGGCAAGAGATTGTAAACAGAAACAAAACCCGTATTACAAAAGTCTGCCAAAAGACACAAGAGAAATTTACCACAAAGTGGTGCATAATATATGAGGCAGTGTTTGAGCCGCAGTTAAAGTAGATACAAAAGAGGCAGCATGTCAGCTGTTCTTGCATCATCTGACATTGAATCTTGAATTTTTTCACCATATGGGCATTAAAATACTCATTTATAGAAAGGTTAGGTGTCATGTGGGAGATTTATGAAACCATATAACATAGCTGGTTTGATTTTATTGCACAATCAGCTGCAAACACCAAAGGGGGGGATAAACTTTTACTAAGTAACTCCCACAATGGCAAATTCAGTTCAGTTTGGTTCAGTTTAATAAAACTTGCTTTAAGGTGCTTTGTATTGTAATATAGAGACCCCACAATAATAGAGAGAAACCCCATCAATCAAGCGAGCCCCTCTGTGCAAGTATAGTGCGAGTATAATAACTTCAGTTTTATCTGAACTTAGAAGCAAGTTTGCTTAGGCTTCTGCCCCCGCAACCCAGCCTCGGATAAAGCGGATGAAGATGGATGGATGGATGGATGGATGGATGGATGGATAGAAGCAAGTAGCAAATGCTACTAAAGAACGAAGGTCTTCAGTTAGCTTTGACAAATTTACAAATAGCCAAAGCAGAACTATGATATTGCGTCAGGTCAATTTATGTTTATTTAAGATTTAGCAAATAGAGCCATGGTGTCAAAGTCACTTTGGTTCCTGGTTTAGATGTACCCCAATTTGATATTAAGTGGGCAGATCGGTAAAAGAGCTGCACAATAACCTAACTTTCTTTTCATGTGATGCAGTACAAGGAAAGTTCACATTTAATAAGCCATGCATATTAAATGTGAGATATCTTATTACCTGTAGTTTAAGGAGCTTGAAAAAGAGAGCAACTTGACTTCTTCAAGCTTTTGTGAAGACATTTCAGCTCTCATCCAAAAGGCTTCTTCAGTTGTAAAACAAATGGTAGAGGGTCACAGGTATTTAATACCTAGTGGCGGCTGTCCCTAAGAGGTACTCACTATTAATCACATGAGCCAAGGTTTGAACAAAGGCGTGGGTGATACCACTGGAGGTTTCAGGTGTAACCACTGTGAGATCTCGCGCTTCTCTATCATGTGACCTGTTGAGGTCACCTGATGCAAGATGTGACTTGGGGTTGAGACACCTGGGAAGCGAGCTCATGACTGCACTGTAGGTGGCAGGCAGTTGGTGACATAATCCACTCCTTCTGTTCAATAATGGTCGTTCACAGGGATGTAGATGGCCTCTTTTACTTGTCTTTCTCTGTCCAAAATGTGAACGTTGGCGTCCTTAAAAGAGTGACCTTTGTCAGTTGGGTGCAGATGTTCAACTGAGTCTTGTACTGTTGAAGTGGCTGACCGCTTGGTTTCTCCAGTGTAGAGGTCCGAGCACTCCTTGACGCACTGCACAGCGTGGACTGGATTCCTTAACTTGTGTTTGGAAGTTTTGTCCTTGGGATAAACCAGTTTTTGTCTGAGTATGTGGCTGGGTCCGAAGTGCACTGAGACGTCGTGCTTAGAGAAAACTCACCTGAGTTTCTCTGATGAACCTGATGCATAAGGGATGACAACATTGTTCTGCTTGTCACTCTGTTTCTTGCTAGTTGTTGTCTGACCTTTACTGTGGATCATTACTGATTTGATGAAGGCCCAGTTGAAATTACGACATGTTGTAAGTGTTTTCTTTAGGTGTGTGTTTCTTTTTGTTTCCTTCGGGCTCAGAGGTAATGTTTTCTGCCCGGTGTTGCAGGGTCCTGATAACCCCAAGTTTGTATTCCAGAGGGTGGTGGCAGTCAAAGAGTAGCTACTGGTCTGTATGTGTGTTGGCTTCCCGTAAACTTCAGTGTTGAGGCTTACATCCAACTTTTTTCACACCTTGCCTCATGTGATGAGGCAAGGTGTCAAAAGGGACAGCCCCCACTTAGAACTTCCATGTCCTGGATGACTGAGAATCTACAGAGACTTATTAACCATACATAAGAAAAGTACAAACCTTCACATGTGTTGTAAAACTATTCTTTTACTTTTTATGATTGAAACAGTTTGTCAAGATCTAGACATATCTTTTTATTCTTTCCATGCATTTTCATAACCATGCTACAAGATCATTTTTACACTTGCAAAGCCAATGGGCTGAGTTTCACTCTTTGTCCATGGTTGACATTCCTGTATTAGAGGCTAGAGCTCATGGTGGTGTACGCACAATTGTAGCGCCAGACTCTCTGACTGTAGTGAACTCAGAGGTTATCATTTTCAAATGCAGGAACGTGTTTCTTCTTTAAAAAATACAATATATATTTCAAGAGAGCAGAGGAATTTCTGCATTTAACTGGACACCGCTGCTTTAGCTAATGCAAAGATGCAGTCTTTCGTTATCTCAGTGGATTTTTTGGCCCATATAATGCAAATGACCAACAAGGCTAAGGAGCAAGAACATGCTATGTTTAAATTTGACTGTGAGAGCTGAAATAGCCTCAGCATCTAGTTCACTAATGTTTCCAAAAGTTAGAACAGTGGTACTGGCTCTCGAGGCAAAGTGGAATAGAGATTAAAGCATTTGCTTATCTGCTGCAGAAATTTCCACTGGCCTATTTGCATCCACTGACTTTAAACCAAACAAGTAATGATGCACGTTTGAGTACAGTATGAACAGAAACCTGTAGCTATTTGCTGTCTGTCTGTTTGCTCGTTTGCGTCATTCCCCAACTTCCTCTTTGTCGTGTGGTTGCTGCAGAATGTGACGTTCGTCTCTGCAGATATATAAAGGCAACGCTGCGCGGGCTCGTCAAACAGACGCAGTTAGAGATCTCATAACTCTCTAAGAGCCCAACATTTAGTCATACATGTGCAAAGAATTGTTGCCATGCCAGGTTTAGTCACATCTCCAACAAAGGAGCTTCAGCAAATCAACATGGACACTGACAACAAGAAGACAGAGAAATACAGGTAAAATTTATTCTGGCCAATCAATATCATTACATCTTGTCTTGTTTTTGTTTGAATATAAGTAAAATAACTTTTGTTCATTTCTGTTTGATTAACCAGAGGGGGAAACCTGAAGTATCGGCTGCAGCGTAAATCATCCCAAGCCACAAAAACTGAGGGGTAAGTGAGAAAAAACTCAACTACAAGCTAAAAGCAAACCCTGCTCATATTTTATGCTTCATGTATGGATAACTGTGCTAACTTTATTCTCCTCGTTTACAGGCTTTGTTTTGAAGATATGTCTCAGTGGTCACAATCACTTGAGAGGCTTCTTTCATCCAAATGTAAGTTAATCAATACACTGTCTCAGACTCATCTTAGTCACTAAATGTCGAAAAACAATGGCTAACTGCAGATCTTTTTTTTACCATCTTTAGATGGAATGAAGATATTCCAGGCATTCCTGAAGTCGGAGTTCAGTGATGAAAACATTGAGTTTTGGGTGGTTTGTGAGGAGTTTAAGAAGATAAGAAATTCCTTCAGGATGTCATCCAGGGCGAAAAAGATCTTCAAACGCTACATTCAAGCTGAATCTCCCAGAGAGGTATGTAGCTCTTGATAATCCAGACAGATTTATGGCACTTTACAGAACAAGGAGCGCTGGCTGCTTTAGTTTTTCTTCATTGGTCCTCATTATGTTTCCTCTGCTTCCAGATCAACATTGATCAAAAGACGAGGGAAAGGATCCAGCAGAACATAGAGGCGCCTTCTACAGTGTGTTTTGATGACGCTCAAAAGATCGTCTACGGGTTAATGGAGAGGGACTCTTACCCACGTTTCCTCAAGTCTGACATTTACAGGACTTTAACGGACTCCACATCACAATCGGTGAACATGTAAAAAGAAGTGGAGCCTGAGACTTTGTGTGTGTAAAAGCTGGACTTTGACGCTACGCCCAGTACTGGACTACCTGAGAGGAGCCGTGACGTCTGCTTGTTTGTCCTGAGACTGGTGGTGATGGACACCAAAACTAAACCCAGTTTATTTCCATTACATTCATACTTTTCTAAAGAGTTGGAAAATAAATTGGGAGTGGCTAAGACCTCATCTGAACTTGTTAAAAAGACTTAGCCGGCACTTTAGTGAAAATCTGTGAGAAGAGTTTGCTAAGAAGCAGACAGTGTGCTTGGAAATGCTGTGTACAGGTCACGACTGCTTTCCCAAAACGCCACAGTTCTCTAAAGAGAATGCTGGGGACTTTCTGAGTGAGGCACCAGGAAGCATGTGTGGTCAACGCCATCCACACAAAATGAAACTGCACAATCCGATATCTGCACATGCACATCATCTGAAGTTTATTGTTATTTCACTAAAGCAATAAAAAAGTAGATGTATCTAGATGTGGATATTATGCACAGCCTTGTGAATTTAACATTTTTTACATAGTGACATCAGTGCTGACACAGTAAGCCGATACATTGTAATGATAGTAATCTATTATAAGCTATATGTTAAAAAAAATGTATTCCAGTTTGCGAATGTGAATAATAAATGGGTTTGTGACAAATAATAAAAACAAACTGTTTTAAATGTACATTGTGACTACATGGTTTTTTTGAGACACAAAGAAGAGCTGCTTAAGCTTTAGTTAAACACCTTTTTAAGAATACAGGAAGTGACTTAGTCAGCAGTTCATTCATTTTTCTCAGTCATTCATAAACTGTCTCACAGTTATAGTATTTACTACCCAGTGGGTTTATGATATGTAGAACAGCACAACGTACCAGGACACCTAATCTTGAAACTGTGGCCTCATTTCTTTTCCATGTTATATAAGTAATTCTTTTTAACTGTTTTTAAGAAAAAATCCTTTGCACAGGATGTAAACAGGAAGCAGCTGGCCTCATATAACTACGTTAGCTTAGTTTAGCTCAATGCAAACACACTGAAAATTAGGAGGACCTCGAGAGCCTAATCGTTTTGTTTGTTTCCTTTGTTTTGCTTTTTTGACAATTATTTTAAAGTAGCAAGTTTAGTAATCATGTTTTGCTGAGCCAGCAGGGTTTTTAAAAAATCCCTTTAAACTCCTTAATATACATTTTTCCCCAGTGAAAAGGGGATACCATCACAAAGAACTATTCATTTTAAACTGTCCATATAAAAAGCATTCTATATTGTATCAGCCTGTTGCAGCTGCACTATGGATTGTTTACACTGACTGAAGAATGCCGGCCATGCCATTAAACCAATAGAAGCCTTGCACGTTTTTTTGTGCAGCCGAGGATCTTTGGTGTCTTTGAGACTGCCAAAGTTACTACTATAGTTCAAAATCATGATATGCATCGAGCATCAGTGAGGTTTCAGCAATTTCGAGTGCTACGTGAGCAGACAGGTTGTTACAAAATTCTTCCACCTACACACGGTCTGTTCTTACATCAGCCTTTCATGTGTCATCGGCCTTTCATGTTCTTAAACGGGTTATCGTCCCACCATCCTGCAAGTTGCTCAGCCTTTCGCCACCCAGTGTCTCATTCATTAGTGTACCAGATGTTGCCGTTGTATGTTCCTGTTAATGCAGCTAAAAGTTTTAAACTGAAACTGGATTTGTCGGGGCTTTTTTTTAAAAAAAGAAATTTTGGCTTTTTTTCTTTTTTTTAAAAAAAAGGAAGTTTATCTGTGAGAACACATCAGGTATCACTCTGCTAAAGGTTACAGAAATTAGGAAGATCTGTTTAGGCCTAACTGCTCCACCACATCCTCTTTTAATCTCACTTGTGTACTTTTGAATTTGCGCAGACACACAATGAGAGAGAGAGAGAGAAAGAGAGAGAGAGAGGCATATATGTAAGCAGTCATGACCCTGAAACACCTTTTGGGTTGTCAGGTGAGTAAAACACAACAAACTAAAGGTTAAGCACCACTAATGCCATGTTGTGTTTTTGTCAAATAAACTTTCAAAAGGATCTGAACTTTTTGAAAAATTCTTCTAACTATTATTTTAATCTTTAGTCAGTCATGGCTGACATGGATGGACCGCTGTCTGCTAGTCATTTCCCTTTTTACACTGGTCTGTGTGTTGGCAACAAGATGATCCGGTGATACGTCAGTCATATGATTATAAGCCACTATCAGAAAAAGTGAGTTAGGGTGCTTTTTTAACCACCCTGAGATACTAATCACCAATGCGTTATTGATGACTATCTACTACCCATTAAGAATACTACTCAGCAACTAAGACTAAAAGTCACCAATGAAACTCTTAGCCACCATATGTGTCATTAGATGGAAGCGATCATGCTTTCAGCACGTGACAGATCTTGCTCAACCAGTTCAACAAAGAAGGCTTTGTTTTACATCTATTTTAATGACATGTAAACACGTTCCACAGAGGAAACATTCTGCCAGGTGCAAAAATTTGCTTTTACCAAACGTGATGCATAGCCCTCCTGCCATCCTTTAAAAAACTCACACCCATCACCCTAGGGACCATTCTCAGCCACGCCATAAAAAGACCATATATCCATATTTTATTCCACTTTAAATTAGCCAACCTTGTAAAACTACTTCTCCCTGAAATATTCATGTAAAGTTTTAATTATATTTTCGTTGTTTTAACCCTTCAAATCCCAGTGTTATTACATGAGCGCCCTGTGTTATAAGCCCCAAAAACCAAAAAACGAAACTAAATATTTCCACAAAAAACCAGTTGAAGTAATATGTGATTGTCATTATAAGTAGGCCTTTAGATGGACCAAAGATTGGCACCAACATACATTTTGACCTGCCATTATTTTTTTTGCATTTTTTTTGCAATTTAAAAATTAAAACTTCAAGGCCCTGAGTCTTCATTGACATCCAAGAAAAGAAGAAAAAATAAAATCATATGATGATAATTTGGGGTTGAAAAATAGCGTTTATAATGGAAGTCAATGGGCAGAAAATGGTCCCCAGGGTGATGGGTGTGGGGATTTCTGCTGCTCAGCCATTTTAGGCTGATTTAAGGAATTCACACTGGAATATTAACATTGACAGGTAAAAACTATCCTGTGGCAAGTTTGGTTATATTCCACTGAACACAGTGGAAATGGCAGCCATTTAACACATAGCAGTGGCACAAAAAGGTCCCAAGAAGGCAGGAAGGTTAAAAATAATCTGCGCTTGGAGGACGACAGTGAACCTCACGGTACAAAAGTCAACTCACCTGAAGTGGTTTACAGACTTTAATTAAAGCTAATTCAAAAGACAGTGAGCTGAGCTGATACTGGCCTCCTTAAGATCATGCTGCTAACATGACTAAAAGACAGAAGTATATGTTCAGCTCATTTTTCATTTTTTGTTTAAATCCAAAGCAGGCCACACTGTGCATATGCACACACACATTCATACATATTTATATATATATATATATATATATATATATATATATATATGTGTGTGTGTGTGTGTGTGTGTGTGTGTGTGTGTGTGTGTATGTGCTGTCAGCGTTAATCTCGTTAAAATGACGTTAACGCCATAACCGCATTAACGCGGCAAATCTCCGTTAGCGAGTTAGCGCGGATCACCCCGTATGTGGGGCTGCACGGCGTCAACGCGTTAGCATGGTTAGCTTGTTAACGCGTTAGTGCCGTCCAACCCAACGCACCAGGTGATCCGTGCTAACTCACTAACGGAGATTTGCCGCGTTAATGCGGTTATGGCGTTAACGTCATTTTAACGAGATTAATGCTGACAGCACACACACACACACACATTATATAAATTTAAAAAAAAAACACCCAGCACGCCCCTGCGGGTGGTTTATCCTTCAAGCTCGGGTCCTCTACCAGAGGCCTGGGAGCTTGAGGGTCCTGCGCAGTATCTTAGCTGTTCCCAGGACTGCGCTCTTCCGGACAGAGATCTCTGATGTTATTCCCGGGATCTGCTGGAGCCACTCGCCTAGCTTGGGAGTCACCGCACCTAGTGCTCCGATTACCACGGGGACCACTGTTACCTTCACCCTCCACATTCTCTCGAGCTCTTCTCTGAGCCCTTGGTATTTCTCCAGCTTCTCGTGTTCCTTATATATATATATATATCTATATATATATAGATATATATATATATATATATATAAGGAACACGAGAAGCTGGAGAAATATATATATATATATATATATATATATATATATATATATATATATATATATATAAGGAACACGAGAAGCTGGAGAAATATATATATATATATATATATATATATATATATATATATATATATATATATATATGTATATTTCCTCATCCCCACAAACATTGCAAATCTAAAGAATATAAACGTAGACACAGACAGTTGATGTGATAGGCTTTTTTAAACTCAGTAACAGTAAGGGTGAAGTCTTAAATCTATTAAATCTGCCCTAGTTCGCATCAGCCAACTCATACAAAAACCAAATTTGAGGCACAAAATGTCTCAGGTTATTCTGACCTGCAGGTCAATGGACCGCGAAAGAAAACAATAACCCACCGCTATCTCACTGCGCTGATGTGAATTGCAAATAAAAACTTGTAAAACTTTTTTCATCTTCCATACTTTCCACTGCTGCACTATGTAAAACAATAACAATTAAACACTGCTGACCATGACCCTGCCATTCAAATGAAGGCCCCATGTTTAGATCTGGACCATAAGAAGGTTATATATAACTTTTTTTACAACAGGTGTTAAAGAAATTTGCAGAATTATCTGTGAGTGGCTTGCACAACAGAAAAGCTTTCAGGGACTGTGATGTCTGTAACTAATGGAGTTTTACTCATATGTGAAGCAGTCACAGTTTTGTGTATTCTGCAATCAACGTACACATTTGTGTCCTAAATACGTGTGAATTAACTGCTTTTATGTAGATAATGGTGTAACACGCAGGCGAGGGCAGACCTGGTTATGCTGTTTTGCTCGCCTACTCTGCTTCTGTTTACATACTTCCCCAGTAATGACCTTAATAAAAAATCATCTGCCCCACAAAGCATCCATATTTAGTCATGTGGTCCTGTTCTTGATTTTCATGTCAACCATGTAAGTAGGTAAGATCATTTAATCTCTCTTCTTTTGGGTTCTTTTATTAAAATAAATGTCTATTAGTTTAAACAAATTGTTGAAAGCACACTGAGTTAGCTGCTTTCTCTCTGTCAGCTACTTCCTGGTCACAAAAGCACACTCTGGTCAGGCAGACCACACGCAGATAACGTGCATCATGTCCTAGTTTCAGTCACAAGTTCAACTTTAAACTTGTCTGTACTGGTTTGTGTTTGATATGTCTGGTCTTTCAGGTCTCTTATTTACAGCGTATTAACTGTTCATACAATCATTCCCTGATAAACAAATGCAAGCTGTTTTTTTATTATTCTCTGTTAAAGGAACCTTTACATCTACATTTTATCATACTGACGGCTAGTTGAACTTAAAGAAAAAGTTAAAGAAAAAAAGAGGAGTTAATTAGTTAGAGATAGCTAAGTTAGTTAAAGGGGACATGAAATGCTACACATATAACAGCTAATATACACCATTGAGCCCTGCTCTCAAAAACTGACATAGATGTTAGACTGTCTGTGAAGCTGGATTTAAGAAATCAGAGCTAGAAGTTAAAGTTTGGCTGTCTTCTGTCAGTACTCAAACTAATAGACTCAAACAGGCTCTCCTCTACACAATCCTCATTTATAAAGTGCTTTACAAACAGCATTTTGATTTTTAGTTTTAGTGTTGTTATTTTCCTCTGAGTCAGCGATTCTGTCTCTAGTTAGCTAACATAAGCTAATGTAAGTCTATTAGCTGCAACAGACCAACCGCATGACGTTACGTACCGTACTGACAGAAGATGGCGCTAAACATGTTTTTCAAACTTGAACTTTGAGCCTCGATTTCTTAAATCCAGTGTTACATCTATGTCAGTATTTGAGAGCAGGGCTCAGTGGTGTATATTAGCTTGTGTGTGTCTAGCATTTCATGTTCTCTTTAAGAGTCAATGTTGTAGTTTTTGTTAGTAAATGTATTTTCATGAAACCTATTGTGTACTTTCACTGTGTCCATATGAATGTGTTGCTCTGCTCTGACGTTTCCTCCACCAGCAAACCAATATTTCTGCTTTCAAATGTAATGCCTGTTAAATAGATTGTAATGGCTAAAATGATGTAAACATGCTACAATCATGTTTTCACAGGATTCTGTGCAGTCCTCTGAATAACTAAGTGCATCCCTGTCATGCTCCGGGGTCTGTTTTCTGATCTTGCTGCGTTTTGGGACTTACCGATTTAGTTATTTGAATATTATGAGATTCCTGCATTGCCTAGTCTTAATGTGTTTCTTATTTTTGTACTATTCTGTGAACAGTCTTGTTCTTGGTTTCCAGTTGGTTTAGTTTTTCCTCCCTTTCTGTTCCTCTTTCTCTCATGTCACTTCCTTTCGTATTTAGTCCTTTTGCATGTATGTTTCCCTTATCTACTTATTTCCCTTCCTGTTTCCTTCGTCTCTTCCCTGTTTTTCGCCCTTTTGTATTTCCTTGTGAAGTCAGTCTCATCTCCCTGTTGATTCAAGACCAGAGACCTGGAGCTGCAAAACATGCCCAAATCAAATTTTGAATGCATAAATGTGATCACAGAGTTGTATAGTGGTGCATGTTTCACACCTCAGTGGTTGTCATCAGCAAACCATCTGACATCCAGTAATAGAAGAATATGTCACACCAGTCATGCCACTGCTGTGTTATTCTGACTGCGCATGTAAACTTGAACCTGCATGTAAGGAAACGTTCCAGCCAGTATGACATCAATGGTTTAAATGCATGCATGCCATCATTTGCTGTTTGTACATATTTTGAAAAACATGTCCATTTGAGAATTCAAATATTATTTGAATGACTAAGCAAGTTTAAAACAGACGTATCCAGAGTAACTTGCTCCCATGCTGTCAATGAGTATACTCTATTCAAACTCAAAGTCATATTGTCCTAATTAGAGTAAGTACATTTTAAAAGCAACCCCCTTGCCTGCTAACAAACTTCTACATAATCACAAAAGAAGGCATCCCCTGCCTCAGTATGACAGTATGATATACTATATATATTAGACTGTTCCCCCCATTCCATGCAAGGCCACCTGGGTTGGCTGGAAGACTGTTTACTTAGCCTGGCAGGGCGAAGGGCACTGTCTCAGCTGAACTCTGGACACACACACACACATACACTGATATGCACACACTGATCCCCCCTCCCTTTCCAAACGTCTTCGATGCTTGTGCCCTACTGGGGAAGATGGCAGTTGACTGGACCAGCGCAGACATGCTGCAGGACCGGATGCGCTGTCTACACCGGCTCTCTCTTACTCCTTACCCGCCCCTGTTGCTTGTCTTGTGTTTCTATGGTGTATTGATAGTCATGTGCTTTTTGTGCTCAGGTGTTTTTTTTCTGTTATCAAACTGTTCTCCCACTAGGAGTTTTTTTTCTCCTCCTCTTACCTCATGTTATGTATTTTCGTTGTTTTTTTTCCTATCAGCCTACCTTTCTGACATGTCTCCCCAATGTGATGTTTGTGTAAAGTTGGTCAGAAGGTTCCTTTGTAAGTGCGCATGCGCCATTAGCGTGCTGCCTGCTGTAACCCTAATTTCCTTCGGGATTAATAAAGTATTCTGATTCTGATTCTGATGATATGGCAGCTGCACAGCACAGGACAGAAAGGACTTGGCCCCGGGTAGTGAGAATAGTACAGGGGATTTTGGGAATTTCTTTCCGAGATCTGAACTCAAACTATGCTCGCCGTGTCCAGAAAAAGGCTACCTGTGTTGATGTGGACTCCATCCACCTGGGTAATAAACTGTCCCTCTGCCTTCTGGAAGAAGCTATAGGACTATAAAAACAAGAACCACCAGACAGCATAAATACACACCTTTAAAGAGCAGGCGTGTGTCAATTTCACCATGTGAGTGCACAATGACATTAAGGAATCTTTGAACCTTTATCAGTATAGCACTGGTATCACTCCAGGACTTGACAATCAGTGCATCCCCAGTGCTCTGTGTATATTATCTGTATTTGTTGTTTATTTATGATAAATGTGATCATTTTGTAAAGGAAATCATCACTTCCATTATCCTTTCAGTGTTTCTGATGCACATGCTTTCAGCCGAGTTCTTCCTCTCTGCTTAAGTGATGCTATGCTTTAAAATTCTAAAGAGGTACTTCAGTTCAGTGAAAAAGTAATTTGAGTGTTCCCATACTAATTATTCTGGTGAGGAAGAGCGTGCATTGAAATATAAAATCTCTAATTTAGCTTTTTTTTTCTGTTCTCTGCTAGTTGAAATAACACCAGTTCATTCCATGTTATTATTTTACATATATACCAAATAACCAAGATTTTATTTTTATTGAAAATATTAATTCAGCCCAAGTTTCTCCTGCTGATATTAAAGCGTCCCTTCCAAGTTTTAATCTCTTGATCATCTGATGTTTCACTCCAACTATGTCACTTCTTTAATCTTTTCTGACACAAACACATTTGTTTGATGCTAACAAATTACACAAGACAACGCAGTAAACATTAAAGATAGATAGATAGGAGGAACTGCTGTAAAACTGATAAACGAAACTTGATCTGTAACAGTATCAGCACTGACGTGAGTTGTGCGATGTAGAGCCTGAACAACTTTTAGCCGGAAAATGTGGTAAAAATGTGAGCGTGGGGGTAAAGAAAAACAATTTGCTGTATTCTGAGCATTCATGTGACTCCTTCTTATGTAACAATTCAAGAGACAAGGTGCAGCAGGGTGACAACGTCAGAGAGCAGCGTCAGTTGTTTACTTGTTCCACTCTGATCCTGACTTTCATCATGAGGATGGAGAAGCCAGGATCCAACAGAAAAGCTGTGAATGTGAAGACCATTCCTCAGGATGTACTCTACCTCGAATGAAATTAAAGTTGTCTCATTTGTAATACAATGAGGAGGGTTTTTAAGGCTTTTTCTGCAACTGATACCGAGTACACCATTTAAATATTCCAGCTGTTATCCTCTCTAGTTTTTCCTTCATGACCTCAGACTGCATTTTAATATTGCCGTATCTGATGTTTTCTTTAAAATGCAAACAAATCCAAATCATGTGCTGTTCTCTTGTCAGCAGACAGGAAACAAATGAAGTAAGCCTCTCCTGGGACACTATTTGAGCACAAAAGTAATTCTGACTTGCATTCAAGTCAGTTTTGTTTGTAGTGACTGTTTTGTTTATAATGAAGTTATGTTTTCTCCGTAAAATTTGGACAAATAGCATTTCATTCTGAAGTCAGAGCTCTTTGAAAAAGGCCTGGACATCCAACCCGCCTGTCAAGAGTTCCAGACGTTTGACAGTCCAGAGGAAAGACAGAAAGCAGCCAGTATTTACCAAATTCGTCCAGGCTGAGTCACCTAAATCAATAAAAACCGTGTTCATGAAAAGCCTGGAAAGCAAGCGTGAGCACTACCCTGTATAATCTGCACGTACAACAACCGCAACACCTAGAAATTGAAACTGCAATCACAGTGTAGGTGGCTGGATGCGATACATTATCTTCTGCATGAGGGAACACTATGTTCAGATATATTATCCGTGTGTTATTGCTATCCAATTTTTGTGATTTGGATTTCTAGTCAATGGAAGCCATTAGTCATTGCTTCCTTCTTCCTGTGGCACATGAGATAATCACAGCCCACTAGAGAATGCTACTTTCTCATGTTTCATTCAATCTAAGCAATACAAAGACCTTTTTGATGCAGCCTCTAAACAGAGAGGCTCTGGAAAGCACTGCGAGGCCTTGAGGATAAAGAGCACTGGAAACATAATACAACATGATTCCGGCCCATCTAGTCTGCAGAGTGACCTCTGTGTCTGGCACAAACTGACATCATTTGTGTTGTTGACAGTGGAAAGTGTTGCACAGACAGACTGGGGAAGTGTTGCTGATGGGCACCATGCAGACACTTCCCCTTCTCTCAAAATATCCCAACAGACTGATGGCCGTGCCACTGAAACTTCCACACTACAGGGAGTACCATCTGGTGCACAGATAACACTTGGATGGAACTAAAAGTAAAACTCTGCTTTTCAATAATGTGATGCTTCTGGGTGAGATAGCCATTGTTTCAAGTGTGAAATTCAATATTTATTGATCGATACAAGTGAAATGTAGATGGCCAGAGGGCTGTTGCATGTATTCTTGCACAATCTTCTCATGTGTGCATCATAAAGCATTGCGATCCCCGAGAGTTTATTGTGATAGCGATATATTTAAATTGTTCAAGCGTTGCAAAAACGGAACAAAAACCCCCATCTGTGTTTTCATGGGTGTAAAAAGTGCATCACGTCTCTTTGCAGTTGGTGTGCTACTGCCACACAGTGGCGACTTGAAAGACGTGCAGGCAAAATTTAAATTTGAGCCACTGAAAAACACCAAAAATGATGCAGCGAAGAGTAAACATTAAATTAATCTTTATGTTTAAACTGTAAATGATTATATATCATCAACCAGATCAGCAATTTTGTTATAAAAAATGTGCCTCCTTCCATGCGGTGTCCAGTTGGTTGCAATTCAATTAATTTTGGAAATGATGATTAGAATTTGTCCATCTGCAGAATAAGTTGTCAGGAAATCATTAAAGTGCATAAAGGGCCAGTTGAAACACTTGTTGGAGGATGTGGAAGAATCCAACTGCATGTGATAACCAGTGATGGGAGACAACAGGAACGTTTATGTCAGGCGCAGTGGCCCGTGGACATGGGATGGACTCAAGTGCAGATTCAAAACCGGAGGCCAGGGGTGAGGTGTAACGAAAAGAGATTTATTTTTACAATGCTCAGAGGCTAACAGAAAGTGCAGACTGAATCAATGAACATAAACTAGGTGTCTGAGGCGAGAGAAAAATACTGTGGTGATAACTAGATGGCAGGGATAACTGGGTGCAGGTACTGGGCAGGGGAAACTGTGGCGGGCCAGGGCACTGAAACAGAGGACAGAGCAGTCAGGGGAATCCCACAGAGGTTTGCGAGTGAATCCAAGGATAGTACACTGAGCTGTCTTACAAGCTTGCAGGTGGGGGTTGCGTGGAGGGGGGAGGCAGGAGAGGTCCAGGCGGGTGCTGCATGCAATGCAGGGAGGCAGGCAGCAACTGGTATCCAGGAGAGCTTGGTAGGTGGGTTTCAGAGGCTGACGAGAAAAAACAGAGATTCGGTTAACACACACGATTAGTCACCAAGGAACGGACGTGAGGCCGAGAACTGACTAAAGTTGGCAGATAATCTGGCGAAGACCAGTTGAGTGCGCCGGTCATAAATACTGCTGGTACGATTGCCATCAGGTGAGGAGCAACAAAGACTCCACCCACTGGGGAGGAGCTGATGCTGTGGAAAACCACCCAGACCACGACAGTTTAGGTATCTAGGCAAACATCTGTCAAGAAAAACACAATTAGTGTGCCAAGTGGTGGGAGGTATTCTATCTTGTTATTTCTATAGTACACAACTACTGTACTGTGCAAAAGTCCTGGGCCACCCCTCATTTATATTTTGCTTTCAAGGTGTTAGGTTTTCTGAAGGTCTTTTGTTGTGGATTTTCGGATGACATGTATACCTATATACACTATATATCTATCTGGACTGAACAGATAGATATATAGGGGCGATCGTGGCTCAGGGGGTTGGGAAGCGCATCTGTAACCGGAAGGTCGCCGGTTTGATCCCTGGTCGTTGTGCCCTTGGGCAAGACACTTTACCCTACTGCCTACTGGTGTTGGCCAGAGGGGCCGAGGGCGCGATATGGCAGCCTCACTTCTGTCAGTCTGCCCCAGGGCAGCTGTGGCTACAACCGTAGCTTGCCTCCACCAGTGTATGAATGCAAGAGTGAATGAATCGTGGCATTGTAAAGCGCTTTGGGTGCCTTGAAAAGCGCTATATAAATCCAATCCATCATTATTATACTGTAATGTTTGCATAGACTCTTAAGCACAAGACATTTTGCCCTCACCATAGTTTATTGAGGTGGTACATCGAAGATACTGAAGTGGTACATAACCCAGGTAGCTACCACTAAAACAAGGTAGCTGCAGTAGGCAGTTTTTTGTTTTTTTTTTAAAAAGAACTTACTTCCAGATGTTTGTTTAGGTTGGAGGTGGAGTCTTTAGAAGCTGAGAGCAGCTTGGTTGCTGGCAAACAGAGTCTGGATTGAACAGTCAGATTTCGCCCATCCCTTTCTTTAAATGTGAAGTGGTGTCGGAATTTCCAAGTAAGAAATGCATTCCTGCCCGTGCACTGCTGGATCTGTTGTGCTGGCTCCGGGTCCATTGTGCAACTGACGCCACCAACATTAATAGGATGCCTACATTAGAGCCTCTTATTTTGTTTGGGTTTCCAGCAATGCGTGAAATTACCAAAATTAGAGAGGGGATAGCCTAACATATGAAGCAGAAAATGACCGCTGTGTAATCCATTAATTTCAAGAAAGTAACTTTATTCTAATTATCACATATTTAAGTGTTAACTGTAAAGGAATACAGTTACTCATATTTTGTATTTTAAATGCATAACGCCGGTACCTGTATTCAGTTACTCCCCGGCACTGCCTATAAGAGATGGGTCGGAGGGGCCACCGGGGCTCTTCTCTGTCTCTGTGTGGCTCTGCTGCCTGTGCTTAAGGCTCTACACTCCAGGGTTTGCTTTGTTTGCTTTGCTATGGGTTTTCTTGCTGTTCTGTGTATGAACTATCTTGCTGTTCATATGTATTAAACTCTGTTCCAAGAATTCTACTGTTTTCCCGAGGATCTTTTTGAGTGAACTGATTTAATTGGATCTTAAAAAAAACTGGATCTCCACATCGTTGGTGGGATAAGGTTATCATATTGGCTTTAAAATTTACAATCCAACACTTTCAGTGTGATTTGTCTTCTGCTTAATTGAAAAGGGACCAACAGTGCCACCTAGAAAACCAGAAAATGTTAAATGAGCAGGTGATTCAAATGCTGTAAGGTGAACCAGAGGCACTGCTTAGAATTTTATTTTATTTTTTTGCCTGTCCCATTTGGTTCTTTTGCCATCAGAATTGTTGTCTGAAGGCCAAGAAAGATGCCATTACATTACAAAAAATACATATATATATATCACACTGATTCTTGAGATAAGGGACAAAACATGTCCGGCAGATAAAACCCAATTTTGTGGTTAAAAATATGCATACAAGTGTTAATCCAACTGCCTAAAAGACAAACCAAGGCAATGTTTTTACAACAAAAGCATGATTTTGCATTTTTTATACACATATATTTATTTTAAATGGTACAGTACATTACCAGTACCTTAAAAATCCATTGTCCTGAAGCAGGTGTGATAATATTAAAATACAGAAAAAAATTAAAAGTAATGTAAAATTAAACATCATGGCTCTCGTCACTAAGTATTTAAGTCAATACCTGTGTCCAGAGTTTTTGTCAACACCATCAGATTTTTTTAAAAGTACAAAAAAATCAGGAATTATTGTGGGCGGCTTACACTCTGAGGACCCCTTTACCACTTCCTGTTTGATACACATGCCATGAGGTCACTGCTGTGATAACTTTTTTTATTTTTATTTCATTTATTGCACACCTTTCTGATAAAACTGTGTCACAACCACAGTGCGTCAACACCAAAGTCGATGTAATCCAAAAAAACTTTTGTAAAAAGAGCTTAATTTAGGTAGATTGTAGAGGCCATAAGCAACTGATGAAAAACAAGATGGCTTCTGTCAGAAAAACATGTAATTATGAGAGAAAGTAGGGTATTTTGTCAACACCATCAGATGTCAACACCATCAGGATTTTTGTCTGACGGTGCTGACCCTTTTTCTAATGGTGTTGACAAATGCCACAAAAGTGTCCTATTAATCAATTATATTAAGCTATTTTTATTAATATTTCAGTCATATTACTTCCTGTGTATTTTACTGATATTTCTGCTTTACAGATGTGTCAAATTGTCACAGGTTGCCGGGGCAAGCCGTGTGTGAATTATTAACGGACCCAAGATGCAGACTGTGTAGTTGTGAGCGAGCTTTATTAACAAAAGGTGAAACAAACAGGAGCAAAGTGGACGAAAACCAAAACCTAAGAGTAACCTAAACTGGGAAAAACTAAGCAAAAACAAACCTGAAACCTTGAGACGTGAAACAGAGCTGCGGGGAGATTACACAGAAAAATGGAGGGGAACGACACAGACAAACCAGCAGCTACTACGACAGAAGACACGACTAAAATACACTCAGAGAAACACAGGGAGATCACACACAGGTGGGGGACACAGCTGGGAGTGATTAACGTGAGGAGACCAGGGAGGCAAACTGAAAACACTCACATAAGACGCAGACCTTCACAATAAAACAGGAAACACATACACGTAATGACACAACACACAAACTTAACACTGACTGGGGGACACAGAACATAGGAACATGGGAACATAGGAACATGAAACGTGAAAAAGGAGCGTACAAGAAACCCAGAATAAACAAAACCACAGAATAATAATAAACTAAAACATAAACACAGAGTCACAGACTCCGGACCATGACACAAATATTATCAAATTTGCCTTATCTTGAATCTCATTGTTTATGTATACATTATTAATCCTGTAGGAAAATGCTTAGTCCTCTGCATTTAACCCATTCACTCAGTGATGCAGTGGGCAGCTACCAATCCAGGATAGCCGCTGTTTGTTGGATTTGAACGCCCAACCTTTCGATCATGGGGCATCTACTGAGCTAGCTGTGCCCCGAGAGCTGTTCTTTAAGTGATGATGTATGAATCCTGTTTCTGGGCCTAAACTACTCTGTGTTTATTAAGCCTGTTGTGCTGTTAAAATGTTTTAATGCTTTTTATCGTATTCTATTACATCTGAACAAGCCCCTAAAAACAGCCAGTGATCACTGTCAGCCTAACCATCGGGAACCCTCACGTTAACTTTTATCAAGTGGAAAAAAAGTTAGCATTCATCCTCCAGCTTCACTGTGTTTATATTATGCTAACATAGCTGTGTCGCTAGCGATCATGTAGCACATCACTATATACCAGCTAGCCCAACTTCAGTAACTCTACAGAAGTCACTGCTGTTTAGTTTTCTGTCTTCATTTATGTTGGAAGTGGTAGCAGAGCTGGTATGTTTAGGTGGAAACAAGCAATCTAACTTTAACTCTGTTAAATTTCATATATTCTGTTTTCATGGATGCCTGGATGTTACACCTGGTAGAGCCACACTGATCATTTTATTAAAGATGAAAGAATTTAGACAGTTTGTAACTCTCAGTGATGCCGCAGAGTTCCTTTGGCTTTGGGATCTGCAGCGGAGTTTGGACCTGGAAATGGCTAATGACATCAAACTTAATGGCAGGATAGCATTTCTATTGCTTATTGCATAATTGTGTTGTGAATATTCATCCTTAATCTGTGAAAAAGCATAAGGTTCAGAAAAATTATAGTAATTACAAAATGGTACATTTCAGGCTAAAATAGCAAAGGGGAACCTGTCAGTAGAGGAACGAAAGAGAAGGAACAGGAATGATCGAAAAAGAAGGAGAGAAAAATTAACAGCCAGCCTGAGTTGAAGAAAGAGTTTCTCATAAAGGGAAGGGAAAGATGGAGAAATAGAGTGAAAGAGGGAAAAATAAAGAACACCAGTGATCTGAAAGAAAGAGAAAAAAGGCAAAAGAGAAGGTTTTGGAAGAAAGCACAGAGAGACAAAAGGAGAGAAAGTCCAGCAGGGTCTAAACACACAACCACAGAGAACTTTAGGAATCAAGGAGTAGTAGGCAGCTACTTGCTGGTGAACTATTAAGATGTAGAACCTGAAATGTGCAAAAACAGAATTGTTATGATGTGTCTTGTGATATTACATAAGGTGTTAAGGTTAAATGGTCATTTTGAAAGAAATAATATCTTGTTTTCTACTAGTGCGTCACCACCGTCAGACTTGCGTCACCACCGTTAGCACCTTGTCAACTCCATAATATGGAGTTTTGGTTTATTTTTCTCTTTTGGAGAACCATATAGTTTCCTCCCTCATGATCTTCCAATAAAAATATGTAATTTTCTCAATAAATTTGTAATTTGCATGCTGCTAAATATGAATGTTTCTTATAGAGATTAAATACAAGCTTCTGAAAATATGTATGACTGTAACTTTAATAATAAAAAGCCAAAACAATCTTACTTTTAAATGTGGTATAATTACTTTGAAAACATATGTGCATAAACAATTGAACAGAGAAGCTGCTAATAGTCAAAATAGCTGAAACAACTTAATTTAAAATATAAATTTTTGCATTTCTTTGTGTCTGACGGTGTTGATAAAAACCTTGCACTTCTCCAGCAAAAACTTTGTGTAACAATTATATGTAAATATGTTTTTGAAAAATCAAAAAATATATTTTAGAAAATTAAAACCTGTTTTGTCCCTAATCTCAGGAATCACTGCTCAATCACCTGGATCACCTGTTGAGAGAAAAAAAAGAGAAAACAAGAAAAAAAGAGAGCAATATAATAAACAAGATCATCACGATAACCTATGTGAATATAACAGTAAATACTAAATATTGAATATTATTGTGCAGCACGTAGGATCAACAGCGCACAGTGTGCTTTGAGGTAGCAGCCAAAAGAGGTGTACAGGGTGGACCATTTATATGGATACAACGTAATAACATGGCAATGGTTGGTGATATTAAAGTCCTGTTTGTGGCACATTAGTATATGTGAGGGGGCAAACTCCTCAAGATGGGTGGTGACCATGGTGGCCATTTAGAAGTCGGCCATCTTGGATACAACTTTTGTTTTTTCAATAGGAAGAGGGCCATGTGACACATCAAACTTATTGGTAATGTCACAAGAAAAACAATGGTGTGCTTGGTTTCAACATAACTTTATTCTTTCATGAGTTATTTACAAGTTTCTCTTTGTTCACAGCCATTGACATTTCGAAGAGGTTAACACGTGAGGAGCGGATCGAAATTGTGTTGATATCTGTTGAACGCAGTAACCGGGTCATTGCAGCAGATTTCAATGCAAGACACCCTACGAAACCACCCATCTACCATGCTACAGTTAGCAAACTGCTTGCTAAGTTTCGTGAAACTGGTTCAGTGTTGGATTTGCCAAAATGTGGACGCAAGAAAACTGTTATTAATGAAGAAACATCAGTGGCTGTCCTAGCTTCATTCAGCAAGAGCCCACAGCGTAGCACTCGTCGCATGTCACTGGAGAGTGGCATTAGTCGAACGTCCCTTTGGCGGATATTAGCTACTCACAAATGGCACCCTTACAAACTCCAGCTACTGCAGCATCTCAACGAGGATGACCCAGATCGGCACACAGAATTTGCAGAATGGGCAAAACAAAAATTGGAACAGGACCCTCAGTTCACGCAGAAGATTTTGTTCAGTGATGAGGCAAACTTTTATGTGAATGGTGAAGTTAACAAACAAAACCACCGCTGACACTAACCCACATTGGATGGATCCCTCCAAGACTGTTGGAACAACAAAAGTGATGGTTTGGTGTGGTATGTGGGGTACAACGATAGTGGGTCCATTCTTCATCAATGGAAACCTCAAGGCCACTTGATATTTGAAATTGCTACATGATGATGTGTTTCCCTCTTTATGCACTGAAGCTGGCACGTTCCCTGAGTTTTCCAGCAAGATGGTGCACCACCACATTATGGGTGCCAGGTCCGAGCATTCCTAGATGAACAGTTTCCTGGAAAGTGGATTGGTCGTTGTTGGCCAGCTGAATACCCCCCAAGGTCTCCCGATCTGACCCCCTTAGACTTTTATCTTTGGGGTCATCTGAAGGCAATTGTCTATGGTGTGAAAATACGAGATGTGCAGCACCTGAAACTACGGATACTGGATGCCTGTGCTGGCATTTCTCCTGCTGTGTTGCTATCAGTGTGTGAAGAGTGGGAGAAGAGGGTTAGAAGAGGGTTGCATTGACAATCCAACACAATGGGCAGCACATTGAACACATTTTATAAGTGGTCAGAAATCCCTATCTCCGCCAGGTCAGAGGATGTTTGGACTTATTGGCCAATTTGCATGAAGCCCGGGAGGCGGCGCAAGCTCGGAAAATAACGGACAGACAATGGCCACCCCGGAGCAGCCGCGTCAGCCTCACTTGCCGGATGTGGTTTTGCCCGGCTCGTCTGAGCCATCTGCGGGGAGGAAACCAACCATTCCCATTTTATTACGGTGTATCCATATAAATGGCCCACCCTGTAGTTTGTGTCTGTGAGCACCCGTGTGTACACCTGTGAGCATGAGCGCGCTTCATGTAACAATCTGCTAGAGGGTGTGGGGAGCCATAGCCCCGCCCCCCAGGGCATGAGGCAGGTATGGAGGAGATCCAGGCTCTAGACATCCAGAGACCCCCAGAGTGCAAGAGTCCAACGAAAACCAACTGCGGGGCAACCGTGCCACTCTCTCGGAAAGAGCTGAGGAGAGCCCCAGATGAAGGGTCACCCAGCAGCTGCGGAGCTGAATCCAGAGCGCCGGACACCAAGAACCACCAATGCACCGATGTCTGACGGCGTCAGCCACTGGCAGGGGGAGTGGTGGGGGGAGATAGGCCTCCATACCTTGGGGGGCCTGAGATGTCCCTAGAGAAGTGACGTCTGATACCCAACCTGACATATAGACACAGACAAACAGGCACACACAGATACAAACATCCATTCCCACCCTCATGCTCTCATATCAAAGTCAAGTCAAAGTCAAAGTCAACTTTATTTGTCAATTCTGCCACATGTACAGGACATACAGAGAATAATTTCGTTACTCTCAAACCCTAGATGAAATAGCAAATGAACATTTAAATATAAGAGAGTGATTAAAAAATGCAAATAAAATAATTAAAAAGTAAAAATTTTAATAAATACAATACAATTTAACAAGAAAGCTATGCAATATACAATATACAATATTCAGGTAAGGGTAAATGACATTGAGTGTAAACCAGGCAGAGTAGTGCAAATAGGCAAATAGTGCAAATGGAGATTTAGTAATATACGGTAAGAGATAGTATAACAACAAAGTCTTATGAGGTAATGGCAGTCCAATGCTCCAATGGCAGTCCAATTTGCTATGCAAATACTCAGCACTCACCCAACGTGAAGACAGAGATAAATAGACACTGTACACACAATCACACTCCCCAAACGTACTCTATGCCCCAGGTCTAGGTACCTTTGCCCCTAGAGGGGGAAACTGCACCCAGACCCATGTCATTATAGAGCTTGCTTTGAAAAACTGGTGCGCAGTCATGTTGGAACAGAAAGGAACCATCCTCAAACTGTTCCCACACAGTTGGGGGCATGAAATTGCCCAAAATGTCATGGTAAACTGAAGCATTTACAGTTCCTTCCACTGGAACTAAGGGCTCACACTATAACCCCCCCCCCCCCAACCAAACTTTACGCATGCAACAGTGCAGTCAGACATGTACTGTTCTCCTGTCAACAACCAAAACCAGACTCGTGGGTTTTTTGTCAGTGGATTACATCTTTAACAGAAAATTTGCAAAACATGACAAAAGAACCCACAAAATCTGTTAAAAGACTGTGATGTGGTCATTTTCTGTGCTATAGAATAAAAATAAAGATGAGCTAAAGTTAATCTTAACCAGGTCAAAGTAAACAAAGTGGTTGTTTTGCATCAATCCTAGATTACCAGAAGAAGAACAGGAAAAGATGGTGGAACGGGCTATTTGTCCTTATGACTTTCTGCTCAAAGCGTTAGAAAGACTAAGAAAGGTAAAGGTTGGAAGAAAAGACTAAAGTGGACTCTAGTAATCCATTAAAAATACTCTCTGCTACAATTTAATGTACATATGTGCATAAAATTAAGTTTAGGGATATTGTGCTCACAAAATAGTTTTGGACGTTAAATCCTTTTGCACATCTGATGGAAAATCCAGTTCTTCCCTTCTCTGTTTTAAGTTGACCTACCTAAGTGAATGGCTCCATAGACTCATGTTTGTCTTTATCTCTATTGACTTTTTCTATTTAATCCTCTATTAAAAGATATTTAATGCAGTTTACCAAATGCCAATGGACACTTCTCCCATTCTTGTCTTTCTTCTTACACCTTTCCCCCTCTCCGAGTGAAGCTATCTCACAGTCTTTTCTTTGTGAAATGAAACACACCAGTAGGCTTTTAGCCAGCAGCAGACTGTGTGGCCAACATACAAACAGTTTATATGTTTGCTGATGTTTGCTGAGCTGATAGAAACGCTGTATTTGTTCCTGCCACTTTATGCAACATTTAATCACGACCAACCGCAGCATCGCACACAGTGCAAGAGTGATGACTTCAGCACTTGTGATGCAGTTTGCTTTATCCTCATCTTCCATGTCACCAGCTGCACCATACAGTGGTTGTGGTTTCAGTTTTAATTGCCTCCCCTGCATTTCTCAGCTTTTGTTACAAGCAAACCTCAGAGCGACTGCAGATTTCCCCCAGCCTTGCAAACCGTAACATTTCCATTACAATCTCTCTATAAAATTTGTAATGTGAGTAATAACTTTATGGTTTGAAACTGTTTTGTGTAACACATCTTTAACTTCATTGACTCTATGTGTCATGGTCCGGAGTCTGTGACTCCGTGTTTATGTTTAGTTTATTATTATTCTGTGGTTTTGTTTATCTTGGGTTTTTGTACTCTTCTGTTTCACGTTTCATGTGCCGATATAGGTGTCCTCCAGTCTGTGTTCAGTCGGTGTGTTTCCTGTTTTACTTTGAAGGTCTCTGTCTGATGTCAGTGTGTTCTGTTTACGTTTCCCCTGCCTCGTCAGCTGTTATGTCTCCCAGGTGTGTTTCCCTCCTGTTTCCCATCCCCTGATTACTGGTGAGTGTATTTATAGTGTGTGTTCCCTCGTCCTCGTTGCTGGTTCGTCTGTGTTGTTCCCCTCCATCTTCCTGCGTATCCATCTCTGTCCATCTCTGGGTTTGGTTTTCGGTTTGTTTTGTTAGCTGTTCCAGTTTCGTTTCTTCTCGCCATGCCGTTTCTGTTTGTATGTCATCCTCCTTACTAAATAAAGTTCACTCTCATCACAAGCCGCATCTTGGGTCCTTATCTACAACTCCACACGTCTGCCACGCTAGACGTGACACTATGGCTTTTTTCATTTTTGATACATTACTTATCTTAAAAATACAAATGTAATTAGTGCTTGAACGCGATATCACTGACTTGGAGAGGGAGTTTAAGAAATCCTCGTCTATTTCTGTGCTTCGGAAGTTGGATGCAGCTAGATCGGCCCTGGACCAACTGTTAACTCAGAAAGCGGAAACTGCAATATTCTATGCGAAGCATAGATTATTTGAATCAGGCAACAAACCTGGACGCTTGCTCGCCCGACTTGCCCAAGGGAAACGGGGCTCTTATGCAATACCCTCTCTAAAAGATAAGGCAGGTGTCTTACAGTTTGAGGCTAAACTTATCAGCAAAATAATGAAAGAGTTCTATCAAGACTTATATTCCCCTGAGTGTCAAAATACTGTAGACGCCAGGAAACTGTTTCTTGACACTGTTAACCTCCCTATACTGTCAGAGGAAAGTCGATTGGATCTATGCAGCCCTATCAGGGTGCAGGAGGTCTTGGATGCAATTAAATCCTTACAGAGTGGGAAGGCTCCGGGCCCTGATGGGTTTGGGCCAGAGTTTTATAAAAAAAATGGCCAAACATGTGGCGGGTCCTTTGTTGGGAATGTATACAGAATCTCTTGAGAGGGGCGTGCTTCCACCCACCCTAAACCTTGCCCATATATCCCTGATCTTAAAGAAGGATAAACCCGCGGATCTGTGTACATCCTACAGACCTATAAGTCTACTTAGTGTGGATTGTAAGATTCTGTCCAAAATTTTATCCAGACGTTTGGAGGAGGTTCTGCCGGTTCTGATAAAGCCTGACCAGACGGGATTCGTCAAGAATAGATACTCCCGCTCCAATGTCCACCGACTCATAAATGTTGCGCAGTTCTCTCAGAACACCAATTATAGGGCTCTTGCGATCTCTTTGGATGCTGAGAAAGCATTTGATCGGGTGGAGTGGGAGTATCTATTTGATGTTTTGGACAGGTTTGGTTTGGGATCTGAATTTGTCAAGTGGGTCAAGCTGCTGTATGGGGCCCCAGCTGCAAGGGTCTTGGTTAATGGCTCGGTCTCGGATGTCTTCCCACTGGGTAGGGGAACGCGGCAAGGATGCCCCCTCTCTCCCCTGTTGTTTGCACTTGCTTTGGAGCCACTGGCAGAGGCTATAAGAACTGATCCTGAGATCTGTGGGGTGACCTTGTCGAATACTGAATACAGGATTTCCCTTTATGCAGATGACGTGTTGCTCTTTCTCACTAAGCCAGAAACTTCTATTCCTGCACTGACACATATCATCAACCAATTCGGCCTCTTCTCAGGGTATAAGATAAATTATGATAAATCTGAAGCTTTGCCACTGGGTGACGGGGGGAGGTGGGACGCTCCTCCTAATTTCCCTTTCAGGTGGTCGACCACAGGTTTCACATATTTAGGTATCAGGGTGTCCGCAGACACAGCGGAGTTGTACAAGTTGAACTTCAAGCCGATTGTGGCCTCAATCAAGAATGACCTCAATAGGTGGTTTGACCTCCCCCTGTCTTGGACGGGTAGAATAAGTTTAATCAAGATGAATGTGCTACCCAGAATATTATACCCCATTCAAATGTTGCCTCTCAGGATCAACAGAAAAACATTCATAGAGATTGAGGGATGTCTTTCTAAATTCATATGGCGTGGGAAGAAATCTAGACTAAAGATACAGATTTTACAACTGCCCACGGATGAGGGGGGTCAGGCACTGCCTAACTTTTTATATTACTACTGGGCTTGCCATGCACAAATAATCTCAGGGTGGTTACATTCCTTCCTTCACCGGGGCGAACCATCGGTAGATGCCTGGTGCTGTGACCCTCTCTCACCTCTTAGTCTCTTATCCACTGACCTGGCGGACCTCCCTCTTGGTGTCAGAACTAATTCCGTCTTGATGCCCACTTTAAAGGTTTGGCGTAATATTACTGCCCACGTCGGAAGAAGAGGTTTCTCTAGTGCACTGCAGCCTCTAACTAGGAATAAAGCTTTCCCCCCGGGTATTGGCATTAATATATTTGATGATTGGTATTCTAAAAGTATAAGGTTTATTTGTGATCTGTTCGAAAGGGGTAGTTTTATGGCCTTTAATCAAGTTCAAGTTAAGTATAATTTACCACAGAAACACTTCTTTGGATTCCTGCAAGTAAGGCATTATGTGAACTCCCTTAAATTTCCAGCCAATCAACCAGTTTTGAACCCTGTTGAAAGCTTTCTTCTCAAAGTTAACGAGGAAATGACTACAAAAAAGAAATTTATTTCTCTTTGTTATGGGAAATTGTTGTCTTTGAACTTTATAACCACTGATAAGGCCAGGGTTCGGTGGGAAACCGACCTCGAAGCTCAGGTTGGTGCGGAAGCATGGTCCAAAACTTTCAGATCTGCCATGAAATTGTTTCCCTGTAACAGACTAAAGGAAAGCCAGTACAGAATCTTACATAGACTACAGCGTACGCCGGAGTTCCTAAATAAAATTCACCCTCAGATTTCTGCTCTTTGTGGGAAGTGCAACACGGCTGTAGGGACCTATTACCACTGCATATGGCAATGTCCTTTAATTACTAGATTTTGGAAGAATATTGCTATAGAGCTTTGCTCTATTTTCCACCGAACGATCCCACTGAACCCTATGCTGTTCGTTCTGGGTCTATCTATAGAAGGGCTCTCTCTGTCTTCTGTACAGATGCTTTTGTTAAGTAAACTTTTACATTTGGCGAGGCGATGTGTACTGTTTCAATGGATTCAGAGACGGCCTCCTACTGTTACACAGTGGTACAGAGAACTGCTCAGGGTGCTGCCGATGGAGCGCCTCAGTGCCATCATAAAGGGCAATTGTAATGCATTCTGTAGCATATGGCAGCCTCTGCTTGATCACCTACCTCATGACCTTACTGTGCTATTACATAAAGGGGACTCGCAGTTTGTTTTTAAACACACTGATTAATGTCTGTGTTTTCCCCCCCCTTTTTTTATTTTTTATTTTTTATTTTTTTTATTTATTGTTTCCCTTGACTTCGAATGTGAAACGCTTTACATATTTTGTCCCAGGCGTGTGTACTGGTAACTCATATACCTGCATTTGCTTTGTTTTTTTTTTTTTTTGTTTTTTTTTTTTTTTTTGTGCTTGGCTGTGCTGACTTGTTGCTGTTCGTGTTGTTCTGACAAAATCAATAAATCATCGTTTCAAAAAAAATACAAATGTAGGGTGGAGGAGAGAGACTTTGTAACACCCAGCAAGTAAGTGCTGGCAGAGGCTCCAGTACCCCTGCCAATAGATAAGAAATTGCATGAGTGGATAGAAATGAAAGTATAAGTCAGACCAAAGTATAAATGTTTATGTGGAAACTCGTTTTTATTTAAAGAAAATTGATTTTTTTGATGTTTAACTTTCACAGGGCATATAAGAAGAAATAAATAATGGTATAAAGAAATGTGACTCAGACAGAGTTTAGAAACACTTCCTCTTCAGCAACAGAGATGACTCCATACACATACACATAGCTGTTTGCTATGTACCAGAAGTGAAAGTACAAGATACAAGCTTTTGTTCTTTACATCAAAGCAAAGCACTGCAACATCAAGACAACATCGCCAAGATGATTGACAACGACATCGTACTTGAAGCACTGGGGGTGATCTGCAATGCTAAGATAACTTCTGTTCAACAAAAACAAGGAGAAGTTGGCATCGGTTCTGGTCTTCTCGAAGCTTTCAAAAATTTGTTTTTCACAGCTCCTGCTACGCAGCTGCCTGTTACGCAGCTCATTTCTACAGTTGTGGATGGAGATCAAACTTGGTAAATGTTATACTAAACCTCTGATAACAACTACTTTAAATGTCATTACTGAAACAGGATTGTAGGTTTTTAAAAGGATTAGGCTTTAGAATAGAATTACTGGTGCAAAAAATGTTTCAAAAATAATTTAGATGACACTAGTAAAACTGTGACTGTGCCGAGACTCAAAGTCAGGTTGTAGTTTCGAAAACCCAAAGAAGTTTAATCGTTTCACAACAGGATAGAAAAATATGTGTGCTCATTTTTACCTGCATTTCACTTTATATAGTGTAAAAAAAAAGTCCAATTAAAATCCACCATTTTCATTTTCAACAGCTAAAATTTCAGATTGTTCAGACTTCTGAGACATAACTCATTAACTTTTGTAAAACAGCATGACCTATAAGCCATGCATAATCTGATTTAAAATATATTTAAGTCGATGACATGAAAAGACAGCTGATCTGCTTTGGAACTTTATGCTTACAGCTCGGTGTCACAAAGCAGTTTGATGAGGATTGATGGGCACGTGTCTTCTGGATTGCCCGGGAATATAGGTATTAAAGGTTTTCCAGCAAATAAACATGTATCAAAATTTGAAATAGAGGAAAGAAATGGAAGGCGTTTCATCATCAACGAGGAAGAATTCTTTGACCCCAGATTTCACTACGACTTTACTGGAATGAAAGACACAGATACCTTTTACAGAGGTGACGAAGAGTACTGGCGTCCCTATGGTTGGCAGCGTTTTGCTATCAAGGTAAGTATCCCTTTGAAGCAGCCATGTTATTCATGTTCAGCATTTAAACTGCTATAACTGGTCCTTAAACACTATCAAGCACTGGATGATACTGATACTCACTGAAAAAGACGCATTATGAATTCAATGATACCACCGTAAAAGTTACTTATAAAAAATGAAGTGTATAATGAAATGAAGCATATAGTATATGAAATATATAGTAGAATAAAATCAAAAGATGGTTCACAATGTTATTAATAGATCATTTAGAAGCATTACAATGACATTGATATCAAAATATAGAGTTGGTTTTGTTTTCTGTTGCTGGCTTTATTAGAAACTTTCAACTAGCGGCTGTGATGAACAAATAAAATGCAGACTTTTTTCTCTTGGTAGATACAGTGGAAGGAGGGCTGTGACTTCAATAGATTGTCAAAAGAATTTATATTATATTTCACGGGAAATCAGAATAATGACAATAATAATTTTACTTTTACTTTTATTTGACTTTTTAAAATTTGTGTGTAAAACACGTGTTTAACTTTTGCAAAGATAATCTATGGACTGTCTGAAACAAACAAAAGCAGTTTTGATGACCTCAGACCGACAGACTGTGTCTTCGTACTCAAGCTGCGCCCTCTAGATAGCATCCTCTGCTCTTATGTCCCACTGCCCCATCCATTCCAGCCTCTAGATACAAAACAAACAAACAGATGCAGAAATAACTACAGATAAAGAGATAACTTTTGGCTCTTTGACCTATCAAAAGCGATAGTTTTTTTGTTGTTGTTTTTTTTTTTGACTGTGTTCTGCTATGAGTTGTGCCCCTCAGCTTACGTAACTCTATGAAGCTATCATCTGTTATAACATCATAACAGATTTTCTTGCATGAAAACATTTGATCACAGGTCCTGGATAAGTATGATGGAAATGAATGGCTCGGCACAGCAGGCTATCGCACTCGGTCAGTGTCAGGGGAGTGGCCTGTGTCCTACCATGGGACATCTTATGACTCTGCTTGTGACATCATCAAAGGACGTTTCAAGGTTTGATTACATCATCTCTGGTACTGCAGTATTTTAACCAGTGAAAATATGATACGATGCTTTAATATGGCAATACTTTTTTACATGCCTAGTAAGCCTCCTCTGTCAGGAAGTCTGTGTCTCCATCATCTCCATGATGACTTCCCATGATGCAATGAGCATTTCATCTCCACTCCAATTGCTGTATAGTTATTTGACACAATATCTTAAAATATTTCATGAATGTTTATCTTCTGTCTGTCTGTGTTTTTGTCCTCTTGTTGTTTGTTGGTCTTTCTCTGCTTCTCTTTCCCTCAGCCCCTGATCAGTATCTACTGAAATTTCAATAGATTTCATCTTCAGTAGAAGCAGAACATAACAGAAAAACACAATACGTGTTAACAAAGACTGTGATGTGCTCATTCCCTATGCTGTAGAATAGAAACGTGATCTACTGTTAGTTATTGTACATCTTTAACTAAATAAATAAATAAAATGGTTAAAAATGACTTAAAGTTTATCTTATTCAGGTCAAAGTAAATAAACTGTAACATTCTCTAAATTATCTAAATCTCTAAATTAATTTCTAATTCCTCTCACTTTATTTAACAGCCAGGTCACCGTGACGTCTATGGTAGAGGGGTTTATTCTACACCTGACATCGAAGTGGCCCTCAAATACTGTAAAGATTTCAAGTCCAAAAAAAACGGCAAGACGTACAAAGTGATTCTGCAGAATCGGATCAACCCCAGATACAGAGAGAAACACCACAATGATAAGTACTGGCTGGTTCCCATCAATGATAGAGTATCAAAAGAAGAAGAGGAAAAGATGGTGGCGCGTGCCATTCGTCCCTATGGCCTTCTGTTGAAAGAGTTCTAAAAGACCAAAACGGTCACTAGAGGTCGCAGAAAAGCCAAATAAAGACTAAAGCAGACTCTAGTAATGCTCTGTGCTGCAATGTAATGTGTAGTAAACCCTAAAATTTTTTATTTACCCGCATGCATAAAAATGTTTGTGGAAAGAGAAGTGAAGTTAAGGGGTTATTATTATGCTCACAAAACTGTTCTCACTAAGAAATTCAGGTAGACGTTCAATCCTTCTTTGTTCTTATGAGCTCTGAAGAACTGGTGGATGATTTGTAATTCCTTGATGAGATCTATTACCAGTGTTAGTCAAGTTACTTGAAAAAAGTAATTAGTAACTAATTACTGATTAATACTCCATAAAAGTAATCCATGATACACAACCTGAATAAATAATAAAGCAACAGACCTTTCAGCCCAATTCTACTTTTTCTGCATAATCCATCAAATAAAATTGAATCTTTTAAAAACTTGTTTTATCAGTTTTAATCTTTTAATTTTATGCACATTGCATTAAGCAAAAATGAAATTATATTCAACAGTCTTTGACTTGAAGAAATTTGTTTAACATTTAAACCTATTTTCTGCATATTCCCACATATAAAATAAAATAATTTTTTGTGTTTACACTCACTCTTTCAAATAGATGCAAGTAAAACACGGCAAAAAATAAATAGAATCAACGCTCAGAGTCACTAAGTCCTGTCGTTCTTAAATCTATCTTCACCTGTTAAGCAGGAGTGGGGCGGGTGGAGGTTTGCCCGGTGCCACAGTAGTCATGTCAGTGGGGGTATCCGGGGGTTTCTCTGTGAATTTCACATTCCTGTGGCAGCGTGCTCGGTGCTTGCTCAGATTTCAAGTTTAATTTTTCGCTGTAGAAAGACATTTTCTTCCCACGCAGAGTGTACAGCGGATGCTCATATTTTAGTCACTTTTTACCGACTAAAGTAATGTAAGTACGTCCAAGCTTTAAATGCTGCATAGTCGTACTCTGTCCTGCACTCCATACTATCCATTGTTGATCTACACAAGTCTGTTGCTGCCACAGGTGTCGCACGTGCTTATGTCATTGTCATGAGACACTCTCACAAACAAAATCACGGTTTAGTAACGCAGTAAAGCGGCGTGCTTACTGGAAAGTAACAGTAATCTATTTACTTTTTTTGCGATAGTAATCCCTTATATTACTCATTACTTGAAAAAAGTAATCGGATTACAGTAACACATTACTGCTGTTAATTCCAGTTCTTTGAATTCTTAGGGCCAAGAAAGACACGGCTCAAAAGTGGTCCTTTTACTTTAAAAATGATCTTTAATTAACATATCCTGGATATGGAGACCTGAACACACGGACACACAAGCTCAGGTCTGAAGCACAAAACAGGAAGCCTAGTCATTTATATACTTGCTCTCTACATCATACCACACTTTAAGTTTCAATCAAACAGCCTAGTTGGTTTCACTTTCACTTCATTCTAGCTGCAAAAGCAGGCTTCTGCAAAAGCATGTAATTTCCTGTCAGTCCTGTCGGCACAAACTGTACTAAGAGTTGGGCCTCTCTTATCCAGAAAAAATATAATAGCAGATAAGCCGATTATATTTTTAAATTCCAACACTGCCCATCTCTGTCTATAATAGCTCTTAATTGCACACGATCACACATTTTTACCAAAATATGTATATATCTAGTTGACCTGCTCCTTTTTTCTCATTTCTCATTTTCACAATTTAAATGCATTAAAAATGAAAAAAACTCCCCATCATTTATAATATTGCACTTTGATTCATGCTAATTTTATAAATAATGTGTTCCTTTGCTTTACTCTTTTTGAAGTGTGAAAAAAAGCATCTCCAGAAATTATTGTTTGTACTTTTTGCTGCAAAAGTGTTTCTTTGATGCTTGTTGTTCTTGCATGAGGGGAGAGAAAATCTAAAGTGTAAAAATTGTTTAAGATGAAATTATGTACGTTTAAATGAAATGCAAGCTTAGAGCAGAAAATTGTAAAAGGTTTGATATTTGTGCAATTTTACTTCTCAGATTTTGAAGATTTTAGATGTTTGTCACTAGTAAATATGCTTTTAACTATGTATATTGAGTTCCTTTAAATGTCCCAACATTCTAATCAGTCTAATTTGTAAGTGGGAAGTTACTGAGCTCTTTTTTGTCACAATATCTATATAAATATCCAGTAAGCAGGAGTTCACTGGGTAAAAACAGCTTGAGCTAGAGGTCAGAGAAGAATTGCCAAACTGCTTCATGATGATAGGAAGGTCATAGTCCCAAGTGAGAGTGTGTCAGGAAGCGTGTCCTGTGTGATATCTTAAGTAAGTCAAACATGTAGATCATCGAGAAGAACATTTCGATAACGGATTAGTCAGATCTGTGGACAACACCAACAACCTCTGATGCTGTTGAAAGGCATGTTCAGAGGCATCAAGAAAGACGGAAAGGCAAGGATGTAAGGAGAGGTAGAGACCAGGTGAAAGGGGAGCAAAGCCAGGCGCTACTAATGCTCTAGTCCGCTGTCGCTAGGAAGAGAGATAGAGCAGGTGTCATCTTGAAGGAAAAACTTGTGTTTTGGAGGTGAAGAAAACAGAGGTGAAGAGGAGGTGTTGGTAGGTATGATGTTAAGGAGAACAATGCTGAAGAACAGAAGGTAGTGGATCTTGTGAAAAAGATGGAAATGGCCGTGATGAACACTGATGGGGTTTGCAGAATGTACTCCACCATACAAAATACACTGAATCCTGGCAAAGGTACTTCTTGACACTGGGCTGTTAGAAAAATGCTACATTTTCATTAGAATTTCTTGCTTTGTACAAACTAAATATAAAAGTGAAAAACAAGTAAATTTTTGCCACCCGCTGGGAAACTAGTCAGGTTTTTAATATATAATTTGGTTACTAGATTGTTACTAAATTTGTTAGTAGATAATTGATGAGATACTAGATTATTAACAGACAGTCAAACACCTTCTCCATATACAGATTAGTATTACAGAAAAAATATAACATTTTAAAATATAAACAAGCCAGAACATCCAGACTGGCCAACAGCCTGTATCCACAGGCTGTGAGGCTCCTGAACTCTCTGCCCCCCTCTCACGGACAATAACCATATCCAACTTCTTAATAGCAATGAACTGGTCTGCATTGGTGCATCATATCTTTATTCTCTTCCCCCTCCTGCCCCCCCCCCCCCCCCCCCCCTCTTTCTTAAATAGATAACTATCATATCTGATATCATATCTCACAGTACAATAATATTGAATGGGTTGCATTGTTGTATTTTGTCATGTTTCTCAGGTCTTTGTCTGAATTTCTACGAACATTATTGCTAAGGATTGTCTTATTGCATTGGAGTCACACTGGGTTAAATATGTACACTTGGGTTTTAAGGGGTATTTATTATTTTCTTCTTTTTTGGGGGGGTTGTATGGAAGCCCCAAATGCAATTTCATTGTTCTTGACAATGACAATAAATAAATAAATACTAAATACTAAATATACTATTAATATATTTATATTAACAATATATATTAGCAGTAGATGTGCAGGGAATGGGAGGGAAGGTGCACGAAAAGCAAAAACATGTCATCGTTTCTGTCACTCACAAACAGGTGAAATATAAATTTAAAAAAAGAAATATCTGCAGGGTGAAAGGTATCGGATTTACAGAAATGTTACCAAGAGACAATGGGAAGGAAAGAAAATGCCTTAAGCCTAGGATAGAACAAGTTTGGAAAGTTGGAAAAGTGTCCCGTTTCTGTGGCCCTTTTGGATACATTGAAGGTCAGTTTGGAATTGATGGATGAAAGTGTGTTTGTTTTTTGAAAAGTGAAAATATGTGATGGTAAATCTATCTGGAAGATTGGCTATATGTTTTAATAGCATTCTTCTCATCTGATAGAAATCAAAATCATCCAAATGTATGATTTATTCCTCATGACATAGACATAGACACATAGCACTCCACTCTTTTTGGCCTCAGGCTTGGAGGTGCTGATTCTCGTTCCTGCTGCTTCACATTAGGCTGCAAACCTCTCTAGTGTGAGCTGGAGGCCACCACCTGATGAAGTCAATGGAACCACATCATCTGCAAAAAGCAGAAAGCTATTCTGAGGCCAACAAAGTGGAGGCTTTCTGCCATCTGGCTATGCCTAGAAATTCTGTCCATAAAAATTATGAACAGGAGTGACAAGGACAGCCCTTTGTTCCCATTTATTCTACCTGAAACTATTAAAATTGCCATAAACATTCCTAACAGCCTGAAAGAAGATTTGAAACAAGGAGAAAATTTCATGAGAACGCTGGGCTTAAAATCTGTTGAAACAGGTCTTATGGATTGATGATTCAAAAGTTTTTGATTTAAATCAATGTACGTATGTACGGAGGAGGTTAGAAGAAAGGTACAACAGTTTTTATACCCATCCAATAACCATGGTGTATGTCACAGTTTGTGGCTGGAACCTGGAGCCTGGAGAACTATTCCTAAAGACATTAAAGAAAAAATTACAAGCTTGTAAAACAGAGTTCAGGCTGTGCTGAAAAATAAAGATGGTCATACCAAATATTGACTTTGAAGCTCAATAGAATAGTTTTTGCCTTTTACTGTACATGTGTATTCCCACCTATGTTTGCGCATGTTTCAATAAATCACTGCACTTATTTTCCGTTTTACTGGCAAAATATAGAAAAAAGAAAGGAGGCTCAAGTCTTTTTCAGTGGATTGTGAACCACTAAAAAAAGTGAATGTGAACGTACGGAGAGAAAGCGAGAGGACCCTGGGTGAACGTGCCTGTGTGATTTTACTCCATATCCCGGCATCCACCGCGGCACCGCCCTGTTATCTCATTGACGGTCAGCGGGGAGGCCTTTCCACATCTAGCTACATTAAAAAAAACCCAACAACAACCCAAAAAACTTGAGCACTGTGTACATACCTGATGGTAAGTGGATATCTATGTCATGTTATTTCAACTCGCAAACAGTATATGTGTTGAGTAAAACCAACACAGTTTTGTTAGGGTTAGCGTATGTTAGTAGCAAGCTGCTCATCCTGGACTAGCTGTATCAAAGTGCTTTCCGGTGTCCCAGCCAGAGCTCAGATTGGGGAGTTGATAGTTTTGTGCTGACGGCTAACATTAATATCATTACTATGCAGCCAAGTCACGGCTGGGGAAACCGAGGAGACTTGGTCTGGCTATGAGTTGCTACATGATTGGTCATATTCCTAACTTTATTGTTAAATGATTAAAACCGCGTAACTTAATTCACCTTGCCCAGACCGCCCTCCTTTGCTAGCTTAACTAGTTAACTTAGCAAACGAATCTCTACCGGGAGTGTTAGCTAAGGCTGACTAGCTCATTCCGCAGCTAACTTAAAATGACGTGCAGGTAACTTCTCGTACCATCTCCTGTTAACAGACCAGCGTGTCTTCTCTGTCTTATGCGTATGATCGTCTTCTGTAATCGGCTTTAAGCTATTTCTGACAGCGCTCTGAGGCAATGAGTAAGTCATGTTTGCTTGCGAAGTTAACATTTTCATGCTTGCTGGCTGGCCTTGAACTCGAGAGGCTGTTGCAGGGACTCAAACATTTTAATGTGCATTTTAACAACGTAGCTGGATAATATATGTTCAAAGTAAGGTGTGCTAAGCGCCACCTTAGCAAACGCTGGGTGGTTTATTAACACTTGCGTAATCCTGTCAAATCCGAACCATGGTTTGATTAACACTGGGGACGCTTTACGTCCCATTAGTGTTGGTAGTTAGCTTTTATTTCATTTCCACTATACTATAAGATAAAATACCACAATCAAATTACAGTGCCATTTCATTATAAAGTTTACAATTGCTTCATTTTACTACAATCTGTTTCAGGACACCTCAAGTGTTTCAATGGAGCTATCAGGAAGTACCACTAGCAACCATACCCTGAACTCAACAGGTGGTGGTTCATGGGAGATCAGTGACAAGGCCAAGCTTTGTCGCTTCCTCTGCTATGGCTCAGAGGGAGCCTTGTACAGTACCAGAGAGAATGGTCACATCAGCGTGGAGAAGACTGGAGCCCTGCAGTCCATGCTGCAGGAGAAACAAGGCGCTGAGGTGTTGGAGGAAATAAAAAGGTTCGCTCAGGATGGGCAAGCTGTCAGACTAGAGCCCTCCATTTTTGCCTTGGCTTTGTGCTCCCAAAACCCAGATGTGAACACCAAACAGGCAGCGTTCAAAGCCCTGAAGGATGTTTGTCGTGAGCCTGCCCATCTGTTTTCTTTCATCAAGTACAAGAAGGAATTAAAAGAGCACATGAAATGTGGGATATGGGGGCGTGCCCTGAGGAGAGCACTGTCTGACTGGTACAATGAGCAAGATGCCATGAGTCTAGCTGCTGCAGTGACCAAATGTAAGCAGAGAGAGGGCTGGTCACACCAGGATCTGCTCAGACTCTCCCACACTAAACCAGCTAGAGATGGTAAGTATAGAGACCCACGTCATTTAGCCTGCAAAATGTTATTAGTAATCAGTTGAATAAACGTCTGCAGTTATCCAACTTTCTTCTTTGGGGTTTTATTGGATGTTCTCTTTTCTGAGCATATATGTGCATATTTATAAACTCCCCATGCTGAATTTTAATCAGTACAGTGTAAGTTTTTATTTTGTTTCACTTTAGTCAGTGCTAACATGCAACGCCCATCTCTTTGTGTTTTCAGCTATTGCCTTGATCAGCAAATATGTAACAAAGGGGTGGAAAGAGGTCCAGGTTGCTCATGAAAACAAAGAGAACGCCGAAGAGGTTATCAGGGTGCTTTCATATCTTGAAGTGGTGGAAAAGGTAAAGCACAGTCGGGATGAAACTGAGGTCGTCACTTTAATAGAGGAACACAAGCTTGAGAGGGAACAGCTGCTGACCGAGCATCTGAAGTTTAAACAGGCGAGTCTGTTAAATCATTTTAACCTGGTTGCTGTTTATAACATAGACCGTAGTGATAATTGATGAGATGAATCAGTTTTTACACTTGGGATCTTATTAAGATTAGAAATGCACACGAAATAAGAAGATTTTCAGTGTTCTCAGCCCAAACTGGTGACTGACTCGGCTGAGAACACGTAAAGCAGCGCACACTCATAACCACAGTTTGACAAGTGGGGAAACTGCTCACACTGAGTGACTAGACCAGTGTCCAACGCAGAAAACCACGGGGAGATGACCACAAAAATGTTTAACAACAAATCTAATCACTTAAATCACTTTCACCCAGCTGAACATACGAAGCTAGAAAAGGCAAAGTGGCTAAAGGAATACAGAACTCAGAGAAGGTACAAGCTAGCAGCGTCTGTATGAGCAATCAAAGCTTAAAAATGATTATGAGGAAAATTATGAAGGCAAGTGAAAAACAGATAGGGCTTGTGAAGTTCAAAACAAACTGGGTAGTAATGAAAGCAACTCGTATAGTTTTGTTAAATAAATATATTGTACCTGCTGTTGTTTGGTAAAGTAAAATATGCCATGTAAAGGGGGGTGTACAGCAATTTATTTTCAGTTTAGTTTTTAATCTGTACCTCCTTCCAGTGGTGGCTGTAGAGCAGGTCACTGATCAGAAGGTTGGTGGTTCGATTCCTGGCTTCCCCTAGTCTATATGCCAAATATCCTTGGGCAAGATACTAACCCAAAATTGCTCTCCGATGCATCCATCAGAGTATGAATGTGTGTGAATGTTAGCTATAAAACACTTAGAAAGATGTGCTTGTGCGAATGTGTGTGAATGGGTGAATGCACAAGTTGTGTAAAGCGCTTTGAGTGCTCAGATGAGTAGAAAAGCGCTATATAAGAACCAGTCCAGTAGCAGCACAAATGATAGAAAAGTTTATTTTTTCAGTTCTCAGAAGCTTGTAATCAGCAAAAATCTCCCTCAGCAGTTCACACTAAAAAAAATAAGAAAATTGCATCTTTAATTCAAACAGAGCATTTAGAACAGGGGTGTCAAACATGAGGCTCGAGACCCTGGAAGAGCCTGGCAAAAAGTCCAATCCGGCCCACTGGATGTCTTTGACCCACTGGACTTCCACCTGTATTTTCATAAATTTTACAGCTTGTCCTGCTGATGAAGCCCTCCTACTCACAGTCTTACACACTACATCAGATTATTAAATGAACAGAAAAGTTCCTTTTTTCTTTTTGGGTTTTCAGTACTGATAAAAGAATTCCTGTTTTTTACAGTGTGTCCACAGTAAAATAAATAAAACAACAAAACTTTCTGCTTTATAATTACAGGACAGTCTGGTAAATGAGCTACCAGAATTTCTTTATCATGTAGTAAAACTGAGATGCCCTGTTGAAATTGCACCTCTTTATTTATATTGAAATATTGGAGGGATTAAATGTGCAGCTACACGTAGTTACACTGACAGAAAGGGGACTTTCCTAGGTCTGGCCCACTTAGGATTAAAGTTCTGTTTATCTGGCCCCTGATATAAAATAAGTTAAACATCCCTGGTTTAAAAAGTAACTGCTTTCTTGTTTACTACCTAAACACCAAATATCATAAATGATCTTTACTATCTCACGTCCTGAACTGCTAGGACTTTTTTTTTTATTTTTTTTTTTCCAGTTTTTGGCGGTTGGGGTGAGCCCCTTGTAAGTTCCTGCTCACTGCGGAAAAGTGTTCCCTGGAGGGGGAAAAAATCAAAACATTTCTTATCTGTAAAACTGCAATGTTCAGGTAGACTGAAGCCTAATGTAAAGAATGTGGGAATGTATTTTTCTACATCTAACAGGATGTGTGGTGGTTGTTTTCTGCAGGTATGGAGCGCTTTGTTGAAGGAAATGCCTCTCCATTCGGTGGTAAAGATGTTAGGTAGGCTGACATCTGGCAAAGTTCTTGAACCGGGAAGCCCAGAAACACAGTTTTTATGTGACAGAATTCAAAGTGAGACGGCACTAAAACAGGTAAGGCTCACAACTTCTACCAGAAATGTTATTTTGTTTTTAATTATGCAGAGTTCAATATTTAGGAATTAAATGTCTCCTAAAATCACCAGGCAAAGATCCACCCTTTCAGTATACTTTTGGCTACAGAAAACTACAAAAAAGGCCATGGCTATCAGGGTAAACCGAAATGGGAAGCAGACCGCAACATCCTTAAAGCTATGGACTCTGCCTTTTACAAGAGCTTTATGGTATGTTGTTGTAATTTTCAAAACTTTCTCCAGTTGTTGCAGAAGATGTCAGCAGCAGTTCTTTAACGTGAATGTCCTGTTCTGCTGTAACTCTGTCCTCAGAATGTGGAGCCTGTGGGTAAATGCTTTGTTGTGGCAGTAGATATGAGCGGGTCACCGAGCAGCATTGTCCCAGGAACGTCGATCAGCACTGCTGCTGCTGCAGCCGCTATTGCCATGGTAAGACTGTACTACAGCCAGATGATGCTATCTGGTTAGTTGGAACAGCTGCATCTTCAAACAGGGCTCAGGCTGCCCCATCTTTAGAGAGATCCTGGGTGATGGCATGGGACTGTTGACGCATACTGTGAATTCCCTGAAAATTCCTTTCTCAGTATGTTAGCGCATAGGCCCTAACAGTGGTGTACTGTGTGTGAATGTGCATGCAGGATAAAGGCATTTTAGTCAGGGTAACTAAATGGCTTTCTTTTGACCTTGGCTTTGACACAGATTTTTGCAAGGACGGAGGCTGACACACATGTGCTTGTCTACTCTGAAGAGGCTATGGTACCATTCTCTATTTCTGCTGATATGACTCTCAAAGAAGCAACCGATGAACTGGTTAAGGTAAGGCTTTACAGAACATTAAAGGTGACGAGATAATACGAGCGACTGAACAGTTCCTTTCAGGAATATACAATACAATATTTGTTGCAGACGAGCAATTAGAGGCATTTTTTTTCTTCTTCTTCTTCCACCTTCACATCAAAGTACTGCAAAGCAGTGCTGGTTAGCTCAACTACCACCTGTTTATTGTCCTCTCACATAGAGCACGAGAGAAAGGGGTGCACAGCCATCAGGTAGTGCCTTTATGTTGCAGTTCCAGAGTGAGAGCAGAGACTGCACCGTTCCCATTCAATGGGCCACGGAGAACAGGAAAGCTGTAGATGTGTTCGTCACTTTGAGCAACAACCCACTGTGGACGCTTACTGCCAGCCTGGTGGAGTCTCTGAAAAAGCACAGAGAAGTATGTTTGTTTTTTCACATCTGGGGTTGAATTAAATAATGGCCTTGTGTGGTAAAGATTGTTTTTGAACATATACAATACCAAGCAAAGATTAACGGGATGGGGTTGTTGTGCTATTTTTATTCACATTGTTCCATAGATGGCTGATAGGGCACAGTTAATTTTACAGCATTAAAAGTTCTCCTTTAAACTCCTTTATCTAAAAGGTTACTTAAAATATGTACTAAGTGACGATGACAAATGTAACATTTTTACAATAAACATGGTTTGTGTATATTCTCAACAGACATCAGGAGCTAATTCGAAGCTGGTGATGTGTATCCTGACTAACATTGGAATTGCCATCCCAGACACAGAAGACCGGGGTTTGCTGACCATCTCTGGCTTCGACCTTGGAGCTTTTAGTGTCATTCGTAATTTGGCCCAAGATCTGATCTGATAAGATTTCTGGGACTTTTCTTGAGAAATGTAATGAGTGTAGAATATGAAGGCAAAGAGTGGACCAATGAGGCTCATTTAGCATGTAGAGTGTCCCAAAACAGCACTAATCCAAAAGATGCTGACAATTTCAATTCCAGTTTTTCTTTGTTTTCTCTTGCTCACCATTCAGTCGACAAAGTGTCCAGCAGGCTGGACAACACTTTGGAAATGTAAAATGCATCTATATTTTGTGAAAATTGAATAGGAAGTGATTAAGACATGGTATGTGTTTGCATATCATGTTTTTAAGAGTCTCTATATGATCAGCTGTTCAGTACTTTGGTGGATTTTGATGGATCGTGATTTAAGTGGGGGAAAAATGAACCAATTCAACATTTGTAGCAAGAGGTTGGCAGGTTAAGGGGAACACTGCAAGAGTCAGTCATAGGGTGTTTGCAGATGTAGGTTTACTTCGGGGGGATTACCTGTAGTTTTCAACATGCATGCAGCAACATGCAGTTAGCAGGTTTGATGTAGAGATACTTAACATCAATGAAAGAGAAACCTGACACAAAGCACACAAAGTCAGTGGTAAAACTTGGAGTTGCTTTTTATTGTGTTAATTTCACAGATTTCTTAGATCAGAAAAGTTTTTTCAAGTATTAACATCTTGGATTCCTTTTACACAGTCTTTGCTTTAGCTTAGCCACAAATTTTAGTTGTTCTAACATTTGTTTGACCCTAAGCCCAGTTTATTGTTTTAAAGCTGAGTTTTCTGTTTTCTTCTCGTGAGGTTATACTTTAAAACAAATGTGGTGACACTTTTTAGAAAGTAAATTTGGATTCAGTTTTAACGACGCACTAATGCCAATGTTTGGGGGTTTTTTGTTTTTGTTTTTTTTGAAAAGTTTGTGTTTCAGTCTAAATTCTATGCATCAGAATTTACATTTTACTGTAATAAAGTATCTGGAAAGGACCAATCATAGCTCTCTGATACCCGTTACCTTATCTTTAATGTGACATTGTTCGTTCTGAAAACTGCTACCTTTCCAGAAAACTTGATATGAATGAATTATTGTGAAAATTATTTGAATGTACTTTTATAAAACCTGTAATGGTCAATTTAAAAAACGTTTTATATTTCTCCAGACACAGAATAAACGTGCACAGCTTAGAGAGTTTTAGAGACAGGGCCTGTTAATTTTTGAGGAAATGTAAACAAATGATTACAGTGGTGCTTTTCGTTTTAGTCAACAGTAATAATTACTGAGAATATTCAGTAAGCTTTACTTATCACGGTGTCATTTAGTCTTCATAGAATTAAAAGAAAAATACACACTGACCATGTAACTGTGAAGGATGTTTGTCCCAACATGCTGATGTTTTCATTTTTAATTTTAAAGCAACATCCACAGTCTTTTTGGTCAACATATAAAATATTTATAACATGACTGTTGACACAGCGTTTTAGGAGATGGACATGAGATTTGGTCGTTCTCAAGTGTTTCACAACCATTCTGTTGTATCTGTCCTGCTTAACATGTACCTACTGTAGCGGCGATGTAAAGCCCTTCCTAATAAACAACTTGCTGCTCTGGAAATGCGCTTTCATTTTACCAATAACTGCCTGAGTTGTTGAACTGATACATGTGATCAAAGTAAAGTTTACAGTTTAACCTCCTAAGACCCCGAACTCTTCCACGGCATGCATCTTTCATATTTGGGCATATTGGGGCCCAATGAATGTAAAAACAAAGAATTACCAGATTTTTTGTTTTTGTTTTTTAACAAAAATAAGAGCCACATAGGATATTCATTAAAATTTCGATAGAACAGTAGCAGTATTATGTCCTTGTAAGTGGATATCAGGCCCTTGTAGAGCAAAATTGAATATTTTGGTCTAAATACCCCAAAATGTGCCGTCCACACATGTGGACGCCAGGTCCTAGGAGGTTAAAGCGGGTCAAGATCAGGCATCTAGAGAGGCCGCACGACGTTGATAACTAGGGGCCTCGCAAACACACTGCTCTACACACATACAACTGAAGATGGCGGATGTGTTGAGTGTTCTTCGTCAGTATAACATCCAGAAAAAGGAGATTGTTGCTAAAGGAGATGAAGTTATATTTGGGGAGTTCTCCTGGCCCAAGAATGTCAAGACCAACTACATAATCTCGGGGTATGTCATAAAACACAAAATCTTTAATTATTAGTGCAACAGGAAGGTCTTTCCCATAGACTATTTTACTAGCTTTCATGAAAGCTAATGTATGTCCTTTAAACTTAGCTCGAGAGAGGAAAAGCCAAACTTGTAGTGTTGTGTAATGCTAATTAATCATGGACGTAGCTCAGAGTTGTTTCACGGAGTCAGAAATCCAAAGAGTCGAGTTGAAACACCTGTGTGTTTGTTTGTTTTCTCTTTTAGTCCCTACAGTCATGACTATAAACGTCTTTCTTCACCGTGCAAAAACCAAACTTTGTGCATGTGACGCAGAAACTGAAGTTGCAAGGAGCAGTGCTTTAGCTAGCAGGAGAATTGTTGACAGTGGTTGATAAAGTGACTTTGGCTTTATATTCAAGCCTTAATGCGGTTCACATCAAACCACCTTAAGTGTGCATCACGCAGTAATTCACTTAAAGTTTGTTAGTTGTAAAACTGGACGCCTGCATGCGTTTTAATGTATTTTGCTTCTTTTGATCTTTAGTACTGGTAAAGAGGGGCAGCCCAAAGAGTACTATACCTTGGACTCTATCTTGTTCTTTCTCAACAATGTGCACCTGCCGCATCCATCCTATGTGCAAAGAGCTGCAGTAAGTGCTCTGGAGTTCATGTGAAACAGCCCAGAATCTGTCAGTATCAATCCTTCATTGCTTACCAACGTGTTGTTTGAGGACAATCCTGATTCCAGCCCACATTTTGTCATACATGCAGCATCTTGTAAACTTTAAAGAGTGTTGACTTTTATGATTGTGTGTTGTTTATAGACAGAGAACATCCGTGCTGTCAGACGACCTGATCGAAAGGACTTGCGTACATATCTTAATGGCGAGAGCTGTAAGTAGCGCTTGGGCGCTGAGGAGGGGGCTTTCTGTGGCATCTAGTACAGGTGTTGTCATTCCAGGTTTTGGTTCGCTGAAAATTTGCTTCAAATGTTGTTTTTGTCCATTTGCAGCCACGTCAACGAGCATCGACAGAAGTGCGCCCATGGAAATAGGTCTGCAAAGCCGGACACAAGGTAAAGTTACAGCATTTTTACAACATGATGTGGAATTACTACCGTATTTTCACGACCATAAGGCGCACTGTGCTAAAAGGCGCAGTCTCAGTTATGTGTGCCCTTACTGTATTTAACACACACATAAGGCGCACTGGATTATAGGGCGCATACAAGTACCGTATGCGTATTTAAAAATAAAGCGGGAGCAAACCTGAATTCGGTACCTTACTCACATTTCTGTTGCCGGTAATCGTCACATCAACAACACACAAGCATACAAGTGTGCAGGGACGTTTTATTTAGCTGGATTTAAAAAAATATTACTCATGATATAACATTGTGCAGACATGGCTGGTAAGGATATGAGGAGGAGGAGGAAACAGTAGGAGCTGTATGAGGCTACTAAAGGCAGGGCTATAACATTTTGCTGTCATCATTTTATTATAGATTAAGTGCAAGAGTTGTTAGGTGTGGATAATTAGATTATAGTTTATTGCAATAGCAAGTTGTGCAATAGCAAGTTGTGCCTTGTTCTCAGATAGACAGCAAGTGGAGAGTGATATATGAAATGATGGGAAGGAAGGAAGAAGAGAAGCAAAGAGTGATTCACAGGCAGAGCCGAGTTTATGTCACAGTTTTTCGTTGCCTTATGGTTCCAAGCGCTGTCACCAATCTTTGCATTTTGTTATTATCTCATGAAACTTGTTTAATCAGCTACCATCTCTCCTGTGGACTTTTTAATGTCTACAGTCTCAGATCAACACAGCCCTGCCCTTCCCATATTAGATTCTTGATGAATGTGTGTTGTTGTTATTCAGCATGGTTCAATGTGCCCCTTTTTAACTTTGAGCACCCGCCCCTTTAAACCTCTCTGCACGTCCCTGATAGAGACAGGTTTTAAAGACTAGAAATGAAAACATGTGAGTCCTGTCTTTAAATAAAAATATATAATTCCCTATATTCCTATCTATTCTTGACATTGAAGCTTTACTCTTCTTGATATTGTGACAAAATACTCTTGGGTTAACCACGAGCTTTCTAAAAACTTGCATATAACAATTGTGCACCATTCATTCCTCATCTTTGCTGCCCATCATTACAACTTTGCTAATGATGGGCAGCAGGTTAGTGTCATGATGTCACCTCAGACATAGTTAAAAGCCCTGTTAACGTAGCTGCTTCTCGCCGGGTGCGGTGGCGCGTGCCTGTAATCCAAGCTACCGGGAGGCTGAGGTTGGAGGATCGTTTGAGCTCACGAGCTCTGAGCTGCAGCAGGCTATGTCGATTAACACAAAATAATTATCCTCATTCAAAAGTCATGTAAGAACCTCATTGGCTTACGGAATGTTGATGTTATTTAAAAAATTCATACAAAAACATGACCTCATTCTAGAATGTCATGTGACAACCTCATTGGCTTATGGAATTGTGATGTCACAGGCTTCTGAATCCATAAATAGGGGTGAGGAGGTACAACTTTCAGTCCGTTATTTGCAGCACTTATGTTAGCAGCATTCAAACGTTCACCAGTAAAGCATTTTCAAACATCTGGATACTTTTCGTACTCACGGTATACAGACTCCAACATGTCTCAGAAAGAGCAAGAAAGACAAGAAGCTGACCCCAGCTCTATTCCATGGTATGAGTCCCTAGACCCTTACATCAGCTCTCTTCCTTGGGATGAACAGGTGGAATTAGAGGAAAAGCGATTGGAAGAAATGGAGAAGGAAAATCTCATGAACAGAGAAAAGATTAAGATCCTGACAGAAGAAAATGAGAGAAAGAGCGCTGAATTAGAAAAATTATCCTACCAGCTTCAGGAAAGGGAAGGTATTATTGAGGAGAAACAATGGGCTCTCCAAGATAAGAAGAATCACGAGCTCCAAGAAAAGCTTGATGAAGCTCTAGAAAAAATTAAAGATCTGCTCCAAAATGAGAAAAAAGAGAGCATTAAAGGGGATAAAATGCTCAAGAAGAATCAGGAGCTCCAAGAAAAGCTTGATGGAGCTCTGGAAAAAAATAAAGATCTGCTCCAAAAGGAGAAAAAAGAGAGCATAAAACAGGAAAACATGGTCAAGAAGAATCAGGAGCTCCAAGAGAAGCTTGACGAAGCTCTGGAAAAACTGAAGGAAATCCACCAAGAAGAGAAGCAACAGTCCACACAGCAGAGAGACATGCAGAGCAAACTCCAAGCCATGGAGGAAAAATACAAAGCTCTGCATGTGAAACATGACAAAACTCTGCACAAAAGTCAACAGTTGCTTCAAGACAAGAAGCAAATGGAAATGAAACAGAAGGAAATTGACTCCAAGCTTGACGAGATGGAGGAAAAACACAGATCGCTCCAAATCAAGCTTGAGAAAACAGTGCACAGAAATAAAGAGTTCATTCAAGAGAGAGAGCAACAAGAAATGCTGGAGAAAGAAACAGACTCCCAGCTTGAAGTCTTGGAGGAAAAACTGAAAATGCTGCAACTAACTCTTGAGGAAACACTGCTCAAAAATAAAGAGCTGCTTCAAGAAAAAGACCAACAGAAAATACATCAGGAAGAAATGGATTGCAAGCTGAGGAACATCGAGAAACAAAATGAAGGCTTGCAAGTGATGCTTGATGAAGCTCTGGAGAGAAATAAAGAGTTTCTGCACGAGAAAGACCAACAGAAAATAAAAAAGGAAGAAATGGATTGCAAGCTGAGGCACATCAAGAAACAGAATGAAGGCTTGCAAGTGATGCTTGATGAAGCTCTGGAGAGAAATAAAGAGTTTCTTCACAAGATAGACCAACAGAAAATAAAAAAGGAAGAAATGGATTGCAAGCTGAGGAACATTGAGAAACAAAATGAAGGCTTGCGAGTAATGCTTGATGAAGCTCTGGAGAGAAATAAGGAGAACCTCCAAGAAAAGAAACAAGAGCCCGTAGAGCAGAGAGACCTGCAGAGCAAACTCCAAGCCATGGAGGAAAAATACAAAGCGCTGCAGGTGAAACATGACAAAACTCTGCACAAAAGTCAACAGTTGCTTCAAGACAAGAAGCAAATGGAAATGAAACAGAAGGAAATGGACTCCAAGCTTGACGAGATGGAGGAAAAACACAGATCGCTCCAAATCAGGCTTGATAAAAAAGTGCACGGAAATAAAGAGCTTCTTCAAGAAAAAGACCAACAGAAAATACAACAGGAAGAAGAAAAGCTTCATCTCCAGAGGAAAAATCAAGCACTCCAAGAATTGTATAACGAAACAAAGTACAAATCAACTGTACTGGAAGAAGAAAAGAAAAAGCTGGAAAAACAATGCTCAGCGATGCAGAGTAGCATCAATGAGATGCTGAGAAAAAATACCGAACTTGAGGAACTTTCTAAGACCTTGAAGTACAAAAACACTGAAATCCAGGCGCAAAAGCAAGAACAACAGAAAACACATAAAGACCTGCAGTGTAGACTTCAAGAAATCCAGAAGAGAAACCAGCAGCTGGAAGACATGCACACAGATGTGCACAAGGCAAAGCGAATAGAGGAGGCAACAGTTAAAGAACTGAAAGACAAGCTTAAAGAAAAACAAGAACAATTAGAAGACATGGTGAAAAGATGCAACAAACTTGAGAAAGAAAACGCAGAAACAATCGATGAGCTGAAAACCCTCATCATTGAGAAAAAAGTGCTGGTGGAAGAGTATCTGAAAAAGAAGAAAAAACGCTTCCACTGGTTCTGGAGGAGGGGCACTGCAGCTTCTCACCTGATGTAACCTCGTCTTCCTCCACCTCTATTCCATCTTCATTTCCCCCCTTCCCCTCCCTCCTTTTTCTTTTTTCACCCTCACCCCCCGACCAGTCCCGGCAGTTGACTGCCCCCTCCTGAGCCTGGTTCTGCCATAGGTTTCTCCTTTAGGTGTCTTTCACTTTAAAAGGAGTTTTTCCTATCCACTGTCGCCTGCTGCTTGCTCAGAGGGGATTGTTGGGGTTTTCTCTCATCTCTCTCTTTCATTCTTTCTATCCTTTCCCCCCCTTCTGCCTTTTCCTTTACCCAATAAACACAATTGCCCACATTTTACATTTGTTTGAAAAATGTCTTCATTCAACAATAATTCATCTTAGGTATAAAAACAAGAAATAGGTAATAGCTGCATGTGTGTTTGTGTGTGTGCATAATATACATACTTGTTTCCCAGAAAGATTTAATACTAGATGGATAGAGACCAGGGACGTGCAGAGGGGGGGGCTAGAGGGGCTTGAGCACCCGCCCCTTTCCTGATGAGTGCCCAAAGTGCCCTTTTGTTGAGGCAACTTTTAAATTTTTTTTATTTATTTATTTTATGTGTGTGTGCGTGCGGAGTCCTGTCTGTGCCCCTCAACAATAATATTTAACTATTAATCATAGTTTTGCTAAATAAAAGGATCTGGCTTGCATCAGTCACATGATCACATTTAACCAATGATCGCCCTCGACGGCAGAACGCGCTGGTTACGAGCCGGGAACGAGCTCACAAAGAGCACGCGCATTTGTTGCGGTCCGGAGCTGTAGGAGAAACACAAGTTAACTCAGAGACACAGACTGATGCGACAAACCCAGTAAGTAGGTGCACAGCGCACACTGTAGTGTATAGCACCCAGGAGTATTAGCTTATTACGTACACGTTGGTAAGCTGTCTTGTTGCAACTGACGAACTGAAACAAACGAGCGTGCTGTGTGTGCAACAGCGTGACAAACATTACCTGTCCTTTTATTAACTGCACAAGTAGTGCTGGTCATAGCTGCTGGCTACCTGTGTAAGGCTGTCATGGGTCTGTAGCTCTGTCACCGTTTTAGGGAACATATTTAGTTTTAAAGTAAGTTTCTGGGCATTTCCTGCCTTTCTGGAGGGATTATATTTCACTAAAAAACGATCTAATATGCATGTCCACATAATAATTATTATAATTATAATATATTAAAAAACACACGCTGTATTTTAAAGAACATACATTAAGAAGCAGATTATATTAGATTTATATTTTAAATAAGACAAAAGTTGGATTTTACAGCAGTAAAATGATTGTATCTCTACAGTTTAAAAATGTAATAAGCTTTGCCCTGCACAGAGTGGATAGTGAAACAAATGGAATCATCATAAATACATTATTTCATATTTATTACTTCCCCCTCCTCATTGCTTTATTATTGTAGCTCTAGTAATAAATAATAATGTAAGGATGCCCATAGTATATACAGTATTCTGAAGAAGGTCTAAAATGTCACTGTGTGTGCATGTGTGTGTTTTATTTAGCTGGATTTAAAAAAATATTACTCATGATATAACATTGTGCAGACATGGCTGGTAAGGACATGAGGAGGAAACAGCAGGAGCTGTATGAGGCTACTAAAGGCAGGGCTATAACATTTTGCTGTCATCATTTTATTATAGATTAAGTGCAAGAGTTGTTAGGTGTGGATAATTAGATTATAGTTTATTGCAATAGCAAGTTGTGCCTTGTTCTCAGATAGACAGCAAGTGGAGAGTGATATATGAAATGATGGGAAGGAAGGAAGAAGAGAAGCAAAGAGTGATTCACAGGCAGAGCCGAGTTTATGTCACAGTTTTTCGTTGCCTTATGGTTCCAAGCGCTGTCACCAATCTTTGCATTTTGTTATTATCTCATGAAACTTGTTTAATCAGCTACCATCTCTCCTGTGGACTTTTTAATGTCTACAGTCTCAGATCAACACAGCCCTGCCCTTCCCATATTAGATTCTTGATGAATGTGTGTTGTTGTTATTCAGCATGGTTCAATGTGCCCCTTTTTAACTTTGAGCACCCGCCCCTTTAAACCTCTCTGCACGTCCCTGCAAGTGTGCATATTTAAAAATAAAGCAGGAGCAAGACTGAGTTTGGTACTCACATTTTTATTACCAATAATCGTCATCATCAACAACACACAAGCATACAAGTGTGCGTATTTAAAAATAAAGCAGGAGCAAAACAAAGTTTGGTACTCACATTTTTATCATCAATCAAACCCATCGAAGTCCTCATCCTCTGTGTCTGAATTGAACAGCTGCGCTAAATCTCCATCAAACATGCCAGGTTCACTGTCTTCACTGTCAGAGTCACTTTCCGTGCCGTGCGGCTCCTCGGAAACGATGCCAGCTTTTGCGAAAGCTCGAACAACAGTGCCAGCAGACATGTTAGCCCAAGCATCTACAATCCATTGGCAAATTGTGGCGTAACTCGCCCGGCGCTGCCTTCCACTCTTAGTGAAACTGTGGTCTCCATCGGTCATCCATCGCTCCCAGGCCGCTCGCAGCCTTACTTTGAACGGGCGGTTCACACCGATGTCCAGCGGTTGGAGTTCCTTTGTCAGGCCTCCTCCCGGAATGACAGCAAGCTCACAGTTCATTTGCTTCACTAGTTTTTTCACATTGGCTGTGAGATGGGCACGCATAGAGTCACAGATCAACAGCGATGGTGATGCGTGGAAAAAACCACCTGGTCTCCTTACATACTCCTCCCTCAGCCACTCTTTCATCATTTCCTCATCCATCCAGCCCTTTTCATTTGCCTTAATGATGATTTCTGCTGGAAACTTCTCTTTAGGCAAAGTCTTTCGCTTTAAAATCACCATAGGCGGCAGTTTCTGTCCATTAGCATGGCAGCCAAGCACAACAGTAAAAGAAGACTTTTCATACCCCGTTGTGCGTATCGCTACCGTGCTGGTCCCCTTCTTCTCCACAGTGTGACTCACCGGGATGTCAAAAGTGAGCGGGACCTCGTCCATGTTTGTGATGTGGCTGGGCTGGATGTTTTTGTCGCCGATGTGTTTGCTGCAGTAGGAGCGGAAGATGGCCAGCTTTTCCTTATACCGTAATCCGCTGGAAGTTGCTGCGCTACCGTAGTCCTGGTCCGGATGGAAAAATGGCACCGTTTCATAAAACGAAAGCACCAAGACGGACCTCCTTGGAAATGTTCAATGTTCATCTCTTCAGCTAGTGAAACTGCTTTTAGCCGAATGGTGACCGTCGAAACGCTTCTCCCGCTCGCTCTTTGCTCGATGATCCACCGCTCGAGTCTTTCCTCCAACTCGGGCCACCTCGCCTTATGTCCGCGGAAACTCAGCTGCGTTTTCTTGACCTGCCGGAGCTTGTTTTCCAGCTTCCTCCATTTGCGAACCATCGATTCGTTAATCTTAAATTCTCTCGCCGCTGCTCGATTTCCATGTTCCTCCGCGTAGCTGATGGCCTTCAGTTTAAACTGTGCTTCGTAAGCGTGTCTCTTTGCCATTTTCAGGGTTGTTAAAACAACGATGTCCTGCATAATGCACATACCTGTTCTTTTATACAGGTATGTGCGATTGTCCCGGTATATACGATCAACGCCCACACTTCACCCTTTAACGTTCTCATGGTGTTCTCTACTACGTCCTCCTTACAACACATAGGGCGCACCGCTCTATAGGGCGCGCCGCACTTTTTGAAGAAAATCTAAGACTTTTAAGTGCGCCTTATGGTCGTGAAAATACGGTACTTATAAATGCTAGTGCTGATATTAATAATGGCACTGTCCTGTCGCTAATAGTCATATTTTTGCAAATATTTTCTATTGAATAAGTGAAGGAATTTATGTTTCGCACAGTGAAATAATGTTTTTTTTTGTTTCCTTTCTCTTTGTTATTGTTGTTTGTTTTGTTTTTTTTAGTCAGAAGAGAAGCTGATGAGGCATTTTCTGAAGCCAAAAAACCAAGAGTTGAGGTAAATTATGTTACTTCAGATGGCTTATGTGGTTTTTCTGTGTGGTATCGTTAGAAATGTGATGCTTCAACCCTCCTTTGATGGCTGTGTTTACCTTGTAAACCTTGCATACATACAACTGAAGATGGCAGATGTGTTGAGTGTTCTTCGTCAGTATAACATCCAGAAAAAGGAGATTGTTGCTAAAGGAGATGAAGTTATATTTGGGGAGTTCTCCTGGCCCAAGAATGTCAAGACCAACTACATAATCTCGGGGTATGTCATAAAACACAAAATCTTTAATTATTAGTGCAACAGGAAGGTCTTTCCCATAGACTATTTTACTAGCTTTCATGAAAGCTAATGTATGTCCTTTAAACTTAGCTCGAGAGAGGAAAAGCCAAACTTGTAGTGTTGTGTAATGCTAATTAATCATGGACGTAGCTCAGAGTTGTTTCACGGAGTCAGAAATCCAAAGAGTCGAGTTGAAACACCTGTGTGTTTGTTTGTTTTCTCTTTTAGTCCCTACAGTCATGACTATAAACGTCTTTCTTCACCGTGCAAAAACCAAACTTTGTGCATGTGACGCAGAAACTGAAGTTGCAAGGAGCAGTGCTTTAGCTAGCAGGAGAACCGTTGACAGTGGTTGATAAAGTGACTTTGGCTTTATATTCAAGCCTTAATGCGGTTCACATCAAACCACCTTAAGTGTGCTTCACGCAGTAATTCACTTAAAGTTTGTTAGTTGTAAAACTGGACGCCTGCATGCTTTTTAATGTATTTTGCTTCTTTTGATCTTTAGTACTGGTAAAGAGGGGCAGCCCAAAGAGTACTATACCTTGGACTCTATCTTGTTCTTTCTCAACAATGTGCACCTGCCGCATCCATCCTATGTGCAAAGAGCTGCAGTAAGTGCTCTGGAGTTCATATGAAACAGCCCAGAATCTGTCAGTATCAATCCTTCATTGCTTACCAACGTGTTGTTTGAGGACAATCCTGATTCCAGCCCACATTTTGTCATACATGCAGCATCTTGTAAACTTTAAAGAGTGTTGACTTTTATGATTGTGTGTTGTTTATAGACAGAGAACATCCGTGCTGTCAGACGACCTGATCGAAAGGACTTGCGTACATATCTTAATGGCGAGAGCTGTAAGTAGCGCTTGGGCGCTGAGGAGGGGGCTTTCTGTGGCATCTAGTACAGGTGTTGTCATTCCAGGTTTTGGTTCGCTGAAAATTTGCTTCAAATGTTGTTTTTGTCCATTTGCAGCCACGTCAACGAGCATCGACAGAAGTGCGCCCATAGAAATAGGTCTGCAAAGCCGGACACAAGGTAAAGTTACAGCATTTTTACAACATGATGTGGAGTTTAATATTGAATAAGTGAAGTAAAGGAAGGTGGTATGAAGGCATTTGTTTTGTGCTGTGAAATTGTTTGTTTTTGTTTCTTTTTTGTTTGTTATTGTTTTTTTTAGTCAGAAGAGAAGCTGATGAGGCATCTTCTGAAGCCAAAAAAAACAAGAGTTGAGGTAAATTATGTTACTTCAGATGTCACATGTGGCTGATATTGTTCTCTGTGTGGTATCATTAGAAATGTGATGCTTCAAACATCCCCCACCCCCCAGTCAGGACACTGAAATTGACAAAGTCTGAATATCTTAACTTTTAGAATTTTCTGCAGTTTGGGCAGTTAAAGATGTTTGATATTATATCACATTTTATCCTGTAATTTGCTAATAATGTGAAAACTGCTTTCACCCCAAGGATGAGGAATGTGTGTGTCTGGCTGCCCGTCTAGAGGACCATAAAGAAGGCAATGTGCAAAGCTGGTGATGTGTGGCCTGACTTACATTGGAATTGCCATCTCAGACACAGAAGACCGGGGTTTGCTGACCATCTCTGGCTTCAACCTTGGAGTTTTAGTGTCATTCGTAATTTGGCTGATCTGATCTGATAAGATTTCTGGGACTTTTCCTGAGTAATGTAATGAGTGTAGAATATGAAGGCCAATTCAACATTTGTAGCAAGAGGTTGGCAGGTTAAGGGGAACAATGCATGAGTCACAGTTATAGGGTGTTTGCAGATGTAGGTTTACTTCGGGGGGGATTACCTGTAGTCTTCAACATGCATCTATGGTATGAGTTAGCAAGTTTAATGTAGAGATACTTAACATCAATGAAAGAGAAACCTGAAACAAAGCACACAAAGTCAATGGTAAAACTTGGAGTTGCTTTTTATTCTGTTAATTTCACAGATTTCTTAGATCAGAAAAGTGTTTTTCAAGTATTAACATCTTGGATTCCTTTTACACAGTCTTTGCTTTAGCTTAGCCACAAATTTTAGTTGTTCTAACATTTGTTTGACCCTAAGCCCAGTTTATTGTTTTAAAGCTGAGTTTTCTGTTTTCTTCTCGTGAGGTTATACTTTAAAACAAATGTGGTGACACTTTTTATAAAGTAAATTTGAATTCAGTTTTAACAACACACTAATGCCAATGTTTGGGATTTTTTTTGTGTGTGTAAAAAGTTTGTGTTTCAGTCTGAATTCTCTGCATCAGAATTTACATTTTACTGTAAGAAAGTACTGTAATAAGCTTTACTTATCACGGTGTCATTTCGTCTTCATAAACAAAAGAACAATAAACTGACCATGTAACTGTGAAGGATGTTTGTCCCAACATGCTGATGTTTTCATTTTTAATTTTAAAGCAACATCCAACATATAAAATATTTATAACATGACTGTTGACACAGCGTTTTAGGAGATGGACATGAGATTTGGTCGTTCTCAAGTGTTTCACAACCATTCTGTTGTATCTGTCCTGCTTAACATGTACCTACTGTAGCGGCGATGTAAAGCCCTTCCTAATAAACAACTTGCTGCTCTGGAAATGCGCTTTCATTTTACCAATAACTGCCTGAGTTGTTGAACTGATACATCACTGTGATCAAAGTAAAGTTTGCAGTTAAAGCGTCATTCAGATCAGGCATCTAGAGAGGCCGCACGATGTTGATAACTGGGGGCCTTGCAAACACACTACACACATACAACTGAAGATGGCGGATGTGTTGAGTGTTCTTCGTCAGTATAACATCCAGAAAAAGGAGATTGTTGCTAAAGGAGATGAAGTTATATTTGGGGAGTTCTCCTGGCCGAAGAATGTCAAGACCAACTACATAATCTGGGGGTATGTCAGTGCTAATAACATCTACAAAGTGCTTCAGTAGGCCTGCAGCTGATGCTCATCTGTGCCTTGTGCTGCTAGTAACGACGGAAGGCTCGCTAGCTACGAAATGCTAACCCAGCTACTTTCCTCAAAAGTTAAAGCACCCTTTTAATTGTTGTTAGTGCATCAGGGAGGTCTCTTCCATAGACTATAGAGCCAATTTTACTAGCTTCCATGAAAGCCAATGTATGTCTTTTAAACTTACCTCGCGAGGGGTTCAGCCAAACTTGTAGTGTTGTGTAATGCTAATTAATCATGGACGCTAGCTAGCGAGCGAGTTGTTTCACGGAGACAGAGATTCAGAGAGTCGAGTTGAAACACCTGTGTTTGTTTTTCTCTTTTAGTCCCTACAGTCATGACTATAAACGTCTTTCTTCACCGTGCAAAAACCAAACTTGGTGCATGTGACGCAGAAATTAAAGTTGCAACTAGCAGTGCTTTAGCTAGCAGGAGAATTGTTGACAGTGGTTGATAAAGTAACTTTGGCTTTATATTCAAGCTTTAATGCGGTTCACATCAAACCACTTTAAGTGTGCTTCACGCAGTAATTCACTTAAAGTTTGTTAGTTGTAAAACTGGACACTTGCATGCTTTTTCAAAAATGTTTTGTGCTTGTTTTGATCTTTAGTACTGGTAAAGAGGGGCAGCCCAAAGAGTACTATACCTTGGACTCTATCTTGTTCTTGCTCAACAATGTGCACCTGCCGCATCCATCCTATGTGCGAAGAGCTGCAGTAAGTGCTCTGGAGTTCATATGAAACAGCCCAGAATCTGTCAGTATCAATCCTTCATTGCTTACCAACGTGTTGTTTGAGACACCCCTGATTCCAGCCCACATTTTGTCATACATGCAGCATCTTGTAAACTTTAAAGAGTGTTGACTTTTATGATTGTGTGTTGTTTATAGACAGAGAACATCCCTGTTGTCAGACGACCTGATCGAAAGGGCTTGCTGTCATATCTTAATGGCGAGAGCTGTAAGTAGCGCTTGGGCGCTGAGGATGGGGGTGTTTTGTGGCATCTAGTACAGCCTTTGGCATTTTCCAAAATTGTAATGATTTCTTCCAGGTTTTGGTTCCCTGAAAATTTGCTTCAAATGTTGTTTTTGTCCATTTGCAGCCACGTCAACGAGCATCGACAGAAGTGCGCCCATAGAAATAGGTCTGCAAAGCCGGACACAAGGTAAAGTAACAACATTTTTACAACATGATGTGGAGTTTAGTTTCATAACTTAATCCTGAAATGTAAATTTCAGGAATAATTACTACTTATAACTGCTAGAGCTGATACCAGTGATGCAACATACACTGTCCTATTTTTACAAAAACAATTTTGCATAAGTGAAATAAAGGAAGGTGGGATGAAGGAATTTGTTTTGCATAGTGATACAATGTTTTTTGTTTGTTTTTCTTTCTTTGCTATTGTTGTTTGTTTTTTTGTTTTGTTTTTTAGTTAAAAGAGCAGCTGATGAGGCATCCTCTGAAGCCAAAAAACCAAGAGTTGAGGTAAATTATGTTACTTCAGCTGTCACATGTGGCTCATGTTGTTTTCTGTGTGGTATCACACAGGACACAGAAATCACAGTTTTCCTATTCTGACATACTTAACATTGAATTTGTTTACATATTCTTACTGTAATAAATGTGGACCACTCCCAACACCTGAAAATACTACCACTACTAATCATGATGATGATAATAATTCATTTTTAAAAATAATTCCATTAGGAAAATATTTAAATGAATTAACTTAGTAAACTAAATAGTGGGAAACGCAGCTCATTAAATATTCTTCAGTGTTTAGTGTAACTGAATATAAATGGGTAACTGTGTCATGCATGCAGGTGACACAGTGAGTATTTTAACTTTTACAAATTTCAGCAGTGTGGGCAGTTAAAGGTTTTTGATATATCATTTTTTATCCTGCAATTTGCTAATAATGTGAAAACTGCTTTCAATCTCAAGGATGAGGAACGTGTGCGTCTGGACAAGGAGCGTCTGGCTGCCCGTCTGGAGGGCCATAAAGAAGGCATCGTGCAGATCGAACAGATCAGGTATGATCAGGTTATGAGCTTTTCCTTATTCTGATTACCAGTTCCTCCTAACAGATAGTTCAGCTTATCAAAACGTTTGTCCCTGTCTTCCAGATCACTGTCTGAGGCCATGTCTGTGGAAAAAATTGCAGCCATTAAAGCAAAGATTATGGCAAAGAAGCGTTCAACTATCAAAACAGATCTCGATGATGACATAACACTGAAGCAGAGAAGCTTTGTGGATGCAGAAGTGGATGTCACCAGGGATATTGTTAGCAGAGAGCGGGTCTGGAGGACTAGGACAACCATTCTCCAGAGCACTGGAAAGGTTAGTGTACACTTTATGCCAGACTGTTTTCTGATGAAACTAATGAAACTTTCCTTCAGAAGCAAGAGCCTTAAGACAAGTGTGTTGTCAACTAGCGCTGTATAAATGAATTGTAATTGACTTGACACTATAATGCCAGATGTATCATATCATGTAACCAGAAACCCCTTTTAACCCTACGCCATCACCTGACGTGCACCTCCCTAGAAGTCTGTCTAAAACTTGGGTCGACGCAGAAATAACTGAATGGCCTGGAACATAAAAAGGGGTTTCTAGTTACCTTGTGAGTTATGACATAGATTTCCCACAGAAGTCTAAATTATACATTAGCCTCCGGAACCCTAAGAGACAGTGCATTGGGTTGAGAAAACATTCAAATGGCCCAGCCATGAAAGCACCATAAATGTGTACCAGTACATGGACCAGTGTGAACCACTAGATGGCAGCAGAAGCTGAATTTAAATGTTAGGAATTAACTGATAACTACAGATTGTTGAAAAGATGTGCTCACCTATCAGTTTAAATTTGGCTTATCAAAAACGAAACCATCTTATTTAAAGTCCAGCCATCTTTGTTTTGTTTGTTTTAAGGTTGTCAGATATCTGATCTTATCTTAGTTTAACCTTTTTAAAGCTAAATAGATTTGTTTTGTCAGTCGCTCGATAAACTAATTTATTTAATGTGTCTCATTATGTCTAACTGGAGAGAGATATAGGGATAGGGAGGTAACAGTGCACAGTATTCAGTTAAGTATGAATGCCTGTTCAGATTCCACATGTTTAATATTTTTCTTATGATATCCAGAGTATTAAATGATAAAAAATCTAAACAAAAACCAAATATTCATGAACAAGAATTTAGAGTTCACAGTTAAATGAAACTAATCCTTCACACCAGTTGTGCCGTTGAAATTTTTTTTTCTTTAATGAAATGTTCAAAGTAAGGCAGCTGTCTCACTTTGTAGACACTGAGGGCAAAACTTGGAATTCCACCTGAACATCTGTTCTGTGGATGGATCGCTTGTTAGGAGAGAAATTGCAGAATCATGCAAAATATTGATTTTAATTATTGTACATATTTAATGAACCTGCTGCGTTGTTTATATGCAACAGCGAATGGACCATAACTAGTGAAATTTGAGCTCCTATTTGAATGTTCTTTTTGTTGTTTACATGCAAAGACTTCAGTTTTCTTGGCTCACAGTTCAAACTTAACCTGGGAAATTCTGTACTGAGGTGGGCATTAGAGCAGGGCGATATGGCCAAAAATATTTATCACGATATATATTTGAAAATTTGCGATAACGATATAACCGACGATATAATTGATGCGAGACAAAATACAACTCCACAACATTACTAGCGCAAAAAGACAACCTTCCATTTATTTTCACTTAAACAAGAAGCTGGTTTTTATGTACATTAAAGCTTTATAAAAATGTAACAGTGCAAATGCAAATTCCTTGCTGAAAGTTTAACCAAAAGGCATTTCCAGTAGAAATGGGCTGACATATCCTGAGCATAACCATATATAATATCCACTGAAGTTAAAAAGAGGTGCTTTGCAACATTAAACTGCAGTGTGCAGTATGCATTTTTCGGACCATAAGGTGCACGGGATTATAAGGCACATTAAGCGAAACAAAGCAGTCAGATAAATCAAACTTTATTAAACTCATTCTTCTTGCTTCCTCCACTTTTGTACCATTGATTCATTAATGTTGAATTCTCTGGCAGCTGCTCTATTCCCATGTTGTTGCAGTATATTAATGACTAACCTGGTATTGTGGATGGATTATCTCAGTTGTTCTCCTGACTGAAGTTTGGTCCGTTTACAGCATCCTGCCATGCGATTGCATTTGTCTCTAACCATGAGGAACCTTCACGTTAACTTTTATAAGTGGAAAAGTGTTAGTGTTCGTCCTCCAGCTTCACTGTTTATGTTATGCTAACATAGCTGTATCACTAGCGATCACGTAGCACATCATTATATACTAGCTAGCCCAACTTCAGTAACCCTACAAACGTCACTGCTGTTTAGTTTCCTGTCTTCATTTATGTTGGAAGTGATAGCAGAGCTGTACGTTTGATTTTTTTCAGAAATCTCTCGGTCAGAACATGCAATATCATGCTTAGGTAACTAGCGAAACTAGCGAGCTAACTTCCGCTAGCTTCCTGCTAACTTCTAACTCCGTTAAATGTAATAACTTTTGTTTTCATGGATGCCTGGAAGTTAAACTTTATAGTTACACCTGGTAAAGCAGCAATGCTGATCGTTTTATTAAAGATGAAAGAATTTAGACAGTTTTTAACTCTAAGTGATGCTGCAGTGTTGTTTGACCTGAAGCATACGGAGTTTAGGACCCAGATTACTCCCAGATTTAAGAGCATCTTAGTCCGACAAATATGACAATGACAACGGCCGCTTGCATGTTCTGCAAAAAAATGTGCTTTGTTGTGTATCTGACGGACAAACACCAAACCAGTTCCACATCACGGAAGTTGCACCATTTTTACAAACCAATTCTGGTTCATCTGTTTCACTCAACAATCGGCCATGTGCGTATGAAAACAAAGGCACTGCGCATGCGCGTTTTACTCCCATTCTATCGCGATATTTCATTTTCCTATCGTTGCCTAACATTATACCGGTATTACCGTGAACGGTATAATATGGCCCAGCCCTAGTGGGCATGATACGCACACATGACGCTCATCGTTTCTAAACCAAACTAAAGATGTAGACAGACTGTTAACTTAACAGCACACAGTAATTAACTCATTCACTGCCAGCCATTGGCAGTGAATGAGTTAAACCCATTGACTCATTCACTGCCATTGACGGCTATAGACGTCAATGGCAGTGAATGAGTTAATAACTTGTACATTTTAAATGTGTTTTAATTGAATCTCTTCTGTGAGGGAAGTCTCGTTTTTGTTTTTAAAAGGAAACGACTCCTGCTCAACCTATTTTTGTTCCTTTTTCAGAACTTTTCCAAAAACATTTTTGCCATCCTTCAGTCCGTGAAAGCTCGAGAAGAAGGGCGAGCTCCGGAGCAGAGACCAGCACAGAACACAACTCAAGCGGTAAACTGACAAATATCCACTTCCTACAAATTACGTTACGTTATTTTTATTTTTTATTTTTTATTGGACCTTAATCTTTTTTATTAAGTGTTTATTTGCACATGGTTTAGATCTTAATCACACTTTTTTTGTAAATTAATTTCTTTACAATTTGAAAATACAGGAGTAATAAGGACGATTAAGAACCAGTTGATGATTTGTTGGTTGAATAAGCACACACCTTTAATTTGATTAGCTGTTAGTCCTGTTACGTTTGCATCTCATAAATAAATCAAAGTTAAAACTGACATATATTCATCTTATAATGAATTTGTCCAAAGTTATGTGTGCAAAAATAGTCTGTAGGTGTTTGAGTTAGTTGCAAATCCACTATAGTTTAAACTGAAGAGCGGTGTGTTTGTATATACAGGTATTTATTGTTTCGTATCTTTTCCAGGACCCGTCCCTAAGGAACAAGCAACCTGTCCCAGCTGCCTATAACAGATACGATCAGGAGCGATTCAAGGGAAAAGAAGGTGCGTTTTAGAAATGCTTTACTGATCATTTTAGTATCAATCCTTTTGCAAAAGAGTGCTTGTTTGTTTGAGTTAATATAAGTTCACTGATCCACAGTTTCCACATTTAAACCCAGCATCAGTAAACAAATGTGGTCAGAGTATGGAGAGAAATTTGCCACAAATGCATGCGATATGATTCACAAGCGTAAACTAAAGATTCACAAACGCGTACAATGATATGTGTGTAACTTTTGAGAACTCAGACGCACGTGCTTTAATCCACACACACACAAATATCAAGCAATCTGACCACACGTGAAACAATTTTACAAATGCGTTCATCCAAACTTGAATAAATACTGATCATTTATGATCATTTATGCACACTTTATTAAGTTTAGCTTCACGAATCAGATAATGTTCTCTTTCAAAAACATTTCTGTGCGCGCACACATCTAAAAATAATCATCTCTCATGTCCTTCACAAAACCATAAATGCGTAAGCACCAGTCACCTGATACTCACAGACCACGTCACATGCCCACTTGAGATTTTAAGGCAAATTTAATGCTGCTAGCTTCACACAGATTCACAAATGTAAGCTGCTTTCAAGTCCCAGTGTAAAACTGGGACATCTGGGCTTATAAGCGGCGAACACGTTGCATAATATGCAGGTATTAGATTTCATTATACTTATAAAGAAAAAAACCCTCTTTGTTCAGCCAGTGAGCTCCAACTCATAGCATGTTGTTGTCCTAGAAACGGAGGGCTTCAAGATCGATACTATGGGCACGTATCACGGCATGACCCTGAAGTCAGTGACGGTAAGAAATAACTTTTTGCACAATAACTACTAACCAAAACCTCAACCTGTGACGCATGTATACAAGCACGGTTTTCCACAGGAAGTCATAAAGTCTGTCAAGTAGTTAAATAACACATTTTAAATGTGCTTATGTATGTAACAGCATTTGAAAAACAGATGCCTGCTGTTCTTTCTAAATAGATTTTACTGTTTCAAAGAAATTCAGCACAAAGTACAGATAACTGGATACATGTCCTCTGTGTAGGTAATGATGTCGCATCCTTACACGTCACCTGTCACAGCCATTTTTCAAAATAACTTCTTGGACAGTTTAATATGTGGAGATGTTTACTTGCACTGTCTGCTTCAGAAATCTAAAAGTCATACAGTAGCTCTGATTATTACAAAAAAGTACTTTATTTCTGTACAGTGAAGCACAGCGTGTTCTTTCATAAAATAAAACTCCAGTAGTTTGACTCAGACGTAGAAATAGTTCTTATCTCTTTTGTACAAAGTTGGCTAGAGCACTTGATTTGATTTTTACATTTCCAACATTTATGCACATTTTGTGTTGTGGATAAAATGGGTTTGGATTATAAGTAAAGTCCCTTGATATGAAGTTCAAAAAAGAGGATGTGCTGAGATATAAATCTCTTTTTATTTTGTTTTTATTTATTTATTTATTTTATTTTTAACAGTGAGCATGTGAGTGTAACAGTGTCCTTTCACTCAGCTGATTTCTCTCCAGTCACTCTGTGTAAGTGTGTCCTGCCTGCTCTCTCTTTAAATGCGTTGATGCAGGCGTTTCGCTTGTTGCTCTGAAGGTGATGCCAGTATTTCAGGAGCTCATTGGGATGAAACCCATGTGATGTTATCAGATGGCTGTACTTGCAGCTGGAGTAAGATACTCGCCAGTGGTTGAATAAGAACTCATTTGGTGGTGGCGTGGGTTCGATTCCGAGGCTGGCCAGACATATTCCCACAAACACGTCCTCCAGATGCAGATGGCGGATACGTAAAGACACTTGATAGATTTTCCTTGCGAGATCCCCAGAAAAGACGTAACCAGTCCCAGAGCAAAAGGTGGGATACTTGTCACCTGGGTACAGCTCCGGGGGCATGTACCACTTGCTGTTTTTATTTCGGTTGGGTGCGTAGCCTCTCATGTTGTTTCCTGTGAAGTAGTTCCTCCTGGGCTCCAGTTCAGGCCTGAGCAGCTTAAAAATGAGGTACTCTGTGTTGACGAACATGTCGCTGTCTGTCTTCATGACGTAGCTGGTGTGCGGACAGTGCATTGCAACCCAGTTTAGTCCCATCAGTGTCTTTATGGTGAGGTTTTTGTAAGAATCCAGGAAGTCCTGCTGAATGATATCATGATGCCTCCGGCTCTCTGCTTCTAGCATCCTTTGTTGTAGAAGTCCCAGTTCTCCATCTTTTTTCCCCAGCAGAAAGAGCCGGATAAATCCCAGAGCTGGAGCAACACTCTCGTTCCCCCACGTCTGCCGTATAGCATTCCTCGCCTCCACCTGCCGAGCTTCAGTGGCAATCAGCAACACCAGAAATGGCGCAGCTGTGTTGTCTGCACATTTATCAGGCTCGTTAATGATGTAAGGGTACGGTCCATGGGTTATCACGGCGCTGAGGTCTGCGTCGTCTCTTTGGCTTGTGTTTGCTGCCAGAACGTTCTGAAAATTTGGGTCTGGTTGAGTTGGGTAAACTCCCTGATTTTCACGGGAGCTGATGTTGGCGTCAGCCTTGAAAGTCTGTTGAGGAATGATGACGAACCTCCACTGTGAATGGCGGGTGCTTGTGTTCCATTTGGCTTTGGTGGTGTGAGCTGCTCCACCTCCATACACCAGAGGATGCCCTCTCCACCATGGCATACCAGTGAGCCTCGGCAGCCACACCTGGTGGACTAGAAAGAACAGCACACCCAGCAGAGAGAGCAGATACAGAAGTTTAGCTGTGTGTTTACAGCAGTGGCGTCGTTTCCACTGCATGGTGTCGACACTTCTAGTCTTGACAGTTGTTACGCTTCAATCCAGTTGTCAGCAGGGTTTCAGCTCCTGTTGATGAGTAATATAAATCACTTTGTTGATACCCAGTGATGGCCTAGGAGACAGTGGAAAGAAGAGTATACATTTTCATTGTGAAAAACGAAATTATACTCACAGTTTTCATTCTGATAAGGCTGCAGTTTACAGTAAATAAGCTTGTAAATACCAGCCAAGTTAAGAAAACTTTGCAGCAATCTGGTGAGCACGTTTTCATTTCTTGATTTGGAGAAATACACAACTTGATTGGCCCATCCTGTTGTTTTTAAACATATTTGATATCATATTAATGTAATGAGGGTACATTTCTATAGTCTAAATATAGTTCGTAGGCTTTTATATCGACATTAAAATCTACAAATTACCTGCTTTGACGTCTTCCTCTACCACACTCGTTTGGTTTTAGTTTTCATGTACCGTAATTGTCGGGCTATAAGCCGCTACTTTTTGCACAAGCTTTGAACCCTGCGGCTTTTAGTCAGGTGCGGCTTTTCTATGGATTGTCCATGATTTTTGTCATATCGTAAGACGATTTGTTTTGTTTGTTCCGCTGTTGTACGGCACTACGTTGCCTGGCGGAAGGATCGGGGTTCAAGAGTGGTATGTTGGTCACATGTCCATCCGCCAGGCAACATAGTGCCGTACAAGTAGCGCGAAAAACAAACTTCAAAGTAGCGCTACGCGTTCAGCGGGAGTCGTGGATGATGAGCGGCGATAAACTTGCGAAAAGCAAGTTGTGCTCAACTCTACCGGTGGATTCTGACAGCGTGGAAAAGTGTGCAAACATCCACGATCACCAACGGATTTCGAAGGGCTGGACTGCTGCATGATGAAGAGGAGGACACCGCCACGGCCCTTCAGAGGGTGTTCGACTCCGACACTGACAATGACAATGAGGATTATCTTTGGATTTGAAAGTGACAACGAAGGAAAGAAGCTGAGAGTGGATGACGAAGCCATCCTGAGCCTGTTCGTTTCCGACACTGGAGAAGAGGACTTTGGTGGTTTTAGTGCGCAGGAAGATGGTGGTGAATGACTGACTTTTCTTCTTGTTAAAGCCGTGTCACTGCACCTGAGCCTAAAAGGTAGTCCGAATCTATTTTTCTGGTGTGCTGTAGGTTACTGTTATGTACTACATTTGTTACTCATTTATGAAGCACAGCACATGTGCAAATATGTACCCATAACTTGTTTTTCAAAATATTAATAAAAGGGGTGTGTCTCCAAACAGCCATCTCTTTCCTGACAATTCGCTTTGTGCATATTCTCTTACATATGATAAGTCAATATTAAAACACCTGCGGCTTTTAGTCAGGTGCGGCTAATGTATGTACAAAACAGGATTTTCCCCTGATTTTAGCTTGTGCGGCTAATATTCAGGTGCGCTTTGTAGTCCGGGAAATACGGTAATAATGCTAGAATGCTAGTTGTGGCTAATTGTAGAATGTCAACAGACGGTGTAGTTTTTGCAGATGAGTTTTCTTTCTTTTTTTTAAGAAAATTACAAAACAAAGGAGCCTAACATAACAGAGAGGACTTTGAGAGAGTTTAAATTCTCTCCACTGTTGCATGCTTCAGTAGAAATAAGTTTTTCTCCCTTTAGAAAGACACACCCTTTACATCCTGTAAGTTAAACCACAACCAGAGGAGTGAATTATATCAGTCATCTGTTATGACTGTTTTTATGTCGATGTTCGTCTGTATTTTCAATTCTTCACAACATAAACTCACCTTTTTTAGTCTAAAAACTTGTCTCTGTGGTATTCATCGCTGCTGGATAAATTAGTCTTCACACATTCCGACTGGCCTCTCGGTCTCTGTTCCTGCGGTGCTTTTGGCCACATCATAAATGCACACAGCCCCATGTCCTCACTTTTTTTTTTTTTTTTTTTTCCTGCAGCATATGTCAAATTGTCCTCTTCTTTGGCTGGTAAGGTTTCTGTAGTCAGTCCAGGGAAATTAATTTTTCCAGGTAATCCTAGCTTTTTGCCTCATGCGTGCACAAATGTGCTGCTAGTTCATGCGTGCATGCCTGGCAAGAGCATGTTTGAGCGCTCCGGTGTTGCAGTCTCTCAATCTGCCTTGGCGCATTGTCCCTAGAGGCTTGATTTTAGCTGTGGTGTGCTGCTTCTTTTGCTCATGGCCGAAGAGAGAGGAGACACGGTAGTTGACAGTAAGCTGCAGCCCTGGGTCCTTTTACTGTCCCCGCTGTCATGTTGTGTATATCAAAGCAGGCACGCAGAGATGGGATTCACATCTGAATGATAAATAAGCCTACATGTCTCCGTTCAGCTTTGCTCCCCCTTTCTGTGCTTATCCTCGTTTCCTCTTGTTCTTCCTCTTTGATTCACATGCCCGCTGTCCACTGTGTTTCTCAGATCGTTCAGATTTCGGTTTTTATGCTTATCCCCCCTCCCTATTCAGCTGCCTCTCACGCACTGCTCCTTCTAGCTAGAGGAATGAAAGCAACGGGGGAGGAGGAAGATGAACGGAAGGAAGAGCTGTGAGTTGTGAGCTCGCTCTGAAAGGCAGCTCTAGGCTCGGTGGCATTACGCTCTCTCACCACGTCACGCCGTCTTTGCTGCTGTTGCTGCCTGCTCTGTTAAAGGGGAGGGGGTTGGGCTACTGACCTATTTGTATTCACACCCACTCTGAGGAATGAGGAATAAACCATTATCTCAATTGGCATGCTGTGAGAAAAGGGAAGAGAGGTCATTGTGTACACACTTCCACAAATCTTAGAGGGTCGCTGATTTAAAAGTGGCAAACATCAGCTTACATGTTGTTGACTGAAAAACAGTGGACATTACCACCCAGACCCCAGCAGTCTGTCACCCCCAGCTGTCATCTCACACAAACGTCTTGCATATAGTTAATTAAAATTATCTTTACACTAAGCTCACTAAATCTAATATTTCGCGTCTTTGCCCATGTTACAATACATATATTTTATTTGTGTCTGGTAATGACAGAAAAATAAAAAAACGGTGACTTTTCAGGTGACAAACCACAACTGTGATTCTTAGCAGCACAAAGGCACAGAGATGACTGAAAATGCCAGCATAAGTACGGTTGCTGAAGCGTGAACTAAAATTGTAAGTGACCGTTATGTTTTTATGACTGTTCCAGCAGTAGAAATCCCATTTCTGAATTTTACAACATAATCACAGTTTTCTCATCCTGTGAGAAAGTTTGACTCCACTAACTTTTGCATGTTGGACTTTTATGTTTCTTTTTTCTGGTTTCATCTAAACATATAGGCCTTTGCCATAGCTTAGTACAGTGGTGGTGCAGATTGAATTACAGAATAGATCGATTTATTGTAAGCTATGCTTCAATGTACAGTTATCACCCATCACACCTGCTCCGCTCCACATTTCTGAAGCAGCAGAGCTCCTTCTCCCTCAGACTGATTCAACCTCACTGCCACAAAGAACCCTTGAGGAAATCATTCCTACTGTTCTCTATAAAGCTGTGTTTAAAACTCTTCATGCTGTGACAGGTGAACACACCTGTCAGGCATAAAATCCCAAATGTACTTTGTATTAAACCTTCATTCAGCTGTTTGTTTGTTTTTTTTAATTTGCTTTTTTTATGTAATGTACATATAAATTAATGCAATTTTCACTTTTCTCTCAGGCAATGTCAGTCTTACTATTACTGTTTTTAACTACATTTTTACTTTTTTGTTTTTAATCACTGCTATAACTATAAATTCCTGCATAAGGCTTTTATCGTGTATTTCTTTGTTTAATGCGGTCTCTACTATTTTTACTTTTTATGTTTCTGTTCTAACACCCACATTTCCCTTGTGAGGTCAGTAAAGCAGCTATCTGTCTTGTTTTGTAGGTTAGCCCTGACAAGTTTAGCTCTCTTTCACAAGGGTAACTTGTGAACAAACAAATACTAGTGCTAAGAAAAACTACAGCAGTGTAATTAGCATTTGAGAGGTTTAAGGAACTTGCACTCGCACTCAGATGGGGCCTTCTAGTTAACATTAACCCACATTCAGTTCAAGCAGATGAGCTCCAGACATGCAATTTATCTGTAAATGACACACTTTGTTGTAGAGCTTCAGTTAGACGTTACCTTGCAGATCAGAGGAGTTGGAGTATATTTGATACTTGATGCCCACTAATATTTAACTGTTGGTTGATTGTAGTTGTGTTAAAATGCTGAAAACTTTAGAAAACAAATAACAGATCACGATAAGGATGACTACCAGCTGCTTCAAGAGCAGCTGCTCCTGCTGGGTGGCTATCTAAGCCTAAATATTCAACACTGTTCAGTTATTTCACTGATGAAACACCTTGAACAATTTATTTCAAGTGGCCTGTTGGGCACAACAATCGAAGCTGCACAATTTTTATATTTCTTGTTAACATCAGAAGTTTCTGAAGACACTGTATGATGGGACTGTATATAACCTTGTATTTTTAATCTTGAGGTGTTGCTTGTTTTCTAGGAAGGAGCATCTGCTCGAAAGGCCCAGACCCCTGCACTGCAGCCTGTACCTCGTCCAGGTTAGTGTTGAATTCTAAATGTTCATGTTTAATCATGCATAAAGAATAAATACAGAGTAAAAACCTTTTTTTAGTTTTTGCCCATCGTGCCACAGAGTGTAAGGACTGTTTCTGTTTGAGAGTTTGTACTGGAGTGATGTTTTTAACAAAGACAGACTTGCACTCTGTACTACTACAATATTCTTTTCTGTGCCTTATTTTTCATATAGCAAGGGAAAACCGCTAAAAACACCCTATAGTCTGTACATGCTCCAGCTGAGCCTGGGCTAGTTCCTTTTTCATTCATTTCTCAAGGGTTAAATTGATTCTGTCATTTTTTTGTCCTCCTCCCAAATCCTGACGTAGTCACATCATGACTGTTTTCAGTGCTCCCAACACTGCCTGTTAGTATGTGTTGATCAGCTCTTTTCATATATCAGTCACTCGGGTCTCTTACCAGCAATTTCTAAAGGGACTGTATCAGAGCGTTGTGTAATAATAACGGTATTTCTTTTATTCACAACGTCGACTGTTTCCAGGCGTGGCATTTAGACACATGACTGTACTAATAAAAAAAGAAAAGAATATTCACATGATTTCTGAATGAAGCTGCATCGCTAAAATAACCTTTTGTCTGTAGAGAAGAATCACATGTTTGTTTGACTCTTCTACAAACGCTTAGCAACTTCCCATTGCATGTGTGGAAGAAATAAAAAGTAGAACCAGTTTGACCCATTTGACCTGCAGCAGAGGTTTTAAGCTAAAACTTTGTCTTTGAGTGTGACTGCAAGTCTGACAAAAACTGTCTTTTCTGCTTTATTTAATTATACTCCAATTAGCAAAAGACTAAACGTTTAAATATATTTAGTGGTCTTTCTTTAATTTTTGCCACTACTTTTATAAACTATCTAACGGTTCTCCAGTTGCTCACTCCATGGTGGTATTTCACATGGGATTTATGCATTTGTGTTGCTTTCAGTTTTATCTCCAGCTGCTTCAGCCGGTTGGTAGATATTTATTACTTTAACACATTGCAGAGTTCTTGCAAATCCACAACCCCAATTCCAAAAATGTTGGGACACAATAAAATGTAAATTAAAAACCGAATGCATCCTCTCCTCTTTCAACACCAGTGCAGACCAGATCATGTGCTGTCTGATGTAGGATTCAATACTTGATGTAATTGAAATATGGGTTGATGGCAAATTCTGTTCTTACTTAGATTTTAAACAAGGTCCCAACTTAAACATCATGAAACTGAACCACAGTTTGATGAAATGGGGAACTTGGAGAATCGGCTACATGTATTTTTAGTCTAACACTTTTTCTTTTTTTTATCATTTGACACACTCCGTGTATGCAAGCTTTAAGAGGCAAAGTCGGGTTTCCGTTTTCTTTTCTTTTTTCTTTTTCCCCTTTTGGACCTAAAGGGTTCATTTATTTCATTGGTTAAAGTTAGCATTAGGTATACTGATAGACACCAGATTCTTCCAACTATCATGTGGAAGTACCTCCCCTTTTCCAAACAGTTTTTAAGGATAAATTCCAAAAAAAAAAAAAAAACCCTTTCTGTGTTCAGGTTTAGTGATGTTCGTTCAGTCGTTGGATATTGTAAGTCTTACTATTGTTAGAGCTTATGAAGAAAATTTCTTGTCAAGGAAGTGACTTAACAAATACTTGACGCATAGGAAGCAGTTTTACTGAGGATTGTTGTTCTTGTCTTTGGACTCAATATCCACATTCGTGTTTGTATTTATTTAAAAATATATTCTTTTAACTGTTTTCTCTCTAGTTTCACAAGCCAGACCTCCACCAAACCAGAAGAAAGGTACATCACATTTGATCAGAGTTAATCACTGTTTTTTAGTAGTACTGACCAACTGAGCTCTAGTTTTAAACCATTTTTAATGTGGCTTTCTCCACAGGATCCCGAACACCAATCATCATCATCCCTGCTGCCACCACCTCCCTCATCACAATGCTCAATGCTAAGGATCTCCTGCAGGATCTGAAGTAAGTACAAATCATTAGTGCCCTTCTTCTTTCTCTAAAGTGTTCACATAATGAATCAACTGCACTGTCTTCCATGCATTGATGTTATTTGGCGGTTGATGTTCTTCAGACACGCAGTAGTGGATTTTTTTTTTTTTTTTTGTCAAGTTGCTCAACACTAAGTTTAGGGCAGAGATTGAAAAAGAGCTTGGCGTGCCAGCGGTGACTGTCTGTGGTCGTTGCCATAGAGCAACAACTGTTTGGAGGTTTAATGACTGGATTTAATGTTGGCACCTCTGCAAAATGGGCAGTGTTGGCAAGAAAGGTAAAAATTGTACCCTAAGGAGCAGCAGTGAAATGACTTCCAGACTCTGGCCTGTACCAGGTTTATCACATCAGAAGAGAAGAAGAAGCAGGGCATCCCGCGGGACAATGAGGTTCTGCTACAGAGGCGCAAAGACCAGATCCAGCCTGGTGGCACAACACTGAGTGTCACCGTGCCGTACCGCGTCATCGATCAGCCGCTCAAACTGGCTCCCCAGGATTGGTCAGTATATGTATTTTCTCAGTTATATTAGCATTTTACACCATACAGGAACACTATGGAAACAACAAGCCTGTACTCCCCTCTGTACCTTTATCATGAAATGACCATTCATCAGATGACTCAGCTGTTAACGGGGATATTTGAGTGTTTAGCAAATATGACTCATTATTATGCATGCAGCCTGTGTTGAAACCACAAGATGATTATGTTTCAGAGTCTGAGTTATCATATAATGGGTACACAGTACTGGCCGATTGTTGAATAATTTCAGAGGGAAATGGGGGGGAGAGGTGTGTGTTTCCTCTTCCTCACTTCTGCTGGAGCAAGTCTTAAGCCCATGTATAACACCCACTGGTATTGGCATATATAGCACATTACTGGTACTTGTGTAGCACCTTTCTACTTAAGTTGAGTACTCAGTGCTTCCTACTGCAAGCTGCACACAATCATACTCTAGTTGCTGCATTGGATGCAACTTTTCAGTAACCTGCCCAAGGACATGTGGAGCCGAGGATCAGTCCACCAGTTTTCCGAACCACTCCACTTGACCTACAGCCGATCAAGAATTTCAGCATCGGGCATCCTTGGTTGTAAATCCAACATCAGGAAAACACATATTGTCATATTAATGATACCTGAGATCCTTGCCCTCTGCTGCAGTGTTCAGTGAATGTGTTTACAGCTTATTGCACCTTCTTTAAATGCAGGGCTCTAGAGTGTGACCAATTTGGTCGCAAATGCGACCATATTTTTCAGTGGTGCGACTAAAAAAAAAATATTTGGTTGCACCTGTGCGACCAAATGTTCGGTTAGCAAAAAAAAAAAAAAAAAAAATCTGCAACCTTCCCTGTGGTCAACAACAGACACATATTATGCCCCTATCGTGGACTAAACCAATGAGAGATAGTAAGGGGCGGGACCTCTCTGATGAGGCCTGATCCTTCTGAAATTCATAGCCAGTGCTCTGACACGGTGTCATCAATCTTTGAATGCTGAAAAAGCACAGTGTATCCAGAAAAACACATTATATTATATAAATTATTATAAAATTTGTGTGCGCCTAACTTTTGTGCCGGTACGCCTAACTTTTTAAAGTTAGGCGTACCGGTACGCCCATGGCAAAAAGTTAGTCTAGAGCCCTGAAATGTTTAATCCTGTTTTTTTTGTTTTTTTTTTTGTTTTTTTTTTTGACAAGCCTGTTTCTTCCTTCAGGGATCGAGTGGTGGCTGTGTTTGTGCAGGGTCCTGCCTGGCAGTTCAAAGGCTGGCCGTGGCTGCTGCCCGACGGCTCTCCTGTCGACATTTTTGCCAAAAGTAAGTAATATTGTGAAGTCTAAATAGTCTATTTAGTTTCACTGTGTTGAAACGATAGCAGTAAAAAATGGTTGGAGTCGTGATGTTTGGTTTTCCACTCATTCAAAGAATCAGCAAATTGTGAACTCTGTGCCTGTTGTAGACATATTTATCTGTGGACACCTTTCAAAGCACTCAGTGTTACCTTACAACAATAAAATTAACAAGTAGATCAATATTAAAGAGAGATTTAAGTTTGAGATTCAGAAATGTAAAACATAAGGCGTTGATGGTTATAGGTGATATGCTGATACTAACAGGTAGGTTTTGTGCTGTGCTTTTAAGCTGTGTCATAGTTCGGTTGACGGAGTTAGAGGCAGTGAGTTCCAACGATGAGTCTCAGCTAAAGCCTCTAGTGTTAAAGTCTGAAGCGAGGAGCAGTGAGGAGAGCGTGGAGCACGGGCAGAGGTGTGAGGAGAGGAGGGTGCCAGGTCATGGAGAGCTTTGAAAGTGAGGAGCAGAATCTTGTATTGGATGTTCTGGGAAATGGGGAGACGGTGAAGCTGGGTGAGAATAGGTGTAATATGATAAGTGTGGGTGATTATTCTCTCTGCAGAGTTCTGTACAATTTGGAGCCAGTTAAGAAGTTTTGGGTGGAGATCAGAGAGAATAGCATTCCATTAATCCAAAGGCATGGATTATTGGAATGCTGTTCAAGGGCATGAACTAGAACTTGTGTGTAGCCTGAAGATGTTAGGTGGACTTGATGTGGGTGACAAAGAGAGTATTGTCCATCTATAGAGACATCAGATAGGGTGTCCTTTCATTCAATAAAATAACTTCATGACGGCTTGCGAGCAGGTAATGAGGAAAGGACGGGCAAAGGAGTTGTCAACGTAAAAATGAAACTATATTTCTGAGAAGAAAGAGATCATTTATAAATAGCAGGGGGTCCAGTACTGATCCTTTAGGGACCCCATGTGTGACCGAGGCTAATAGAGAGCGTACAGTCTTGCCTTGAACTATATCCTGTCAGAAAGGAAGGATGTAAACCATTCTCGTGCTGTGTCCTGGAGTCCAGCACTGGCTCGTCATTCTAACAGAAGAGGGTGGGAAGTGGTATCAAAGCAGCACTGAGGTCAAGGAGGATGAGGATGGTGAGAACAGTGCCATGTGATGTCAGGAGGGATGTCAGTGGTCTGTCTAGAACGGAAATCGCGTTGAAATGGCTCGTAGAAATTATTGTTAACTAGAGCTGTGGTGCCACCGTGTCTTCCAGGATTTTAGAGATGAGGTTGGAAAAGGATTCAGAGGGTTGAATGTGTAGAATAAACTAAGACGTTGAGGAGATATTACTGAAAAACATCCTTACGGTTGCATGAATGCATTTTCCCCTCCAGTACGAGCTTTTCATTTAAAATACGATGAGGCAACGACTGATCCCAATGTGCAAAAGTGGGATGTGACCGTCCTGGAGCTGAGCCGCCACAGACGCCATCTGGACCGGCCCGTCTTCCTGCGCTTTTGGGAGACCCTTGACAGGTACTTAATTTTTATGCACTTAATTAAATTTCTTAATGTAATTTAATTTCACCTCGATGCACCTTTTTTATTTGTTTTTAATATGTAGTTAACGAAACTTTCTGTAATAAACTCTTTTCCTCGCTCCCTTTTCTTTCTTTGTGAACAGATACATGGTGAAACACAAATCTCACCTCAGGTTCTGAGCCAGGATCACAGCCACAGACACCGAAAATCCCACAAATCAATTCGTCAGCCTTCCCCTTCTAATTGGTCCAACTCCCTCATCCAAGCTGCCAATCCATCTTCCAACATGATCCCCATTTTAAGAGGAAGAGGAGGAGCGATCATTCCAGGGCTTCCTCCAGGACTCCTAATGCAGTCTGCTGGAATTGTTACTTTGGACATCAGAAAGGAGATTTTTGTGTTTTTGTTGTAATTGTTTTCTAATGTTTTCAGGTAGTTAAAGACAAATACCAAAATAAGTTTTATATAAAAGGTAACATGCTGCGGAGATGATTAAAACACAATACTAAGCAACATGAGCTCAGAGGGAGATGCTTGCCTTTTGTCAGCGGTAAACAGGAAATGTTTACCGCTGAAAACGTGAGAATCTCTGGGTACAACTGAGGCAAGTGCTGAGTTTGAGGAAGAGACTTTCTTTACACTTCTCTTTTTTTTTTTTTTTTTTTTAAATTTTGGGTGTTTGTGGTCTGAATGTACATATGTGATCAAATCTGTGAGAGCCAAAACTCCTTGAGCAGAAAGGGGAGTGCAGGTAAATGTGTTCATATGTTAGATTGCTCCTCTGCTCTCACTCAGTTAAAATGATCTCAGTCAAGCAGTCAATCCCTAGTTCAGTTTTTGACAGCTCTGCACACGTCTTGGTCATGCAATGACCTTGTTAAACTCCTTTTTTTTGGTGTTGTGCTAGATGAGAGAAATTATGGAGAGTATTGCTTTAAAACATCACATGAAAATAGACAATAAAGCCTCTGAGAAACAAGTGCTTGTGTGCAGTCTGCTGAACGTGGGTAGTGCTTATTTGATTTGATATCTCAGTAGTTTAATGTTAGTTTCATTTATCCATGTCACCTGAAATACATTGTGTGGTTAATGAGGCTGAACACAGATGCAGCTGAGCCCTAAAATATCTCTCCAGTTTTACTGTGTGGCTCCAGCACTGTTACATAATGTCTTGTGAAATGTAGCTACTATAAACAATTCTAACACATTTTACTGTTGCAGTTAATAATCTGCTCGTGGTTTGATGACTTCATAATCAAAATACGAACTAAAACAAATCCACGAGTATCAGAACAAGTGATCTGTGACGGCCGTGATTGGCTTCCTAAGGATTAGGAATAACCTCATTGGGACTGGAGGATGTTTAAACTGGATAGAGTGCATGCTTGCTCATGTTCCATCGTATATAATCTCCAGACGCTTTATTAGGAACACCTTAGTACTTCAAGGTTTGACCCCCTTTTTGCCTGCAGATCTGCCTTAATTCTTCATGGTATAGATTCAGTGAGGTGCCGGAAACCATGTTGACATGACAGCATCGCAAAGTTGCTGCAGATTTATCAGATGCACATTCATGATGTGATTTCCACATTCTCCTACATGCCTTCCAGGACCAAGGAGCCGACAGAGGAGCTTTATTAACATGTGAAGAGCCCGACATTTCTGACAGGGCTTAAACAAAGAGCTCAAAGGAAGAGTCGGTATTGGACTCCACCAGGTGGGCAGAAACACAGCAGCACATGAGAAAACAGTGACACAAGTGCTGGTTTCATTTTATTTTACATTAACATTTTAACATAAAAATAAACACGTAATTCACAAAAATCCTGGTAAACCCACTCAAACTCCTCCATAAATGAACTCAAAACCCCATCTCAGGTGGGACAAACACAGGTTCATTGATTTATTTTTTTTGTGACCTGAGTTGTCGCCTCTTTAGGCTCTGCCTGTTAATCGTGGTCCCCTGACAGTAAAGCACTTTCGTTCCCACGGCCCTCGGCCTTTCAGACTTCACATAGGGGAATATGCAAGATGCTGTGGCAGGTAATTTCAAATGCAATGTTTCTATCAGATCAATAAACATTAGCAAACACACGAACCGTTTGTGTGCAGTTTGTAGCACAGTGTTGCAAGCTAAAGGTCCAGCTGCTGTTTTCACGGGGAGAGAAAAGAAAGGGCGCGAACTTCACTCAGAGATGGAGAAAGATGACAAAGACAGGAAAGAAAGAAGAAATGTTTATATTTAAAGATAAGGACTGATCAGTGGTGTTGGAAATTTAAAGCTTACATGTAAGTCCTCGTTTTTTTAAATTGGATATCGGGTTTGTGCATGTGACAATATGCTTTTGTTCATGTTGTGAAACCTGCTGCAAAACAAACTGAAGTAGACTCGCTGTGGTTTGCTGCACTGTGATGGGTTTAAAGTAAAGTACAGTGTGTGACCGGTGCACAGTGGCTAAGGTTTCATGAAGTTAAACTGATGATGCTGAGATGCAATCACTGAATTCCACCTTCATACCAACTTTATAGTGTCTAATATAAAGACAGCATAAACTGTGTATTGTATAGAGAATGGAAATTAGCCAGAACAACTCACGAGACATCTGCTGACACCTTGTGTCAGCTGATCACAGCCTGTACACTAAGAAAATCTACTGGAGCTCTCAATAGAATTATTGTGTGCTGTGATTCTTTTGCCCACACTGAGCCATTAAGAACGATTTTAGCGTTCCCCCACGTGCTCAATCCCACTTCAGCCCCTGACTGTGCTCATCTTTTGCTTCGATGCAGAGTCATCCTCTACAACGTAGCCAACAGAAAACAGATTTCTTTTCTCTGCTCATGTTCTGCTTCACTGATTCAAACTGAGAATATTTACTAGTATTAAAATTTAGACTAAAATAAAGTTTGTATTTCCATTTCCTAATATTATTTTATTATTACATTAATAAAAAAACAAGGTTCAGTTAGCTTTGCATAGAAGCAGCTGGTAGAAATGTGTTTCAAAGAGCTACTTTTACTCTGAGTACATTTCAGTACTTTTTCACTTTCACTTGAGTAAAGAAGTGGAATCAGTACTTCAACTTTTACTGGAGTATTTTTAAACACTAGTATCTGTACTTCTACTTAAATACAGAATCTCTGTACTTTTTCAACGTCTGGCTAGCTGCAATTCATTTACAGCAAATCCCACTAAGTGTGGGCCTGTCTACCCCAGTATTTCTCCTCCAGCTGTATTGGTGGATGAAACCTACATAGAGGATGCTTCCTAGGTGAATGAGAACCAACGGGGACTTTATCAGCAGCGGTCAGAGTACCCAGTGCCCACACTGTGAGCGATTGAAGAGCTGCTCCAAAGGTTTCTGTCTGACTGTGGTAACACAACATCAAATACGAGGCATCTGGAGTCAATCTGCATTGACCACTTTGTTAAACTTCCTTCAAGGCCGTCTTACATGAACACAAGTTAGAATATTTAACTTTGACCTTTGCCATTCAGTAAACTTCCCTTTCTTCTTTTTGAGCCATGGATTTAAGATTAGTATTATTATCCTACTGAAAGTCTGATTTTTCTCACATAACTATCCAGAGGGAAAAATCCAATGTTTTCTTATATGTTCATTGGCAAACAATTGTTTTGCTGTGCACAGGAGTAGAGTGGCTCCTCCACCTTTTTGGAGGGTTGGTGATTTGATTCTTCAGTCTGAAGTGTTCTTGAGCAAGACACTGAACATCTTATTTTCCTGCTATTCGACTTTGAACATGTGTGATAGTTAGTAAGCGCCTACAAGGCAGAGAATAGAGTGCTGGCTGAAGGAGTGGATGCAACTAGAAGGAAAAGGATTATTGAGTCCGTTTATTCCACCCTAGTGTTCGTTTTGGACAGCAAAGGCTGGAACACTTGGAACACTTCCCATCCCAGTTAAATTTGTCTCTTTGTGACTGGAAATGCATGCAATTTGGCACTGAGATGCAGATTTTCCAGCAGATCCTTGGATCAAATTGAAGTGTCTGGACTATTCTTTCCATCAAACTCTACTCGCAATTTATTTTCTTTTTTCCACAGTGAATGATTTTTATTTATTGATTTTATAAAAGTGACAATTAAATATGAACTGGTGATTCTAAATTGGCAAGATGTGAACATCTGAGCGTGTTGGCCCCTCTGTGGCCTTGTGACTGGCTGGTGACCTGTGCGGGGTGTACCCTGCCTCTCGCCCTGCGACAGTTGCGATAGGCTCCGGCCTGTCAGCGACCCTGAATCGGATGCGCAGAAGAAAATGGATGGATGCATGCAAAATGTTGTTTTTGAGTGTCAGCCCTTTCCGCTGGATACAAATATATTTTTCACACATTGTCGATGCTTCTGTGCAACTGGTGTTGTTTTGTTCTCAGCGTCTGTCTGCAGCTTTGAACCCGTTTCAGGAACTTAAAAGTAATGTTCAAATCATAGCAGAGCTTTTTCCATGAAATAAATAAATAAAGGAGTATCCCAAAAAAGCAGTTCAGAGAGTGAAGTTGTGCTCTTTCATTTCTTCTCGTTTTGAAACACCATGTATGCCATTTTCCAGCCCTGAAATTAGAAAGTTACAGATTCATTAGAATCAAAAGTAGTAACAGAAATGTTGCCTGAAGATGTTCCCTGGATCATCAACAGGGAGAAAAAGGGTGATGCGAGAATACAGTTGCATTTAAAAACACTCAAATCAACCAAGAGCATGACATTATGATACATTTATTTTCCTGCCTTTCTTTGAGAATGTACCATCCTAAAATCTCCTCATTAAAATGTAAAGGTGGTAAAGTGCTTTCATTCAGCCATTGTTTTCTATACAAATCCTATCATTGCATCTGCAGGGTCAGCTAACATCAAGTGGCTGATGCTGAGCCTCAGTTTTTGTACTAATGTGTGCAGTTACAGGTCAAGCTCTAGCATTGCTATGCTTGTCCTGAGCTAAGTATTACAGCATTGCACATATATAATATTTAACTGATTAATTTGATGACATCAGTTGAATTTGTTGGAGCAGAAGCAGCGAATAAGGTCAAAGCAGGACAACCTTTACATATGTCATGTGACACAAAATGATGTCAACATATTCGCTGTTAAAAATATTTGCTCTTTTATGGGATGTTTTATGTTTTCTTTGCCATTTGAAATTATAGCCAGAAATCCAATTTTCCCACCAGCACTTTAATGCAGAGCCCATGAAGATCCAGGAGATGGTGATCACACACAAACTATAGGATCGCATTACAGTCATCAGTAATAATCTAACCCTAAATCATTATTCCTCCTTATTTTATAACATGTTTTCACTTTTTTTCCTTTCACCTGTGTTACTCCAGCCTGACCTTTGGCTTGGCTGTGTTTGGTATTTCAAAACAACAAAACCGTGACCTCTGATCACGGCAGTCCGGGAAATCATTTTGAAATGCGCACTCTAAACAAACTGTTGTGAGAGCTGTTCCAAACAAGGCTGAATCCTGGACGATATATAGAGTAACCCAGCCCACCACACACACACACATACAAACACAGACACGCTGGCATTACAGTTATAAAACCAAAAGTCAACATTAAATTAGAAATTAGAAGCTCAAACTAAAGGTGCACAGAGAGTCTGCAACTATAATTGTACAGAAGCAAGTATTTTTGCAATGCTGGTCAGTACATTCCTCCTCGTACAGTTTTCCTGTGCGTCTGAAATCAATTTGAAGGAAGAAAAAATGTAACTCTACAGGTTTGACTTTTCCCTCCAGTTTACTGGATTTTAGATGCTTGCTCCATTTGGGCATGTGGGCAGAGTTACGGCATGATGCCACAGGCATGGTTAGATTTTGGGGGAATTTCCTTAAATAATTATTAACCACCTCTGATTTTATCTCGTCTCTGTGCTCTCATGTTTGTTGCGTTACTCTGCAGTATTTGAGCTCCTGACAGGATGTGTGCGCGCTATCTTGGATTTGTGCTTCTGATTTGGTTTGCAGGAGTGACGCATGGTAAGAATATTAAATTCACTTCCTGCTATTTTCATACTTAAAAACACACTTTTAAAAAGTGCATTTTCCTCTAGTTGCTTACTTGTTCATCACTTTTTCAGCACAAAATGAAAATGTCTGCAGGGCTCCTGTGCTGAATGAGGGTTATTATGTCCCTGAAAAAGAGACTTACTTTCTTAAAGAAGAGCTCACTTACGCTTGTGATTCTGGACGGAAACCGGTGGTGGAGGGTTGGTGGGCGACAAGCAGATGTGAAGATGGGAATTGGGTTCATAAACCACAGTGTATAGGTAAGTGTTCAGTAATATCTCAACAAATTTGTTTCAGTTAGACGCTACAAATCTGCAGGAGTGCAAACTTTATTCAATACCATCAGTTAGCTGTTCATTAAAAGAACAATGTGGAGTGATGCTGTTGTATGAAAGAAGTAATGCATTCAGTTTGAAGCCATAAAAAATTATCCTTATTTGTTATTTGTTTTATTAAATTGTACTCTAATACGTAGTATAATATTTAAAAGTACACAGTAATGTAATGCATACCAAACCCAGCAATTACTTGACAGCTTAGTGTGAGTCTGACGGGTGATATTACTTTCTTCTGTTTGCAGAACAGGGTCCTAAATCAGAACAATCGAGGAGCGTGTCAGGATACATTTCACTGCGTGTTGTAGTCGTATAACTATGCATGTGACAAATAAAGAATCTTGAATCAATTAGAGGACAAGAATAATAGGAAAACAAGTAAAATACAGTTTAAAGAAAGTCATCAAATGAGTTTGTTGTTTTTTATCTTCTTCAGATCAAAATGCCTGCCTCCCCCCAACATTATCTCATGGGAAATATGATAAAGCAGAAGATGGTTGGTACAAAGAACGGGACTCTATTTTGGTACAATGTGACGATGGATATGAACGCAAAGACAACCGTAGGCCCAGGTGTAGAAGTGGAACCTGGAGCCCTTTGCCTGTCTGTGAGAGTAAGTCTGCCAGATCCCACACAAACAAATCACTTTCTCACCACCTTCGTCAGTCGGCTTGTAATGACAGGTTTTTTTGTTCCTCACAGGAAGGAGGGATTCATGCAATGAGCCTCCAAAAATCTCTCATGCAGTCATAATTCATCAATACAAGGAAGTGTTTTCTGCAGGTTCAGAAGTGCAGTATGAATGTGAAGAAGGTTATACTCGAGAGGGCAACAATATCATCATTTGTGAACGTGGACAATGGACTGCAGGGCCAACATGCAGTAAGTGTGTAAAAAATTCATTTTATTTTTTCTCACCTTTCTAAAACCTAAAACAATGTTACAAAAGTTTATAAGGAACCAGTTTCTGTATACGTTCATCAGAAGAGATTCATGCACAGCATGTGTAGAAACTGAATTATTGGCTTTTGAAATTGCAGTTGCACTTTGGGACAGCTTTTTGTTTACTTTTTCCTGGTGCAGGTTGATCAAATGTTGCAAGATGACAAATGACCTGCAAGAATATTTATTTCTGCTTATGACAATAAAAATGAACCCTGCAATCCAAAACAAACAAACAAAACAAAAGCTGCATAATAAATACAACAAGGTCTCACTAAATTGAAAGTGGAAAAAATAAAAATCCATATAATTATCTAAATGCAGTCCAGGTCTGAGAGACATTAAACTTTACTTTGGCAACAGTCTGTCAGCATCATAACAGGGAAGATTTACCTTTTTTTGGGTCTTTTTTCTTCTTTACATGGGCTGCTTAGTTTTTATAGGATGACAACCACACCTTTTATCAGCAGTAACTGAAATGATGTAGGACTTTTGTCTTGTTTGAAAATTTGTATAAAATTTGAGAATAAATCTGATAGGATTGCCACTGTTACTTGAATTGTGCTCTGAATTCATTTGCAAGTCAGCAGGTAAACAACAGTTTATGTGACAGAGCACGTTAGCATTAAAGCTGCTTTTAAGCTGAATAGTCTCAATAATATCTTCGGTTCTGCAGACAAATCATCAGCAGATCAGGGACACTCTGCATCAGACACAGACGTCCAGCCTGAGGGGGGAGGTACATTTTTAATCTTTTGTCCGTGCACGTCATCTCTGTGTTTGTGTATACTTTAAATCTAAAGCATGTTTTTCATTTAGACAGAAGAGAAAGTGGAGCTGGCAGTGGGAAACAACCGGAGGGTAAGTGAAGTATATTAATTAGTGGATCCAGTCATCTCATCTCTCAGATTATTGCAGCATTTTTGTATACAGATATTTATTTTTGACTCTCATTTTTGATTTAGAAACAAGAATTGCAAGAAAACGGAAACTAGTAAATTTCAAATGCTTTGCAGATTATTTGGCTTCAATTTTCACCCCAACCCTTATCACAGATCTGAGGAAGCTCTAAATTATCATGTCATTACTCTCCATCTGTCTGTGAAGGTTCTCAGTCATCCAGGTCATCGTAGTCAAAGGAGCTTGCAAAGAAAAGCGTCTGGACTTCTTTAAGTTGCTTGAAGACGTTTCACCTCTCATCCGAGAAGCTTCTTCAGTTCTAAGGTCAAATGGTGGAGAGTCCCAGATATAAACCTAGTGGGAGTGACCCCCCACAGAGGGACAAAAGGACCCCCTGATGATCCTCTAATCGCCTGAGCCAAGGTGTGAAACTGGGCGTGGGTCCCAATCAGCCAGAGTTTCGGGTGTGTTCATTGTGAAACATGGCCCCACCTTATCATGCGAATTCCTGAGATCAGATGGCCCAGGATGTGAGTGGGCGTTAAGGCGTCTGGGAAGGGAACTCAAAACTGGATTATAGATGGCAGAGAGTTGGTGTCGTAAACCCCCGCCTCTGTTCAAAGATGGTCGCTCACAGTGGACATAGATGGCTTCTTTCACTCCTCTTTCAAACCATCTGTCCTCTCTGTCCAAAATGTGAACATTGGCATCCTTGAAAGAGTGTCCTTTATCCTTAAGATGCAGATGGACTGCTGAGTCTTGTCCTGTGGAGGTGGCTCTTCTGTGTTGTGCCATGCGCTTGTGAAGTGGCTGTTTGGTCTCTCCAATGTAGAGGTCTGAGCATTCCTCGCTGCACTGTACAGCATACACCACATTGTTAAGTTTGTGTTTTGGCGTTTTGTCTTTCGGGTGAACCAGTTTCTGTCTGAGCGTGTTGCTGGGTCTGAAATGCACTGGGATGTCATGCTTGGAGAAAACTCTCCTGAGTTTCTCTGATACGCTGGCTACATAGGGGATGACAATGTTGTTGCGTCTGTCCTTCTTATCCTCCCTCGCTGGTGTCTGGTCTTCTTTTCTGTGCATCTTTGCTGACTTTAAGAACGCCCAATTAGGATAGCCGCACGTTTTGAGTGCTTCCTTTACATGTGTGTGTTCCTTCTTTTTCCCTTCAGGCTTAGAGGGAACATGTTCTGCCCGGTGGTGTAGGGTCTTAATTACTCCAAGTTTGTGTTCCAGAGGGTGATGGGAGTCGAACAGGAGGTACTGGTCCGTGTGTGTGGGCTTCCGGTAAACTTAAATGTTGAGGTTGCCGTTCTCTTCAATGTGCACAGCGCAGTCCAGGAAAGGCAAACAGTTGTCCTTTGTGTCTTCCCTGGTGAACCTGATGTTTTTATCCACGGCGTTAATGTGCGCAGTGAAGGATTCCACTTCTTGTGTCTTGATTTTGACCCAGGTGTCGTCCACATATCTGTACCAGTGGCTGGGTACTCTTCCTTTGAAAGAGCCAAGAGCCTTCCTTTCCACTTCCTGCATGTAAAGGTTGGCTACAATAGGTGACACGGGGGAGCCCATGGCACAGCCATGTTTTTGTCTGTAAAAGCCTCGTTGTATTTGAAATATGTGGTGGTGAGGCAGCTGTTAGACCTCTCTAACAGTGTGCAGATCTGATCGGGTGTGAAGTTGGTCCTGTCCTCCAAGGAGCTGTCTTCTTGTAGTCGTTTTCTGATAGTCTCCAAAGCCTCCGTGGTGGGAATGCAAGTGAAGAGAGAGACTACATCAAAGGACACCATGGTTTCATCTGGGTCCAGGGTAAGTTTCTGGACTTTGTCGGTGAAGTCGGTGGAGTTCTTGATGTGGTGTGGGGTGTTCCCCACGAGAGGTGCAAGGATGGTAGCAAGGTGTTTAGCAATGTTATAAGTGGCTGAGTTTATGCTACTGACTATGGGTCTGAGTGGGACAGCTTCCTTGTGGATCTTAGGAAGTCCGTAAATGCAGGGTATGGCATCCCCTGGGTAAAGGCGGTGATATGTAAGGCGGTCAATGATTCTTGAAGGCAAGCTATAACTTTCTTTTTGTAGCTGCTTGTGGGGTCTCGCTTTAAGGCTTCGTAGGTATTGTTGTCACTGAGGAGAGTAGTGATCTTTGTATGGTAATCTGTAGTGTTTAGGACCACGGTGCATCTTCCCTTATTAGCTGTTAAAACAGTGATGTTGTGGTCTTTGCTCACGCCCTTCTTTTCCTGTATTGTGAGGTTGGACGGAGGGACTTTGGCACTGGAGAGGGTGGCGGAGACTTTCATCCTGATTTGCTCTGCTTCTGTCTGTGATAATTTATTAATCCGTATGGCAGTTTCTGTGGCTGTGATGAGGTCCACTATGGGCAACTGTTGCGGGGAAATGGAAAAATTTAGTCCTTTGGTTAATACTCTCTTTTCAGGTTCAGTGAGATTCCAGTCTGAAAAGTTCTTAACCCATTTCTCCTGACTGTCTTCAGGTGTGTTTTCTTCCCTGAGTTGTGTAGGTTCAGAATGAGGGGTGTGTGTTTTTGAAAGCAAGGTGTGAAATTTCCTGCAGTTGAAGGGTGTTTCTCCCAAAATGTACGGCAATATGTCTGTGAAGGTTCTCAGTCATCCAGGTCATCGTAGTCAAAGGGGGTCCTTTTGTCCCTCTTTGGGGGGAAACTCCCACTGGGTTTAAATCTGGGACTCTTCGCCATTTGACCTTAGAACTGAAGAAGCTTCTTGGATGAGAGGAGGTGAAACGTCTTCAAGCAACTTAAATAATTCCAGACGCTTTTCTTTGCAAGCTCCTTAGACTCTTCTTATGTTTCTTTTTACTTGTTGTTGTTTTTGCAGGAGCGTTCTGTGTGGTGGATCCTGCTAGATATGCTGGTTATGGTTTTGCAGTAGCTCAACCTGCTTACATGCGGGAAGGAGAAGAAAAATATTTTTCTTGTACTGCAAGAGACAAATATATTTATGTTCGGTGTGCTAACAGAAGAATATATTTGGGCAGATGTAAGTATTTATCTCTTTACATTTTAACTCTTTCAGTTTCTATTTTCCTTTAGCAGCAACCATGTATGAAAATTTCTTCTCTGGGACCTGATACACAAACGAGAGGAATAGTGAAAGAAAAATAAAAAAAATAAACATTTCCCACACAGGAACACACTGAAAGAGCATTGCTGATTTGTTAAAAGCTGCAGCTGATGTTTGTCTATAGGAATGACACATTCATTTCATGTTGTTGTATGTAGAGTTGTCCCCAGCTTCCAACAGCCAAACTCATCTACCTGCCTTCGTCCCAGCACATCACACAAAGCAGGAGATTCACTCTTTATCACAGGAACAAAGTGATTTAGTGTGCAGCATCCACACTTGTTCCAGTTGCCCCCGAATCACCACAAAACAGTTTGTTATGGTTACAAAACACACAATGAAGTAACTTCAACAAATGTTAATATGGAATAAAAGTAAAACATGAGGAATAAAAGCAGTCTGGCTCTTTAAGAACAGAGAGGATTTTCCTCTGTAGGTTTATCTTTGAATGCAGTGAATCAGTCCTCACTGATAAAGTTTATGGATCTGAGCTTCTAACTGACAAACTATCTGCTTCTTGTTTAGGCTGTGATGGATATGAATTTCAATATCTTGTAAGTGTTATTCTTTGATATATTTTCAAACAAATATAGTTTCTTTGAAATAAATGTGCTTGATGTTTTTTTACTCAGCTGTTGTTTGTTTGTTTGTGTTTTAATCAGCCTGATTGCAGAAGATTCAGAGAATCCTACTGACAACACAACCTTTCTGAAACACTTCAACCAGAACCTGCAGAGCAACAATGAAACATGTTTCTTTTCTTTGTCCAGTTTTGGGGCTGATTGTTCTTTAAACACCAAACTGTCCATAAATGATTTGAACTTTTCATGCACTCAGTACATGATGTGTACATTGAATCCATAAAGTGTCGATGGCTGGCTGAGGTCTGAATAAAATGTTTCATCATCAGAGACGTCTTTGTATTGCTTTGTCTGCTAACTGTGTAGAACAGTTCTTTTATTATACACATCAAAATGTTGTTCAATAAATAACAATAACGGAAACATTATAATGTAGTAAGCACACAAGCACAAGTTTATTGATTTGTTTTACTTCATGATGGTGTTGGCTTTGGTTAGTGACCGAGAGAATGAGATTGTGGATACAAGCTGCAGAAAACAGCTTCGTCTGAAGGTTGGCTGAACTCATTTTTACAGATGAGGTGATGATGAGTTGATGCACCACAGTATCACAGAGAAACGTGTCATACACACACTGATCCACTGTTACACAGTTCACAGTTGTCACAGGTTGACATTTTCAAACAGTCTGTGACGGCACAAAAACCCTCATTTGGTGTCCTGGTCCAAGAAACACACAAAAAACAGGGGCAGAAGATTTAAAGAACTGACCATCAGACACAGAGAAAGTTCTTATATCCAACCCAACATTTGAGCCAAGCCCAAAGATTCTTGTGCTTCACAATATCAAAAGCAGAAAGCAGCTAATGTCCAAAATAATGAGGGCTGTGATATCTCCTGAATCTAATGTGAGTCACAAATAATTGATCACCCTCAACAAATCTTTTTCAGGACTATGAAAAGCTCTGAAGTCTGACTGAAATAGTTGCTGTATCTCATTTGAGAAGAATTCATAACAAAACCACTTTTCCCAACACTTTTGACATTAATTTACAATTTGTAATTTATGTTAACAAGACAATGATTTCTTAGACTCAGCATAAAGGTTACATTTTATTAGAGTAAACCCTGGATTACTGTATTGTTAAAAAAAAGCAGGAACAGTGGTTTGACAAAGTATTTTTGGTTTTTTGTAATATTCAACAAACAAACCTGAATAAATACAAAATCCAGTTTGTAAATGACGATTTCATTTATTAAGGGATATAAAGCTATTCAAATCAATCTGCCCCTGTGTGAAAGAGTAATTGCTCCTCTTGTTAAACCATGAAACAGTAATTAACCACATTTTAACCACAAAAGGTGAATTCAGTTTCAAGAAGCCACAGCCTGCTTACCTGATTACTACCAGGTCGAGAAATCACTGAAATAGAACCTGGCTGACAAGAAACATGTCATGTCCTGATCTGATGAAACAGCTGAGAAACAGATGTCAGTGAATTTGTTTCTCAGCTGTTTCTTCTAGAAAAGGTTTGTCTAGAAATTGAGAAACGGGTGAACCTTCACAGGAAAGATTTACTCCAATTTGGTGGTTATTGGTGTCTGGGGCTGGGCGCTCAGGTATGTACCGGCCTGCCGCTCGTAACTTGGCCAGGCCTCTTCTGGGCTGTGGGGGCCCTCAGGCCTCTGGGCCTGTGCCTCAGTTCACTCTGGCAGAGCCTGCGGGCACGCCACTGCAGCCCCCTCTGACTTCTACTCCGTGGCTGCTGGGTGACCCCTCGTCTGGGGCTCTCCTCAGCTCTTCGCAGGAGGGTGGCACGGATGCCCCTCCAGTGGTCCTCCTTGGGCTCTCGCGCTCTGGGACCTCTGGATATCTGGGACCTGGATCTCCTCCATACCTGCTTCAAGCCCTGGGGGATGGGTCTATGGCTCCCCACACCCTCTAGCAGATCATTACATGGAGAAACCTTTTGAATAGAAGTGTGCTGATCCACACAGGTGTTCACAGACACAAACTACACCTTTCTTGGCTGCTACCTCAAAGCACATTGTGCGCTGTCAGTCCTGTGTGCTGCACAACAACATTCAACATTTAGTATTTACTCTTATTTACTGTTAGCTAGATTAATGCAATAGTGCTGTGTTTATTATGTTGTTCTCTTTTTTCTATCTTTTTGTCTCAACAGGTGATCCGGGAGATTTTTTTTTCTTTTTAAGTGTCCTTTCTCACTGTCCCCGTTCCCCTCTGTTTTTCTGTTCCTTGCAGGAAGTCACACGAGAACCCAGAACAACATCTTAAGAACTTCAGGTCTCACTTCTCAGTTGAGTTCAGATTCATGATTCAACAATTAGGAACAACAGCAACTCAAACACAAAGTGGTAGACCACGTAAAAACACAGAAAGGGCCGGCAAATGCTGAGGCACACAGTCAGCAGAGGTCACCAATTTTCTGTAGAGTTTATTGTTACAGACCTCCAACCTTCATGACGGCTTTAGATCAGCTCAAGAACAGCACGTAGAGGTTTCATGGAACAGGATTCTTGTTCGAACAGGACTGCGCACCAGTGCAGAAAGCAAGGTCCATAAAGACATACAGTGGGGCAAAAAAGTATTTAGTCAGCCACCGATTGTGCAAGTTCCCCCACCTAAAATGATGACAGAGGTCAGTAATTTGCACCAGAGGTACACTTCAACTGTGAGAGACAGAATGTGAAAAAAAAATCCATGAATCCACATGGTAGGATTTGTAAAGAATTTATTGGTAAATCAGGGTGGAAAATAAGTATTTGGTCAATAACAAAAATACAACTCAATACTTTGTAACATAACCTTTGTTGGCAATAACAGAGGTCAAACGTTTACTATAGGTCTTTACCAGGTTTGCACACACAGTAGCTGGTATTTTGGCCCATTCCTCCATGCAGATCTTCTCGAGAGCAGTGATGTTTTGGGGCTGTCGCCGAGCAACACGGACTTTCAACTCCCGCCACAGATTTTCTATGGGGTTGAGGTCTGGAGACTGGCTAGGCCACTCCAGGACTTTCAAATGCTTCTTACGGAGCCACTCCTTTGTTGCCCGGGCGGTGTGTTTTGGATCATTGTCATGTTGGAAGACCCAGCCTCGTTTCATCTTCAAAATTCTCACTGATGGAAGGAGGTTTTGGCTCAAAATCTCACGATACATGGCCCCATTCATTCTGTCCTTAACACGGATCAGTCGTCCTGTCCCCTTGGCAGAAAAACAGCCCCATAGCATGATGTTTCCACCCCCATGCTTCACAGTAGGTATGGTGTTCTTGGGATGCAACTCAGTATTCTTCTTCCTCCAAACACGACGAGTTGAGTTTATACCAAAAAGTTCTACTTTGGTTTCATCTGACCACATGACATTCTCCCAATCCTCTGCTGTATCATCCATGTGCTCTCTGGCAAACTTCAGACGGGCCTGGACATGCACTGGCTTCAGCAGCGGAACACGTCTGGCACTGCGGGATTTGATTCCCTGCCGTTGTAGTGTGTTACTGATGGTGACCTTTGTTACTTTGGTCCCAGCTCTCTGCAGGTCATTCACCAGGTCCCCCCGTGTGGTTCTGGGATCTTTGCTCACCGTTCTCATGATCATTTTGACCCCACGGGATGAGATCTTGCGTGGAGCCCCAGATTGAGGGAGATTATCAGTGGTCTTGTATGTCTTCCATTTTCTGATGATTGCTCCCACAGTTGATTTTTTCACACCAAGCTGCTTGCCTATTGTAGATTCACTCTTCCCAGTCTGGTGCAGGTCTACAATACTTTTCCTGGTGTCCTTCGAAAGCTCTTTGGTCTTGGCCATGGCGGAGTTTGGAGTCTGACTGTTTGAGGCTGTGGACAGGTGTCTTTTATACAGATGATGAGTCCAAACAGGTGCCATTCATACAGGTAACGAGTGGGGGACAGAAAAGCTTCTTACAGAAGACGTTACAGGTCTGTGAGAGCCAGAGATTTTCCTTGTTTGAGGTGACCAAATACTTATTTTCCACCCTAATTTACGAATAAATTCTTTACAAATCCTACCATGTGAATTCATGGATTTTTTTTTCACATTCTGTCTCTCACAGTTGAAGTGTACCTCTGGTGCAAATTACTGACCTCTGTCATCATTTTAAGTGGGGGAACTTGCACAATCGGTGGCTGACTAAATACTTTTTTGCCCCACTGTAGATGAGCAACTTTGACCTTCACAGTCATGACCTCAATCTGACAGAACACCTTTGGGATGTATTAGAGCAGAGAATATGAGTCCAGTCTTACACCTCCATTCACCACGATGCTAGCCTAGCAATTTAATGATGCTCGCTTAAAATAAAATGGTGGAGTAATGTGACTTTATTTACCTCACCAAGGTTCAACTGCATCACTTTGACTTCTTGCATTAATCCTCACATTAGAGTCATGTACACAGTGAATATATCACCCACATTATCGTTGCTTCTTACTACACAGATATGTTTCTTACAGTCATTTCAAGTAGTGTGTAAACTTTGATGGAAACCATAAAAATGTTAGCAATGTTAGATATACTTTTAGAAGCAGCTGAATAAATTGCACAATCAGGTCAAACATACAGCCTCTGATCCATCGAGTCCGGGAAGTGACTTTGAAATTTGGACAGTAAATAGTTTCATTGATTTGATGTTTCAAAGTAAATGATTCTTGTTGGCTTCAGGGAAAATGCTCAGAACTGCTCCAAACATACGAACCAATGTGTAATGAATAAAATCAATGAAAAATAGATGTTGCTGAGATTTTTCCCATATTTCTTTTATTCATGTTTAAAAAGAACCTCAATAAAAAAATGTGACCACATATTTGAGTAAACAGTATTTTTTTCCACGTTCTTTCTCAAAAGTTGTTTTAGATGTGTACGAACTTTTTTCCATCCCACAAAATGGGAAGGGCCAAGATGATTGCACAAACTTTTGGGTGACAGTTGTGATAAGTAGCTGGTTCTCATGTGGATTACCTTTAACTGCTGGTGCTGCTTTGTTGTTGGACGATTTAAAAATGTGCATCAAATATTTTGCATTTGCTCTTCTTTGGTTTCCTGGAGTGCTGCACGGTGAGAACAACAAGTAACTTCACAGACAAACATTTACACTGGTTGATAATGTTTTGCACTTACTTCAGTGTTGTGTTTCAGCACAGAGCACCACACAGGCCTGTGATGCTCCCACACTGGACGGTGGCTTCTTTGCCCCAAAGCAAGAGACTTACTCTCAGGGCACCAAGCTGAGCTACACCTGCAACGAAGGACGTACGCTAGCAATGAAGGGTTGGTGGGCAACCAGCACATGTCACAATGGAAAATGGTCTCATCAGCTACAGTGTATAGGTAAGTCCTGCCAATAGCTCTTCTTTCTTTGCCTGTTTTTCTTGGTTGAAATATTTTTGCACAGATTTCATGAGACAGTAAGGTAGAATGAACTCCTTTTTACTTTATGTGACTTTTAATTTAATGCCAACATCAGTTTAAAATTTTAATGTGTCAGATTTTTTTTTTTTATGTGTTTCACTAATGTAAAGAAATCTGGTCGCCTTCTTTCCAAGCTCCTTAAACTGCCATAACCTGGATGACTGAGAACCTACACAGACACGATGAGCCTGTTTTTACTGTCAGTGTGATAGAGTGTCCTCACTGAACAGGAGATAATAAAGATATAACTGTCAGAATTATGACTGTTTCTATGACTGTCACAAAGACTACATTTTATGTTAACTTTTAAAAGAATATAATATTGATTACATGTCAGAATCAAAAGAAAATTCCAACATTGCTGATTTTTCAGAATCTGATTGAAACCTATGTGAAATTTTAAAGATAATTCACCTTGTTTAAAAAATAATAAGGTGCGGCAAACATTCTTCAGAAATTGTGGCCATATAGTATCACCTAACACAACTGCTGCAGATTTGCAGATTTAACATTGAGCACATTAACCTGCTGGAAGCAGTCAGTAGAAAGTGGTCGGCTGTGGTCCCCAACAATAGTAGGCTTTGGTGTTTAAATGATGGGACCCAAAGTAGGCTGAGAAAACATCAGTAGACCCTACCAGCCTGAATCATGGATCCATCCTGCCTTAGATGGAAAATTAGTGATGGATGGATGGCTTCAGAACAACAATCAGATGATGAGCAGCGAGCAAGACTTGGGAAGGAAGAATTCATTATTTTACTGGAATGGTGGGGGGGAGAAGAAAGGACGACATAAAGAGACAAGGACAATGAGAGAAAAAACAAAAGATTTAGTACTTACAGCAGGAACAGGGAGCGAAAAGTGGTGACAAAAGAATAAAAGTTCACATCACATGAAATTCTCCAGCAGCCTAAATCTAGTATGTGAGGAGAGGAGTTTCAAATTTAATTCTGCATTTTAAAGGAGCCAATAAAGTGAAGATGATACAGGAGAAGTATGATGGTTCTTTCTAGTCCCTGAAAGTACTCTTGCTGCAGTATTTTGGATTAACTGTAAAGTATCTGTAAGTATCCGGTTGGACACCACAGTCTGCACACTATGATGAAAACTATTGGTCAACCAAATTAATACTGGTCAACACAGAACAAATTCGAGACCAATGCTGTTAATAAGGACATTTTATGTAGTTTTTGTTTTCAGGTCCTCACAGTTTTTTGATCCATGACTCAACACGCAAAAGTTTTTATGATTAGTGTTTAAGGACTGTAGGTTTTGTGGGTTTGATCCTGTGAATAAGCTACAAACAAATGGCCCTGCTCTGGGATTAATAAAGTCTAAATCTAATTTTACAGAAAGCATGAATGCGTGCAGCGTGCCTCCTAAAATCCCCCATGCAGTCATCGTTCATCAGGACTACCAGGAAGTGTTTGCTGCAGGTTCAGAAGTGCAGTATGAGTGTGAGGATGGATACACTGCAGATGGAGCACACAACAAAAAATCTGTTTGTACACAAGGAAGCTGGACACAAGGCCCGACCTGCAGTAAGCTGACTGTTTACTGAGATCTGCATTTATGTATTTACTTTTTATGAATTGGCAATAATCCACAGTAAGTTTAAATACAACTGATTACATGAAACTTGTATCAGTGCACAAATGAATGAGAATGTTTAGTGAATGATCAGGTGGTCAGAAATATAATAAATAAAAAATAATAAGTATTCTGCAATCATTTGAAGTTTACAGTCTACAAATGATGCACGTTTAAACAGGAAGTGGACTGTCAGTGTCTGTTTACAGTCTTTTCTGCTGTTCATAGTGAAATTTAATAAAATACAAAAATAAAAAAAACAGATATTTAATACATATTACAGTGACTTTATCCTTTTATTTCTGGGTGTTTTTGAGCAGTAAAAGTTCTTGGATGCATATGTAGTGTGTGTAGAACCTTGTTAACATAAAAATGACTGACAAACTTTATAAAATAATAATAGAGAAAATGTTCAAATTGGCCTAATCTCAAAGCAAAATAACTGTTTTGTATCTTTCAGGATCTTCAAATGAGGGAGACACACGTCTTCGTTATACAACAAGTAAATAAGTACATTATTTTCTCCTTGAATTTATTCATGCTGACCAATCAGAATGTTAAGTGCATTACCTCAGCGACAGTTTGGTATGTTTTCAGAAATATTCCTGCGTTTTCATTTCAGTTCAAAGTTGCGGAAACTTCCCTGTTATTGAAAATGCTGTTGCTCAGCAAACTTCACGATACTATTTGACATACCGATGCCAACGTTTGTACAGATTAGTGGGTCCAGAAAGAGTGAAGTGTATCAGCAGTGGCATGTGGTCAGACTTACCTGAGTGCAGAGGTATAAACACATCAATGATAATCATTTTTAAGGATCTCTTAAAGCGTTGGGGAGAAATTTTAATTTGATGGTTGTTTCTTGTGTCCAGCTAACTTCTGTGCTGTCAACACCGATGACAATCCTGCATACATATCTGTGGGAACTGTGCACATAGAAAATGGTGAGGAAGAGAGAGTGGAGTGTGTGAAACCACACAGCTGGTCGTTTGAACATTATTCTAAGGTTCGATGCATCAATGGAAGAGTGGAGGCAACTAACTGTAAGTATTACTGTAAACTCTCTATGTTTGAACGTGTCAGTCAGAAAAGTTTTCAGTGCTGTGTTGCCTACATGTTAACACGTTTTTATTACCTATAAGAAAGAATTTTTTTTAACAAATAATAAAACTGAACATGAATCATTTTAATAACAACTACTTTTAAAAGATCTGAGCACTTAATGTCTCTCAGTGTCGTCAAATTCAAGCAAGCTTTTACAACTTTAAACTCCTTTAAACACACAGAAAAAACTACAGCAACTCTGCTGATTCACTGATTCCTTGTAGCACGTGCTGCAGCCCTGACAGCTTCCCTTTCCCTGCACTAATGCCTGTGATGATTTAAACCTGAAGTTATCCTTGCCTTTTCCACTTGGCAATTTCTAGTGGAATCACAATAGATCTTATAGACCTGATGAATATGTATTTCTTTAAAACATGCAAAAAAGCTTTAAACAGAGTTTACTGTGTGATCACCTTTAATGAGGCTGATAAATATGTTGTTTACTTTGTGCCTCGTGTAAACACAGGTGACTATTTAGTAAACAACCATATCCACTTCTATAGAAACTTCTGCCTCATGCAGTGATTTAAACAGTATCCCAGTAAAGTCGATTAAACAAATTATCAAACCTGATAAAAAAAACTGCCAGCAGCTTGTAGACATGTAGAAAACTGAACACACCTCATCTGCAAATGTTAAGTAACTGAAGTGTTCACACTGAGCTTCTGCATCACTGTTTACAGGTTGTAACAGGGCAGAGCATGCAGTGGTGAGTGTTCCTCTTTAAAAGAAATGCTGTTATTGCTCTGATTTAACGATGTTTCAATTGAAGAATGACATCTTGACTTTTATACTTAGTTTTCACACTTTCGTTATTTTCTCCTTTGTTTTTACATTTTAAAATTATATTTGTCATTTATTCATAAAACATCTGTTCTTCTAACCAGGGATTGTGTGACTAAACCTGTAGCTGAGGATTAGCTCACCACTTTGGAGCTTTTACAGGAGGAACCTGACTTATGATCGCATCGTCACAGCCTGTGTTAGCTTTTCATTTTCATCTTCAAAAATTTAAGAGAAAATGGTTTGTGTGCTCTTATTTGAGACACAAACACCACCAAACTGAATAAAGTCTCAGATTTTACCATCAAAACTGCTCCTGCTTTGTGTGTGTGTTTTATTTGTTTAGTATCTGAAGAGCACTGATTTAAACCTAGCTGTTGTCAGGTTTATATAATGGATTGTCATTTATGCTTAGAAATATTTACTCATATATGCTTAGAGTTTTATAATTAGTTGTAGATTGATAGAGGTTTAATCCGTAGTAGTCTGTGGAGACTGTGTGCCTCCCAGAGCACTCTGGCATGCACACACAACTTAAGGTCAGGAGAGAAGTTATATCTGCTCTTACTGATTTATGGTATAGGACAGACCTTCCCAAAGTGTGGGGCCCGCCCCCTAGGGGCAATGGCGTGTCCAGCGGGGTGGCCTGGGGGGACACAGGCCACCCCCCCAACCAGACTGGCCACCCCAGGTGCCACCCCAAAGGTAAAACAATAAAATTCAATCAAATGTACGATTATGTTTTCACGGTGAAGCTCAGATATCCGAGTGTAAGTGAATGCAGCATCGGCTTCTGCGCTATGTGCATCACGTTAGCAAAGGTAGAAGAGCCAAGCACGAAAGACGGCACTGCAGGAAACAATTTTTCGGTGAAAGAAAATGAGGACAGAATAAATGTCCCGGTAAGTAATATTAAGTTTGTTGAGTTTAGTAAACTTCGGTGAAATTAGAATCCCAAGGAAAAAATAACACTTAAATGTCACGGTTTGCGGGGCAAGCCGTGTGGATTTGTAGTAAGGACCCAAAAGGCGGCAGCTCTGGTGCAGGTGAGTGTTTATTTACAGCAGTGGGTACAAACAGCAACGGGGTGTGAACATGAAACCGAAACCTAAACTGGGTAAACTAACAACACAAACCAGGAATGACGGTGCAGGGAGGTCCGGGGAAATACATACGGGGAGACGCAGGGAGACCGAGGGGAAACAACACAGACGAACCAGCAACTACTATGACAGAAGACACAACTTAAATACACTCAGAGAACACAGGGGGATTACATACAGGTGGGAACACAGCTGGGAGTAATTAACATGACGAGACTAGGGAGGCAAACTGAAAACACTCACATAAGATACAGACCTTCACAATAAAACAGGAACTTACACATGAAAGGACACAAACTAAGAAACGCGGACTAGATACAGGAACACACGGGCAGAACAGAGTAAACACTAACCAGAGGAAGAACAGAACCAAAATCGCGAAGAGAAAACACAAAACGCTGGGTCAAAAGGACCCAGGATCATGACAGTACCCCCCCCCCCCCTCAAAGGCTGGCTCCAGACAGCCCAACAAGAAACAAAACAGCCAGAAAAAACAGAAAACAACCCGACCAGGGCGGGCGGCGGGGGCCCAGGAAGGAGGGCTCGAAGCAAAACAAAACCGGAGCACCAGGGCCCTGTTTCAGGAAGCCGGTTTAGTGGAAAAACTGAGTAAGTATACCCTGAGATAACGAAAACTCCGGGTTTTCGGTTTCACAAAGCGATTTCAGATGAAGCCTCAGTGAGTCACTATGACGACACACTCCGTGAAGCTAACCTGCCCCCTAGCAGGTTTACTTCAACTAACCCTGACTGTCTCCGCCCCTTTGTTGGAAACCTGACTGTAGGAAGTGTCGGACATGGCGTGTCCCTTCCTTGAAGAGCCAGTAGATCGTGAAGCCCAAATACTCCGCAGAGCTCTCCGCCGGGAGAGAGTGATCAGAGCGCGTTTGGACATTTTATCATTTCCTGATGATTTTCTGTGTGAACGTCACCGTTTCTCAGCACAATCTATAAGTTATTTGAATAACATCCTCAGGCCATATATTGCGCATGTGACACATCGCGGACATGCTCTCAGTTCATTACATATTATTTGTATTGCACTTCGGTTTTTTGCAAACGGGAGCCTTCTGTATAATATTGGTGACGCTGAGCACGTTTCCAAGGCTACCGTCTGTCGGGCAGTCAGGAATGTTACAGTTGCACTGAAACGTCTCCTGTACTCATCTGTGGTGTTCCCCGGTCATAGACCCACAAGATTTATCAAAGAGGGATGCCACAAAATTGCAGGTATCAGGATGACCAAAACTTAATTTATGATGTGGTGATACTTGGACTACTACTTAAATTGCACATTTATTTTCAGGGTTCCCAGGCGTGATTGGCTGTATAGATGGCACTCACATTCCAATCATTGCTCCTTCAGTAAATGAAGGAGACTATGTGAACAGGAAGTCTTTCCACAGCATTAATGTACAGGTACATAGTTCCCTGTAGCATTTCAAACTAACAAATTATTTCATTATAGTAATGGATGCTAATTTGTGTTCTCTGCACTGTGAAGATCATATGTGATGCTGCCAACATTATCACAAATGTGGAAGCCAAGTGGCCAGGCTCTGTCCATGACTCACAAATATTCCGTGAATGTACACTGAGCACAAAATTTGGACATGGTGAGTTGAGAATACTGTAAAATATATAAAGACCAATTGCTTCAGGGACATTTGAACTGAAGTGTATCCTTCTGTCTCAGGAGAGTTCACTGGCTACTTGCTTGGTGATAGGGGGTATCCATGTTTACCCTATTTGCTTACCCCTTACCCTGACCCTGAACCGGGCCCACAGCAGCGATATAATCTGGCTAATTGCAGGACAAGAGCCAGAATTGAAATGACTATCGGAATACTTAAGGCCCGGTTCCAGTGCCTGCAAAGACTCAGGGTCACCCCAGAAAGGGCACGTGACATTATTGTGGCATGTGTGATTCTTCACAACATTGCCACAATTAGAGGAGAACACTGTCCTTCTGAACCAAACATCAGCAGTGATCCAAACCATGAACATCCTGACCCTCGCACGGACATACAAGATGGAAGAGCAGTCAGAGACACCATATGTCACAATCATTTCTTTTGACCCATCACCTCAACATGTTGAAAGAAGAATAAACAGATTTTTTGTTCAACTGGCTTTATTGGTCGCCTGTATTTCCTGTACACAAAGTATTAAAAGATGTAAACCTCATAAAGTGTCTCTGTTGCTTCCTCCTCTGTAACAGCTGTCAATGTTTCTTCATTATTTTCCTGTAGTAAAGAAATAAACAACATTGCTGTTCTACTGTAAACTCATATAATCTGTGGAGTATTACTCACAACTGCATGTTGGTCTGGCTCAACAGGAGGCTGCACCAGATGCAGTACACCACCACCATCAACTGATAGAATATGAGGTTTATACAGGTCACTTATAACTTACAAGGGACCAAATGGCAATTAACAAACATACCAATCACCTTACACTTCATTGTCATTATGCTCTCAAAGACAACCAAGACTGAGGGAAGGCAAAATCAGTAGGAAAATAACTTCACTACAAAAAAATTCATTATGGTAAAGAGTTTATCAAATGAATGAGTAGCACTGCAAAGGTGACTGTGAAGAAAGGATGTATGCACATCATGTATTATTTTGGATTTACCCCCTATGTAGGCACTTGTGTCTCGCGGGGTCATTGACTCAGAGGATGTCCCCGCAGAGATGCCTTCGGCCACAGGGCGCCCACTGTTTTGGCTGAGGGCCAACTGCTCAGCCTCTGTGAGTGGTGGTGGTGGAGGACCCCCACCTGTTTTTCGGGCCTCCGCTTTTTTTCTGTTGGCTATAACGGGCCACATTTGAGCATACAGAGTAAGCAAATATGTACTTGTAATGTGCTCAGATAATTTCAATAAGTGCTTACAGAAAGAAAATTAATGTAGCCTCTAACTGCAATCGATTTACATCGGACAAACAGACCAAGCACTATGGCTCATAATACAATTACACCTTACCTGTTTGGACTATATTTTTATATTTCATTTTTACTTGCTGCCAGGAACGTTTGGGGCCTGTTGGGTTGCACCTGCGCTCACATCACATCACAAAATAAAATGTATAAAATAACAAATAAAATAACATATGATAAAATAACGTGTTAAATGGGTGGAAATCCCTAGATCAATGTTTAAATTAACACTCACGCATTGACTCTGTCGGCTATGTTTTGCCATGCATGCTCCCTTTCTTTTGCAGCTGTGGCTGTGTTACTTTTTTCCGCGGAATTTGTATGTTATCAGCATATGCTGCCATCAGAATTTCGGCCTCAAGCGCTGTAAAATACATTGACTGCGCCTTCTTTCCCTCCGTCTCCATGGTGACTCGCTTACTCTGTGCTCCGCTTATCAGGGCTTTATGTATCCTCGTGCGCGCGCTTCACTTGGGGTTAAAGCAACTCCGCGTTGATTGAACTAATTGTTATCAGCCTTTCTGAAACCGAATATTCCGAGTTGGACAGTTCGGGGTTACTCAACCCTGCGTATCGTTTTTCACTCTGAGTTTTCTAAACCGGCTTCCTGAAACAGGGCCCAGAAGGCCAAAAGACAAAAACAAAAAACGAGCCCAAAACCAAAAGAAACGAAGCACACCAGAACACAGGAAAAAACAGAGTCCAAAACAGAAGAGTTCAGGGGGCCGACAGCACAGGAGTCCAAAACAGTTCAGGGGGCCGGCCAGGGGGCCGACAGCACAGGAGTCCAAACAGTTCAGGGGGCCGGCCGTGCGGAAGGCAACGGCGGCCACTCAGGCGATGGTGATCCGGACCAGGCGAGGATGAAGACTCGGATGAAGCTGGACCAGGCGAGGATGAAGACTCGGATGAAGCTGGACCAGGCGAGGATGAAGACTCGGATGAGGCTGGACCAGGCGAGGATGAAGGCTCTGAGGCTGGACCAGACGAGGCTGAAGGCTCTGAGGCTGGACCAGACGAGGCTGTAGGCTCTGAGGCTGGACCAGACGAGGCTGATGATGATGCTGCAGCCGGCGAGGATGATGATGATGCTGCAGCCGGCGAGGATGATGATGAAGCTGCAGCAGGTGGCTGGACGGGCTCCTCGGGCCCTCCAGCTGAGACAGGTGGCTGAACGGGCTCCTCGGGCCCCCCAGCGGAGACTGGAGACAACGGCCGGAGCGGTCCCTCGGACCCTCCAGCGGAAACAGGAAACAAAGGCCGGAGCGGTCCCTCGGACCCTCCAGCGGAAACAGGAAACAAAGGCCGGAGCGGTCCCTCGGACCCTCCAGCAGAGACACGGGACGAAGGCCGGAGCGGTCCCTCGGACCCTCCAGCGGAGACACGAGACGAAGGCTGGACGGGCCCCTTGGACCCTCCAGCAGAAGCCATCACAAAGCCAGCAGGCATGGAGTCCTCTGGCAGACATGAAGGCAATGGGTGCTGTGCTGAGCACTGGCCCTGCTCAGACAGCACTGACACGGAGTTGTTCTCTGAGGGCTGCTTAATCTTCAGGGGTCCAGAATCAGCTGGGGACTGAGACCTAGCCTCTGGGGAAGCCCTGGAGTGCAGAACGGTGCCTGAAGCAGCTAAAGCGCGAGAAACTCCCTGACTGGACCTTAAATCTTCTCCCTGCATGGAGTGAATGAGTGGAACCGGTACTGCTGGAGCCAGAGCTACGGGTAGCGGGGGCACTGGAGCTACTGGGGCCTGCGCTACAGGCGGCACTGGAGCTACTGGGGCCTGCGCTACAGGCGGCACTGGAGCTACTGGGGCCTGCGCTACAGGCGGCACTGGAGACTGAACTGAGGGTGGCACTGGAGACTGAACTGAGGGGGGCACTGGAGACTGAACTGAGGGGGGCACTGGAGACTGAACTGAGGGGGGCACTGGAGACTGAGCTGAAGGGGCCACAGGAGACTGAGCTGAAGGAGGCACAGGAGACTGAGCTGAAGGAGGCACAGGAGACTGAGCTGAAGGAGGCACAGGAGACTGAGCTGAAGGAGGCACAGGAGACTGAGCTGAAGGAGGCACAGGAGACTGAGCTGAAGGAGGCACAGGAGACTGAGCTGAAGGAGGCACAGGAGACTGAGCTGAGAGGAGCACTGGCTGCGGGGGAGCTAACTGAGCTGAGAGTGGCTGCAGGGGAGCTAACCGAGCTGAGAGTGGCTGCGGGGGAGCTAACCGAGCTGCCGGTAGCTGCACAGGCGATAAGCAGCTCGCGTTGACATCCGCCACACAAAACGCAGCCCCTGAATGAACAGTCATGCAGTCTGAAAATGAAAAAGAGTCCTCACTCACCACAGCCGGCGATTTAGAAGCCCGAACGTCCGGCTGTGGGGTGGCGCGCTTGCGGCGCGATCGGCGTTTCCTCCCCGCAGACGGCTCCGACGGGCCGGGCAAGATCACATCCGGCGAGTCGGGCAGCGAGGCAGGAGTGGCTGAGAGAAGGTGAGGTGTGTGCCGGAGAAAAGCCTGTATGGTCGGAGGAAGTGAATTCAGTAGCCATGGCAGGCCGGAAAAGAGACGTTGTAGCCGACCTTCCACGGCGCGGCGAAGCTCGTACGGAGGATTCTCCAGCCACAGCCCGAGGAGGATCTCCACATTGTAGCCGATGTCATCCTGGAGCTCCTCGGACGGATTGACTGCCGCTGGGTCCATGGTGGCTGGTTCGTTCTGTCACGGTTTGCGGGGGCAAGCCGTGTGGATTTGTAGTAAGGACCCAAAAGGCGGCAGCTCTGGTGCAGGTGAGTGTTTATTTACAGCAGTGGGTACAAACAGCAACGGGGTGTGAACATGAAACCGAAACCTAAACTGGGTAAACTAACAACACAAACCAGGAATGACGGTGCAGGGAGGTCCGGGGAAATACATACGGGTAGACGCAGGGAGACCGAGGGGAAACAACACAGACGAACCAGCAACTACTATGACAGAAGACACAACTTAAATACACTCAGAGAACACAGGGAGATTACATACAGGTGGGAACACAGCTGGGAGTAATTAACATGACGAGACTAGGGAGGCAAACTGAAAACACTCACATAAGACACAGACCTTCACAATAAAACAGGAACTTACACATGAAAGGACACAAACTAAGAAACGCGGACTAGATACAGGAACACACGGGCAGAACAGAGTAAACACTAACCAGAGGAAGAACAGAACCAAAATCGCGAAGAGAAAACACAAAACGCTGGGTCAAAAGGACCCAGGATCATGACAGTAAAGAATTATTGCAGCCGTGGAATATTTCAGACAGTAGGCTACTGAGGGCAGCTAACATAAGAGTTATGAGTTATAAGATATAATCTAAGTCGTAACATTGCTGTATGGAGCTGCAGATTTGGTTGCAGGTTAACATAGCTGGACTGGCCATCGGGCATACCGGGCATATGCCCGGTGACTTATTTTTTATTATTTTTGTAACGGCATGAACAATGAGAGGTGGTGGATTGGCCAGATGCAGGTCGATGTGTAAAAATAACTCCGTTGTTTGGTGGTGGCTATGGCGGGGCTTCCACAGAGGCCAGCAGGTGGATGAGGGAAGGGGAGGCAGGAGGAGAGCCCCGAGGCAGCCGCCAGTCCGAGTGTCAGGTGAACTGAACTTCAGGGAAGAAGTTATGACCTGCAGTCTATCTGGGTCAGATATAAACCAAGTTTAGGTGGAGTTTATTTTCGTTGTGCTGACTTTTTACCGTCAGTTGCAATAACTCATACTGCGTTCTAGCCAGCTTGATGGAGTTTTTATACAGCTGGGTGGGTGCTATGATGTTACTGATAGTGAACTTTATTTTATTCATAAGGTTAGTTAGTAGAGTTGCCAACGGCTCCTTAAAAAAATGGGATGGTCCCTCATTCAGAGAAAATATTACACGTTTCGTATTGAGCTGAGAAGAGATGCAGTTTGTCCAGGACTTTAGCTAGAATGGAAAAAGACACAAAGCTGGAGTTATTCTGTGTGTTTACGCTACACAGCTGCCTCTTCTCTCATTCTCTCCCTCTCCCTCTCCTGTTGCTACTTCAATCATGAAACTGATCAATGAGCAGCTGATCGGCTTTTCTCTCTTGTTTGTTTATCGCCCACTTTGCGCCAGAAAGAGGAAACCAGCGGATGTCGCGCTAAACAACAGCAGCACGTTTAAGCTTGATCATCTGTTGTCAGAATTTATTTAATATTAATTTCTAGTATCAGCTGATGTTTGCTGGAGCCACAGCTGTAAAAGCTGCTGGTTATGATGTCGGTTTGTATATGTGGTGAGAGGGAAACATGAAGATGAAACCAGGAGATGTCCTTACTGAACCATCAGAGCTGAACAGGTGATGGAGAAACAGGTTTACCTTTTAGGTGACATGAATGAGTTGAAGGGAAGTTATGAACTGTTTCTGAGAGACAAATAACCCCAGGATCCTTTTCTATGTAGCTGACAGCTGGTAACTGTGCAGGGGTGGATCTAGGAAATTTTTGCCAGGGGGCCAGGTAGGGCATTAACAGGGAAAGGGGGCACAAAGAAATACTTTTCTTTCTTATTCTCATTTAAAATATCTAGCTTTTATTAAATAATTATCTAAATCTTACAACCAAAGTTTTTATCTGACGTAAAATGCAGAGGTGTGGACTCGAGTCACATGACTTGGACTCGAGTCAGACTCGAGTCATTAATTTTATGACTTTAGACTTGACTTGAAAAAACGTTCTAAGACTTGTGACTTGACTTGGACTTTTACACCAATGACCTGGGACTTGAATTGGACTTGAACCGGTTTACTTGAAAAGACTTGATATTTTACCCCAAATATAAAATTTAACATGCATATTATATAGAGATTGAAAATGTGACGTCATTCACGGGTAGAACCGCAAAGGATTCTGGGAACTCGTGGCAAGCGGTACTAGCGCACGCAGGCTTTCAATTAAAATCAGTTATACAGCGATAAAAAGAAACACAAAAATGTCAAGAAGCTGTTGTATTATTAACTGCAATAGCCGGTCGAATGACAGCCACGGGAAGCCGACGGGTAAAGAGATCGGTTGTTAGTCGTTGAAGAGAAATTGTTCGAGCCATGTTTCCGAAGTAACAAAGATGCGACGGATGGCCTGGATTGCAGCCATTCAAAGACCAAATATAACGTCCCAGAACACTCCAGCTCACAGGTTAGTCTGCTCCAAGCATTTACACGAAGGTCAGTGTTTTTTAGTAGTTAATACGTCATTTTCATAACATAATTGGTGATATAGGTTACAAGCAAGTCTGGCGCTCAACAGAAATTGTCGCGCTATGCTCCTTTATTTATTGTGTTTATTGTGCATAAATAGTGAATTGTCCTGACACAATATTGCGTTTCGCTTCTGTTATTATGGTACATTGACAAAAACATATACTTTTATTCACAGGATAAAACAGGTTTTTTGTATCACTAATTGCCCAGTACGATTACAGCATACAATATTGTTGTCACTACATTTCTGTGATGGGTACCAGAAATTATTTCCACTACTAATTAATTACCGTTGAGCTCAAAGGTCCTATTAATAAACGGTTAACGAATCTGTATTTATGACGACAATTTGTGAGACTGGTAAACTTATGATACGTACGATGGTCTTTCGTTCTACACGGTGCATTTCAAGGTCCTGCACCCATCCGTCGGTAAACTGTACCTGGGCTTGTTGCAGTGACCTGAAGTTACTAAACTTCACGAGTGTGTGCACTCACTCCAAGAACCGTATGATTATAAATATGCATATAAATATGCTAAGATGAGATAGCTGACTTCATCTAACTAGCAAATGTTGTCCAGGCTACGTTGGTGATACAGTTTTTTTTTAATGTGTATGATATTTTTGTCATGCGATTTTAAAGCTGGTCCTACAACCGCATCCAAGAATAACATGCAGCTTATCTCAGAACTGTCGGTGAAAATTATTCTTGGAGCTAGGTTTAATTGAGCTGCATTTTAAAGAGGTGCAATTTCACAATTTGTGTATATTTTCTACGTTCACTATTTTGTCATGTGTTGAGAAAAACACAGATTTTAAAATTACATGGTCTAATATTTACATTTAGCATATAACTGCAACATTATTTTTTCGTTTTTTTTTTTAAAGACTCGAAAGGACTTGAAATTCAAAGTTTCAGACTTGTGACTTGACTCGGACTTTTACACCAGTGACTTGAGACTCGACTCTGACTTGCCTGACATTACTTGAGACTTGAATTGAGACTTGAGGATAAAGACTTGAGACTTACTTGAGACTTGCAAAACAATGACTTGGTCCCACCTCTGGTAAAATGTATAGAAATCATACATATACCAACAAGACGGTGTACATCACTGTCACAACAGCATTTGTTTTCATTCAAAGTCTTTATGGCTTTAATACCTGGTGGGCCGGTCTGTAGTCAAAATGCCAGATTTTCTGTCCCAGTCCAGCCCTGCAGGTTAATACTGGCAGTGTCACCATGCCAGCTGACTGTATTTCATCATCAGCCAGTGTTGTTCTTGATCAATATTACCAAAGTTGACCATAAGGCAGCATAGAAAGTATTTACTTGCTTTCAGGTTTTATTCAAATGTTAGTCTTTTCAGTTGTTTCCCCACTTTTTTCCTGTTTCAAAATCAAACACCAGTTTGTGAGAAGATTATCTTCTTTTCTTAATAGGCAGATAAAGTTTTGCATTGGAACTGGCTAATTTGTCAATTGTTTGTTACAAATGTTCGTATTTTAATATTCAAAAATGTTTTTGCCCAAAACATATGTGCACTACATGTCAGTAAAAATACTATGCAAATATTGCTGTCCTTGAATGCTGAGTAAACACTGACAAAGCACTGATTGTATCTCTTGTACTTTATCAACGCAGTATCTAAAAACTTTGCACCGTAGTGGTTAAAATCTCATTCTAATAAGAGTTAAAAGTGCATTTGGTTATTAGGTTTATAGGATTATTGAATTATGGTTAATGGTTGGTAGAATTTTTTTTAAACATTATCTACCAATTACATCTGCCATCCTTCTCCAAATCTGTGCCCCTACCTGGCCCCCCCAACAAAAATTTTCTAGACACGCCACTGCCTAGGGGGGGCGCAGAGCAATTGCAGGGGAAAAAAAAAAAACAATGCTTGGACACTGCTAGCATCTGCACCTCATCTGCAAATGTTAAGTAACTGAAGTGTTCACACTGAGCTTCTGCATCACTGTTTACAGGTTGTAACAGGGCAGAGCATGCAGCGGTGAGTGTTCCTCTTTAAAAGAAATGCTGTTATTGCTCTGATCTGTCATTTTAAGAATAAGAATTGCATCTTGATTTTTTTACACTCGTAAATTATTCATAGAAGAGATTTTCTTCTAACCAGGGGTGCAAAGCACAGCTGTAGCTGTGGATTTCCTCACCACCTTGGAGCTTTTAAAGGAGACACCTGACATATGATCACATCACACCCTATATCAGCTTTTCATCTTTGAAGGTGTCAGAGAAAATGATTGTGTGTGTGTGTGTGTGTGTGTGTGTGTGTGTGTGTGTGTGTGTGTGTGTGTGTGTGTGTGTGTGTGTGTGTGTGTGTGTGTGTGTGTGTGTCACATATATACAAAAACACCAGTGAAAAGAATAAAGTCTCAGATTTTACCATCAGGGCCCTATTTCAGGAAGCTGGTTTAGAAAACTTAGAGTGAAAAACGATACTCAGGGTTGAGTAACCCCGAACTGTCCAACTCGGAATATTCGGTTTCAGAAAGGCTGATAACAATTAGTTCAATCAACGCGGAGTTGCTTTAACCCCAAGTGAAGCGTGCGCACGAGGATACATAAAGCCCTGATAAGCGGAGCACAGAGTAAGCGAGTCACCATGGAGACGGAGGGAAAGAAGGCGCAGTCAATGTATTTTACAGCGCTTGAGGCCGAAATTCTGATGGCAGTATATGCTGATAACATACAAATTCCGCGGAAAAAAGTAACACAGCCACAGCTGCAAAAGAAAGAGAGCATGCATGGCAAAACATAGCCGACAGAGTCAATGCGTGAGTGTTAATATAAACATTGATCGAGGGATTTCCACCCATTTAACACGTTATTTTATCATATGTTATTTTATTTGTTATTTTATACATTTTATGTTGTGATGTGATGTGAGCGCAGGTGCAACCCAACAGGCCCCAAACGTGCCTGGCAGCAAGTAAAAATGAAATATAAAAATATAGTCCAAACAGGTAAGGTGTAATTGTATTATGAGCCATAGTGCTTGGTCTGTTTGTCCGATGTAAATCGATTGCAGTTAGAGGCTACATTAATTTTCTTTCTGTAAGCACTTATTGAAATTATCTGAGCACATTACAAGTACATATTTGCTTACTCTGTATGCTCAAATGTGACCCGTTATAGCCAACAGAAAAAAAGCGGAGGCCCGAAAAACAGGTGGGGGTCCTCCACCACCACCACTCACAGAGGCTGAGCAGTTGGCCCTCAGCCAAAACAGTGGGCGCCCTGTGGCCGAAGGCATCTCTGCGGGGACATCCTCTGAGTCAATAACCCCGCAAGACACAAGTGCCTACATAGGGGGTAAATCCAAAATAATACATGATGTGCATACATCCTTTCTTCACAGTCACCTTTGCAGTGCTACTCATTCATTTGATAAACTCTTTACCATAATGGATTATTTTGTAGTGAAGTTATTTTCCTACTGATTTTGCCTTCCCTCAGCCTTGGTTGTCTTTGAGAGCATAATGACAATGAAGTGTAAGGTGATTGGTATGTTTGTTAATTGCCATTTGGTCCCTTGTAAGTTATAAGTGACCTGTATAAACCTCATATTCTATCAGTTGATGGTGATGGTGTACTGCATCTGGTGCAGCCTCCTGTTGAGCCAGACCAACATGCAGTTGTGAGTAATACTCCACAGATTATATGAGTTTACAGTAGAACAGCAATGTTGTTTATTTCTTTACTGCAGGAAAATAATGAAGAAACATTGACAGCTGTTACAGAGGAGGAAGCAACAGAGACACTTTATGAGGTTTACATCTTTTAATACTTTGTGTACAGGAAATACAGGCGACCAATAAAGCCAGTTGAACAAAAAATCTGTTTATTCTTCTTTCAACATGTTGAGGTGATGGGTCAAAAGAAATGATTGTGACATATGGTGTCTCTGACTGCTCTTCCATCTTGTATGTCCGTGGGAGGGTCAGGATGTTCATGGTTTGGATCACTGCTGATGTCTGGTTCAGAAGGACAGTGTTCTCCTCTAATTGTGGCAATGTTGTGAAGAATCACACATGCCACAATAATGTCACATGCCCTTTCTGGGGTGACCCTGAGTCTTTGCAGGCACTGGAACCGGGCCTTAAGCATTCCGATAGTCATTTCAATTCTGGCTCTTGTCCTGCAATTAGCCAGATTATATCGCTGCTGTGGGCCCGGTTCAGGGTCAGGGTAAGGGGTAAGCAAATAGGGTAAACATGGATACCCCCTATCACCAAGCAAGTAGCCAGTGAACTCTCCTAAGACAGAAGGATACACTTCAGTTCAAATGTCCCTGTAGCAATTGGTCTTTATATATTTTAAAGTATTTTCAACTCACCATGTCCAAATTTTGTGCTCAGTGTACATTCACGGAATATTTGTGAGTCATGGACAGAGCCTGGCCACTTGGCTTCCACATTTGTGATAATGTTGGCAGCATCACATATGATCTTCACAGTGCAGAGAACACAAATTAGCATCCATTACTATAATGAAATAATTTGTTAGTTTGAAATGCTACAGGGAACTATGTACCTGTACATTAATGCTGTGGAAAGACTTCCTGTTCACATAGTCTCCTTCATTTAGTGAAGGAGCAATGATTGGAATGTGAGTGCCATCTGTACAGCCAATCACGCCTGGGAACCCTGAAAATAAATGTAAAATTTATGTAGTAGTCCAAGTATCACCACATCATACATTAAGTTTTGGTCATCCTGATACCTGCAATTTTGTGGCATCCCTCTTTGATGAATCTTGTGGGTCTGTGACCGGGGAACACCACAGACGAGTACAGGAGACGTTTCAGTGCAACTGTAACATTCCTGACTGCCCGACAGACGGTAGCCTTGGAAACGTGCTCAGCGTCACCAATATTGTACAGAAAGCTCCCGTTTGCAAAGAAACGGAGTGCGGTACAAAGAATATGTAATGGACTGAGCGCATGTCCGCGATGTGTCACATGCGCAATATATGGCCTGAGGATGTTATCCAAATAACTTATTGATTGTGCTGAGAAACGGTAACGTTCGCACAGGAAATCATCAGGTAATGATAAAATGTCCATACGCGCTCTGATCACTCTCTCCCGGCGGAGAGCTCTGCGGAGTATTTGGGCTTCAACATCTACTGGCTCTTCAAGGAAGGGACACGCCATATCTGACACTTCCTACTGTCAGGTTTCCGACAAAGAGGCGGAGACAGTCAGGGTTAGTTGAAGTAAACCTGCTAGGGGGCAGGTTAGCTTCACGGCGTGTGTCGTCATAGTGACTCACTCAGGCTTCAGCTGAACTCGCTTTGTGAAACCGAAAAACCAGAGTTTTCGTTAACTCAGGGTATACTTAGTCAGACTTTGCACTAAACCGGCTTCCTGAAACAGGGCCCAGGACTCCTGCTGCTCTTTATTGTTCTTGTTTGTATCTGAAGAGCACTGATTTTGAAGTGTCAGGGTGACAAGTTGCTAAAGGTTCTCACATGTCCTGTCCTACCTGGAGCCACCAGACACTCAAAGATCCTACAAACTAAAACACATCTTTTGTTTATTTATTTTTCAGTTGTCATTTATTGATTAAGAAACAAAGTTTGGAAAGAAAAAAAAAACATTACCACTTTAAAATATTTGGAATATTGAATTCTCAAACAATTCTGATCAAAGTTATAGGAAAACAGTAAAGAAAAGAAAAAACCCCTCTATTTGTTTTACATTTCTTTACCGTTTAACTTTCACTTTCTGAGTGTTTTTAATAAGGTTCTTACACGTTTTATTACACTAATAAAAGGCCGGGCGGTCTTTATCCTTCAAGCTCGGGTCCTCTACAAGGGCTTGAGAGTCTCGTGCAGTATCTTAGCTGCGCTCTTCTGGACAGATCTCAGATGTTGTTTCTGGGATCTGCCGAAGTCACTCGTCTAGCTTGGGAGTCGCTGCATGGACTGCTCTGATTACTACACGGACCACTGTTCACCCTCCACATCTTCTCGAGCTCTTCTCTGAGGCCTTGGTACTTAAAGGCAGACCTTCACAGTTTAAACGATCTGTAATTGAAACTAGACCATTTAAAGCTGCTGTCCACCTCGTCCTCATCAATCAATCAATCTTTATTTATAAAGCACTTTTCATACAAAAAAAAAATGTAGCACAAAGTGCTTTACATGGTTAAAAGCAGCCCACCCCACCCCACCCTCCAAGTCACTCCCCACACTCTCATTAACATAAACGATGTGAATGCACACATACCCCCCCCCCCCCCCCCCCCACACACACACACACACACACACACACACACACACGCACACATGCACACTTAAAGAGTAAAATTGGGCTGGGTACGCATGAGCCAAGTGAGGAAACACTATAACAGGGAGCCGTCTGCACCGGGAGCCGGTCACAGACCGCAGCCTCCAGGCTGGGCACACAGCAGGAGGGAGGCAAAGAAGCCCCCCAGCCAGGCTGAAAGGACCCCAGAGCCACAGCAGCCACGGTCGGTCACAGCCCCGGTACAGAGAGCGCCCTCCGAGGAAACACTGGAGATATGACACAATAGGATATATACAGGGTAAAACGATAAAATAAATAAGAACGGGATACAATATAAATATAAATAGAGTAAGAAGATTAAAAAATGAATAAGAATAAAATCAATAAATATTAGGTAAAGCCTAAATTAATCATAGAATAACAGGATAGAATAAATAAGCATAAAATAAATAAACGTTAAGTAAAAGCTAAATTAAAAAGGTGGGTCTTGAGCCTGTTCTTAAAAACATGTACGTTCTCTGCGGCCCTGAGCTCCTCCGGCAGGCTGTTCCACAGACGAGGACCATACCACTGAAAAGCTGCCTCTCCGTGAGTATGTGTCCTGACTTTAGGGACGATCAAAAGGCCAGCACCAGAGGACCTCAGGGTCCGCGAGGGTTCATATGGTAGAAGCATTTAACATTTAAAAACCAATAAAAGAACTTTAAAATCGATCCTGAAACACACAGGGAGCCAATGCAGCGATTCTAAAACCGGTGTAATGTGGGCCCGCCCTCTGGTCTTCGTCAGCACACGAGCTGCAGAGTTTTGTAAAAGTTGTAAAGGTGGAATATTCTTTTTAGGAAGACCAGAGAGCAGGGCATTACAGTAATCAATGCGACTGGTAATAAAAGCATGCATCAGCATCTCCGTGTTGACCCGAGAGAGAATAGGGCGGACTCTGGCTATATTCTTTAGATGATAAAATCCAATTTTGGTTACATGTTTAATATGTGGGAGAAAAATGCATTTAGTCAGACAATAACAAACACTGGGTGTCTGTGACAGATTCTGAGATAAAATACATTTTATCATCCATTACATGGTCACATGAGGTCACATGATATTTTAAATCTTTATACAATACTTTATATATGTTGACAATAAACCAAAAACTTGTATGAACTATAATTTTTAGGTTAAGGGGTTTTTTTTGTTGATCCTGGTCCTATAAATCATTACCTCAGTTTTGAGTGTCTTGGCAAAGGCAGTAAACACTTATGTACATGTTGTGTTTTTGTTTTGTATTTTTTAATAATAAATCCATTTTGGAATAAGAATGTAGCAGAGAGCTTCATTTCCAAAACCAAGCAAAACGTTAAGGATTTAGTTCAAGCTGTGATTGGGGTTATGTCATATCATAATATTAATGATGTTTCAATAAGGAGAGTATTGAGATTATCAGCGTGGGAAAGTGGTAGTGATGTAAAGAATAAAAAAAGCAGCCTAACAATGACTAATGACACTTTCCACTGATTCCTTTGCTTCCTTACCTGAGTGAGTCCTGAAGTGCATTTCTAGACTTCCTTTAAATTCTTTCATGCAGACTTGACATGTAAATTCTTTCCTTTCCTTCACATTTTAGCACTTAACCATCAATCAGGTCAATTAGGTGTCAAAACATGTTTGTGTGTCCCTATATGGAGGACGAACAGAGAACATTCAACAGGTCCAGAGACCATAACCCTGTCCACGTATATATACACACACAAACATCTTATCTCCTTTCACTGTGTGCAGCTGTCACAAAGCAGCAATCAGTGGCTTTGCGATCTTTGTTTCTTGGACCCAACTGGCACCTCTTTCTCTTCTGCTGTGTGCTTCTTTCCTGTTGCCAGATCGGAGCACTTTTTGTCCCTCCACACCTTCCCATTGCTTTAGTGATGTAGGTTGGTAGGGTCGGGGTACCTTCCAGTCGACTGTTCATGTGAGGTGTCACAAGCGACATCAATCATGTTGTACCAAAGCACCGTGGGCCACCTTTGCGTCTGGCATTTGCAAATGTAGTTGCCAACCATCTGGTCCATAGTATCTACTCCTCCTTTGGTCTGGTTGTAGAAGAGAACTGCTTCTGGTTTTTGCTTCGGGCTGTTTTCATCCTCCATCTCGCTGTGGTGCATTGTGCTGAGCAGCAGAACAGCCGTTCCCTTTTTTCTCCCATAGCTGATCATGGTCACACTGCCATTGAACCCATATTCAGTGCCGTGGACCTCTCTAGACCTGGAAGCCTTCATAACTGGAGGAGTGTCTGGCTTGTTCTGTCGCAAAGTTCCCACAATAGTAAGACCCTTCTCCAGGAGATTCTCTGCAAGAGGCACACTGGTGAAGACGTTGTCAGTGTTGATGTTGCGACCTGTGTGTCTGAATCCACTACACAACTGATGGACAATGTTTTCCCCCAGATTCTTCTGGATGTCTTCCCCTGGTTGTCTCCCTAGGTACATGATCCCATCAATTGCATATGGGGTGGGTGCATCACACACCCAAAAGATTTTAATGCCATACTTGGCAGGTAGATGTCTAAGGGGGACAGTCAGAGATGCGAAGAATTAAAGGTTCATAGAAGATTCCATAGGAACTGCTCCGGGTCATTTTTGACACCACTTGTGAAAGAGTGAGGTAGTGATACAAAAACTGCAATTTACTTAAATTAATGAAAAAAATACATAATTATCAAAATGGTCTCATCTCACAAACTCATTTTATGAGGAATACCTGGAATATGAATATATTACACTGGACTGAGGTGAAGCTTGTCCAAGGAACAGTTTAGCAAATATAGAGAAGTATAGCTATAACAAAGGCATGTTAATAATAGAGTCTGAAACTTTTGTCATCATCAAGCCTCTCCAACAGTCACTGGACCCATCTGTAGCAGTTGTCACTATGGAAACTTCAACCACAGATGCCACAGAGGTCAGGTTTCTCTCCAGAGAAGAATCAGTCTACTTGTTCTTATTATTAATGATGCAGAATAATCATATAGAAATAAAAAACCTGAAGTTGTGCGCTATTTGAGCATGTTGCCTGACTGGAACACTAAAGGACTCGGCAAGAGACGTCTGTCTCTCCCTAGCAGCACCTGTCCCTCTCCTCCTCTTCAGTTCGCCTCAACATAAGCTCATCATATTCTGTGATATGATTTGAGGTTTTTGACGAGGTTAGTGGTGTTGCCACCGCGTCTTGGCTGTTTGTGGAGGTAAAATACGTCCACACATGACTCCGTCACACACACATTGTTGTGAGTGCGCACGCCAAGGGGCTGCGACACATTTATACAGCCATATTTTGCATATGACTGTGAAATGTGTAAGAAGAAGTAGTTCCTTCTAATTTAGACGATCCGAATGATATAGTTTCTTTCCACTGTGTTCCTGTTAATGAAAAACTACAAATTTTCCCCAAAGTTGTCACGGTCGGACGGCCCTTTCCGGACGACCCTGCTTGTGTTTATGTTTTCTGTATATGTGTTTGCTTCTCCCTCCCTGGCCCTCGGGGTTGTTTACGGAAGTGCGCGCCGTGGGAGAGGCGTGTCCTGGCGACTGTCGTCATTGGGAGTCCCCCTTCGCTGTTGCCGGCCCACCTGCAGCTGATTACCTGACCAGTGGTTGGTAATCATTCCTCCAGGCTAGAAAGGGGTATTTAACCTGGACTCACGGCGACAGTCGACGTGGGATTATTACTCCGAACTGGTACAGTCTGTGCGAGCAGTGTGAGTGTGTTATTCGGCTAGCGTGTGGCTAACGCTGGATTTTCCTTCTTCCTCCAGGAGGGGCGAGCGGAGAAGCGAGTTGGGGAGCACACACACGAAGGGAGTTACTACACGGAACGCACTGGGAGCAAGGGACGAGCACGATTGGAAAATTGCACTTTTGAATGGATTGTTGGACTTGTCTGTTTCACTGTAAATAAACGCACTGTGTTTCTGTGAGCAAGAACCGCGCCTGGGTCCCTCTTTTCCGTGACAGAATAATCCCACCACCATGGACCCAGCGGATTCTGCTTCACGCCAGCTGTCTATCCAAGCGGAGGTTTTGGAGCGACACGAGGAAATGCTGAAGCACGTTTCAAAGGAACAAACCGCGCTTCTGCAAGCCATGACAGAGCTTAAAGGTATGTTGATTTCCTCACCTAATACGGCTCCAACGCAGCCCGCCCCTTCGCTGGAAGCCGCGGCAGCCTGTCCGCTTCCTCCTTCACCTCCACCGCGGCAGCGGGAGTACTCACTCCCCGCACCCGAAAAATTTGATGGCGAGTTGGGGAGGAGCCGGGGTTTTTTGACGCAATGCTCTCTTGTGTTTAGACAGCAACCTTGTGCCTTTGCCTCTGATTCTACTAAAATCGCTTATTTGGTGCAACTTATGACTGGGCGGGCGCTTCAATGGGCTCAGGCAGTTTTAAATACCCAGCCCTCTGTGTCATATGACGTCTTTCTCAGCAAGTTTCGCTGTGTGTTTGATAAAGGCGCTAGCTCGGATGCTGCAGGTCATCGCATGTTTTCTCTGAAGCAAGGTAGGAGGAGTGTTGCTGACTTTTCCGTGGAGTTCTGGATCCTGGCGGAGGAGTCGGGCTGGGAGGAGAAAGCACTGCGTGGAGCCTTCCTCAACAGCCTTAATGAGAATATTAAGCGTGAGTTAGCAACCAAGGAACTGCCTAAAGCTTTGTCTGCTCTAATCAATATGTGTATTAACTTAGACGACCACATGCGGGAGTTCGGCAGAAGAGCCGGGGATGGTCGGCAGCCTGCTGGGGGCATGGGTACATCTAGGGACCTTCCTACTCTGATGTGGAGAAGTGAGGAGGAGGAGCAACACAGGGATGAAGAGCAACCCATGCAGCTCGGCGGAGCCAAGCTTTCCTCCTCTAGACTGAGGCGCAAACAACGGACTGGTGAGTGTTTTCTTTGTGGAAAAAGAGGACATTTTGTTGACTCCTGCCCAGACCGAGTAAAAGAGTCGGCCCGTCAGTAATTGTGGGGATACTGGCGGGCGCCACAACAAAAGTGTTCCCTCACCTCAGCTGCCCTGCTAAATTAATGTCTCACTCCCTCACTCACTCCTGCTGCGCACTCATTGACTCTGGTTCTGAACAAAATTTCCTAGACGAGGAGTTAGCCAACATCTTAGGCCTGCCCCTACTTCCCCTTCCAGAGGTCCTGAAGGTCTCAGCCTTAAATGGCGGCCATCTAGCCTCCGTCACACATCGCACTCAGGAGATTACACTCATTATTTCGGGAAATCACTCTGAGAAAATCAGTTTGTTGGTATTCAAAGCCCCCCACACCCCACTGGTACTGGGATTTCCTTGGCTCCAACATCACAACCCCCAAATCGACTGGGCCAAAGGGTGTGTAACTGGCTGGAGCACGCGGTGTCATGAACAATGTTTACTTGCCGCTGTCCCGGACAATCCTGGGACCGCCTCTGCGAAAAGCTCCTCACCCCCCCGACCTTTCCTTGGTGCCCGCCGACTACCACGACCTCGGCCAGGTATTCAGCAAAAGTAAGGCGTTGTCTTTGCCTCCACATCGGCCTTACGACTGTGGAATCGACCTACTCCCAGGCGCTCCCCTGCCAGCAAGTCGGCTCTACAGTCTGTCTAAACCGGAACGCGAGGCCATGGAATGCTACATAACGGAGTCTCTGGTCGCAGGTATTATTCGCCCATCTACTTCGCCTTTAGCAGCAGGATTCTTCTTTGTAAAGAAGAAAGATAAGAGCCTGCGTCCCTGCATTGACTTTCGAGGGCTGAACAAGATCACTGTTAGGAATAAATATCCACTCCCCCTGCTGGCCTCGGCATTCGAACTATTACAGGGGGCAGTCCTGTTCACCAAACTGGATCTTCGGAGTGCCTATCATCTGGTTCGCATCCGCAAGGGTGACGAGTGGAAGACGGCTTTCAACACCCACCTGGGGCACTTCGAATACTTAGTGATGCCCTTCGGTCTCACTAACGCCCCCGCGGTCTTCCAGGCCCTGATTAATGATGTGCTCAGGGACTTTATTAACCATTTTGTCTTCGTGTATCTGGATGACATTCTGATTTTTTCCAGGTCGCAGACTGAGCACATCAACCATGTACGTCTGGTTCTACGGCGCCTATTGGAGAACCGCCTTTTTGTGAAAGCGGAGAAATGTGAGTTCCATGTGGAAACTTTCTTTTCTGGGTTTCATTGTGGAACAGGGGCGTTTGCGAGCTGACCCGGCCAAAGTCAAAGCCGTAGTGGAATGGCCCATTCCCAAGACCCGCAAGGAGGTGCAGAGGTTCCTGGGCTTCGCCAATTTCTACCGCCGCTTTATCAGGGATTTCAGCAAGGTAGCCCTTCCTCTAACCAACCTAACTTCTCCTAAGTTGTCTTTCCAGTGGGCCTCCGCAGCCCAGCAAGCGTTTGATCGGCTCAAGCACCTGTTTTCCTCAGCTCCGGTCCTCGTCCAGGCAGACCTCGGCCGGCCTTTCGTCGTCGAGGTGGACGCGTCCGATTCGGGCGTGGGGGCGGTTCTCTCCCAACGGATCGACGGCAAGTTGCATCCCTGTGCGTTCTTCTCCCGCAGGTTGTCTCAGGCCGAGAGAAATTACGACGTGGGCGACCGGGAGTTGCTCGCCATCAAGTGGGCCCTTGAGGAATGGCGACATTGGCTGGAGGGCACTGAGCAGCCTTTCGTGGTGTGGACGGACCACAAAAATCTGGCGTATCTCCAGGCAGCCAAGCGCCTCAACGCCCGACAAGCCAGGTGGGCCTTATTTTTTACTCGTTTTCTCTTCTCCATTACTTACAGGCCCGGTTCTAGGAACACTAAGCCAGACGCGTTGTCGCGCCAGTTCGCACCCGTGACCGATGAGGACGAGAAGGAAAAACCCATCCTGCCCCCCACCTGCATTGTGTGTGCACTAACATGGGAGATTGAAAAGGTGGTCAGGGACGCCCAGCGACAGGAGCCCGACCCTGGCACGGGCCCAAAAGGGAGACTATATGTTCCGGCCACAGCACGTAGTCAGGTCATTCACTGGGCACATACTGCCAAGTTTTCGTGCCACCCAGGTAAAAATCGCACGGTCTCCTTTCTACGACGTTTGTTTTGGTGGCCCTCTCTTGTTCTCGATGTCCAGAACTATGTTGCGGCATGCCCGGTGTGCGCACGGAACAAAACCACCAACTCGCCTGCTTCTGGCCTCCTGCGACCGTTACCCACTCCAAAACGCCCATGGTCGCACATCGCCCTGGACTTCGTCACCGGCTTGCCTCCCTCTGCAGGTAACACCTCCATTCTAACCATTATTGACCGTTTTTCCAAGGCTGCCCACTTCATTGCTCTGCCCAAGCTCCCTTCTGCCTTGGAGACGGCCCAGTTACTGACGCAGCATGTGTTTCGGCTCCACGGCATACCCCAGGACATCGTTTCCGACCGTGGCCCTCAGTTCACCTCGCGGGTTTGGAAGGAGTTCTGTGCAGAATTGGGAGCTCAGGTCAGTTTGTCCTCCGGGTTCCACCCCCAAACTAATGGTCAGACCGAAAGGGCCAATCAGGAGCTGGAGGCCATGTTGCGTTGCGTCGCATCATCGAACCAAGCGACCTGGAGCGAGCAGTTGGCCTGGGTGGAGTATGCCCACAACGCCAGCACGTCATCAGCAACTGGACTCTCGCCCTTCGAGGCGTCGCTGGGGTATCAACCCCCTCTCCTCTCCATCTCTGAGGGAGAGCTGGCGGTTCCCTCGGTCCAGCACCACCTTAGGCGCTGTCGTCGGGTCTGGCGGGCCACGCGCGCAGCACTCCTGAGAACGGCCGAGCGGAACAAGGCATTGGCGGATCGCCGTCGCACTCCTGCTCCGGATTATCAGGTCGGCCAGCGGGTGTGGCTCTCCAGCAAGCACATCCCTCTTCGGACTGAGTCCAAGAAACTGGCCCCCTGGTCTCTTGGCCCCTTTGCCATCCAGGAGGTCCTGAACCCGGTGACGGTCCGGCTGGCCCTTCCGCCTGCTATGAAGGTACATAACGTCTTCCATGTTTCTCAGGTTAGGCCCGTCCGGACCAGCCCTTTGTGCCCGCCCCCTGGGCCCCCGCCACCCGCCCGGATTATCGACGGCGCCCCGGCGTATTCCATTACTCGCATAATGGATGCCCGGCGCCGCGGTAGGGGCTTTCAGTTTTTGGTGGATTGGGAGGGGTACGGTCCGGAAGAACGTTCTTGGGTGCCGCGGTCTGCCATTCTCGATCATCGCATGGTGAGAGAATTCCACCGCCGGCATCCGGACAAGTTTGCCAGGTCGCCCGGAGGCTCCCATTAGAGGGGGGGTACTGTCACGGTCGGACGGCCCTTTCCGGACGACCCTGCTTGTGTTTATGTTTTCTGTATATGTGTTTGCTTCTCCCTCCCTGGCCCTCGGGGTTGTTTACGGAAGTGCGCGCCGTGGGAGAGGCGTGTCCTGGCGACTGTCGTCATTGGGAGTCCCCCTTCGCTGTTGCTGGCCCACCTGCAGCTGATTACCTGACCAGTGGTTGGTAATCATTCCTCCAGGCTAGAAAGGGGTATTTAACCTGGACTCACGGCGACAGTCGACGTGGGATTATTACTCCGAACTGGTACAGTCTGTGCGAGCAGTGTGAGTGTGTTATTCGGCTAGCGTGTGGCTAACGCTGGATTTTCCTTCTTCCTCCAGGAGGGGCGAGCGGAGAAGCGAGTTGGGGAGCACACACGAAGGGAGTTACTACACGGAACGCACTGGGAGCAAGGGACGAGCACGATTGGAAAATTGCACTTTTGAATGGATTGTTGGACTTGTCTGTTTCACTGTAAATAAACGCACTGTGTTTCTGTGAGCAAGAACCGCGCCTGGGTCCCTCTTTTCCGTGACAAAAGTACTAAAATATCAATATTTTAATACGAGAATCGATTCTAGAACATAAATTACTGGTAAAAAAAAAGTCAATATTTCAATATGCCACTAACGGGCAGCTGACCCAATCAACTCAATATGGAAAATGATAAACGCACATTGGCCCTCTCAATGGGAAATTTGAGTATTTAAAAACATAACAAGATGGAACAATCGACCAACATAAAGTATTATGCACGTTGTGCAAGAAGGAATTTTCTTTTCACCGAAGCACCTCCAGCTTAAAATATTAGTGTATACTTACTTATTAGTACATAGTTGTTGTTTTTTAAGGTATATTTCACAGCAGAGAACCTGTGCTAAAAGATTGAAGAAAACTACACAAATCCTCTTTGAATTTAAGCATACATTCTTTGTGTTTATTCTGCATTTACTTCATTATATTGCATAAATGTCAGTTACAAGCTTAAATATAAAGTTGAAAAAAAATGTATATGCAACCAGGCTGTTGATCAAGTATATGCCATTAATCGTGATTAATTACAGAAAATTGTGAGATTAATTAAGGTTTGTTTTTTTTAATCTACTGACAGCAATAGTTTGTTTATACAACATATGTCTAAGAAATATGGACCAGAGCCAGAGTTACTCAGCGCAATGTTTACTGTGTCCTGACTTCTTAGTTCTTTGGGGGAAATTCCCAACAATTATTAACTCGTCCAGCAGAACACGGCTCTTTACTCTGCCTTCACATCGTGCTTTCATTGCTGCAAAATGTGTCTCAGGACTCTTGGATTTGTCCTCGTTTTGTTTCCTGGATTGCTTCAAGGTAAGAAGATTCAATTCTGTTATAGTTTGTAAATGTGAGACTTATGTGGGATTTTAAACAATTTTCTTTATTGTACATCAGCACAGGGTTGTGATCCTCTCAGACTGGTTCATGGTAACTTTCTCCCCAGACAAGAGACTTACTCTGACAGAACCACGATCACTTATTCCTGTGATAACGGATATAAACCTGTAGTGGAGGGTTGGTGGGCAACCAGTACCTGTAAACGTGGGAAATGGTCTCATGAACCGCAATGTATAGGTAGGTCAGTCCCGGGAATGGTGAATTCTTTTACCATCTTTTACCAAAGATGAAAATGAAATTCTGTTCTTAAGGAACAATGTAATTAGTTTAGATTTGCTAAAAAAAAAAAAAATCAACTCAATTGAGGAAAAAGAACGATGAAATCTGATTATTTCAGTAAATAAATATAAAAAGCAATAAAATCCAATTGAAGAATTGTGAAGTTTAATTTAATGTTTTTGTGTCAAGTATAAAAAAATTATATTATCGTATTTTTTAAGAATTACAAACTAGGAATTTCAGTCTCTCACAAGGAATAATAACGAAAACTTTCTTCCAGTAATTCCTTGAATTAACTATTCACAACATTTAATGCGGCATGTTGCTGTTCGCAATCAGAAAGTTGTAATTATAGTTACTCTGTAAAATCTCAAAGTGTTGATGGTGACTCTGGTCTGTTCTTCCTCAGATGAAAGCGCCTGTTTTGGACCAACTATTCCCAATGGAAAGTACCCTGAAAACTCAAATGGCTGGTATGAGGATGGAAGTACACTAACGATAACATGCGATGGAGGATTTGAGCACCAAAACCAGATCAACACCACTACCTGTGGAAATGGAAAATGGTCCTCTGCACCAGTCTGTGAGAGTAAGTCTGCCACATGTTTGACTCCAGTTAGCTGTTCAACACTTTTTTTCTGCTTCTATTCATGACTTTTTATTTTTACAGGAAGTATGAGTGCATGCAGTGCACCTCCTAAAATCCCCCATGCAGTCATCATTCATGGATACCAGGAAGTGTTTGCACCAGGTTCAGAAGTGCAGTATGAGTGTGAAGACAGATACACTGCACACACCGAGAAATCTGTTTGTATACAGGGATACTGGACACCAGTGCCAACATGCAGTAAGTGGTCATGAGTTAAAATTCTTGACTCACTATAACATAATATTATAATAATATAGTAGCCACGTAGTACAGCTCAATGGTGTGACTTGATCTTCACGGAAGAGCATTTAGGCACCATTATTGACAAGTTTGTACCAATAACTCCTCTCAACCTGCAGACAGAGGAAGTATTAAACCATTTATTTATTCTCTTTATAAAATATAGATATACCTTGTAGCAATGTTTTGAAAACACTCATTCACACATCTTTCTTTATTTTGACTGACAAACAAGACTTGCAAATCATTAGTTATAGAACAACACCAGTTAGTAAGCCACAAAAGAAATACAAATGAAAATTGGGGGTGGACTCAAACCATGAAGTAGCCTGGGAGAGAAACAGAATAGGAATGTCCTTAAAGCAAGCACATGTGTATAGTGTTGTGGAGGTGAAGAGAGTGTCAGACAGGGTCCATCCATCCATGCATCCATCCATCTTCTTCCGGGGCCGGGTCACGGGGGCAGCAGCCCAAGCAGAGAAGCCCAGACCTCCCTCTCCCCAGCCACCTCCTCTAGATTATCCGAGGGAATACCAAGGCGTTCCCAGGCCAGCCGACAGATATAATCTCTCCAGCGTGTCCTGGGTCTGCCCCGGGGCCTCCTCCTGCTGGGACATGCCTGGAACACCTCACCCAGGAGGCGCCCATGAGGCATCCTTGTCAGATGCCCGAACAACCTCAACTGGCTCTTTTCGATGTGGAGGAGCAGCAGCTCTACTCAGAGCCCCTCGCGGATGGCTGAACCTCTCACCCTATCTCTAAGGGAGAGGCCAGCCACCCTTCAGAGGAAGCTCATTTTCGCCGCTTGTATCCCCGATCTCGTTCTACTACCCACAGCTCGTGGCCATAGGTGAGAGTAGGGACGTAGATCGACCGATAAATTGAGAGCTTCGCTTTTACGCTCAGCTCTCTCTTCACCACGATGGACCGGTGCAGCGTCTGCATCACTGCGGCCGCAGCACCAATCCGTCTGACAATCTCTCGCTCCCTTCTCCCATCACTCGTGAACAAGACCCCGAGATACTTGAACTCCTACACTTGGGGCAGGAACTCATCCCCGACCCGGAGTGAGCACTCCACCCTTTTCCGGCTGAGAACCATGTTCTCAGATTTGGAGGTGCTGATCCTCATTCCTGCCGCTTCACACTCGGCTGCGAACCGTTCCAGTGCATACTGGAGGCCTTCACCCGATGAAGCCAACAGGACCACATCATCCGCGAAAAGCAGAGATGAGATTCTGAGGCCACCTAAGTAAAAGCCCTCCGCCACTTGGCTGTGCCTACAAATCCTGTCCATAAAAGTTATGAACAGAATCGGTGACAAAGGGCAACCCTGGCAAAGCCCATCACCCACGGGAAACAAGTCTGACTTATTACCGACTGCAAACCAAGCTCTTGCAACGGTTGTATAGGGATCGAATGGCCCATAGCAATGGGCCAGACAACGCGTACTCCCGCAGCACCTCTATGTCTCAATGAAATATATGCAGCATGTACCATATAACTAATGAGTTATCTGTTCTCATCAAGTAGAGGAACTACTGGACATCAGGGAGGTACAGCTAGCAGCAGGACTCATTTATAAGTCAAAGAAGTTTATAAAGTGATTTCACTAACAAGGACCACATCCTTGGTAACAATGGGCGATGGGGGATAAGGAAGTGTGAATAGTGCTGCGGTTTGGGGAAGGCCTTTTTTTTTTTTTTTTTTTTTTGGCCTGTCCCGTTTGGCTCTTTTGCCATCAGAATTGTTGTCTAAAGGCAAAGAAAGATGCCCAACGGATTTACTTTACCAAACTGACCATCCCAGCCTTGCCGTAATGGTCCATTTGATTCACCTTTTATTGTTTATTTTATTTTCACTTACTGAATACGGGACAGACTTGACTGGGGGAAAGGAGGGGAGAAAGAAAGAGGGAAAGAGAAACAGCTGAGAAGAGGGACGGGGGAGAAGGGCAAAAGACAAAAACCAACAGAACGGGCAGAGAAAAAAAATGCATATATCAATCACCTGGATCACCTGCTGAGAAAGAAAAAAGAAAGCAAGCAGAAGAGAACAAGAGTAATAGAATAAACAACATCACAATGATATATGGGAATATGACAGTAAATACTAAATGTTAAACATTATTGTGCAGCACATAAGATCAACAGAACACAGTGTGCTTTGAGGTAGGAGCCAAAAAGGGTGTAGTTTGTGGGTGTGATCACCCGTGTGTACACCTGTGAGCATGGACGCGTTTGTTTTTTGTTTTTTAAAAGGTTCCTTCATGTAATAATCTGCTAGAGGGTGTGGGGGGGCCACAGCCCCGTCCTCCAGGGCGTGAAGCAGGTGTGGAGATCAAAACTCCAGACATCCAGAGGCCCCCAGAACACAAGAGACCAAGGAAGACCAACAGAGGGGCAGCTGCGCCACTGTCCCGGAAAGAGCTGAGGAGAGTCCCAGATGAGGGCTCACTCAGCAGCCGCGGAGCAGAAGCCAGGGGGAGTTGCAGTGACGCGCCCGTGAGCTCCGCCGGCAGCCAGCCGCGCCTGAGTGACCGAGCCCCAGGCCGGGAGGCCGGGGGCACCCCCCCTCCGAAGTGGCCCGAGCGAGCCCCAGGCCCCGATAAGCGGCCGCCAAGGAGTGAGCCGGTGTGTACCTGGACGCCCATCCCCGGACACAAAGAACCACCAACGCACCGATGTCTGAGGGGGTCCGCCACTGGCAGGGGAAGTGGTGGTAGGGGGAGATAGGCCTCCAAACCTTGCAGCATCCACACTTGTTCCAGTTGCCCCCAAATCACCACAAAACAGTTTGTTATGGTTACAAAACACACAATGAAGTAACTTAAACAAATGTTAATGTGGAATAAAAGTAAAACATGAGGAATAAAAGCAGTCTGGCTCTTTAAGAACAGAGAGGATTTTCCTCTGTAGGTTTATCTTTGAATGCAGTGAATCAGTCCTCACTAATAAAGTTTATGGATCTGAGCTTCTAACTGACAAACTATCTGCTTCTTTTTTAGGCTGTACTGTATCTGAATTTCAATATTTTGTAAGTGTTATTCTTTGATTTATTTTCAAACAAATATAGTTTCTTTGAAATAAATGTGCTTGATGTTTTTCACTCAGCTGTTGTTTGTTTGTGTTTTAATCAGCCTGATTGCAGAAGATTCAGAGAATCCTACTGACAACACAACCTTTCTGAAACACTTCAACCAGAACCTGCAGAGCAACAATGAAACATGTTTCTTTTCTTTGTCGAGTTTTGGGGCTGATTGTTCTCTAAACACCAAACTGTCCATAAATGATTTGAACTTTTCATGCACTCAGTACATGATGTGTACATTGAATCCATAAAGTGTCGATGGCTGGCTGAGGTCTGAATAAAATGTTTCGTCATCAGAGACGTCTTTGTATTGCTTTGTCTGCTAACTGTGTAGAACAGTTCTTTTACTATGCACACCAAAATATTATTTAATAAATAACAATAACGGAAACACTATAGTAAGCAGACAGGAACAAGTTTATTGATTTGTTTTACTTCATGATGGTGTTGGCTTTGGTTAGTGACCAAAAGCATGCAGAAGATTCAGTAAGAGCATAGGGAGATATTTTATTTTAAGCCAACATGAAAATAATCTCAGGAAATAATTTAAACAGATATTATTAACACATTTATATTTAAACAAAGATTTTTAGTAGATATTTGTCCAACTGATATTTAGGCTTAAAATGTCAGAGGTCTGTGATGGCACAAAAACACTCATTTGGTGTCCTGGTCCAAGAAACAGGAGCAGAAGATTTAAAGAACTGACCATCAGACACAGAGAAAGTTCTTATATCCAACCCAACATTTGAGCCAAGCCCAAAGATTCTTGTGCTTCACAATATCAAAAGCAGAAAGCAGCTAATGTCCAAAATAATGAGGGCTGTGATATCTCCTGAATCTAATGTGAGTCACAAATAATCGATCACCTTCAACAAAGCTTTTTCAGAACTATGAAAAGCTCTGAAGTCTGACTGAAATAGTTGCTGTATCTCATTTGAGAAGAAGTCATAACAAAATCACTTTTCCCAACACTTTTGACATTAATTAGTGTGAATGCTTGAAAAGCATTCACAGTATTGTTGTTGTAATCTTTATTATTATTATTAGTGTGAATGCTTGAAAAGCATTCACAGTATTGTTCTTCTAATCTTTATTATTATTATATTTTATCTATTCCGTACGTTTTTTGTAATCCTACTCCTTCAAAACCGTTCAACTTAGAAAAACCATTCAAACACCGTTAGATTCCTATTCTTTTGGACAACACTGCTTCTATTTTTCTCATTTTTAACATTTATATTTTTAATTTTATTCAACTTTATTCAACAAAAATTTCCCATGTATTTCAATGGGGAGACCCTTCAAATTCTCATTCAATTTACTCATTTTTAAACTCTTACTACTTCCACATACATTGACATAGAGCCACCATTCAAACTTTAAAACGAAGACAAGACATTCAACTATTCAACTTGTATTTATCTTTTCAATATCTATTATACTTTTTCTTCAGTTCCAGTTTAAGTTTCATGATGTTTTTTCACCCGTTTCAGAGTTTATAATGGGTGTGTATGGGACGGAATGTTGGGGCTAGAGTGAGACAGCTCAACTGCTAGAGTGAGAGGAGCAAAAAAATTAATCTTAAAATCTTTTTTAAAACTGCTGCTGTGTCCACAGCGTTTGCTCTACAGGTATGATTTTACCCTCAAAACGTAGCCATCGCTGTCCTCTTTCATCCAATGTGTTTACTATTGTACTAGGTGTTATGGTTCTTTCATAAATGTCACCAATGCGCAGCCTCCTCCCTCCAACTCTTCCATAGACTCTAATGTTAAAATGGCTCAGAAGGTTCGTTTGAAAATCAGAAGAGTATGGTGTCTTTCCACTGTCACCACGTCCATATAATAAACTCCACAGGCATGAAAACTGAGAATTCAGTAGACTAGAAGCTGCTGTCGCTCACGGTGAAAGAATTTTGTCAATACGACTTTTACTTTTCATTTGGGAACGATTTGTTTCGGCCTGACTTTTCTGTTCATTTTAAGCAGCAAAAGTGAGGTGCATGTCTGTGTCGTGTGTATGGAGCCATTGTCACTATAGCAACCAGGCTCACACCTGCCTGCTTAACAAGCTCTCTCTCACTCTGCCAAGGTTAAACCTAAAAATGTTAGATTGTAGTAAGATTAACTTTTTCAAAAGTACAATAAGACAGATTTGACAGGGTTTTGCCACAGATTAATAGTTTGTCACTAGTTAGTATATGCCAACTAAGTAGAGCATTGTGATTGGCACAAAGGTTTTTCAGATCTGGGCAGTTGGAGTCAGTTGATGACTTCAAAATCATCCTTTCTGACTGGATAATTAAAGCTCTCAGCATCTATCGGTCTGTAGTTAATTTTCCCACCTTTTAACTAACGTTTAACTAACCTAATCTCATTTAATGTCTCTGTTTATAGTCTGTATAGTTTATCTCCCCACGAATACACTCAAAGTAGTCTTAAAATAAAACCCACAAAACAGTTCAAGATTTAATACTTTTTATTTGCTCATTTAATGCCAGTTGCCCTGTTTTTCTGTATGTCACTCATTCGCTTATACTTGGGCAAAAAGGACCAATTTGTACACTAGTATAGTGTATTTTTTCCCTCTATCTCTCTATGTCTGTCACACACAGAGACCAACACACAGACATGTATATGCTCATTATTGCTGTTCAAACTGATGATCAAATTTCCAAGCACCACCTGAACGCCTCATCTGTTTTTAACCTATCACTGGACCAACTGTCGTCATTCCGCTTTGCTCTCTGCTGTGGTAAGTACAGTACACTCAGTACTGCAGTGTTTTATTTTTATGATGGAAAAAATACATGTTTGACATTTAAACTCACATATCAAGTCCAACAGAGTTAAAAACAATTCAAAGAAGAAAGAAAGAAAAAAGAATAACCTTCGCTATCATTTATATACGTTTATTACGTTTTGCTGTTAGCAGCAGTGCTAACGCTAGCTTCAATGCTAATGCTAGCAACAATGCTAACGCTAGCTATAGTGCTAACACTAGCCTTAGCAGTTGTTAACTGACAAAAATAATATTCCTGTGATATTTCTTGCCGGTCAGTGAGACAAAAGTAAGAAATTAGCTTTATTATTGCCATTGTGGCTCAGTTTTAATAGTAAGAGTGCTAGCGCTAGCAGCATTGCTAGCGCTAGCTGCAATGCTAACGCTAGCTGCAATGCTAACGCTAGCTGCAATGCTAACGCTAGCTGCAATGCTAACACTAACTGAAGTGCTAATGCTAGCCGGAATGCTAGCGCTAGCAGCAATGCTAAGGCTAGTAACAGTCTAACAGTAGCCTTACATAAGTGGCAATACTTCAGTTAACTAGTTTGAATTGTAAAATGACTGCTGTATCAGTTGGTGTGCTATATTACTCTATAATTACCCTGCTGACTAGAAGTTCAGTGTATCATGTCGTGTGGGCTTTGTATTTCTGTTAGTCTGATAACACTGTACAGACAACTAACGTATTATTTCTCGTTTCTTTCAGGAACCTGACTGACACTGTGCTTTGCCTGGTAGGTGTGCACATACTGTAAGAGAAGTAGACCAAAATAAAAAAATAATATGACTAATATAAGCTGTAAAGTGATGGGTTCAAACTTTGTGCTAGACCTTTTAAACACAATTTTATAATAAATACACATAAGTGCAGCTTAACAATTGGGCTAAAATATTTTTTTCGTACATTTTTGTAGTCACACTACATGTGATTAATTAATGATTCACTCAATCATATTTGTATTTAAAAATATTATTGCTGAATTTAATTAAATATTTATTCTTTTAAAAAGTGCCCAATTATGCAACTTTTTGCACATGGCAGCCGACAACAGTTTAGCTTGAATATTTGTTTTGTCCTTTTGCAGTAGTCACATTTAGTTCATACAATTACCATGTGATATAATTTTAATAAAATTATTATTTTTTCTTGTTTTTTGTTCAGAGTGTGTAGAAGAAGAAGAAGAACAAGGACCAGATCTCCAGTCTTCTCTCTCACATCCCAACCCCCCAACCCCTCTATCCTCTGTCCTGCTCCACCTATTGTCTCTGCCTTCTTTCCATCTGTATTTCACTCTGTGGTTTGTGAGAAATTTTGCCAAACCAACAATCCTTTTGCGGTTTGATTTAAAGCCGTGTCTCTCCTGCTCTGTCTGTTCTCTCTGCTAAATTTTCTCTCTACCTGTTTTTCACTCTTGGCTTGCTGCTGAAAAACGCCAAGCCAACAAAGCAATAAAGAGTGCATATTTTGCCTCAACCTATGAACAAACTGAACAAACAAAGAAAAATCTGCGGTTTGATTTAAAGCCGTGTCTCTCCTGCTCTGTCTGTTCTCACTGCTAAATTTTCTCTCTACCTGTTTTTCACTCTTGGCTTGCTGCTGAAAAACGCCAAGCCATTAAAGCAATAAAGAGTGCATATATTGCCTCTACCTGAGAACAAACTGAACAAACAAAGAAAACTAATTCACGGTTTGATTGTGATTTCCCAGCCGTGTCTCTCCTGCTCTGTCTGTTCTCTCTTCTAAATTTTCTCTCTACCTGTTTTTCACTCTTGGCTTGCTGCTGAAAAATGCCAAGCCAATAAAGAGAGTGCATAATATTCTCTCAACTGAAGAACAAACTGTCAAACGAAAGACAACTGTTTAAGACAAATAAAAACTGAAATATACAAACAAAGACAACATCTCCTGGTGTGTGCCACTCTTATCTTGTGAACATATTTTCTAAAGACTAAGAAACACTTGCAGGTGTGTGAAAATGCCAAGGAAGCAGAAAAAGTCACAAGCTGCAAAACAACGCTGGAAAAAGTTTCATGAGTTTCACAAAGTACCAACATGTGAACAAGCTGAGTTTGATTTTCCTCAGAGCTCTGCAGAAGACAGTGTGTCTACAAAGACCAATTCTGACAGTGTCAAACAGGCAGGTCAACATGTTCCTGCACATGTACAACAGGTATCTTATGCTGATGCTGTAAAGAGTGGACTGCAGCATGAATTTAATGAACAACATGAGGTGTCATGTGACCCACAGGTGGGTTATGCTGATTTTTTGAAAAGAGGCTGTCACAGTGATGTGGCAGGACCATCTCATGCAGAAAGAGTGAACCTTGAAAACCAGCCCTCTGTTATACATGTCTGTGCATCTCGCAGCCAGGCTCATCCTAAATATGGAGACTCTAGAAACAAGCAGTGCACATGTAACTCACTCACATTTCTTGCTTTCCTTCATGAGAATGAAAACATGACTACAGCTGACCTTAATCTGGTCTTGGATAAAGGTGATGTGATGTACAAAGAGGCCAAGAAAAGATTTCCTAAAAATATTCATTTGGCTACCGATGAGCTGCCAGACAAAGTTGATGCTCGCAGGTCTATGTATCATGTCAACATGACACAGCCTTCCCGGTATGGGACATTTGAAGAACCTCCAGAGGAGGCAGTAGATACCTTTCTCAGCTTAGAAGCAGGACTGAGCTGCCTGTTGTCAGATGTGCAGTATGCCTTACTGATTATGAGTGGATTGTGTATCGCAGTGTTCAGATCCACATCAGGCAAATATGGTTTCTTTGACCCACACTCCAGAACACCCAGTGGTCTTCCTCTACTACTACAGTCACGTAATCGTGGTACAGCTGTGATGCTGAAATTCACACTCCTCAGTGACATGATTAAGAGGCTACAAGATTCTTATGAAATGATGGAGATATCACCCTCTTGTAACTATGAACTGAAGCCTGTGCAGTTCTACAGTATGAGCACAGTCAACCTGAGTGATACTATCACAGACACAGTCTGCAGACCAACAGCTGCCACTGCTGTGGCACCTACTCACTCTGATACAACTGTTGATGAAGCAAACTCCTCTACTCCAAGGAGAAACACAACCACTGATCCGACTGAAAATATCTTTTGTCAAATGTCCATTTGTACGCCACTGGTGAAACAAAAAGAAGTCCACGTGACTCAGTTCACATCATATGAAGATCAGAATGAACCTCCTAATATACCAACTGAAGAACTATGCAGTGAATTAAGTTTCCTTCCATCAAGTGATGCTTTTTCATGTCAATCAAATGCTGCCATAACAAATGTTGCTGCCTGTGACCTTTCTGATATAGTTTTACAAAAACTGAAAAAAGTTAATAAACAACAAAGGCACAAAATGAAAAGAAGATTAATGGCATCAGAGAAACCCAGAAATCAGAGAAAAGAAAACCAAAAAAGGAAAGAACAACAAAAGTACGCTTCAAATAAAGATTACAAAGAAAAGAAAAAATCTTGCACAAGCGAGACATATAAAAACAATCCTGAAGTTAGACAAAAACAACAACAGTATATGAAAAGACGTTACTGTGAAAATGATGAATTCAGAAAGAAACAAAAACAATATGTTAAAAAACGTTTTTCTGAGAATGCTACAGTTAGAAAGAAACAACAACAATATATTAAAAGACGCTACTGTGAGAACAATGAATTTAGAAAGAAACAACAACAATATATTAAAAGACGCTACTGTGACAATGCTGAATTTAGACAAAAACAAAAAAACTATATAACTAAAAGGTATCAAGAAAACCCTGAATTCAGAGAGAGACAGAGATCTCGAGTGACTCAGCGTTATGCACATGACAATGCATTCAGAGTAAGACACAGACAACTAATGAAACAACTAATGCGAGACAGGTATCAAAGTAATCTTGCATTCAGGATTATGCACAACATGAGATGTGCCATGAAAATAAAAAGGAAATACAGATGGGTGAACAGACAAACCCAAGAGATTGACAACAGTGCGATCAACGAGGCCATATCTGTGTTCAAATCACAAATCAAAGCTGGACCATCATACCCATGTACTGTCTGTTTCAAGGCTTCATTTCCAAACCAAGTGCGACCCTGCACAAGGTCAAAGTATGTCAAAAACCCACATGTGGTTGCAACATGTTTGACTGGAAGATTTGTTCATGTTTGTGATGAAAACTGCAGAAATGAGCAGTGCAATGTTCCCGATGAGAGAAAGAGAGAGTGGATTTGTCACACCTGCCACGATCATCTTAAAAATGGATCCATGCCAGCACTTGCTGTTGCCAATAAACTGGATCTTGCTGATACTCCACCTGAACTGTCTGATCTCAACATACTGGAGAGACATCTCATAGCCAAGTGCATACCATTTGCCAAGATCATTCCTCTTCCCAAAGGCAGACAAAGAGCAATTAGAGGAAATGTGGTCTGTGTCCCATCCGAGGTACAGGAAACTGTTGAAGCATTGCCTCGATTGAGAATTAATTCTCAGGTCATGAGAATAAAACTGAAGAGACGCTTGTCTTACAAAGGTCATCAGCTGTTTCAGACTGTAAGCTGGTCTAAACTTGTGCAAGCACTGCATAAACTCAAGCAGATTCACCCACAGTATAAGGATGTGAGCATCAGAGATGATGCTGAGCTGTGTGATCCAACACTTCCTGATGAAGATGATGATGATGATGATGATGATGATGATGATGATGAAAACATGAATGAGGACGATTATGATGAGGCTGATTTAATGGAAATTGACAGCTGTGAGAAAAATGCACTGAGTGAAGCACAAAATAAAAATGAACAGGACATTGACACGTTACCCTGTGATGGTGAACAATCGCATGAACAGATGAGAGATGATTCAGAGCAAGCAGATGGACTGACTAATGGTGGTTTTGCACTCGAGTCCTGTTTGCAGCCCCCTGATGTGGCTGAGGAGATATTATGTTTCAGTGAAGGAATCTACTCTGTTGCTCCTGCAGAGAGAAACAATCCAATAAGTTTTTTCAAAACACCTAAACTGGAGGCCATGGCCTTCCCTGTGCAGTTTCCTACAGGCCAAAACACACTTGATGAAAGAAGGCTGATCAAAGTATCCCCCAGTGGGTATTTCAAATCAAGACTTTTCTGCATTGATGATCGTTTTGCCAAAGACACAAACTATTTATTCTTTGCACAGTTTGTGACTGAAATACACTTGGCTACATCCAGCATGACAGTACAGTTAAGGAAGGCAAAGCCTCTGACCAGAGATGGTAGAAAAATAACCTCAGGCATGTTACAAGATAAACATGAGGTGGAGAAACTGGTGCGAAATAAAGATGCAGTGAGATTCATGCAGCCTCTGAGAGGAACCCCAGCCTATTGGGAGAAAACAACAAGAGATCTTTTTGCCATGATCAGACAGTTGGGAACTCCCACGTTCTTTTGCACATTTTCAGCTGCTGAAATGCGCTGGCCTGAAGTGATCGAGGCAATAACAAGGCAGCAAGGTGAACAAGTGAATTTTGAAGGACTCGACTGGTCAGCAAAGTGTGACATCCTGAGAAGCAATCCTGTCACAACAATGCGCATGTTTGACAAGAGAGTTGAAGCATTATTCAGAGATTTACTCTTATCTCCCGCAGAGCCACTTGGCAAAGTCATTGACTACTTTTACAGAGTTGAGTTTCAGCACAGAGGAAGCCCACACATACACTGCCTCCTGTGGGTAGAAGGTGCTCCTGTGTTTGAGGAGGATGATGAGCAAACTGTTCTTGATTTTATAAACAAATACATCACAGCTCAGCTGCCTGATCCACATAAACAACCTGAACTGTACAAAAAAGTAACAGAAGTGCAAAAACACAGTAAGAACCACACAAAGACGTGCTTTAGGAGTTTAAGCTCCGGGTGCCGTTTTGGTTTTCCCAAACCACCCTGCAATGAGACAATGATCACAAGACCCAGTGAGGATGATGCACTGGAAGTAGAAACGGCAAAGAACAAGCTCAGACCACTGAACCAGCTGCTGAATGAACCTGAAACTGCTTCCATGAGTTTAGAGCAGCTCTTGGAAAGATGCAAGTTGACACATGCAGAATATGAGAGATACCTGAATAAAATGAACATGAGGAGTACGATCATACTAAAGCGTGATCCAAAAGACTCTTGGATAAACGGCTATAATCCACATCTGCTTGAAGCCTGGAACAGTAATATCGACATAAGCTTTGTTTTAGATGCTTTTGGTGCTGCAAATTATTTAATGAAATATATATCAAAAAAAGAGGGCGGGCTATCTGAGTACCTGAAAACTGTCATTGAGAACTCCCATAAGGACAGTGTAAATGAGTGCGATGAAATGAGAGCCGTCATGCAGGCATATTCAAAGAAGCGAGAGATCAGTGCACAGGAGTGTGTTGCTCGTGCATGTGGTCTTCACATGAAGCAATGCTCACGTGCTGTAATATTCATTCCAACTGATGATAATCCTGTGAAAATGAGTCGTCCCCTGTCAGTTCTGGACAACACAACACCTGAGTCTTCCAATGTTTGGATGACATCTTTGAATGACAAATACAAAGCCAGACCTGAAACACCAGAGTATGAGGAGATGTGCATGGCAGACTTTGCTGCTACTTGCAGGATTGTCTATGGCCAACAGAAAAAAGGTAAAGATGTTTTGCCCCTTCTCAATGAGATGGGGTTTGTGCAAAGGCGCAAAAACAATAAGCCTGCTATCATCAGATTTCACCGCTGCTCACAAGAAAAACATCCAGAGCAATATTACGGAAGACTGCTTAAACTGTACCTTCCTCATCGTTCAGACCACGAACTGAAAACACCATCTTTGCCAACCTATCAGGCTTTCTATGGTGCTGGCTGTGTACAGCTACCAGGTACTGACCATCTTGAGTACGTGCAACACATTGTCAAAAGAAACAGAGAAAAATATGAGAAAAACAGTGAGGAGATCGAGAGCGCTGTTGAGGAATATGAGCAGAATAGAGGTGTGACTGACGAATGGTGTAATCTGGCACCTGAATCAGATCTCGTAAGGTTGCCACTTGTCGAACAAGAAAGAGAGCGAGACAATGAAAATGAACAGGAAGATGTGCCCGACTACAGCCGTCAGGCTGATGCTTCAACAGAAGTCAGAGCCATCAGGGAACCCCCTGCTATTGATCCCACATTGTTACGTCAGATGTTTCAGAATCTGAACAAGAAGCAAGCCTGCATATTTTATGCAGTTAGAGACTGGTGCATTAAAAGAGTCTGTGCTCTAAATCCAGAGCAGTTTTTCTTTTATATTAATGGTGGTGCTGGAACAGGAAAATCACATCTTATCAAATGCATCTACTCAGAAGCATCTAAGATACTGAGCAAAGTGCCCAGATATGCAGACGACGTTGACATATCAAAACCCACCGTCCTGTTAACTGCTTTCACTGGGACTGCAGCTTTTAACATTTCTGGAACAACACTGCATTCTCTTCTCAAGCTGCCTAGAAGCTTAAAACCTCCCATTCAGGGACTTGGCAATCAGCTGGATGAAGTCAGATCAGAACTTTTGAATGCTGAAATAATCGTCATTGACGAAGTGTCTATGGTGTCAAGACATCTCTTTGCATATGTAGATGCAAGACTCAAACAGATCAAAGGGACTCGGAGACCCTTTGGAGGCATGTCAGTCATTGCTGTCGGAGACTTCTATCAGCTACCCCCAGTGCGACAGTCTAAACCTCTCTGTGTGCACGACCCGTCTGAGATCGACCTGTGGCGGGAGCATTTTCAGATGATCACTCTGACTGAGATTATGCGTCAGAAAGATGATGTTGTCTTTGCAGAGATGCTGAACAGAATTCGTGTGAAAGGAAAGTTGGATGAGCTTTGCGAAGCAGATAGAAATTTGTTGTCACAGGCCATAACTGAACCAGCCCTTTGTCCAACTGATGCATTGCACATTTTTGCAACTAATAAAGAAGTGGATGCACACAACTCTGCAACACTGGCTCTGCTCCACACTCATATCATTGACATCCATGCAGATGATTATAGAAAAGATCCTAGAACTGGCAGAATGGCACTTCAAGACAGACCATTGAAAGGAGGTAAAAACGAGTTACCAGACACACTGAAAGTTGCAGAAGGAGCTCGTGTCATGCTCACCAGAAACATTGACATACAAAATGGTTTGGTTAATGGAGCTTTTGGAATACTACTTAGAGTAGTTCACTCTGAAAACGACCAACACATCATCAAGCTTGGACTTAAAATGGATAATGAGACATCTGGAAAGAATAACCGCACACCAGCAGACGACATGGTGTACATTGAGAGAGCAGAGGAGAATCTGAAGCAGAAAGGAGTGGTACGAAGACAGTTCCCAGTGAAGCTGGCCTTTGCATGTACAATACATAAGGTACAGGGTATGACAACTACATCAGCTGTTGTCTCTCTTAAGAGCATTTTTGAGCCCGGCATGGCCTACGTAGCTGTCAGTAGAGTGACGTCTCTCAGTGGACTGTATCTTCTTGATATGGAGGAGAAAAAAATATTCACCAACCCAGAAATCACTGCAGCGCTTGAGAACATGAGACAAGCCAACCTTGATGACATGATGCCTCTTCTACACGTGAGGCAAACACTGAGCAGGTCAGAGGTTTTCACCATTGTTCATCATAATACAGAGGGACTGCCAGCTCACATTAATGACATCAAAAGTCACCATGAATTGTGTCTAGCAGATGTTTTGTGCCTAACAGAAACACACCTGCGGGGCTCTTTTGTCGCAGAGAGTCTCCACTTGGAAAATTACAATTTGTTCAAACGCAACAGACACCTGTCCTACACAAACTTTCCCCAGATGGCAAACAGAAGTGGTGGTGGAGTTGCTGTTTATGTGAAAAGTGACATTCAAGTGCATGAAAAACAGTACATTCATAATGTAACTGACCTTGAATTTCTGGCTTTAAAGGTTGAAGCACCAGTCAGTGCTCTGATTGCAGTTGTATACAGACCTCCAGACTACACTCTGAGGCCATTCCTGAAAAACCTGGTAAGCCTATTAGACTCATTGGAGATCATGGACTGTCATCCCATCATAGTTTGTGGTGATTTTAATGAGAATGTTTTATCCAGTGCAAACAAACCAATCCTGGAGCTGTTTGAGTCTAGGGGATACGCACAGGTCATCACTGCCCCTACCACAGAGAAGAACACACTGCTTGACCTAATTTTCATTTCTCAGTCAGATCGATGTCTCCATTCTGGAGTCATGAAGACCTACCATAGTTACCATGACCCAGTATACTGTGTATTGTCCTGTGATGATTCATGATCTAGATCTTTGAATACAGTAAGTAATATCTATATTTTTGAATGACTTAAGAAAGTAGAGCGATATTTAAAAGTTGACGCTCTGCATTGCAGTATAATGGTTGAATTGTTTACATAAAATACAATTACATGAATTAAGTAATGATATCAGTAAAAGATGACAATTTTATTTATCACAGAAAATCTAAAGTTCACTAACAGTAACCTATAAATGTCAGAAAAATCAAATATAGCAGTTTAAAATGAATAGTGTAGGCATATCCTCTCTGCAGCCAGGCTTCAACATCCTGCCAGGCTGCCCCAGTCTCACTGTGGCTGGGAGGGAGGGAGGGTGGACCAGAGGATTGCCTACACAACACATAAATGTTCAACAGCTTCTTCATTGTTTCTGAGAGAACAATAATGACTAAAGGTTGCTTTTTAAACAAACAAACAAACAAACAAACAAACAAACAAACCTAATTACAGCAATAATGACAGTTAAGCCACTTTATGTGTGCCTCTATTTTGAAATACTATTTACAAAAATGTTATTATTTTGGTTTGTTATAAACTTTAAACTTTTTCAAAAGTATACGATTATATTTTTGGACAAATCTTTCGATGAAACATACATTTTTATGAGCTTTTATCATGTTTCGGCCAGTGCAATCATCAGGGTGGGTCTGGGTTGATAACTGCACATTTCTGGCCAGAAATGTTTCAGCAGTGTTACATAAGTAGTACATATGTAACACTTGCTTTCTGTTACCAGCTGATACCCTACATTTGTATAGACATTGGATGGTGTGAGGTTGGGGAGTTGAGTGGGGGGGGGGGGGGGGGGGGGTTTACGGTGGGAGCTGAGGGGGGGGGGTGTTAGGTTTCCTTTTTTCTTTTTCTTTTTTAAGAGAGACACAGTCCTCCTGTGTCTTCTCCAAGCTTCACATGTAAGATCCAACAGTGTGAAGCACATAGCAGCTAGAAACTGTAATGCCACAGATCAGAGAGGCTTCATCATCACCATCTTCATCGCCGTACGATCAGAGCGTGAGACTTCACATCTGGAGCACAGGAGACATTCTGTGATAAGTCCTCCTTCTAGCTTGTCCCACAAGCAGTCGGTGAGATTTACTCACAACAAAAAGGGTTAATGACATAATTTCCATGAAAACATGTATTCATTCTTTGTAAAGTGTTTAAATTGTGTTTTCACTTGACCTTAGGAGTGTTAGAGTGTATTGTAATGTCTGTACTCAGGTGTTTCCCTCTGTGATCCATCCCCATCAGAGCTGAGACACTCAGGACTGAACAGACTGCACAGTTTCTGTGACCGAGCCTCCAAAACACCTTCTTTGAAACCACTCATGATAGAAGGGCTTCATATTTGCAGCAGCACTACTACAGGTATTCAGTTTATTACAGGATGTGTTTGTTTCTTAGGACCAGCTCTGAGTGCACACTACCTAACATATACACCTTTCTGTTCATTACAAACCAACTACTCTGGATCATATGGCCAGTTGGCAGGAATGTTGCTGCAGGAAAACATCCCTGGAGATCACCATCATTGTCAGACTGACTGTGCCTCCTCTGTGCAGTGTCAAGATCCTCTCTAAATGAGTGTGTAAGTTAACATTTTCATTATTTTATTCCCTTTGACAAGACAAGTATCACTGATATTTACATTTACAACTACATATGTTCCCGTTTTCTGCTCTTCTTTTAAAGTCCTCAGCTATCCTGCTTCTGTGCTGCTTGCCACACATCAAACACTGGCCGGATGACAGGGAGGATCCACTCTGAAGTCACTGGACGTGATGAGGATCATATGGGACTTCATAGTTTCACAGAAACATTGTGCTCTGTGATTAAAGGTTTTAAATGGACATAATGACTGCCTCTCTCTGATCAACAGGCTAAAGGATTGTTTTCATTGTTAGTGCTCTGTACAATGTATGCTTATTTAATATTTCATCACAGAGCAAACCTTTATTTATTTAACATTTTTTTTATTTTGTTTTAATGTTGAATTAACTGTGGGGATTTTTTTAAGTGGGCACTTGGGATGTCATATGACCAGAAATGTGGTAACTGGAATTCAACAGTATGGAAGAAAAAATCTGCTGAGAACGAAACACATACAAAAACCCCCAAGAAAATTCAAATTCATTCCATGTAATCCAATCTAAAACATTTTAAACTGCTGAACAGCAACACAAACAGTGTTAAAAAACAGTGTTAACAGAATGATTATGATGATTTTGTACCAAAGTTTCAGGTCACATGGCACACCTAGTGTGTAGTGTGGGGTATCAGCTGGTAAGTATAGGTTTTTTCATATTTGTGTCCTTAGAGTTTAGATAGATAAAGCCTTGTGTATAATAATTAGTCATAACCACAACTCAAAGTCAGGGACTAACTAAATTTGGGACTTTGTGTCTGAGCCCAGGTTAAAACAATGTGTAAAAAAGCATTTAGTGGCATGGCTGAACAATGCTGTATTGATACTTATTTATCCATGTTCACAAAAAGGACTAATGTGTTTATTTGATTATTTGCATGTGTTAAACTGTGTCACCACCTTAGGCTTTCATTTGAGTTTACTCACAAATCTCTATACAGTTCTCTTTTACCACTGTGTGGACTCTGTTTACATTAAAACATAAAAAAGAATGAGTAATAAAAAGATGTGTAGACAGATCAGAAGATTAAGTAGACCGATAGAAACAGCTGTTCAGCCATGTTCTAAGAAACCAACACAATTTAAAGGTTCAGGATTGTGGTTTTAAAAGTTGAATTTTCATGTATTTCATATGTTGCTCATTATTTTTTATTTAGTTATTTAATTTAGTTATTTTTCTTTATTCTACCAGTCCTTTTCAGAAAGAAGCTGTATATGACTTAAGATTTTTATGTTATTTTCTATGACATACAAAACAAATTGATGTATGTAATACTATTAAACATGATATACACATGTGTATATGTCTGAAAAACATCATGCTGTATATTAAAGTTTGTATTTTCTGCAGAATGTTTGTTCATCTTTTAAGTTCATTTCAATTAGAAGAATATGAACTTTTAATATTCATTCAGAGGTTTTCTGACTCTAAATTTTCTTTTGTCATTACTCATCTTTTTATTATTTACATTTTAAACATGCTTAGCTTTTTCCAACTTCTTCTGTGTGAACATCAGCTTTCAAAAGTTCTGCACTTTTATTTTCAGGTTAAAAATTCTGTATTTTCCAGCTCATTCAGATTTTTAACTTAACATTCAGCAATTAATTCATTTCAGTGCATACATTCAGATTCAAGCATTCACACTGCAGTTTCTTCAGAAAATGCACTTTCTAGTTATTATATTTTATTCTGTATTCCGTACGTTTTTTGTAATCCTACTCCTTCAAAACCGTTCAACTTAGAAAAACCATTCAAACACCGTTAGATTCCTATTCTTTTGGACAACACTGCTTCCATTTTTCATATTTTTAACATTTATATTTTTAATTTTATTCAACTTTATTCAACAAAAATTTATAATGTATTTCAATGGGGAGACCCTTCAAATCCTCATTCAACTTACTCATTTTTAAACTCTTACTACTTCCACATACATTGACATAGAGCCACCATTCAAACTTTAAAACGAAGACAAGACATTCAACTATTCAACTTGCATTTATCTTTTCAATATCTATTATACTTTTTCTTCAGTTCCAGTTTAAGTTTCATGATGTTTTTTCACCCGTTTCAGAGTTTATAATGGGTGTGTATGGGACAGAATGTTGGGGCTAGAGTGAGGCAGCTCAACTGCTAGAGTGAGAGGAGCAAAAAAATTAATCTTAAAATCTTTTTTAAAACTGCTGCTGTGTCCGCAGCGTTTGCTCTACAGGTATGATTTTACCCTCAAAACGTAGCCATGGCTGTCCTCTTTCATCCAATGTGTTTACTATTGTACTAGGTGTTATGGTTCTTTCATAAATGTCACCAATGCACAGCCTCCTCCCTCCAACTCTTCCATAGACTCTAATGTTAAAATGGCTCAGAAGGTTCGTTTGAAAATCAGAAGAGCATGGTGTCTTTCCACTGTCACCACGTCCATATAATAAACTCCACAGACATGAAAACTGAGAATTTGGTAGACTAGACATTGCTGTCGCTCACAGTGAAAGAATTTTGTCAATACGACTTTTACTTTTCATTTGGGAACGATTTGTTTCGGCCTGACTTTTCTGTTCATTTTAAGCAGCAAAAGTGAGGTGCATGTCTGTGTCCGTGTGTATGGAGCCATTGGGTGCGGTCACTATAGCAACCAGGCTCACACCTGCCTGCTTAACGAGCTCTCTCTGCCACTCTGCCAAAATTAATCTTAAACACTTCTCTTTCAACTGCTGCTGTGTCCACAGTGTTAAAGCCATCATTTTACCCTCAAAACGTCGCCATCGTTGTTCTTTTTCCAACATCTTGTCTTTCAAAGCTCAGAGATGTAAACTTTTTAAACTGTGTGGGTCCAAGTGGAGGGATCACATTTTAGTCATTCAGTGATTCAAAGAATATGACCTTTTAATATTCTTTCAGATGTTTTCTGACTCTAAATGTTCTTTTCTCATTTCTTAGGTTTTTCTAATTTACAATTAAAACATTTTCAGCTTTTTTCCAACTTCTTCTTCTGTGTAACCTTCAGCTTTTAGCAGTTCAGCACTTTTGTTTTCAGGTTAAATTCGGGGTTTTTTTTTTTATCTCATTCAAAATTTTTAACTTAAATTCAGTAATTATTTCATTTCAATGCATACATTCAGATTCAAGCATTCACACTGCAGTTTCTTCAGAAAATGCACTTTCTAGTTTACAATTTGTAATTTATGTTAACAGGACAATGATTTCTTAGACTCAGCATAAAGGTTGAATTTTTATGTGTAAACCCTGAAATACAGTATTCTTAAAACATGCAGTGCTTTAAAAAATTATTTTCATATTGTAATATTCAACAAAGATATCCTGAGTAAATACAAAATCCACTTTAAAAATGACGATTTCATTTATTAAGAGATATAAAGCTATTCAAACCCACCTGCCCCTGTGTGGAAAAAGTAAAAGCAATTAGATCAGATTAGATGATTGGAGTGGAGCAATGATGTCAGCACTGACTAGGACACCGTGAAAAAGTGGAAGTGACGTGATGAACAGACTAGCAGCCAAACAGCCAAGAAAGCAGACAGATGAACACTTACAGATCGTCCTTACTGAACATACACTTAACGTAGGTGTAAGTGTAAAAATGTATACAAGTGTAAGTATACTGAATTAAACTGAACTGAATTAATACGCCACAACTGCAGACAGACTGACGACCTGTCCAGGGTGTATCCTTCTCTCACCCTTGGATCGGGCCCAGCACCTCCTTTCTCCACTTAATGTACTCATAACATGTCATCTTCATTCTTTATTATATCTTATCATGGCAGCCTCTGAGTCCTGCATTTGGACCCTAATGAATAAGCTCACAGTGACTAAGATGCAGAAATGTTTCACAGCTCACTTTTGCATGTACTAAATGCGTGGTACAGCCACTAATTTGATGTGACATTAAAGTTTCAATCCCATGGCTGTTAAGCTGTGGCCTGTTAAAGGCATCACGGTGACCGAGTCCCTACTTGAACTTTTTCTAAAATAAACTCGGCCACAGGTTTATAAAATCCAGCACTCAGGCATGCAGACGTCAACAAACATTTGTGAAAGAATGAGTCGCTCTCAGGAGCTCAGTGATAGGATAGGATGCACCACCCGTGCAACACGTCCAGTTGTGAAATTTCTTTGCTGCTAAATATTTTACACTTAGCTGTTATTGGTATTATAACAAAGTGGAAGTGATTGGGAACGACAGCAACTCGGCCACAGAGTGGTAGGCCATCTAAAATGACTTTGAAATTTGGACTGTAAATAGTTTCATTGATTTGATGTTTCAAAGTAAATATTTCGAGTCGCTTCAGAGAAAATGTCCCAAACACAACATCCACTGTGTGATTAATAAAATCAATGCAAAATATGTGTTGCTCTATTCATTCAATACGCACTGAAATAATAAATGTCATGAATAATGTAATTTGAAATCACTATGTTTAAACCAAACTAATCGGCAAAGTAAAACCAACAATTTTCTCTTCATTTTCTGGGTGATGAGAAGTTTTGTAGACATCGGGAAGATGTTGGTGTGTGCATGAAATCAACAGATGTAACGATATGTAACAAAAGCACTGAGAAAAGAAGCTGTGGAAAACCCCAGTCTCGATAAATTAGCTGTAAAAGAAAGAAGTTCATGAGTTTTAGATCAGAGCTCTAACATTTATATATATTTTATTATATATATATATTTATTTATATATATATAAATAAATATATATAAATATATTTATTATATATATATTTATATTTATATATACTGGTTTTTCTCCCGTTCTTTCTCAAAAGTTGTTTTGGATGTGTACGAACTTTTTTCCATCCCACAAAATGGGAAGGGCCAAGGTGATTGCACAAACTTTCGGGTGACAGTTGTGATAAGTAGCTGGTTCTCATGTGGATTACCTTTAACTGCTGGTGCTGCTTTGTTGTTGGACGATTTAAAAATGTGCATCAAATATTTTGCATTTGCTCTTCTTTGGTTTCCTGGAGTGCTGCACGGTGAGAACAACAAGTAACTTCACAGAAAAACATTTACACTGGTTGATAATGTTTTGCACTTACTTCAGTGTTGTGTTTCAGCACAGAGCACCACACAGGCCTGTGATGCTCCCACACTGGACGGTGGCTTCTTTGCCCCAAAGCAAGAGACTTACTCTCAGGGCACCAAGCTGAGCTACACCTGCAACGAAGGACGCATGCTAGCAATGAAGGGTTGGTGGGCAACCAGCACATGTCACAATGGAAAATGGTCTCATCAGCCACAGTGTATAGGTAAGTCCTGCCAATAGCTCTTCTTTCTTTGCTCACCCACTTAAAGAAATCTGGTCGCCTTCTTTCCAAGATCCTTAAACTGCTAATCTTAAAAGTAGAGAGGGTGTCTGTCTCCTCAATCTAAACTGGGAGCAGGTTCCACAAAAGAAGGGCCTGATAGATGAAAGTGCTGCCTCCCATTCTACTTTTAGAAACTTTAACTCTTTATTTAAGACCTTTTATGTCAGAGGAGGAGTGTCAAATTTAATTCTGCATTTTAAAGGAGCCAATAAAGGGAAGATGATACAGGAGACGTATGATGATAGTACTCTTGCTATAGCAATTTGGATTAACTGCAAAGTATCTGTAAGTATCCGGTTGGACACCACAGTCTGCACACTATGATGAAAACTATTGGTCAACCAAATTAATACTGGTCAACACAGAACAAATTTGAGACCAATGCTGTTAATAAAGGCATTTTATGTAATTTGTTTACAGTAGCAGGTCCTCACTTTTCTTTGATCCATAACTCAACTCACAGGAGTTTTTATGATTAGTGTTTAAGGACTGTAGGTTTTGTGGGTTTGATCCTGTGAATAAGCTACAAACAAACGGCCCTGCTCTGGGATTAATAACGTTTTTGAGTCTAAATCTAATTTTACAGAAAGCATGAATGCGTGCAGCGTGCCTCCTAAAATCCCCCATGCAGTCATCGTTCATCAGGACTACCAGGAAGTGTTTGCTGCAGGTTCAGAAGTGCAGTATGAGTGTGAGGATGGATACACTGCAGCGGGAGCACACAACACAAAATCTGTTTGTACACAAGGAAGCTGGACACAAGGCCCGACCTGCAGTAAGTGGACATGAATTCAACTTCTTGACACACTATAACATAATATAATAATAATATAGTATCCATGTAGTATAGATCAATGATGTGTCTTGATCTTTACAGAAGTGCATTTAAGCACCATTACTGACAAATTTGTAACAATAACTCCTCTCAACCTGCAGGCAGAGGAAGCATTAAACCATTAAACCATTTTCTTGATCATTAATATGCAAATTGTCATGACCATTGATCAACAACTACTGATCAAAAACCATTGATCAATGGCTATGAGTAGCATTCACAGAGAGTTGGGGAATGGCTGCAATCACAGCACTGAAAGATGCTGAAAGATGTACCCTTAGGCTCCCCCCTCAAATCAGAGATGGTCTTTCCCTTTTCACGTAAATGGCCTCCTTCACACCCCACTCAAACCAGCGTTCCTCCTGGAACGCCAGGAAGTGAACCCCCTCATGTCCACTAGCATGTAGGTGTTAATAGACTGCAGAGTCCTGGCCTGACACTTTCACTCTTTGATGTACCAACAAAAGAACTGTGATAATGCAGGTGGAAAAGTAAAGATGCAACGAATAGAAGTAGTAGTGGAGATACCTTGGGTCAACCAAAATAACAGATGGTGCAAAAGAGAAGTGAAGAAGATTGCATGCAGGGTGGAGTGGGTGGAGGTGACTGTCTTGTAGTGAACTCTGACACAATGATAGCAGCAAGAGAGAAAAGGAAGGTTTACCAGACAGTAGTGATACCAGCTCTGATGTATGGCACTGATAAAAAGACAGGAGCTGGAGGCATCAGAGTTGATTTTCATTAGGAGTGCCCAGGAACAAGATTTGACGAAATGAGTGCATCATAGGAACAGCTCAGGTTGCTCAATTTGGAGATGAAGTCAGAGATCTAAGATGCTGAAAATGGAGCTGCCAAGCAGGGAGAAAAGAGGAAGACCTCAGCTCATGGACGTGGTGCAAGAGGAGATGCAGAGGGTTGTTGTGACAGAAGAGGATACTGGGGACAGGATGATTCACTGTGATCACATATCAGGGAGGTACAGCTGGCAGCAGGACTGATTTGTAAGTCAAAGAAGTTTATAAAGTGAAGCTGACTGATGTGTTGTCTGTATATGTGCGTTATCTGCTCTGTATCCTGCAGCATCTTCTAGCACCTCTGATTCAAATAACAGAGACAACAGTCTTATACCAATAAACAGTAAGTTGCTCACAACCTTTCCACTTAATCAGCATATACATCAAATTCAGTTTATATATTTAATTTAGTTATATGAATGACAACAAGCAGCTGGATTGGAGTTAGAAGCCAGCGTTAATGAATGAATGAATCGTTGATCACTGCAGAAATGATTGATGTTGATTGGTTCAGCACGTTGTACAGGAATTCAAAGATTTGGAAAACTAAACAGCTGAGTAAACAATGATCATTTTGTTACACTCACTTTCTTTTATTTTAGTTCAGTCGTGTGGAGCCCGCCCATACATTGAAAATGCTGTAATTGTGGAAGAAGGTCCAATGCATTTGAAATACCAGTGCAATCGTTATTACAAACTAGCTGGTCCAGAGGCTGTGAGTTGTTACAGTGACGCTCACTGGTCCAAACTACCCACCTGTGAAGGTATCAAAAAAATAATTTTCACTCTAAAAGTTTATTAAAAATGTTCTTAAAATTCTTTTTATGTTTGGTTTTTACTTCTTGTTGTTTTTGCAGAAGCGTTCTGTGTGGTGGATCCTGCTAGATATGCTCGTTATGGTCTTGTAAAAACTTCACCTGAATACATGCGGGAAGGAGAGACGAAGCCTTTCCCTTGTACAACAAAAGACTATTATATCAATGTTCGGTGCACTAATAGAAGAATATTTCTGAGCACATGTAAGTATATAAAGGATCTCTTGTTTTTCTTTCAGTTTCTTTTTTCCTGTAACAGCTAACATACATGAAACTTCATTCTCCAGGATCTAATTAACACATCATTTCAAGAAGAATAGTAAGAGAAAACCAGTAAATAAACATTTCCCACACAGGAACATAATGAAATAGAAACCTAACATTGCTGATTTGTGAAAGGCTGCAGCTGATGTTTGCCTATAGAGTCGTTCCCAACTTCCAACAGCCAAACTCATGTCATGTCAGAGACATTATTAGACAAATATTGAGATAAATATAGAGATATAGGTATAAATACAAACATAAATATATATATAAATATAAAATATGTGTGCAAATATATGCTATGGTGTACAAAAGTAACAGAGTGCAGTTAGGTGTGTTTGTTCTGCATGTGTGGATCTGACCCAAGTGGATGAATTAAAGAGTCTGATAGCAGCAGGAAGGAACGGCCTCCTGTAACGTTCCCCTCAGACAGTGAACTTGAAGAAATCTGTTCCTGAAACTGCTCTTCAGATTGTGCAGTGTGTTATGGAGGGAGTGGGAGTCATTGTCTATGATTGCAAGCAGTCTTGACAGCAAATGATAATATGGAATAAAAGTAAAACATGAAGAATAAAAGCAGTCTGGCTCTTTAAGAACAGAGAGGATTTTCCTCCACAGGTTTATCTTTGAATGCAGTAAATCCGTCCTCACTAATAAAGTTTATTGGGTCTGAGCTTCTAACTGACAAACCCACTTTGTTGCTTTTGTCTCATTATGTTTAGGTTGTCCAACAGCTGACATTTTTTATGTAAGTGTAATTCTTTGATTTACTTTTCAAATATATACATTTCAAAGAAGGATATTAAATTGTGAGTAACATTTACACAGCAGTTTGAAAAATATTGTTTTATTTGTAATTTAATCAGGAAGTGTGCAGAGTATTCAGAGAACCCAACTGACAACACGACCTTTCTGAAACACTTCAACCAGAATCTGCAGAGCAACAACAAAACATGTTTCTTTTCTTTGTACAGTTTTAGTGCTGATTGCTCTTTAAACACCAAACTGTCCATAAATGTTTTGAACTTTGAATGCACTCAATACATGATGTGCACACTGAATCCCTAAATTGTTGACGGCTGGCTGAGGTTTGAATTCAATGTTTCATCATCAGAGACGTCTTTGTTTTGCTTTGTCTGCTAAAAGAGTGGAGCTGGGGGGTTTGTACATACCTAGAACATCTACAAATGACTGTTTAAATATTGAAACTAGTCTTTTAGGCAGTTTTCGAGTAGAGGTTTGGATTGTGAGTTCTACACAATGAACACTTTCATAGATGCTGCAATGTCAAATTCTTCATGTGTGTACATGCACAGACCACATGTGCATGTACATGTACCACAATTTGTTATTCTAATTTTAAAAATGTAATACATATAAATTCAATACAGTTTTTAATAGACACCGTTCAGAACACAGCCTGTGCCTGATTCTCATACTTGTATTCGTTTAGTCATAATGTGGAAAATTTTCAGGAAAAAAGCAGATGAGCAAATCTGTAGCTGCCACCTGTCCTCTAGGCTTCACCTCCGCAAAACCTGTGTCTCTGAACTGGATCTCAACAGTATTTGTGGTCTCATAAGCTCTCCTGTGAATTTTAGTTTGCATACTAGTTTGCATGCTTGGAATTATTATTATTACAGGCTTTTCCACAATAGATATAAAAGTAAAAGTTAGTAAACCTCTATTAAAGTCTGTTGTTTCTTAGATTCAGCAATGAAACTGAATTTAAAACAAAACATAGATGACATTCTGTCACCTCGGCAAACACCATGATCTCACTGCCTAAAGTCATTCAGTAACTCTTATTGGAGAGTGTTCATTAACATCTTTCACTAAATATCAAAGTTTTCTACCTGCCCTAGTTTAAATTATAAAAGAAATTATTATGCATGAGAATCTCTAGAATGTTGAATACTTTTCCATTAAACAGTCATCTTCTACTTTAGTTAGGGTTTTTAACAACCATTTATTAAACTTATATTTTGCTTTTGCTTTATTTTTTACTGCAATTTCTGTACAGTAGCTTTTATAGTGTTAAATCAGTATATGCTACAAAATAAAAGCCTTTCCTTTACAGTAGGTTTGTAGGCATTTTATTTTGAATTGCTCCAATCATGGCACTTCAAAGGAACAGCCTGTGATGTCAGAGTGAACATTCTACTAGAAAAATCCTTAAATAGGAGAGAAACTCAACCAACTTTAGTGGATCTCGGATGGCAGAAACACACAACAACCTGGTTGTTAAAACTAAGATAAGGCAGACGCAGAGAAACGCAGACACAAACGCTGAACCATCGACAATGGCAGAAGCACAAACGAAAATGGTCATTGCAACAATGAAAACAACAATCCTGCAAGGACCAAAAAATGAGCTTGAAAAACCCGGAAAACCAAATACTGAAAAATCTCCCGTGGCACAAGCTCAAACAGAAACGGTCAAGAAAACAAAGAAAGCAAAAAAACAGCAAAGAGTGGCTGAAGAGCCAAGAAGACCGTTTACTCAGGCAACATCAGTCCAACATCAGTCCAATCCCAGATTTAGACCCCATCAGGGCGCAGTCCAGTATAATCCATGGGACGAGATTGCTGCTCTCAAACAGCAACTGCAAGCCTCCCAAAACTATCAGAACGACATTTATTGGCAAATGGTTGGTGCTAACAAGAGGGCCTCTTATCACCAGTTTCAGCAGAGCAAACTTCATGTACAAATGTACGACAACAACAGAAATCATGAGGAAACAATTAAAGACCTCATAGAGCAGCTGGAAGAGGCTTCTAGAAATAAGCCCGATAACAAGAGTGAAACAGAGGCTCTCACAAATGACAATCAAGCAATTGAAACTGGATGAGGTGATGCTATCCCTGCAGGACCAAATCAGCCACCCTACCACAGAGCAGTGTGTGGAGTCTGCCACTCCAACCGCAGGCACTTCACACGCCGACTCTGTAGGCCTAAAGTCCTCTAAGGAGGCTGAATTGGAGGTCCAATGTAGGAATCAACGAGAGCAGATAGAGATGCTCCAGAAACAGCTGAAAGAGCAGGCCATTAAACATAGCCAGGAGAAGGAGTCACTCAAGACAGAAATCAGTGACCTGAAATCCCAGCTGCTTTCCAACAAGGGCCTTCATGATTTGAAGGTAGAGTCTCTTGACCAAGAGCTGAAAGAAGCCAGAGCTTCCTACCTTGAAGTCACAAAGAAGCAAAAAGAACAAAATTCTGCCGATGCAAATAAAATGCAAAGATCCGAGCTTCTGAAAGAAAATGGCACTGGAGGACAGGAGAAGATAGAGAAAGAGGACTCGCTACCATCGACTGCAATGTCTCTGCAGGAGACTCTGAAAGAAGAAGACACCCGACGACGAGAAAAGAAAGAAAAAGAGGACTGCATTGTGCGTCCAGGAATCTTTGCAAAGGCTACGAGATAAACAGAAAATCCTTACTGCCAAGGTGGCTGAACTCGAAACCGAAGTTAAGAGCCTGCCAGAGATACCGCAAATTAAGAAGAAGAAGAAGAAGTGGAACTGGCTGCTTCGGCTTTTCACCTAATTTGGTCTCAACATCGTGTCCTAAAATTCATATTTATATTTGGGGCTTTTTTAACACCAACCACTTATAAGCCCACTGGCATCAATTTTAGGACAATATGTAAATGGATGGAACTGAAGAAAAAAACACGTCTTCCTCCACCTCTGTTCCATCTTAATTTTCACCTCTCCTCTGTTCTCTCCCATCTCCGTCCCTTTAACTCCTGACACCTTCCCCATCTCCCCCCCCCCATCTCCCTCTCTCTCTCTTTTTTCAACCTCACCCCCCAACCAGTCCCGACAGTTGACTGCTCCCTCTAGAGCCTGGTTCTGTCATAGGTTTCTTCCTTTTAAAGGGAGTTTTTCCTATTCACTATCGCCAAGTGCTTGCTCAGAGGGGATTGTTGGGGTTTTCTCTCCTCTATTCCCTCCTTTCTATCCCTTTTTTACCTCTTTTTTCCCCTTCTACCTTTCTTTTACCCTTTTCTTTACAACCCCCACAATTTCCTCCATCATCTCCCTAACCTGTGTTCACTTTTGAACAGACAGGTTAGGGAGGTGGGGTGGAACAATAAACACAATTGGCTACATTTTACATGTGACTGATCGATGTATTCGTTCAAGAATAAGTTGTCTTAAGTATAAATACAAGAAATGGGTGATAGCTGCATGTGTTTGTATGTGTGCATAATATGAATACTTTACTTGTTAAATCCAAATCCCAGAAGCAATTAAATAAAACAAGAAGACAAACAAAACCAAAACAAAAATACAAAGAAAAATCAGAGAGCTGTTTTATTTCTTTATAACATTTGTATTAATAAGATATTCTTTTGTGTGTGTTTATAACTCTGAACTGGTAACCAAATTTTCTTTTTTCTTTTTTTTGGGGGGGGGGGGGGTGGGCACGTGTGTTTTAATTTATTTTCATACTTATGTTGACCCTGTCTGTGTTTACTTTATGGTTAAATGGAAAAACACACACACAAAAAAGAAGAAGACAATTTTTGAAATGAATTAAAATGTACAGCTCTGCTACCACTTCCAACATAAATGAAGACAGAAAACTAAACAGCAGTGGCGTTTGCAGGGTTACTGAAGTTGGACTACCTGGTATATAATGTTGTGCTACGTGATTGCTAGCGACACAGCTATGTTAGCATAACATTAGCACAGTGAAGCTGGAGGATGAACACCAAAATTTTTTCCACTCGATAAAAGTTAACGTGAGGGATTCTGGTGGTCAGGGACAAATGCAATCGCATAGCAGGATGCTATCCGGTTGTTCAGTGATGACACGACGAATCCTACTTTCGGGCCTAAAGTAGTCTGCGTTTAATATGGCTTTTGTGTTGTTAACATGGTTAATGTTATGTATTTTCTTCTATTTAATCTCAAAAAGCTCCTAAAACAGTCAGTGATCACTGTTGACCTCCCTCGGCTTTTATTACCGCTAATCATTTGTTTAAGCTCAGTTTTTAAACCCTTAGGATGTAACTACAGCCCAGCCCATGCAGCAGTATATTAATGACTAACCTCGTATTGTGGATGGATTATCTCAGTTGTTCTCCTGGCTGAAGTTTGGTCCTTTTACAGCATCCTGCCATGCGATTACATTTGTTCCTGACCACCGAGAACACTCACGTTAACTTTTATCGAGTGGAAAAAAAGTTAGCTTGTTTATATTATGCTAACATAGCTGTGTTGCTAGCGGTCACGTAGCACATCATTATATACCAGCTAGCCCAACTTCAGTAACCCTACAAACGTCACTGCTGTTTTGTTTTCTGTCTTCATTTATGCTGGAAGTGATAGCAGAGCTGTACGTTTTAATTTGTTTCCAAAACCCTGCAGTCAGGACATGCTATATTGTATTTAGATAGAAGCTAGCGAGCTAACTCCCTGCTAACTTCTAACTCCGTTAAATGTCATAAATTCCGTTTTCATGGATGCCTGGATGTTAAACTCAATTGTTACACCTGGTAGAGCAGAACGCTAATCATTTTATTAAAGATGAAAGACTTTAGACAGTTTTTCAACTCTCAATAATGCTATAGTGATCGTTTGATATATGGACCTGCAGCGGAGTTTAGGTCCAGACACGGCTAGTGACGTCAGACTGAACAACCGGATACAGGGGCCAAACTTCAGTCAGGAGAACAACTGAGATTATTCATCCACAATACAAGGTTAGTAATTAATATACTGCAACAATATGGGAACAGAACAGCTGCGAGAGATTTCAACATTAATGAATCAATGTTACGGAAGTGGAGGAAGCGCAGTTTTTGGCTTTCCCCATATTTCAAAAGTGCTTCATCTCTTTGCTATGACTGTCACCATAATTTGCAGACGATAATAGTTTTAGCCGCCGCCATGCTTTCGACCAAAACAGGCGCAGCTTGAGGACATCATCAACATGCGCTATCGCAATAGGGCTTTGGAGTTGACGTCACACCACAGTGCATTGTGGGATCGCGGCACCATGTCAGAAGGCCACAAATCAAAACAAACACACTGTGTTGGAAGCGGGACTGGCAGAACCTTGCTTAAAATCAACGCAAAAGACAAAGGGCTGTATCGCGACCGATTGCGCCCAGACGCCAAGAGATGGTACTTGGAAAAAATAGCGTGCATCGGTAATGTGGACCCATATGAAATAAGGCAGTGGAGTGGAAACCCAGACAGCCTACCGCCGTTGTCCTATCCCGATATCTTCGCTTACCCGGTCTGTGGAGTCAGCGCATACACGGCGAATCATTTTCGGAATTATAAATCCCTGGAGACACACATCTAGTTCACAAACGGTTGGGTACAAGATTTAGCCGTTTTTAAGCCTCCATGTTGTGAGTACATTGACCATATGACCAAGATACAGCCAGGTTGCCAGCTGTGCGTTGCCATGTAAATAGTTTGCATTTCATGTGTATGTACTTGCTAAGTACAGGTGAACAGATCTTGAATAAAAGAAATAAACATACTTTTCTTTTCTGTTTCATATTTCATATGCTGGTTTGCCTGCAATAATGCCAAATAATAAGCTACTCCGTCAACATGACGTGATTCTATAGCATCACACATTACGATGTTCTATCTAATTATCTATGACCTCAGCGCATTCAAAATACACTAAAAGCCTATTAAGAGAGATATGAATTTATTTAGAACTCATCGGAAAGAAAATGCTGCGAGCAAAACAACAAAATAATTTTTAAAAAGAAATGTTCATTTACCTGTTACTACCACACACCAAATCAGGTCGTTGGTACTTGCTGGCTTGTGTAGCCACTAGGTAACAAAAGCTCAACACTGCCCCTAGCATCCTAGAGCACTTCTGTTGTCTTTTGTACGTGTTTTGAGTTTTTATGTGCTTCTTAGTTTTTACGTGTTTTGCAGTTTGTACGTGCTTCGGAGTTTGTACGTGTTTTGGAGTTTGTACGTGTTTTTACGTGTTTTGGAGTTTGTACGTGCTTCAGGGTTTGTACGTGCTTCATAGTTTGTACGTGATTTGAAGTTTGTATGTGCTTTGTCTGTAGGGGCCACCGTAAATATACTTTTATTTATTCACTCCACATAAAATGTAATAAATAAATCATATAATACAAAAATCAACTATTCCCAGTTCAACTTTGAACTATTTAAATTTTCAGCTTTTTCCTTTTACAAATTTAAAGTGAAACAACACAAAACACTGCAAACCACAACACAATTAAATATAAATTATAATATGAAAACAAAAAGAACATGCATATTCTCTGTCATATGGACCTGCATAAATAAACTTTCTGAATCCTTTATCATCTGCAACTGAAAATAGTTGTGGATGATTACTATACCTTTCTAATGTGACGTTGTTGTCCCTGGCTCTTTCTCTGTCTCTCCCTCCTGCTCTGTTCCTGTGCTATTGAGTGTAACTACCGCCCCTCCCCCCTCTTCCCAGCGTAAAGCACAAGGCTCATGCTGAGTGAAGCGGGAAAAAAGTGCGAGAGAGAGGGTGAGAGAAAGAAAAAAAAACAAAAACCCATGGCTCGCGATAAGGACCCGGCTCTTCGTTCGCGACCAACCCATCACTAGTCAAAATCTCTATCGTTGGCCAAATTTATATAGTTTCTATCGTATATCGTTTATATTGCCCACCCCTACACTCATTGTGTAATTAGGATTGGCTTATGTGACAGTACATCACTGCAAGCGCCAGGCACAAAATGCACAAGAGGCTTACATGTATCTAAATCCAGATTTTATACCGAAATTTTGTTAACCATAATGAAAATATATACTCCTTAGCATAAATTAACCACTGGATGTAAAATAACATATACAAAAGAAAAAAATCTGAATCACATTTAGTGTTTTAATTCAGTGTCGCAATCATTCTATGACTGAGTAGTTTATAAATCCAGCAGTTAGCAGCACTAACTTCAGCTGCTTCAATTCATTGACATTTGCAAGCAATCCTTGATACACAGCATTTCAGTCAGGTTAAGGTCTGGACTTCCATTCTGTAGATTTGCTGCTGTGCTTGGGGTCATTATCCTGTTGCATGGTCTAACTTAGGAGAAGCTTTAGCTGTCAGACAGACGGCCTCAGGTTTGACGCTAGAAAACTTTGGCATACAGAGGAGTTCGTCAACTGCAAGGTGCCTCTCTCTTGTGGCTGCAGAACAAGCCCAAATCACCACCCTTAAACCAGCATGCTCTACATTTGGGTTGAAATATTTGGACTGTGTTTGATTTTTGCTGAAGGTACTGCTGTGCATTATGGCCAAACCTCCACTTTGGTCTCATCTGTTAAAAAGACGTTTCTCCAGACGTCTCCTTCAAGGGCCCAATCACTTGTGTGTGTGTCCGTCCCCAGCTACTCAAGCAGTTGGTTTAGTTCAGCTCTGGTTTCTAGCAGTCGTCACAACATGTCAAAAGTACTGTTCCAATGAGTGGTACAATCCCAAAACAGAGTTTTGCAACACCTTTTGATCATCTCTTACAGCATGTACCAGTTTTCTTGCTTTAGTTATGACTGAATCAGCAGTTGGGTGTTTCATAGCATCGTTCATTGTGAGTTGGAGTGTGCGGTAGGCACGGCTTTCTGTGGAACTTGCTGTTCATCCCATCTTCTTGCAGCTCAAGGTATTAAAAAAAAGAAAAACAGTTAACATTTAAAGATTATAACATTATGAATGTAGAAGCAACAGTCTAAAAATGTTATTCTATTTCCACTTGAGGTATTTATTTCATTAAATAAAAACTACTTGTTAAACTATGGTCATTAGTTCCAGTTTATTCCAGATTATGCTCCAGGTATCTTAAGTAAGCGGACCTGTAAGCGGCAGAGGAGAGCAGCTTGATGACATCATCACCCGGGGCAGAAGAGAGCAGGTTGCTGACATAAGCAGCTGATAAAGATCTGTGGCTATTCATAGTCCACCAAAGTAATTAAGTAATAAATTTTAAAAAAGGAAACATTTGAAAATTCATGCCTTTTCAATATTTTCAATATTGAGTATATAGAAACTTTTTAGTGGGCCCAGAAAATATATGGGCTCAAAATGTGGTCATAAATATTTTGTACTTGTAAAAAAGATTTGTATGTGTAAAAAAGATTTGTGTGTGCGTAAAAAAGATTTGTATGTGTAAAAAGAATTTGTGTGTGCGTAAAAAAGATTTGTGTGTGCGTAAAAAAGATTTGTATGTGTAAAAAAGATTTGTGTGTGCGTAAAAAAGATTTGTATGTGTAAAAAAGATTTGTGTGTGCGTAAAAAAGATTTGTGTGTGGACTTAGAAAAAAAAAGTACGGATTTTGACCCTATTTTTCTTCCTTTCATCTGATTGGTCAATGTCATGTCAATCACAAATGTAACAATCCAATCAGAGAACAGATGGGTTTGGCTGTCGGAGGGGCGCTTTTTTGAACTGCAGGTCCTTGAAGGGTGATACAGTTTGAAGCTGGAGGATCGCTATATAAATATCTGATAGCAGCTAGGTCCCCTAACTTTCAGTAGCTGTTGAAAGGAAAAAGTTGTGGTATATCAGTGGTTAGAAATACCATTATTACTTTAGGATTAGTTTAACACAAAGTCAGGGTTGACCCAGGACCATTGCTGTGAGTCACAGTGCGCAGCATAAAAGTCCTTTCACATCGGACGCAGGATGTGCTGCTAATGCTAACTGCTAACTAAAAGCAAAGGATCCAGAATTTGTTACGCTGGCTGCTGGGCTCTGTGGGTTTTTGCAGCAGATCTACCTGTACTAGATGCACCTGCTCCTTGTCTTTTCTATCTCTGACTTTATGTCCTCTACAAGAGTTTGTTTTTTTTGCTAGTTCTTCAAATGTTCAATAAAAACATGTATGCTAATTCATAACGAAGAAAGCTTTGTAATGAAGACTGTCATTTCCAAAACACTGCCCGCCCCCACCCCGCGGTCCGGAAAACGCTGGGTTGGCACGTAAAAGGGTATTTATTCCCTTCAAAGACCTGCAGTTCAAAAAAAGCGCCCCTCGACAGCCAAACCCATCTGTTCTCTGATTGGATTGTTACATTTGTGATTGACATGACATTGACCAATCAGATGAAAGGAAGAAAAATAGGGTCAAAATCCGTACTTGTAACTTGCAGGGGTTTTTTTTCTAAGTCCACACACAAATCTTTTTCACGCACACACAAATCTTTTTTACACATACAAATCTTTTTTACGCACACACAAATCTGTTTTACACATACAAATCTTTTTTACGCACACACAAATCTTTTTTACACACACAAATCTTTTTTACACATACAAATCTTTTTTACACACACACAAATCTTTTTTACACACACAAATCTTTTTTACGCACACACAAATCTTTTTTACACACACAAATCTTTTTTACACATACAAATCTTTTTTACGCACACACAAATCTTTTTTACACATACAAATCTTTTTTACGCACACACAAATTCTTTTTACACATACAAATCTTTTTTACGCACACACAAATCTTTTTTACACATACAAATCTTTTTTACAAGTACAAAATATTTATGACCACATTTTGAGCCCATAGAAATAGGACAATTTCTTTGAATTCACAGAAACGTTCTTGTTTTATAATTACTGCACAATCTGGGCAACGAGCTAATTTAATCAGCCAATTTTCTTTGGTCATTTTACACATTTATTTATTCCAATTTATGCTCAAAGAGTATCACTGAAATATTTATTTCATTACAGCAGCATTTTTTTATTATGTGGAAAAACTTAGTTGTACTGTTCAAATAGTCGTTTGTTTTTCTTTCTTACGACGTCTCAGTGCTTTGATTTTTAACTAAACTTATTTTCACCGATGGACAGTTTCACTGGTCGAGCCCACTTTAGATCAGTGGGCTATAGTGCCACACAATGTAAGATGAGTTTGACATCCCTGAATTAGACTCAAACACACTTCACAAGATTAATGTTGGATTCTTTTAATATGTAATACTGAATTTAATAAACACCGGCAGCCTTGCAGAGCACGCTGACAACAAACTAATAGTAATTAATAAAAATGATGCACAGGTTTTAAGACGCTGTAACAAAGCCTATATTCATCAGCATAGCGATGTGTCAGGATCTAACAATTTATATAAACTGCTGTCCTGTGATTCCCCTGAGATGTCACATTTATCCAGAGAAAGCTCCGAGCTCTCAGCCAGCTGTCAATAGAGTGAGAATAGTAGGAAACTAAAACTCATATGTAATTCATCCATTACTATTTTGTTTTTTTAAACAGCTGTCCTTTTACTTAATTTTACTTCAATCTACCCAACACATGTCCCTCAAAAGAAAATATAGAGAGCATGCAAGGATCAATAAGAACTGAATCTTTCACCGCAAAACAAATATCATGATAACAATATTACTGAACACAGTCAACATCCTTTTTGCTTGTTTTGTTTCTGGCTTTAGGATTCAGTCTTTGCTGAACGTCTGTGCGTTGACGTGGCTGCTGTTTGATGTTTCACAATGTTGAACTCTGATTACGGCTGTCCGGGAAGTCAGTTTGAAATCTGGACTGTAAATAACCTCATAGATTTTTGTACAAAAACATTATCTGACAAATGCAGGAGGAAAGAAATAAATACAAGCAGTTCCAACTGAGCGGTGTTTTCTTAACGTTCACTATGTGTACAAAATGTGTGTCTGCGTACTTTGTGTGCATTTGTAAGGACCCCAATTTAAGCTTTATACATTTATAAAATGTGCACGCAGTGTCTATTTGTGAATTTATTTCAACAGCAGCCAGAATTACTCAGCCGTTTGTTTACTGTTTCCCAACTTTTAGGCTTTGATGACTAATTATTAACTGGTTCAGAAGAACAAGGTTCTACTCTGCTCTGCTTTGTGAATTAATTCCTGCAAAATGTGTCTCAGATCTCTTGGATTTGTCCTGATTTTATTTCCTGGAGTGCTTCTCGGTGAGGACATTTATTTATTTATTTGAAGTTGTTGGTTATATATCTAATGTGCGTTTTTATGGGGCTTGTTTGTTTGTTTTTATTGTATTTCAGCACAGCGCTGTGACGCTCCCAGGCTTCATGGTTATTTTATCCCCGAACAAGAGACTTACTCTGACAGAACCACGATCACTTATTCCTGTGATAACGGATATAAACCTGTAGTGGAGGGTTGGTGGGCAACCAGTACCTGTGAACATGGGCAATGGTCTCATGAACCACAATGCATAGGTAAGTGTTACATATATATGTCTATACTGGGAATGGTAAATGTGCTTAAAAACTTAAATAAATATATATATATATATATTATTAAAAGATTGTGTAATCAGTTGTCTCAAAACATAAGAAATAAGCTAAAAATCAGACTGATCAGCAAATAAAGACAATGTTCAATCTTATGTCAGGATGGTGAAGCTTTCATTTTAACTCTAAAAAAGTTATAAACTAAATAAAAAATAATATTATGAGGTACAGGACATACAAATCAGAGTTTGGGACTCCTAATTCTCTTTGAATTAACCGTTCATGCAGGGACACATTTTGCTGTTTGTGGAGTTTTAAAGTTAAATACCACAAATCACAGAAGTCCAAGCCTGTCAAGAATCATTCTGCCACGAATAAAAGAAAATTGCATTTCTTCCAAGAAAATACGTGTTTGTTAGGTTTTTTGTTTTGTTTTGTTTTTGTCTGTTTGTTCTTTTTTTGTTGTTTTGATTTGTTTTGTTTTGTTTTTTTCCCCTCCACTGTGATTAAGTTGTATTGTTGTTCATGTTGTATAAATAAGAAAACCAATAAAACATAAATTATAATTAAAAAGAAAATACATGTTGCTTGTCTTCATGGTTAAGATGGGAATTTGTCATTGATCGTGACTTTTATGAACACTTACACTAACCCTGAACCCCAACAGTTAATATTGTTAAACTGTTGATGGTGACTTTTGTCTGGTTTTCCTCAGATTTAAAGGAACAATTAAAAAAAACTTTCTTCCAGTAATTCCTTGAATTAACTCTTCACAACATTTAATGCGACATGTTGCTGTTCGCAGTCAGAAAGTTTTAATTATGAATGTAAAAGTTACTCTGTGAAATCTCAAAGTGTTGATGGTGACTCTGGTCTGTTCTTCCACAGATGAAAGCAGCTGCCTTCCACCAACTATTCCCAATGGAAAGTACCCTGAAAACTCAAACAGCTGGTATGAGGATGGAAGTACACTAAGGATAACATGCGATGGAGGATTTGAGCACCAAAACCACTTCACCACCATTACCTGTGGAAATGGAAAATGGTCCTCTGCACCAGTCTGTGAGAGTAAGTCTGCCACATGTTTGACTCCTGTTAGCTGTTCAACACTTTTTTTCTGCTTCTATTCATGACTTTTTATTTTTACAGGAAGTATGAGTGCATGCAGTGCACCTCCTAAAATCCCCCATGCAGTCATCATTCATGGATACCAGGAAGTGTTTGCACCAGGTTCAGAAGTGCAGTATGAGTGTGAAGATGGATACACTGCACACACCGAGAAATCTGTTTGTATACAGGGAAACTGGACAGCAGTGCCAACATGCAGTAAGCTGACTGTTTAATGAGATCTGCATTTATGTATTTACTTTTTATGAATTGGCAATAATCCACAGTAAGTTTAAAAACAACTGATTACATGACACTTGTATCAGTGCACAAATGAATGAGAATGTTTAGTGAATGATCAGGTGGTCAGAAATATAATAAATAAAAAATAATAAGTAGTCTGCAATCAATCGAAGTTTACAGTCTACAAATGATGCACGTTTAAACAGGAAGTGGACTGTCAGTGTCTGTTTACAGTCTTTTCTGCTGTTCATAGTGAAATTTAATACATATTACAGTGACTTTATCCTTTTATTTCTGGGTGTTTTTGAGCAGTAAAAGTTCTTGGATGCATATGTAGTGTGTGTAGAATATGTGATGTATTTTCTGTCTCTCTGACAGAGATTGAAACCAGACCAGGTGGTGAACATACTGAATCAACAGTTACAGAAACAGGAGACGGCAGTGTGATACAGCCAGGACATGGAGGTAGGTTATGATTTACATTATGTCTCAGTGGGGGTTAAAAGTTCTCTAGCATGAATACCTTGTTAACATAAAAATGACTGACAAACTTTATAAAATAATAATAGAGAAAATGTTCAAATTGGCCTAATCTCAAAGCAAAATAACTGTTTTGTATCTTTCAGGATCTTCAAATGAGAGAGACACACGTCTTCGTTATACAACAAGTAAATAAGTACATTATTTTCTCCTTGAATTTATTCATGCTGACCAATCAGAATGTTAAGTGCATTACCTCAGCGACAGTTTGGTATGTTTTCAGAAATATTCCTGCGTTTTCATTTCAGTTCAAAGTTGCGGAAACATCCCTGTTATTGAAAATGCTGTTGCTCAGCAAACTTCACAATACTATTTGATATACCGATGCCAACATTTGTACAGATTAGTGGGTCCAGGAAGAGTGAAGTGTATCAGCAGTGGCATGTGGTCAGACTTACCTGAGTGCAGAGGTATAAACACATCAATGATAATCATTTTTAAGGATCTCTTAAAGCGTTGGGGAGAAATTTTAATTTAATGGTTGTTTCTTGTGTCCAGCTAACTTCTGTGCTGTCAACACCAATGACAATCCTGAATACAAATCTGTGGGAACTGTGCACATAGAAAATGGTAAGGAAGAGAGCGTGGAGTGTGTGAAACCACACAGCTGGTCGTTTGAACATTATTCTAAGGTTCGATGCATCAATGGAAGAGTGGAGGCAACTAACTGTAAGTATTACTGTAAACTCTCTATGTTTGAACGTGTCAGTCAGAAAAGAGTTTTCAGTGCTGTGTTGCCTACATGTTAACACGTTTTTATTACCTATAAGAAAGAAAACTTTGAAATAAATAAAACAACTGAACATGAATCGTTTTAATAACAACTACATTTTAAAAGCACTTAATGTCTCTGTGTGTCGTCATATCCAACCAAGCTTTTACAACTTTAAACTCCTTTAAACACACAGAAAAAAACTGCAGCAACTCTGCTGATTCACTGATTCGTTGTTGCCTTCATTACTTGTCACCAGAAGTACTGCACAGGCACCTGTCACACCTTGTAGTGTATGCTGCCGCCCTGACAGCTTCCCTTTCCCTGCACTAATGCCTGTGATGTGGAAATTATTAAAATGAGTAACAGATATACACAATAGATCTTATAGACCCGATGAATATGTATTTCTTTAACATACACAGGAAAGCTTTAAACAGAGTTTACTGTGTGATCACCTTTAATGAGGCTGATAAATATGTTGTTTACTTTGTGCCTCGTGTAAACACACGGGACTATTTAGTAAACAACCATATCCACTTCTATAGAAACTTCTGCCTCATGCAGTGATTTAAACAGTATCCCAGTAAAGTCGATTAAACAAATTATCAAACCTGATAAAAAACTGTCAGCAGCTTGTAGACATGTAGAAAACTGAACACACCTCATCTGCAAATGTTAAGTAACTGAAGTGTTCACACTGAGTTTCTGCATCACTGTTTACAGGTTGTAACAGGGCAGAGCATGCAGTGGTGAGTGTTCCTCTTTAAAAGAAATGCTGTTATTGCTCTGATTTAACGATGTTTCAATTGAAGAATGACATCTTGACTTTTATACTTAGTTTTCACACTTTCGTTATTTTCTCCTTTGTTTTTACATTTTAAAATTATATTTGTCATTTATTCATAAAACATCTGTTCTTCTAACCAGGGATTGTGTGACTAAACCTGTAGCTGAGGATTTGCTCACCACTTTGGAGCTTTTACAGGAGGAACCTGACTTATGATCGCATCGTCACAGCCTGTGTTAGCTTTTCATTTTCATCTTCAAAAATTTAAGAGAAAATGGTTTGTGTGCTCTTATTTGAGACACAAACACCACCAAACTGAATAAAGTCTCAGATTTTACCATCAAAACTGCTCCTGCTTTGTGTGTGTGTTTTATTTGTTTAGTATCTGAAGAGCACTGATTTAAGCCTAGCTGTTGTCAGGTTTATATAATGGATTGTCATTTATGCTTAGAAATATTTACTCATACATGCTTATGTAACCAGGGGACTATTTTGTAAACAAACATATCCACTTCTATAGAAACTTTGTAGAAACTTGTAGACATGTAGAAAACTGAACACACCTCATCTGCAAATGTTAAGTAACTGAAGTGTTCACACTGAGCCTCTGCATCACTGTGTACAGGTTGTAACTGGGCAGAGCATGCAGTGGTGAGTGTTCCTCTTTGAAAGAAATGCTGTTATTGCTCTGATCTGTCATTTAAAGAGCTTTCATATGAAGAAACACATCTTGGTTTTTTGTTTGTTTGTTTTTTTTGGGGGGGGGGGTGTTTTCTTGTTTTTTGTTTTTACACTTGTAATTTATTCACAAAATATATTTTCTTCTAACCAGAGGTGCAAAGCACATCTGTAGCTGAGGATTTGATCACCACCTTGGAGCTTTTAAAGGAGACACCTGACATATGATCACATCATCACATCTTCATTGTCATCTTGGAGAGTGTGAGAGAAAATGATTTGTGTGCTCATATATGAAACAAACACCAGTGAACTGAATAAAGTCTCAGTATTTACTATCATTACTCCTGCTGCTCTTGATTTCAGGGTGTTCCTGTTCAGGGTGACAAGTTGCTGAAAGTTCTCACATGTGGTTTTCTTTTCTGGAGCCTCCAGACAGTCATACACCTACAAACTCACACATTTCTCTTTGCCGTTTGTTTGTTTTTGCAGTTTTGATTTATAGATCATGGCAAAACGTTTGAGAAAAACTTCATCACTTTTTACAAATGTGAAGAATGTTTAAACTATCGAATTGTCAAACAGTTCTGACCAAAGTTACGGGAAAAGCCTCATAAAAATAATAACTTTGTTTTTATTTCTTTACTGTTTTTAACCCTTTAAAGCCGGTCGGAGCGGGCACGCTCTGTTTTGCGTAACTATTTTTAAATCCTGGTAGCACTGCAACCACTTAAGCTAGCGCAATAATTTTTTTTGCATATGAAACCGGAGGAGTTGTACTTACATCTTATGCCATCAGCTTGTCCTAGGTCACAGTTTCCTTCCACATATAGCTTTGCAAAAACTGCAGAAAAAGCGCTTGCAGCAACAAAAACATAATATTCCAGAAACACGCTTTGCCAATCCGATCAGCTGTTTGTAACACTTCCTACATTGGAATAGACATCAGTGCAAACTTTTGCATGTCCGCCATTACCTGCCCGAAACCGGAAGTGACGTCATTTTCGCGGAAATGTAGTTTTTTACCATCAGGGCCTCATGAGTCTATACTGGTGTTTTTAAAAGTTATCTTTGACTTTATGACTTTCTGTGTCGTTTCTGGGATGCTTAGGACTCATATTGCACTGCTGGAAATAGTTTATTTTGATGCATATGCTGCTTTTTTGCAAATTTGCAGTATAATATTTATTTTCGTTTTTCCTGCAGTATATAAAAATTGGTGTATTTCAAAAATAAAACTATGAAGACACTCAAAATAAATTTCCTGTGGGAGGAAACTATTTTGAGCAACTTTTTTGTATTTACAGTTTTGAGGGATAAGCCTCTTAAATGTCTCTATTATTAGAACAAGCTCTGAGTACAAGCTCCATAGAGGCTGGGGTCTATCACACCAGGCAAGACCCCAGGTGCAGGCTGTGTAAAGATGCCCCAGAGACAATCCAGCACATAACAGCAGGGTGCAAGATGCTAGCAGGCAAGGCATACATGGAACGCCATAACCAAGTGGCCGGCATAGTGTACAGGAACATCTGTGCCGAGTATAACCTGGAAGTCCCGAGGTCAAAATGGGAGATGCCCCCAAGGGTGGTGGAGAATGACCAAGCTAAGATCCTGTGGGACTTCCAGATACAGACGGAAAAAATGGTGGTGGCTAACCAACCGGACATAGTGGTGGTAGACAAACAGAAGAAGACGGCCGTAGTGATCGATGTAGCGGTTCCGAATGACAGCAATATCAGGAAGAAGGAACACGAGAAGCTGGAGAAATACCAAGGGCTCAGAGAAGAGCTCGAGAGGATGTGGAAGATGTCCAGAAGAGCGCAGTCCTGGGAACAGCCAACATACTGCGCAGGACCCTCAAGCTCCCAGGCCTCTGGTAGAGGACCCGAGCTTAAAGGATAAACCGCCCGCAGGGGCGTGCTGGGTGTTTTTATATATATATATATAATATATATAATGGTTGTATTGATGTATAGCAACTTGAAATGCTCCCAAAAATTGCACTACAGCATTTAAAAATATAATATAAGCTCTGGCGGACTTTGTTCTATGGTAGGTCTTAAAGGGTTAAAAACTGAATAATTTCCCAATTATCAAAACACTTTCTGAATGTTTAAAAAAGGTTCTTAAACATTTTATCGTACTGTGTGTGTGTGTGTGTGTGTGTGTGTGTGTGTGTGTGTGTGTGTATATATATATATATATATATATACATATATATATATATATATATATATATATATATATATATATATATGTATATATATATATATATGTATATATGTATATATATATATATATATATGTATATATATATATATGTATATATATATATGTATATATATATACATATATATATATATATATGTATATATATATATATATATATGTATATATGTATATATATATATATGTATATATATATATATATATATGTATATATATATATGTATATATATATATGTATATGTGCATATAAATAAAAAAATTCACCTCTCGCCCTGCGGGCGGTCTATCCTTCAAGCTCGGGTCTTCTAACAGAGGCCTGGGAGCTTAAAGGTCCTGCGCAGCGTCTTAACTGTTTCTAGGACTGCCCTCTTCTGGACAAAGATCTCGGATGTTGTTCCTGGGATCTGCTGGAGCCACCACACCTAGTGCTCCGATTACCACTGGGGCAACTGTTACCTTCACCCTCCACATCTTCTCAAGCTCTTCTCTGAGCCCTTGGTACTTCTCCAGCTTCTCGTGTTCCTTCTTCCTGATGTTGCTGTTATTCGGTATCGCTACATCTATACATCCACGTGAAATACTATGAATACTTTCCAGATGCAGTGTATGTATGACCAACAAATTTTAAAAAAAGCAGCCTAACACCCACAAAAGCAGATAGATCACTCATTACAGATTTTCCTTATTCAACTTATTCATAAGCTTCATAACAATGCCATGTGTTTACTTCCCCATCGTGCACAACCAGACGAGCCCAGACATATCTGACAGTTCGACACTTTACACTATTTCCTTTGCTTCCTTACCTGAGTGAGTCCTGAAGTGCATTTCTAGACTTGACTTTCCTTTAAATTCTTTCATGCAGACCTCACACTGATGCACAGCAACTTTCTGCAGTATTTATTTATGCAGACAACAAAAGAAAACAACACTTGCCAAAGTTACAGGCTACTCTGGAAAGGAGAGAGAGAAGCCGGTGACAACAACAACACCACTGCACTAGAGAACCAGCCCGTGGTTTGTATAACATACTTCTGCCAGACTTTCTCTCCCAGATGAACACTTCTGTAGTGGACTGTCAGGTGATCATGGCATCTAATGCACTTGCCACACTCCTCACACTGGTGTGCTTTCTCACCTGTAATAGAAATGGGTACAGTTAAAATACTGTTTTTAAGTGTTTTACGCTGTACCATGTGACTGTGTGGAGGCCAAGCCACGAAAGTAACAAGTAAAACTAGAGAATAGCACTGCCGTCCCTTCCATGCTCACCAGAGTGTATTTTCTGATGTTTGGTCAGGTGATCGTGGCGTATGAAGGTTTTCCCACAAACATCACACTCATACCGCTCGTCATCATGGTGGACTCTGAGGTGAAGCCTGTCCAAGCCAATATAGAGAACTATAGCTATAAAAACGGCATATTAATAATTGAGAGTTTGAAACTTTTGTCATCATCAAGCCTCTCCAAAAGTCACTGGACTCACCTGTAGCAGCTGTCATTATGGAAACATCAGCCACAGATACCACAGAGGTCAGGTTTCTCTCCACCCTGAATCATCAAGTGCTCCTTTAAGGTTGTCCTGTGATGAGAACATTTCCAGCCATGTTCCAGTTACTCTGGTATGATGATTTTATAAATGTTCAGTTTGGCGCACCTTAAAGTCTTCTTTCTGAAAAATGGGAAAAACACAGATTTTGCCAAATCCTTCCGCCTCATATGAATTTGGTAAAAACAAATGTTCTTACTATACACCTGGAAACATTTTTAGTTGCTAGGCAGCCACGCCAAACCTGTTGGGATGCTGTAAACTCAAGTAAAGGAGAATCTAACTGTGCTTTCTTATATTTTCCCTCATTTTCCCTGATATCTGTTTCTTAACAAAAACACAGAGCTTGTAGAGATCTAGCTGACAATCAGAGAAACTCTGATTTTAAATCAAACACACATTAACCAGAAAACCTGTGCTTCTACATGTTTGATGTTTCGTAATGGTGACCTCTGATTACAGCAATCCGGGAAGTCTCTTTGAAATCTGGGATCTGTAAACAACCTCATAGAATTTATCCAAAACATTTTCTGAGAAATTCAGGATCAAATGAATAAACATGGACTTTTTCTACCATATAAAAGTGAAATACTGAAGTGTTTTCTTGACAATGACTGCGTCTCACGGTCAGAAGGACTAAATATTCACAGTAAATGAGACAACAGGAGTAAAAAAAATATGAGTCTTTGTGCATTCATTTGTCTTTATTTTAGTCCTGTCAAAATTAACGCATCTGGAGTGCAGAATGACTCAAAATTCCTGAAATGTTTCTGTCAACGCCTTTCGGGCAGTTTGTCCAAACAGAGTTACCTTCGCACATGCGCAAATGGGCAGTTGATCTGGTAGTGACGGGCAGCTGAACCAATCAACTCAATATGGAAAATGATGAACACACATTGGCCCTCTCAATGGGAAATTTGAGTATTAAAAAAATAACAAGACGGAACAGTCGACCAACGTAAAGTATTATTATGCACATTGTGCAAGAAGGAATTTTCTTTTCACTAAAGCACCTCCAGCTTAAAATATCACATTGACGCAAAGCATACGTTAGCCGGGGATGCTGCTAGGACTTTGGTTAACGCGTCACTCAGCTTGCTACAAACCACTCACAGAGCATCGGGGACTCAGTAAGTCTACCTCGGAAATATTGACTGACACAATTGCCAAGTGGATTGCAAGAAACTGCATGAATGATGCATTGAATGATATTTAATCGTGATTAATCAAAATGAATCCACAGTAACCCTGTGATGAATCTGATTAAACATTTGTTTGACAGCACTAATACATATTATATATTAGTGTAAACTAACCTATTAGTATATAGTTTTTTTGTTTTTGTTTTTAAAAGTTGTATTCCACAGGCGAGAACCTGTGCTACAGTTTTCTTTTATTGGTTTGGCGCAGTTTTCACAAGCAAATGGTACATTTTCAAAACTCTTAGTACTTATATCACAACAGATCATCAAAAGTGCTCCTTTTTCAAACATTTCAGCATATTTTCAATTGTGTCAGTACAATACACATAATGACAAAATATCCTTTTCACTACACAAAATAAGTGTTTCATCTAAATAAATGTTTCGTTCACAGTTACTGCCTTTCAAAATGTTATCACTATAAAATTTTTGATTTGCATCTCTTATTATTCAGTTTAATACATTTGTCTGTCATTTAATTCAACTGATCTTAATGTTTAATCAATGAATCATTCATTATGTCCATGGATTTTCAACTTGACTGATTGTTGTCTGGTCATTTGTAAGTTACACATAAGTTACACATTGCTGCAAGAGCTTTCAATCTAGAAACACTATAATTGCTAATTGTTTCCCCTTGATGATCACAATTAGTTACCATATAAGTAGAACTGTGTTTGAGACTTTGCACTGTTCAAATATGGAGCAGGATAGACTCGTAGGGAGAGGAAACCTTCATCGAAGAGGTGGTGATGCTCCTCGACAGAGAGGTGGTCTTCAGAGAAATGTAGGCAGAAGACAACGCACCATCATCTCTAATGAAGTCCGGGCCATCATTGTTGACCATGTGGTTAACAGAGGCTTTACCATGGCTGAGGCTGCCAGGTTGGTACAGCCTAATTTACAAAGGTCAACTGTCAGCTCTATCATCAGAACTTTTCACCAAGAAAACCGATATGTCTGCTATAGCAACTTCACTTCTAAAATATAGTACTCTATTGTATAGATGAACAACATGTAATTGTCAGTTTACAGTAATGTAATTTGTAATACTTCAATATTCACAGTATATGATTGTCCTCAGAATTAACAGGAGACAACCTGGTGGTGGTCGCCCACGTGTTTTGACTGACCAACAGGAGTTGGCTGTGGTGGAAATGGTCAGGGCAAGGAATGACATGCGGCTAAAAAAACTAACTAAATTATCATTTTAGAGGGTGATGGAGCTGGACGCTGCTGTGAATCATCACAAGTATATTTTTGTTGATGCGGCCGGTTTCAATCTGGCAAAAACTAGACGCAGAGGACGTAACCTTATTGGACAAAGGGCTACCATCCAAGTCCCTGGACAACGTGGGGGAAACATCTCTATGTGTGCAGCTATATCTGAAGATGGTGTGGTAGGCTGTAGACCAGTTCTAGGGTCATACAACACTGAACACCTGATAGTTTTTTTTTTTAAATGAACTGGAGCAGGCCTGTCAGGGAGAAGACATCGTCTATGTTGTTGTGTGGGGTGGGACAATGTCAGCTTCCACCATGCACAGCTGGTTCAGGAATGGTTTCAAACACATCCTCGCTTCATGACCCTCTATCTTCCACCTTAATCCCCTTTCCTCAACCCAATTGAGGAATTCTTCTCTACATGGAGGTGGAAGGTGTATGATCGCCATCCCCATGAGCATGTCTCCCTTCTTCAAGCCATGTGTGAAGCTTGTGGTGATATAACTGCTGAGCAATGTCAAGCCTGGATTCGTCATGCCAGGAGATTTTTCCCACAGTGCCTGAACAACGAAGACATCCACTGTGATGTTGATGAAACTTTATGGCCCAATGTTAATGACCGGCTTGATTAATTGTGTAAAAGTGATTAAAAATAAATAAAAATATATTTTGCTTATGTAAATTACTTGGTTTTTTTCTCCCTTTTTCGTGTGTGTATAATTTTTTTTTTATGTCTGAACATAAGTGTAAAATTTTCTGTGTGAAGTTTTACAGTTCAGTTACACTCATTCATCACCAAGGACAATTTGAAACGCTTACCTTGTATTATTTGCTCCTGAATGAAATGATTGGTAAAAGTACTAAGTTGAAAAAAGATCTTACTGTTTTGTTTGGGTGATTAAAGCAAATGTTCTCAAAATATATCACAATGATCATATGTTCTGAAACAATGATTAAGTGGAATGAAAATATGTGCAAATACAATGAAATCATGACATCAGATTTGAAAGAATGACTAGTGGTGTTACAAATGTGATCAAATGTGAGTTTTGTACTGAGAGATTTGAAAATGCACACTTTAGTTATGAAAATAGTACCAACCAATTAAAAAAAACTGTAAAAGATTGAAGAAAACTATACAAATTCTCTTTGAATTTAAGCATACATTCTTTGTGTTTATTCTCCATTTACTTCATTAGTGCATGAATTTTAGTTACAAGTTTAAATATAAAGTTGAAGAAAATGTAATTGTGGCCAGGCTATTGATCAAGTAATTGCGATTAATTACAGAAAATTGTGGGATTAGTTTTTTTTAATTGGTTTGGTCTGTGAGAGCCAGAGATTTTCCTTGTTTGAGGTGACCAAATACTTATTTTCCACCCTAATTTACGAATAAATTCTTTACAAATCCTACCATGTGAATTCATGGATTTTTTTTTCCACATTCTGTCTCTCACAGTTGAAGTGTACCTCTGGTGCAAATTACTGACCTCTGTCAACATTTTAAGTGGGGGAACTTGCACAATCGGTGGCTGACTAAATACTTTTTTGCCCCACTGTATATATATATATATATATATATATATGTTTATATATATATATATATGTATGTATGTATGTATGTATGTATGTATGTATGTATATGTGTATGTATATATACACATATACACACACACACACACGAAAAAGGGAGAAAAAAAACAAGTCATTTACATAAGCACAATATATTTATTTTATTTTTATCACTTTTATACAATTAATCAAGCCGGTCATTAACATTGGGCCATAAGTTTTCATCAACATCCCAGTGGATGTCTTCATTGTTCAGGCACTGTGGGAAAAATCTCCTGGCAAGACGAATCCAGGCTTGACATTGCTCAGCAGTTATATCACCACAAGCTTCACACATGGCTTGAAGAAGTGTGTGTAGTGAAAAGGATATTTTGTCATTATGTGTATTGTACTAACACAATTGAAAATATGCTGAAATGTTTGAAAAAGGAGCACTTTTGATGATCTGTTGTGATATAAGTACTAAGAGTTTTGAAAATGTACCAATTGCTTGTGAAAACTGCGCCAAACCAATAAAAAAAACTCTAGTTACATTTTTTTAATCTATTCACAGCAATAGTTTATTTATACAACATGTCTGAGAAATATGGACCAGAGCCAGAGTTACTCAGCGCAATGTTTACTGTGTCCTGACTTCTTAGTTCTTTGGGGGAAATTCCCAACAATTATTAACTCGTCCAGCAGAACACGGCTCTTTACTCTGCCTTCACATCGTGCTTTCATTGCTGCAAAATGTGTCTCAGGACTCTTGGATTTGTCCTCGTTTTGTTTCCTGGATTACTTCAAGGTAAGAAGATTCAATTCTGTTATAGTTTGTAAATGTGAGACTTATGTGGGATTTTTAAAAACATTTTTTATTGTTTCAGCACAGGGTTGTGATTCTCCCAGACTGGTTCATGGTAACTTTCTCCCCAGACAAGAGACTTACTCTGACAGAACCACGATCACTTATTCCTGTGATAACGGATATAAACCTGTAGTGGAGGGTTGGTGGGCAACCAGTACCTGTGAACGTGGGAAATGGTCTCATGAACCACAATGTATAGGTAGGTCAGTCCTGGGAATGGTGAATGTGCTTTAAAGCTTCAATATAAATTCTGTTCTTAAAAAATGTAATTAGTTTAGATTTGCTAATAAATAGACTCATCTGAGAAAAAGAACAATGAAATCTGATTGTTTCAGTAAATAAATATAAAAAGCAATAAAATCCAATAGCAGGATGGTGAAGTTTAATTTAATGTTTTTGTGCCAAGTGCAAAAAAATTTATTTATAGTAGTTTTAAAGAATTACAAATCAGGAATTTCAGTCTCCCACAAGGAAAAATAAAAAAATATCTTACAGTAATTCCTTGAAATAACTATTCACAAAGTGTTGATGGTGACTCTGGTCTGTTTTTCCTCAGATGAAAGCAGCTGCCTTCCACCAACTATTCCCAATGGAAAGTACCGGCTGGTATACGGCTGGTATGTGGATGGAAGTATACTAATGATAACATGCGATGGAGGATTTGAGCACCAAAACCAGTTCACCACCATTACCTGTGGAAATGGAAAATGGTCCTCTGCACCAGTCTGTGAGAGTAAGTCTGCTACATGTTTGACTCCAGTTAGCTGTTCAACACTTTTTTTTCTGCTTCTATTCATGACTTTTTATTTTTACAGGAAGTATGAGTGCATGCAGTGCACCTCCTAAAATCCCCCATGCAGTCATCATTAATCAGAGGTACCAGGAAGTGTTTGCAGCAGGTTCAGAAGTGCAGTATGAGTGTGAAGACGGATACACTGCACACACCAAGAAATCTGTTTGTATACAGAGAAACTGGACACCAGTGCCAACATGCAGTAAGCTGACTGTTTAATGAGATCTGCATTTATGTATTTACTTTTTCTTATTTGGCAATAATCCACAGTAAGTTTAAAAACAACTAATCACATGACACTTGAAGGAATATAGAACATAATCCAGGAAGTAAATGCACCAGTGCATGAATATGATTGGTGGAAATCATCAAGTGTTCAGAAAAATAATAAACATTTGAACTCTGTAGTCTGCAGATGCAGAATGTGTCATGTTTACATCCTGTTCTGCTGCTAATAATCAAAGTTTTAAAAAGTAAATATATAAATATAATCCTAAAACATTAAAAAAACAATAATTTCATTGAAAATTATCATAATTTTTTGAAAGACTGAAAGAGAAAACGTTGACATATTCTGAGTTTTTTAAATTAATGAAAACTTCTCAAAGCTATGACCTGGTTAGGGGCTCTGGTGGCTCTTAGATGGTGTTTTCCTTGTGGCTGCGTACAGAGGAGATGGGGGATGGTCTGTGCTGGCGGACGTTGGTTACTGGCCTGGTAGCCTGGCTGCCCCTGGGTGGGTTCGGGACAGGCGTGGAGGCTTGGGGGTCTGGGTGTGCTCCACCCCCGGGACTGGGGCTCTAGCTGGGCCTTGGGGGCTCGGGTCCTGGTAGTTGTGTTGCTGGGGTTGTGGGTGGGTGGGTGCATGGGGGTTATGCCCCGGTGAGGGGTCTGGGATGCGGGGCCTCCCTGCTACTGCAGATAAGGAGGTGGTCTGCTTGCCTCCACCCCAGAGAGAAGGGTTACATCTCCTGGGTATGGTTTGCCCCTCTGGGGGCAGGGGTACCCGGACCTGGGATATATAGAGTATGTTTGGGGAGTGTGAATGTGTGTACAGTGTCTATTTGTGTCTGTCTCCACGTCGGGTGAGTGCCGAGTATTTGTTTGTGTATATGGGGGTGGGAATGCACGTTTGTGTCTGCGTGCGCCTGTTCATCTGTGTCTATATGTCAGCTTGGGTCTTAGACTCCACCTCTCTGGGAACATCTCAGGCTCTCCGAGGTATGGAGGCCTATCTCCCCTCACCACACTCCCTACCAGTGGCTGATGCCCTCAGACGTTGGTGTGTTGGTGGTTCTTGGTGTCTGGCGCTGGGAGCACATGTATGTACCAACTCACTCCTGGTGGCCGATTGGCGGGGCCTGGCACCTGTGACCCAGCTGGGCCTGAGGCTCGGTCCTCTCTGGCACAGCTGGCTGCCAGCAGAGCCCGCGTGCACATCACTGCAAGCCCCTCTGGCCTCTGCTCCGTGGCTGCTGGGTGACCTGTCGTTTGGGGCTCTCCTCAGCTCTTCCCAGGAGGGTGGCGCGGTTGCCCCCGTGGTGGTCCTCCTTGGGTCCTCGTACTCTGGGGCCTGGATCTCCTCCATACCTGCTTCATGCCCTGGGGGACGGGGCTGTGGCTCCCCACACTCTCTAGCAGATCATTACATGGAGAAACCTTTTGAATACAAATTCAAATTCAAATTTTATTTGTCACACACACACACAACCATACACAGTATGACATGGGGGTGAAATGCTTGTAGCTGTACAATGCCCGACCATTAAATGACAGAAGAAAGTTTTACAATATTTACAATTTACAGTTTACTACAAAATTTACAAATTAACTTAGGAATTTACAGTAAAGAATGTGCAAATAGCAGAAGAGATTATAAAGATTATAAATTATAGGAATTATAGGATTATAGGAAATGTGTGGTGGTGCGTGTGGTGACGTGTGTGAGAGTCCAGTCTTATAGTGACGTGTGTGGGAGAGTCCAGTCCTACACCTGGTTCAGGGCCCGAATAGCCTGGGGGAAGAAGCTCCTCCTCATTCTCTCTGTTTTGGCCTTAAGGGAGCGGAAGCGCTTCCCAGACCTCAACAGTGAGAAGAGTCCATTGTTGGGATGGGAGAGGTCCATCATAATCTTCCTAGCTTTGGACTTGCACCGCTTGGTGTAGATGGACAGCAGGTCAGGGAGCTCTGATTGAATGATGCGTTCTGCCGAGCGCACCACCCTTTGCAGATCTCGTCTGTCCTGCTTGGTGCTGTTCCCAAACCAGGTGCAGATGTTTGCCGTCAGGACGCTCTCGATGGTGCAGGAGTAGAAGTTCTTGAGCACCTTCAGTGGCAGATGGAAGTCTCTAAGTCTTCTGAGGAAGAAGAGACGCTGACGGGCTTTCTTAACCAGGGTGTTGATGTGGCAGGACCATGACAGGTCCTGAGTGATGTGGACACCCAGGTATCGGAAACTGTCCACTCTCTCCACTGGCGTGCCACTGATGATGAGGGGTTTGTAATTCCTCGCCTGCTTTGTAGTGAAGTCCACGATCAGCTCCTAAGTCTTGCTGATGTTTAGGAGGAGGTTATTCTCCTGGCACCAGGTCTCCAGGTTCCTAATCTCCTCCAGGTAGGCCGTCTCGATGTTGTCGGAGACCAGGCCCACAACAGCAGTGTCGTCAGCAAACTTGACAATGGAGGTGGTGTCGGATGTGGCTACACAGTCATAAGTGTACAGTGAGTACAGCAGGGGGCTTAAAACACAGCCCTGAGGCACTCCAGTGCTGAGTGAGATGGAGGGGGAGACTTGTTTTCCCACCCTCACTGATTGGGGTCTGTCTGTGAGGAAGTTGAGGATCCACTGACACAGTGATGAGCTGAGTCCTAGATCCGTCAACTTGGTGAAAAGTTTAGAGGGAATTATTGTGTTGAATGCTGAACTGTAGTCCACGAACAGCATCCTAACATAATTCCCTCTGCCAGTGTCCAGGTGACTCAGGGATGTGTGGAGCAGGTGAGATATGGCATCGTCTGTGGAACGATTAGTCCGGTAAGCAAACTGAAGTGAGTCGATGGTGGCAGGAAGTGAAGAAGTGATGTGATCTCTCTACAAGCGTGCTGATCCACACAGGTGTGCACACAGGTGTACACACGGGTGTTCACAAACACAAACTACACCTTTCTTGGCTGCTACCTCAAAGCACATTGTGCACTGTCGATCTTGCGTACTGCACAATAACATGTAATATTTAGTATCTACTGTTAGCTAGTTTATTGTGATGGTGTTGTATTTATTATGTTGCTCTGTTTTGTTTGTTGTCTCTTCTGTTTTTTGTTTTTTATCTCCATACAGGTGATCCAGGTGTTTTGTTTGGTTTTTCTTTTTTTCTTCTTCCCCCCTTTCTCACCATCTCTTCTCTCCTCTATTTTTCTTTCTCTCTCTCTCTCTTTCTTTCATTCTCTCTCCCTGTCCTATCCCCCAGTCATGTCTGTCCCGTCTGTAACAACCGAAAATCAAATCAAATAAATACATAATTATAATAAAGGTCAGTCAAATGGACCAATATGGCAAAGCCATGACGATCCACTTGGTAAAGTAAATCCGCTTGGCATCTTTCTTGGCCTTCAGACAACAATTCTGATAGTTAATGATCCAAATGGGACAGGCAAAAAAAAAGAAAGAAAGCAAAATAACTGTTTTGTATCTTTCAGGATCTTCAAATGAGGGAGACACACGTCTTCGTTATACAACAAGTAAATAAGTACATTATTTTCTCCTTGAATTTATTGATGCTGACAAATCAGAATGTTAAGTGCATTACCTCAGCGACAGTTTGGTATGTTTTCAGAAATATTCCTGCGTTTTCATTTCAGTTCAAAATTGCGGAAACTTCCCTGTTATTGAAAATGCTGTTGCTCAGCAAACTTCACAATACCATTTGACATACTGTTGGGGGAAAACTCTGTAAAAGACCCAGGAGAAATAAAGACACAATGAGACAAGATCACTTTTTATGCTTTAACGTGCACACGGGTAAGCTGTTCAGAACAACTCACCCCGTGTACAGAGGCTGGGCACTTTTTATAGGAAAGACAGTGAGAACAGGATAAGAAAATACAAAACAGATAAAATAAACAACTCCATATGTGGCGCTAGTCTCGTCAGCAGAGAGCTGGGAGAAAGCTGTGAGAGATAAAACAATCTAAAACAATATGTCCCAAAACAGTATGTCTTTGCTGAGAAAGTCTAAAAAGATCATTCTAAACTAATCTAACCATAGACAAAAGGGCATGCTTGCACATTTAAAAGAAGGTAAAGAAACATAGAATCATTTTTCCTGTAACATTCCCTCCTGTTTTAACTTATTTTAAATGTATATAACAATTGTCTGTGAAGGTTATTTATTAAGTATCTTAAGCAATTTTTTAATTTTCAAAATGTCAGCATAGCAGAAATGGAAATCATTTGGTTTAAAGAATAAAACAAAATAAAATAATAAAAAGAACAAAGAAAATCATAGTAATAAACAAGAGAAAATAAGAAAACTAAACTACAAAAATAAAGGATAAAAACCTTGTATTTTAAAACGAAAACTACAAAAAATAAAAGGATGAAAACTAAAATGAAAACTTTGTATTTAAAAATGATGAAAACCTAATATTTAAAATGAAAACTTTATATGTAAAATGATGAAAACTTCATATTTAAGATGAAAACTTCAAAAAAAATAAAAGGATGAAAACTTCATATTTAAAATGAAAACTTCAAAAAAAATAAAAGGATGAAAACCTTATATTTTAAAACCTGCATAACCTACTAATGTGTTAATCATATCATGATCACTTGACAAGTCATTTTTAAACACCACGTCATTCATTAGCAGTTATTACAAGTTCTCCTCTAACAGAATTGCAACGGGATGCTGGTCTTCTTGAGGTACGGCAACATAAGCAGTCATTGTAGTTGTTATCATCTTTGAAATCATTGCTCTTAGACATGGCGGTGTAGCTGCTCCAGATGTGTGGTCAGTGACATATTTCTGCAGAATGGTCAAATTCTGCAAAGCTTCATAAATGTCTCCGCTTACAAACTCCTCCTTGTGATGCTGTTAGCAGGTCTAGTGTCAGTCTGTTCTGCAACACCATCGTTCTGATGGCCTTCTGTTCTCCTGCTAAAGCCGGTCCCAGGGTCTTTGTCAAAGTTGATGCGTCGTAGCAGAGCATATCGGTTGATCTCCACATGATCCCGCACCTCGGCAGCTCCAATGCCGGGGATCAAGCTCTGTAAGAATTTCACTCCTCCTCAGATGCGAAACTCTGGTTCCTTTACTGCTTGGTGCCGTCCGTGCACATCCTGTCTGGTACTGAGTCTTTGTTTGTAGCGGCATCCGGTAGATAGGTGAGTAGGCAGCTCCCCCACTGCCCGCGATCGATTGTTCATCACACATACTGGCAGTTGCGCTGCGTTCAGTCTGTTTAGTAGAATTACATCAGGCAGTGGGTCTGAGACTTGGGGCCAGGTCAGTAGGTAGGTCTGTCCGGAACAGTTCACATTTGTGGGTGATGATGACCTCCAGGTTGCTTTTGCTGGGATGCTGTAGTTGGCCTTGGACCAAAGAGTACCGTAGCCTGGATGTGTTGCCAGGCCCAACAGACACCAACTGTGATCTTCAGGTATGCTGTAGTGTTCATAAACTGCCACCAAAAGTTAGTGGCGTAGCCATGGGGAAACTCGGTGTACTGTCCTTTGTCATACAGTGTCTGCCTTTTCTTCATATTGCGTGACTTGTTGTCCCTCACGGAAGCAAAGATGAGGAGCCCGGCCATGGTCAGGGCCGCTGCAGTTATTAAGAGCCACCACCTCATGACGACGGGACACACCCTCCTGTCGCGAATAGACCCCCCGGCCAGGAAAGCTGACCCCTCCACCGGGCGAGATCACAACAAGTGGGCAAGCCTGCTGTCAGCTGTGTTTAGATGGCTTCACTTACTCGCCTGCAGTGACTCTGATGGATCCAGGATGGTCGTTCCGCAATTTTGCAAGCGGTCGGTGTAGTGAGGAGGACTTGGTATGGCCCCTCCCACCTGGGTGTGCTCCAGTTTTTCCTTTGGAGCACCTTGATCAGAACCCAGTCACCGGGCTTTAGTCTGCAAGACACTGGAGAAACATCATCAGGTTGTTGATTATGTACAATGATCTCTTTGTTTTCCAATAGCTTAGACATCCATTCTCCTAATGTGTTTTCTCTGATTGCTTTGTCTATTGGTTGACTGGTGATTGGCAGTGGGAACGGCCTGCCATGAATGATTTCAAATGGAGTTAGTTTATGGGAGCCTTGTGTTAAGCGCATCCACATTTTCACTAAACCCAAACATTCAGGCCACGGCCTTCCTGTTTCTGCCATGCATTTCCTGAGCCTTTGTTTTATAGTGCCGTTAGTTCTCTCTACAAGGCCTGCGCTCTGAGGGTGATAAGCACAGTGGTGTTTTATGCTGAAACCGAGTGCTTCAGAGACCTTAGTGATGACATCATTTACAAAATGAGTGCCGTTGTCTGATCTTATCAAAGCTGGGATGCCATATGTGGGTATGAAGTGATTGCACAGGCACTTTGCTATTGAAATTGCATCTGCCTTTTTCACTGGATAGATTTCCGGCCATTTTGAGAACACGTCTATTACCACTAGGGCGTATTTTTACCCTTGGCATTCGCTTAGCTCAATAAAATCCATATGAATTGTGTGAAAAGGATAAGGTGGAGTGGGAAAACGGCCTCTTTTTGGTCGCAGATTACCTTGAGCATTATATTTTTGACACGTCATGCACGTTCTGACAAATTGTTTTGCTGAAGATTCAAAATTTATAGTGTAGAAATGAGAGTTGACAATACAGGTCATTCCCCCCCGATGACAAATGCGTACAGCCATGAGTCACTAATGCCGCCATTTTGTGGAGGAATTTTTGGCAACACTGGCTTGCCATAACACATCATTAAGTCGTTTGTCAGAACTGCACCGTGTTTTAGCCATTTTGCCTGCTCTGCTGTGCTTGCTGCTTTTTGTTCATTTTGCAACACATCCAGTGGAATCTGATGTGTGTTTACTGCCATCAATGCGATGTTTGCCGTTTGTGCCGCCTGTTTTGCTGCTCTGTCAGCAAAATTGTTGCCTGTAGTAATGAAAGAGTCAGTAGGCGTTGTAAGAGGTTGGCATGGTGAACCGGTTTTCCAGTTGGTGTAATCATTCCTCTGTTATGCCAAATTTTTTGCAAAATGATGCACAGCAGAGAAAACATACTGGCTGTCTGTATGTATGTTTATTAGTTTGTCTTTGTGTATTTAGCTTTCGCGTATCACAGCTATCAGCTCAGCGCTCTGTGCAGAACATGAAGAAGAAAATGGTTTTGCTTCTATTATTTTACTATCTGTGGTTACTGCGTAACCTACACAATTTCGGCCTGTGCTGTAAGGTCAAATGCTAATACCAGAAAAGAATGGCATGACTGCTATCTTAAGTTTTGTCAGAGCGTCTCTACCTAGCAAAGTTACTGGACACGACGGGTCATATGCATTTAATAAAGCACCTGCGGCCACTTGCTGTATGTACTAGTTCTAAAGGGGCAGTTAATTGTTGTACAGTTGTGTGGCCTGAAGCTGACTTTACAACTAATTTGTCCTTTGAAAACTGTCAGTTTAAGTGGCTGCCTCAAAACTGTTTTGCATTATTTCTCTGTGGCCTACTCCTACAATCTCGTGGGAAGTGACCTTCCTCTCCACGGTTCTAGCAGGCGTTGTCTCTATGTTATCTGCTGTTGCTGCGTGGCTGTCTGCAGCCTTGGTGTTTGTGACTTTGCTCGCCTCTCTGTTCCTGATAGCCACCTGCGAATTAGTGTTTTAGTCTGTTGTCAACACGTCAGCCTTATTTCTAAGTTACAGAATGCTTCTTCTCCTTTTTTTTTTTTTTTTTTTTTGGTTTGGGAGAATAGATGCAACTCTACATTTTCACTTAAGGCATTTTTAGATAATTTCTAGTTCTTCAAACAATTCATGGATCTCACACATTTCAAACTTTCAAGTTAGGGTTGTTTCCCATTTATACAAATATATATATATTTAACTTTGCATTCCTCACAGCTCATAGCTCACAGCTCTAAACCTAGGCATTTTTCAATCATATGCCTAATCACTATGTGTCATTGTGACTCTCAAGTATTGTCACAAGTTTGTTTAAATTCGTTTCCAAAACCAACAAAATAATCAAACAAAAACAAAAAACATAAACGTGTCAGGACACAAAAGAAAAAGAAAAAAAAAATGCTGCCATCCGAACAAGGCAGAAGTCTGCATATGTTGGCTTTTAATAGCATGCAGCTTGTAATATGGTAGACTAATGTGCCTGTGTTAATTCAGCTCCATATTATTGTGTGAAGTTGCACTGGGTTGGGAGTGGTTTTGTGTGTGTCACATTTTTGGTGAGCCAATGGCTGGAATGAGGTTGGACTAATTAGAGGCAGGTGTACTTGATTGCACTGATACACTGGTCTACTTATAGCCCACACTACAACCACTGCTGTTTTGTTTTGTCTCTCTGTGCAGGTATGTAATGTGATGAAATCAGATATGTTTGGGATGGATGGGTTTTGCGCTATGAATTTTATATTAAGTGTGTCGTTTTGTAGTGATGGGCAGATGAAGCCCCATGAAGCACTGAAGCTTTTCATCCAATTGGTTCACCCCAACGCGAAGCTTCATGAAGCTTCATTTGCTCTAGCAGGACACCTACTGGACGTAAAAATAATAGCTGGCATGAATTTGAAGAGTGTGGCATTTTGCACACAGCCTGTAAATGTCAACAACAAAAGGAGTGTGTAAAACATGTATATTGTAGTGATGGCAGTATACTGTGTATATTTATAGTGGCAGTATGGGAAATGATTATTTGGAAATGCTTGAAATGGAAATGATCATTTACTGTGAGGTGAGGTGTGGTTGGGGTGTGGACAGTAGTTGTGCTTTTGTAACGTTGAGGTATGGACAGCTACACACTGAGGCTTTGAGCCTCAGTCCTGCCTGTTCACATTTTATTCTGTAAAAACTAAATTTTCACTGCTTTTATGACCTTTTTAGTGGGGAGAACATAGCTAGGATTTAATGATTTAACAAATCTTTTGAATCCTTTGTCCTCCACAATGCTAAATAGCTGGGAGTCCTCAATCACCATGCTGACCAGGTCTTCATCTATTTGAGATTGTTCTCCTGAGGAAAGACAATAAAGATAAAGCACAAATATAAATATCACACACGTAACTTATAACAGTTGTATAATATTGTTATATCATTTAGTAACATTACTGCATCCTATATTATCATTGCATTTGATGGCTCACCTGGTCTTGCTCCACAATCGGTGTCCCCCTTATTCTCATGCAAAGCTCTGTAGTGCCTAAGCATGGATGAGGTGTTGTTGTTGTCATATCCCAGCTCCCTGGCACATAGCAAACACTTCACCTTGTACAAAAGTCAAGACAGCTCAACATAAATTGTATTGCACCATCAGTATCATGAAAATACATCTTCTGTAGAAATTTACATACCTTGTTGGGAGGAATAAGATCAAAATGTTCCCACACAGGGGAGGACATCCTCCTCTTCTTAGCTGGCTCCATTCTCTCCTGACTTTCCTCACTCTCATAAACCTCCAAACGGTCTCCAAACTCTCACTAACCGCAACTCTCCATCAAACACCCACATTTTTGAATGAAGTCTGAGGGGTTTATATCGCTGTCATATCTCGCGGCAAAGTTCGAACCACTTCATGAACCAGTCACGTGGTACAGCCGGGCAGCGAGGCTTCGGACGTCATCATTTTCAGCTCCTCCCATAAATGAAGCAAGCCTCGATACGCGCTTCGCGGAAACGCCCCCTCCATTACTCGACACACGCTCCGAAGCCTCGATACAGAACGTCCCATCACTATCGTTTTGTCTCTCTGTGCAGTCCAGGGCCTATTATATGCCACAGCCTAAAGGCAGCTGGGTTGCAGAGGCTTGAGTGACCACTGACTATATGCTTGCAGGGTGGTGGGTCTCCAAGGACAACTTCTAACCCTGTTAAAGGCAACATGTGGAGTGCAACTTGGCCGTGTGTCATAGCTGTCTCTGGCCTTGGGACCAGTGTTGGTCAAGTTACTTGAAAAAAGTAATCAGTAATTAATTACTGATTACTCCCCCCAAAAAGTAATCCCGTTACTTTACTGATTACTTATTTTCAAAAGTAATTAATTACTTAGTTACTTAGTTACTTAGTTACTTTTTAAAAACACGATTTACAACCTGAAGAGGTGATAAAGTGATAGATCTTTCAGCCCAATTCTACTTTTTCTACATAATCCATCATACAAAATGTAATCAAATGGAAAAGTCTCTTTTTTTTAACTTGTTTTATCAGTTTTAATCTTTTAACTTTATGCATCAAGCAAAACATTTAATTATATGCAACATTCTCTGACTTGAATAAATTAGTTTAACATTTAAACCTATTTTCTACACATTCCAGCACATAAAATAAAATATTTTTTGTGTTTTCACTCACTCTTTCAAACAGATGCAAGTAAAACACAGCAGAAAATAAATAAAGTCAAAGACTCAGCGGTCCTTTTGCTCTATTTTCACCTGTAAAGCAGGAGCAGGGTAGGCGGAGGGTTACCCTGGTGTAGGTGTGCTGCGGTCAGTTGAAGAATCCGCGCGAGTGTCTCTGTGAGTTTCCCATCACGTCGTAGCTACTCGGTGCTTGCTCGGAAGTTTAGGGGTTTTTTTCGCTGTAAAAAGTTTTCTTCCCACGCACGATGGACGCTAATGTTTTTGTCACTTTTTATGGAATCAAACTCAAAGTAAGGTCAGTACTTCCACGCTTTAAACGCTGCACGCTCATACTCTCTCCCGCACTCGATATATTATCCATTGTTGATCTGCACACAGCTGCTGTCACCAACGTCGCACTTGCTTACGTCACTGTCATGAGACATTCTCGCAAAAAAAATCACGGTTTTAGTAACGCAGTAACGCAGCGTTCCTACGGGAAAGTAACGGTAATCTAATTACCGATTTTGCAATAGTAATCCCTTACTTTACTCGTTACTTGAAAAAAGTAATCAGATTACAGTAACGCGTTACAAGTAACGCGTTACTGCCCATCTCTGCTTGGGACTGTGTGTTTTTATACAATTCTTAAGTGGGACACTGGACTGTTTTATCTTTTATCTCTTGATATATTTTTCGTCAATAAATTATCTTTTAGAATTTTATTGACTGACATCTTTTTGCCCACGACTGAGACGGTTGGTCAGACCTAGAGTCTTTCTTTGGGTGTGTTACAGCAGCTTCTGCTCTAAAAGAAACAAATAAATAAAAAGAAAAGAAAATGTGTAACATGCTCATCAGCTTAGCAGTGTCTACATATTTAATTCAGCTTCTCAATCCTGTAGTTTTAGCTGTTGTCTACAGGGTTTTGCTTATTGGTTGTTATTATAGGTGTGCTCTATATCTCAGCAATGTGTCATTCTAGAATGATAAGTTTCAAGCTGGTCAAGTGCCTCTATGCACTTCATTAGTTTAGTTATTCTCCGTATTGTCTTCATCTCACATGTCATTACACTGAGTTTCAGCAAACCTTAAGCTTGATGCAGACTACTGCTTAACAATTATCCACCTCACATCATAACCGATTAAGGTGCCTCTTCATATTAATATTACGTCATTGTTAATATTATCCTCTTTGTCTTATATAACAGCAATAGCATATTATAATATTTTATTAGTGTGTACCATTATACTACTCCTGAGCCAATTTGTTAGTTAGGATCATCTTATTCAGCAAACAGATAATTTAGAATTCATCCAATCTGCGGTCACATTTGTTCTCTCTGTTGCATGGCGGACCAGGCAGTTCTATTATAATATATTATTTATATTTCATTTTGTATCCATCAAGGGCTTCAGATGACCTGCAGAATCATCCTTTTCCCAAGGTGGAGACAGTTACTTTTTCACACACTGTCCTTGGCTGAACAGTGACACAGCCTTAATATACTTTATTTATTTTATTAAAATATTTTCGTGTGAATTATTTGCTTTATATTCATTTTATACATGCTAGGCATGGTCATCATGCCAACTGTGTTTCATTGTTAATATCACTTTACAGGTTGTTATCCTTGCTATTATTAATTTCAAATACTCTAAAGATAATTTCTACTGTAACTTTCCCTTTGTTCATCTTTATTTCGTACTTTTTATATTTATATCTACTCAGTGGGGTCTGTTTTCAACCCTTTTAAACTACTTCAAACTACTTTGATCTCTAGTTTTCACTTAATAAGGGATTATTATGTTCTTCCTGATATGGGTGTTGCTGCAGATGCGGCTGCAGGAATGAGTGATGGTTTACTAAAAGGATTGTGGGCACTGCACAGTGTCTCGTCTTCTGGTTTTACTAAACTGGCAGTTGGATTCTGTTCTTCTGACTGTTTATATTTTGTTTTCTTAAATCTCTCAGTTTACAGACACTGTTTTTGTCCGGCGTCTGGACTTTTCTTTTCTCACCACTGCTCGTCAGCAGGAGTGAGTTTTAATTTCACTTGCTTGATTACCCATCTTATTTATGTATTTACTTATTTTTGTTTAAGTAATATATACACAATACAGCTGCTATCACCTTCGCTGGTATTAGAGACGAGAGTGGTTGCTCACACGCCCTTCGACTTTCGGACTAGTTCCGAAAGCGGTGTGAACTTTACGAGACGGAACTCGACCGTTCTCTCAACTCACCAGCACGTCAGTGAACAGCAGTAAAAGAAAAACACAGGAGCAGCTCAGTCTCTTATTGGACCGTGAAAATTCAGCTTGCTCCATTAATTAAAACAATACACACACACACATTCACATTCACAGCTTCGACGCGCGCGCGACCGGAACCCTTAAAATAAGGGGAGCTCCCAGAGCTACTTACTCCCTAGACCCAGTCTAGACCCAGCTGGGGGAGCTACCCAGAGCTCCAAAGCTACGAGTCGACGAGCTCCCAGAGCTACCAGCCGACGAGCTACGCTACGAGTCGACGAGCTCCCAGAGCTCCCAGTCGACGAGCCACTTCCGCTATTTTAAATTCCCTGAATTCAAAACGCGCTTTTACGCAAGATTGTGTCAGTGTGTCTGTATCTACCTGGTCAGTGTCGCCGGGTCTGGTCCACCTCGATCGGGTCCCACCACCGTGGGTCACTTTCTAAGACGTTGGCCAAGACCTGAATTTAAACGCTCTTGGACTTTTATCACACACCTGGTGTGTGGGCTGTCGACAGGCGAACAACGTGGACTGGTCACGGAGATGGGACACGATGGAGGTGCTCCGGCTCCGAAGGACCAAGAAATGTTGGGGGAAAACTCTGTAAAAGACCCAGGAGAAATAAAGACACAATGAGACAAGATCACTTTTTATGCTTTAACGTGCACACGGGTAAGCTGTTCAGAACAACTCACCCCGTGTACAGAGGCTGGGCACTTTTTATAGGAAAGACAGTGAGAACAGGATAAGAAAATACAAAACCGATAAAATAAACAACTCCATATGTGGCGCTAGTCTCGTCAGCAGAGAGCTGGGAGAAAGCTGTGAGAGATAAAACAATCTAAAACAATATGTCCCAAAACAGTATGTCTTTGCTGAGAAAGTCTAAAAAGATCATTCTAAACTAATCTAACCATAGACAAAAGGGCATGCTTGCACATTTAAAAGAAGGTAAAGAAACATAGAATCATTTTTCCTGTAACACATACCGATGCCAACGTTTGTACAGATTAGTGGGTCCAGAAAGAGTGAAGTGTATCAGCAGTGGCATGTGGTCAGACTTACCTGAGTGCAGAGGTATAAACACATCAATGATAATCATTTTTAAGGATCTCTTAAAGCGTTGGGGAGAAATTTTAATTTAATGGTTGTTTCTTGTGTCCAGCTAACTTCTGTGCTGTCAACACCGATGACAATCCTGCATACATATCTGTGGGAACTGTGCACATAGAAAATGGTAAGGAAGAGAGAGTGGAGTGTGTGAAACCACACAGCTGGTCGTTTGAACATTATTCTAAGGTTCGATGCATCAATGGAAGAGTGGAGGCAACTGAATGTAAGTATTACTGTAAACTCTCTATGTTTGAACGTGTCAGTCAGAAAAGTTTTCAGTGCTGTGTTGCCTACATGTTAACACGTTTTTATTACCTATAAGAAAGAAAACTTTTTAATAAATAAAACAACTGAACATGAATCGTTTTAATAACAACTACATTTTAAAAGATCTGAGCACTTAATGTCTCTGTGTGTCGTCATATCCAACCAAGCTTTTACAACTTTAAACTCCTTTAAACACACAGAAAAAAACTGCAGCAACTCTGCTGATTCACTGATTCGTTGTTTCTACCTTAATTTGTTGTCACCAGAAGTACTGCACAGGCACCTGTCACACCTTGTAGTGTATGCTGCTGCCCTGACAGCTTCCCTAATGCCTGTGATGTGGAAATTATTAAAATGACTAACACATATTTTTTCCTATCTGCTTTTAAACCTGAAATTATCCCTGGCATTTCCACTTGGCAATTTCTAGTGGAATCACAATAGATCTTATAGACTCTATTAATATGTATCTCTTTAATCAGAATCAGAAATACTTTATTAATCCTGAAGGAAATTATGGGTTACAGCAGGCAGCGTGCTGGTTGGCATGCGCACTCACAAAGGAACCCTCCGACCAAACATACTTACACAACATCACATTGGGGAGATAGGTCAGAGCGGTAGGCTGATAAGAAAAATAACGAAAATACACAACATGAAGTAAGAGGAGGACATAAAAGCTCCACCCAGACTGAGCTCCTGAGGGGAGAACAGTTTGAGAACAGAAAAAAACACCTCAGCACAAAAGCACATGAATTGTAATACACCATAGAAGCACATGGCAAGCAACAGGGGTGGGTAAGGGGTGAGAGTAAGCCAGTGTAGACAGCGCATCAGGTCCTGCAGCATGCGCTGGGCCCAGACCCGCCGTCTGACCTCGGCCTTGGAGATAAGCATCCGAAGTCGTTTGGAATACAAGATGCGGGACACGGGATGGGGACGAAGAGTCTAAACAGAGTCTGTTATCAGAGAGAGTGTTTTTGATGTTCAGCTCCAGCTGTGAGGCCACAGCTGGCACCGATATGGTAGACGCATGAAATGATGGTGGTTTCCTTTAGTGCAAACAACTGCATGTCCGTCACTGGTCTCTCAATCTCCCGTTGGAGAGCCGTGAGCTTCTCAGAGATGTTATCAATTTTGCGCTCAAAGAGCATACTCTAAGTGCCCACAACAGCATCAAGCTTCTCTTGATCTTATCCATGCTGCGTTTGATGAGCACATTTTGAGAAGTCACAACTTGTGCCACGGTTTCAATCACAGCGGGCAGCCTTGTGGGGTTTTGATCAGCCATTTCCGCTTTCTTCAATTTCCGATAAGCTAGGGCCAAGCCAGCTCCGATCAGCAAGAACCCCGTTATCATGCTTCCGAAAAGGTAGATGTCTTCAATGTCCTCAATCGACAGTCCCGCCAGGCACACGACCCTCTAGTTCCTCCACCCATCCATCGTGTATCCGGCGGGGAACGTCCCTCCAGGACACTCGGGCCCACCCGAGCCCAGGCTTCTCATTGAAAGGAGAGTGTGAATTGCATTTATGGACCAGTTGATCAAATCTATAATTCCTCTTTAAGGTTTTAACATATGCAGAAAGGCTTTAAACAGAGTTTACTGTGTGATCACCTTTAATGAGGCTGATAAATATGTTGTTTACTTTGTGCCTCATGTAAACACAGGGGACTATTTAGTAAACAACCATATCCACTTCTATAGAAACTTCTGCCTCATGCAGTGATTTAAACAGTATCCCAGTAAAGTCGATTAAACAAAATATTAAACCTGATAAAAACTGTCAGCAGCTTGTAGACATGTAGAAAACTGAACACACCTCATCTGCAAATGTTAAGTAACTGAAGTGTTCACACTGAGCTTCTGCATCACTGTTTACAGGTTGTAACAGGGCACAGCATGCAGTGGTGAGTGTTCCTCTTTAAAAGAAATGCTGTTATTGCTCTGATCTGTCATTTAAAGATGCTTAAATGCAGAATCACAACTTGATTTTTTTACACTCGTAATTTATTCATAAAACATATTTTCTTCTAACCAGAGGTGCAAAGCACAGCTGTAGCTGAGGATTTCCTCACCACCCTGGAGCTTTTAGAGGAGACGCCTGACATATGATCACATCATCATTTTCATCTTTGAGAGTGTGAGAGAAAATGGTTTGTGTGCTCATATATGAAACAAAAACACAGCTGAACTGAATAAAGTCTCCTCCTCATAAAGACTCCTGCTGCTCTTTACTGTTCTTGTTTTTAGTGTTTATATCTGAAGAGCATCAATTTAAAATCAATCAGTTCTCGTTATAGGAAGCTATAGGAAACAGTAAAGAAATGAGAAGAAGTAATCCTTCTTCTTCTTTTCTTTACTGTTTAAAAACACAATTATTTCCCAAATATCAAAACAAGTGTATTATTAAGATTATTGCACATTTCATTACACTCATATGCAGTGAATCTTTTTCAACATTCACCTACGGTAATGTTATAAAAACCACGCTGTTGCCTTCCTGTTAACACACACCTGAATGCTCTAGACCTGCAAAAAGCCAAAACCTCTGCTTTGATAGATGTACTTCACAGAACCACATAGTGCTCTGAAGACTCTTTTTTTCACATGACTGTACAGCATTGAAAACACAAAAACATTGCATATGTACAGGTTTTAGTGCGGTTTATGCTCCCACCCAGAATAGGTCTTTTTCTGGGAAGGTAAATGGTAAATGGCCTGTATTTGTATAGCGCTTTTTAAATATGCAAGGAAGGCCTTGCATATTTCAACAGGACAACACTAAACTGCATCCTGCACCATCTTTACAGCATCACTTTGTAGTGCAGGAGTCTGGGTGCTGAATTTGCCTGCAGTTTAACTGAAGGGAAATATTTGAGACAAAACCAAAGACAAAGACGCAACACAGCTAGAATCTTATATCAGACAAATCTCCCAGAGGTTCCAGCTGCTGGTCTCCTCGGGTTCCCAGATGTTTACGGACATCCGAGGAACTGAAGGAGGTCAGGGGTATATTTGCACCAACCAGGTGATTTCCAAAGAGATATTAACTGAAAACTTATCTTTAAAAAGACTTGTCTGTTGGTGAGTCTTCATCTGTAAAAGAAATGCAGTGTATGCCTAATTATTGCCCTCAAATAAAGAGTCATTATATGTTATTCATTGTACACTTGTTTTACTTTATTTAACAAGCTTGAAATTTGTTCATGAAACATCTCAACTTAAAACCAGATGTGTAACTAAAGCTAAACAACAAAGGTTATTCACACCTACAGCTGTTCAAGCTCACAAGTGGCTGAAAGCTCTCCCTTTCACCTACATTACTCTAAATCATAAAACTACATCAAGTTTTTAAAAAGAAATCATTGTGCTTGTTTTTGACAAATTGCACACATGTATACTGCAGTCACAGTTTAGAATTCCTCTAACCACCAGCGATTATTATTTTTATTAGAAGTTTATTGTGTATTTGGTGAACCAGCATTAATTATTAGAAGTTAGAACCGGCAAACTGTTTGTACTAAAAATAATTACATGATTTGTCTATCAAAAATCTCATCATTCATTTTAAAATGAATCCGTTAAAAATGACAGTGACCGTGCTAATAAAAACTCTGATATGAAACGGTAAACACTTCAGTAACAGCAAAAAATCCTGCCTAGACTTGGACTTGCTAAAGTAATGTTTAAAAATGTTTCATTATTACCAGAATGTCTTTTTTTAAGTTTAAATTAAATTTACAGGTTTTTAATCTTAAACATGTCACACAAATCCATCAAAATCTGGTTGGATTTATTTTTTTTGTCCTAAGTTTAGATGGCACGTGAGTCTGACTGCGAGTCACCGCCATGTTAAAATACAAACACACTGCAGAGGTGACTACGTCTTTGGTTCTCCCTACATGATTTCTGTGCCAAGTTTGTTGCGCTTTGCCTTTAAGCTCCAGTTTTTTGCCAAGGAGCGTCAGTGGGCATGATCAGAGGTGGCCAAGTTCTGCACAGAGGAAGATGAATCGAGTCCAAGCAGCGTTCCCAGGTAGGACTGCTCTCGGTGGTCCAGCATCTGATCCGACCTCACGGGGTGGACGATGTTGCCCGGTTGAGGTGTGAGGGTGTACTTCTCTAAGAAGGCCATGTCCGTAGCCTGGTAGCCAGAGTTTTGCTGCTGTCCTTGAGTCTGCAAGCTAATGACTGTGTGAGTCTGTGAGGAGTGAGGTGGAGGCCTGTGAATGGTCAAGTCGCCCTGCGCTCCTCCAGCCATCTGGATGGGAACTAAAGTGACGGGAACGCACACGTTTGTAGGAGCGGGGCTGGTTTGGTGGCTCGACTTGGGCTCGGCATGGTACGTCTTTGAGCTTTCCTCAAAAGTAACCGACACTATTTTTTCTTCACCGATCGAGCTGAGGGGCTGCTCGGCAAAGCGCGTGCTGTGCACGTGGTCGACGTGGTACTTGAGCTTGTCTTTTCTTTTAAAAGTGGCGCTGCAGTGGGGACAGTTAAAGGGACGGACGTCTGAGTGAATCACCATGTGCTTCGTCAAAGTCTTCTTGATCCGAAATGTCTGATGGCACTCGGGACATCTGTGCGGTTTCTCACCTGTTACACATAACACAGAAAGACAGACATTCACGTCTACGGCACCTTTAATTTAATAATAATCATCTTCTGTCCTGATGGACCCTGCATCAGAACACTGACTGTCAGGCTTTCAAGACCCCCCGACTGTTTGTAGAGGCGTCTTTTGTTATCACTTCTCCAAACCCAAAAAGTCTTTATTTCATGGTTCTTCTAAATGTTGTCTACTCGACACAGCTCATACAAATGAAACTGTTAAACAACAAATGCACAGCTGTCAGCAACAGTTAGTGGTCTTGTTATAGTTTCTGCATCCAGGAGTCTGCTCAGATCTGTTTGTGTCAAAGTGACTTAAGTTTTATCATGAGACGGTGAGCGCGGAGCTTACAGACACATCCACGGGGCTTAAAGTGAGATTCAAAGAAGTATAACAAGAATGACTACTCATCCAGATATCTGTGTCTGCATCCAAAACAGAATATAATCTCCAGTTGAAGCTGCTCATGTTTAAAGGATTCAGTTTATAAAAAAAAAAAAGAATAAAACAAGCCTAAAAACACTCATTAAAGATCCACTTCTTTTCTGTTCTCATACAGGAAGTATTTTCATGCAAATGTAGACTTTCCACTAACTCATTTGCTTCCTTACCTGAGTGAGTCCTAAAGTGCATTTCTAGACTTGACTTTCCTTTAAATTCTTTCTTGCAGACCTCACACTGATGCACAGCAGTTTTATACCTGAGAGGAAAAAAAATCTGTCATTAACACATAAAGGGAACGTTTACCAAACCTCCAGGCTACTCTGTAAAGGAGATGCAGAGAGAAGCAAGTGACAACAACAACACCACTGCACTAGAGAACCAGCCCGTGGTTTGTATAACATACTTCTGCCAGACTTTCTCTCCCAGATGAACACTTCTGTAGTGGACTGTCAGGTGATCATGGCGTCTGAAGCACTTGCCACACTCCTCACACTGGTGTGCTTTCTCACCTGTAATAGAAATGGGTACAGTTAAAATACTGTTTTAAGTGTTTTACGCTGTACCATGTGACTCTGTGCGGAGAAAAAGCCACAAAAGTAACAAGTAAAACTAGAGAATAGCACTGCCGTCCCTTCCATGCTCACCAGAGTGTATTTTCTGATGTTTGGTCAGGTGATCGTGGCGTATGAAGGTTTTCCCACAAACATCACACTCATATCGCTTGTCATCATGGTGGACTCTGAGATGAAGCCTGTCCAAGGAACAGTTTTCTCATTAAAGACAAGTCTACTATGAAGTTATGTTCATAAGGTCATAAGATACCTTTATTAGTCCCACAAGTGGGAAATTTCATAGTAGAAAGTTTGAAACTTTTGTGATCACCAACACCAAACGGCGTCTCCAAATCTCACAGGACCCACCTGTAGGAGCTGCCGTGACGGAAACTTTGGCCACAAATACTACAGAGGTGAGGTTTCTCTCCACTGTGGATCCTCAAATGCTCCTTTAGGGTTGTCCTGTGATGTGGAAACTCAAATATGATCATCTATGACTATTTTTTTAAATAAATAATCATTGCCGTATAACATAGTGCACTCCCACATAAAAACGGGCCATGTGGGAAATGTAACAGGCACAGACAGGTGTACCTTTCTCTTACTGATTTCCCACAAACCAAGCAGGTCCACTTTCTTTTGCCTCCATGTGTGCACTCGATGTGCCTCTTCCTGTTGCCGGTGTCATTAAACTGACGACCACAGATCTCACAGGGGAAAGGACCTGAAAATGAGGCAGGACGAAATCGAGTAGATCAATTGCTACTTCAATATGGGTTACAAAAGTACACCCTGGCACATTCAGATAACCATTCACTCTCACATGAACAAATACAGTCAATTTAGAATCACTAACTTAACCTAAACTAACCCGTCTGCATGTCTTTGGACTATGAGACGAAGTTGAAGCACCTGGAGAAAAACGTTAAAGGTTTGGATTTAATATAGTCTGAAAACATGAAAAACAAAAACTTTATCTCCTGAATATTCTCTATTTAAATACTTATCTGAGATTCAAAAATACGTTTAAATATATAAGTGAAAAAAATAGTTCTCACCTAAGTGGAACTTCTCTTGGTGTTTCAGCCTGGCAAACCTGGATTTAAAGTATTCATCACAGAAGGAGCATTTAAAAGGCCGGTCTTGGCTGTGCAGGATCATGTGCTCCTCCAGATGAGGTTTGCGAGTGAAGGTCTTGAAACAGATCTGATACAGAGAGTTCAAAGGTTACAGGTAGGATTAATTCATCATTACAGCCCATATAAAAGTCATGGGTGTAAACACTGGTTATTTCACAGATATACTAATATAAAGAGTTTCTTTAAATATTGACACAGGAAAACATTGATCAATGAGCTTAATCCATTATTATAACTTTACCACAAGACCACAAACTATCCAGTTTAGCCTACAGCTGCCATCCTGTATAAACTCTGAGCAATAAATTATTATCATTTAGTCTCTTATAAAAGACATTTCACAATAAGTTGTGTAACATGTAAATTTCCATTTTAACAAATGTTACTTGCTGAACAGTCCTTGTCTTTGAAAATAATCTGTCACCTTCCTCTCCTCTCCTTCTTACATCTTTCTCCATTTCTCAGATTAAAACGATCACACACTAACTTTTTTCTCTTCAAACACAACAACTGTTGGAGCAGCAAACAAGAGAGACTGTGTGGCAAACGGCACAGACACTTTGTGTTTGGTGACACCTGTTGAGCTGTCTGAAAAGCTGCATTTGAAATGACATGCCACATAAAAAAATGTATGAATTAAAAAACAAATCATCTTTGTTGATCCTCACTCCTCCTCCGTAGGCCTAGCAGAAGGCTTGAAAATAAGTACTGTAACTTTATTGACATTTGCATGCATGAATGCATGACAGAGACGAGAAAGGAAAACGTGTTCAAAGAGTTTGCAAGTGGGTTGTGCGTTCTGGTCTGATCAGTATCTTACCACATCAGCTGCAGACTGCAGAATGAAAAATTAACTCATTTGATAAAGGGAGGGAGAACCTTCAGTTTTCAGGCCCCTCTTCTGTGGAACCAGCTTCCAGTTTGGACTCGGGAGACAGACACGATCTCTACTTTTAAGATTAGGCTTAAAACTTTCCTTTCTGCTAAAGCATATAGTTAGGGCTGGACCAGGTGACCCTGAATCCTCCCTTAGTTATTCTGCAATAGGTGTAGGCTGCCGGGGATTCCCATGATGCAGCTGCTTCTTCAGCCACCTTTCTCACTTACTATGCGTTAACAGACCTCTCTCCACTGAATCATACTTGTTATTAACCTCTGTCTCTCTTCCACAGCATGTCTTTATCTTGTCTTCCTTCTCTCACCCCAACCAGTCGCAGCAGATGGCCCCGCCCCTCTCTGAGCCTGGTTCTGCCGGAGGTTTCTTCCTGTTAAAAGGGAGTTTTTCCTCCCCGCTGTCGCCAAAGTGCTTGCTCATAGGGGGTCATATGATTGTTGGGTTTTTCTCAGTATGTATTATTGTAGGTTCTTGCACCTTGAGGCGACTGTTGTTGTGATTTGGTGCTGTATCAAATAAATTGAATTGAACTAATATTATTGTTGATTCCACAGACTATCAGTTAAAAAGATAAAGTTCTTAAAAAGTATTTAATTTGATAATAACTGATTGTTTGATTGACTGAGTCTTGGAAATATATTATAAAAAATGGATGTGGGCTCATCAGGAGAAATACATTTGCTAACATCACTGTCAATAACATAAATATTTCTTCAAAACTGAAACCAGTCCTCACAGCACATTTCCAGCTTTCACTCTTCCTCTTCCTTTTGGTAAGAAACTCTTGGATGTGGTCTGGATGAAACCTGACAGGAAAGAGAAGATACTTCATTACACAGCGCAACAGCACAGCAGCAGCTCAGCTGATGTTGGTGTTGTGTGATGTTTGTGCTGCACAAATGACTTAACTATAATATCCGACCTGCACTGGCTCCCTATTAAATTTCGTATTGATTTTAAAATCTTATTGCTCACTTTTAAAATCATAAGTAACACCGCGCCCAGCTATCTTACGGATCTCCTCAGCTTTTATATCCCTGGGAGAGCGCTTAGATCAGCAGGCCAAATGCTCCTGGTGCGACCTAGATCTCGGCTCAAGACCAGAGGTGACCGCGCATTCGCCACTGTCGCACTCTACCTCTGGAATAACCTCCCCCTAGCTATTCGGGCGTCTGATTCAATTCAATCTTTTAAATCTCGATTAAAAACTTATTTGTTTAGTCTTGCTTTCCCCGCCTCCTAGAGCCCACATTTTTAGTGTACTGGAACTTATCTTTATCACTTTGTTAATGTTTATAATGTTTTAACCTTCAGCATTGTGTGCAGACTTCACTGGTGCCTACTATGCCTGGTGTATTATTGGTTAGTTATGTCACCCGCCTGTTAGTATATTTTATTTGTATTTTGTATTTTCATATTTGTATTTATTATTGCTCTTAACTCATTCTGTGAAGCACTTTGGCATACCTGTGGTTTTTTAAATGTGCTATATAAATCAAATTGTATTGTATTGTATAATATCTTAACTAGAATTTAAGTAGAGCCAGAGTTTTACAAATATGAGCGCTATAGTGCTGGTGACACTGCTTCAATCATTTTAATTATATATTAAATCCAATAACACGGAAACTGAACATGTAAAATGATAGACTGCCAATCTCAGACTCTTCACCACGAGGCTGATCTTTCTGGATTTATTTTTAACTATTAGTGTATATGAATTATCATTCACTGCACTGCACACACCATATACACTGTATGTACATGGATGCAGTGTTATAGCTTCTCTTTTTTGTAAAAAGCAAAGCCTAAATACCTCACACACATGTATGCTGATATCTTGAGCTGGTAATGATTTGCAACCAGAGCGACAGGGAGTGGTCCAAACATACTATACTTGCACATTTACATCCATTTTCTTACCCTGGCATCAATCATCCCATGAACATTATGTGAATTTATTACAATACCAAAGTAAAATGGCCATCTCTCACCTCCTGACGTGCTTGGCCAGGGTTTTCTTGCTGGCATGGAGTTTGTTGCAGAAGGGACATTTGTGCTCCTTTTTCTGGAACGGGACGTCGCTGGCGTGCTTCTTCTTGTGTACAGTCAGGTTAGACTTGGTGGAGTAACGCTGCAGACAGATGTCACACTGGAAAGGTTTCTCGCCTGTGTGCACTCGAGTGTGGCTCTCATATTTCCCTGGAAATATGATTTATACTGTATTAGGAACACATCTGGGTCATAAGATAAACACACACTACAGACGTACCTCTACAAGAAAAAAACCCTTTACACTTACAATACAAACACAGCAATGCCTTTTAGAGGCACTCTCTAAAGACACTTTAGAGGCCACAAAAAAATCTATTTATAAACAATGGCCATGTAAGTTTGGATTTTTTTTCCTTTAATAATAAGCACCTTCATTTAGAAACTCTTGTATTTACTTGTGTTATCTTTGTCTAATATTTACATTTGTTTAATGATCTGAAACATTTAAGTGTGACAAACATACCAAAAAACAGGAAATCAGTAAGGGGTTAAATCAGTTGAATAGTCTTCCACACTAGTTGTGTTATCACAAATCCTGCTTTCCTTGGTTAAACAGAATCTAATATTAAACACTTGCTGAACATTACAAACTTACTGTATTCTAAATATTATGAAACAGAAGGAACCATGGCCAGGAGATGAGACTCGTATGAAAATGTAGACAAAAAAAGAAGACCCTTCGTATGACATAACTTGTTTTACTGTCTAACAGGTTAACCGTGTTAATGGTGTATATATATATTTTTTTACCCATGAAATTATGGGGGGTGAAATGCTGCAATAAAATTTAAAAAGTGCAAACTACAACTCAACTCTATTAACTTTTAGGGTTACAAAGCGCTGATAAATAAACAAAGTTTTACAAAATCAATTTTGACTGATCTTCTATGGAATGACCCTCAAATCTTAGGCTGTGGTAATTCATGATGAGCATTTATAGCTATTATATGTGTGTGCCGACCAAACACTGAATGACATTACAAAAAATAATTATCTCTGGTCTTATCTGTTAACCATGTAAGATAAGAATAACACTAATAATCTAGATCTTATTCCGTGGTTCCCACCTGCACGGTCAAACGTCTTTTCACATTTGGGGCACTTGAGGATCTTCTTGCTGGAGTTCTGTATGATGACTGGAGCCAGACCTTCAGGATACACTGGACTCTGGTTAGAGCTTCCTGCTGCTGCTCCAACATGCATCTCCACCCTGTCAGCAGCCTGCTGCTCTGTCCTCTGTAGATCTGAATTCTGCAGATCTGCACGGCTCTCTGCCTCATCAGCTGTCTCAGCAATAATAGCGGCATTTGCGTCTCCTCTCTCTTCCTCCTCCTCTTCCATATCCATTACATCGTCACCCTGAACTGGTTTAGATGCCTTATTCACATCCAGCTTGGCTGTCACATTCACTTCCCCTTTTCCTTCCAGTCTGTTTTTGTTGTGCTGCCTTGATGATGCAGTGCTTTGTTTTTCCTTGGGAGCACTGCTACTGTACTCACCATCATTTCTTTTATACTTAGTAGGTGTTCTCCTCCTACGAGCTGATCTCCGTGTGGTAGCACTTCCCTGACCTGTCGTCTTTTCTTCCTCATTTGAGGCCTCCTGATGTACATCAGTGTGTACACTCTCAGCCAATTGACCCTGATTGGAGTTATCATGACCGAACAGGTTTCCTTGAACATCAGCTGGACTGTTGATCTCTGTATCAGCTCCTGGCGAGTTATTGGAGGTAGTTTCCACTTTATGAGAAGCTATTGTCTCAACCTGGGTTTGTATTACACTTACAGGTTGTACTTCACCGTCTTTACATAACAGCTTTAATATATCCATCATGTCCAGGAATCGGGCCGCTTCAGTTAGAGCTGGGAGTGCTGTCTCTGCAACAACACACTCAGCGGTGTACAAGAAGCTGAGCAGGTGCTGGAAAACAGAGTCCTCCACGTGCTCCAGAGTCACATGAGTTTTAGCAGAAGGATTCTTGGACAGCTCAGCATGGAAATAGCTGCTCCCATGGGCCAAAACCACCTTGTGAGCACTGTAGGTCTTCCCACCTACAGACACAAACACATCGCAGAACTTCTGCCGGCTCCGGTCCTCATTCAAGAAATTGAGGAGGTTGTTACTGTGCTGTGACATGATCAGATGTCTCATTTGTGGGGCTGACTCCTGTAACGTTTCAGAGTTTGTTGGGATGTTGGATGGAGGTACACCGTCACCACTGGCACTGGCCTGCCTGCCACGTCTGGGACGGAGCATAGTGCTAGGCTTTTTCGTCATTAATGTGTCTGCAGGTCTACAAGGAATCCCTCCTGGAGAGAAGAGGAATGTCATCAGAGCTGGGACTGAACATGTATAGCTGCTGACTACTTGGTTTTTTATTCAGATTTCACAGGAGCACGTTAGTCAAGAGGTTCCACAAATGGTTTGGTATGTAAGTGCAACACAGTGCAGCAAAGCTGACTGTAAAAGGAGACTGTAGTCATACATATGCATAACCACACATAAAAAGATGCTAAGAGATTTCTCGTGCTAATGCGAAACACAAAACTGCTATTCGTTATAAACAATGCATTCAACACAATAAAGGCCTCAGTGGCCTTAAATGTGAAATTAAGCTAACTTAACTCTGCTGCTAATCTAAATTGTTAACTGCCAGGACAGGGGCATTTACATATTCGCTCCCCACCTCAAGGACCCCTAACATTGTGTTATCGGAGTGACGGGCGGGCCCCCCTCCGAGGAGAGTGTTGACAAACGACCTCTGATGTTACCCTGCAAACTATCATTTCATACGCACTCGTATTTTAACCAAACGTCTTACCTAAGAGTTGCGGGACACGTTTACAAGGGACCGCGTACCCCCAGCTTGAATAAGAAATGTGAGAAATAAACGAAGGAATAATAATTTCCTGGATATTTGTAACGCCCCACCAGACACCGAAACAAGCCGTTTGCTCATTGGCTGCTTCAGCTTTTGTTCTCTAACGGTCCATTTTTATCCGCGTAAACACAAGCAGCAGAGAAATAAACCTCAACAATTACGACAGTTCATGCCCGTGTTACTTCATTTTCTATATAATACATGAAAAGTCAAAGACGAAATAAACAAAGGCTGGGGTGTTTTTTGTCGATTATCATCGTGAGCTCATAACACGACGGCATCATGGGTAATGTAGTCCAACAGCTAATGGCATATTGGCTTTCTTTTTTTTCTACTTTCCAACTACATTTATCTGACAGCTAACATTTAAGATTTTTTTTAAACCGTTGACAACATATAAATGCAGTATTTTGTTTTTAAAAATGTAAAAATTCCCAGCCAATTGCAACAAAAATATAATATAAAGTAATATTGGAGGAATCGTGGTGAGATGGTCGGCACTGTTGACCCACAGCAAGAAGGCCCCTGGATGTGAATCCACGATTAGGCTGTGGCCCCTCCAGGTGGAAGAAGTTACAGAGTCACCCACCTCCTGCAGGGCAATTTGGTTGTACTGTATATTTAAATTTGAAGTACATTGTTAGCACTGTACTTCTGAATTCACTAAAGTGAATGCATGGCAATACGGAGTATTTTGGTAATATTTTCAGTGAATGAGTTTAAGGGTTCAAAACCCTCATCATAGGGTGGAGTCCTAGGTTTATCAGCCTGAGCCAGACCAATGGTAAAATAAGCAACACAAACAGAGCATCAAGCCCATTAGTTGTACCAGAGACCAAAGTGAATGCTCTTAGAGTTAAATGAATTGTGGTTACGTCAGAGGCATTTAAATGACAAAGATGCTTCCCAGATTAGAAACACTGGCCTCAGTTTGCCTCATTCAAAGACTGGAGCCTTGATCCAACCCACTGCAGCCAAACTGCACTCAACCATGTTTCAGGACATGTGCATAAAAGTGAATGGAAGGACTGCTTACCTCTACATAAACTTAATTCTCAAACTGAATTTCAGTTGTGCCCAAACTCTGGCACCTCTGGCATCGCCATCCCTTACATAAGAGGACATTAGAGTTCTGTCCAGGGAACATGCTTGAAGTTGTTCAGATTAGCCTCTTGGGTGCACCCCTCCCTTCCCCAACACGTTTAACGTGTAAGACATTGTAAGTGCATTAGCTTAATCCCTCCTATCTGGCGTGCAGCGATCCATGCATTTCAGTGAACGCACACAAACAGTGGCCCTCAGGCAGTGAAGATGGAGGTGCACATGCAAGTATTTTCACCTGTGTTTGATCCAAAATAACAAACCTGCCAAATATTGAACAGTTTGTAGGATTGTAAGGGACAATGTTGAGATTCAGCGTGTATTTGTGCATGCTGTGGTTGCTTTTTGCAGGTAAATATAACTTGTGTGTTGTTGTCACAGGTCAATATTAGAGTCATTAGTATGTTTTTCTGCTCTCGTTCTCACCTCGTCATTGGCATATTTGAAGTGAAGTGAAGTGTACTGAAGTTTGTACAGCTGATTTTTTTTTTTATGTTTAAAATTAATTCATTTGTGTAGACGCCTTACGTGCCTCTCTGTTTACACAAATATATGTATAAAAAGTTATAATGAACTATAATCTGTTCTCTAGACACCGTCTCCAGCGAGGACATCAGTGGATGTGAACAGCAGCCATGCCAAAACGGTGGTGTATGTGAGAGCCACAATGGAGGATTCAGATGCCTTTGCGCCTCTCAGAGCCAAAACGGGCAGCTGTATGGTGGACAGAATTGCACAGTTGCACTTACAGGCTGTAATGAGAACCAGTGTGAGAATGGAGGAGTGTGTTCTCCCTTATTTGTGAACGATCACCACAGTTACACATGCATCTGCCCTGCTGGCTTCACGAGCCCTAAATGCCAGACTCCTACTGTTTTCTCATTTGAGTCCAGAGGCTATGTGTACATACAGACGCCGCTCCTAGACCAAGAAGCTCCTCTTAACGTCACCTTCAGCTTCAGGACGGAACAACTGGTTGGCACCCTCTTACAACGCAGGGTGGACGATCTGCTCTTCAGCATCGAGCTGATGCACGGGCATCTCTGCCTCCTCAGCCTGAGAGGCCAAGGCTCCAGCACATTGGTTCAAGAGCTTCCAGGATATTTGTCTGACAGCAAGTGGCACACAGTGGAAGCATCTCTGGGTGGCGTGGTCAATCTCATCAGGCTGCTATGCACTGAAGGAAGCTGCACCAGAGAGTCCAATGCTGAAGTCCAGCTGCTTGAACAGGCCTCCTCTCTCCCTGAGCCCGAAGCAGTTCGTCACAGCCTCTTCATTGGAGCAATCAGTGGGAACTGGACACTGGGCAGGGCAGTGGAGGAAGCAGACTACCCTCCTGCTTTTCTGGGCTGCTTCAGAGATGTGTTTGTAGACTCACGGCTGTTATTGCCGGTTATAGCGCCAGAAGGTTCACACATCCAGGCGAACATCACTGTGGGGTGCAGCGACAAAGACAAGTGTGACGACAGCCCGTGTCAGAACCGAGGCCGCTGTGTTAGCCAAGGCTGGAGGGGTTACCTTTGTGAGTGCCACAGGCCATATGAGGGAAACAACTGTGCAGAGGGTAAGACTTACATATACATTAACATCATTGCAAGCTGTGTAAATTTTTTAATTAGATTCTCAAATAAACTCAAATTGCTTGTTAGTTCCCAGTTTTTCTTCCTATTTGCTCCGCCATCCACAAAAACCTTGTCTGTCCCCGCCTACTGTTCAGGGCTTCTCCTGTGTTTGTTTCCTTACCTGCAACATCAAATACTGCATAAAGTCATGGCATTAAAAAGCTCTGCATCCAGTGTTTTGTTGACCTGTCTCTCCATCCCAGCCTCCTCCCTACATAGTCTTTTTATTTCTTTAGGTACAGAACCTCAAAAAACTAATTTTCTTTCCCACAATGAAACACAGCAATGGAGGTCCTCTTTAACAAATGGCTGTTTCAGTCTGAGGTTATAACTTTTAAAAAATATGTAGGTTTTGTGAGCAAAAGCCTTTTTTGGCCTTGTGCAACTTTTGGTTTAATAGATGTGGTGCGATTTCCATTGAACCACACCCATTAGCGCTAACCTGATCTCTGTTAGGTAACATTTCTGAATCCTGAATAACATTTAATTTAGCTGATGACAAATTATTGGAGATACCCTTTAAATATAGGTGCACTGGTTCAAGTTCAAGCTCAGCCTGAGTCATCTTGCTGCTCAAGTGTCAGTGGTGAGCTGTGAAGAGAAGCACCCTGCAGGATAAAATTAGTCGGCAGACGTTAAAGGAGCTTACGGAGCTGGTAGAAATAGCAGACTGTCAAGTCAAACAGCCATGCTTTTAGAACATACACCTGCATCGAGGATTAAAACAACGTGGTGTTCAGTAATTGACCGGGAATGCCTTCAGTTTGCCAGATCAGGGAGTCTTATGGACTTGTGTCTTCTTTGGTTGCCAAACTGAGGAGCTCCTCCTTGTAATGACCTGCGAGCCTTCTTCATTGTAAAAACCTTTTACTGAAACAATAACTCGTTTAGTTCCCATAACACTGACAACTGTACAATAATCATGGCATTCTTTTGCTTAAAAATGAGATTAGAGACTATTTGGTGTTAGATAAGACGATACATCTTTTTATCACTTACATAAAGACTGGAGATGCTGCACATTTTTGATTTTACTGGGATTGTACATGTAAGACTTTACTGCTCCTGTTAAGTAAATTATGAATTTCTCTCTTTCTCGTGCTTATACAGAGTACATCACAGCCAGGTTTGGAAACAAAGACCTCGAGAGCTATGCTGTGTTCTCATTGGATGATGACCCAGGTGATACTGTGATCATATCCATGTTCATCCGCACCAGACAGTCCAGTGGTCTGCTCCTTATCATGACTAACACCACAAGCCAGTACCTCCGCCTGTGGTTGGAAGCGGGTATGATCAAAGTTCAGGTCAACAACTTTGAGACCCTGGTCGGTCGGGCTGTGATCAATGACGGCCATTTCCACCTGGTGACTCTGAAACTGGAAGGAGTGGTAGCCACCTTGTTCCAGTCAGCCCAAAGCCAGGGCTTTATACCCATCAGGCTCATCCAGGTCCATCCTGGGGATATGGTTTATGTCGGGGGGCTACCAGACTCAAGGGCATCGGCTTCTTTTGGCGGGTACTTCAAGGGATGCATCCAGGATCTGAGGATTAACAACAAAAGACTGCAGTTCTATCCAATATCAACTCCGGTAGAATCGTACAACCTGGAACAACTCATCAGCGTTGCAGAAGGATGCAGCAGCGACAACGCCTGTGCTGTGAGTTATGGCAGTGCTGCCATATCGATAACGCTGTTGTGCATGAGCTGCTACCCCTTGCGACCCTGGTGTCTGCACTAACACTGAAAGAGTGCTTTATAATTAATTGATACTGTCTTCTCTGCATTAGGTGAACCCCTGTCTTAACGGGGGAGTGTGTTACTCCATGTGGGATGATTTCATTTGCAACTGCCCCCCCAACACTGCAGGGCGGCGCTGTGAGGAGGTGAAATGGTGCGAGCTGTCTCCCTGCCCAGCTGCTGCAATGTGTCAGCCCCTCTCTCAGGGTTTTGAATGTAAGTAACCTGATAACAGGTTCCAGTCATGCATAATGCATGTCCTGAAAGTACATCATCAGGGAGGAATAAAGACTCTTTAAGAATTCATTTCCCATTCATGGCACATGCAAGCATTTGGAAGAATTTACAAGTAATGTGCAAGCGAACTGACATCCACTGAAGACATCATCAGCACTGCACGTCCCTTTAGGGGACTCAATGGTGCACACACAGTTTTAATTACAGCACTGTTGATTACAGCAGGGAACACAGTAGAGGCAGGGATCCTGCATGGGATTCCTCTAAGGCGTGGTAATCCCTGGTCAGATTAACTCTGCTGCCACATGGCTGTGGTAGTTTATGATGACATGTCTTCCTGGAGCAGTCACATGTTCACAGAGGGGAGGGGAAAAACAGTAGCTTTTTAAACAGTTTTTGAGCTAATTTGCTGTTTAAATAAAAACAAACGGTAAGGACAGTGGGGTTATTTCACACTGGATGTTTTTGGAATTATGTTTTCGTTGAAGTTATTAAGGCTCAGTCAGAATAAAGTGGAATCATCTCCTTCTGTACGCCAGTACAAATCAGTTTCCGCTGAGGCAGAGTTGGTATGTTTGTATTTGCTATGCTGCCAGGCTACTGTCAAGTGTGGTTGAACTTACAGAGTCCTGAAAAAAGACATTAGCTTAATTAAACTCTAACCTTGTGACTACACTAGGAACTTCCCGCTCACAGGGTGCACTTTGTAAAAGCAGACCAGACTGTTTTTTTATTAAACATGAGCAGTATGCAGTTCTTAAAGAAACTGGTTTAACGCTTTATAATACAGCGTGCAACTCAGCATGTAATTCCCCTGTAATTTAATGGAATGTCAGTGGTTTTTTTATTTGATATTACAATGTAATTATAATAACCTACACATTCATAAAGGTAGGAATACTAGAATAATGCTTTTAGAGGACGCAAATAAATAATTGTTGTAAATAAATTGAATAAGTCTGTAAGTAATTTTTAGTAATTAGTAAGTAACTTTACATAGTGCCACAATTCTGGGTATTTTACAGGAAAGGGGATAAGTCATACTCTAAGTAATTGCTGCTCTAAGTGCAGCATAATTTCTTGGTAATTTGACAGTAAAACCAATAACATGTCCCAATCTTACATTGTAAGTAGACTGTAGTTTTAAGGGTATTTTATGGAGTGGATTAGCCTTGACTAACCTCAAGGTACTTTACGGGGTTTGAGACACTCCTTTTGAGAGATGTGAACAGTGATTTTGAAAGAAAGAAAATTAAATTCACATAGGCCTGCAAATTTAGATGGCATTTATTTTTTGTTTTAGCATTTGTAAGGGAGAAAAGTTCTTCTCACATCTATATTGGATAACTGAAAAGGAAAAAGGACAATCGAGTAATACAAAATCTACTGTGTACATGTGTTAAAAATAAAGGAAATTGGGAAAAGATTAATTTGCTCTATAATATGGCCCACGCCCCAAAATGTAGAGCATATTTACAATGGGTTGTGTCAAACTTTCAGCCACAGGGAGGACTAAGAGCAATGTGGTATTAGGTTACTCTTCAAGACCTGAAAACATGAGTCTTTAATGTTCAGGGGGGACTGTAGTCTGTATGGGTGTGATGCTTTGAGACTGCAACAAGTAAGCTGCTCCTCCCTGTCTCTGCTACAGGCTTGTCTAATGTGACATTTCGGCTTGGAAGCAGCATTCCACAGTACCGGAGCAATGGAAAGATTAAGCGCATCCTGACCAGTGTCTCCCTCAGCTTCCGCTCAAGACGGCTTGCTGCCACATTACTGCATGCACACAAGGACTCAAACTACCTGACGGTCTCTCTCCTGAACTCTCATGTGGTCATGGATCTCCAGGTTGGGGGTGACAAGGACAACGTGTCTATTCAAAGCCAGACTCAGTTCAGTGATGGAAAGTGGCACACTGTGAAGCTCAGCTTGGAAACCCAGGCATCGACCTCCAGTTGGATCATGGTCGTGGATGGAGGAAAGGAGGCCATTAGCATGCCCAAAACAGCTGTGGGTGACCTGGAGTTTCTCAGCAAGGAAGCGGACATCTTCCTGGGTGGTCTAAGCCTGAATGCTGGAGTGGATCTGTCTGGCTGTCTGGGTCCTGTCGAGATTGGGGGGCTTCTTCTCCCTTTCCACCCCGATACAGAGCTGAACCTGCCCAGACCTCAGGAGGAGCAGTTTTTGAGGATAAACAGCAATGCTCCCCTGCTGTACGGCTGCTGGGGAGCCAGTGTTTGCACACCTAACCCTTGCAGGAACGAGGGTGTCTGCGAGGACCTGTTTGACCTGCATCAGTGCACGTGTTCCTCCGAGTGGACGGGCCACCTGTGTCAAGACTCGACAGACCCCTGCATCTCCGGGCCCTGTCTCTACGGCAACTGTGTCAGCCTACCTGGAGGGTATAAGTGTGCGTGTGAGCAGGGGTACAGCGGCGAGCAATGTGAGGTAGAAGTCGATATGTGTGAAAAAAGCAATTGCAGCCACGGCGCCACGTGCCTCAAAGGCTTCCAGACGTACTCCTGTCTATGCCCTCAAAATATGACCGGCCAGTACTGCGAGTGAGTTCCTCAAGAGTTGATTTCAATGTCACCAGAGATAGCAATGTCACCAGTTGTGCTGATTTGCAAACTTCTCTATTACAGCGAGAAACTCCCTGAAATCCCATGGTACATCGAGACCAATCCGTAAGTGCTATTACATCAAATTCAACACACTTCACTTAACCAAGTAAACAACAAATCAACCATTTCTGAATTAAACAGTGTTTACTTTCTCTCTTCTGATGTTTGCCCAGACTTCCTCGGTTGCCCGTGTCTACATGCACGGGTACACGGTGGAACTACAGCTGCTTTAATGGAGGAAGCTGCTCCGAGGCTGATGATGCTTGTTACTGCCTGCCTGGCTTCGCGGGACAATGGTATGACATGCATAATGATAGTTAATTTGCACGCAACTTGTGATTTTAAAAGTCCATTTCAGTGCAGCTACTGCCCCCAGGTGGCCAAAAACAGAACTTTTTTAAATTTTCCTTTCAGGTGTGAGAAGGACGTGGATGAATGTGCCTCTGACCCCTGTATGAACGGAGGTTTCTGTGTCAACTATGTGAACAGTTTTGAGTGCGTGTGCGACATGAATTACTCGGGGATTCACTGCCAAATAGACGTCAGCGACTTCTACTTGTACCTCTTCCTGGGCCTGTGGCAGAACCTCTTCCAGCTCGTGTCCTACCTCGTGATTCGTCTCGACGACGAGCCAGAAATTGAGTGGGGGTTCCAGATCAACGATTAGACCCTCTTTATGATGAATAAAATCAGACCTAGCTCGATGTGAAGGGTTAATCAGTCACAACAGCACATCTACTGGAGGAGATCTGCAACATCTTTGGGCTGTATGAATCAGTTTTATCTCTTCCTGTGGGAACATACACGTCCACAGACATTGCGAGCAAATATATCTACCTACATAGTCTCCGTGGTAAGGGGAAACTGTTCTCCTTTGTGGCCTCTTGTGATTTAGGTTGATAAACCAGGTGTATCTGCATTAATCTACATAATACCTGCAGTATTTAAGTGGTCCGTGTTGCAGATACACAGCTCTTGGTTTCAGTGTGCACTCGTAAACATGAGACTTTTATGAATGTTTGAATTTTTTATGAAGACAATTTTTTTTAAATCTCAGCTTTACAACGAGCTGCTAACGAGGAACAGTGGCTGTTGATATACGTTATGTATTCGTGTAATGTATTGACAGGGTCAGCAATTTGGTTATGTTGAACAATACATACTCCATCGTGTTTTTGACAGTGTGTGAATCTGGTTCTAATACTGAAAACTACACTTTAGAGAGCTCTTTGTGTGCCTTAAATATCCACTTTTTGATCTGTGCGACAGCTTTTCTCTCACTGGGTTTTGTAACTGTTCCTCGCATAGTTATAATCAAGTGGATGAAACTGAAATTACAATATATGTATCTAAGACGTATTTACAAATATTTATGTAACGTAATATAAAATAAGTTGTCCTGCATACAGTATCTGATCTTGAAAGGGAACCCATTATGCTTTTCCTTCATTTCTCAAACATAGCATCTACAATTGTAGATGCTCATGTTAAACATGGATAGAGACTGAACTGGTGAGGTCAGCAAATGCAAACGTGAGTTCAACACTCACTTTTATGCATTTTTTTTTTCTACTTTTGGCACTGTGTGATGTGATATGCCTAATATGACTATCAGGCACACCTGAGGGGCTGCAAAAGGTCCAATATGTGATTAAAAAAAAAAGGATCATACTGAAATATGAATCATGCAAACCTACTCTGAGTCACAGGAAAAAAACATGTAGATGGAAATGAGCATTAAAGGTCTCTTTTAGGAGAAACAAATATAAATAAATGTGAAATGTTTGGAAAATGACAGTTTTTATTTAAATCCTTTGTATACATATTGCTCATCTGAAACAGGCACATTCAAGAAAACACTACTTCAATTCACTCATCTGGTGATAACAGGTCAAATCTGATGCTAACAATGGTGCCAATAAGATTCACAGAAACATAGTAGCTGCCAAACGGACACAGGACAGGACAGACTCCGTATGGCTCCAGGTAAGTCCACTCGTCTTCTCCTCTCAAAGACATGCTTGATTAAATACTGATCATATGCAGTAGTTACCAAAATGGATGAAAATGTGACCTGACGAGTGAATTATATTTCGCAGCAGGGATCGTATTTTCACATTATATACATAATGTAAGGCCGCTGTGGAGCTGCTACCACAATCACACCCTACACGATGTTGTCTGTGAAGGTTCTCAGTCATCCTTGGACCAGGTCATCGTAGTCCAAGGAGCTTGGAAAGAAAAGCATCTGGACTTCTTTAAGTTGCTTATTATGTTATTTTTATACCAAAACACATCCATCCAACAAGTTAATGACTCATCAGTCCTGTTCATGGAGCTTACAGTCGCAGAGCTCTTTGTAGATCCTCTTTCGTATCTTTGGTATGTCTTTTTGTGAGAAGTGGAGGGGTCTTGTCAGAGCAAGGCATCTAGAATACTGTAAAAGAGCAATATCATGTAGTGAGCAAGCAACAGAAACAAATCTGAAACGATCATGCACGCGAACAAAGTCGCACATACCTCCAGAACAAAAACTCCGCAGTCGTTCTCGTTGGTCTGCTGCGGGACTTTCTGCGAGGAGCAGCAGGGGGAGACAGCACATCGTGTCAGTGAGAGCGAGCGTTCAAACAGGTAACAGTTTAAACCAGGACGACGTACCTCATCGAACGCCACCGTCCAACCGCTTTCAAAAGCAGTTTGCTTCTTTTCTTTTGCTTCGGTCATCAAGTATTTCAGGATGTTCTGTTGAGAGGAAAACGTTTAGATAGAAAAAGTATTTTGTCAAAGTAACTGCGTGTACGTGAAGTGTGTAATTACCCTTCCAACTTTCTGGAGCCCGTTCCCTTGAGAGTCATAAAGGCAGATTTTCTTTTGGACGATGTCGGCAGTCACCAAACACCAGTGAACCTCCAGATGGATAGGCACCAAAAGAAGTCTCTTAGAAAACAAATCCACCTGGACGAGACACACGAGATCACAGCCACCCATCCCACCCACTCTTTAGTTCTTTAGAGACTTTTTTCATACTTTTCATTGCATAGAAATAAAAGTTATGTTAGTTCTTTTTGCTTCTGGGAGAAACATGGCAATAGAAAGCTGCATGACTAACAAGGGTATCACATCATTTCCATCTAAGAGCTCACCTGCTTCGTCCATCGCTTAACACCATCGTATCCTTTGGTCATCAGCTGCCGGTGGAAGAAACTGTTGAGAAAATGGACCTAAAAGCGAAGACAAACAGAAATCATCAGTTTATAACAATTAAAAATACGTAGATTTAAAAGTTCTAGGATCAAACATCGCTTTCAAGTAATAGGATAAATATTGGAACGATATCTACAGTATTGTCTCATATTGGGGTACCAGTACTCCTAGGGGTAGTCCACAGCACTACATGGGCTACTAGCAAGGAACCTGGGGCCTACTGCACCAGCATAAGGTCTAACTGTAGGTCTGTGGATTTCATCTCCATATCTAACAGCACTCAACGCAGCACTGGCTAACAAGCTGAGCCATGTTTGACGCTCAGAGGCTATTCGTCACCAGAGCATCACTGACCGACTGCCTAACCAATCATCCTGGCTGATGCTGCAGAGAGTATCACGTTTGGATGATATCTTCAGACTCAGGTCTGCTACACAAGTTCAGTGAATCTGCTCTCATGTGTGAAAAGCGACGGGTGCCAGTGGTCGACTTGCCCGTTCTGGTGATCTGTGGCACCGAAAGTCAGTCGAGCTGCACGAAGATCATCTGTGAGCTCCAACTAAAGGACATTAGGTTCTCATGCCACCCTCATAGAGAGCAGCTGGAAGTCATTTTGTGGGGCTCCTGCTTTTTTCTGCTCCTCCTTGTACAGAGGAGCAGAAACTGTTCCTGAAACTGGCTTGATTCCCTCTCCAGCTCTCCTCCTCCTCCATGCCTGCCCGCCCGGCAGGATGACAGCAATACTCTGTCAGCCTTTTACAGCGGAGGGGTAAAAAGCATTTTAAACAGTCTGGAGTAAATAAACTGACCTCGTTAAATAATATAGAAATACATACAGCCTTATAGTCCCTTTAATGAATAAGTCCGGTAGGTGAAATCTTTCCTCGCTTAGCGTTCCGATGCAAGAAAAATTCCAGCATTTTTAGAGCTTCATTTAGAGCTTTGTTTAATTACCTTCTGATGGGATGAATCCATGATCAGTTCCCCGTACATGTTCATAACCTTCAACAGAAACAACAAATGCGTACACACACCCGTTACATTGATCTTAAACATTCACACTCCAGTGAATCCAGTAAAGCATGGCGTGTTTGGTGTTATAGATGATGCTAACCTGGTCGTTGAGCCAGTTCTGATCTGCCAGCGTCAACAAATCGTCCAGAGTCAACGTGTGTTTCTTGTAGACCACCTGAAAAGACGGGACGGGCTTCTGGAGGATCGCAGCTCGGTATCTGGTAACCTCAGAGAGGACTGTGTTTTTCCTGAACAGACACAAACGGGCAACGCTCAGAAAGCTCCCACTTACTCTTTACCACAACAACAGAATTCTGATTTACCTGTCACTTAAACCAGTGTAAAACTTCCCCTTGAGATGCCTCAAGACGTCGTTCTTACGTAATGGGATTAAGCTTCCATATTTCATGTAGAAGTCATCAAGAAACTCTGGAGAAACACAGAAACTCTTAACAAACGGCCCAGAGAAGAAAGTTGCACCAAATGTTAACGATGCACATACCGTGGATGTCCTTCGTCAGTGCGTTCAGGCTGACATCAGTGTGAGGGGATACTGTTTTTTTACTACTGATGGTCTCATCAGTATCTGTGACTGTACTCTGGTCCTGGCCTGGAGTACCAGCAGTCTGTGCTGATGGGCTGCCGACCTCGAGTCTTTGTGCAGGAGTTGTTCCTGGTACCCTGCTCTGTGTGACGTCTTCACATGTGTAACTGTCTGCATTTAATGAAGATTGGATACTATGACAGTGTCTTAAAGGCTCTCTAATTTCACCAATGTGTACCAAAGTTTCTCCTGTAATGGTTTCACCATCAGTACCTGCAGCAGCATCTGTGTTCACATCCTGGTTCTGTCTTTTAAGGGGATCCTCTGAACCTCCAGTATCACATCCAAGAGCTGACACAAGGACTGATGTTTTTGCTGCATTCAGCGCGTGGTACGCTTTCCTTTTATTTTTTTGTGTCTTTAAACTGAGGCCAGGGCCCGAGCCAAAGCGTTTTTTAGCTCTAAATATCCCAAAGTGGCACTTCTCTCTCCACTTCCTCCACATCCAAAGCTGTAGTTTACAGTACAAGCGCCTCTTGGCTCGCCTGGACATGTGAGAGACCCCATTGATTAAAGAAATGGATCCCTTCCTCCTCTTCAAGTATTTCGCTTTGCTCCGCTGGCTCTGTGCTCGGTGCATTTGGCAGAGAGTGAAGAACGCTTTCCGGAGAGCCAAGTGTGAGCGAGGCGGCTCAAATGTAGCAGCATTTAGCAACAAACCAACACACGGAGCTACATGGTTTCCGGGCCATGATCCAGCCGCTGTTAGATGAGACAATTTCACCTTGAAGTGGAAAGGTGAAATAACATGAGGTCTGAAGAATTCACAATTTGACACGATCCTCACAGCTTACTTAGGGGTCCCTGTCCTGGCTTTGGTTTCACAGTCTGACCATCTGCTGCGACACAGAACAAAAGTTTGATTACACATGAGCCTCACTTTGATGAAAAAGGATTTCATAAATAGATCTGATCCTACGGTGAACCGATCAGTGGCTGAACGCTGGTAAATTCTTCTCAGGTAGAGAAGAATTTTAGTAGCAGGCTGCTACTAACAATGTGCATATGGACTAATTACTTACTGCTTCTTTTACAAAGGCAAATGATCTGAACAGGTCTTCCATCACAGTTGTTGCTTTTGCACTTGCATCAGCTCTTTATACTGAGAAGGAGGCCTTTTTCAGAAGTTGTCAGAGGTCTGAGAGTTACAGACCTGCCTGCAGGTGCGCGTGTGCAGCACATGTCCCCACATAGAAAGACACACATTTTTATTTTTACAAGCAATATTATTTTGTTACCTCCAGGCTGTCGGAGCGGGTACAGGTCGCTGTTTTGCCCGCCTTGAATTGCTTTCTTCCAGACACGTGTTTCCAATCACAGACCCTTGCTAAAAAAAAAAAAAAAAAAGCCGGCGATGTTTAAAGACACCCAACAATTGCCTGCAACAAACGAGGAGCTAGCCACACACTCACGTAGCCTCGCAGTTTCCCCCTCGTTTGGCTCAATGAAACCTCGAAGCGGAGAAAGCTCTTCGCGGACACGTCCTGTCTGTGTGTGCGTTCACATAAATCAGAGCGTTTTTTATTCAGAACACGGCGTTTGGAGCTAAAACTCTTTAGCTTACTTAGCATTCAGGTTAGCCGATGCAAGATTGGATCACGCAGACGGACGCAACGTGAGCGACGTCTTACTGTGATTGGTTGTTAGACTTCGGCTTCATCCAATCCGTTGACCGTTAACAGTCACATGTAGTCACGTGCCCCTCTCATCCTGACCAATCAAAACACGATCTTCTTCTTTAGACGTCCGTTTAGTTACATTAAAGTGTGTCACTGCCCCCTGCAGGCCCTCTCTGTGCGTTCAGGGATTTTATTTTATAGAAATTTTATAGAAACAAGTGTTACAACAAATCTTGATAACCCGGGTAAATATACCGTATCTTCAACTTCAACTTATACATCCCTTTACTTTGCAAAATAAGACCACAATAAGTTCTTCTTTCTAGTTTCCATTACTCTCAACACTCTTACCCCTTATGCTTTTTCATCCATCATCCATTTCTGTTTTGTCTTTAAAGTTGATCTTGCAATATCATTAAAACACCAGTCAAAGAAATCATGTCTCATTAATAAATACAAAGCTACAGAAACATCAGAATAAAAAATGTCTTGTTTGCCTTCCAACCTTCTGCAGTCATTGACTATTAAACAATTCCAGAATCCACAAAACTAAACATGAAAATGATAAGCCAAACAAAAACATTATGGACTTCCCTGCAGTCTCTGCACGTAGCAGAGGCTGCAGGAAGTCTTTTAAAAATGAAGTCTCTGCCACAAGATTTCAATTTTAAAAGCAGTTGGGAAAAATCTAAACTATTTTCAGGAGAAGCCAAACAAACTTGGGAGGTTGTTCTTGTGGCAGGCTGCTACTAACAATGTAGCCTAAAGATACAGTTTAAAGGGCTCATTCAAAGCTAAATCTAAAGAAATGGCCGTGGCTCGAGACGTTTGCATGGTACTGTAACATATCTGTGATTTAATGCTGAATGGAAGTGACCGTGTGTTTTTACTAAAGTTATTAAACCTCAAAGCTTTGTGAAGTATTCTAGAGGGAATGGAAAGACTCTGCGGCGGTCCTCAGTCTGCACTTTATTGCTCATTTGAGAAAACATTTGAAATCTTCTCATCAGTATCTCTGTTTGCGGCCTGCTGCTGACCTTGAGTGACACTGGTGTAATAAGCAGATGGTCGCTGTCCCCCCCAAAACCTGGCAAACATCCTGTTTTTTTTCTTTTTTTTAGTATCATTGAGCAAGTCCGCAGATCCCTGCTGACAGTGGGGCCCAGCTCTGTAGATGACCAGCGTGACCTCTGTTGAGGGAGACAGCTGGTTACACAATACGAGTGAACCCAAAGATCTTCTCACATGTAATATTTGATATATATTCACGGCAGACATAGAGACAGGTGTCAGTATATGTTGCAGGAGTGTGACACTAAAACTGATTTGAACTAAAGGCTGCTCGTCCCACGCTAGACTTTGTGAGTTTCCATTTGCTTTGGCAGTTATCCTTTAAAAAAAAAAAAAAAAAAGAGCAGCACCATGTGACGCAAGAGTCAGGAGGGATGAACATGGTGTTTAACTTGGCTCTGTTTTCATGTTTAAAGTACAGGGTATATAAGCAGCGACCTGCACCAGCTCTGCCTCTCATCTTTACCAGCATCTGCTCGTCTGTGATACCTTATTTTTGTTGCATTTCACACAGAAATGAATCTCCTGAGCTTCACTGTGGTGCTGGGACTGTTGGTGGGGACATGGGCTCAACCCATCGTGCGAAGGCCTCTGTGCGACTCCCCCGAGGCGGAGGAGGCTGCTCTGGTGGCGCAGGATTACCTCAACGCCCAGCACCATCATGGCTACAAGTATGTACTGAACCAGATCGACGACATCAAGGTCTACGCGAAGGTAAGTCAGCAGGTGGAGGTGCTGTTTAGTTACATACAGAAATGTGTGAACACAGTAGAAAAGAATAACGTTTACTGGGCAGAGAAGAAGGATAAACACTAAGTGTAGCAGTCCATACTGCATCATGTTATAGACAGTTTTGTTTATGGTGCCCCTCTCTTTCTAACTTTTTAGGACATTTTCAGACTAAATCAAAAGCAGCTATGTGCTCTATTTTTGCTAATAGGAGCTCTTATATGTTCACCTGCATCTGGAATAATATATACAGCAGAATTTAGTCAATTACCATCTTATGCACTACATTTTTTAAAAGTAATGTAACAATTGTGCAGTGATTTGTATATATTTTTGCTTTTTTAGCCAGACGGAGATGAATACGACATGGAAGTTGACCTGCTGGAGACAGACTGTCACGTGTTGGACCCGCTGCCTCTTGCCAACTGCACAGTCAGGCCCAAAGTACAGACGGTGAGACGCAGAAGCTCTCAGGCTTCGACTCCTGTAATTCAGTCGATATTAGTTCTGATCAACCTACTTTGATTCTTCGTTCTCTTCCAGGCGGTAGAAGGAGACTGTGATGTGGTGCTGAAGAAGGTTGGCGGTGTTCTGAAGGTCATTGCATTCAAGTGCAAATCAGAGGGTAAAGATCACAGATGCTGCTCTCATCCAAATGATTACAAAGAACAAACCACAGCAGTGTCCATACATACTGCATGTGTCAATAACCTGTATGTGACTTTCCTGCTCGACTTGTAGTATCCACAGAGGATTTGTGTTTGGGCTGTCCCAGCCTCCTTCCCCTCAATAACTCCGATGCGCTGGACTTTGTTCATGCCTCTCTGACAACCTTCAACAACATGACTGTGAACACGACACATGTTCTTCTCGAGGTTGGAAGGTTGTCATCACAGGTCAGACAGTCAGGATACTTTTTACCAGATGTAACACAGCTGCATGCTTTAACCTGCAGCTGTCAGTTCATCAGTGCTGTTTAATACTCTCAGGTTGTGTCTGGTGGGCCCATCTTCATAACAGAATATGTGGTTGTTGAGGGAAACTGCACCGAGGATCCCTGCGTGCCTCTCAACGATGCCATGGCTGTGAGTACACAGTAGTAAAAGCACTCAGTTTGTTTTCAGGCCTGTTCAGCTGATCTGAGATGGAGAAATGTTCAATCAGGTCACCAGATGTTGAAAATGAACAAAACTGAGAGCTGTGCCTCTCTCTCCAGGCTCGTGGGATTTGTACAGCCAAAGGTACAATCGCCCAGCACAGTGTGGACTGCAAGATGTTCTCCACTCTGGTAAAATACTGCATCTGACTTCTAATATGTTCTGATTCATGAAGACAAAACAACATTCACCATCTAACGTTCACACAGAAAACATTAAGAACTGTTTTTCTCTCACTGATGTCATTTTTTTAGATTCCCATTGTAGATGCCAACAGCACTGCAGCTGCAGACCCCGTCCTACCACCAGTGGTTCATGTGCACACACACGGCCTGTCACACAAGCACGGCCACAGCCACCACAAACTGACGGCTCTCCACAACCCCCATCAAAACGTCCTGTTATCTGCAGAGTCAGCAGAATCAGATGAAGTTGTACCTGTCGTCCCTGCTGCTGCTGCTCCAGCTGCAGATCCAGCTCCAGCTGCAGATCCAGCTCCAGCTGCAGACCCTGCTCTCGCTGCAGATCCTGCCCTTGCTGCAGATTCTGACTCAGCTGGAGAATCTTTATTGAAGGAAAGCTCACCTAACTTGAAGAAGAGAGATGTATCTGCTGCAGCTGCTGCCGTGGTTGATGCTCCTGCTGTTCAAACAGGACCAGTTACTCTCGTGCCAGTCTGCCCAGGAAGAGTCAGGTTCTTCTAAGTGTCCAAGTCTCACAGACTCTATACTTGCTTTCATTTGTAGCAGAGCACCTTTGATACATTAGCCATTTCCAGTAGATGTAACAAAACACCAACCAATGAGAAATAATTCATTGTTTTAAACTGTCAAATCAGACAAGCTTCTCTGTCAAATTGTCTGTAAAGATGTTGAATAAATCTCAAGTGAATTTACAGGGTTAATGAGGACACACTGATCATTTGTACTGTAGTTCTTGCCGTCATTCTGCAAAGTCCTCTAGAACGATTTCAAAAGTCCACAGTGCTGTTTGCCTGTTGTGTTGACTCATGCCAACGACCCTCCTGTGAACCGGCTGACATTTCTGATACAGCCATGAACAACAGCAGCTTTTCCTCTGCACATCCATGCTCACCACAACTCAACATTTCAGAAATGAATGAAAACACCAGGATACTCATACATCCAAGTATGAAAGAGTTCACACTTCATAATCATAAGAGGCTATTTAAAGATTTCAATGTGAAAATGTTGATAAGATATTTTATCCCATCGACCTGAGTTTCTCAGGTTACAGACAGACAAACATACAGGTCAATGCTGGTGAATATGGGCAAAGTCTATTAGTGAATTTACAAGAATGGATCAATATTCAGAAAGCTGCAGTTCATGGTAAAGGACAAATTAGGTAGACAGCCTCAAAAATGCTGTGAACCCTCTGAGTCTAAAAAGCGATATGATGCCCCCACGGGCTAAACTGATAAGAGAAGCAGCCAAATAAAGAAAAAGTTGTCCTTGGTTACCCACACACGAAGAGATAAGATGATTTTTATACCCAGCTGCTCTAACACCCACTTTCCAGATGTTTTAGACAGTTGTTTTGAACCCATAAACATCAAATTCTCAGCTTAAAAAAAATTAAAGCACAATTTTGGTTACTGAGCCCGTAATGAGGCATTCACAAGAGTCCAAACAGTAAGGTTGTGATGTTGGTCAGTATCCTCCGGACCCTCATTTAGTTTCCTTTAATTTATATGGAAAACCTGGAAGTTGTGGGGCAGCCACCTTGAAAGGTTTGAAGCTTGATGAGGATCAAGTGAAATAGTGGGTTTATACTCACTTTTGCTCAGTGTTATTGTTTGCCCTCTATTTCCAGAGTGTACAACCCATCCTGAACAGAAATATACATGTTTTTTCCTCTTAAAGGCAGAGAATCAAACAGATATGCACACCGTATCGTTTCCTATAGACAGGTTGAATAATGAGCAGAGATGACCACACCTTCAGGATGTCCGACTGTACTGAAAGCACATCTGTTTGAGGCCAGAGTTCATGGCTCCCAGCTACCGCTCACTGTAAACTTCAACCTATTAAACAGTAACTTTCCACTTAATAGAATTTACTGGATTCTTAGAGTCACCCTTTTCCAAATCAAAAATCATTTAGATGTCAAAGGAAGCTTTCATACTGAAAACACATGCACTGCTCCTCAATTTCCACAGCTAATGATATAACAGCTCGTTAGACTGAATATATTCACTTTTCTTTATTGTTTATACTGAGCACTGCTGTTAACAGAGGACGATTCATTTTAATCACTGCAACATTTAAATGTTTGTAACAAATTGTGGCTCAGGCCATTGTACAAGTCTACATGAATTAAATGAGTAAATTAATTAGCTTTAAATGATGAACTGGGACAGAGTACACAGACAAGTGACACAAAACTGAAACAAACGTGTCCGATCATGAGAAAAACTTCCCTCATGAATCCTGTAACAGAAAATATGACTGAACAGAAGGTTTTGCTTCTGTCCTGCAGATGTCTTCCTGCGACACCGCTGAGGCTGGCCTTAAGACTTTTATTGCACATGTTGTGACATAAAAAAAAGAGGGACACGAGTCCTTTAATGGGAGTAAGATGTAAGGTGACATGCACAGCATAAGAGCCTAACATAACTTAGTCTTTGTAAAAGTCATGCAGAGTTTGAAAAAGGAGTTGCAGCAGAATCCAGGTAATGTTTATGTACTTAGTGCTGGTCTTAAACATGAAACAGGACTTTTTTTTTTAAATGGGGAGACGAGGGAAATTAAATTTAGCTTTAATTTTGGAGACGGGAGGTCCACTTTGCTTTTATGAGTATATACAGCAGAATTTAGTCAATTACCATCTTATGCACTACATTTTTTAAAAGTAATGTAACAATTGTGCAGTGATTTGTATATATTTTTGCTTTTTTAGCCAGACGGAGATGAATACGACATGGAAGTTGACCTGCTGGAGACAGACTGTCACGTGTTGGACCCGCTGCCTCTTGCCAACTGCACAGTCAGGCCCAAAGTACAGACGGTGAGACGCAGAAGCTCTCAGGCTTCGACTCCTGTAATTCAGTCGATATTAGTTCTGATCAACCTACTTTGATTCTTCGTTCTCTTCCAGGCGGTAGAAGGAGACTGTGATGTGGTGCTGAAGAAGGTTGGCGGTGTTCTGAAGGTCATTGCATTCAAGTGCAAATCAGAGGGTAAAGATCACAGATGCTGCTCTCATCCAAATGATTACAAAGAACAAACCACAGCAGTGTCCATACATACTGCATGTGTCAATAACCTGTATGTGACTTTCCTGCTCGACTTGTAGTATCCACAGAGGATTTGTGTTTGGGCTGTCCCAGCCTCCTTCCCCTCAATAACACCGATGCGCTGGACTTTGTTCATGCCTCTCTGACAACCTTCAACAACATGACTGTGAACACGACACATGTTCTTCTCGAGGTTGGAAGGTTGTCATCACAGGTCAGACAGTCAGGATACTTTTTACCAGATGTAACACAGCTGCATGCTTTAACCTGCAGCTGTCAGTTCATCAGTGCTGTTTAATACTCTCAGGTTGTGTCTGGTGGGCCCATCTTCATAACAGAATATGTGGTTGTTGAGGGAAACTGCACCGAGGATCCCTGCGTGCCTCTCAACGATGCCATGGCTGTGAGTACACAGTAGTAAAAGCACTCAGTTTGTTTTCAGGCCTGTTCAGCTGATCTGAGATGGAGAAATGTTCAATCAGGTCACCAGATGTTGAAAATGAACAAAACTGAGAGCTGTGCCTCTCTCTCCAGGCTCGTGGGATTTGTACAGCCAAAGGTACAATTGCCCAGCACAGTGTGGACTGCAAGATGTTCTCCACTCTGGTAAAATACTGCATCTGACTTCTAATATGTTCTGATTCATGAAGACAAAACAACATTCACCATCTAACGTTCACACAGAAAACATTAAGAACTGTTTTTCTCTCACTGATGTCATTTTTTTAGATTCCCATTGTAGATGCCAACAGCACTGCAGCTGCAGACCCCGTCCTACCACCAGTGGTTCATGTGCACACACACGGCCTGTCACACAAGCACGGCCACAGCCACCACAAACTGACTGCTCTCCACAACCCCCATCAAAACGTCCTGTTATCTGCAGAGTCAGCTGAAGTTGTACCTGTCGTCCCTGCTGCTGCTGCTCCAGCTGCAGATTATGATTCAGCTGGAGAATCTTTGACGAGTAAGGAGCCTCCTCTTTTCTTCAGGAAGAGAGATGTATCTGCTGCCATCATGGTTGATGCTCCTGCTGTTCAAACAGGACCAGTTTCTCTCGTGCCAGTCTGCCCAGGAAGAGTCAGATTCTTCTAAGTGTTCAAGTCCCACAGACTCTATACTTGCTTTCATTTGTAGCAGAGCACCTTTGATATGTGAGCCATGTCCAGTAGTGGCAGTAGGAATAATTTGCTTTAAACTGTCAAATCAGACAATCATCTGTGTAAAACTGAATGTAATGCTGATCATTAAATCTTCAGTAAATGTGTTTATAAATCAGAACAATCGACTATGTCAGTACATTTACAGGCCTAGTGAGCACACTTATATGTACCATGATGCATTCAGTCATCCCTGCAAAGTCTTTCAGAACAAGTGCAGAAGTTTACAGTGCATTCAATCCTGCTGTGAACCCGCTGACACTTCTCATACAGTCATGGAAGAAGAACACACACACACACACACACACACACACACACACGCACACACACGCTTTTTAAAGATTTCATTACACAGTATATTTTACTGACAAACATTGCGTGCTAAAACAAATGAGAGCAGTGCAACACTTGATTTTCAAGTTCACCACACAAGCACTCATCCACCCACCCCCAGGCAACTGTTTATGAATGGGCAAATTCCATTTATTGCATTTACAAGAACGGATCAATGCATATCATGCTAAAGCACAAACAAGCTGGACAAACAGGTTCAAAAAAGGCTGTGTACCTTCCAAGTGTAAGAAGCGGATATTATGGCCCCACTGGGTAAACTGATAGCAAAAGCAGCCAAACAGAGGTCGTCCGTCACGACCTACATCACAGCAGATATGAATTCTATGCCCTTCTGCCCAACACACACTCCAGAAAAAAAAAAGTTCAAAGCACACGTTTTGGGTAGTTGCACCATTTATTCACATTGCTAGAAATTGCTGCTTTCATGCTTCCAACTTCAATGCTTCTTCTGAAGGAGTTCAAGAGACATTCGTACAAGTCCAAACAACAAGGGTAAGGAGTTCAACACCTGCCTCAGCTACACACTACCACCAGCTTAGTGATCAGCTTCTCAGCCCCATCCTTGAAACATCTTTTGAGCATTATGGGGTGGAAACCTGTTGCTGGAGCCTAAAGGAGTCGAGAAGTCTTTAAAGGATTCGTGGAATTTTAGCTTTAACTGTGCTGCACCTAAAGGTGGCTTGTAGAGGGGAAATATAAGTGGAGGGCCATCCGTAGTAGGAGAAAGGAATGGCAGACCGGAATTGTTAATGTCATCATTATCCTCATTTTCATTATCATAATCATCACCATGGTTAGCATTACCAGGCGAGGGAGTGGGAATACCTTCCTCAAGCCACTTGGAGAGTTGTTCATTTCCCTGCAGGGGCTTAAAATTCAGTGGAGTCTTAAGTTTACCATTCTGCTTTTTTGCAAGATTTTGGGTCATAAAATTTAAATCAACAGTCGGATCTCTGTAAAGCTCAGAGGAATCCACGAAGCTGTTGGGCTCCCTGCCTGGTGGTTCACGCTGTAGCAGCACATAATTCCCAGAATAGAAATTTAGAGTCTGCTCATGTTTGGAGTTTGAGTCACTTATGAATGGTTTTAAATTGTTCGGGAACACAGAGTTGTTATAAGTGGATACAGGAGCGTGCTGAAGCCTATCGAAAGGAACCATAAAATTATCAAGTTCCTCTCCAGGTGATTTATTGTGTTGCTGCTGTGAATTTGGGTTGTTAGACATAAAATTAGGCCACGTTGGACGGTTCAAGTTCCCAGTCAATAGTTGACCGTTTACCTGCACTGGGGACTTAATGTTATTCAGCTGATATTGCCCTGCTGGGTCATAACCTGAAGGCAGAGGTTCTGAGGATTGGCTGTGTAGATACGGCCAGTGGGCATGCAGTGAATTAGGTGCGGGGTTCACGCGGTTCAGTGGTTCATGATTTGTAGTCCAACTTGGATCATTTCCTCGTGGTGTAGTAGGGTTGCCATCTGGTGGCTGTAAATATAATTGCTCCACATTTTGATCTGGAAAGGGGTGCAGTGAGAGGGGCACAGAGGTGTAAGATGAGGCAGATTGTGCTGCTTCAGTCGGCTGTTGAGGAAGTCTTGCAGAACCCACGCCAAACTCAAAATATGAAGCTGTAGGTGGAAATGAAAGATCTGGAAACAAGTGAGGCACATCTGCACAACTGCCAACTCTAGCTGGAGTAATATGGAGAAGCTGATAAAAAGTCATTTGTGTACAGCAGTTAGACAAGGAGCACACAGGTTGCATATATGCAGAGCTGAGCTGAGGATCTTGCGGGGCTGTATAACTATTGATAGTTAGTGGAATTGCAGATTCAGGATGTTTTTGGTCACTGGGTTTAGCAGCACCCTGTGGCTGCAAATAGGTAGCAGAGGGTAATGTCACAGGCTGTAGCAGCTGGAGCTGCTGTGGGTAATAGAGCTGGTTAAGTAGGTGATGCATCTGACCCTGTGGATATCTGAGAAGAGGTGGTGTGCTTTGGACTGGATTTTCCTCATTTGTTCCAGCTGGTGTCTCAGATATTTGACAAAGTTTGTACACTTGTCCCAAAAGACTTTCAGCTGCTGATGCCAAAGCAGCATTTGGATTTCTGGCAGGCTGATTTTCAGGGCACAAGTACATTTGCTGGTGTACCTGACGCTGAGGGGCTTCAGGCTGTGGTGGCTGAGGAACAGTGGACGGGTTTGTAGCAGGCTGTGCTTTGGGCTTTGGTTGGGGGTAGAAGTGATAGAGGTGGGAAAGTTGGTTCTGTGCTTTGGGTTCTGCTTCCTCTGGTTTTTCAGGTAATTTGTGATATGGTGGATGATCTTCAGATGCTGAAGGCTGTGAGTAAAAAGAAAATGAATATGGGGGTTTTTTGTCTTGACTCTCGGGTTGGCTTGCAGGAGGTTCCTGAAGGAGACTAGGCCGTGGGTTGATTGGGCTGGGAAGCAAATGTTCTTCAAACTGACCTGCTGGTGGTTTAGTTATTAGTGACAGTGTAGGGGCAGGTGGCTGAGAATAAAAAGGGGGAAAATGTTGCCATCTTTTCCCTGCATCAGTTTGGACAACTGGAGATGAAGCAGGTCTAGGATTCACTGCGGGCGCAGCAGGTGTATTGACCAGACTTGCAGAGTAAAAGAAAGTGGGGTGGAAAGGACGATCCGTATCTTCTGGCCACTGATTCAGCATATCTGAGTTCTGAGGAAGAACCGCTTGATGAGGATCATGAGGAAAAGTCGACGCATACACACCTTTGCTCGGCGTTTCATTTTGCCAATCGGGATCCTTTGCTGGGTTTTCTGTGAATTCAGGCTGAGCTGGTAATTGTGACGGACAGGAAATTGTTGTTTCTCCATCTCCAGCAACTTCCAGAGTATACAACCCATCCTGAACAGAAATACAAGTTATCTTTCTTCCTAAGAAAGGGAGAAAAATCAAAACAAACATGCACAACATACCTTTTTCTCTAGGCAGGGCGCATAATGAGCAGAGATGACCACACCTTCAGGATGTTCGACTGTGCTGAAGCCACATCTGTTTGAGGCCACGGTTAGTGGCTCCCATTTACCGTTCACTGCAAAATAAATGGCAGGCAGGAACTCACCTTAGGTTTCCTACTCCTAAAGTCATCTTTTGGCAAACTAAGCTATCATTTAGAAAATATAGAAAGCCACATAGAAAGCTAAAAAGTTTAGACAAAAAACAAAACACACACACTGGAGTTTGGACCATCAGTTAACCTTAAGAGAATCTAAAATACATGAAAATTAAGTGGTTGTCATAGTCACACAGGGTTTGGAAAAAGTATTTGTAGGCCAGTTTAGCCAACATGTCATGTCTTTAGTGCTGGTTTAAAAACAAAAACAGAGACATGATGAGGACCAAAAACTCACACTTAACTTTAATATTGGAGACGGGCAGGGTCCACTCCGTTTTTACGAGCATGTCCGCAGTATTGCAGGTGACCATCGGAGGATTCAGTGACAGCGAGCCCATGAAAGGGCACGACATCCTCACTGGTATGCCCCACCAAAGCAGTGGGAGAACATAAGTGTCCTCCTGAAAGCAGCAAGGAAGCTATTATACATAAGCACGTGGTTAAAATGTGCAGTGCCTTCAGATCACAGTGACCCACCTGGAGAGCGACGAAGCAACCATCATAGGGTGCGACTAGGACCAGATCTCGTGGTGTCGAGCTGATGGTGTAACCGCAGCTCGAAGGTAACTTGGACAGGGGCAAAGGAGACAAATGGCTTCCTGGGGGAGACGTTCAGCAGGAGGAGGGTGTAAAAAGCATTACATGGAACTACTACGCAGACCTTAACATAACTACTTACCCCTGTCCACGAAAAGCAGAGATCCAGGGGTAGAAGCAGCATCATGAACCTGAAGCGTCATGGAGTCTAGCGTACATTCAACCTTTGGTTCCATCTTAAGGAGTCGTTCCATTGCCTCCAGGTCGAGACCACCATATTGTCCATCTGGTTGTTTAGCTTCCTCCCAGGCTTTCAAAAGTAGGGTTTGAAATTAGTTTTAGAAGGTATGCAGTCGTTTACTAGAGGCCCTAAAACACTATGAACACAAAATCCTTTACAAGCATAAGAGACCAAATGTTGGATTTATTACTTTTAAAAGCCATGGCTCACTTTCAATTTTAACTTTACGTACCCACGTCTGCCTGGTAATCTGTTTCAACATCCCTGGTGTTGTTTGTGGTCTTGTTTCTGTTGGGTTTAGGACTTCGCAGCAGCTTTTGCCCAATTGAAAGTTTTCCATGATGCTGATGACCTTTAGCTCCACTTTGACTAAGCGTTGAGTTTCCACCTAGTTCATCCAGGGCTTTAAGCCTCGTCAGTGTTGCGCATTGACAAAGTGAAGCAGAAAACAAAAAGAGCCCAAAATACAGTGAGCCATTAACACCCCTGCTCTCTCTACACGCCATTGGAACAGAGGAAAAAGCACTGCCCCAGGACTGTACCACAAAAACTGATCAGTCCTCTTAGCATGTAGTGCTAAACCTGGTCTTAATTTTGACTAATCAAACACCTAACCACAGCAGCTGGTGCCAATGGCGCAGTTAAGAGCAGGAGGTAGTCTGTGGCTCTGACAAGACAACAAGATTTACAACAAGTTACCCTGCTGCCATTTTTCTAACAGAACTTTTTTGCTGCTCAGTTTTCCTTCGGCTGAATGATGCTATACAGATTATATTTTATGGTAATATAATTCTTCTACAGCTTGTTTAGTGGCCAATTTTCAGACTTTTTGTTGCTTCATTTTGTGTGAAACATCTTTGAAACTTTTTTAAAAGAAAAATTGAATAAAATCTCAAATCAAAACTCCACTGCAATAATAAATCACATATGGATTGTGTTGCTGTCCGTGTCTCCTTTATTCTGGTCAAAGTGTGGGTAGTGTGGGTTTGGTGGGCAAGCAGCAGCTGTACTAAACTCAATACTAAGCAGTCAAACACTGTTTAGAACCACAAATTTTACTGAAATCTAGCGCTCGTCCCGAGTTTCCAAATTTGAGTCCCACTCTGAGGAAATGTGCCTGATATGGTGCATATCTAAAATCTAGTGTGTTTCTTTAGTGTAGCAAAAACACATGCAGCTAGTCTTTATACAAGACAATGATGTCGTGAGACTTTTTTTTTTTGCCAGTGAGAAAATGAGTAAAGACATGACTGATTTTGTCTCAGAGATTTAGAGCTGTGTAGCCAGTTTATCCTTCCTGTCTAGCATGTTTTCTTTCCTTTGGTTTGATTAGGAACTGGTCTGAAAGTAAGACAGATTATCACCCAAATCCCATTTAGATCAACACTTTATTTTATTGTTTTAACCTTAAAAGTTTGTCCTTAGCTACTGAAAATACCAAAGCAGCCCGAGCAGATCAAAGCGATTTCCCTTTGATGGCAGCCTGCAATTTATTAAAACTCCGTAATTCCTACAGATTTTAGTCATTAAACACTTCAGCAAGTTTATTTCTGGGATTTGGCAAGACTCGAGTGCATTCTCCTATTAAAGAGTGGAATGTGATAATTCACACATTAAGTGTAGCAGTAGCGTTCTCCTGTTTGATCATAAGATCTAGGTCAGTGTTTTCCCAATCAGAGTATGTACTGTTGCTAATTCAGTGTATCATTAGCACAATAAATTCAAACTGCCCCAGTTACAGCTATAATCACTAAAACTCCTGATTTACTCCATTAAACAAAGATTGAAGTGATGAGGCAACAGACTGGACATACTGGCTTTCCCTCTGGTTGGAATAATGTTTATTTGATCTGTCTGTAAACAAGACGTCTCATCGATGCATGGCATTTGAAACAGCAGATTTTGTGGCAGAAGGAAACTTCCCACTCAAAGAAAAGTGGACAAAATATTCCAAACTTTTTTCCCCCCAGTCGTTTAATTCTGTACATATTCCACAAAGTCTGGAGATTACTGATGCCAAAATATCCCTTAGGAAAAGTGCCATTAAAAGTTACTTCTTGCTGGGGCAGCAGTTTAAAAATCCAACTTGTGGTAGCAACAGATCATCAGATATTGATTTTTTTTTTTTTTATGGCACAGAATACAGTTATTCTCAGAAAAAAAAAAAATTCACAAGACAACTTACAAATGTTCTTATTCCAACCAACACCATTTTCAATATGTTTAGTGTACACAGCATCTTTTTTTTTTCTTTTAAATATACTTCTACGTACCGTACTATGACAATTTGTGAATACACCTTTGATGACTAAAGCACAAGGCAAATAATCCCAAGGCGCTGGAGCCCAGCAGCCTCAGTTTACAGTCAAAATGCATTCATACTGTAGTACAATGACATTTCAGTTTCATCGGTTAATGAACAAGAAGTTAGCGACAAATCAATTAGTGATGAGAAGTTTAAGTAGTGTTGAAGTCTAAAGAAGCAGTTACATGTTTTACAGTCATCTCAAGTAGTCGTCTTAATGATTTACAGTCAACAGGTGATGCCAACAATCATCCATCAGAATAAGCTGAAGGAGCTCTGATAACCCTTTTATATTGACAATTGGTCCAAAGGGAGGGAGACTTGTGGGGGAGAGGGGTGTGTATGCATGTAGTGATTTTACAGCAAAATTTACAGATAGCAGGAGATGACAGACGTCTCAGCTGGCACAGAGGTGGAATGTCTGCAGAGACTCCCGAAATATAGTGAAGTGAGACGACGACCTCAGTAATGGGTGACCTTACACAACAGCCCAACACCACATCGTTAACTTTTAAGACCACATTCAGGTACAACAGCAAAGAAAAGCATGTGATGGAGGGTTGAAGAAGTTGTGCGGCGAGGGCGGCGAATCGGTACACACATACAGGACTTTAGAGGAAGTTTGTCATTTCTTTAATGGAAGCAGATGAGAAGATGGTTTTGGCTGGAATACGGCGCTAGGACAGAGGAGGGAGCCGGGCTGGGATCCAAGTGTTACAGAGAGTATGCATGCAACTTTTAAATGCCAACATGCTGATTTAAAAAAAAAAAAAAAAAACACAGCATCTTTTAGTAATGCTCAAAAGAAGGGGAAAGAAAATGCGTAATTATGCACCTTCACCACCATCACATGTGTACTTCCTGTTCAAATACTAGCCACTTGCTGCAGTGAATGTTATAGAAGGCGAGTCCAAATTTGTTGAATGCTTTTATTACACTTTGCGATCATATTTGATGCACACTTGTGGTTAACATTTCAATGAACATGCCATTACTGTAGTGTCAGAAACATCAGAAGTACAATGTTTAAGTGGGGAACATTAAAAAAAAAATAAAAATAAATAAAGAGGGTGGTGTTGGGAGGGTTAAGCAAACAAAAGGTTGTGTATAAAAGTAGACTGGATAGGAAGTAACACTGTATGCCACCTAATCCTGGAAGTAGTGTCAACACAATACGGTGAGTGGTAGTGAGCTGCTAAGGTGACGAACGGGTGGAGAGGTTGCTTAATATCCAGACTTCCTCAGGTACTCAGCCATTGCATGTGCTTTCTTGTTAAGATTTCCACCATGGACCGCCTCCTTTCCCATGACTATAACCAATACTGGAGCACACAAGGAAAAAAAGAGAAATGAACAGAATTGAAGAGTCTCCCTCCCCCTACAGGATGGATGGGGGAGGGGGGAACAAAGGTGACACAGCATCTTACCACTCTTCATTGCTATTAAAAGTTTCCAAGACATTTGACTGCTTTCAGGAGAAATCTTAACAGCAATATTTCTTTTCTCTTCTTTATGTCCCTCAAATTTTAGCTAAGTGAGCTTGAAATCATTAAAACCCTGAATCCCTCAAGTATTTTGCCATTGAGTAAGCCTTCTTATTCAATCCGCCTCCATGGACCCCTTCTTTGCCCATTACAAGAACCAAAACTGGAAAAGAGAAGAGATAGAAAAGAGACAGTTAAGAAAAAGAGGTAAGAGAAAAGCAGTAAGAGTGTTTTCCCACACACAGGTTCTACTTGGGCGGGCCGCTCAGGTATATTAACAGCTACCTAAATGTGCCTGATAAATGTTTTTGTTCAATTTTATTTTCCTCATTGAGTCCGACGTCATCTCTGATCAAGTTAACACTAGAAAAATTTCTGCACTCTTATTTTGAAAGGTCAGTTGCTGATAACCAGCAAGCACTGACCATTTCTCTTCGCACGTTTTCTCTGCTGCAGCTTTCACCTGCTGCTCAGTGGATGTGCTTTTGAAGATCCACTGTGAGCTGGAGGTTCACACCTGCCAGAACCTGCAGCAGGTGGAGAACTGGTTTATGTGGCGCTACACCGAGCTCACTGAGGCTGCAGGGAATAATAAGGGCTACCAGCTACAGTCTAAAAACTATGGAGTCATAGTTCAACTGCAGTATGAGACTCACTGAAGATACAGCTGATGACATTGCTTAAAAAAAAAGCAAAAAAGCAAAAACCCTTGGGTCAAAGTGCAGACCCAAGTTGCATAGAAAATGCTTATAATTTATTATTTAAGACAGCTCCTCCCACTTTTACACACACACTTATCTCCCGCCACAAGTGGAGCACAAGTATGTGGGAAACACTATTAGAAATGTGACATCTAAGGATATTCAACTGAAGTGCAGTTTTATTATTAGCATTATTCATGTTGCTACTTGACACAATACAGCTTCTACACATGTCCTGTGTCACTGAACCATTGATTCAAATCTGCCAAATTCATTAACCATAATTTCTAGTTCTGTTAAAGACAAAACAGTTACGGATGAGTGAGCAGTTTCCTGCACAGCCCTCGTCTTCAGTGCACTTTTAAATATTGGTGTGTTTTGCACTGACAAACTGCAGGAAGACCAGTGCACTTGATTAGACCCATTTTCTCAGCTTCTGCTGACCTCTGCGTTTACCAACAAACCAGATGTGATTCGCCCAAGAGATTTAGGACAGAATCGCTCCTTTTTTGAGGGTCCTGGCTCTTTCTGCTAAAGAAAGATAATACCAAAAAAGAAAGACACTAATCAAGGTGCACTGTACCTTCCATACAGTTAAGACTGTAGCACCTCCATGCATGTGCTGTTGAATCAAATGTGTGCATTATTTCTTTGACTCTTCAAGTGAGGAACAACATACAGAGAAGTAGAATAACAGGTGGAAATAGCTCATGCTTAGGGAAAGAAGAAAAAAAACCCAAAAAGAACAATACAACTTATAGCTGAGGACAAAACAGTAAATGAAAACAGAATCTGGTTTTCATTGCAACCAGTGTTTCTCACCTTAGCACCAGGTTACAGTCATTTTTAAACAAATCATTTTCAAGTGAGAACTGATTTAAAAGTATTTAAATGTTTTGGATGTGTGCAATTAGCGCGTGCGCACGCGCGCGCGCGCACGCACAGGCAAATTGAAAGAAGCGGGGATATCGTGGCTTATAAAGCTGTACTAATCTTGTAATAAATGCAAACACTAGAGTAACCGTAACTTGAGTCAAAGATACTAAAACCATGTGTTTGAGGCCTACAAAAGATTTAAATCATCAAAATAACACAATTTTCTGCCAACACAAAACTTGTTTCTTCACTAATGTTAAACTATTTCAGTAGTTTTGGCCATCCTGTATCATTTGACCTTTATAGAACAAATGACTAATTAAGAATATAAACTATTAGTGAAATACTGGGAAAAATATAACTTTGTGCATCCTGTAGATCTTATTCTGGCTCAGGTGTGGATTACAACCATAGCAATGAGATAAGGAAGTGATGTCATGCTGCAAGAGAATGAGCCTGACAAATCTAATTTAAGACATTGCTCATACCCATGTGTTTATGGGAAACAGTAGTGTCTTAGCCTAAGTATGCATTCTGATAGCTGCAAAAAGCTAACCCATAATACGCCTTTACCTTTGCCGGCTCTTCCCACAGAGATATTGTATGTAGGTTCTCCTCCTTGGCTCTTTGTCCTGATGTCCATTGTCCAGTCGCCCTCATCCTGGAGGCTGTCTCTGAGGACTGAACACTTCTTTGAGCCCAGAGTGAGACCGCTGGTGTAAAAGGTCTCCCTGTCCTTACCGATAAGGACGTCTATTTCCTGAGACTGAGGAGAGAGAGAGAGGGGCAAACAAAAAAAGAGACACACAAAGCAACAGGATTGAGGCGATATTAGTCACATGCCCAAGAAGTAGATGTGGTTCCAGTGACATGGCAAGCATAATCCCATTTCAAATAACACAGTATTATTAGGTAGATCAACTTTAATGCATGACTTTTATGCACACATGAATTCCGCACAATAATTGAGGGCTATTTTAAAAGAATTGCACATGTCTTGACTTTTGGGGATTCATTTCCATCCTTGTAAACACTGTTTTATAATTCTTTTGTGAGAATTGGGTGATTTTTTTTTGCAAAGACATATTCCAATTCTGTTCTGGGTGTCAGACAAAATGATAGAGGCCTCAATTATCTAATATTTTAGAAAGGCACAGAGAAAAACAAAAGGTATATTATTAATAGTAGCATTCTGGCACCGGTCACGTGTGACAAAACAGCGGCATTAGGAATTACAGACTAGCATCAAGGGAAAGGACCGCGTTGAAACCCATTCTCTGAATCCTAACACGCCCTGTCCCCAAACCAGGCGATAATATGATCGGGATCCTCTGCCTGCAGGGACTAGCGGAAGTAAAGCGGCGTCTATGCACCGGTCTACCGCTCAAGCAATCCCAATGAATGAACTGAAAACGCTCATTCCCTATTAAAAGACGAGCATTTATAATTGCACTCGTTTCTTGCTCGCACTGATAACACTGCGGATTTACCCCAGGCTGAACCAAACACCACACATTAGCTTTTAAAAGCACCCGGAGCCGGTAAAGCAGCAGCTTAAAGTTAGCTAATCAAAGCAAGCGTGCACACAAAAGCATGCACGCTCCCTTCAATCAGACACAGTCTACTCGCTGGTCTTAAATTAGCTAAGTGTTGTTTTACCCGGGTTCCCTCACCCCTTTATTTTGATTATTACAAGACAGCACGCCATAATCATCTATTTGTGTGTGAAAGCCATTATACGAGAAGCCTTCTCTGAACCACATGAGGTCTAATCCCAACGTTTCCTTAGCTAGAAAAAGCCGACACAGGCCACTGGTGAGCTAGCCAGCTAGCCCATAAGCTAGCTCGGCACCGTTAGCTCGTTAGTCGCTCAGATCCTGCGAGGTAACGGTTTCTGCGCTCCTCTGGCTGGTGAACGTCTGCGTGACAGATAACATTACTGCCAAACGAAACCACACTCTCACACCCCCAAACGAGCTCGTTTTGACTTCTTACCGTGATATTGTTGAATGTACCACCGGCATGTGCTGCCCAAACATATTTGGCGTCCATATAACCAACAATGGCGCTATCCTGACAGCTGCCATCGGCCATCAGGTTTTCCACGTAGCTTTGCCAAGACATTTTCAAGAAACTGATGATATAAATATATTTAATTTAAAAAACTACACCTATTTTTTAGTGTTGTCGCCAAATAAGAGGCAAGACAGAATGAAAGAAAGCCCGCAGACTAATTTAGAGTCTCCAATCTAACCCACACTTCGACGTTGAGCAACGCGAAGGCTGGGGCAGCAAAGAAAGCCAGGGCAGTGAGGCAGCGGCTGGGTGTAGTCCGTATCAGATCACTCCGCACAATGAGCTCCCTGGCGCTTTTATGGCAGCAGGCGGCGGAATAAAGAGGGACTTATCAGCTCAGCCAACAGTCAAGTCTGAGGGACTGCCGGGGTGGAGATTTACTGATTCTTCCATTAACTTCAAGTGTTTTCATGTTGTATGGATGACATGACAAAGAGCGTCAGACCAGACACCGTGTGGGCTTTTACCCGCAGTACACAAAAACAACACGCACTGAGATGCACGTGTCTGATGGATTTCGCGATTATTTTCTCACCTAACGATCCTTCATATTATTGCTACTTAAAATCTGCATTCACCGGCCACTTTGTTAGGTACACCTGTTCATCTGCAAGTAATTGCAAGTATCTTATCAGCCAATCACATAGCAGCAACTCAATGCATTGTAAATATGGTCGAGACGACATGCTGAAATTCAAACCGAGCATCAGAATGATGAAGAAAGGTGATTTAAGTGACTTTGAACGTGGCGTGGTTGTTTGTCTCTGTATTTCAGGAAAAAAATATCGGGGTTTGGGTTAGGGTGAAAATGCCTTGTTGATTTCAAAGGTCGGAGGATAATGGCTAGACTGCTTTGAGGTGATAGAAAGGGAATAATAACCCAAAAAGGCCATTCATTATGTTCATTATTCATAATTCATTATATTCTGAACACACAACACTTTGACCTTGAAGCAGATGGGCTACAGCAGCAGCCAAAGGGTGCCACTTCTGTCAGCTAAGAACAGGAAACTGAGGCTCCAGTCAACAAGATACTGGAAAATGTTTCCTGGTGAGTCTCAGTTTCTGCTCCAACATTCTGATGTAGGGTTAAAAAAAAAAACAAAAAACAAGAAAGCATGGCTCCATCCTGCATCATATCAATGGTTCAGACTAGTAGTGGTGGTGTAATGGTGAGGGGGATGTTTTCTAGGCACACTTTAGGTCCCTTAGTACCAACTGTGCCTCGTTTAAACACCACAGCCTGCCTGTTGTTGAATGTGTCCATCCTTTTTTGACTACAGTGCATTCATCTTCTGGTTGCTTCCAAGAAAGATCATCTCAAATTGCTTACTTGAACATACTAAGTTCACTGTACTCAAATAATCCCCACATCACCAGATCTTAGTCAAATCAAGCACCTTTGGATGTGCTCATGAACGTGCAGCCAACAAATCTGCAGTAACTGTGTGATGTTGTCATGTCAATATGGGCCAAAATCTCTCAGGAATGTTTTAAACACCCTATTGAATCCAAGGGATGAAGAATTAAGGCAGATCGGAAGGCAAAAAGGAAGTCCAACCTGGTACTAGCAAGTGATGACTACTGAGAGATATAAACCAGTCTCCCCTAAGAAATCTGATTATCTGAGATAAGCAACCCGTATATTTATTATCTGTGTTCTGCTTGGGGTCCTGGAGACAAACTCAGAAGCCCAAGACTGCTTAACATTATCTTATCAGCTTGGAACTTTTCATGACATCATTTTAGATTCTTTTATGTGATTAATATAAAAAATGTGCTTAGACTCTAGCTAACACAAATATATGGAAAATTAGAATTATGTTTGGGAATTACAGTGGAACGCCTTTTGCTCATACTTATATACATTACCACATCTATTTGATCAAATATGCTGTCCCAGTTGGACAAATCATTGCACTCGCTTTAAAAAGGTTCAGGATTATGAGATTAGTACTGTTTTTACTTACACTGTTTGAAGCATAGCTTTGTTTGTCTCAGACTAAAAAAAAGACAATTTCTGCATTTAAAATATGCTTTTTCTTTAAAAACAAAAGTCATCATTCTTGACTACTTAAACATTAGATGATGCTCATACTGCCTTTTTTGCCTTGTCATCCTAACAGCAGCATGAATGTCACATTAACAAGTATTTAACCTTACATCCTTTTCACTGCGTCTAAATGTTTTTAAACAAGATCAACAAAACAAATAAATGTGATTATTCTACAGTCCATTGTAAAAGTGATGACCAGTAGTTCACTATGTCCATTTCAGACACCCCATCCTCCCCCTTCTTATCAAAATCAGGCCCAGATCGTTCCACTTGGTATATAAGTCACTGTGTTGGAGACAGTGCAAGCTAAACCTAATCTTTTCTATTTTGGACCCAGTTAAACAGTTTTAATCACAGACATGTACACTGTTTGAAACTGCAGGGGTTTTTTTTTTTTTATCACACCACTGTTATTATTATAGCGGACCTAAAACAACCATTACTTGATATAAGCTAAATGAAACGGTGAAGGGTTCAAGGTTCACCCAAAATCACCAAAAAAGGAAAGGGAAGGACCTCTTTGAATTCAAAACTCATTCTTGGCCACCGGGGGCAGTGTTCTCTATGATTTGGGAAGCCTCGTGGTCTGTGAGAAAAAACATGTTTCGCTGGTTTCAGAGCACGTCTTTTTCCTTTCGGTGCTTTTGAGAGATATCCTGTAAAGTTCCTGTAAAATTGAAACAGGAAGCATTCTGGTTAATTCTTAATTAGATAGTTTCTATTTTTTTTTATTTGCTCATATATGTTACAAGTATGCATATTTTGTCGTATTGCTCCATAACACATTTAAACAGAATACTGGGTGGATTTAGTTTGTTATTGCAGCTGATCATCAAATAAGGCATTTTATACCTCATGCTACCTGATATAATAGCCCAGTAACAGCTAATTAAGGCAAGGTGTAACTAAAAAAAAAAGAAAGAAATAAACTTTACAGTGATAAGAAAAGAGTATTTTGCTCTGAGGGGCAGGCGGTAGCAAACAAGCAAGAGTGTTTGGGAGTGTTTTATCAAGACATCCATCTATTGTGATTTATATAAATCTGACTAATCGCATAATCAGCTAGACTGATAATGAGGAAATTATGAGCTAATTACGTTTCACAGTTTTCCAAAGTCCAAAGTAATCGGTCAAATAGATCCGTTGTCTGAATAGTGACAAATAGAATATAAAAGGTTAAATAGTCATTAGAGTAGCACTACCCCGACAACAATTTCAGGGTAGTGCTACTCTAATGAGTAGTCTAAAAACAAATGTCTAAAACATTTCTTTTTACTCTTTCTGTGCGTGCAGTTGTGAACGTATTTGTTTTTGTTTTTTTCCGAAGGCCCGTGAAGGCATCATTAGGATGGATTCTCAAAAGCCTGGTACGTAAACGTCTTTTGCGCTCACTACCTACCCACGATGCAGCGCGGTCGCACACAACATAGCCATCTTGTCAGGAGTGACTGAGTGAGGGAGGCAACTGTAGACGCTGTTTAGAATATCATTTGGGGGTTTTTTATTAACGCGTCATATTTAAGAGCCCCTTTCTCCCTCAACCGTAGTCAGCGACGGAGTGAGTGTCGACAACGAATGACTTTGAGCTGGTGAAGCGAGAGGCTACGCAGCGCCGCTTTCAGAAGGATGTCTCACATACTTGTTCCGACGTAGGGGGAGTGTGCAGCAGCCAGTTGGCTTGAATTGTTAGCTAGCTCAGTGAGTGGAGGGCTACGGGCCCTCCTCAGCTTAAAGTAGCCCCTACAGCTGGGCAGCCCACTCTGCGACAACGGCCGCTCGACAACTGGACAACCGGGACATTAGCGGGCCGAAAGCCGCGGATCGGTCACCGCACGGGCTGTTGGTAATCGTGTCTGAAGCCCTGCTGCTGGACAAGACGACACGAAGTGTGGCATTGCGTTATGAGCTCTTGAAACGCAACAGGAGTCCGAGAGAGGAAGAGGATGGCGCAGATACATCTTGATTACAGTTAGGTAGGCTAAAAAGAAAACTAGCTCCAGGTCTGCTGCTTATTATGCTCTAAGCTTTTAAAAGCTGCAGCCAGCTCGCCCCTTTTTGACTGAGGATAAACATAGCCATACGGGACTTGGATTCAGGCTGTCAATATGTCGAAAATGCCGGCCAAGAAAAAGAGCTGCTTTCAGATCACAAGTGTGACTCAGGCCCAGGTGGCGGCTGTAGGTGCCGCCGACGACACGGAGAGTCTGGACGATCCAGACGAGTCACGGACTGAGGACGTGTCGTCGGAAATCTACGACATGCCACGGGCTGATTATGAGCCTGCGTGTGACATAAGTTCATCCGAAGAAGCTCTGAATAATGTTGTGGAGCCAGAGGCGGTCGGAGTGATGCCACCATCAAGCGTACCTCATGCCAGTCAGCTGTCAGCGCTGTCAAGCAACCCCTCTGGGGATTTCAGAAAAGTGGGAGTGTCTGGTTCGAGTCAAGGTGGTCAGCAAGCACCGGGGATTGGCGCTGGGGCTGGTTTACCCCTTATCACTCAGGCTGGGCCAGTGCAGCAGCAGCAGCCTGCTTCTGCAGCCAGCGCTGGGCCAGCGAGTGCGTCAGTGAACACATCCCAACCTGCTGCAGTGCCCAGTTCAGCTCCACCTCCTGCCACCTCCACGGTGAGTTGCTCCTCGCGGTTCAGGGTCATTAAACTTGATCATGGTACTGGAGAACCGTTTCGGCGAGGCAGGTGGACGTGCACGGAGTTTTATGAGAAGGACTCTGAGAGCTCTGTTGTTGGTCGGACTGTGGATAGCATGAGACATGCCAACACAGCACTGGACCCTGCTGCAGACAGAGACAGTGGGCTCGGGCTTACAGGAGGATCTGCCGCAACCTCAACAACGCCCTCGAGTCATGGCTTGGGCTCCATGGCGGACTCTTCTCTCTCTTCTAGTCGTGTGCACTCGGTGGAGGCGCAGCCACCGCAGCAGCAAATCCACCATCAAAACTACAGCGCCCGCCAACAAGGTGTGAGTGGGTCGGTCACGCACAGTTCTTTCTCCAGGCCTACGGCTGTTCCGGCTCAGCCAGCAGTGGCAGGTCTGCAGCCTCTTGTTCCACAGAACCTGCTGCCTGTCGAGCAAAACGGCCCACCTCAATCCGGTGTCCTCATACAGAAGTCTCCCATCATGCCTCTCTCTGTCCAACCAAGTCCTTACCCTCCTCAGCAGCAGCAGCAGCAGCAACAACAGCTTCCTGTGGGCCAGCACCTGGCCGGCCAATCACCTGGACTGATGCAGAACCAGGCAGAGTACTATCAGCAGCACCACTCTGCACCCCTGCCACCAGGGCTTGCCTCAGGCCAGCCCCACCCAGTGTCCAGCCAGGGACAAGGACCCACTTCGGTGATGCCTACAGCCTCTGGAGGGGCATCTGCGCCAAGTCAGGCTGTAGATGTTCTTGGAGCAGCAGTAGGAGGAGTACTTCTACCTGCTGGACAGCCAGCTCCAACTGTCTTGCAGCAGCAGACTGTAGGGATGGGAGCTGCTGGAGGCCCCGTATTGGTTGGTGGATCTGCTCTGAAGCAGCAGACTGTGAATCTTTATGCCACCGCTGGACAGCCTCAACCCCACGGCCACCCTCCATCCTCTGGTGTACAAAACGTGCCTGCCATTGCAGTGAGTTCCAGTGTGCCCCCCACTGTGCCCACTGTTGTGCCCATTGCCTCCAGTGCAGCAAAGCCAAATGTGACAACCCCGAGTTTGCCTCCAGGTCAGATAGCCCACAGCAACACTGCAGGGGCTTTGGGGCCACAGGGCCTCCCAGTGACTGCATTTGGTCAGGTGGAAGCTGGTGGTGGGAGGAAGTCAGATGGAATCATCAACATACAGTCTCCAGTTGTCTCTGTGAAGGAACCAGCTAAGCCCTTCATGCCTGAGAGCCTGCAGCTCACCACTCCGACTGTCAACAGCATATTTGCAATCCACATACCTGTCGACGGGGAGGAGGACAGGTAATATATTTCCAAGTCTTTATATTAATATCCCTATCCCTGTTAAGCTTCACATCATCACTGCTGATCCTCTCTAAAACTACCCGTAATGAACACCGCTCAAAAAATCACAATGACCATGCAAGGACTAAACATGCTTAATTTAGTCCACAGCAGGGGAGAAGTTTGTCACACGTTTAGCCATTTGCAGAAAGATGAAAAGCCGTAACAAACAGCAGCACTGTGTGCTTGTTAATACGGACAGGGTTTTCCCCGTAGTTTCAGGGAGGTATTGAGGAAGGGGAGTATGACGAGGAAGAGAGTAGTGGCACACAGGAAGGAAATATGTTTGCTGTTTTAATATTGGGGCCTAAAGCAGTCAGTGGAGTGTAGCACACTTCCCCAGCACAAGAAACAACTTGTTAAATACACATGGCTCCTGTATCACAGTGACTCTGTGACTCCTTGTGTGTAAGGGTGTGTGTGTACGTGTGAGTCGCCAGCTTTTACTCCAGCTATCACCCTCTAGGACAGTGTGTGAGGTGATGGCCTTGGCTGCAAACCTCACAGATGTTTTGCTGGTTGCTACTATGTGTAAGGTTAGTTCAGTGTTCAGTTAGCCAGGCTAACTGAGGCTGCACTGCACATGTACAGCAGATTTTATTAAGTCAGGTCCTGTTTTAGAAAATCCGTTCTGATACAAACATAATGAAGAGTATTTTATTTTTTAAATGTATTTTGGGGGGGCATTGCTACAGTTAGCCCCACCAGGTACTGCTCACTAAAAATGTTTAGAGAAGTTTTGGGCATTTACATTGTTAAATTTGTGATGTGGTGTCACATAAGGAGTCTCTTTGTAAGCAAATTTCATCTACAAAAGATATCACAATTGCGCATGATTTGATTTGTGAACTAAAAAATAGGAGTATGTGAAGTTTGCATCTCTTCCAGAAATGATCTTTCTCTCAGTAGTAGATGGCACACATGAGCGGAAATGATTTAAAGCCTGAAATCTCTCAGTGGTTTCCATTTACAGTCTTAGAGATGTACCAGAATGTAGACCAGACAGGATACGCAGCCTGCAGAGCACTGGCACTACTTTCTTTCTTCCTCTCGAGCTGTATGTTGAAGTGTCAGTTTGTAATGTGCACTTCAAGGAAGTTTAAAGTGCTTCGATGACTTCTGTCATTTCTGTGACTGGCTTTTATTTTGTTTTATTTTTTAAAAATCCTTTATTTGTTTACATTTTGGCACTTATAAATCATTTTTGAATTATTTATGGATGTTATTTCTAAATGGACATCGGAGATTATCTTACTAGATACTGATGAGTCTGTGTCACACAATAACATAAATACATTTGCACAGATATCACTCATGACATCGAGAACAATTTATTTTCTTGATGCAAATGATTGCAATTGGACTCAAAAAGCCTTCCAAACACTTTAGCTGCCACTATGAGAAATACATGTCAGCTTTTGACTCATATAAGCATGTCCAACCAGCAAGCCAAATCATACAACTTAAGCTTTGTTTTATCAGTTTCACGCAGTATCTCTGCAGTATGTGTCCATCCTGAAAGTCTTTCGCACCATGAGAGGGAGATGAGCTTCGCAGGTTTATATTCAGCTCTTCACTTGATCTGTTTAAGTTGTAATGACCACAAGCCAGTTATTTTGAGTGCACTTTTTTAATATCAGGTGACATTTCAAAGGTTATTAATGTCTGTGATAATGTCACTCCGGGCGCTAGATTTTTGGAGCACCTATAGTTTGCTTGTGAGAAGACCGAGCTCCCGGGGTGATAAGAGCGGGGGTCTCTTACGACAGCCAAGCACTATCAGACACTGAGCAGTAGTTTTTCCACTGTGCCCCTGTTTTGCCGATAAGAGACCTCACAAAGGGGCGTGTCAACCAACTGTGCGTTGTCACGCAATGGCCCCTTTCTTTTGCAATGCAAGTTTAGGCTAAATTACCCTGTTCTGTTTAGAGCCTTTGGACAGGAGCAAACATACATGTTTCATAGTAAGGGTTCACACTCATCTGTAAGTCATTCAAAACACCGGCTAGCGTACTGCTCTCTGTTGGTGTGGTCAGCATGCTGTCTGCCCCTCTGACTGACAGAAGAGGCATCACAGTTGCTCACGTACAGATGAAGTGTTGAATGACATTCCTTTACTGCAGCAACTGAGTTAAGCACAGAAGAGGAGGAAGAAGTTGCGTACTGAAACCTGCTGTGCCTCTCTTTAGTAGGCATTTTAGCTATGCCTGGCACACCTCCCTCCCGTAGCTTTAAAAAAAAAAAAAACAACATGTTTCCATTCTTAATTTCTACATTTCTACTGCACTGTTTGTTTCTCTCCATACTCATGTGTCAAACAACAAGAAAATTCATGCTCATTAAACTTTCTCTTTTTTTCTGTAGACACAAATTAGGCTTTTTATTGCCAAATAAACAGACTGTAGCATAAGTGTGAAAAAAGTGAGACCTTTCCCGACTCTCTTGGTTGACTCACCCCGTGGAGTGCCTGCTGTATGAGGTATTTTGGACAGATTTTTGCACAAAACTCACTCCCTAGTGCCTATCCTCAGTGCTTTCTCTTCCTCTCCCAGCAGTAACAGTGAGCAGCGCTAGCTAATGGTAGCTCAGAAATGATAAGGCCACTATGGAATAAGTCATTCATTTCAACAAAAGGCAGGGTGTAACTGTCCAGTTACAGTGCCAATTCACATCAATCGCTTCTGCAATGCACTTTATTTAGTAAGATCCTACAATATTACAAAAACCCAACAATCAGACGACCCCCTGTTAGCACTTGCCGAAAGTGGGAAGTAGGGCTGTGCGATATGAACAAAATCTCATATCCCGATATAAGAATTCTATCGTCCTGATAACGATATAAATCACTAAAATGTAACATTTTCTGTAAATTCTGTGAATCTCGGGCAGCTCGACTTGCGGGAAGTGTTTCCAGCTGCGCGTCATGTAGCTGGAGTCGAGTGTTTTAACCGATGCATGAAACTCGACATTTTTAGACATAAGTTGTAACGGCCAACGTTTTCTTTGTGAGTATTTGTTACACGGCGTGCTGCGGGGAAAAGCCTGTTCTAACGTTTGAGTCTAAGGTTTGTTTTTTAGCACCTGACGGCTCTTTTTTTTTTTTTTTACTTCTCATCTGTAAATAATCTGCTCTTTCACGTGATTCAGTTTATTTTGAAAAGTCTCAACAGGATCTTGTGCTTTATTGTGAAAGGTTTATGTGGAACATAAACAAGCGGACACGCGATGGCGTTACCGTCGTTGTTGCTAACCACAACGCATAAAAACAGGCGCTTGTCCTTCAATAGTGTGGTTATATAAAATATAAGAGAAAGAGAGAACTTTAAGAAATTAATATAGCCACTACAGTGAGCATCAAAACGATGAAAAAATATTGCCGTAAACAGTTTATTTTGCGACACCACGAAACAAACGATAGTGTAAAATGAAACGATAGACGTTTTTATATCGTCATCCGATATATATCGTTATATCGAACAGCCCTAGTGGGAAGGAAAATTTCCCTTTGAAACAGGAAGAAATCTCTGGCGAAACCAGGCTCGAGCAGGGGAAGCCATCCAGCCCAACCAGTTGAGGGTTAGGGGAAAGAAGAGCAAAACAAGACTAAGACATTCACAAGGTGGTTTTCAGTATAGTAACGTATACTTCTTTGTGACTAATGTCACACTGGGGATTGACAGCAACTATTCACCAACTGGTCATGGAGTACACACGTTCGTTTAGGTACAGGTGGTTACCAGGGGGCACTGATTGACCTCTAGGTCAGCATGACTGGGGCTTAGCAGTCAGTTTCACTGTGACTATAATCGGGGACTACACGTCTTTCCTGACCTGTAGTTACCACTGATTGTTGATCGGTTTGATTGGGGCCTTAGCCATCTTAATATATCCATTTGTACTAGATATGTGTAACATGTATACAAAAGTTCAGGGTCTTTTGTATGTATGATTTTTATGCATGCAGTTCATTAAAGGTTTTATTAGTAATGGCAGCTTTCTTTCTTATGCTGAGTGTTAATATCAAGTGTCTTAATAACACCTCCCAATAAAACATGCATTACATAGTATTTATTGCATCTTTTAAAGGGTTATAGACTTCATAGTGCAGAAACTGGAAAGACTCTTACATTTGTCCATAGCTTCCTTCCCCCATTTAGTTTTGCTCACAAGTAATTAAAATAAAACAATGGCTATATATACTCGAGACTGAAGATGCTGTTCTCATTTTTAGAATATGGTTTTCTCAGCTTAATGTTTCCCAGATGGCTTCAACAACCGAAGGCATAAAACAACATTTCTGGATTGCCATAATGTCTTTGCCGTACTCACAGAGGGGGGGATGGCTGCTATTTTGCAAACTCATCATAAATGTATTGCAACTGAAGTCTGTATGTAATTGAGCCTCATGCTGGGGGGGCATGGTTTATTGTCCTCACATAACGGGAGCTTATGTAAGATCAGACTCCTTAGGAGGTAGGAGAGAGGAGGGGAGTCCAGGTTTGCGATATAGTTACTGCCACAGTGAATTGAGAGACTGTGCTCGTGTGGGTGGATAAGAGGTGTGTCTTTAAGGGGATGGCTGGACTCCATGAGCGCTTGCGTATGTGTGCACAAGTATCCATGCTGGGGGTGGACGTGGATAAGAACTGCTTATTCATTTTTAGTCATAGTGGAAGTGGTAGCTCTGTGTGTGAGAGTGAGTGTGACACAGAGACAGCATGTACCACAGGGTCTTTCCCTCCCATCGCTGACCTCTCCTCTAACTGCTGTATCCTGTTTTCAGTCACAGTCGCTCACACTGCTCTCCACCTTCTATTCATTTAATATTCCTTAGCTGACTCCCTGCTTCCACACTGGGGCTCCCTGGTCATATCATATGACATTTGGTGGGTACATTTTATCCACAGTGCTTCACTGAGGTACAAGTCAACACTTAAAAAAAAAAGTGGCTTTGATTGGAATGAAAGTTTTTAATCTGCCTTTCGGCTGTAATACCCTTTGAGCTGCACAGCAGCGAGCAGTAGATCTACAAGTATCTTTATTTGCATTTAACAGCAATGTAATACTCTCTTTTTCTGGCTGTAAATATTGAAATGGAGCCTCAACTTTAGGTGTGTGTTTCTGTGTGCACTAGTCAAGTTGTTCTTCCTCTATGACCCCAGCCTAATCTCAGCCTTTGAGTTATTTTTATAAAAGAAGGGTGTATTGTTCTAGTTTGACCGGCACTATTAGTCAGTATGTCTGTAGGCTTTGCTGCAGTCATCCACCCCTCCACCCCAGGTGTAGAGGCTCAGAATCCATGTTGACAGGTTGTGTTTTTGTTTCTTTTTTTCTTTGAGACCAGTGGGATTATCTGAAATAATGCAACGGTCTTCTTATGTCAGTCTCACCGGTGTAGAAAGAAGGCTAGCATGTGACTCGGGCGTGCAAAATGTCAGTTTTATGTGTGCAGCCATTAGAGAAGCAGGCATGTACGGATTAAAAAGAACTGATAAGATTGGAGGGGTTGTGTATTTTGGACTCAGTTTTTAATTTGCATCCCACCTGAAGCTCTTCATTTTTCTCACAAGCAGAACAGCTTCACCAAGTTGGTCCGGTGTTTAACTGGGGATGTGCTGTACTGTGTTATAGATAAGCTTAGCTCACAGTGTTCTTTTTATCTTGCTTGTGGAAAGCAAAACATTAACAAGTGACACAATAATTGAAAAAGTCTTTAAGCAGTTTTGTTCTTTGGTCAATTAAATACCAGCTTCTTTTAGCCCAAGTCTTTTAATCTACACATATATCTATTCACTGCTGCTGTCAGTTATTTTCCACTACATACAATTTAGTTTTCATGTTTTCCTGTGCCTGCATGGGCTTCCTCTGGGTGCTCTGTCTCTCGGCTGTGGAAGGAAACCATACTTGTTGGGTTAATTGGTGATTCTAAAGTGTGTGTAAGCTTGTCTCTCTCTATGATTGGCAACCTGTCCAGGCTGTACCCCGCCTCTCAAACCCAAGCTGAATAAGTGGTTCAGAAACTGGATACATGAACTGTACAATCCACTTTAAGATCTACGCATGTGGGATATGTTTAGATACTCCTAAGGCTCCATCTAATACCAGGAACTAGACTCTGGAACTAAAAGTTGTTTTATTTTTTAATGTGCTATTTCCTCGCATCTCTAAAAGTAGCTTGATAAAAGCAGATTTAAAAGTGTTCGGTTACTCTTGGGGAGTGCCCTAAAAGGAGCGACAAGATCAAAAAAATGCAACTACCTAGTTTTGCTATGCTAAACATGAGGTTATAAATTAGTTTGAACGCTAAAATCCAGGTTTCCAGTCTCCTCTGGTAGCTCTGCTGTAATCGTGCAGTTGCTCTGGGTCCTTCTTGCTCTCCATCTCCCTTGACTACAACCTAAAACCTGCTGAAAGAAATCTCACGAGGCCACTGAAATCTAAATAGTTTTGACCTACTTGTGCTGTGTGGCAGATATATGGATTTTGCTGAAAACCTGATTCCTCATGTGCACCAACAATGAGAGCTTTCAACAGCCCCTTATAGCCTCTCCCTCTTCTTTGTGCACAACTTGCCTCCAGATTACTCTACCTGTCCAGTTAGTACCAACACTACCAGTTTGTTAGTGATCCCTCAGCCCCCTTTTTATAAACTCAAACACTCTCTATCCATCCAATGGCCATGTTTTTGATGGAGGGTAGAAAGTGGATGATTTGCACTGCAAACAGAAGAGCAAACTTCCCCACCTTTGTAAAACTCTGTAGCTCATTTGGCCCCGGTTTGAAGTTTCGGTGCTTCTGCTGTGAGGGGGACCTTGAGTGAACCATGCCGCCTCTGCAACACCTTGACTGGAGAGGAAAATATCTAGGTTGACACCTTTTTGTAGTCTTCGTGTTTCCCTCTCACACTTTTGCTCTTTGATATTTTCTCCTCCTGCACTTCTGCATGCTCTCGCTCTCCAACTCAAGCTTCCTACCCCGCTCCCCCTTTGCTTCATCACTTAAGGCTGTTGTGGGTTTTTCACATGCTCAGCTACTTAGCAAGGTTATTAAGACCTAAACCTGCAAACCACTGGTTTGCAGAAACAAGGGGGGGGAGATAAAATAAAAATAAAGAATGCACGTGTCATGCCCCAGCTTAATGTGTGACATCAACCAGCAAAAATGCATCCAGGAGTTATTTTCAGATTATTTTCTGCTGCCTGGTCATACATTAGCTTTAGGGTCGTCTCGAGCAAAGCCTGAGCATGTGCAACCTTCTTTTTTTCAATCAGGTAACCTTGTGGGATCTCAGAGAGTGGTTAAAAAAGAGAGGGGGGGGGGTGGTATTTTCATTGTGTGTGCACATCTGTTGGGTTATGTGTTCCCTCCTTTTGTATGACACACACATATACACACACACACTCTGGATTTTGGGGTTTATGGAGGAGGCCGCATGTTCTCAGCTGCTGAACACGGTGACTGTCTGGTTTACAAAGAGCAGCTTTCATAAAGGGATATTGACATGTTGCCTTTTAGACTGACAAAGACAGCCTTTGAGAGTCGAGAGTTTGCTACTTGAAGACAGAGAATGATGACTCTTCTGGTTCTTACCTCATTCATCAAGAGGCTACCCAACTCCAAGTCATCTGACCTTGTTGATTTCAGTCGATATAGGACTTGTGCAGAGCTTTAGCCTTGAAAAACTGAGGTTTTCCTGTGGAGGCGTGCCTGGCACACGTGTGTGGGTGTGTGTGTACAGAGATTTGCAGGCCACAAAGTAATATTAAGCAGAGCCAGAGCTAGTGAGAGTGTTAAGTCATGAGGTAATGTGACAAAGGCAGTTTGTGCCAGAAATTTCTAGGAAAAGAGCCTTGGCTGCTATAATATCCACACACATGCTGTAAATCTACACTTTACTGTGCGTGTGTGTGCACGTGCAGTCAGTGCGCATTTGTGTTAGTGTGAATGTGAGAAAGAAGCAGTCTTAAAATGCACACTGAGAGTGAATGAAGTATATCTGTGTGTCTGTGTGTTGGGATTGGGGGGGGGGGGTACGGGGATTTCCTTTGCCTTCCCCTCATGCATGTGTTGTTAGAACACAGTGTACTTGTAGCTAGTTACCAGGAATATGGGGGGTAGAGTGAAATTGAATAATGTGATTGTATTTGACTCAAATTAACCAGGAATTGATCAGGAAAAAGATCCAGCTTCATCCTCATCAATACCAATATTTGATCATGTAAAAAAAAAATCAATATTCTGTCATATCAGCCGATTATTTATTTATTTATTTATTTATTTATTTATTTATTTAAAGACACAAACTGTTAACAGGTTCTTCTAAAAATTGCCCACCTCTGCTCAGTTACAGTCGTTTTTGTGGCATTTCAAACACGTCTTGACATGAGGAAATTTGTAGAGTGCCCCCTGGTGGGCTGTCTGTGCAGTATCCATACGCCTGGCATGATTGAAGGGTGTTTCTCGCATCTCTTTTTTTGCTTTTTAAATGTTCATTTATTGGCCATTGTAAATGCAGATACAGATAACATCAGCCCAGCAATAAAGCAGTTGTGCTCGTGTATTTGTGTGTCTATAAAATTTGTTGTTGTTTTTTTGTTTTTTTCTAAGGTTCTTAAAAACATTTTTTAAAGGTCTTCCCACCAGCAGAATTTGAAAACTGCTTTCTAGTGTCATTAGGCATAAATACCACTCTGTTCACTGGGAATCCCTGCCATTCTTGGAAGATGCTCACCATTCCCGTCACATCTACTCTCCTACGGCTGCATTGCTAAAGATAAATTGGCCAAACGTTTGGTGTCTGTCAATATCCTCCATTTGGAAAGATACTGGCCTGTTAGCAACTGCAAGGACATTTATCAGTGTCAGTTGCAGATTGTGTCACGTTAATTTTACACTGGATATATGTTCAAAGATAATGTGAGAAGAAGCTAAGCAACTAACAGATATTTATTTAAATTAACATTTTAGCATTTTGCACTTCCCTTATTTCTGATCTGCAGCGTAGCAAGTAGTCATGTGTTTCTTCTGTTTTTGTTTGTCAGTGGTAGTTGGCAGAAAACATTTGAGTGCATTCTGGCAATAGAAACTGCATTGTCAGGTTTTTATTGGCTCAGAATCGTCTCCAGGAGATGATTATGTAAGCAAGGATAGTCTGCTTAATGTGGTCTGTTACCTTGTTACTCAAAAATCGGTTTTATTTAGTTATTTTAGGGTTTTTTGAGAAATACAGATGTCTGTTCTGCTTGCGTAAATGAAGCCCCGATTTAAAAAAGGCTATTTAAAAATGCTAATTTTCCTAATTATTCCAAAACCTTTGTTATATATCATCAAGGAAAAGCATATATATTTTTGAACTAGAAGTAGTTGCGCAAGTCATTTGAGTTTAAAATATATGAAATATTCTTACCATCCCTCGTCTGCACATGCACAATTCTGCAGTGACGTTCAAATATCCAAGACAAATGATATTTACTTGTGTGTGTGTGTGTGTGAGTACAAGTTGAGGGTGAAATCAGGGAGTACAACTGAGTGATCAGCATGTTGACGGTTAAAAGCTGGAGGGAGGTCCTTAATGTGTTTGAAACTGTCCCCACCTTTGAACATAACTTCCTGTGTTTAATTGAAGACCTCAGACCTTTGCTTTACTCTCTTTGAATCTTCCCATTAAGACTAACGGTGTGTTCACACCGAACGCGATGGACGCGAATAAAACGCCCCAAACGCCCCTAATTTGACGCGTGTACATTCGCGTCTCAACGCGTGTCCAAGAAAAATCCATCGCGCGTCAAAATATGATATTTTGACGCGCGTGAACCGGAAATGTGGGAGGAATGTGGGAGGGAGTTGTGCCAGACCGGTATCTTTGCAAGATGGCAGCTATCGAGCTAGCGCTTGAAGAGAGAGTCTCCCTTCTCTATGTACTGTGGAGAGCAGAGCAGCAGCGTAAAAGACGTCCTCGCCGTACCTGGGTCCATCAGGTCCTCCAGAGGCATGAGCAGTTTGGTGAGTTTCACCACTTGCTCCAGGAGCTGCGCCTGGATGACGGCCGATTCCAGCGCTATCACCGTCATTCACTCGGCCAGTTTGAGGACCTGCTTTCCCTCGTCGGTCCCAGCATCGCCCGCCTAGACACCAACTACAGGCGCTCAATCCCACCTGCAGAGCGCCTGTCCGTCTGCCTGAGGTTAGTAAAACTATTTAATACGGTAGTCCTTTATTGATATCTGTGCTAATATGCTAATCCATCCAGTTATACACTGCTAACATGGATGTGCTATGCTAACAGTGAATGCTGTCGGTGTTTACTGAAAGCAAACTGTGGTACAGAGACGACTCTTTATAATATTTCTAGTGATACTCAGAAGGTCTCATCAAGTCCCGATTTAATTCGATTTATGCTGTTATCAGTGTTTGCGATGATAGCATGGCTGTGGTGTCACATCAATGTATGCGCTCGGTGTTTGCTGATATCAAACTGTAGCATTAGGACCACTGAGTTAACCTTGTAGTGATACTCACTCCTTTTTATTTAGACCTGGTTTAATTCTGGGATAGTTGAATATTTGTATATAATCCCTGCAGCTGTCAGACTATAACAGGGGTCACCAGCCTTTATTAAAACAGAGTTAGATAAAACTGAACAGTTTGGTTCATCTTTAGTTACATGGTTCTATCTTGATAAGCTGTCTTATCACAGATTAATTTTTCAAAAATATTAATGATTTAAGCAAGGAAAGGGCTACATGTCAACACACAACTCTTTATTTCTATTAATGTCTTACTTCATTCCTACCTGATTGACATGTTTAGGAATTATGAGTGATTGGCTCACTGTAGTTGTGAAAGTTGCTACCAATCAAATTATGATATGTTAAAGTTAAAATAAAACACAACTGTTTTAGATATTATCTAATATACATTTTGTAATTATCCTTATAATTACAAAATGTTTTATGTAAGATTTAAGTTTTGTGATTTATATCTGACATCACAAAAGTATTTTGGAATTTGAATAATGTATTTTGTAACTGCAGTACACATAATACTGATTTTGAACAATTTTGTCCAGGTTCCTTGTCACCGGGGACTCCTTCAGGACCATCGCGTTCAGTTTCAGAGTCGGTGTGTCCACGGTGAGCCAGATCACCCCCCAGGCAGCGACGTCCATCTGGGACTGTCTAGTGGACGACTTCATGGCTGTGCCTTCACCTGGAGACTGGCGGTCCATCACAGAGGGATTCCAGGAGCGCTGGAACTTTCCTCTCTGCTGTGCAGCTCTGGATGGGAAGCACATCCAGACAAAGGCACCCCATATATCATATAGGAGACACACACATTGATATACACTAAATATTCATTTCATTTCTTTTTTGTGGTGCCCAAATTGATGCACCTGCTTGATTTTGTTTAAACAATTATTGCACACTTTCTGTAAATCCAGTAAACTTCTTTTCACTTCTCAAATATCACTGTGTGTGTCTCCTGTATGATATTTAACTGACATTTTTTATTGTAACAACCAACGATTTATACAGGAAAATAATGTCTATTAACAAGGTTGCCCAAACTTCTGCATCCCACTGTATCAGTATATTTTGTCATTAGTATAATATGAAATAAATTCTACATGTGTCAAGTTGTGTGCCAACATTTGCTGTGTAGTAGAACTGAGACATTAGTCATTATAAACATTTATTTGAAATAATATTAAAAGTCTTAAACAGAAAAACATTAAACATAAATATATAAAATATAAGAATTTACAGAGAGACAGGAATAAAAAGGACCAGCTGCTCTCCAGAGCAGGAACAAGGCTGAGGAGGAAATGCTCCATTGGAGACTGGTGTGGCCTCTTCAGGGACTCCAGGATGGCCAGCTCCACCGCCGATGGACCGTCCTGGGACCCGTCCCTCATCTGCCTCGGAGCCGTCCTCCTCTGTGGGCCTGTAAAACAGCACAAAACACAAAGAAATGAGAAGGCTGCTACTAGATTTTAATTTCAACATTGAAAAAAAACAAAAAAACAATAACAGGATATAATCAGATTGGTTGTAGATATTTAGTAAAGGTGATCACAAGGGAATCCCACCGACTAAAAAGGTATCAGTGCTTGCTGTACATATCTGTGGGTGCAGCAGCAGGAGCTCAGGGACTGGGGATGCTCTGCTGCAGAATCAGTTGGTTCTATCAATACAGTATTAAATGTTAACAGGTTCGATATAATAATCGTAGAGTAGACAGTGGTCCCTCATTTATTGCAGGGGTTCTCAGAATAACTAGCCCCTGGTCACAGTTCTCACAATTGATTCTCAAAGTGCAAACCTTTGTAGATTGCAAAACGTAAAAGTATTATTATGCCGCGGTTTGTCTTCATCTGCCCACCACTTTCGTGCGCCTTTTTCCCTCACGGTGCAGGTGTCTATTTCCGAATGAGGCTCATAGTTATGGGTGTTTTTGTGCTGTTTTTTCTATTGGACGCGATGGTTATCAAAACCAAACGTGATAAATTTGGCAAGCCAGGAGATTTGTCAATCAGGCTGCAGAATGCAATGCTGTACTGTGCAATAAAAAATCAGCGAAAAAGCAAAGCAGTGACGGATGAACAGCGGGACCACTGTGTGCTGTTTATTAATAAACAATAAAATATATTCCTAAATGACAACATGCATAAAAGCAGAACGGTATTTGTACGTCAGTGGGAAAATAGCGGTGGCTTGCTAGCTTTTGTGCGGCTTCCCGGGTCAGTGAAAACTTTCAAAAGAGAAATGAATGAACTTACCAGGTTGCCCGATCTCTTCACATATCTTCCTCCAAGCTCGGTCCTTTTTATTCCTGTCTCGGTACTGAAAGCAGCTGGTGTTGTACAGCTCCGAGTTGTTTGCTACCGCATTGATTAGCCTTCCCCTCCATTGAAGTATGAAAGGCTTTGGCTGGATCTGCCCCTTTGACCTAGGTAACAGCCACGTCACCAGGCTCCTGATTGGTTGTCGCGGCGCGATTTGACGCTGGAGTTCAGATTTTTCCAACTCGAGCGGTAGACGCGAAACGCGCGTATGCACAAAATGCAACACAAAAACTCACGCGCGTGGTTTTATTCGCGAGTCAAACGCGCCAGACGCGCTACACTGACGCGCGTTTCACGCGTTTTGGCGTTTTCGCGACGCAAATCTGCTTCCGAATTTTCGCGGGACCCGCAATCGCGCGTCATCGCGCCTTTCCATTGACTTTACATGTAAACCTGACGCTCTATTCGCGTCCATCGCGTTCGGTGTGAACACACCGTAAGAGCCTTAACTCTAGTCATGTTTACTGCTAGAGAGTTTTGAAGATGTGTGAGAAAGCATTTGTAGGAGTCAAACTTGAGTCTGTTTTCACTGTCGCAGCTCTTCACTCTGTCTCTGTCTCTTCTCTCTTCCCTGAATGCGGTTGACACAGGAATCCCTCCAAGGCTTTCTACCAGGCCTTCCAGTCTGGCAGCAGATTAAGAGACTCAAAGGCGCACATTGATAGGTACAGTACTGGATTGGTCCGGGCAGGCCTGCAAGAGTGTAACATTGTGTGTGCAGTGTTCAGTAGCAGCGAGCTTTGCTTTTTCCACGTGCATGGATTGAGTTTGGAAACGAAGCCTGGCTGTAAGCGCAGGATTAGCCAGTAGATTTCTCAACCGGCATCTCTTCGCTCTGTTATTTATTTATTTTTCCCACTGCTTCTCACTAGCAAATTAACGCAGTCTCTTTTTAAGATGTCATATATTGTGTGTGTGTGTCACTTAAACGTTGAAATTTTTCAGTCGGCCACTATTAATCCAACAGCTGACTGTGTTTCGTAGTGCAAACTCTAGGATAGTCTGGTAGTGTACACAGTTGTTGATCACAGGAATGGAGATGTCCACACTGTAGCCTTCTTCTGTAATGCTAAAGAGCAATATTGTGCTCTCAAACATCAAATACATCTAACAGCGCTTGACACTTCTAAATGTCATTCTGGTTTAAGTATTGTGAAGTGACAACAAAGAACATGAAACAACTCGATCAGAGCAGTTCTGCAGACTGATAGGACTTTTAAGCTGATGTTCATGGTTTAAACATGCATACAGTTCCGTGTAAAGCAGTAAACTGGTCTGGTGGCTCAGAGATGACTCGAAGTTCAGCGAAGTTTATTTTATTTTATTTTTTTTTAATTCTTAGAAAGTGCCTCAAACTATGAAAACAATCCAATGAAAATACTTTAAACTTGTTGTTTCAGCTTTAAAGTGGCTAAAAGAGGCGTGAAGAGTGTGTGCATGCTCTCTGCAACACTGGAGTTAAATATGAACCTGAGTAAAGCCAGGTTTCTAGTGCGCTCTTTCTGCACTCTTTCCTGCCAAATGGTTTTTATTCACGGTTACATTTTAAATTCATCATGAAATGATTCATTTCCTACATGACAGCGAGGTAAGTAGATGGCGTAGCGAGACAATCGGAGGGGCGAACATTTTTCTGATGCCATTTACAAAAATGAAAAGAGAAGCACATGAAACCATATCTCAGTGACAGGAAATGAAACTGTTTTAGAGAAATATACAGCTGACACACAACCAGCCGCTGAGGAACTACTCGCTCACACACATGTACGCACACACACACTTTCATGCACGTGCATATACAGTAATGTCAGCCCTTTTGGCGCCTTAGCTGCTTTGATTTAAATTTGAAAAGATAGATCAGCGTTGTGGTGGTGTTATCCAGAGTGTGATGCTGCGTGGCGTGCACGTGATTTCTACTCTTGGCTGAAGGCAGCAGCAGTGTAAGATGGCACAAATGTTTCGCCCCATGCATTCTTTTTTTTTTTTTTTTTTTTTTTTTTTTTCTTTCTTCTTTTGGAGCGCCGTTGTTGTGGGTACATTGTCCCATCAAGGACTGCTTTTGTTTCCTTGGATGCAAAGATAACCAAAGTTTTGTTTGATAGATTTGGGCGATGGCCGTTTGACACGTGATCCGACTCTTTTATACGGTTGGTTTGGGATGATGTGTGAGGCGACCAGATGAAGGCGGAGAAAGTGAAAAATTAATATCCTGAAGGTCTTTTTTTTTTTTTTTTTTTTTTCTTCTTCACCCGTGTGTTGGAAATGATGTTCCAGATGACACCCATCCGCTGGAATAAGACCACATGGGCTGCTATATCATAGCATCATTCCTGCATTTCTTTTTGTATAGAAGTGAAACCATCCGTTTCATGTTTGTTTACAGAGAACTGTGCCTCATCTATACTTCCCTAACATATGCAACCCTACCATAACTCTGCTTTGTACTTTAAAGGGCCGTTTACATATGAAGCACTCAGGCCAAAGACAGTCAGCAACATAATTTAGGAGGGTTCAGAGTAAACTTCTTAACTTCTTGGCAAGTGATTGACGTGACTACCAATGACCGCGATTGACATATGAGGGGGTGGTAGAGGGTTACCCAGCCAACCAGAGCCTTTTGTCAGCTACTGACCAGTCGTAAGGGCGATGGTGGAAATGCTTCCTGTGTGGAGGCCTGTTTAACCTGAAAAACCTCCTCAAAGTAGATCTACATCAGTTGTATAGGAAATTCACCCATTTGATCATCTCCATGGGTCACATGTTCCCAACAGAAGAACGCATGTAGGGTCGCCTCTGTCTCCTGCCAGGTTTTTCATTTTGTTTACTTTTTTCTTTAATATATTTTTATATTTCCAGAAGAATCTGTTTTAGAAGAGCTTAAAGGCATGGCACCTATTGACCCCTGTCAGACCTGTGGGTGTATTATACAGATATTAGGGTAAACACACTGATACATTTGACAATATCAGCCTTGTTGAGTTATCAGCAAATAGAACGACATTTACAGATAAAGAGAGCAACAAAAACTTGATGTCTTAAAAAGGAAAACGTCTCGTCAGCTGTCAATTTTTTTTTTTTTTTTTTTTTTTTTTTTTTTTTTTTTTTTAAATATCAGACCTGGTTCAGAATATTTACAGTTCCTGGTATCATTATCCATGCATGCTGCCAAAATCGATCAACACATTTAAAAATGTCGTTAACCACCAAGTCAAATAAAGCCCGTCAGCTTTCTTGGGTAATAAATATATACTGCTGCTTCATAATTACACCAAAGCCACGCTCGAGTTTTGAGGCTTGCTGTTTGGTTATAATTATAGCACTTCCTCATTTTGTTCTCTGTGGCGGACTGCCTTCCTACAGACACAGCTGTCTAATGTAACTGTGGAAGTTCACAGGTCTGTGATAAAAATGAAAGTAAATATTTGTGTGGTTGCAGTACCAAGCTGCTTAGAAAGAGAACACAGATTTCCCCCTTTAAATTGGGGGCGTCTTGGGGGCATGACACGAGAATATTGTCCCGTGCACCTGTTGTCCTTGGGCACATGATCAGCCTCGCCTTCACCTCCCAAGCTCTAAACTTGTATCATCATGTCTCTTTTTTTTTCTTTTTTTTTTTGCTAATGTTGCTGAAGGAAACTTAGTGGTCTTAAATATGGCAGCAGTTCTTTCAGGGAGAAGGAATGACAACTATTTGATGTGCAGATGACTTATGCATGCCCGCCACTCCACTTGCCCTGGTACTAGTGTAAACCTCTCTAGCGCTAATGGACTTTTTATTGGCATTCCTGTTTTACAGCTAGCACTGTAAGGGAAGCTGCAAACTTCTGCCGGGAGCTTATAAACTTCAGTCCTGTTGGTGTAGAAGGTGAAGTTTATAGGAGCGATCGGTTGTATAATCAGCGGCAGAGTAAGTTCAGACCCTCATCTGAGCCCAGCCTTTAGGCCTCCGGGATTTGACCCCACATACATCAGCGGTCGTACAGTGCTCGCTTTGTAATGCTGTCAAAACGGAGGAGGCGGCTCCGCCGAGCATTTAATGTGATTTGGTTCAAAGTCAGGCACTCAGACTAGTTCTTGGCTTTCACAGGAGCTCTAGAGACTTAAACAAGATCATGTGTATCAGCAGAGCTCGTACCAGTGCTCCAAAACACTACTGATGGTGCAGTTCCCAAAAACCAAAAATCCCCTCCCTCCCTCAGTGCCAGTTGTTCTTGGAAGTTTTACTTCGAATACCAGATGGTCTCCTAATATGGTTTTGACTTGTTGTGAGTGTTTTGTTTTTTTTTGTTTAGTTTTTATACATGCCTGCTTCAGTCTGTATGTCCAGTCATAGTCGAGAGGAGCTGCCCAAACCATCATGACTTAATAGAATCATATTTACCCACTTGTTCTGACAGACTCTTAATAAAGGTTGATTGTATTATTGTTTTCCAGTCTCCATAGTTACAGTTTGCTGGCTTGTCACATGTTTCCCCTGACAGTGCACATGGGGTTTTTTAGAGTTTTCCCGGCCGTTTTATTCTCTGATTTGATTACAATAGTCTCAACCCAGCTCTCTGAAACCAGCTGGAGGAAACCCCAGGAGAAAATGCTTCATACCCCCCTGCTTTAATTACAATGAGGTCATTTAAAGGCACTACAGAGGAGTATCACATTTAACCTTGGATGACAGTAGAGCTGAAACCAGGCTGGAAGTTAATCTGCAGCAGTTTTGATAGAATTTGCACAATATGGCTCCCTCCATTAACAATTGTTCTGCCATGTGAGTTGTCACATGAGGGTTGGACCCAGGTTTCCACCCTAACTGTAGATTTATCCAGAAAATATGGAAATTTACTGTATCCTGTATAATCCACAAAGCGTCTGGCCTTAGCTGTGAACATCTGTCATCGTTTTCCTGTCTCATCCCCGTCACATTTACAGTTTTTTCACATCAGTTTTATCAACTTGACTTGCTTTTCTTTTAAGAGATTATATCGGCTCTTCTTATTTTGTCTTTGGCTGGTCCAATTGAAATCCTGCCGTTCGTCTTTCTCAAAAGTAGAACTTCATGCGTGGGTATAAGCAAACTTTGGGCTCTAACAGATTCAAACAAGCCTGTATTTATACATGTGCAGCTGCAGAGTGTGATCCTGTTATTAGCAGAGCATGTTTTTGTTTGCTGTACTATCTGAAAACCACTGGTGAAGCAACAAGGGTGTAACCCAGCGAGTCCATTAAGGCTCAGTATTTTATAGACTGAGAGATTCCTCTAGGCACAGGCCTATTGAAAACTCCTGTTAGGGAGGAAAGCTATAGGAGGTCCTGAGTGCGGCACCACGTCTAAATTAAAGACACGTTTGGTACTGGGTGAAGCTGATGTTATTTTCCTTGTTTAAAGTGTTTTGCTTGTATAAGCACTCATGGTGGGGGTCACATAATGTCTGAGGGAACGACATAAAGAGACGTTAATGAGCGAGTGCTGAATTTTATTTCGTGAAGTGATGGGCATGATCTGCGCCTCTAGCCATGATTGCACCATGTGCATCTTGTTCATAACATCTGCATTTTTTTTATTTATTTTTTTCCCCCGTCATTGTGTGACATGCTGGCTTGGAAGTGGTGTTTGACATTATCATATCTGGCAGTGACCAGAGGTAGGAGTGGAGGACAGGGGTGTGAGTGACGGTGTTTCCCAGCAGCAGGAGTATGGGGAACATTCCTTCCACAGTACAGCCTGCTGATAAAGATCATCCGAGTCTTTCTGCCGGCCTCTCACACCCACACTAGTTACATGTAGAGGAACAGAACAACAGTAGGAGTCTACATGTATTTGAAGGCACCTTAGTACCGCGTGGTGGCAATGATTTTTTTCATAGCTTTTTGTTGCAGGTGTAAATCTGCATCTTATTACAGCTGAACTGATCCTTTTGTTTGTTTATGAGATCAGGAATCTTACTAAGACACTAAGTGATAATTAAAAATGAAAACACTGCTATAATAAGATTTTTCACCAAAGTACAGAGTTAGAAGATATGCAGCTGGACAGCTAAGCTCATCATGTCCCCCTGGTGGAGAAAGTATGTAATAACATCTTACTGATTTCTTAAAGTGCTAATTTCTACTTTCTGTATTTATATTGTTTGACTCAGCTAGAGCAGGTTTGCATGTTTTAGTTTCACCATTTTCAGCTCCTCTTAAGGATGAGGCCAACTTTGATTGGTTCCCTCCCACAAACAGCCAGACCTGTTTATGCCTCTGACATGGCACAAAGCTCACCTCATTATTAGAAACTTTAAACATCATTAACTGAATATATAAGAAATAGAAATAAATTCCTTATTTGGTTACTTATTCTTATCACTGATCACCGGGATAACTTCAGTGATAGTAATGTCTGTAAATCAATCCACAGTTAAATAATTCAGCGATATTTCGAATGTTCTCAATAAACCAGTATATATGTTTACTCCCATGAGCAAGATGGAAGATATTAAACAAAGTTAATGGAACAAATGTGGATGGGGGAGCTGAATCCCAGAGGAAAACTGGGTTATTGTGCAGCTGTTGCACATATTCTGCAGACACAGCATATGCCTGCTTATAGCTGCCTCTGTAACATTTGGATGTAACAGTGGGGGATAATTGGTTTGATCAGCAAGTATAGCTTGCAGTGGATCAAAATTATATTTTAAAGCACGTTCCACCTCGGCCATTTAACTTGCACTTGTAGCCCTGCCGAGCACAGTCGCTGCACTTATCAGTCACTATGAAGCCATCAGAGCCAGAAATAATTTCAGACATGTGTCCCCACCTCCTTCAGCTCTTCGCACTTCTCCTCCCATCGGCTCGTGTTTCATTATTCTAAATGCGGTCACAGTTGCCCAGCTAAACCGCCTCCGGTAGGCACCGATGACCTTCTGTGCGCTGCTACCGGTGGAGCTCCAGCAGCGCCATGCCGTGCACGTTTTCCTACAAACCACCGGGCTGCCCTGGGGACCCGACCCGGCTCGCGAGCTGCGATCCGCTGCCCTCCTACCGCACACGCCGCACGTAAGAGCGCCGCTCCTCCTCCCCGCGTGGTTGTAGCTGTGTCTTCACGTTGTAATGGATTTACAGGAGTCAGACCAAATGGCGCTTAATCATAGCTACACATTGATGTGAATCTGGGTGCATGAATATTTGTTTCCAGCGGTGGGGTTAGCTGGCAGCTGCCTTTGGAGATTTATCCGCACGGTCCAGTCATCATGGCTGTTAAACAAACGGATGCATCATTCAAACAAACTTGAGCCTGTTGCCGGGGCCCGGTCTCGTGTCATTTCTCCTGTAGGTGGCCAGGCGTAGATGTGAGAGTGGTGACTGGTGCTTTTGTGTGATCTGACCTAGATGCCTGAGGCGCCTTGTTTGACTGGTCGACCACCAATGTGTCATCTGGTTTCGCTTTTTATCTGGGGTTCTGCTTTATTTCAAGTTGGATTAGTATTTTTGTCCATTTCAATAGAAGTCAGTATTTTCCATGTTTCCGATGTGTTTGGGAACACAAAAGCAGGAAGAAGTCAAATATAGAAAGTAATCATGATGCGATTGTTTGTGTAACTGTACTTTATCTGTCTTTTCTTTTTTTGCAGTGCCTCTGGAACCAATGTTGTTGCCATTGATAATAAAATTGAACAGGCTATGGTGAGTATTCATTTTACCACTAATCATATATGCGTCTCTTTTAAATGAAAAGCTTAGGAATGAGTTCAATGTAGAGAGTGTATACATGTAATAAGACAATGGCTCCTACCACTGGTTAGTTCCCACTTCATGTTTCCCTCTGCTCTCCTTCAGGACCTGGTGAAAAGCCATCTGATGTATGCAGTGCGCGAAGAGGTGGAGGTCTTAAAGGAGCAGATCAAGGAGCTGTACGAGAGGAACTCTGTGTTGGAGAGGGAGAACGCCGTGCTGAAATCTCTGGCCAACAGCGAGCAGCTATCTCAGCTGTCCACCCAGTCGACCAGCAGCTCGGGCGCCGCGGCTTCCCAACCAGGACTCAGCCAGCCTCAGCAGCAAGCCCAGCCGCCGCTTCAAGTTCAGCCTCCATCGCAGTCGCACCCCCAGCTTCAGCACCACCCCCAACCCCAGCAGCTCCAGACTCAGCCGCAGCTCGATCCCAGCCAACAACTGCAACCCAACGTCACCTCTGCTTGAAAGCGCATCAAAAACCAACAAAAGAAAAGCAGAACAGCATCTTCTCTACAACTTATTACAATTAGTGTATGTGAACTTCTTAGCCACCAGCTTGACCACAAAGAGTACAGTGCTTCTGTGCGAGTGTGAGTGTGTGTGTGTGTGTGTGTGTGTCCGAGTGAGGAAGCAAGACTGTGAATTGGTGTTAGAATGTGTGCGTGTATGCATCTGTACTGTGGGCCTTTCCAGTGTTAATGCAATCATCAAGAGTGCAACAGACGGACTGAGACAAAGTGTTCAGAGTAGAGTTGGGGAAGGTTGAGGGTTTTTTGTTTTGTCTTTTTGGTTCTTTTGTTTTTTCCATTTTGGCTGTATTCCCAGATTGGTTAACAGCTGGGCTTGTAGAGAGGATGTCTTTTCTTGGACCGGGCCCGAGCCAAACCAACCTGTGACCTGACCCGAAACCAGTAGTTGTTGTTGTGGAAAGCGAGGGGTTTGCCGGACAGACGGGGAGTGATTGTCAAAAAGAGAGCGATTATTTTTTTTAAGTGAGATAATTGAAGGGGAGGGGTATTTTTAGCCTTGCCGTTTCATGTTGTAAAGAAAAAACTGGGAGTGTTTTGGTTTTTTTTGTTTTTTTTTTTGTTTTTTGTTTTTGTTTGTTTTTTTTATTTGTTTTTTTTATTTGTCTCCTCCTCCTACTCCTTCTTCCTCGGAGCGCCACGCCGCTGCCGTTACTAAGTCCAACTCTTGCATCACTCTTTTGAGTTCTACTGTTAAGTGTTTTTATTTATTACAGGGCTGCTATTTTTCATAAATGAACAATTTAAACAACAAAACCTATTTAACAGGAGCCCAACGACTTGTTTCCTCTCTTGCTTTTTTTCCCCAGTGTTTGAACAGATTGGCCACACATCCCAGACAACAGCTTTATATATTTGTGAAATGCCGACAAACAGAGAAAAATTCTGACAAATGTTTAACACTAACCCAGATTTTTAAGGCTGCAACTGCCAGTTCGTAGCTCAGTCCAGATCCAGTTTGAGTGTATATTTTTGTATAGCATGATGGACTTTTACCCACCGATATCAAATCTTAAGGCCTCCGGTGAAAATTTGATAGGCAAAGGTGAATTAGTATTGCCACGTCCCCTCACTCACATTTTAGTTCTCCATTGGTTTTCCTGAAACGGGGTAGGTGGGTGGGGGCACGGGCACGGTGGCAGTAGTGAAAACATGTACTTTGTAACCAAAGATCCAAAGCTGTGTAAATGTATTTTGAAATGCACACACACCTTTTTCTTTTCTTTTTTTTTTCCTTTTTTCCCTTGGTTCTCATTTGTTACTTCCTCCTTCACAGAATATTTTTGTTGCTGTTCAGCATGTTCTGCATGATCTGTAATCTTCAAACCACTTTCTTACCTCATTTTTATTCAGCACTCTTATTGTAAGATAGTCTGTGAACAGTGTAAATGGGGACGTGGGGGGGGTGGGGGGGTGGGGGGGTAATGATGCGCAACAGCGAGCGGAGTAAAATAACCTAGTGTTACCGACACTAGTCACAGCAAAATGAAGTGAGCCATGTTTTGTTCGTTTAAATGGTGTTTGAATTTCATATGCCAATAGTTTTGTTACATTGCAAAATTTTAATGTATTTAAATAAAAGCAATATTCAGATTCCAAACGTGTCTCACCTTTTTGTTCAAAAGTTTAGTGTTTCTGTGTTTGTATGAATAAACAATCTTTTGAATGTGTCCCCAAGTGCAGTCACAAAAACCATCAAGCGCTACGATGAAACTGGCTCACACTAGGACCTACCAGGAGAGGAAGACCAAGAATCACCTCTGCTGCTGAGGATGCATTCATCTGGGTCACCAGCCTCACAAATCGCAAGTTAACAGCACAGATTAGAGCCCAGATAAATGCCACACAGAGTTCTAGTAGCAGACACATCTGTACAGCAGCTGTTCAGCAGAGACTGAGTGAATCAGGCCTTTATTCAATTCAATTTTATTTATATAGCACCAAATCACAACAGTTGCCTCAAGGCGCTTTCTATTTTACAGTAGATCGTACAATAATAGATTCAGAAAAAACCCAACAATCATATGACCCCCTATGAGCAAGCACTTTGGCGACAGTGGGAAGGAAAAACTCCCTTGATCGTGGCTCAAGAGTTTGGAGTTTGCCTTGCAATCGGAAGGTTGCCGGTTCGAGCCCCGGCTTGGACAGTCTCGGTCGTTGTGTCCTTGGGCAAGACACTTCACCCGTTGCCTACTGGTGGTGGTCAGAGGGCCCGGTGGCGCCAGTGTCCGGCAGCCTCGCCTCTGTCAGTGCGCCCCAGGGTGGCTGTGGCTACAATGTAGCTTGCCATCACCAGTGTGTGAATGTGTGTGTGAATGGGTGGATGACTGGATATGTAAAGCGCTTTGGGGTCCTTAGGGACTAGTAAAGCGCTATATAAATACAGGCCATTTACCATTTACCATTTTAACAGGAAGAAACCTCCGGCAGAACCAGGCTCAGGGAGGGGCGGGGCCATCTGCTGCGACCGGTTGGGATGAGAGAAGGAAGACAGGATAAAAGACATGCTGTGGAAGAGAGACAGAGATTAATAACAGATATGATTCAATGCAGAGAGGTCTGTTAACACATCATGAGTTATAAAGGTGACTGGAAAGGAAAAACTCAATGCATCATGGGAATCCCCCTGCAGCCTACGTCTATTGCAGCATAACTAAGGGAGGATTCAGGGTCACCTGGTCCAGCTCTAACTATATGCTTTAGCAAAAAGGAAAGTTTTAAGCCTAATCTTAAAAGTAGAGATAGTGTCTGTCTCCAGAAGCCAAAACAGGAGAAATCTGCTCTCTTTCTAGTCCATGTCAGCACTCTTGCTGCAGCATTTTGGATTAGCTGAAGAATTTTCAGTGAGTTTTTAGGACATCCTGATAATAATGAATTACAGTCGTCCAGCCTGGAAGTAATAAATGCGTGAACTAGTTTTTCAGCGTCACTCTTAGACAGGATATTTCTAACTTTAGAGATGTTGCGCAAATGGAAGAAAGCAGTCTTACATATTTGTTTAATATGTGCATTGAAGGACATATCCTGGTCAAAAATGACTCCAAGGTTCCTCACAGTGTTACTGGGGGCCAAGGTAATGCCACCCAGAGTAAGAATCTGGTTGGATACCATATTTCTAAGATTTTCAGGGCCGAGTAAAAACAAATGGTCAAAGAGCTGCTGAGAAACCACTACTAAGGAAAAGGAACAAGCAGAAGAGATTTGTTTGGGCCGAGAAACACAAGGAATGGTCACTGGACCAGTGGAAATCTGTGCTTTGGAAATTAGTCCAAATTTAAAATCTTTGGTTCCACCCACCATGTCATTGTGCAATGTAGAAAAGGTGAATAGATATTCTCTACATGCACGGTTCCCATCGTGAAGCATGGAGGAGGTGGTGTGATGGTGCTTTGCTGTTGGGGGATTTCTTCAAAATTAAAGAGAATGATGTTCTTTTTGGGGCTTTTAAAAAGATTTTGTAATGTGGTAAATGTTGCAAAAGTGTATTATCCCGGTTGGTTATAGTTTTTTCAAACCAAACTGCTAAAAAAAAAAATCCTTGAAAATTAACACAAATATTAAACTAGAATTATTATAGTAAAAAGTCCATTACCAATGTTTTTCAAGTCCTTTCAGTGGGCGTGCATGTTCACCAAAGAAATAAAAACAAAGCAAAAACCTGTCACATGCACAACTTGACAAAATACCTTAACCCAAAGTTAGAATGTGAGTGGTAAAGGTCTGAGGTGTTTTCTTCCCACTCATCCACCAACTGGACACGGCAGATGGCTGCAGCTTCACGAGCCTGGTTCTGCCGGAGGTTTCCTTTCTGGTAAAAGTGAATTCTTCCTTCCTTCCTGTCAACATGTACTTACTCACCTGGTTGTTAGGGTTTCTGCTGCTATTGTACCATCTTGAAGTATTTGCAGTATACAAATAAAATTGGGAACTACACTGTAATAGTTCCCAAACCTGTCCAAATGTGAGCAGGTTCACTAATGACCTCCACCAGCATCATGTTGGCGAAAGAGTTAAATAAATCAGGACTTTAACTCATATATGTCATATGATGGTCCTTATGCATTTAAGCAACGGCTTCAACTTCACTGGTCAGTTGTAGATATGAGTTAGATATGAGTAGTTATGGCAACAACAGCTACAATTTCTGAAGCAAGAACACCAACACAATGATATCAGGGAGTCTTGTCGGGCATTAGTGTGCTACCCACCAATCAGAAGCTGTAATAGTCTTTAAAGAGAAACCCATTTATTTAAAGAAACATTACAAAACAACTCTCAAAAATGTCAAAAAAGGTGAAGAGAACATACGTGCCATTCTAGCAAATGCATAGAGGTCCATTCTGAAAAGAAATACTCTGAAGCCAACTTTGATTAGTGTCAAATGTCCCAAGACCAAATGGGGGGGGGGGGGGGGCTCAGTCATTTCCAGTACAGAACGTCCACAACACAAACAGCTGAGGACAATGATATGAACAATGATTGGGGGCTTCTTTTACAACAAACTCTTTCATACTCAAGTCCTCACAGTTGTGCACATCATCCTTGTTTGTCCTGTGGCTTTTTGCCTTCCCTCCAATTAGCAGAGCGAGGCATTGGGGTCTGCACTGTCCGCTCCATCAGAGAGGTGGGGTTCGCCGTGTGAGTCTGAGCAGGACAGAGGAGCGTTTGAGTATCATCTGTGTCTTCCTTCCGGTCAGCTAACCAACAGTGACGAATCTGCTGCCTTTACTGCTCTGAGCTGTGGCAGAGCGTCGGTCTTTTAGGATGCGGAATCGCTCGTTCAGAGTCATCGACGTTTGCTGTGGGGAGAAAGGTCCGAGGTTACAACACTGGAATGAAAACTGTCCTATATCTGTGGATTAGACGACACTCAAGCACACTCTCACCGGTTTTCCAACACTGTTGATGTCAAACTGCAGAGGCACTCCTTTTGGTATCTTCTTCTCCACAGTTTCCATCTTCACGGGGGCAACACTGGCAGCAGGGGGATGCAGGGTCCAAGCTGTTGGGGGCCTAAGTACAAGGCACAAAGACAGTCAGACAAAAGGAAGAACTACCTTCTGTCGACAGGAGGACATCCTTCAGCAAGGGGAAAGACACAAACAAATAGTGCAAACTAGATACTACAGGAGAGTGGGTGACATTTAATAATGGCATAGAGACATATAGGAAGAGAAAAGAGGTGGAGTTGAGGAGAAAAGCTCAGTGCATCATGGAAAGTCGCCCAGAGGCACCTGATCCAGCCCTATAGGCTTTACCAAAAAGGCAAGTTTAAACTTAAAGTACTGTCTGGCTCCTAAATCCAAACTGGGAGCTGGTTCCACAGCAGAGGTGATAGCTGAAGGCTCTGCCTCCTATTCTACTTTTGGAAACCATGAGCAAGCCTAAAGGGAAGGATTTGAAACTCAGTCATGGATTAAACCAGAGCCAATAGAGCGAAGCTATTCCCCATTAATACTCTTGCTGCAGCGTTTTGGATCGTCTGAAGTTCTTCCACAGCAAGCGAAAACCCTCATTTCATTCACAGCGAGGTCTAAAATCAGTGTGTACTGCAGAGATCCTGCTGAGTACTCACTCAGGCTGTGTCCTGGCTGTGGGGTTGTCTATTGAAACAGTCAGGATTCCACTGCTGGCTGTCGATGTGCGCCACCTGTTGGACAAATGGAAAAGGTGCCTCGTGTTACACAAACAGACACAGACCCCAAAAACGGACAACAACGGTGCCCTTTCCCTTCTAAATGATTCACATCCTCAGTGCGAGTTCCTCTTCCTCACATATGAACATACAACGCAGGTTGTCAGAAGTATACTCACTGCCGTGTTCTGACTGGAGGTGTGCGGGGAGTTGGCTTCTGCACTTGGGCTTGTACCTGTTAAAACACATGAAGCACAAGCAGAATGAGAAGAGTCCACATGGCCACGAAGACCAGCTTCACTGCTGGTTTGATTTAGACAACAAACACACTACGTAACCTCTCAGATACCTTGAGTCCCCTGCGAAAAAGAAACGTGGCCTGTCGTGCTTCCCTCTGAGTCTGCTGGACAGGCGGCAGCGGTCTGGCATTAACAGAGCACAAATAAAATAAAAAAATCTAGCTGTGTAAACTATGTAGGTGAATCAAAGCTGAATAACATCGGTCTCTCCTCCTCTAGAGCTGAAATCATAATGAGTGATAAAAAGCAAACATTCTCACCGTCGCCGCAGTTGAAAAGGCCTCCTGACTGACGGGGCGTTTGGGCCTCTCTGTTGATCTGGCTGCCTGTACAGCCGCCTCTGTACCTCTGGCTTCCTGTACTGGGTTTCAGTGCGCTGAAAGAAGGGCCTTGTTTTCTGTCTTGTTTTCTGAAAAAAGACGTGAACGGCATGAACTTTCAAGTACAGCAGACTTACTCAAAGGAGGAATTATTTACAGCGAGACACTAGTTGTTAGTAAGCGATTCTGTGTAACATCAGGTGGAAAAAGTTCGCTAAAATATGGGACTGCTTTTTCACTTCAGAAGATGATACTATCCTGAAAATAGTTTTTTATTAAGGGGAAAAGCTATCCAAACCTTCCTGCCCTTGTGTGAAAAAGTAATGGGCTTTCAGGGACCAAAATATCATGTGGAAGGTTTTAGTCTAAAAAACTAACACAGTATTTCATTAAGAACATCATACTAACAGTCAAACATGGCGGTGGTAGTGTGACCGTCTCGGACTGCTTTGCTACTTTAGTGCATGGATGACTTAATGCAACTGATGGAACCAGGAATTCTGCTTTCAATTAGGTCAGGGGTGGGCAACTCTAGGCCTCAAATGCCTGTATCCTGCAGGTTTTAGATATCACCCTGGGTCATCATACCCAAATCAAATGATTAGTTCATCACCAGGCCTCTGTAGAACTGCAAGACATGTTGAGGAGGTAATTTAGCCATTTAAATTAGCTGTGTTAAATCAAGGACACGTCTAAAACCTACAGGACACTGGTCCTCGAGGCCTGGAGCTGCCTACCCCTGACTTAGGTTCTGCAGCAGGACAGTGATCGGAAAGATACCAGAAAGTTCCACCTCTGAATGGCTCGAAAAATCATTCTCAGTGTACTGGCATCCTCAAATCTGGACTGAAATCAGACTGAGAAGCTCTGGCACGACCTTAAATGGGCTGTTCTGGCTCAAAGACCCTCCAATGTGGTTAAATATAAAAAAACGTAAAAACCTACAAAGAGCCACAGCGATGTGAAAGACTCATTACCAGTGATCACAAACATTTGATTGTAGATTTTGCTTCCAATGGTGGCACAACCAGTTATTAGGTTTAAGGGCCAATTACTTTTTCCACACACGAGCCAGTTAGTTTTTTTTCCCTTAACAAATAATCATCATTTTAAAGCTGCATTTTGTATTCACTCAGGTTATCTGTCTAATATTAAAATGTGTTTGATTATCTAATTTAAGTGTAACAAAAATGGGGAGGGGGGGGGGATCAGGAAGGGTGCCAATACTTTGTCTGTGCATGTCAAATGAGGTGTTTATTTGTTGAATTTCACTATGAAAGAGATCAGATTTGGATGTATTTTTTCACCAGGATTTTGGTAATTAATTGTGACTCAAAAAGAATATTTCTTTCTCCATTTGATCTTAATATACGTGCTCTGTTTGTAAACTTTCTGTTTGACAAAAGCATAATATAAGAAAGATTGTTAACTTTAACCTTCCATATTTTCATTATCGGGAACCAAATTATATCCTTGATTCATGTCTGCACTCCCAGAGCTCCAACATAAAGTGTCTGGTCTCACACATGGGGACACTTTGTGAAAAGTAGGCAGTTTCCTTCACATTTAGGTTTTTGGCCCACACTGGGGACCACACAGCATCCTGATTTCATGGAGGTTGTGGTAGAAAGTAGTAGTACTTAGCAGAAATTTAATTTTGCATGTGTACATATTGTAAAGCGATGCTAACGCAGGAACTTCTCTGACTTTTGTATACCTTAAAACAGGCAAAATGATTTCTACCAATCGATGCAGCGATCATGTGAAATAACTAAAATGAACTAAAACATTTCTGAACTTTCAAAGTGTGCTACCTCCTGAGCACGATATCCCTCTTGAGAAACACTCTGGAACAGCATTTAAACAGGTCAAACAACCACAGGGGACACGGCTAACGAAGAAAGTTTGACGTTCCTGGACAACATGCAAGAGATGCTGATGTCTGTTGCCAGGCGACAAGATTGGGAAAAATAGCTACCTCTGGTTGTGATGAAAGTGGGCCTACTGGTACATTCAACAAGCTATACTGACTTTAGGAAAACATAATAAATGGAACCAAATTTTAAGAGATTTATATATTTTTGTCCACTTTAGAAGTACTTTGAATATGATTTACAACTAATACTAGCAGGACTTAAGTTGATGAGTTATTCCAACATTGCTTTATGAAGGTGTAGCGTCATTTTCCAGCATGGCTCCATTAAAGCTGTATGTGTTCCAGGTCTGGTTTCTCAGTGTTTTGCCCCCTAATAAGGCCTCAAAAGCTGGAGTGATTCCCACGCTTTAATAAAACCACAATACGGTCTGCGCTTGCCAGTTAAGATGGCAGGGCAGTATTATGGACTATAGCTCATGTCTCCTCCAGTGCAGTCCTCCAGTACCTGGTTGAATGCTGATCTGTTCAGTGTGCCGGCTCGCTTCAGCAGAGCCGCTGGTCTCCTGGCCGCCAGTCCCGTGATGACCCCCTGACCCCGTCTCCGAGCCACTATTGGTGGGACCTTTCTGTTTCTCAATTTGGGACCTCCTCCTCGGGGAATGCCACCTCCTGGTAAGTATTGGAATAGCGACATTAGATAAACACACTTGTTTCAACTGGGGTGAAAAAGAGAAGCATACCTATGAAGCTAATAATAACTGAGAAAACGTAAGCGAACACACCTCTCTGGGCTGGTCCTGCAGTCCTCTGTGAAACTCCCTTTCCTTGGATTAAGCGGCCTTTCTTCTTCACTGGTCGGAGGTTCACATTGGCCTGTCTCCTTAACTGTTGCTCTTTTTTGTTCAGCCGAATAATGTCATCTGTTAAAATCATCACACGAGCAGTGATCAACATCTGCGAGCCCTCTGACAAGTGCTGCCTGTCTAGCCTAGCTAGCTACTGGCGACCTCCCAGTAGTTAGGTGCTAGTAATATTAGCTTGCAATCTATTTTAGTAACGTTGCTCATAGCTGTGTGAGGGCCTTACCCAAGGACATGTCGACTTTATCCGGTATAGGTGTCCTTTTCCCTCGGTCTGCTGTGAAATCCCCCATGCTCATACTTCAAACCACAGCGAACAACCCAAGTGGACACAGAAATGTAGTTAGCAGCCGTGCTAGCTATCCGCTCCTTTCCTGTATACGCTAGAACAGACACAAACCGCCTCTGCCGCGCATGCCCCGTGAAGACGTGACAGACATGCACTGTGGGAAGTGTATTTCAATTCAATGAAAACACAGCGTTACAAAACCCGGACCAGCGCGCTCATGTAAGTGGTTGTGTAAGAGAAAACGCCGCGGGTTTCAGACGCCTGGCTGCTGCTGTCACGACGGCTACTCAGTCTGTTGTTTATTCGTTTAATTTCACGTTTTGTTGTCCACTCGAGCGGAGCCTGCATCAGTTGAAGCTTCCCACCCTGTATGCTGCACTGTGTTTGGAGGAGGTATGTGTCCGTAGAAGGAATCACTATAAACACGTTTAATTGAGCTTCCCCGTTGACTCAGTTCTTGTAGTTTGCAGTGTCGCTTTGTTCATAGAAAGTTTTCCAGTCTGTAACTGTTTTGCTCACATCTGCAAAAACTCTGAATTTTGAGTTTCGCTGTTTCTATTCGATTTCCTGCAGCACATCACCTTTTTCTGCACCAGGGCGCTTCTTAAAGCTTCTTCCTCACCATCATCAGAGGCCCAGCAGCCCCGCACTCTTCTTCCTGACCAGTTTCTTCAGCTGCCAGCCCACCATGTCAGGCACGAAACGCAAGGCATCTTCTGCAACGGCTGGAAAGGATCACCGTGCCAAGCAGCAGAAGCTGGCTCCCGTCAAGCAGGAGAAGAAGGAGAAAGTTGGGGGCTGGCTGCAAAGTCTTGTGCAGCTGCAGAGATCAGAAAAGAAAGACGTGAAGTTCAACAAAAAGCGCCTGCGTTTTCTATCTGATACTGAAAAGATAAAGCAGGGCTCTGAGGGTGTCCTCTACTGGATGTTAAGAGATCAGAGAGTACAAGGTGACCCATCAAAGCAGAGCCAGCAGTGCAGCAATGGCGCAGCCTCTGTTTGCTTTGCATTTTCTCACTGTCTCTTCTCATGACGTATGTGCGCATTCCCTCTGTGTGTTTAGATAACTGGGCACTGATCCATGCCCAGCGGCTCGCTGTGAAGGAGAACCTCCCTCTGCATGTCTGTTTCTGTTTGGTAGTGCCCAAATCAGAGCTGTCTACTCTGAGACATTACAGCTTCATGCTGAAGGGGCTGGAAGAAGTTGCAAAGGTACAAACATCAAAATGAACATATAGTGAATATAATACTATTCTTTTAAAGTAAATACTGCACGGGGGGGGGAGCTCTCTGAGTGCTTCTTGTTTTACATGTGTAATTTAAAATGCATTGTTTTATAAACAGAGCTTAATAAAAGGATCTTTGTGATAGAAACTTGTATCTGTTGTTATATGAGAAATATTTCGTATATTAGTTGTGCAGTACTACACCAGACCAGAGGAATCGCTCTTGTTTGAGTCTAGTTGTAGTTGCAGGTACATCATCAGTGAACCAGCCTCACTCTTGCTCTTCTGCCCATATAACAGGAATGTGAACAGTTAAACGTCCAGTTCCACTTGCTGCACGGCGCTCCGGAGAAAGTTCTCCCCGGCTTTGTGTCCGACCACAGCTTTGGGGCCGTGGTGACAGACTTCTCTCCTATCAGAGAGCCGCTGCAGTGGTTGGAGGACGTCAAAAAGAAACTTTCCAAAGACATTCCCTTCATACAGGTATGAAAAAAAACCCTCACTTTCTGAAATCCAATTTGCAGGAGGTGTGTGCTGATAGGATGCTCTGTATCCTGCTTATTGTCTGTCCCCAGGCTGTTTTCTCTCTTTATTTGTTCCCCTGATTCCAAAGTAATAGGTATGAAAACTGATGCAGCAGACCTCATTCTCATTTCATGCGTATTGACTTTGTTTTTCCTGTCATTATTTCTTGAACACTCTATTTTCCTTTTATAGGTTGATGCCCACAATATTGTTCCCTGCTGGGTAGCTTCACCTAAACAGGAGTACTCCGCTCGGACGATCAGAGGAAAAATTACCAATCTGTTACCAGAGTTCCTCACTGATTTTCCCCTGGTAGACGCACACCCACACACTGCTACGAGAACCGCCAAAGTAAGCGCTCGAGAAACAGTGAAGTGAATAAATGTTGAATGTACTGAGAATAAAAGCGGCGTATATAATTTATAGTGAGTTCAAAGACTTTTGGATCAGTTGGTAAACAATTACAATTTATCTTCTAGAGGTCATGAAATTATTCATTGCTTTGGGGTTGTTGTTCTAAAATCAATTGCGAGGCAAGTAAGCTGTCAGGGAGGCTCATCGACCGGGAGCCTGGAAGTCGAGCTGCTGCCAGAAAGCACACACTTTTACCCTTCAACTCTATCCTCACTTCCACACATTATTTATTGATGACTCGGTATAAACTGGAATTTTTTTTAACTGTCCAAAAGTTAAAGCTCTCTTTCCCCTTGTAGTAGTTATTAAAGCTGCAGGGGTATGTGCTTTTGCTCCAGGGTTGAGATTGATATGCTACACACAGTTTGACTCCCCCCCCCCCCCCCCCCCCCCCCCCCACTTGATATTTTTCTAGCTGGATAAAAAAAAAAAAAAAGAAGAATTTTCTCCTTTGCTTTTGAAGTTGTCAGATCTCTGTAGCACCACTGTATATGTTTAAACTCATCCCTCTCAGCTGCGACTGATCTTTTCTCCTTTCTCGCTTCTTTACCTCACAGGGAGTAGACTGGGACAAAACCCTAGCCTCCCTGGATGTTGACAGAAATGTAAAAGAGCCAGAATGGGCCAAGCCGGGCACCAAAGCAGGGATGGACATGCTGGAGTCCTTCATTGATGTACGACTTAAACTGTTTGGCAGCCAACGCAACGACCCAAACGCTCCCGCCCTGAGCCAGCTTTCCCCCTGGCTCCGCTTTGGTCAGTATTCTGTGTAAAACTCTGAATTTAAAAAAAGAGTTTTCTTAAGGACATGACTCTCTAATATTATTCATATGCTCTAGTTGATTAGTCCTGCCAATTCTGCTTTTGTCCTGCACTTGTCCAGTTTCTTCAAAATGTCTTAAGGACACACTGCACAAGATATGACTAGTTTGGAGCTAAAAGCTTTTTAGGAATCATGTTGCTGGTGCAAAAATACTTTTTTTTTTTTTTTATGCCTGTCAAACAATGACAGAATTGGCATATTTTTTGTAGATTTAACAAAATAAATGGGAACAAATGTGTTTTCTGACAGGCTGCTAGTTGCAAAGTGCCTAAAGATACAATTTAAAGTTGGTTCCTTACTAAGTTGTCTGTTATGCGCAGACCAAACACTGGTTCATCCCTTGAGTTAGGAGGCTTTTTTATTCTTGAGTGAGTCACAGTCAGTGTTAAGTGGCTTAACAAAGCAGTCCTCAGGACTAAAAACGAGTAAGATAAAAAGAAAAGAGAAACTTTGAAAGAACTTCAGAAAACTTAGAGAACTTTTGCACAGGACCACTTTAAAAATAACAAGAAAGTCTGGCTACTTGGAAGCAAAATATGAATACATGACAGGTGGCTTAAGACTTTAGTGCAGTACATCTGGAGAAGAATCCTTAATAGCATCTTGGTGTTCTGTTCAGTCTGTTCATCGCGCAATAACTGCTGTAATCCTCTTCAAGAAAAACTTGACTGCCTTCTTTGTAGATCTCCTTGAGACTTTTGATAATGTGGGTGAGTTCAGAGTGTTGCTTTTATAGATGGTTTAAAATTATGTCCCTAAATGATAAAAGTGTCCTACACACTTCCCATATGACCTCCCCCTTGAGTTCATTGCTTAAGACAGCAGTTATACTCACAACTTTTATTGGTCCGGTTATCTCGGACATCCAGAAGGCATCAGCACGCCTGTGTTTTGAATATTAATGCCTTTCCTTCACGGCTCCGCAGACACTGAACATCTTTACAAGTTCAAAGAGAGCAACCGTGGCACCACATCACAGAACAGTTTAGCTCTGAAAGATTGCCGCACGTTCTCTGAACCGGGAAAGACATTTTAATTGCTTCTCCTCTCCATATCTGCCTTTTTGTCTTCCTGGTCCTTTTAGGCCAGATTTCGGCCCAGCGTGTGGCTTGGCAGGTTCAGCGCAACGGGAAGAATGCAAGTCAGTCCGTACCGGCCTTCATCGAAGAGCTGGTGGTGCGTCGAGAGCTGACTGACAACTTCTGTTTCCACAACAAGAAATACGACAGCGTGGAGGGTCAGTGGAGACCTCATTAAAATTGCATCCTGTCGATTGCTGTGATGTCAGTCGGATGGATCGCAAGCAAATTTAGTTGAATAGAAGTTATTCAGCTTCACAAGTGTTTTTGTTTAAATATATTTGTGTCTGCGTCTCATAGGTGCGTATGAGTGGGCTCAGAAGACCTTAAAAGACCATGCCAAAGACGAGAGGCCGTATCTCTACACGCGTGAGCAGCTGGAGAAAGCAAAGACTCATGACAAGCTGTGGAACGCAGCTCAGGTACAACGTTCAGTCTAAAATGAAATGTTTGAACACATTCGGTCCATGTTGTGCTTTTTCTAACTGCTGCATCACCACCATTAGTACCAGATGGTTACAGAGGGGAAGATGCATGGTTTCTTGAGGATGTACTGGGCCAAAAAGATCCTGGAGTGGACTTCTTCCCCAGAGGAGGCGCTCTCCATCGCTCTGTACCTAAACGATCGCTACGAGCTGGATGGTCAAGACCCTAACGGCTTTGTCGGTAAGAACGGATTTATTTTGACTTATTTGATCAAATATGCATTCGTTTTCTCCCACACTCTCACACACTCTGCTGCATTTTGGTCTCGTAGGTTGTATGTGGTCTATTTGCGGCATCCATGACCAGGGCTGGGCGGAGAGAGCCGTATTCGGGAAGATCCGCTACATGAACTACAAAGGCTGCCTTCGGAAGTTTAACGTGGCTCAGTTTGAGAGAAAGTACTGTCCTAAAAGTCTTTGAAGCACGATATGTTTGGAAGGATGCGTTAAAAGCGCTCGACAGCGTGGATCTCTTACACCTTGGCCTCAGGGACATTTTTTTCTTGTTACAGCCTTTCTGTTTTTTGTTCTGTTCTTCACAGCTTGTTTTGTTCAAAACATTCGCTCTATTCTTGCTTGCGTCGACACTTTTACTAAATATTCAGACGTGTTCATGCATAATAAAACTGTAGGCTGTTTGTGGCATTTTAAAGTGAGCTTTAGAGAAAGCACTTTGGGCTTTGTTTTTATGGTGCTTTTATATTAACAATCACATTACTACCGTCGTTCGGTTTTTAATACAAGTTTGAAGTCATTTTCTGTCCACTTGTATCATTTCCAACTCTCTCACTGTTATTTCTTTAAACTTGAAATAAAGCGTGTTTCTTTAACAGACTGAACTGCTCTTTACTCAAAAGCATACTCCCACCCACAGTGACTGAGACGTAATTTAATTTGAATCCAACTCTTTCACCATTTAGCCAAGGTTTTCAGTAATGCTGCCTACAGCTATGTTTGATGAGAGGCTTTCCCCATAATCTAATCAAACCGGTCAATATGTGTTTTGTTTTTGGTTTTTTTTGTAAACACATCTAGCATAAACTGTCAGCAAACAGATGGAAAAATAATGCTCTAGACTAGAGAACCTCACATGATCCAAAGTGAATCTAAATGAAAAGTGTTAATATTCTCATGTTTGCAGCCACTGGGTTTCATCACAGCCCTAAATGTGCTTTTATTGAGCTCAGATGTAATTAAACAGAACCAAAACCCATTCTATCCAGCCTAATTAACTGCACTCCTCAGTAGTGGATAAAAACAGCCCACATAGGTAATGACGTGCTTAACACCAAGTCACAAATTGGCATATGAAAGCTCGTCCTTGCGATGGCCTCTTTTGTTGTGCTCAGTTCATTTCAGGGGAGAGAGATACTTCACCTGTTTTTCCTCATTTAATTAAAATGAGCTCAGAGAAGTAGACTTTTACAGGTTACAGTCATAAAGGATATACTCTCACTGCTAAACTTTATAAGGCATGCCTATTCTGCTGCTTGCTTGTAGTGCAAACATCCAATCAGCCAATCGCATGGCAGTAACTCAACACGTTTAAGTATGTAGACATGGTTAAGATGACCTGCTGAGCATCAGATTGGGAAAAAAATGGTGATTTAAAAGAGGCACAGTCGTTGGCGTCAGCAGTTTTACTCGGGGATATGATGAAACAGGTTTCCATTATGGATACGCAGCTGACAAATCTGCAGCAAATGTGTGATGCTGTCATGTCGACATGAAGCAGAATCTCAGAGGAATGTTTCCCGTGTCTTGCTGAATCCATGGCGCAAACAATTATGGAAGTTCGGAAGGTAAAAGGGGGTCCAATCAGATACTAGCAAAGTGTACCTAATGAAGTGGCTAGTGATAGTGTGGTTATATGACAGCGAGTAGGGCTGTGAGTCACGTTAACAGCTGCAGAGATGGGAGTTATTTTCCTAGAGTAAATGGCTTGATTGATCTAAACAATTTCATTGGTATCTAATTATCTCCTGAATGACTGACCTTGTCTAAACTTCTGGCAGGATTATCACTGCTGATATTTGATATATAAATATGCTGCTGACTATCACAGAATTATAAGGAAACATTTTCAAAACATTTAACCACACACATTTTTTGTGCTAGTGCTGCTCTAGTGACCTTCAGTAGCGTTTTTACATGATCGCCTCAAAAAAAGGCTAACGAGGCTGACAAGCCCTTTTAGCCTCATAATAAGATTAACAGACAGCCCACATGGACACCTCAGCATGGATTCTCCAAGTCTCTACTGATCTCCACTGAAGCTCTAAATCTAAAACCTTCTCTAGGTGTTCATTTGAGCGAGGTCATACGTCATCACATAAAGATCGGATAGCAAATGTGCCCTCTTGATGATCACCAGGTGGGTCAATCCCTGGTCTAGCCAACTAGTCAACCCGGTGAATTGTTGCTGATAAGCCTCAGCCTTAAAAAACTGCATTGCTATCCAAAGAGATCCTAGCATGATTACAAGTATTAATACACAGTGATGGGCGAATAGTGTTGGTCATTTGGACAGATGGAGTGTTTGCAAATGGCTCAGTCAGTCACGGTTGTTCGACTGATAGAAGCCTGCTGGAAAGTCTTTGCAACTGGATTAAGTACCTTAAACCTGACAGCTATCTTGCTTCATTCTACTGCTTAGTAAATGCAAATCCTCCTTGAGCTGACCCCGGCGCTGGCGTACTAAGGTGTCGCTTCATTGTGCTCTGGCCTCTCCTCAACACATCAGGTCAATGACACTTGGAGTAACGTTTTTCTCAACTGTTATTAATGTAAGAGAGACCTTTGAGTTTGAGACAGCCCATCTGTGTCAGTCCCCATTCTCACAATATACTTAACCTCATCTCATTATGAAGCACTTCACATCATCCTCTTGGCAGGAAATCATATCTCCACTTCCATATCCTTCTTGTCTCTGATACTGCTCTGCGCCTTGACATTATCTCCTGTCCTAGTACATTTCCAATTATCACTTTGCTATTAAAAGAGGACTGAGTGGCACTGTAGCCTTTAAGTTTCCATCTCTCCTCATCTTCTACTGTAATAGAAGTGGCCTTTAAGTTTACCGTTGTTGCAGAGCCAATTAGATTTCTAAGCTCAAACTCGTAACTCACTACCGTTTGTTATTTTGGGAGCTCTTGTCGTGTCAGGATGATGGATATAAATTACCTTTTCAAAGTTCCGTGTCTGTTGAGTTTGATCGGATGATTAGTGTCCCTCACCAGTCTTCCTTCCCAGAACTCCCACTGAGCATCGCATGAACTTTCTATTGTTTCCAATTCTTGGGCCTCGTGACTTTCATCGTGAGGATGATTCCATATTTCTGTGAGTGAAAATGAAACACATTGAATTTCTAATTTCTGTGATCTGTCCTTTAATGTCTTAATTTAAAAAAAATCTTTCAAAGGTAAATGATGTTGCCTGCCTCGAAGTGTCACATTAAAGTCCCACAGGAGTCAATCATTACCCCGGTCTTCAGTGTCTGTAATTATTTGGGCGACGCTGTGATGTACCCTTTTTTTAATGGGCCAATTTGCATAGCCAGTGCGTAAACGCTGCATTTTGTTATGTTGATGGAAGCTGTGGGTAGAGGGCCCTTCATCTGTGCTGGTGTGGCACACTGATAACGCTGTTTCATTCCAAAGCGATTTGTCAGTATTGAACAGATGGCTCATCTTTGTCTGCTTTCACATCCTGCTTCATCTAATCATTCATTAATTCTTTGTTCCATATTATTGACCCGGTGACATCATCTTTCCTCCTAGCTTCTACCCCTCATCATCATCTTCTCCATGTATACAAATGAGTTTTTTCCTCCGCGCTGTGCGTCACCTAAAGTTGAGATGAGACATCCTGTCGGAAGGTTCTCGTGGCTTTCGGCACGCCTCGTTATTGTTCACCCCGACACTTTTACTGCGATGTATACACAGAAGACCTTTGCCTCCCGGGGCCGGTTGCACTATAGGAATCCAAAGAAGACAAGACTCGGTGTGATCTTTTCTTTCTGAGTGGGCCTGCTGACACATCTTACAAGCAGCACTGATATTCAAAATCAGGTCTGTTTTAATGGTGCACACCATAAAAAGATATTGTAAACATGTCATATGTACACATTGTGCATCAAAAAGTAATTAAAGCAATAGGTAAACAATAGCACCGCTTACCAGCAAAGCAGAAAATGAATGGGACTGAGCAATAACCATATGTCAAATTATGCTGCAGTGAAAACTTAAGCAATATGTAGAGTTACTAGTCATGTACATTGTATACAAGTCCATAATATACGTATCAATATATGTGGAACCTCTGTGGCAACTGCTACATAATATCAATGATTCTTTAGTATTTTCAGAATATAATGTAAATACTTGTGTCATGATTAGCGTCCGTAGTGGTTATAAATATCAAACCGTTTCATGTACACTTCGTTGGCTTTCATTCACAGACAAATGTATTCAGTGTTACTGCTGCTAGGAGTGTGTTAATGGGCTGTAGAGCAGCATGTAGGCAAGCCTGGAAATATTATTCATTGCATTACACAGTATGTATGTAATAAATACATTCACATCCATTTCCAATAGAAAACGTTTACTTTTGATGCATTTGATGGGATGCCAATGCATAAAAATGCTGCTGCATCATCTATGTGGCAGTGCAGTAACCTCAGTGTGCGGTCTTGTTGGTCTTCACTCTGAATGTAATTTCAGTCATTGTTCTTTTTACACTCTGGGACTTGTTGATAAAAATGATTATAGAGTAAAAGCATGCAGGAGGGAAATATGCTTGTTTTCTCTTAAGGTGAGGCGCCTCAGGAACCACCTTTTAGCTCATCCGGCTGAAGGACCGTCTATTTCTGTCCATCCACAGTTCACAAGACCTGCTGCTCCCCCTACAGTATTTGTCAGATTTTAGTGTAATATTTGTAGTTTTTTGGGCAATAGCCTGTGAATTGTGTTCATTGTGAGTCATATCAGCTGCTAAGACACAGATTCTGGTTGTGTTCGAGATCTATATGAATGCAGGAACATCGTTTTCCATAATGTTAGTGGTGCTTGGTGCAGAACTCTTGTTTATTCAGTTTTTCCTTTACTTCCTTTGTCTCCTAAAGGCTCAAAAGGCTCCAGAAGTCATTTTGTTACTTTGGGATGTTTTTTCACGCAGGGTGCTGCGTTGAGTCATCTGGAAGCTCCTCGAGTGTTCTCTCCAGCTGTTAGAGTAGCAGGTAATGTGGCTAAACATTTCTCTGAACCTGGTGGACATGAGGTTGTAGAGGATGGGGTTGACGGCGGAGCTCAGGTAGAAGAGAACTCCAGAGATGACGTGGACATGCTCGAAGATCCTGCGGTGCTGCTCGTATGATATGTTGATGTAGCTCCACATCAAGCGATCGATGTGGAAGGGAGCCCAACACAGGCCAAAGACAACCACCAGCACACCTAGAGCAGATGGAACAATGGATGTGATTCATGGGGCACATAAATTTTGTTTTGGGACACCAGTAAAGTCTTTAATGGCAGATGACTAGTTAAACAAAATATTGTAAATAATCTTAAAATAATGAATTTAAACACAAACATTTCAGAAATGTTGACTATGGGGTCTTGATTTTTGTAGGGTTAGGGTTGTTGCCAATTTAATTTAGAATAAAAATATAGTAAAATAACACCTACATAGCATTTTGGTTACTTGCACATTTCGTTTGCTCAGCCTCTGATTGTGGGAGCTGGAGATACTTTCAGAACCGAAGCCACAGTTAGTATCCACCGTGGTCAGCACCCTCTCCCTGCGCAGCCTCAAGCCAATGAGCAGGTAGAGAACGCTAATGATCAGCATGGGGAGCAGGAAGAAGACCAGCGTGGAGATCAGGATGATTAAGTTGTACATCCAGATGGGTTTGACCAGATCTGAGGATATATATAAGATAGGATAGCAAGAGAAACAGAATAAATCTGAGCAGTGCAAATAAAAATGTCTAACGCAGACTTTAACCTGGCAGCTGTCTTCAAGGTTTCTCATGTGACATCACGTACACAGTACTTGTTGCTAGAGAAAAATATTTGTTTCCCGACTAGTTGGAAGTGTTTCCTGGAGGTTGCTTGCTCTGGCTGGGTGAAATCCAGACAAAGACGGTGCTGCATCAAAGACCTCTGAGAGATTGCTTTGATTTCTATCAGATTCTAACTGCTGCCTGTAGTTTTTCATGTTTCTTTGCAGACGCTTGTTAACCGCTACTCAAGCTGGAGTAAAACTTGAAAAACTGAGACACAAACATGAAAATGGAGTAGGTTCACCTTTAGATTAAAGGTTGAGCCTCAGCACTGCAGTCAACATGCTTCAAAATGCATCATTTTTACTTTGAAGGCAAATGGTCTTCATTTTCAGTTTGTGCCACCGTTTTTGCAGATTACCTACACCTTAGAGAGTAGCTGGCCAGTGCATCACTTCCATGCAAACTTTGGGTGATCACAGCAATAAGACAGCGACCGAAGCAATCGTGAGGAGGGTTTTGTGAACTGTTCGAAGAAGATGTATTTTCCCCTAGTGATGGAGACTGGGCTTTAGCAGGCATTTTCCTAGCAACCTCCAGCAACTAGTGGGGGAGTACTCAATTTTCTTTCACTACCGGTGGTTGGCACAGTCACAACCTGGTCTCTAAGCCCGTGTGACTGGGTCCTATATCATTTTCTCCATTGTCACTATGGCTATCACATCCAAAATGGCCAACAAGTTCATGTCATATGATTAGCAGTCTGTAAAATGCTATTAGCATAAAGTAATGGTTGCTCGTGGACATGTCTGAACCTGTCCTACCTTCGTTTTGCTCTAGGCCAAATTATTTCAAGTAGAAAGAAGACGTCTAAAGCAAATTCTCTTCTATCTGTCTGTTGTATATTCAAAACGGCAACTTCATACAATGCTTCAGCTTGATTCCCCGAATATTATCCAGAGCTCATGCTTGAAAATGATTATAGATCACAATTCCAGGTATACCATTACTTTTAACTGTTAATTTGCTAGCTGGGACCACATCCTCATTTAGGTTTGACAGTGTTTCTAGAAGATAATAGCAGATGGTCTGAGCATAAATTGAAGGTGCGGTTTGGGAAAGGCCTCAGAGGGGACTGACGGCGGCTCCTGGGTCAGGCAGATCCCCATGTTTTAATGAGAAGTGAATTAATTGAAAAAGGGAGGGAGGATGGGACATGAAAACAAGAATGAATAGCTTGTAGTGCTCAGGAGGTCAGATGTATGGAGGTGTGGTCCTGCTCCTTAAATTCAGGTAAATTATTTCCAATACGCAGTCAGGTTTCTGGGTTTTGTTTTGTTTTTTTACCCAAACTATAACCATGAAAATGTCTGGTAACAGTCTGTTAGAAAAACCACTACTTTGTTCCAGACTGAAATATTGCAAGAGCTATAACGTAGATTGCCTCTTGCAATATTAAAGCTACTTTCAGCTGCTCTCTTAGCCATAAAGGGTCATAACAGCAGGTTGTTCTCCATATTTGATTTAGCAGTTATATGCCAGATACCCTTCCTGACACAACCCCCTAGGGATTTGTGGTCTCATAATCTGGCAAGCCAGGTTAATACTGCTGCTACCAAAGTGTAGTATCACGTACTGTATTCAGTGTACTGGGACGAACTTTACAGTAGTGATCCCAGACAAGATTTACTGATATTGCTCAGGACTTGAGTAAAGTGTTTCAACAGTGATTAAATGATTAATCACTGTTACAGATGGCATCCAGTTATCTATGTGCAGCTCAGGAAGGTTCGCTTTTTCTATCGAGCACCATCACCAAGCCCAACACTTTGGTTTATGAATGAAAACCATTGGTTTTTGACATCTTACTGTACTGAGTGGTAAAGAGTAACCCTTATACCTGCTTTAAATCAGCAGGTGAACACGCTTACATTACCAGAGAGCTTCTAGCATATCTGCAGACCACATAAAGTAAAACTAAAATATAAATTCTGTACATACGGCAGATAGCAGATCGGGGAAACTGTCGACCAAACTGTGGCGGCAGCACTTCGATCCCATGCAGACTGGTGTTTGGCAAAGCGCACAGCATGGACAGCCCCCACAACATGAGGATGACCCTCTTAACGTGAGCACGTGTGGTCAAATGCTTGACTTTGAGGGGGTGCACCACCGCCACGTAGCGCTCCACGCTGAGTGCAGTGACATTGAGGATGGAAGCAAAGCAGACAGTTTCAAATAGGAAGGTTTTAAAATAGCATCCCCCTTCTCCGAGCAGGAAGGGGTAGTTCTGCCACATCTCGTAGATCTCTAACGGCATCCCCAGAAGCAGCACCAGCAGGTCGGACGCAGCCAGGCTCAGCAAGTAGTAATTGGTTGGCGTTTGCATCACCCTGTAGCGTAAAATGACCGCACAGGTCAGGGAATTGCCCAGGACACCCACGATGAAGATGGTGAGGTAAGTGACACAGACAGGGAGAAACATGGGGGATTTTGATTCCCCCAGATTTTTGGATAGGTACTTGTCCTCAGTCAAGCAAAGCTTTTCTTCCAGATCTTCTTGAGTGGCGTTCGTCAACACCCAGGAGATATTCATTCCACACACCACAGCAGAATCGGGGCATCCTAAGTCACTGAGTTCTCTGTCACCAGTTAAAATGGCTGCAAGAGAGTTGAAGGTGCAGTTAGGTATCGGCATCGTGGTGACTGGACAGCAGGTTCCTCAACTAATATAAACCTGATGGAAAAAGAAAAAGGAGACAGTGTGAATTTTAAAGGATTCCTTAAACACTCATGCGTCAGAAAAGGGTGAAGGCTCTTTAAGCTGCAGCCTTATTCACAACGTGGTTCGACAAAGCAGATGGATCTGCATATTTGATTTGACATATTGTTACACCAGATGCCCTTCCTGACACAACCCTCCCAGAGATTTGTAGCTCCTTCTGTTCTAAAAGGATCTTTTATATGTTAGGTGAGCGCAGTATCCGCTACACTATGGAGCCAGTCAGGAATCTGTAAAAGTAGAAAGTAGGAAGTTTGATATTTAACATCTGATGGGATCAACTAGTGTTGTGATTTTAAAAAAATCTGAATTAAAAATGCAAACAGTTCATAATTAACGGTTGTTGAAGTGAAATAATACATTCATCTATGAGGCAGGGAAATGATACTGAAGATGCTGCTCCTTTGTATCTTGAGAACTATAGGATCCTGCTGTTTGAAGCTTGGCAATTAGCTTTATATATAAGACGTAGCCCCCATGATATCATGTATCAGTCAGTGCGCTGCAGTTTTGGCCAAGAACTACATGTCATCAGCTAATATTAGCTGCGTTCATAGTGTGGCACATTAGTAACAGATGTAAATAGAATAATAGCAGAAATTCCCTCACTGAAGTTGGAGTGCAGACTTTCTTTAACTATCTCTTCGACAGCACAACTGCACTGTGAATCCTTTTATCTGTCAGCGACTTCAATTAACTGAGGTGACACCAAGCAGACAGCTAGATGATAGCTGCCTGTCGCTCACTCACGCATAATCACATGTAATTTTAGACTTCAGTATAATTAAGACATCTAATTTAAAAACAATCCCCCCAAAGTAGTCTCATGGCATTACAGGTTGGCTTCAGCCCAGGCAGCTGTTGCTGGAGAATAAATGTAGGCATACCTTGTCCTTGGCTACTGTAATGTCCAACCTTGACATGATAAAATTTCAAGCCTCTGATTTAAAAAAGAAGAAGAAGCTTAGGTTCAAGTACAAAAGAAAGAAGTAAGCTCAGTGACTTTTTAATATTAATATAACTTTGATTGGATGTTTGCATCCTATGTGTTTTGTATCTCTACATAAAGAAAAGACAGTTGTTGGCTTTCATCTATAGCAACTAGCAGCAGCCCAATCAGTTCACTGAATCCCTGATATGATAAGAATGTTCAGCACATGCTTTCTAATTATCTTTAATATGTTTAATATCCTCTCTGGTCCTCTCGACAAAAATTGATTTTACGATTAACAGCACTGTCACAATATTGCCCTGTTAGAAATTTATGTTCAGCAGAATACAGACGCCAGGGAGGCTGTTTAGATGTGTTTAGGCTGTGTTTGGATTCCCCCACGGGGATTTCTATATCGTTGTAACAGGCAGCGGAGTTGTTAAGATAACTTCAAATGAGGTACAAACAAAAAGGACAAACACTCACCTGCAGTTTGTGGTCTTTATACTCTTCTTATCTACAGGATTCGCAAGAGCTGAAGAAATGAGGGAAGATGGGTGATTGTCATGTTTCTCTGCATCCTGGACTTTTTTCTGACACTTTATCTTGACCGCCTTGGTGCCTTAGTGCGTCACAACTGGCTCGGCTTCCCGTATTTGATGGCTGGTGTTCAGCCCGCCTCTCGCTCTCTCTCTCTCTGTCTCTCTCTCTCTCTCTCCATCTCTCTTTATCCCTGGAGTATCTTCTCGCGTCCATCCATCACTACATGCTTTATCTTTCTCCTCCAATTCAACTTGTTTTCATCTTTTCTTCTCATCTTACTCTCGACACCGTGATACACACTTTCATGAACCTAGCCTGCACAGACACTACCTGCCTTGTGATCCTGCATTATATTGCTTTCACAGATATTGCACCGGTGAGAAAATTAAAGGTGAGATTGCTTTGACCCTAAAGCCTGCGAGCTGAGTACAGGTATGTGTGGTGTATGTGTGTGTGTGGGTGTGCTCCCGTTTCCACTCATTTCAAATCAAAGATAAAACAAACACTCTTTTTCATTAGTAGAATCGGCAGCAACTGGCGAGGTGCACATCTGGAAACAAGAAAAAAAGGCTGTAAAAATATGAAATTTTGGGTTTTTCCATCAGAAAAGACGAAAAAGCTTTTGTTTTGATTTGTGCAACAGCTTTTTCTTAAATACTTTTTGCAATTTTGAAAAAAAAAACCCCAAAAAATGTTAAAGAACCTACAGTCTGCAGAAGGCAAATGTGAATGTCTTGGATGTACCTCGGTGATCGATAATTGTGACGTGCGTGTTGGCATGACTGCTTTGCCGTTGATGTTCATGTCCCTCACACGATGAATCATAACTACTTTGCTAATCTCTAATCTTTTTTCCCATCAGTGTATTAAGATTTAAACTGATCCAGAATGTTGGTTTTTGCTATATTTTAGCTGTAAGATGTTCCCACAGTTGTGTCCATTTGCATAGTTATTTGTCTATGCAAATGTGTTCGTCCAAAAACCCACATAGTTTGACTGTGCATTGGTCAAATGATGATTGATTGATGAGTGGGCCGGAGCAAGGAATGGAGCAACAGTGGAGTTCACCAGGAACACGAGAAACAGGGGCTGCACTGGACACGTTTTATTGTTTCAACTTTTTGTAGTTTATCATTTCACTCTGGGTGGTGGACCACCTAAAACACAAGCAAGAGTGGCCCACCTTCCAGTTGTACCTCATACCTTTGGCACTGCCTCCATCTGGCAACAGGCGCTCTCTGCAGGAAGATGAGCAGTCTGCAGCACCCCACGGTCTACCAACGCATTGCCAATGTTCAGCCCATTAGGACTCCGAAATGCTTCTGCTGTGCTTCTAAAACAGACACGTTGTAACTGTTTGCTGTCACCAGGGGTCAGTGTCACAAACAACCCATCTGTGGGTTACTCTTGTTTGTGGTGGTGTTGATCCAACATATTAACCACATGCCAGGGTGAATCAAAGACACACTTGCTTAATATTAGCACTTTAGCGCTATGCAGCTGTTAGCATTTAGCTTGAAATAACCTACTAGTGTCACTAACAATATTGGGTGTAACTATTTACCATGCAGTGACACACAAGGATTTTTATAGAAAGTGAAGAAGTCAACCTATCTCTTTAGAAAGACACGTAGGACCAGATTAAAACTTGCTACCCTCCAGTCAGTCTCCTGTCCAGTCCTGTGAAACATTACTGCTTTCAAATCACAGCTACTAATAAAAAAAAATGGCAACAGCTGACTGAAGAAATTTGCTTGAATAACAATCAGCCAAGTAAGCAGGAGATAGGAAAGAAATGACAGAAACGCCTACAACTACAACAACGTCTTGCTCTTTGCAAGCATCTGCACAGACAGCATGCTAATGCTAAGCAGGCAAAGAACCCAGAGTGATGATAAAGCTGATTGAATGCAGACCCCAACCAAACAGCCAGAACCTGAATTTCAACAGGTAACAAACGGATGAGCAGTCAGACTGCATCCTCTGTTTCTACCTGTTCATATTTCTAAAGTAGAATCACTGTGACAGCAACGTTATAGTCTCTTTGTGCTGGTTTTCATCTTTGCTTTGTGTTGTCGGCTTTGTGTTCATACCCAAATACTAAGACAAATATCATATGTGTCCTCATTAGGATAGGGATTTGTGTTGGACTGTAATACGAATCACGTTGTCTTGGTAATTATGAGACAATGTGTTTCAGGTAAGTTTACAGAGAAATGCAAAAGTAATGTAACGAGTAGTATAACACCTTACTTTCTCCTGGATTATTGTACAAAAAGGCAAGAATGCGATGGTAAAGTGCAAACTCTGTTCGACTTGACTATCACCATTTGTACCAATGCAGCTTTGAATGTTTCTAAGCAAAGGCAACATAACAGCCCAACCAAGAGTGATGCACGAGCAGAGTGCATGATGATCTTAACCAAGAAGTAAAAGCTTGATTGTCAGCAGGTAAGAAAATCATGGATGACAAGTGAGGTTTTACTGTTATGAGATTTTTCCTTGAAGTTCTCTTCTACTATCTCTGCTGTTAGCTTTGCCTTAAAATGTATATACAAAAACAAAGCTCTGATATATATGACCTCCTAATTAAGACTGAATGAAACCACAATGAGGAACTTTAAGCAAATTGCCAGTGAGACGTTTTCTCCTTAGGGATTCAGACAAAAACACTGTTGTTATATAGCAACACAGCGATCTTGTAAGCAACCAGTCACATAATCAATTACAGGAGAAAAACCTTTAAAGGCAAACCACTCCACTTCTTTCGTCAAGTACAGTTAATCGCAAGATAAACAGTAGTAGTACAAAGTACTTGTTGGATGATATTGCATTGTATTGCAGCAGCCTCAACCACCCACTTTTGTGGTACCCCCCCCCCCCCCTCACTGGCTCTGTTCCAGGAAATGAGAGCTGTGATTTTTTTCTTGCTGTGCCGCTTTCAGCGTGAACGTGTCCTCTCTGAACTGAGTAATTAGCGAGTCGTAACGAGGGATAAAATCAAAAACCCTGCATCTCTTTCTGCTAGACCAGTAATAAGTACAGTGGTCTGTAATGTACTATTAACATGTAGTACGGCATGTTTTTAACATCAGACCTCGAGCTTAATCCAAGCACTGCTTAATCAGCACAGTCTCGTTACACCTTATTTCATCACTCACTGCTATAGTATGAAAAACAGGGTTGATGTATTTTAACGTGGGTCCTTGATTTTAAGTGGCTTGTGGGGGTTTTTGTGTTTTGTCTTCCTGCATTAGGCTGAGGATATGTGAGTCATCAAGTGTGTTCTTGTGCTGTATCGGGAAGTGAAGTACTCCAGTTCTAAAGGCTGAGATGAGTGCTTTTATTACTGCAAACCAAAAGCCTCATTAGCCAGAAATCCAGGATTTAAGACTATTTTTGCATTTGTGCAGAGAAGAGAAACTATTCCGTACGTGAGGATTGTCTAGCTAATGCAGCAGCTCACTGAGAAACATCCTACACAATACATTTACAGACTAGCAAGGACGGAGACAGATAAATCATCATCGATGCTTCTGTCAGAGAGCAGAAAATTTTGCCAGTTGAACACGATCGTATGACTGTGGCTTGCCCCCCTCCACTCCTCCTCGTAACCCTGCCTCCCTCTGCGATGGTGACTAATTCAATCATTGCTTTTAATCCTGATGCTGGAGTCCAACACTTTCACAGCAGGGAACCGATATGTCCCTGTTGGTGCCTCCTTTTAGCCAAGTGTTAATTTGGATTCTGTGACAGGGGGCCAGCAGCAAAATGTTTTAAATGAGAGTGGACTAAACTGTGACCACAAGAGTGAAAGTCATAATGAAAGCTGATGTGGTGAAGGATGGTTTCACAGACACTGAAAATCCCATTTTTCTGTTATATAGCCCCTGTCAGTGCATACAGATTTGGTCTTTCAGCTTGTCCCTGTTTTTCTTTGTTTTTGATATTCAAGGCTCAGTATTACTAGCCTCCATTGCTCAGTGAATAGCTAAATAGTGCTTTTATTTTGATCTACATGTGGGTACTTCCCTGTGGGGACTATAGACAGTTTAAAAGGCAGATGTAACTTTTGGGTCTGAAAAGTAAAGCTAAGAAGTGCCTTAAATTTACGTTTTTTTAAAGGCCCGGGGATGCAAACACTTTCATTCCAATAGGACTTACTTATGGGATGATGGCCTTCAGTCAACCCCTTTCTAATGAGTTTATTGCCTCAGACATCATTTATTCTATATGACTCCACTTTGTCCATTTTGAAAATGTTGGTCAGTCTAAGTGTCATTTTAGGGCAAGTAACCAGATTAAAAGTCAGACGGGACTAAAAATGCTTCATGTAAACATGCCAAACAGGACATTCGGACCCAATCACGCTCCTTTGGATCAAAAGTTCCTTCTGATAGGGACAAGTTGGTTATATCGATCGATAATCAGATTGGTTTGCATGGATACACTTCTGAAATGATCTCTACTGCACGTCTTTACGTTGACGTACTGTTTTTTGAAGCCATTTGAAAATGTATAACTGTAAGGTAACGTTTTCAGATATTTACATGGGCAAAAGTACAAAAGATACACTGAAAAAACATTAAAAATACATTAAAAGTCTGAATATAAAAATTAAAAGTACTCATATCATTTTTTAACTCACACTTTAAAATAAAACCAGCATTTTTTTTTTGTTACTGATGATAATAGAGCCCATCTGTTGCAGATCACGCTGCAGCTAATGATAATTTTCATTACAGTCTAATCTATTCTCAATTAACTGATTGCTTGGATTGTAAAACTTCAGAAAATGGTTTTAGATAACAAAGCGAGACCATTGCAGAGATACTTTGTCTAACAAGCAAGCCAAATCCCCAAATTGCACATCCAAAAAACTAAGGATAAAAGTCTTAAACACAAAAAAGAGAAAGAGATCATTTTGAATTCATGTGTAATCAATCAGTGAAGCACCTCAGCTTTAATTCTCTTTGACCTGCAATCTTAAGCTCTATAAACTCTGAATACATCTTGTGGACAAACTAGTACAGTCATATAAATAAAGGATTAAAAAGTTGCCAACAAGACTTCCCTTTGAAATGAAGTGGAGTAGAGGTGTAAACACAAAACGGTAAACACTCCAATCCTTTGCTAGGGTGCAGAAGTGAAACAGTTCGCTTACCTTTCATATCCTATATATGCATAAACAGAAACTTATTTATCCAAGCATTTTGTCAGGTACGAATGTTCAGAAGAACTCAAAATTAGACAGGGAGCAAGTCGAGTTCATATGTTTCAGCACTGAGAAAACCGTGCGGCTCAATTAGCTCGTGCTTCAGCACCACCGCCCACAGACAGCTGCAGTAAGGTGCAAAAGGTGAATTGTTGTCTTTCTTACAAGAGAAAAACACAAGCATAGAATAGACACAGAATTAAAACATTATAAGGACTATTTAGGCAGAGTGTAGGCAGTGACAGACGCAGCTATCAGTCTGAAGCAGAGTGCTAATGTAGCGTAGCTAAACAGCCCAACACTGTCTACTGAGAGTGGACCTCTTATGTTGCCAAGGTGCTGACGGTAAAAATACCCAGAGAAACTTTACAAGCTAATGGGTGCCATCATGGTGGCTACGTCATTGTTTAGACTGCCAAAGGTGAGAAGTTTGAAGATGGTTAAAAAAAAACAACACAATGAAACAAATTGACCGTCTCGCTAACATCGCTAAGAGGCTTTGGGCGTTAGCTGTGTGCTCTTTAGTGTTAATGCTGAGCTACTTTTGACTGCTCCCTTATTTCCCAAGAGGTGGCCACAGCAGAGGGACCTGCATATTTGTTTTGTCACATGTTTTTACGCCACATGCCATTCCTAACACAACTCTTCCATTTATCCAGTCTTGGGACTAGCACGGAAGTACGTTAGCTTGTGACCCTGTCAGGCTAGGTTTTTGGACCTTTTGTGAATGTGCTAGCCGTATCATGGATGCATCTTATCATGGTCAATGTTAAATGCTCAGCAGGATATTTAAGGAATAATCTTTGGTATATCAGCTAAGATCAGATTGGCTAAGTTCAAATCAACTCAGCTTTGCTAATGAGTTGACTCCAGCGCTACAATATTTTCCAACAGGCTGGGGCCTCTGAAAAGTAAACGAATAAATAAATAATATTTAATTACACAGTTCCCAGAAAGTGACAGTTGTAGGAAAATGCTTGGAAAAATACATGTTTTTTGTATTTAAAGCTGTTATAATTCTATTGTTAGAGGATTTCCAATGTGCATGCAGACACAGGAAGGCACTGATGAGGCTGTTAACAGCATTAGCCATCTGAGTCTTAAGCTTGTGGAAGACACAAACTCTATATGGGCCTGCTTTCTGTTGATTTTGGTTCAACCTTACCTGCTGCTTTTGATTAAACACAATCATTTTCAGTCTTTTTTATTTTTAAACTTTACCTCTTCTAATAGCAGATCTTATATACACTGTCCCAGCGCATCACAGTTTCAGCTCTAGTGGTTTATAGAAATTAGCATGTGAACATACCTGAATAAATATTTTTAAATTCTCTGATGACACTACTATCCCTCATGTGATAGCACGGCCAGTTCTACATCCCCCTCCTGTTATAAACTGTTGTAACGATAACCACCTCATTGTGAATGTGAAAAAAAGCGCAGCAAGTGTCTTAGTGCCCATAGTGACGGCATGTTTGCCTTGGAAGCCCATGCTGACAGTATGTGCCCCGGGCTAAAGTAGAGGTCTAACTTTTCTTGAGAAGCCTCACAGTGTATAACACTGAACAGAAATGGTTGCGTGTCTTCTGTCGGTCAGAGTGGGAGAGCCTAATCAGGTATGTGAAACATGCCTGGTATCATAACCTCTCAGCGCAGTTAAAATCTAGTTTTGCCCATCTCGTCCAGACCACCGTCAAGGTCATAGAGAAGCCGAAATACCAATCCTTTAGATCTACATTATATACCAGCAGTCTGGGCTCAGGGGAGCAGAGAACATCCTGGCTGATCCATCCCATATTCCCTATTAAGAGTGTGAACTTTTACCCTCTGCAAGAAAATGTAGACTAAACTAAAATTGTGCTTCAGGGTTTTTAAAAATGTATTTGTACCTTCTTATATCAACTTGTTAAACATTATAACCCTGTTAAATGGATCGTGTATTAGTGCAGCTAAAAGTCTTTTTTGTTTTAATTTGGATGATTATAGCTCATTAAAATCAGGAATGCATTATAATGCATCATTAGAAGATTTAATTTTGAGTTTAAGTAAATTACAATTCAAGCGATAAAAATCCATCTATCTCTTCGCCTAGTTCAGTACCTGCAACCACATTCATAAGACTGATGACTTGACAGTTTGTCCAGATGATTAATTATTATATATATAAACTCAAGGACAAGGATGGGAAGTGTCGAAGCATTAATGGAAATTTGACTGTAAGCGAAAAACAGTGTAGCAAAGGTGCACAAGCAACAGGGACGGCTGCAGTTTTAAGGAGACTGTCAACAGAAGTCGAAACAAGAACTCGGGAGAGCTTCACAAGGAGTGGACTGATGCTGGTGGCAAAAAAGTCCAGTCAACACTTCCACAGAGCAGATTTTAGAGCACTTGATGGTTCCATCTGCTCACAGGCTTCACGGAGATGCAGATTTCCTTTTCCAGCAGGACTTTAGAGGTCCCACAGTGCCAAGATGGCAACCATATGGTTTACTGACTGACGTATTACTGTGCTTAATTGGTCAGCCAACTCATCTGATGTGAGCTCCACGGAGAATCTATGGATCCATCCAAACCAAAAATACAGCCAAGCTGAAGGCTTCTGAATGCATGGATTACACTGGATCATGCTGCCTGATGTTGATTTAAGTTGCAATCTTCAACTTAATTTTTTTAAAATTTGATGTAGCTGAGTTTCTTCAGGGTTCAGGTTTTTTAGTCATCACATGCATATACAGGTATAACACACAGTGAAATGTAACAGTCATTGTAAAATGTAATATTGTATCACGAGGCATTGCCACAGCACCATCAGATCCCCTTGCATCGTATCACACCATCATTGTATGTAATAATATTGTAGCGTGTCCTTGTATCAGTCCCCACTGCTCACTGAACCTTTGTGCAGTAGGTGTGTGAAAGGATGGCCATGGCTCACGCCACGTTCTGATTTTAATGAAGCAGCCATATAAAATAAATCAATGTTTATACCTTAGCTGAACTCACAGAAGGCTGTATCTTCAGTCTCTCTGCATCCTTCTTGTATTTGGTAAAGCTGAGCAGAAGGGATTACCTCGTGGGGATTTATTCATGAGAGGCAGAGAACTGGATATATGACACTTTTTTCATTTTCTCTCTTTACCTTCTGCATCTCAGGTCCAGCCTTAGGTTCTAATCTGCATCACAGGCAGTGTTGCTTCAGAAAAACAAGAACAACAAAAAAACCCTCACAGCCTGTAGTAGGTTTTCCCGCTCACATTACATTCTGCCATGTAGTTTCCCCAGCTGTCACGCTGACAGGAACCTGCACCGTGTACCTGAAGAACAGCAAACATGCTGGAACAAACCCGATTTGTGATTCTGCCGCCGTTTGCATATCTCTGCTGTACAACGGCAGCGTGAAGTGTCGTACATAACGGTGTACACGGTGCAGTTGCTACTGCGAGGAACGTCAAGGCAAACCCTCGTGTGTGAGGCGACAGGGACGTGAAGGAGCCCGCGGTGGCTGATGGCAGCGCGCAGTGTGACATTTCCTCCGTGTCGCCGCGGTTTTGTTCGCAGCACCGAATTTAAATGGATATCAAGAGGATTTTTGTCAAGAGCATTTATTTCAACCTTAGGCAGCTTTTCCAAGGCTGTGCCAGTGGAGAGAGAAGAGAAAACAAAGTGAAGTAGTGTAGTGTCTCCAACTGACATGGTGGTTTAACCTGAATTTGAGTCATAACAACTGTGAACTCTGTACAAAAAATAAACTAAGTGAGCTCTTCTTGTGCACGTTCATTTTAATGCAGTTATGACAGAGCTGCAGTTGCACTGAAATCGCTACCTTGGAAATCAAGTCAAAGGGTTCATTTTCTTGTTAAAAAATGTCCTTTTCCATATTTAGCTGTATAGCACAGTAAATGCAGCTCCTTTTAAACAAATGTGAAAGTTAGGAGCACTCTGGGTGTTCTCTAATTGCATCTTTGCCGTGCATCTGCAACTGTGTGCGAGTTTAAGTACGTGTGTGTGGACTGTTCAATGAGCCGATGCATTAAAGAAAACAGCGGCGATGCTCTCTGTCTCTTAAATCCCAGCTGCGAGTTTGCACAGTCCCAGCAGCACACCTTCATCGCAGCGTCCACTGATGGAGACACGGTTGGAGAGGCGGCTGGAGCGTGCCCTGTTTCACACAGAGAGAAGTGGCTCCTCAGAGGCGCAGCTGCTGAGCAGAGCACGGAGAATAATGTGCACACAAAAAACAGGTTTGTGACTATTCTCAGGGCTTTGGGCTGTTTTGCACTGATTTAAATGGTTGTTCATATACAGCTGATTGTGAATGCCAGTGTACTGATAGCAAAGAGCTTAATCATGTCTTTTTTTTTCTTGTAAGACCCGATAGGACACACGGGGCTCTGGTTCCTACTTTTTAATTTTTTATGCTTTTCTTTGTTGCTTTGTTGCAATTCATTTAAACGTTGAAGGTAAAGATGAGAAGGAAGTTCAGAATTTTTGTCAACATTTTTGAAAAAGTTTTTTAACAACAGACGGGATTTTCAAAATTTCAAAATGACCAGGGTCAGTATTATTAGCCCCCTGAAAAACCATCCATTTTATTGAGCCATAGCACGAGCCACTGCTGTGCTTTTGCTTTGTAATGCTTGCAATTTCAAGTCAATTTCAAACTGTGGTTTATCTCCCAATTTACACACAGTATAAAACCTTTGGTGAGGATTTGAGCTTCACTTGAGAAAACATCACGACACATGCAAAAGACATCAATTTAAAGTTGAGAAAAAGAATTGTCGATGTTCACAAAGCAGGAAATGGATATTCAAAGTTATCACTGTGTTTCTAAGTGTCAAGAACTGGAGTGAGAAGTAGCATCGAGAAATTCAAAGAGCCAAACAGAACAGAACAAGCCCGGCAGAGGTAGGAAGTGAAAGATTTCAACGCCTCTGGAAAGAAAACTGGTGAGAGATGTGTCTGAAGACCCCAGAACAACTGCCAAGACACAAGTGCATGACTTAGCCAAGACAAACCAAGAGAAGACAATCACTGGGACCCACTTCTGGAGAAGAGGCAACTTCAAGCATCTTCATTTTGCACAACCTGGAGAATGAGTACACATACTCATGTGCTTTGAACAGATGAGATAAGACCGGAGCTTTTTGGCTGAAGAGATGCTGCTTATGTTTTAGTAAAGAACGGAGAGGCGTACAACCCGCAGGTGGAAGTTTTATGCTGTGGGGATTCTTCAGTGTGTCTGGATCTGGGATTTTCGTCAAAGTGGAGGGAATAAAGAAGAAGGGAAGATGTGTGGATACATTGAAAGAAAACCTCAAGCCATACTAAATGATGAACTTGGTCTGGGTCAACATCAGGAGGCCGAACAATTGTGTTCTCTTCTGTATTGTTGTGTTAAGCTAAAAAAAAAAAAAAAAAGCACATTAAGAGCAAGTTAATATCCGAGAGCTGAGGGACGCATAAAGGTTTGTAAATGCATCATCAGAAGAAGCTGAAAAATGGTTTACTGGTTTGAGTAATTATGATGTGCAGCAGTTTATGATTTCAGAGATCACTAAAGTCCCTGTTAGTCAGAGGTTGGACGTACAGTGCGTGGGGGGCTCAGGGCAGCGGTAGAGGATTTTTCTAACCAATAACAACAACGTGCAACAGAGTCATAAGCAACAACCACAATTCATTGCGCCTCACCTACAGTCAGTTATTACAGCTGATTCAATAAAGCTGGAGGATTCACGAGAGAGAGAATTAGTCAGAATTAGTGTGGTGTAACATCATACATTTCCCCCTAATGCACGTTGATAGCATCTTTAATTAAAGTCCCTTGCCTCCTGAACTTGTTTCAAACGCATCCAGTATTAAATGCAGGCTTTCTATTAAAATGTAGAACGCTCGAGTGAAACGGCACCACGAGCGCATTGTTATGGCTCTATTTTTCAAACTTTGGAAAGCTTCTCCAGAGCTACAGAAGATATCTGTTTTTAACAGGCCAACACTCCCTGCGAGGGGTAAATTGAACATCTTTCATGAACTCAGATTGGGAATTCTGCACAATCACTCAACGCTACCGGTTTCATAGCAAACATTACCATGTTGACCCAAAAGTATTATTTATAGACTGGTAGCTACATAAGACTAGGAGGGAAGTTCCAGGGAAGTGACGAAAGCTTTCCTCTTCGTGAGATTCTCCGGGTACTGGTTTTACTGGTTTCCCTTTTCACTTCTCTCAAAGCACAGCTCACATCTGCTTACATGACGAGAAGCACTTTGTAGTGTGTAAATGTTTCATAAAGAAGGCCGCCCGGCGATCGTGAGGCTCGCTGAAAAACAGCAACAACGCGAATGCTGCACGTCAGCCCAACAACAACAATAACAGGCATATTATAAATAATGCGTCCGCTTTCAAGCTGATGGGGCTGCTCGTCTGACAGTTAAATAAATTCGCTGCTGGCTCATTAAGCTGAGAGAAACCAGCGAAGAACACGTCGGAGGAAGAACACTGCGTGACAGTGAACAGGCCGATTCCAGGCTGACCTCACGTAACCCCGGCATCGCTCAGGATAAATGCTGGAGATAAATGACTCGGTGGGGCGAGACTGGTGGTGCGGTTCAGATATCTGTCTGCGTCAACAGCTCAGAACGGTGTAATCCATAATTATGTTTATCCCCTCTTCTGCAGAGGTTGTTAGACTTTATGTCATCGCTGCTGACTTAATGGAAAGGACAGCTGCAGCACTGCCTCCCCAAACTTGGGTGTAGGCTTTTTTTTAGGCTCAGCTGCAGTTTATATACAGTTTATAGTACATAGCAATGGTGCCAGCGATATCAGCACTGTCAAACACTCTAAGGACTGTAAAGGAATTCTTCAAAGGTCTGTCCAGGATCACTTATAAGAGAGAGACGACCGGGCCGTTTGTGGGCCTGCCCGCTCCCATCTGTGCTAGAGCGGCATCGTAAAAGCTCGGGATAAACAACAGCATGATAAACTATGTGCTGACATCATTACAAATAATCACAGTGTGGGGAACAGCCAAACACATTTCCCGTTGCCAACAGGAGAAAATTGGATAAGACAGAACTCTGGTTAATATGGTAAAATGCTACGGCTCGGGTAACTACAGGGTTAATCTACACTTTGCTCCATCATATTGCAAAAATCTTCTTTTTAGAAAAAGCTCGGCATTCTTCTGCAAACTTCTCGGATCAGGGTTCAGCAGTCTTCAAATCCAGCCATCATATAACATTACGGCTTGTTTTTGAAGCTTTATTTATTAAAGTAAAGTGAAACTCTTGAGATTAATATGTTTGCAAGAGTGTCACCACAGGTGGGAGACGATCCTTGCAAGCAGGAGGAGAACATGCAGATTCCATTTAGGACTTCTTATAAATATGGCTGCGCTTCCAGTTTCTATGGAGGAACTTTACTGACCAGACAGAGAGAAACAAACAGCAATGAAAAACAGTCAAACGAATTCAAATGCATGGGAGTGGGGTGAGGGGCTTTCACGGTGAAGTGAAGGTTTCTAAAGCTTCATTTAACACTGGAGCTTTTTGAGTATGTATCAGAACCACTGAAATGTGGCTCCTGGGGTGGGGTTTGCTACTCCATCTTTCAGAGACAGCCTCCACCCTCTGGTTTGAGTCTTTATAGAGAGATTAATACTGGAGCAGGATAATGAGTAAAGTAAATATTTCCATGAACTACTCGAGGACCAAAGAGGACCCAGGAGTGGAGACAGCCTGAGATTTTCCTCCAGAGTCTCGCGACCTCAGCGTGACTGAACATTTCTGGGGGCACTTTAAGGAAGAGGAAGACGAGCAGACTCTTTGAAACATTGTCCAATGAGATAATGTGGGTAATGAGGGTTGAATAAACTTGCAGAGTCCCTGCAGCTCGAGTGGAGCTGCCATTAAAGCAAATAAGGAGGCAAACACATACTAATATCTCCATAAATTCATGCACATTTTCCAGACACTCAAATTAAGCTGATATTTAGTGTTTGATTTGTGTCATTTTTAGGGATAATTGCATTAGTCTAAGTGTGCCAGATTTAGCCAAATGGATAATTTTCAACTGGTGTCACCTGGTCTGGTGTTTAATTAGATCTTAAAACATCAGAAAGAAAGAAAAGCAGGGGAAAGGCAAGCATATAGCCACTGGATAATAAAGTTTTGTGACTACATGCAAAGGAATGGTGAGAGTCACTGAATCTGTATATCTTTACTGAAGTATGTTCCAAAAGTGGCACGCTTTTATTGTGAAAGATCTTGAACCAAAGGATGCTTTCTTCCTCATTAAACAAATACAAGCGTCGCCTCTTTTTCTGCATGTTGATCTATCGCCAACATTTCTCTGAAACTCATTCTTTGCAATTAAAAGATTTTGCAGTAAAGGGGAAACAATCCAAAATCGAAGCATCTGCACAGGTGGCCTCCAGTTCCATTATTCCATTGTATAAATCATTTTGTGAAGACGTTTAGAAAAAATGCTGTTAGTCAGTAAGTACTCTGGCAGCACTGCTTTCTTAGCTGGACAGCAGAAATGTGGAGAGAGGACGGGAAACATGGTGAAGAGTGACATCTATAATCCCCGGCCAAGACATAATACAACAATCCTGCAGTTCCCGGTCAGCACCTCGACCCCACTGCACTCAGCTTCCCCTGAAGTTAAGTTCAACTTTTATTTTTTTTTATCGTGACTCTATACATCTTCTGCTTTCACGTCATTCTAGTGGAAAATTCTGCTTATTTTATGCGATTCGTATCTTCGTCCTGTAAAATGCCAGCCCAGTGCCGTGTTTGTGCACTTGTAGAAAGCTCACGCCTCTTTCTGTCTGTATAAATGTCTCCATTTCCAAAACTGAAACAGAAAACCCAATAAATTCAGCATCCTTCATATTAGCTGCAGGCCTGTGCTGCTGATCGTTTATGCATCGTTGCATGCGTAAAATCATATCTCTGTGACTGTTGATGAAAAAACAAACTAAACTGGAACCTTGGAAAGTCACAGTGTGACAATACTCAAAAAAATCAAGTGGGGCTTAGTATCCAAAGTTGTTATTTCATGGCAATTTTTCGACTGTGAAAAGGCTTAGCTCTGAAAGACCTGCTCAGAATAAACAGGGGTTTCTTTTTCTGTAATTGCACTTCAACTTTCGGGCACTAGGAGGCACTCACGTTCTGTGTGAATGGTCCCACCCTGAAGGCATAAGGCAGATACCTACTGGAGCATACAGCAGGTTGCATCATGATGTAATATTTTTCATGTATTCTCATGCCACATGGAATTACTGAGTCCCCAACCCAAACCTCAGTCTGTGTAGCAATGAGGTTTTCCTCCCTGCCTCTTGCTCCGTGACACCACCAGGCACGGGTGAGAAGGAGTGGAGGGGGTTGAAGGGAGGAGACGGTCACAAGTGCTCATCGTCATCACCACTACCTTTAAGTAAGACTGTTTTTTTGTGGGGGGGGGGGTTTCACTGTTACTGTTACAGTTGGAGCAGCATGCAGCCCCCCGAGGGTCTCAGCTATATGGCTCAAGCACGAGCTAAATTTGACTCCGGGCGCTCGGTTTGACTCACACACTCACAGGGCACGCAGCATCACCCTGACCTCATTATGAAAAGGTTTCTCAGAGCCTTCGACCCAAAATTGACTTTTCTGCTTTTTTTGCTTTTTTTTTGCTCCGAGCCTCATGAGGTCATGCTATGTGGGTCTTCAGGGGATAGGAGTGTCTGATGGACAGCTTCAACCATTAGAAGAGGAAGTTGGAGTATTATGTGGGAACAAACTATGTCGAAGTTTGAGAGAAAATGCAGAAAAAGACTCTTCAGTCAACAAAAAGTTTAGTTTTACAGTTTGAAATGATGAACGACATGAACAACATCTGGTATTAGATCAGGAAATGAATAAAAACAGTGCTGTAAAGACGTATCCTCTACAATTTAATGCTACTTGAGCATCAATTATAGTCTTCTATGCTTCCTTTTCAGTCAATCTCAGAGGGAGATGTTTCAATTTAATTTTCAAAAACAGGAAAAAATAGATTTCTTTTAAGTAGTAGGCTTTCAGCAGCAACGTGTTAGCAAACAGCTGCGTTTCACACTCCTGCAGTTACAGTACATCCCTGCAGTCATCCCTGCAATGTAAAACCATATTCAGTCACCTTTTGTCTCTGTTTTGGCCCTGCAACCGACTCCTGATGTCAACGGGCTTTTTCCTGAGCCAGTTGCCAACTGTGTCTGTCTTGGAGCTGGGAAGTCATCATGCAGTAGTTTGCAGTAGGAGGCTGAAACATGCAGGAAAGCATGCCAGAAAACCAAAACCAGTCACTAAAAGAACCTAAAATGCTCAGTTAGCTGCAGACTCTGTGAGACGTCTCCATGTTCTATATATATATGAAATATTCTGCACTTCAGTGTGTGTGTGCATCTAAATGCTTGTTAAGTCACTTTCGGTTGCTGTTCATTCAGGTAACGCAGAGGCGACTGAGCTGACTGCCCTGTGATTAAAATACTGAGCACAGTCCTGGAAAAAGTCTCAAGTAAACAAAACACATCCTGCTGTTGAAAGGTTCTCACTGTGTTACTGTGAGATCGTTCATCAGGAGACGGTTTTCAGCGTGAGTTTACACACAGTCACAGAAGATGAGGAAGCAGTTACACTTTCAGGTCCACTGCTCCCTGCTGTTTGTAGACCTGTGCCGATAATAAAAGTGTACAGGTGCTTAGGTAAGATCAAAGTGAAGGTCAGGTTGGAGGATGGGAATGGCTTGATCCGTTAGTACTGAGTAAGGGTGCCAGGAAAAACCAAGCTAAGGAGGCTATTTACTTCTTATTAAGAGCTTTTTAGCCTTTATTGAGGCAGAACAAGAGGAAAACACAGTAAATGGGCTTGGGTGCCCATTGGGTGCTGGGTTTAGTTACTCACTCAACCCAGCTCCCCATTAAGGGGCCCACTGCTGCATTCTTTTTAATTTGGATAGTCTCCTTTTTAACTTCCAATATGAGGTATCATTTATCTTTTACTATGTGGCCCACAATCACATAACACGGGAGACTGAGAAATCTCCAGCACTGCAGGTGCTGTGGTCCCATCACAAGATGCTTCTCCACTTCATTTGAAATCTTGTTTGTGTGCAATATTTAGCTTTCTGCTGTGTTCTTGATCTCGCCCAAACTCCCAAGGGAAATATCAGACTCATTACCTGCTAAATACTCCGCAGTTCACCAGCTAGTATCTATGTCTGGATGTGCGGCCAGCAGGTAATGAGCAGCTTCCCTAAATACAGCTAAACGGTGCAGTAAAAATGGATGATTTAGAAACGCACAGTAATAATGATTGAGTTGAGCCTTCTCCGTACGTTAATTGGTATGAGCAACACCTTTCATATTGTCTGTCAAGGATTTTGATTATCAGTCGTTGTGATATTTTATTAATTTTACCGGAAATATACATCAGTGCTCTCACAGTGACCAAAACAAACCCATGGGACTGATGATACTGGAAGTTTCTGGAGCATTTTGGGAGTCGACCTGTTCATCAGGTGTCCAGGATTTAGAGTAAGTAGTAGAGTTTTGCACTGGTTTCCTGCAGCAGTAAGCTGCTCAGCTCGTAGGTGATTTTCATGCTTGAGCAGAACCTGAAGAGTGGAGGATGCTGCCACCTGACTGAAATCAGTTTGCAGTCCACGACGGGTGATGAAATGCTGTTAAAGTGTGGCCCTTTAGCTGGAATGACTGCCAAGCCAGGCAGGTTTTCTTTTTTCCCCCCCTCCAAATGAGAAGTGTAAGAAGCAAAACTGTCTGACACCAATTACTCCACCTATGGGGGCGGAGGAGCTTGCAGGAGAGTGTGGCAGACAGCGCTTACCTGGACACTTGTCAGGGAAAATCATATATGACAAAGAGGCCAAACGCCCCGAGGTTTCCTAGATCCAGAACACTGGTGTTAATAATAGATGTAGAAAAAGCCTCCGAATGTCACATTTCTTAACTTCTGTCAACTCAGGGTTGTAGTATGACCGGAAAGTTAATTTTGCGATGAAAGGGCTCTCCTTAAGGCATTTGCATTTAGTGAGTAAACACAAAAATGGAGATTTAAAGGCCGCGAACTCACGCGGGGAACCGCCACTCTGAACAGATATCGCTGCAAATAGTGAAACCTGTTTCTCCAGCTGAAGCTATGGGGAGGGAAGAGGGGGCACAACAAAAAAAAACACCATTAAGAGCCAGCTCATGGTTAAAACTACAAATATGTTTACAAGACAGAGCAGTGATGGGAACAGCAGGCACGGCTGTCTTTCAGTCTCCTTCCTCTGTTATCTAATTTGTCTCAGTCCCGTTTGATCGTGTCCCTGCTCCATCTCAGCTGATGAAAAACAATTGTCTGTATTCATTTTCTGCCTCCGCTATTCCCCCCGTCCTCTCCTCTGCCTTCCTGTGGGAGCCCGGTTGGCTGCGCTCTAGGCTGCTGAGGGATGTGAACACAGAAAATTAGTGAGCACGCCAAAGCCAGTAATTGTTAAATTGCAGCAAATGGACCCCATGTGGACCAGACGAATAAACTCAGAAATCAACATAGCCTACCAGGACCCAGTTTATCTAAATTCCAATAGTATGCTCAGTAATGGAAAAACACTGTGGAAATGCCATTTCAAATAGACCCCAATGTAATCCCCCAGCCCACTGGGGTCCATTTAATCAATGCTACAGACATGAGCATAGAGGAGGAACAGTCTGCAAATGGAAGTGGAGTTCTGAGTCAGCTCACAGGAGATTAAAAAGTAGAGGTGGATGAATAATGGAGGAGGAGAATGGTGGGAAAATTGCCGAATGTGGCGAATCATCAATAACGCCTCCTGTGAATAATTTTGAAGGAAAAAGACTTCTGCTGAAAAACTGTCTGTACCCACTAAAATGAAATTGTTCTTAATTAGTTTTTGCTGTGTATTGCCTCACTCTCCGCGTGAGCACTCATTATTTCACAATTTCGGCGGCTTAGATTACCTGCGATCCTGAAATCTCCCACTGAAGTTGTAGTCATTTTGAACATCCTATAAAATAACTGACAGATTTCCACTCATTATCTCGGGAAGTTCGGGAGACGGAGGGAGTGCGGCGGGCGTTTGGCAGAGCCCCGTGCCCTAACCCGGAGCAGTGACAGCTCCGAGAGTTGATTCAGGAGCTGTTTTTGTGAGACAAACACGCCAAGCGCCCCAAACAGAACACCGATTCATAATCAATCAGTGGTGCACACAACCACACGCTGACAGCAGTTTGTGAAAAGCCCAGCAGTGCTCGTGCCCTTAAGCGCCAGCTAACAGCCAGATCCCTGTCTGAACATAATCATGTATCATTACTTCTCCAATCAATGAAGCAAAATGCCCCTCCTGCTCTGTTTCATGTCTTGTTTCAGCGGTGCTCTTGAGGCCTCTGAGCTCTTTATTTTGGTCTTGTTAGCAAACAAGCTCAGACAGACAATGACAGATATTCAAATATATGCAGAATTATGTGCGATCTCTTCGGGCGACGTCTTTTCCTGATTGTTTTCCCCCTCATTATCTGTCAGTGTCGTCTCCCAACATTTGTTGACAGATTATTTTCTGTTTTTTTCTCACATCAGCAGCCTTAAAGAAAATAGATTATCTACAGGTTTTTCGGTCCTGGGGAGAAAAAAAGTGACATTTGTGTGTTTACTCAGCGCCTTTGCAACAGTTCTGCTAATGTTTCCGCTGGGACCCGCAGACCCCAGTTGAGAAATGAAATAGAAATTGTATTTAGAGACATACTCTCTTGCCAAGAATGGGATGAGGAAAAATGGCGACCACAGCTGCCATAGCTACAGCTCTGTTAGCCTGTTAGCTTAGCTAAGTTTGAAAAAAACAAAACTAACAAAAAACAAGTTCTAGTATTACTTACCACGCAAAGCTACAACCTTTAGCTATTTAAGGACAAATGCTAAAAAAATATATGTTTTTATTATTATATTTAGTCTATTTATTGCTGGGTACTGTGACTTTCTGTTAAGCTAAGATTAAGCTAATGCTAACAGCTCTAAAACTATGCTCGTCCTTTAGGTTATACTTTCAGAAAGCTACAGTTATATACAGTTACAGTATGTAACAGTCTTGAGCTACTGAGCTTTTCTTTATATATAGTGGCCACACTTTCTTGTAAATGTGAAGTCTTGTCCTTTTACTTGTACCTTATTTGGTAAGCCACTTAAAACTGACCTATGAATCATTCAAGCATAAAAAGGCATCTACCTCAAGGGATGGATCAGTGTTTTGCCTACACATAATAGCAAACTGCAAAAAATGCCAAAGATAACACAGTTTGACAGGAATAAAACATTTATTTTTAAACCAACAGGGTGATTCCCAGGCAGGTATTAGTCTAAAACTTGGAATATCTCAGCATGATGTGCAGTGTTCTTAAAATTTTGAGGAAACAGTACAGGCCAAAGACAAAAGAAGATGTGTAAGCCCTACAAAAGTATCTATGGTGAACGGTATCTGAAAGTCCTTAACCCTTGGAGGGTCCTTAAAAAATACAGAAAATTCCAGCAAAGATGTGATACAGAACCTGAGAGATGGATCTGCTCCTTCACTTGATCCATCTACTGTTTGGAAATTGTCTCGGTGGAAAGGTGGCTGCCAACAAGCCATTCTTAAGGAAGGGAAGCAGAGGGGAAAGGTTGATGTATGCCAAATTACACAAGAACAGGAGTGAAAATCAGTGGAAACAGGTTTGATGGAGTAATTAATCCAAATTTAAAATGTATGGTTCAATTCATTTTCAGTATGTACGGAGGAAGTCAGAAGAGAGGTACAACAGTGAGTGTCTATAGCACGGTGGAACCGCAGTCATGGTTGGCGCTCCATTTCAGCCAGTGGTGTTGGAGATCTTGTCAAAATTGTTGAAATTATAAACACAGAAAAGTCAGATTTCGTTCCACCATACAATAACATCTGGAAAGAATCTAATTGACAAAGACTAATCCCAAACACACTGCCCATGCAGTGCGAGCATATTATTGGTAGCTATATTTATATGACAGTATTAGCACAACAGGGGCAAACTGGCTAAAAAGTCCACTCGTGACAACTATGCCCGCTCTTATGACACCGTTTAAGATGAAGGCCAGATTTAATGATTTGCTACAAGCTTAACTACACTTTAATGCTCAGCTGAGGTTTATTCTTTCCTAGTTGTAAAACAGTCTAAGCACATGGTCACTTTACTGGGCCTTCTGAAGATTACACACAATCTTCATCATTAGTTTCCATCAAGTGATTAAAAAAAAAGCATCTAGAGGGAAAAAATTATGTTTGATGACAGTTCTTTACATCTCTACAAACTCTTCAGATCAAGAGTATGAGACTAGATTAAAGCGTCCTTCAGCTACAGCCTAATGATGGCGATACCGTGGGCGTGGGTTGAGCATTTGGATCCAGGGGGCAGATTTAAGCACCGGACACATCATTTCCTGCATTTTGGTGATTTTTTTTAAATGCACCAGCTAACATCTTCATTTATTTAAATCTGACTGGCAAGAAGAAGGATAGGCAGCATTATCTGAAGATTCATTAGCATGCTGGCATCAAAAACTTACACATAACTCTGCTTTCAGAGCTCCTTCTTTTTTCCTGACTGATAACACAACACTCTGCCTGTGTGTGTGTGTGTGTGTGTGTGTGTGTGTGTGTGTGTGTGTGTGTGTGTGTGTGTGTGTGTGTGTGTGTGTGTGTGTGTCACCAGTGAAGTTCCAGTAGTTGTCTTGAAGTCAGACTTTAAATTCAGATTCCTTTTGGGATCAAAAAGAAGCCCTCCCTGCAGAAGCAGAAGAAGAAGAAGAAGAAAAAGAAGAAGAAGATGAAGAAAACAATTGCTCCTTGCTGGGTAATGTTCTTCTTCTCCCTCGTATTTGCCGCGTGTCTGCATTCCTTGAGCATCTGTTCTGTTATGGATCGAAAAGAATGTATTGGAAGGATCCCCAAGGTTAACTTACATAAACCATTTGTTCCCCACTGTTTGATGCTATTAATTATGCATCGTAAGTATGAATATAAATCTGAGTCGTTTTTATCATTTGCATTTTTTTATTCTCATGATAGAAGAAAAAAACACACAAAAAAGCTGGAAGATAAGCGTGCAAGACATCTCAAGAATTTGCCGCATTCATGTAAATTTTATTTGGAAGCCAAAGTAAAAAAAACAAACATCTACATGTGTCTGACATAAATCCCTGAGTGCACACGAAGCTCTGTGTGCACATGCCTGTTTTGTTACACACACACACACAGAGTGAGCCGAGCTGGACAGACTCCATAATTCACGAGTAGTTCACAGGAGACAGTCTGGCTTTGTGGAGATGTTCTGTCATCCCTTCTTGTCAACTTAACACTGCTGTCCCACAGAGCTCGTTTCCATCCCCTCCTCCTCCTCCTCCATCCTCGGCTCTTCATGTCTTCACTCCATGCTCTGTAAAATATATATTTTCTCCCCTGAGTCTGAGAGCTGATTTCTCATCTGCGAGGGGATAGGAATCCTCTCCAGAGCGGCAATTCTTTACTCCACCTGCAACAAGTGAAGCACGCACAATCCAAATCCAGCCAGCGACTCTAAAGACTTTGCCTGCCAGTTCATCATGTCAGAGTGGGGAGGGAGGGCGAGAGGTTGCTCTGAAACAACACCTGAAGGTATCACGCGGATGAACTTGGCACGACTCCACGAGCCTTTTTTTGCAAGTCAAAGACATACAACTAGAACCGCTGCAGATTAAAAGCAAAATGGGTTTGGCACACTCTGCAATCGCCATCAGTCTTATGCGGGCTTGTCAGGATATTTCAAAATAAGAGGAAGAATGAGCACCGCGATTATATTGGATTTTTCCTGCCCGTTAATGGGTTGAAATTCCTCCCCGCACTGTGTACTTTAAGATACCGTGGAGAATTCAAGGACTGTAGCAAAGCTGAATTCAAAAGCAGATTTGTAAATTTTCGTCCAAAACTCTCTCAGTCTCTTGGGAGCCTCTTAGAAAACACACACACACACACACCACAAACAAACAACAAGCAATCTGCAGCCGATGAAGGATGTCAAAAACAAGAAGAGAAATTAAAAAGAGAAGCAGCAGCAGTTAAATTCTGCACTGCCACATTTCATTATTTATATCCTCCTCTCATCATGACTCCAGTGATGCTGCCGGAAGCGACAGTGTCCTTTGTCGTCGTCATTGTCGTTTTCTTAGTTTGAATATAACTAGTTAAAAAAGGCTGTCTGTCACTGGTTTCTGTAGTGGAAGCTGACCCGAGCCTGCTGGGAACTGAACTGTAGTTAATTAGTACACAAAGCCTGAGGGACAAAGAAAGTTTAAGGGAGCTGAGGGCGGATTGGAAGTGGTGGGTGAGGATTTGGGATGGGGGAGTCTTAAGTGTGTGGCACAGAGGGACTTATTGGGGGGGGATGCTTTGTGTGTGTGGGTGTGTTCCTGTGTGGGGTACAGCAGGGGTGGGTGGAGGCGGAGGGATGAAGCAGAGGGAGCTGAGGCGCACAGACGGATGAATTGGCATCGTGAAGGGGAGCCTTGTCCCTAAGCTGAGAGCTTCTGCGAGCCAGCACACAGACACACACACACACACTCTCCCTGCTGGAGCCCGTCAAGAAACAAAAGGCCGGGTGGGTCTGGTGGGAAAGGACCTAAAAGGAGAGACTGCAAGACAGAGACTGCAAAAGGTCAAAGTATGGCATGAACTAATGAGGGCAGGCAGTTTGTCACGACGCCGCTTTGCTCTGGAGATGACACTTTGATGAGCGGTAAACTGTATCGTCTTTCTGAAAGCCTCACAGGGAAACAATTATATGTCCCAGCAGTATTTCCCAAGAGGCCTCAGTAACTCTCCCTGCACAGCCCCACTTTTATAGTAGGATTGATCAATTGATGCATTAGGTAAAGATGAACTGGGCTGATGGGACCAAGTAAAACTGTCTCATGCAGCTCAAATCACTTCTGGTTATTATTGCAGTGTATCAGCCTCAAAGGCTGCTCAATAACCCACGAGAGGCGCTCTCTATCCATTGTTATCAAAGCTCATATTGACGTCCTCCAACCAGTACGACCACAGTCCACTTAATGCCACAATTGATCGCCACTTAACGGCAATGAGCGGGGAGTCCGGGCTGGTATTACCTGCTGCCAGCGCGGACAAACACTTTGGGCCAGTGGCTGCTGGCAAACCAGCTTCCTCCTCCTCCTCCATCTCCTCCCACCTCCTCCCTCCAACCCGCCAGCTGCGTTAAACCACACGAAAACGTCCAGGTGAAAAACGGAAATGTGGATGTTTTGCCTTCAAAATAAAAGGCCCCATAGGTAAAACGCCAGTAAAGCAGGAGCTAACGCTGATCTAGCCTGTGCAGTGGTTAATTTAGCTGATGTAACTTATTAATGTTTATACCGAGAATAAAAATAATTAAACAACAACAACAAAAAAGCGGCCCCTTATTTACAAAAAGGATGTCCACAATACAGAAATGGATCAGCATATTTAATTTAACATAAATTTTACATTAGATACAACCCCTCCCACTTACCCAAGCATTACTGGGAGTACTGTGTCCACTGAGGTCGGGTTCATCCCTCCTTTCAGTCTTGAACCGGTGACAGTGATATATAAGGAAACTGTAATAAGTACTAGACCACGGAGGAATAGAAGTGGCTTAAATAAATAAAGTTTTGTGAACACAGGTTGTTGTAACTACATGATATAAAATAAACTACAAATTCAAGAATTTCTATTAGTAATAACACACTACATCACAGCTTTTGCTGCTTCTTTGACAATAATAACAAAAACAAAAATAATAATTTATTTTGTGCTATTCATTTATTATTTATTGTAGAGTGTAGTATTTTAATTATTTATCCTGCTGCTGCTGCTTTGGGATTAATAAGGTATCTATCTATCTATTTATCGATTCATCGATTTTTATGTCTATCCAGTTGTCTTTAAAGACATGCTCTTGTTTTGAAAGTGCCTACCAGAAGCTGAGGGTTCACGGAGTCTGCCTTGACGCCACCTCGAGCTCCCAGCCCCCCTCTGTGTGTGTGTCTGTGTGTGTGTCTGTGCCCCTGTGTTGCCATTCCGACGCACATCTCTCGCAGAGGAGCAACAGCCGCACGGAGTTGGTCAGAGCGGACTTCACAGATTCCTCTGCGGGCGGAGAGCGCTTCACACTCCGGGCTTCCACCCTCTTCTCCCGCGGGGGGCAGCAGCACAGAGATGCGCCCCTGGACCGAGGCTCCGTGTCGGTAAAGTCAGAGAAAGAGAATGAGACTGAGAAAAGGGCGCAGCGTAGCGGTCCTGTAAGCACCGCATCCACAACTACACTCCGGGGAGGATCTGGGGAGCTGGGTGAATGCAAACATACCTCTTGTTCTTTTGAGGATTTGGGTTGAATGGGGCGGCGAGAGCCCTCATCACAGCTGAAGACATGAGAATGTGGAGGGGAACAAAAAGCTCGGCTGCGGTGCTCCGTGGTTGAGTCTCCATCCATCCATCCATCCATCCACTCCACTCCACTCCAGGTCTACACACCTTTATTCATGTTGCAAAAGCCTGGTTTATGACAATGGATTACTTGCTGTGGGTGTGCAGCCTCGTTGTCCCTGTGGTCCTGGCTGTAGAAGGTAGGTCGTTTGATATTTTTCATCACTACTTTTTTGCTCCCCGCGGATGAACAATGGGCTGTTTGTAGGCGCTATAAACTGACAGCGAACCATGTTATTGTCAGGCAGAGGGATACAAAAATCAAAAACATACAATTACACACACTGTGCCTCCTTTTCATGACAGTGTGAATCACGCTGAGGTCAGTTTGAACACCACATCAGTGATGCACGCTGTCTACACCGAAGAGATTACATGCAACACGGCATCCGTGTGTTCCGTAATTACGGCTGTAAATATAAGGCGGGCTCCTGGGCTGAGCGTCAGTCTGCAATTCATGCACACATGCATCAGAACGCCCCAGTCCGTGTGTGTGTGTGTGTGTGTGTGTGTGTGTGTGTGTGTGTGTGTATTTGTGTATGATTACTCCCCTGTGTTTCCATTGCGGCTGAAGGACTGCCCTGTTGCTATTGTCCTTGTTATCACACCCACGAGCCCGGTGAGGATGCCCACCTGCCCCACCTTTCTTCCCCCCCCCACAGCTCCACAGAGGTTAGAGACGGACTCCACGGAGGAGAAAAAGAAAGGGCTCCTCCTGTGATGCGTGCGAGAGGTGCAGACATGCTGTGGGTCCTGTTAAGCGGGGCTGCTTTAACAAGTCCCGGTGTGGCTCAATCTCTGGCCCCCGGACAATGCCGCTGGGACGCTCATGTGAAACGTTTTCAGATGACAAGTGTGAGTTAAAGGTCAGCGGCTTAACAAGTGCGCTGCGAGCCCACCCCGGAGCCCCACCTCCCCCGGGGGGAGAAGCCCACCATCGCCCACATCCCTTGCTCCCTCGCCCGTGGGCTCTTCTCTCCGAGCTGTAGCTACATTTCTCTGCTCTGCCTCGCCTCCCTCTCTCCCCTCCCCGTCCAATCTGCCTCTCCTGGACCGTGGCCAGCCCCTGATCCCTCATCAATTCTGGTGTCAGCAAGTAAATCAATGCAGCGGCAGCAGCACTCCCCGAGTCCCAGTGGGCTCTGACGCCAAAGGTGATCAGCCCCGCTTTCCCCCCTCAGCCCGACCACTAAGTGTTACTCAAAGCACGGGGGTTAACTAATGTTTGTCCTCTGAGGGTAAACATGAAGGGCAGATCATCACTCGGGTTTAAATGAGAAGTCGTGGTGATGATGGTGTGGGCGGGATTACATGTGCCTTGAACAGTGGGTCTCTTGTTGTTGTTGGATCCACCTTGGCAACTTGAAAGTGTGCGCTTTAATTGCCAAAGTGATCAGGATGACTTATCTCCGGTTCGCGCCAGCAGATTGCAGTAAAAGCCTGGGCCAGCTGTGACGTTTTTACGTTCTAATGCTCTCATTTACAGTCGGCGTTTACTGTACTCTTTTTAAAAAAAACTCGTAAACGAGATGGATGAGCGCTCAGAAAGCGTTTTACAAACGCGCCCTGCAAGACTGCGGTGCAAAACGCTCGAAGGGAGGACCGGGGGGGGGGGGGATTTTCATATTAAAAGCGAGCCTCATTCACATTTGTTTTTCCTTCCCTACTTCCTACACACACGAATGTCAACAAGAATCGTTATTTGTTGACCTGTAAAAGCAGCTGCATGTGTTTAAATTAGGTCAGCAGCACAAAAAGGTGCTCATCATCAGGCGTCAAACTGAGCGTCGCACTCAGCTGTGAGCCTGTAGAGAGAGAGAGAGAGAGAGAGGTGCACTGTGAGTGAAGTTCTTATTATTAACACCTGCAGCATTTACAGATCTTCACGGCGACGACGACGATGATGATGTTTTGGGCTTTTAATATTTCATGTGTTTGCTTGTCGGCAGTGTCTTGTGTAGTACAAGGGGGAGGGGGGGGGGGGGTCTCTTTCATGATGCGGCCGCTCGTACAAAGTGAATAAAACATCAGCGTGTGTGAGCTCCCAGAGCGCAGAGCTGTGTGGCATTTTGGCGATTATAAAAAATACAAAAAAAGGGAGAAAGAAAGAGCCTCAAATGCCACGGGGGTGGTGGTGCTCTAAAGTTCCCACTGCAGAGCATTGTTTTTTTTTTACCCCTGGGGGCAGAACGACTCCACTGCTGCTGTAGTTTTATGGGAGAGGTGGTGGTAACGGTGGTGGAGGGGAAGAGATTTCTGGATTTGAGTTATAGCAGTTAGGGGATCTCAGAGGCATTGTAAATTTAACGGGAGAAGGGGTGGGGTGAGGAGGGGCAAGAGGTGTGGAACAAATGGGATCTTTTTCAGCGGGTTTCTGGGAGTCAGTGGTTTGATGATGAGGAGGAGGAGGAGGACGTTGACACACTCCGGTGAGGAACGAAAACCGTGTTCACGCTGCAGCTTTACTGTTTCGAGCAGCACGTGAGCCCAGACTGCACAGGAGTCCACGTCTTTAAGATCTCGGTAGACATATTGTCTTCCTCCTGCTCCGCATGGAGGTCAAAGGTCCACCCACTCCCCTCTTAACCCCCCCTCCCTCACATCAGCTGGGTGCAGTCCTTGCCTTCACAGAGGGGGCTTTTACAGATATGAGCTGGTCACCTTGCTGCCCCTGCTTGTTGCGCCGTGTGAGGTGAAGCCTGTTTTAAAGAGGCATGAGCTCGAGGCTGTGGTTAGCTGAGGCTGAGCGGATCTGTCTCCTGTTGCCTCTGGGTACAGGGGATAGAGGGAAGGGGAGGTGTGGGGGGTGGATCAGACACTCTGGAGACGGGCCTGCATCCACGGATCAGCAGCGAGCCGTCCAGTGCTCACTTGGCTGTACGCCGCGAGGGCCCGCGTGTAGCCAAGCAAAGACAACAGGCGCTGATTTCACTGATTAGTCCCTCCTCTCTCTGGCTCGAGTCGTGCTAATCAGTAAAACAACCTTGTACACGAACGTGCATTCGGGCTCGACAAGTGAAGTTATTAACCGCTGTCGCTCATGCCCTTTCGCACGTAAAGCTCAGAAAACTGAGAATGCATTTGCCCTCTGCGCAAATGTTACCTATTAATTATCATGCCCAGGTAAATGGGATTTCTATTGTCAACACGCAGACACACAAAAATGGAAGCAGCCACTTATTCCTCCTTAAATTAAATGATTTTTTCTTTATTGCAGAACCACTCGTATGCTTATTCCAACCTAGCAGCCTACTTTTCATTTCTGAATGTACTGTACATTAAATAAATTCTGCTTAAGCACAAATCCCACACTTAAATGTGGCCTATTATGCTAATTTCCCGCACTTTGATTTTTATTCTTGGACTGGGTTGGAGTACTTCCTAGCTTTAAAAAATCCTAATTTTCCTCTTTCTGGGTCTTGGTCCAGCTCCTTATTTTCTCAGTCTGAAACAACATGCTTTAGCTCCTTGTCCTTTAAGCCAGCATGCCTCTGATTGGCTGCCTCTGGTATACAGAAGGTTTAATAACAAGGGGGTGGGGCTTTAGTGCTAACCATATTAGGGATATTCCTTCTTGCTGACATCACACAGAGCCAAGAACCAAAAAAAGCTATCTAAGTGATTGGTTCATATAGCTCAGAGGGATTTCCTGCACATGCTCACCTCACTGAACTTTGGCCGTGCTTAATGTGAGCATCTACCACTGTAACAGAATATAAAATTAAAAAAGGGTGTAAAGGAAAACATTTTAGTTCTTCTTCAGCTAATGCACGACGCACGACTCCTCTTGCTCTCCATTATTTCAAAATTATCAATTAATTATCATTATGAGTTTATGTGATTAGTGAATGCCTAATTAACCATCGTTTAGCGACGGCTAATGCACAGTTACGTCTTACATGTACACGGCTAGATTAGCTGGATCCCAGTCAGAAAGGGAAAAGCTGCTCCCATAAGTGTCTAAAATGCTGCTACGTGTCCCGAGGATCACAGATGGCGACTGATCAATCAGGGAGCATAAACTCATTACATAAACTCTTAGTGGCTGGATCCGATCACACGGGTGACCTACAGGAAATCGTGATGCATGGTTGCACTGAATCATCATGAATCATGCTTTAGATCAAACTGAGACACAGCACACCCACCCCGGTTTCAAGCTTTATGTTAAACTTGCGTGCTTCATCTTCACTGACTTTTTGCAGTCTCAAGCATTTTATTAGTGAAGCCTTATAGGATTTAACTCTCAGTTTATCGCTGCACATCAAGCGGCTGTTATCATTTACACACACATCCAACGTTACCTAGCATAAAAACGCCACATCGGGATGTCTGTTTGCTTCCCTTTAACCACGATGTGAACGTAACTGTATGAAAGAGATCAGTGCAGGGGCGGATCTACAGGGGGGGCAAGGGGGGGCAAGTGTCCCCCTGCTGTGGAGCCTTCTATTAGTCCTGTACAGTAATTTAAGTTGTTTTCTGTATTTATTTATTTATGTATTTATACTGGAGAACCTTTTTGCGTCTCATTTATTGTCTCTTTGTTTTCTTAGAAGAGATAATGATACAAAAGTAGTTTTAAAGCGTTTTTTGTTGGCTTCATTAACATATAGGGGATTTTCAAATACCTTTTTAAAGAGAAATGTGCCACCCTGCCTAAACCCCCACCCCCAGGTAAAATTTCCTATATCCACCAATCACTGTGTGTCTTTCATTCTGAAGTTAGAATGAAAACTAGTGTAATCTTGCATCTCCACTGGCACACTATTGACCACCACTGAAAAGTAATCCATCCCCGTGCATGTATAGATCTATGTCCATTATCTCCCATGCTCTGAAAAAGAAGAAGAAGAAGAAGAAAAGCCGCTGTGGTTTTGCCTGAATAACACACATCGCTCATATCAGCAGCCACAGATGGACGACCGATTTAGACACCCAAATGCAACTTATTTTAGTTAGTGATACTCAAAAGCCAAGGACACACTGTGGTGTAACCACTGTCTTCAGCGGGCTCCACCGGAACAAAGCCACCAAGTGCTACTGTTGCTCCACACAGGACACGCTATTTGTTTTAGCCTCTCACACCCTTCTCCGGCGCTGTTATCAACAACTTGTGAGCAAATGGTGCACAGCGGGAGTTGTGTCATTGAGTCTCCGTGAAGAAAAGTGTAATTGTTTCAGTAATTAGCAGCAGGGGAACAATGGGAGCCTGCACGGCCACACAGCTGTAAGAGTGAGTGAGGTATCAGATGAACTCAGCAGATCACCCCCACTCAGGTAAACGTGTGATTGACAGCCAGACGACAGAGCTCATTGATCCTGCTGTTTATTCTCAACTTCTCCTCCCCCCCCCCCCCCCCCCCCCCTAAAAGATTGTCGACTTGGCTCTCACCAAAGTTGTAAACAGCCAGGTGACGTAAGCATCTGCTCACCTGAGAGAGGTCACAGTTTTTTGTGTTTTTGCCTCAGAGAACAATATATTCCTGCTCATGTGACCCCCCCCCCCCCCCCCCCCCCTTCAATTCCCCTGGGATATTTCCCCTCTGACGAAAACCCTGAACAGGCTTTGTTCTTTTAGTCCACAAGTGAATATTTGAAAGAAGTGCATCTGTGGGTGCCAAACGCAGAGAAAGCCTTAATTAGGCAGCAGCACAGATATGCCACGATTGTCAGAGCTTTCAAAAAACTGAACGCATGTGGGTGGAGGTTATGGAGCGAGGGGTGTGTGTGTCATTTTTACCTGCATCCGTTTCTGGAGAACAGAGAACTGTGTGTGTGTGTGTGTGTGTGTGTGTGGTCTTTAAAGTGTTGCAACACTTTTTGTTTTGTTTTTATCCTTCTTCACACCATTTAATTCCCAGTTTGTGAACCTTACTCCTACTCTTAATTTGCAGAAACCCTTATGGACAGTCGGTGGGCTACCACAGAGCTGGCTTGGACCACATTCCCAGAGAGTGGGGTGAGTTTGCGCATGTGTTTAGCTTAGTTGTGTTTTTTTCTCCTGGCTTTTTAACAGCATTTGTTCCATTTGCTTGTTAATAGAGCCCAGTCTGACTTGAACAGCACACCTCCTGCTGCTTTATGGCTTTGTTTTTGCAGTGTATGTTTGCTTTCTCGGATTCTATAAAGCAAATGAGAAGCACACTGTGAGACATTGTGTGGAGGATATCAAAGATTTTCAGACCACATGAAAAGATCAGCAAAGGAATATCTTTTTTGTGCTTTTTGTGCATATTGCACTTTAAACATACTAATGAGCAAGCGCACAAACAGGAGTCAAATCCCCGCCACGTTTAAGGACTATTAGCTAGACTTTACCTTGAATGTCTCCCTAGGATAGAGTAGCCTGATAACTGAAAGCATGTGTCTTTTATAATGTGGGCCCAAGAGCGCATTACAGACAGAAATTAAGGTTTTCAGCTGATACCCCCTATAGGAATTGTGAGAAAATAAAACAACATGAATTTGACCCCAGGGCTAACAGCCTGACAGACCTCCCCCACACTCGGCCAGTGTAATTTGTCTTCGCTACATGAGCGCAAAGTCAGTCAATGGAAATGGTGGGTTTCCATGGAAACGATCTCCGGCAGCCCCGGCTCCCTTCTTCCCCCCCCAACCAAACAAGGGCCGGCTCTGAAATGTCCCAGCATCCATGAAGTCATATGTCACGACTGGCGAGGCAGCCCCTCTCCTCACGCCTGACAAGCCCATACGTTCAAGGAGGCCCGGCAATTATCATATTTGTCAGGTAGTGCATCAGCGGAGTTGCCGGTGATTTACGACGCCTAATGCTGACTCTTGGGCTCATCGTTTGGGGATAAATTGCACGCGGGGAGCTCAGAGACGTGAGATGAGTTATGCATTATTTTCCTCCGGTTGAAATAATCAATTTCTGGAACGCTCATTTGTTATGGAAACGAAGCATTCAGTCCGACGTGGAATTAGAGGGTGGGGCGGCGGTGGTGGGGAATCAAAACAATTGACTTCTCACAAGGTTATTTCCTAATGGACTAAATTTATTGACCCACCGATACATTTATCATAGCTGCTAATGTTAGTTACCATATAGAGACGCAACTGTTAACAACACATAAAGCCATAGATGGTGCCCGTGTCACACCGGGCCCCTAAATCACTATTTCTACAGCAAGACATCAGACTCGCAGGGACACAAACCGAAGCAGATGCAAATATGTGCTCCTGTATTGTGTGTGTAGGCATAAGAGGATATATATGAGTCCATGTAACCTGAAATGCTCCAGAGTGCTGCCATAGTGCAATCACACTGAAAGCATTGCATTTAGATGGCCGTTTTAATAAATAACTCACTGTTTGCATTATACATATATGGAGGAGAGGAGGTGGTGGTGGTCGGGGGGGGGGGGGGGGGGGTTACAGAAACCGAGTCTTCCTTCGGGGCTGTTTCGATTGCAGCGCAACAGACATCAATGCGAGCGCTGCCTTCTATAGGTGTGTCTGCACCTTGTTTAATAGCTACTGAAGTTGAGCTTTGACGGAGCCCCGCAAGTGACTGATTTGCTGATGATGATCTGAGCTGCGACACACGATCGGTATCAGAACTCGTCAAACAGCCATAATGTGTGAAATTTGTTTTAATGGGAAAATGTTTTCTATTGAAAGTCCATAATAATTAGAATTTTCTGAATGATTCATGCAATTAGAAGCTTTTTAGCTGCAAATTATTCTGCACAGGCCATGTGTACGCGCACACGCACGTCGTGGGAATGTGTGTTGGTGTGCACGTGTTGTATATTCGTGCAACCATGTTTATGCCAGACATCACTTAGCTGTTTTCAACATTCTCTATGGGTGAACAGTTTGCATTAGGATGCACTGCATTTAACACTATTTAATATAAATTATCAGCGTATTAAAAATTGAGCTTCTGCCGCAGCTCGGTCGGTGCTGAGCGAGAAATGGAACTGTTTTTGCGTTGAGAGAAAGCATTAGATAATCACGGGGATTTTTTTCTCCTCATTTAATTCTTAAAGCCGTTCTGCTCCTTTCTGCACAGTATTTACAGTCATTACCTCCCCTCATCGCAGTGTCTCCGTGTTGTCTCCACAGTGGGAGGAGGTCAGCGGATACGATGACTCCATGAGCCCAATCAGAACCTACCAGGTGTGCAATGTCAAACAGCCCAGCCAGAACAACTGGCTGAGGACGGACTATATACCCCGCAAGGGCGTGCTTCGCGTCTACGTGGAGCTCAAGTTCTCCGTCCGCGATTGTGCAAGCATCCCCAACATCCCAGGCTCCTGCAAAGAGACCTTTAATCTGTTTTACTATGAGTCAGATGGGGACATGGCCACGGACACCAGCCCTCTGTGGAGGGAGAACCCCTACGTGAAGGTGGATACTATTGCCCCAGATGAGAGTTTCTCTCTGCTGGAAGCGGGAAGGATCAACACCAAAGTGCGCAGCTTTGGCCCCCTCTCCAAGGCAGGCTTCTACCTGGCCTTCCAGGACCTGGGAGCCTGCATGTCTCTAATCTCAGTCAGGGTTTTCTTCAAGAAGTGCTCCACCACCATTGCCAACTTTGCCGTCTTCCCCGAGACCGCTACGGGAGCAGAAGCCACCTCCTTGGTGATTGCCCCGGGGGCCTGCGTGAACAACGCCATGGAGCTGTCCGTGCCGCTGAAGCTGTACTGCAACGGGGACGGCGAGTGGATGGTTCCCGTGGGCTCGTGCACCTGCAACGCCGGCTTTGAACCTTCCGCAGACAGCACTCAGTGCCAGGGTACGTGTATTTAACAGACATTTCGACTTTTATTTAACCAAAGCTCCTTTATATGCTCGGCGCAAGTCACCTCAGTCTGTGCCCTCTTCCCTGCATTTATTGTGTGGCTCCTGAAAGGAGGGGGTGGGTGAAGGAGGGTGGAGGAGAGTATGAATTAATGAGCTGTTGTAGAGAGGAGCCGCATACAAATATTGTGCGGGCAGGACAGGAGGGAGAGAAAGATAGCGGGAAGGCACAGAAACAGAAAGGCAAGGAAAATGCGCATAATAGAGGCGGAGAGATATTAACAGAGAAAAGGGAGATAGCACGATGTACAGTAAAAAGGGTTGAATGTGCCCAAAAAAAGAAAACGGGACAGAAAATGAAAAGGGAGGGAAGGTGCAGAGAAGTCAAAGACAGACAAGCAAGGCTTCCTCTCACCTGGGTGTGAGAAATGTTGTCTAACATTGGCTGAGAGCTCATTCGTTGCCATTTGGCTGCTCAAGGTTAAAAGCTTGCCGCCAGCGCCTGATAAAAAGCTCTCCAGGGCCTCAGCCAGCGGTTGTGATGAGGAAGTGTAATTTCCTCCGCGGCCTCCTGTTAGTTAATCTACAGGCGGCCACACTCATTAACACCATTCAGACCAACGTGAGCCAACACTGCCACGCTAACATTAATCACTCAGACATTTCATTTCTTACCTCAGTCTTGCCTCTCGCTCACAGCCAAACACGGGATGAGATGGAGAGGAGGGGGAGGCGAAGAAGAGAAAAGAAGAGGGGGATGAGGCACAATAAGAGCGGGGAGAGGGAAACATTAAGTGTATCAAAAACTGGAAAATCATGGTGCCCTCCAAAGAGGTTAATGGATTGGAGAAAAGAGCGCCGGGTGATTCAGCACCCTCTCGAAAAGGAGTGGGGGAAAACAAACAAATAAGAGAAGATGACAATGCAGCCCTTAACACGAAAAAGAATAAATCAGATCACAGACTGTAGAGCCTTAAGGTCTCTTCGGATTGTGAAAGTGTAAAAAAAACACACATTTTCGTCTCGTCTTTGGCTTTTTATTGCACAGCGCCGTTGCGGTGTCATTAGCTGCGCTGATTTTTCCTAAAAGTGTCATTGTTGGGGAATTAGGGTGGAACTTGAGTTCAAAACGAGAGACCACTTAACCCAACTAGTTAATCACAGACTCTCCCTCCTGTCGGAGCCCTCATGCTGACACGACAGATGTTTGCCAGAGACCGCCACTTTTACAGCACCGGTTAGGAATGTGGCAAACAGTAAAACAAGGGGGGCTGATATATCCGGACCTTTTGCTGCTAATCCCCTTTATCTGAATCCTTCTTTAGTCTCGGCTTATGCTGGTTTTATCCTTAAGACTTGATATCACGCAACCTTCAGCGTGACGCTCTGGAATTCAAACGAATCGCTTTGGACACATCGTGTGAGATAACCGTACTTTTCGTATGCTTTCCTAATAACTCCGCTCGGCTAATTCGCGTCTGCTCTGATCATTCTGATTGATTTATTGGCTTATTACGGAGCCTTTTCACATGCGCGTGGAGGCCTTGTTTGTATTCCGCGGCGCGGATTCGGAGAACCGAGGACTGAGCAGACACTGATTGATGGGTTTAGGGTGTATCCCTTTTCTCAGAAGCATTCTCCATCCCCGTTTGTCTGACAACAGCAATCTCCTGTCAGCAGTCGGTCTTCATCTTTATCCTCCTTTTTCCTTCTCTTCAACATGAAACTTTGCTGTCATCCCGACTCTCTTTTTAGGGAGATTAATGTCACCTAGCCGAGAGAGTGAAAATGAAAGAGCAGATGCAAATGTATAGATAAGCCCTCGTGCTTAAGTGTTCGTCATTTCTCACGTACGTATCAGCGCTTCCTCCATAAATATTGAGCTTTGCTGCTACTTCACAGGTACTTTGTTCTCTGACAGATGTGACAGCCCCTGGTCTTGTAGATAAGTGACAGCCCAGCATGTTTATTTTGTTTTTTTTGTTCCTTTATTTACTTATTTAGATAGATCTATATATATTTTTTTGCTTTTGTTCTTATTGTCCTTTTCATTTTTCTCGCCCACTCATCCAGCGTGCATCCCCGGGACCTTCAAATCCAAATTCGGAGAGGGATTTTGCGCTCCCTGCCCAGCCAACAGTCGCACCAGTGCACGAGGAGCCAGTATCTGTCCGTGCCAGAATGGCTTCTACCGCGCTGACAGTGACCCCCCTGACTCCGCCTGCACCAGTAAGTCACTCTCCGCTGCACAGACTGGAAAAATAGTCTGAATTTGGAATATCTTTGGTGCTCGTTGTGACTTGTTTGTAGGGGCTTCATTTTAATCTGTTCATACCAAAAAGAGAAGTAGTGATTGTGCCCAATACACTAGTGCTCCCTGTGGGGTGTAAATCTTTCACTCTGATGAAAGTGTCACTTCATCGGAACAATGTATGTAAATAGGCTTAAAGCCAGCTTGGGGGAAGATGCTAGGATGTTGCCGTTTTCGCTGCTGTGTGCTTCTGCACACTCTGTCACTTTTTAGATTGATGCTGCTTGAAATGATTACATTTTTGGGTTCTGTTTTAGCAGAACGGCACACGAAACTGCACAGCTTGTCTGCACACTTCAGTGTCGATTTGTCATGATTGTAGGAGTGGACTATGTTAACATGTTTTTTTCTCAAATCACGTGATTGTGTTTGGTTTTAGTTGGTGGTTATCACCACAGCAGAAAGAGAAATGGTGAAGCCAGTTAAAGGTTTTGCCAGTTTCCTGCAGCCAAACCTGATCAAGCTGCAGGTTGTTTGCAGACAACTCGGGGTCTCCCATGATAACCACTTCCGGTTGCAGCACTGGTTTCACTTAGCAGCAGCCAGCAACCTCCAGCAAACACTTTGGCAACCTGTCGGGTTGCATTTTTCCTTAACCGAACCGCCTCTATCACCCAGTGCTAGGGCTTGTTCTGCCTTCACGACAAATCCCAGTGCTGGGTTTCAAACATGATTACATCAAGAGACCCAGTTACAGCGCAACACCCTGCTTTGTGACAAGATTTTTAAAAATCTGAGAAACATATTCTTTGTTTTTTAAATCTTCCACTGGCATGGAAAGAGGACTTTAATTGCTGCTGAACTGCAGTGTGTTCAGATTTCTCGTGACGCAGGAGTTGTCCACTGTGCTGTGCACGATACAACCACCAGTCAGGAGAAGAAAAACGTATATTTAATGACCGATAGTGAAGTGGTTTCTGGATGCTGCTGGCAGTCGATGAGTAAAATTGCAAGTTGCAAACATTGATGCTGCACCAAAAACCTCCTTATGCTTGCTGAAGTCAGTCGCCAGCAGCTCGCTCCTAGTTTACATGGAAGGCATTGAAAAGTTCAGTGTTAACCAGAAACAGAAGAACGTTCATCATCATCATCAAAGTAAAAGTTGTGCTCAGCGTTGCAGCTGAGGCCTTTTAAAAGGTGCAACTTTTACTTTGAAGGTAAACAGCTTCTGTTTCACGTTGCATTTGTCACCGTTTTAAATGCTGCTTTGGAAATAGGAGACAAGTTGGCGTCCTCTATGCAAACTAAAGGTGACTGCAGCAGTCTGCTAGTGACCAAAGCATTCGCCTAGAGGTTTTCGCCAGCTGCTTGAGGAAGACATTTTTCCTAGTGATCAATGGTTCAGGGGGTCATTGAACAGTCTCTAATCCCGTGTGACTGAGACGTTATCAGTTTCACAGCGCCTTCCAGCAACCATTCGCCAAGATGGTTGCTGGTTTAATAGGAATGTTAGACTGGGTTTTTCACATGTCTTAAATGGCAGATGATTTATCGCATGGTTAGCAGTCATGTGACCACAAAGTCTTCATAGTTGGAGTGGGAACATAAGGGCGGAGCCATTGGGGGAAACACAAATGGAACAAGAGCTGGGTTACTTTTGGGGCTCTTCTTTATGCACCAGGCAAGCAATATGTATTCAAGTTAGTGGGGATGATCTTTATTCAGTTCTCCCTCAATAAAATTGAAATAGTAACAGGACCAACTCACTTTCTGAGTGGAAAGTAGCAGCAGGTGGGCCTACCTTGGTAGGGATGTAGTAGAATAGTAAAGCAACATAATGTTACGTGCTGAAATTATGAAAAAAGAATGTGTCAACAACGTACAGGTCGATAAAAAGCTCCACTTGGTAACGCGTCAGTAAAATCGTCAGGGCTCTCAAATGTCAAACATTTTCTCTTTCTAGGCTCTGAAGCCGAATACACAATGCTCAAAACTCAGTTTGACATTAAAATGGCAAACACGCGTCTGTCAGCGTTTCAAATTTAACGGTAGTTTGGTGGTAAGTAATCGGGTCTGGTGCTGACCGCGGTGTCGGTGCCTGTTCTGCATGGAAGGGCCTCGGAGAGGAGCCGCAGCCCCAGTCGTGCTAATGGAGAGCGACATGTGCTGCCTTGACCGTGTAAAGTCAGGCCCCAGGGGCCTTTCGCTACGTTAAGTGACACACACGGCTCGCAACTGTCTCCCCCAGATCCTCGTCACAGGAACACTGTGGACTCTGACACCGACCAGTGTGTGCAGACAGGCGGGCAGGGACACAAACACCGCCTTCGACTAAACATGCAAACACACACAAACACACAGGCCTGACAGTTCTGTCCCTGCGGTCTGTCAGGGCTTGTGCCAGGCAGCCTGCGCTTTGTGTTGGAAGCTGTGTGCGTTGCACAAGAGAGGCTCAGCCAGTCAATGGCCGGCAGCTTGGACTCAGCGTGTGTTTTAGATGGGTGTCCAATTAAAAGAGCCTCCACTCTGAACTGTGCCTGCCTAATTAGAAAGGACAGGGTGAGTGAAACCCAGCTCAGGGCGAGCTGGCTGAGCTGAAGTCCGTGAACAGGCGGTTTCAGAGCTGATAGCTTGAGAGAGCCCCCCCCCCCTTCGCTCTCTTTCTGCTGTGAGACAGGTTAGACTTTCTTCTGCTGGAAGCTTAGAGGCAGAGAGCTTCTCTTCTCTCCCTGTAACAGGATGAAAAGCACGTCTGTTGAACCAATCTGTGTTGCCTCCCTCCTGGTTTATCATACTTTATCCAGGTTTTAAAGGCTCTTGACTCAAAAACGTAGCACTGCTTATTGAATTGCGGTGGCCTTGGGTCATACTGGCACGAGAACATGAATTTCTATCAAGAGTAGATTAGCTAAGTTCCATAAGCACCGAGAGTGTGGTTATACATAGGAATGGACTACAGGGCTGCTGGTTTTCTGTTTGTGTTCTCTTAACATGTTGTCTGTTTCAGTACACTTAGCAGCACATCTTCTTCCTGAGATATTAAAGGATTTTTACACCACTGGGGAGGATAATGCCAGCATTGCATAGGGAGCATGACTAAAGCCTCACTGTGTGTTTTTATTCTCTGCCTGCCCACCTGTTTTAACACCTACGTGCGCGTCTGTGTTTGTGCAGCGATCCCCTCGGCGCCTCGCAACGTCATATCCAGCGTGAACGAGACCTCTCTGTCCTTGGAGTGGGAGGAGCCCGAGGACACGGGTGGGCGGAGTGACCTCGTCTATAACGTCGTGTGCAAGAAATGCCTCCGAGACCGGAGCCCGTGCACGCGCTGCGATGACAACGTGGACATCGCTCCACGCCGGCTGGGGCTGAGGCAGAGGAAGGTGGTGGTGAGGAACCTGCAGGCTCACACCCGCTACAGCTTCGAGGTGCAAGCTGTCAACGGGGTTTCCGGGAAAAACACAACCCCACCCAGATACTCCATAGTCAACATCACCACCAACCAAGCCGGTTAGTAGAACATCTGTCAGTGACACTGGATGTTTCCACAAGTTCATTCATAGAGTAGCTCCAATCAATACCACTTAGCATCACGATGAAACAGGCTGGTTAGTGAATCCCACGTTCAGTCAATGTCTATGAGTGTCTTAATGAGCTTTTAGGATACAGAGCGGTGCTAACACCAAGAGTAAACATTGCTGAACAAGCTCATTGAAAGCGACAGATGGACAGACTGAGCAGGAGCTCAGCCTTTCTGAGGGGGTTACAGGAAAAGGCAGATAAAATGTAAAATGTACACTATAACGCCAGTGTCAGCATTCAGCCCACTGTCAACCAGGCGTCTTACGTTACATCACTGCCAATGTCACCTTTCAGCATCTCCACTTAATATTTGCAGTGTCATCATCAACCAAACTGCTGAGCGCTTTTCACACGCTGTAATTACTTTCCCAGTTAACCTGCGCTTAATCCACCTTACTGCAGTTTATGGGCCCAGGACAATGGCTGTCAGTTGAGTCTTCTTCAGGCCTCACAAATCAATAAACTGCAGAGCGGTGAAGGTGAATTGCGTCCCACTGTTCTTTAACCATTCAGGTTGAAGAATTTTGAATAATAATTATCTTACTTGGATGGTTTGTGACTTCAGAAGAGGAAAAATCTTGGCAACTTACTGTGAGGACCTGCCAACTTGGATATGAACACACTTTCCAGTACCAGTGTAATAATATACTGTTCTCTCTGATGTCCACCCACAGCACCTTCAGCAGTGCCAACTGTCCATCTAATGCGCTCCACCTCAGACACGCTCAGCCTGTCGTGGCTGCCCCCGGAGAAACCCAATGGAGTCATCCTGGACTATGAGATTAAATACCACGAGAGGGTAAGCTCTGCCTTTATAGCTGCTGCCTTATGTAGGTCATAGTGGGTGTCTTATTTACTCTGACCAAGATTATATTTTGGACACTGGTGTAATGCTGCGATGGAGGTGGACGTTTATATTATAAGCGTTTATGCAAACTCAGCAACTGGTTGTGGAGATGCTGCATCGCTTGCATTGATCAAATTCCCTAGGGCCATTTTATAAACTCGGATGGCTAAACATCCGAGTATACTGCCACCCCTATATTAAAAGAATAAAGCTCTGCAATGGCTCTGCTAAGTCCAGCGTTTGGTACCAGGCCCATTATTTTTTAAAGCTTTACAGGCAAAAACACCACGGAGCGTTTCTAAGCCTGACAGGGAGAATTTCATGAATATTTCACAGCAGCATCATCTCTCTGTCGTTTAAACCTCCATCTCTGCAATTGTCATGCAAATGTTAGAATTACTCCATTCATGTACACAAAGTGATTTGCATGCATTTGATTAGCTTTGCTGGATGACTTCACATTCAATTGTGGGAAAAGTTGAGGCAGGTCCAATATTTTTCTGGACGGCTCTGAATGTAGAAATGATTGAGCTTCAGAACTTTAATATGCATAGGAATAAATCTTTAGTTAAAAAAAGGATCCAGTAGGTGCTAGGAGTGTTAGCCATAGTTAGCATATTACTTAGTGAGCCGCTGTGCATCAATAAACTAAATCTGTGATTTAAAAGTGTCATTTCTAAAGTGCAGCTTTTATTTTTTTTCTGTGCTAATGCTGAACACTGCCTTCGCCCTTCAGTTAGAGTAAATACTAAACTGTATTGTAACAGAAGCTCAGTTAGAGCTGTGAACTTCATCTGTGGCGTTTGCTAGCAATAGCTAGTTTGCTAATAGTAGCACCATTAGCCACAGTAGCAGGTTTTTTTGGTTAAACTGGAAAATTTCAAACAATGAATTAAAGATGTGTGCTGCCTGTTATTTTTTGTTCAGCAAGATAATCTGTATAAATGAACACACCTTTTATTATTTTTTTAAGCAAAAATTGAATTAGTTAATGTTATAAACATACTACCACTAATCTCCTGTGTTAAAACATTTCGAGTTTCACTTGTTGGTAGATGTTTACTCTCAGATATGTCATGGGTGTAGCACCGTGATGTTACTTGTTTGTCTTGTGCTCCACTACAGGTTACAGAATACATGCCCCAGAATGTATTTTGTAACGTATTCCGTTACGTTCCTCAATGAAAGTAACGTATTCTGAATACTTTGGATTACTTTATATATTATCAAACTTTTTACAACTACATGAATGTACTATTGCTGTGTGATTTATTACTATTACTGAAGGTTACTTGCCATACCAATACCAACTAGATTTTTAAATCGTGATATAAAATGAGTAACAGTAGGGTGGACATTAGGTAAGGCTGCACTTTTTGCTGCGATCTTGTATTGAAAACTATTCCACGCGTATATAAAAAAAGTCCGCGGCTCCGAACCGTAGTAAAGGCACCTCTGGCTAATACTTCGGATTCCGTGTCGGGCTCGTAGCCGAGAAATAGCTTTACTTTGTTGTCCGGATATACTTTCTAGCAAGAGAGAGGCGTTGCAAGGCTGCTCCAACGGAATTTATTGTTTCGCAGAAAAACACGAACACAGTGTACATTCGAGTCTTAATAGCTTACTTACAACTGGGTTACACTGCCCATGAGGCTACATTCTTTAGGGCTATGCCTGTAACACTCTGCCTATTGCCTTCATGTTAAATAATTTTTTGAACAATAATTTTTAAAAATATTTTTTTTAACATCATTATGCGGGCTGCAAGTAGAGGTGACATGTGCTGCGAGATTGATTCCCAGGCATTAGAGCCTCTGCGTGTTTTGTTTGGGTTTTCATCGGCGTGAAATGACCAGAAATAGAGAGAGGGGACAAAAACAGAGAGAGGACAGCCTAACATATGAAACAAGAAAAGACCGCAGTTTAATCCATTTACTTCAACAAAGTAACTGTATTCTGAATACCACCTTTTTAAACGGTAACTGTAACGGAATACAGTTACTCATATTTTGTATTATACTTTATGCCGGTACATGTATTCCGTTGTTGGGGTAGTAGTGTATTACTCATGACTCATTACATTTCTTAAAAGTAATGCTTTGTGCTATCTAATTACTTGTTGGAGAAAGTAATTTGTTACACTACTTAAACCTGCTACATTAATCCATGTAATAACTTAAAATGCATTATCACATAATTACCACATAAAAACCCGAGGCTACACCTCCATACAGCAACACAAATCCCCATCCTAATGAAGAGACATTAACTTTCTATTAGTTTTTATGTATGAACAAGAAACTAACACCACAAAGCAAAGTTGAAACCTAACCCTAAGAGACTTTAAAGGGATCTCCACAATTGCTACTTTAGAATTATCTATAAGGAGATATCAAGGCTAGAGTGCTGGAAACCTGAATGCTCATCACCGCCTTTGTTACCTGTTGAAGTTCAGGGTCTGGCTGCTGGGCTGTGATCAGCACTTACTCAGCTTTAACATCATTATGGGTTCTTGGCTAGCTTTGTGTTAGCTTACTCTCTGTGCACACACTTCCAAGGAGTCGATGTTATGTTAGCGTTTGTTGCTGTCTGGGTTACAGTTTGCATTTCACCATCACGATGTTGTCGCTTCATGCAATAAAAAATTTAATTAAAAAATTAATGCCCATACAGGGAGTGCAGAATTATTAGGCAAGTTGTATTTTTGAGGAATAATGTTATTATTGAACAACAACCATGTTCTCAATGAACCCAAAAAACTCATTAATATCAAAGCTGAATGTTTTTGGAAGTAGTTTTTAGTTTGTTTTTAATTGTAGCTATTTTAGGGGGATATCTGTGTGTGCAGGTGACTATTACTGTGCATAATTATTAGGCAACTTAACAAAAAACAAATATATACCCATTTCAATTATTTATTTTTACCAGTGACACCAATATAACATCTCCACATTCACAAATATACATTTCTGACATTCAAAAACAAATCAGCGACCAATATAGCCACCTTTCTTTGCAAGGACACTCAAAAGCCTGCCATCCATGGATTCTGTCAGTGTTTTGATCTGTTCACCATCAACATTGCGTGCAGCAGCAACCACAGCCTCCCAGACACTGTTCAGAGAGGTGTACTGTTTTCCCTCCTTGTAAATCTCACATTTGATGATGGACCACAGGTTCTCAATGGGGTTCAGATCAGGTGAACAAGGAGGCCATGTCATTAGTTTTTCTTCTTTTATACCCTTTCTTGCCAGCCACGCTGTGGAGTACTTGGACGCGTGTGATGGAGCATTGTCCTGCTTGAAAATCATGTTTTTCTTGAAGGATGCAGACTTCTTCCTGTACCACTGCTTGAAGAAGGTGTCTTCCAGAAACTGGCAGTAGGACTGGGAGTTGAGCTTGACTCCATCCTCAACCCGAAAAGGCCCCACAAGCTCATCTTTGATGATACCAGCCCAAACCAGTACTCCACCTCCACCTTGCTGGCGTCTGAGTCGGACTGGAGCTCTCTGCCCTTTACCAATCCAGCCACGGGCCCATCCATCTGGCCCATCAAGACTCACTCTCATGTCATCAGTCCATAAAACCTTAGAAAAACCAGTCTTGAGATATTTCTTGGCCCAGTCTTGACGTTTCAGCTTGTGTGTCTTGTTCAGTGGTGGTCGTCTTTCAGCCTTTCTTACCTTGGCCATGTCTCTGAGTATTGCACACCTTGTGCTTTTGGGCACTCCAGTGATGTTGCAGCTCTGAAATATGGCCAAACTGGTGGCAAGTGGCATCTTGGCAGCTGCACGCTTGACTTTTCTCAGTTCATGGGCAGTTATTTTGCGCCTTGGTTTTTCCACACGCTTCTTGCGACCCTGTTGACTATTTTGAATGAAACGCTTGATTGGCCGATGATCACGCTTCAGAAGCTTTGCAATTTTGAGACTGCTGCATCCCTCTGCAAGATATCTCACTATTTTTGACTTTTCTGAGCCTGTCAAGTCCTTCTTTTGACCCATTTTGCCAAAGGAAAGGACGTTGCCTAATAATTATGCACACCTGATATAGGGTGTTGATGTCATTAGACCACACCCCTTCTCATTACAGAGATGCACATCACCTAATATGCTTAATTGGTAGTAGGCTTTCGAGCCTATACAGCTTGGAGTAAGACAACATGCATGAAGAGGATGATGTGGACAAAATACTCATTTGCCTAATAATTCTGCACTCCCTGTATGTTCAGTCCTCAAAAGCTGTAAACCGCTAGTTACCTCTTCTCTTAACAGTAACTGACGTAGATTTCTTACTGAAACATAGTCTTTCCGGGCAGCTTTGACCTGCCATGTAGTTAAATTTCTTGGGAGAAAAGATATGTGGAAGGTTAAGTGTTAAGAGGGACTTCCAGTCATGTTGTAAGATAGGATGAAGATTTCCCACAGAAGTCTAAATCAAGCTTAAAGTATTACTTTCCAATGCGTCACACCCAAACCCTGGATGTGATACAACAACCAAAAAAATATATGGAAAAATATGCCAGGGCCTTCCTGGACAGACAGGAGAATTGTGGGGGGATGACCAGTGCCCCCCCTGAAACCACCCTTGGTGGCGCCCCTGTCCTGAAGGTTGAAATCGATTGAAAAGAAGATACTTCACAAAAAATTTTCTAGCAATTGCTTTAATCATTAACAGCAGCAGTAAAACAAGAAAAGTCACGATGCAAATCACAAAACATTTTTCACTTTTTAGGTAAAAGCTTCATCAGTGCAGCCTGCAATTTGCATTTTTTGCTGTCTATATGTTGTGTTGCTCTTTTCACAGTCTCACTACAGCTCAGAGTGTAGTTGGACAGTGTTTTTACACATGTCTGTCGCTTCAATTTCTAACTACGACTGCAGCAACATAGTAGTGGCCAAAGAAATCGCAAGGAGGCTTTTTCCACCCAGTCATACACAAGTGTTTGTCATTGACCAGCCTGTAGGCCTGCGTGACTGGAACTTGTTCGCTTGACCCTGCATTGTCCAAATGACAGTCAGGTTAGTCAAGTAGTTAGAGGTCATGTGTCTCCAAAATCTCACTATTTTGATGCCATAGTTCGAACAGTGCTAACAGTGCAAACACTAACAAGCTTGTTCAGCAGCTGCTTCTATAAACTGTATTAATGCAACTCCAGTATTCGGTGGATACAGTTATAACAAAGAGGGAAACTATCCACAGAGGCCCAAACTGTTTTGTTTTTTTAATGCCAGGCTGTAAACATGTGTTTTTAATGCTGTAAAGTTGGACATTTTAACATGGGTGTCTATGGAGATTGAGTCACTTTTAGAGCAAGCCTCAAGTGGCCATTAAAGAAGCTGTAGTTTTTTTGGCTCCTCTGTGTTGGCTTGGGTTGGTTACAGTTTCAGAATACACAAGAGGGGTATTAACTTGGATTTTTCTATGTTGTAGTACAAAACGTGACTACCACTAAAGCTTGCATTAACTGCAGACCGTATTTCAGTCGTCTCACAGAAAAAGCCCAATAAAAAAAAAAATCTGCTGACTTTCAGATAAAGGAGCCAGGGGAGTAAAATGCTAAGTCATTTTAAAATTTTAAGACCTACTCCTGCTACACTGAATATCAGCACAGGTTTGATTCTTTCTTTATGAGTTCATCTTCAGCTGTATTTGTTTTAAAGAACACTTATCGTCTGAATTTAAAACATAACAGCAATTTTTGTTAAACACCAAGTACTGTGGTCACAAGTGACACTTCCAGGATAATGTTATATACTAAAAAGAACTACAGACTCTTTTACTGCCTACGTAATCACTGTTTACAAACTGTAAAAGGGTCTATAACACTAAAGCTAGAAGAAAATTGCCAATCTTCAGCTAGCAATGGCTCATTTATTAGTAATAAAAAACCAGCTGGTCAGACCAGGGATGTCAAACTCATTTTACAAGCCATGAAATGTATGAGTCAAAAGTCCACAATGTGTATGTCCTCCTTCACATTCTCCAGCGGACTGGATGAGAGTCTTCGCCAGGCCAATTCTGGCCCCCGTGCCGTATGTTTGCCACGCCTGTAATAGACTAAAGAAAGCAGCAAGAGCAAAACTTATTAGTCTGTTAGAATAAAAAGAAGGACTGGCACATCCACGAATAATGAATTCATCCTTTAATCCCTAAGAAGAAGATTATGACACGACATTTTTTCAAAGTATGATATTAGTTTGTGAAGCTAAGCGAGGATAGAAAGATGGAGACACATAACCCTGCTGCACTAATATTTAATATTTATGTTTTTCCTTCAGGGCCAGGCAATGTCACACACTGTAACTTCCCAGCACAGCTCAGCCAAGGTGGAGGGGCTGCGGGCTGCCACGCCCTACGTGGTGCAGGTCAGAGCACGCACCGTTGCTGGGTATGGACGCTACAGCAACCCCATGGACTTCAGCACCAGCCTCCACAGTACGGACTCGTTCTCTCCCACTTTACCGTCTGTTCCTGATGATCTGCTGCAGCGGTTCTCTTAATGAGGGTTCAGACTTGATAGTTTTTATGGCTGCCCTAATTGGTAGCCATTATGCATGCAGCGCGAGCCACCCTTTAATCTCTCTGCTGTTATGCATTCATTTGTGTGTCTCCGTGGCCCAGGTGACCCTCAGAAGTCCGTGCAGGACCAGCTGCCTCTCATCATCGGCTCGGCGTCCGCGGGTCTGGTGGTCATTGTTGCCTTGGTGGTTATCGCTGTTGTCTGCCTTAAGTAAGTGTTTGATTTTCATTACCGACAGGCTGAACTACATGTTTTCACTTTGTCCGTTAGACTTTGAACAAAGACGCTCATTAAATTTTAACATGCTCTCAGAGGATGTAAACTGTTAGCCGCTACAAATCAGCTCCAAAAGAGGGGAAACAAAGAAAGGAAAAAGCAGATGTGCTGCCAGGAGTTTCGTCCTCAGCCTGTGATTATCTGATAGCGCAGTTAGACGTTAGCTTGATTCACTGTACCTGGAAAGCTGGCCAGGGCTGATTATGTCAATGTGACTTTTCTCATGTGCTTCTTGTTTACAGGAAGCAGCGCAGCGGGTCAGAGCTGGAGTACACTGAGAAACTGCAGCAATACAGTAAGTTTATGTGCTGAGCTTGGAAACCGTCTCCTCTGTGCTACTTTTGCTCATGCCAGCACAGTTAGCCCACTGATTCAATCAATTATCCAATCACCTGTTTGAGGCAGGAAAACATTTCCCTGTTGTCTCGGAGGAGGTCCGAGCACACAGATCATCTGAGTTGAAGTAGATACGTGCGCAGCGGGAAATAATTCCACACTGGACGAGGAGGGGCTGCCCACACACTGAAATGTAAAATATTTGTTAATGCAACCTTTTTCCGAGGTCTTTGCTTGATGAAATTTCAGTCTGCGGAAAGTCATTTGTTTGGTTTCTATTTTTTCCCCCTGAAACACACATGGCATGAATTGCAAGCTCCCCAATGTCATTCAAGTTCTCCACTTTTCTGTCTGCCTGTGGACGGGATGCTGTCATTTGAAGGCCAAAAATAAAGCAAAATGAATTGTTTGTTAACTATATTTTGTTTTGATAGGTTTGATAGATTCTAATGCAAAACATCAGCCTCGCTGCACAGATCTTAATCAAGGCGCTATCAGTAGGAGAACAGGACTAAGAATCTACTGCTGTGCTGTGAGTCTCTGTCTGAGCACAATAGTGTCACTTGCAGTTATTATAAACTAAACTCAGTGATTCAATTTTACCAAATCACAACAGCAGTCGCCTCAAGGTGCTTTATATTATAAATTAAAGACCCCCCAAATCATACGATGCCCTATGAGCCAGCACTTGGCAACTGCGGGAAGGGAAAACTCCCTTTTAAAAGGAAGAAAATGTCCGGCATACATCTGCCATGACCAGTTGGGAATGAGTGGAGGAAAACAGGATAAAAGACACGCTGTGGAAGAGAGCCAGAGATGAATAACAGCTAATTATTAAATGCTGAGTGGTGGATGCGGTGGCGGTGGCTCTGCCTCCCAGTCTTCTTTTAAATACCGTAGGGACCACAAGCAAACCTTCAGTCTGAGAGAGAAGTGCTCTCAGGATGGCACTATAAGGTCTCTGAAAATAACATGTGGTGTGATTATTAAAACCTTGTATGTGTTGAGAAGGAAATTACACGATTAGGCCTTAAATTTTGACCTGATCCTGGGATTAACTCACATGTGGGCAGATGCCTACAATTTCCTACATCAGTGTAAATGTTCATGTAGGAATTAAGTGGATTTTTCCGTGTTTTATATCTTATGTTCTGTTTTTGTATGTTAGAAATCTTCTCACTGCAGCCATATTTCGATTCACTTATTCAATATGTGGCCACTCTGTAAAAAATGTCCACTCGTGCATCAGAAGAAAAGTCAGACCGATCTTTAGGATTAGGATTTATCCTTTTCATTACACGAATGCTGAATCTCATAGCAGTTCGCCACAAAGTTGTTGAGATGAATCAGTGTGGATTCATCGTCTGGCTTTGCTATCCGTGGATCAAACACAGCATAGCTAGGAACATGTCTTATTTATACTGCAGCATTGATTTCACTCATATTATTCAGCCGTTGCCGTATTCAAAGCTTTGCTTTTAACAGATGAACTCATATGAACGACATTAAAGATGCAGATTTTTTCCATTTTTCTCTATTTTTTAGTTTCTCCGGGGGTCAAAGTGTACATCGACCCTTTCACCTACGAGGACCCCAATGACGCAGTCCACGAGTTTGCCAAAGAAATAGACATCTCCTGTGTAAAAATAGAAGAAGTCATCGGCGCAGGTAAAGAACCCTGATGTTTTTTGTCCAAGTGGACAGAATAATTTACCTTTATTAAACATTTATTTGAGCAAGAGTATGCCATCAAGGCCGGGCGCTGCTCTGTTAGAGAGTCCTCTGTGGGAGAGCAAGGTTAGGATTCAGAGTGCACATGAGAGCTGTGGGTGGGAAGGACTTCTCTGTAGCTCTCCGCCCCTCCTTCCTTTATTTCTTTCTTTCTTGTCTTTCCAGCAGCATGTTGTGTCCTAACTTCACCTCAAATGACAGTCTGCTCCCGCTCGTTCAACCTTCCTGTCTTCTCTGTCTTTCCTTCCCTTGTAAACATTCGTACTCAGGCACCAAATGCAAAACCCTCAAGTACCTCGCCCACCCTCTGTCTCCCTGCACCCCTCCCAGGTTGCACACTCGATCTATACCAGTCACTCCCTCTCTCCCCAACATCTTCGACCCCTGACCCCACTAGCGACCCCCGTCTTCTCTTTTCTAATTCTCTCCCACAGTCGAAGTCGACCCTCAACTCACTCCCGAGTCCGACCAGTAACGCTTCCTCTCCCCGCACTCTCCCTGACGCTCTCTTTCCCGCCACCCCTCCTCCCCGTTCATTCCTCTGCTCACTCAACCCCTGCCCACCTCCATCACCCCCCACCCCTCCTCTCGCCACCTCGTTCTCCTCGCTCCAGGTGAATTTGGCGAGGTGTGCCGCGGGCGTCTCAAGCAGGCCGGGCGCAGGGAGATGGTGGTGGCGATCAAGACGCTGAAAGCCGGCTACACCGAGCGTCAGAGGCGGGACTTCCTCGCCGAGGCCTCCATCATGGGTCAGTTCGACCACCCCAACGTGATCCGTCTGGAGGGCGTCCTGACGCGAAGCTGCCCCGTCCTCATCATCACCGAATTCATGGAGAACGGAGCGCTCGATTCCTTCCTCAGGGTAAGCTTGGCGGGAGGCGTGCGCCGCCCAACACCTCTGACAGAAAAAAGATTGCTTTCTGTTTGCATCAAAGCTGAGAGGAACACACACACACACACACACAGTCATTCACGATACCTCTGGGTTATCAGAATGTTTTACTCTCTGTAAAACACCCCGAGGCTCTTTACTTGCTGAGTGATAGAGATTAAATGCGCAATATAACGCCTGGAGACAAGCATAGTGTCTCTGCTTGACGTGACTGAGTGATGCTGACAGGCTCTTCCCGTGCACAAACTCCTGGTGGAAAACTGTCACACACGCAGACCTTTGGATAGGTTTGCTTCAGTGTATTAGAGAGTCTTTGTACCACCGCAGAATACATTAGTGATCAGAGTTTTTGGTTCAGACCACCTACACAAAACGCTGAACAAAGGCGGGATGAGAAATGAGGTATCACAAGGTACATTTCCAGCTGCGTGGGGACTATTACATGTCATTTACATCCAATAAAATGTGTTTTCTTGCGTGGCTGTACTGTGAAGAAGACTACTGCAGCTTTTTGACTAAATGACAATTCTTCATGCTTGCGATGAATAAATGCTCTGATGCTGGTATTAATAGCAGTTTTCGGGGGATATTGTTAATGATATTGAAGAAAGGCGACACTGACCAGCTTGTCGAGCTGGTTTCGGTGGGTTTGATGCCTGGTGTGATGTCGGTTCTCTCTTAAAGAGAATTCGTCACACAGTTTAAAAAAGTATTGCTCAGTACTTTGTTGAAGCTGCTCAAGGCCACTCTTGGCTGTGTGCTCAGGGTTGTTGTTGTGTTGGAACATGAGCCTTTGCTCCACGCTAAGATCCAGAGCGCTCTGGAGCAGGTTATCATCTAGGCTGCATATCTCTGCATTCATCTTACCCTTGATCCTAACTAGTTTGCCACTTCCTGCTTCTGAAAACCTTCCCTACAGCACGCCACCATGCTTCACTGTAGGGATGGTATTAGCCAGGTGATGCTTAGTTTCCTCCAGATGTGATGCTTGGCATTCAAGCCAGGGGTTCGATGTTTGATTCATCAGACCAGAGTATTTTGATTCTCATGGTCTTAAAGCCCTTCGGGTAACCTTCAGTCTCGCCACTCTACCAAACAGGCCTGATTGGTGGAGTGCTGCAGAAAAGGTCCTTCTACCCCAATCGCTCGGACTGGTCAAGTGGCCAGATCTAAGAAGAATTTCAAACTTCTCAATACTTATCAATGCAGTACTTTTAATACTTATGTACATGTTAATATTGTGCATTTCAAACAAAATAAAATAATCAAAAATTTCACTTTTTTCAGTTTTCAGGATGTTAATTGTTAAGCACAATTTGATCTCTTTTTAAAAATCGTTCTCAATTCAAAGCCTTTTGGACTTTAGAGTGCTAATATATTTGTTTTAAAAAGAAGCGGTTTGACGTGGTCCTCTCTGACTCTGTGAAAGATCTATCGGAGTTTACAAGGATTCATTAATTACCTGAAAACCAGCTGATTTATCAGCAATAAGAATAATAGCTGCAGCTCCACACGAGAGCCCTCACTTCCTTTTCTCGATCAGCGGGGAATTAATCAGTTTTGATAATTATTTGTCGAGATGGAATAAATGATAAATATTCATCAGTCGTAGCTTCTGAGATTTAATCACTCAAAATCTTGTTCCTTTTTTACGTTTAGTCGCTGTGTAACTAATTAATAACATTTATAAATGTTGTCTGAATAAGTAGCTTTACAGAAACCGCTGACATGAGGGGCAAGTTTACCGTCGTATTGGCGATGAACGGCTGGCTCTAGTTGATTTCCACGCTTTTCTCCAACCAGTCGGTAGAGACCGACTTATTCATCTGAACTTAACATGTTTGGTGACACTTTAACGGTTCTTTAAGAGTGGGTTACTGAGCTCAGCTAACCTCGGCAGTGCCAGAAATTAGCGAGCGGGGGCTAGCTGGTTTACATTTCGATACAGGGAAGGGAGCATTGGGCGGTGACAGCCACACTCCAATATGATTGTGACACCACGAATGCTATCAGACCAGAGTGCTGTTAAGCTTGCATTACCCAACATCTAGATCGGACTGATAACACTGATATGATATAAATATGCTGATTTTAGATTGTAAATCTACTAATATATGATGCTGTGTTATTATATATAAAGCATTTCAGCAGGGTATCGGTGATTAAACTCCTGTCCAGCTGCCACATTAAACCGATGTGCACATTAATGAGTCAATAATTTAGGCAAATCATTAAAATACTTTAGATTTACTTTGTGCAGCAGCACTTTTTAAGTACATGAACCTGAAAATAGTGACAAATATCTTCTAAACCTCTTGATGCATGCTCAATCATCCAGGAAAGTAAATCTCCAAAAAGTTGATTCTGTTCATCTGGACGTAGCGTTTTGTGGGAGAAACGTTTCATCACTCATCTGAGTGACTTCTTCAGTCTCAGCTGACTGCAGGTTTCCCCAATCTTATAAACAGTACATTTGCATAATGACTGAAACCAGTCCACTGAAGGAACAATGGGCTGGGAGGTCAGTTCCTTGATCTTAATTATGCAAATTCTCATGACCATTGATCAACAACCACTGATCAGTGGTCATGAGTACCATTCACAGAGAGTTGGGGAATTAAGGAACTGACCTCCCAGCCCATTGTTCCTCAGTGGGCTGTTTATAAGATTGGGGAAACCTGCAGTCAGCTGAGACTGAAGAAGTCACTCAGATGAGTGACGAAACGTTTCTCCCACAAAACGCTACGTCCAGATGAACAGAATCAACTTTTTGGAGATCTTCTAAACCTGTTCTTTACAGTCTGTTTTTCAGAATCAAAGGCTCTGATTTCTTTTCTTTCTCTCAGTTGCTCAGTTAAAATAACATTTGTTGGTTCTAATCTTAGTTATCAAGTAATCATCTGTATCATTACTGCGGACGATTTCAGATGTTTTTATGTATAAAATCTTTGGGTTTTAGGATATATGTTTTTATTGTATTTCGTCATTTTTATTCGTTTGTCAATCATCAAGCCAACTCGCCGTCTCCTTTCTAAGCATTTTGGACACTTTCACAATTTTCAAGTTAATTTTCAATTTATAAATAATGAACTGATAACGCCAACACTCATTATTTGCAGCTCCACATCTGATAGTGCAGCCTGAGCTTTTTTTTTCCCTCCTTCTCACCCACTCCTCTCAGCCAGCTGTCCTACAGATAACAGAAAAAGTGCTCTCTCGCCAGTGTCACACTGCCTGTGACTCAGAGGAACTCAGAGTCCTGCTCTAACAAGGAAACTATTGAGTTAATGCACACACACACATGTGCACGCACACATGCACAAACTGTCCAAGCGTGTCACCCGCAGTGGAGCTTCAGACTCCCCCCCGGACATGTGGACATATGCACATGTAGAAAACTTTATAGAAACACAGAAATAACACACATGCACTCATGCCACCGTGGCTTTGAAGGCCTGCTATGAATCACGGCTGTTTACACATCCATCCATCCCGGCTTGTTTGCCTGTCAGACTTCATTTGAGTGTGCAGACTACAAGGCAGGATGTTTATGGGTTTGCGATGGCACGTCCTGTGTTCTTTGCTTTCTCATCGCGGAGCCAAAGAAGGAATTGATTATGTCGAGAAAAAAATTCTTATTTTCCCCACCCCTGTGACTCCCTTCGCTCGGATTAGATATTCAGGTCATGAGAGAAAACCTCCCACCGTAGCTTCGTTCAATTTTGCAGAAATTTCAGATCATTTTTTAACTGGTTAATTGATTAGTTTTAGTTCAGCTCCCACACATCAGGGTACACGCGCCTTCGCGAGTCAGGAGCGCTGATTTATTGCGATCTCGAGTATGTGACACGCGTCACAAATGCGGAGAATTGTAAATTAAACCCTGAAAGCCCTCATCTAAGATTACTTCCATGCTTCTCAAATGTTGCACGAGAGGGCAAATCTCTGCTTCTCGAGGACTTTGCTCTTTTTACAAATGATCTTTGAGCAACATGACATAGTGATTTTGTTGACGGGCTGATTTTATTCTCATGTCAACAGGAAGAAGAAAAAGCAAAGCCATGTTCAGCCTTTAACTGCTACTAGTTTGTCAGTCAGTGAATGAGGGGAAAATACCTGCAGTGGTCTGGTTTTGATTGCAGTGTTTTGGCTCCCATTATTATATTGTTTTGTTGAGTCAATGGCGAGCCATACCAGCTTTAGTATGACAGTAAAGACTCTAATTAATCAGCTAATTGGACAGCATGCATGAAAAGGTCAGCTGTCAGTGACTGTCAGCGGGAGCCATGAAGCACTATGACAGATGTCATGTTTACGTGGCCTCGGTGACTGATCTCCTGCCTCTGGTTCTCCTCTTATCTCCCGTACTCGCCCCTATCATCTGTTTCAACACATCTTTTCTCTTTCTCATTTTCCACTCCCTGTTCATTAACCGCCTCCTCTGCTGCACCCTCCCCGCTTCTCCCCCTCTATCTCTGACTGTGTGCATGTGTGTTTTTTTTTCCTTGCTTGCAGCTGAACGACGGGCGCTTCACAATGACACAGCTGGTCGGGATGCTGCGCGGCATCGCTGCAGGCATGAAGTATCTGTCAGACATGAACTATGTTCACCGAGACCTCGCCGCCCGAAATATCCTGGTCAACAGCAACTTGGTCTGCAAGGTCTCCGACTTTGGCCTGTCGCGCTTTCTGGACGACACCTCCGCTGACCCCACTTACACAAGCTCTCTGGTTGGTCAAATACGCGTGAATGTGTGTGCCGCTGTGCGTTTGTGTACACTGTGCTTGTTTAATTGGGCGTCTTAATTCGATCCCCACTCACTTGTTTCACATGTACACATAAATGCATGTGTGACTGTTCACGTGTGCCAATATTTACGTTGGCGCACGACACCATCTGTGAAATTTGCATTTGCTGTTTTTTTTTTTTGCATTTGTGTGCTGCTGCTTGTGCCTGCGCTTATAGGATTGGAGTATCTTTCAGAGTGCTGATACCATCCCCCTCTGTCTGTGTGTGCAGGGCGGTAAGATTCCCATTCGGTGGACAGCACCAGAGGCCATTGCCTTCAGGAAGTTCACCTCTGCCAGTGACGTATGGAGCTACGGCATCGTCATGTGGGAGGTGGTCTCCTATGGAGAGCGGCCATACTGGGACATGAGCAACCAGGATGTAAGTCAGCACAAGAGTCTCACGAGAAAACGTATATCTATAGCCTGAAAGCTCATGGAAGGAGTTTCATGTCTAAGTTTAGGGCCGGCTGAGAGTTTCTCCAGGCTGCTGTGGCTTTGATTTCCAGCGTGACATGTTGGACTCGGGCCTGTTCTGCTGTCTTTATCTCCTCACTGCAGATGCTGGTTGCAGCTGCGTGCCTATGTTCTAGTTTTTACCACCTTATTTACGGCCCTGGCCTGCCCACCCCCCTACAAATCCATACTGCAAAGCCTCCCTCCTCACACTTACAAAGGCATACTCAGGATTGGCTTTTTCTCTCCTTCTTCTTTACGTGTGTTGGTACCTGTAGGCTATCTGCACTGCACAGACATTGTAACTGCAGCAGTGAGCTCGAAGGAAAGAAAAAATAAATCTCTTGGTTCCTCCTCCCTGAACAAAGTACTGAAGCAATGTGTACACCTCCACTTCACTCTCTGAGGAATATCTGCTCTGTACTGAGCTTCAAAAAAACGACTTATAACGCTGATACCAATAAAGCAAAGGAGAAAAAAAAGGATCAGAAATGAAAAATGGCAGTAATGTATGTATAACTTTCACAACAGAACCCACATGCAGTAATGAAAGCATCAAAGTAGAAGCCCACTATTGTTCCCAATAGCCTTTGTGCCACAGTCATCGCTCAATAAGCAACAGAGTCAACAAATACGAGATATAAACAGAAGTACTCGCAGACTAGAAGCACGACATAAAAATCAAAGAACAAGCGGCGGGAGACGAGAAGCGCTGCAGAAATGTTTTATTGTTCCCAAATGGAATTTTTTTATTGTTGTGGGGAGTTAAAACCCATACGCAGCTTACGGAGGCAAATGCAGTTGCTAGGCGAACTCGCATCCGTGAGCCAACGTGTTCTTCCTCCAGTTTATTGTTTCTCCCATCAATCATGCCAGTTCTGAAGTGACAAATTTGAGAATATTGTTTTTATAGTTTTGTTAAGACGCTGAAAGAAAGATTGGAATGTGTGACAGCACGAGCTGAGGAACTGTCTAATGCAGGAGATAATACAGGAACTGCCGATTATTCTCACACCACAACAACAAAGGCCAAACAGAATGAGCATAATACGAATGATTCAGAGCCAAATGGTAACACTCTGTAGAGGCGCCACATGAAATTTGCCTAAATCCTTATGCACAGTCTTCTGGGTTGATATTTATTTAGCATAGCAAATTTCAAATGTAATCTTCATTTGAATGTGTTTGTGGCGGAAATGATTATGGACCAGAGTGAGACAGGTTTACAATTATCAGAAAGCTTGCCATAAAATGTGTCCAAATGTATTGGTGTTCTTTGTCTTCAAAGGAAATTTAATGATTTCAGAGACCCCTCAACTTTATCCCTTAATGCAATAATTTCTGAAAACTCTAAGATAGGTTTCCATTAAAATTTCTTACAAGTATACAAAGGATGAAGAGTAATAGCTGAAACAAGTTTCAGATTTCTTTAGCAAATGATCAAAAACTTGCAAAACAAATGGTATTCTCCTCTTAAAATGCTAACAGCCTAAACATTTTAAACATTATTATGGTGTATTCTTTCAGTTATCTCTTGTAGTACACTTCTGCATAGTACAAAATACTTTTTGCATAGTACATGAACAGGGTAGTGTTGTTTCAAATCCAAAGACGGCTAGTAATGCGCTTGTTGAAAATGGCGATTGTAGCTAATGACCATTATCAACATTAGCTGCTTCATTTTGCAGAACTTTACAACTCGTCAAGCCTCCGACCCTTTTTTACATCAAAGACCTAATCAAGACACTTCAGCATCCACAAACATCAAATCATGCCACAAGTATAACATTAATACCTGACAAAAACAAAAACAAACCAATGTTAGCTAGCTTGCTAGCTAGCGTTGGCACTAACTAGCTAGCTAACTTTAGCGATGTCGGTGTACCCTCCCACTGGCTGAAAACTGGTTGATGGTCACATTTCTCCTACCTTGGAGACAGCTTGGCAAGCACTGAGGATGAAACATGTTTACACCTTAGTTTTTTACACCATCTTACACTTGTAATAAAACCCTTGTCAGTGTTGACATCAAATATACTATATTATTGCTTTTAGCTTCATTCAGTATTTAGTGGAGACTCAAACAAAATTACCTTACAGATACAAATTTTTGTGACCGTTAAGTTACGTGCACGGTTAAAATTATTTAAGTGCCAGACTTAGACAGACAATTCCAGTATAAACTTTTCTCAACTTAGAGCTGAGTGATTGAAGCGACTCAGAGTGCAGCATACTGGATATTGTAAATAAATGAGAGGATTACCATTCATCAGTCAGGAGTAAACTGTCAGCTTCAAACTCCCAACTCCCAACTCTTGATCGTGGCTCAAGAGTTGGGAGTTCGCCTTGTAATCAGAAGGTTGCCGGTTCGAGCCCCGGCTTGGACAGTCTCGGTCGTTGTGTCCTTGGGCAAGACACTTCACCCGTTGCCTACTGGTGGTGGTCAGAGGGCCCGGTGGCGCCAGTGTCCGGCAGCCTCGCCTCTGTCAGTGCGCCCCAGGGCAGCTGTGGCTACAATGTAGCTTGCCATCACCAGTGTGTGAATGTGTGTGTGAATGGGTGGATGACTGGATATGTAAAGCGCTTTGGGGTCCTTAGGGACTAGTAAAGCGCTATATAAATACAGGCCATTTACCAAAGTGATGCACAACAAGTGAAACACTCCCTGTGTGGACAAGCCAGTTGTTAAGATTGACTTCCTTTGCCTTCAGGTGATGACAGCAGTAGAGCAGGACTACCGGCTGCCCCCACCCATGGACTGTCCCATGGTGCTGCACCAGCTGATGTTGGAGTGCTGGATGAAGGAGAGAAACCTGAGGCCCAAATTCTCCCGAATCGTCAGCACTTTGGACAAGCTGCTTCGCAACGCCGCAAGCCTCAAGGTGGTGACCAGCACCTACTCAGGGTGAGTCTACAGTTAGGTCCTTGATTTGTTGCAGTGCATATTAAGTTGCATATTAAGGCAAACAGTCAATTCATCTTGGTTTGATTTGTCCAAAGATTTTTTTTTCAGAACTGTGCAGGTTGTTTTAGATTTTTCCCTTACAAAGTTTAATCTGGCCTTCTTGTTTCTTGTGTGTAACCAGTGGTTTGCACTTTGTGAATCCTCTATAGTGATTGAAAAAACTAGTTCAAGGTTGTTGTTTTTTTTTCCTTTTTTCTTTTTGATTTGTTTAGATGTTTTGAAGATGTTTCTGTTAACCATGTAAATAACTCTGCGATCATCCGCTTTAGTTCACTTTTGGTCTTGCTGAGCTGACCAGTCTCTTCTTTTCTTTTTAAGAAAGTACCAGATTGTTTTTCAGTGAACTGATGGCTTCCCTCTCTTCCCTCTTAATGAACTTTGTTTATTATGTTTTCTTCATTTACCGTGAAATAACAAGGAGGGAACCGGTCTCACCCGCCTATTAAAACTGATTGCCAGTCAAACGTCCAATTAAAAATGTGGGGCTATGTATAAAAATGGCTGCAATTCCTGAACAGTTCATTCAAATATTTAGTAAAAACCTCTTGAATTAAATCTGAAAGTTTGCTCTTCAAATCTAACTGTATATGCAGGATAAATTTAAAGTAGATGTCCATGTGACATGTCAGAGTCGGGCTGATTTCAGTATGGTTTTTCTGTCGGTTATAGGAAGACAAGTAAGTTCGGTTAAATTTTCTCTTCCATCCAGAGATGGTATAGATCTGTTAGAATCACAGACTTTGATTACCTTGCTGGAAGGCTGGAGGTTTCAGACACTTTCCCACCACCCAGCAAGCACTTTGAGACAGAGTTTTCTCTTTTTCTAGCTAAAGATCAATGTTGAAGTTGAAGTTAATGTTAAAGTAGATGAAGAGAAGTTGCAAAGTGGATGGAGAGTGTTGCTTTTAGAAAAGTGTTGCGTCTCAGTCCTTTGTGGAAAGAGCAAAGCGCTTCACTGTCACCACCTTGGCAAGTTTGCCGCGAGATTTTGCAACTCTTCAGAGAAACTCGCTGAATTTACTTTTCTTGGTAGCTGCTACAGAAAAAATAAATAAAATATCAGTGGATTTCCATGCACAGGAAGTTCTAAACGAGTGTTTGGGGCTGCAAATTTAGAATCCAGCTCGTGTCCGTTTTGAGGATTCCTGGGTCACAGCAGCAGCAGCCAGAGTTTACAGTAAATGCAGAAGCATGGACTCTAATTAGAAATAATACCAGCTGTGTTGTGGCAGACTTGGCACCTGATGTATAACCGAGGCATAAAATGCTTTTGAGGTCTTTCTGCAATAAGAGCAGAAATAGTGCAAACACAAGGAAGCAGTGATGCAATTCCTTCTCTTTCACCTTGTGCGAAATTGTCCTCTGTATTGCATATGACGGCTGTGAAGTGCAGGATGAAGACTGGTGCAGGGACGAGCAGCGCCGCGCCTCTGGGTTGTGGGAATGAGATCTCACAGTAAAGAAAATTATGGCTGGCCTAAGGAAAGGCACAACAGGGTTCATGCTTGTTGGCTTCGGTTTTGTTTTATGCTTTTGGGGGACTTGGAGGATGCCTCTTTGAGCTGAAGGCCTTTGCGAGCAAACAGCGGACTCTGACATTTCCCGTGGACGTGTAAAGATTTCGCTTACTCGTAGGCGCCCGTCTTCGATTTCGAGCTTGTTCTCACTGTTGAATTTTAATGATTAGTACTTCTTTTAAGACGTACCAGATCCCTACATCTTAACCGATGCGTAACGAAACGAGCACACGTCCTCGAGCCCCTGCCTCTGACGTCGGCGATGGCACCCTGTTTCAGAGTCACATGAGGCAGAAATTGTACGCAGAGGATCCGGGTCTGATGCCAGCTTCTTGGCTCACAATTTCACTCTAACACTGAGCCCCAAGGGCGATTCTTATGCCAGGATTTGGGCTCGGCGAAGCTAATTGTGTGTGGAAATGTAATGGCTGACCTCAGTTTAATTCCCCCTATACTTGGCTGGTGTCACAGGCTGGGTCTCCGACCCAGCACTCTGAGTTTTCTTTGTATTTTTTGATATGTTATTAGTTTGTGTTATTTCCTATTTGCCTTTAGTTTAGGCAGTTATTGTTCCTGGGTTTTCTATGTTTTGGGGTTTTCTATTTATTTCATCACGTATTAGGTCTGTTAAGTTGTGTTGTCATTTCCTGTTTTATTCTGACAATGTCATGTGTTCTTTGTTCATTGTATTTAGCTTTCCTCTCCTGGTCCTGTCATTAGGTTTATGTCTGTCAGCTGTTTTCCCCCATGTGTCGCCACTTCCCCTGATCACCTCATGTCTGTATTTAAGCCTTTTGTTTTCTTCATGCCATTGTCAGTTCGTCTGTTTATCTCACCAGAGTTACAGTCATAGTCTTAGCCTGTTTATTTTCCACCTCAGTCATAGTTATAGTTTTTGGTCTTAGTACCTTTAGTGTTTTGTTTCTTAGTGTTTTGCCAGCTTAGTGTTTTGTTTCTTAGTGTTTTGCCTGTTTGCTTTGGTCTCTTGGTTCATTTCCTGCCGTCATCGCAATAAAGGTTCACTTTTCTGTTAATCATTACTATTCCTCGTCATCATCTGCTTTTGGGTCCTGTTTCCGCACACATCGGCGCACCCCGCCGTGACAGCTGGATGCTGGAATGTAGGTGATAGGACAGACAGCAGCCAGAGCTGCTGATGTGGAAAAGCAGGAGGTGATGAAGTGTGAGTAATAAGGGAGATTGAGGAGAAGCTAAAAGAGAGGAATGTGTTTAATTAGGTTGCTAATGAGCTTTTTAATGCATCAGGGGAGGGTGCACCCAATGCTGTGATGAGCAAATAGGAAGGCAATGGGTGTGTGTGTGTGTGTGTGTGTGTGTGTATGCATGTTGTGCTGTTGTTGTGTTCCGATGACATGCCAATGATTAATTTATGGCCTCATCTGTATGCAGCAGCTAGAGATATAGATGGAGAAGGAGCAGGAGGAAGAGGAGGAGAGGGAACGGATCATGTTGTCAGAGCATGATTTAGAGAGCGTCTCCCGTGTTTGCGCGTGCGCGCGCGAGCCGTCGGAACGCTCGCTGCTGCTCACCTGCCATTGGCTGCTCAGTGATGTCGGGGCAGATAACGGAGGGAGAGAGAGGATATGAGATGCGGCGCTATCTGTGGAGTATCTTGTGCCACGAGGGCCTTAAAAACAAGGACACTGGCCGAGGAACAAAGGACACTCGGAGGCTCGCGGGGCTTTTTCCAAGATAGCCGAGAAATGTGTTGAACTTTTATTAAAACTGGAAACGCGATGAATAGATTCAGGCTTGGCATTTGAGTTGGATGCTGTTTATAGCAGATGAATCTCCGGATCAGCAATTTTGAGCTCATTCTCCTGGCGCTGTATTTTTTCATTGTCCATAACCAGGAGATTTAAGTGTATAGACTCTGCAGAATTTAGCTACGCTTGACACCAAGATGGATTAGGCCTTTATCCACCTTCAGCGAGAGCACTTAGTGGCGCGATAATGAGTTGCACCTTTTGTTTAAAGTGGCCGTGAACTTGGCGCTGACCTGTGTGGCTTTGTGTTGGCAGGGACCTGCTGCGGCTGGGAGGAACGCTGCCGGGACACAACAGGAAGAGTCCGGACAACAGTCAGGAAATCATTCGGCAACAGATGAGCCAAACTCTCCCGATCAGGGTGTGAGCTGGAAGGACTAGCTAAAAACTACCTAAAAACTCTTGAGACGAAGAACTGATGTAAAATAAATTTAAAAAAAGAAGAAGAAGTAAATGAAAAGGATGGAAGCTCCGGCGACACAGCGAAAGAGGACCAATCTGGAGATTTCTTTCCCACTGGAGACTCAGTGTCTGTTTAAAGAGAACTCTCCATTCCAGTGTGTGTGTTCATTACTTGACACTTGTGGATTTGTGACTGTTGACATAAAGCCAGACTTCTTATTGCTCCCTCTCAGGTTGTGTTTGCATGTCTGCATGTGTTTTCTGCTGGTTGGGGAATCAGTCTTTTCCTTCTCTTCACCCTCCGACTGAGGACAGGGCGGGCAATTTCACGCAGATGATGCAACAGTGCCAAGATAAAGCAATCGTTTGCTTAAAACCAGCTCAAAGACAGCTGTGGACCATCTCTCCAATCAGCGATTCCTTTTCTTTTTAAAAGAAAAAAAACCCAACCAAATATGTTCATTCATTTTGCAAATTTTATTATTCTTATTTTTTCCTGTAAAACAAGAAAAAAGAACTACACACTTTTCATCCGCTTCCTCTTAAAAACCGTCTTCCGTGTGTAACGGGAGACGTTACAAAACCTGTACAAAGCATCCGAGTCTTCACACCGTCTCTCTCTCGGTCCGAGGGGAGGCGTAGCTGACACTGTGCGGGACACGTCATGTGCATGCCAAAGTGGAAACGTCTTCACGAGAAAAGGATGAATAACGGTCCTCCTTAACTGTTGCTTTGTCGGCATCTTGCTGGATGGGCTTTAATGTCCACGTTTTTTCTTAATCTTGTTTGACTCACGGACGCATTGTTTTGAATGCTAACTTATTATCTGGCGAAGAGGTGATTCCTACCTGGACTTACCTTCTTTTTTTTTAATCACTTGTTTTCTGACATAAACAAAGCAGACAGACATGAATGGGTGAATTAGGAATCAATAGTTCTGCTCACACAGAGTACATTACCTTTAAACCCACTGAGCAGACATGTTCAAGGGCCTGTCTTTTCATTTTGTTTTTGGTTGTTGTTGGATTTGGGGATTTTTTTTTTCCTCAAATTAAAAGCGCCTGTGGTAATGCTGTGTTGTACATTAAACTCTGGTGTTGCAGGTCAGTGTGAATCTAAAAGGTCGTTATCCAGATGATAGCTTGGTGACCTTAATAGCGACCAGACCTACAAACACGGATGTAAAATCGACCGCTCACTGGTTCATCTCTCCTCACGTGTTTTCTCCAGCGCAGTTTCCTATTAAAACGACTGCCTGTATATAACACTATATTTGTATTAGACCAACCTGCTCGGCATTTACAACTATCTGACCTGACTTTGGCCTCTCTATGACCCTCGTTTATATGCTTGTTTGTTTAATGTTGAGGAGCAGACAAATAGAGGAAAATTACAGTTAAATGGTCATTAAATATCTGAAACTATATGTCACGCTGAAAGAAAATGTGTCTGTTAGGGCAGACTCTTTTTTTTTTTTTTTCCTGTGCAAGTAAAGGTGTATTAGATTGTAAAGAAGAAAAAAATTTGCCAGAAAAACTAGAACAAAAATAAGCATTTCTCTTTCAGTATTTTTACGATAATCATATGCAAATAAATTATTAAATGGATCTCTGGTATTCTCTTTGATTTCTCCGTGGGTTCACTAGGCCGAAGTTCCCGGCCTCCTCTCATCCAGCCGTGGGATGAAACTAGGCGAGAAGCGAGCGTGTTTTACCTCCTCGGTCGGAATATCACAGCGGCTTTGGATGAACTCATTAAGATTTAAGATTAATCAAAGCCCCGTCCGCACAGCTCGCCAATTAGCGAGACCACAGGACTATTCTGGGGATTTTGCAGTCTCTGTTGCTGCTGGAGAGGCTTCAAGGAGGCAAAGTTAATCTGGCTTCACACCAAATGTCAGCGTTATTTGGCTTTAATCTGTCTGCCAGGACACAAACCAGGTCCCTGCGTACTGCCGCGGTTGAGTGAAGCTGTCACCCACTGTTTTTATTGACTGAGAGGAAGCTCGACTGTCGGGGGGTTCATACTTAACCATCTCTGACTCACAGCTCAGGCTGCTGCTGTATGATCAGCCACCAAAGGGAAGACTGCTGCCGTGTTCTCCACATGTTCTCTAATCATCTCTGCAGCTCCCACAGGATGTGCACACAGCAGTCAACACACAGCCCCGTGGCATTTATCAAGTGTGTCAGATTCTCAGGTAGATAAGGTAGATAGATGCTTTGTGGTGGGGTTTTTATGGATACATCAAAAAAGGAAAACAAAGAAATAGAAATGCCCGACCTTGGGGAGCAGTGTTCTGCACACGGGCCTGCAGAGGAGGAAGTCTGTCGGGGGGAAGCTGCATTTGGGGGGGGCCTTGCTTTTAATCACGGTCTCTTGGTTTTCACCGCTACATCTGAGATCTGACACGGTGTCAAAAGTGAGAATTTGCATCCTGTTTATCATCAAAACCTTTGAAGCGTTTCCAGTTTTTGCAGGCCGCTTCAGCCTGCTGCTCACTATAAACCAGCCTTCACGTCCCTTCCAATCACAGCAGAGCTGCTGCGGGGCCCTGATAGACGACGCAGGACGGCAGCAAACCTAAAGGAAAATATCTGGATTTGTTGTACCATCAGCTGAAACGCTTCCTCACAGAGATTTTAATGAGCGTGCTCCGTGGAGGGGAGGGGGGGGGAGCCGAGGAAGCGGTGGCAGGATGACAGGCAGGTTTTTATTTCGCAGGCTGCTCGCTGCTCATCACTAACCCCGACCGTCTGCGGTTCAACATCAAATCGCTGCGTCGCCGCAGCGATCCCAACGATTACTGAAAGATTAACACCAGCCCAGCCGTTATACTGGATGTATATAATCACACGAGAACACCAGCCAAGACAGGACCCACAGAAGACATGAAAATAACACACACACACACAAACACACAGGCTCACTACAAACACGCCCGCGTCGCTCACGCTCAGATCTGCTGGATTGGCAGCGATTAGTCAGATTTAGCTGCATCTACTGCTGTAGCCCTTCTGAATGCAGCAGTCAGTTCTCTTCCAAGCTCAAAGCACTCATTTGCCATCCTGTCCAAAGCAAGTTTAATGCCTCCAATTACAGGGGGTCTGCAAGCAGGCAGATTTGGAGCGAGGCGGCTTGGCAGGAGTGTTTGCTACGCATCAGGGCCTTTTAACAGAGCAGTGATTTGCTGTTGCTTGCTGCTGCTGCTGCTGCTGCTGCTGCTGGTGGTGGTGAAGCCGCCTGCGCCGGCTCATCAATGGAAAACTACCCTCTTTATGGTGAAGCGCATGCAGCACTAAGCCAAAACTGTGAGGAGACACACACACGCACACAAAGGACAAAAAAAGAAGACGAAATCTCGGGCTTTTTAACGAGTTGTTGCTGGCTGTTTCTTCACACTCTCTGCGTGGAGGAATTTCTGCATCTCTGCACCGCAAGCACAAACGGAAATCAAAGTCTTTTCAGCAGCCATTTGGATGTAAAACGGGCTCTATTTTAATTGATACTGTACAGCAGAGTGTCAAGGGTGTAAAGCGAGCGAAATGAAGGAATGGGTGCAAGAGGATAAGATAGTTGGCGTAAGACTGACACGAAGCACGGGATGTGCTGCATTAATTATATATGATAGTCAAGGAAAAAAAGAACTTTTCATCTCCCCAAAATGTATATATATATATTCTTTATACTAAAACTGGCTTTGATTTGATTTTTTCAAATTATATAGTTAAACGGATTAGCTATATCCTGTTTGTATGTACATATATATATCATGCAGTAGTAGATTTGACTAATCCATGTCCATATTATTAATGTGCACCACCATCTGCAATAAAAAATTCAAGGGGGCCTATTATGAAGAGCTTTACATGATTTACAGAGCAAAATCTCATATCTCTTATCTCACACTGAGTCTTGGTGACTTTCAGACTTGCCTCTGATTGACTGCTCCTAGTAAACAAAACAGAACTGGAGGTGGGCGGGGCTTCTGATATGACCATATAAGGGATATGTGCTCTTACTGACATCATACAGATCCAAAAGTAGAAAAAAATGTCTGAGATGGCACAATTAGAGCTTTCATTCACAGCGATTACTTGTACACATGCTAAGATCATTATGTCAAGCTCTGGATATTTTTATCATGAACATCAACTATTCTAAGATTATAGCAGCCATGTGAAAAGGGAAGTTTTCACAGCAGCAGTTTTTTTTGTATTACTTTCTTAGTGTCACACATCTTTGGAATTTGCATTTATTCATGCACTGCTCTCTTAAAGTTCCACTGCAGCATTTCAGACAGGTTAAAGTCTGGAGTTTGACTGGGCTGTTGCAGATTTGCTGCTGTGCTTGGGACTATTGTCCTGATGCATGACCCACTTGCAGTCAAGCTTTATCTGTCGAGCAGATGGCCTCACATACTTTGGTATTGAAGTTTCTCACGTTACGTCATGCGCTTGTTGCTCAAGAGTCATCACCCATACTAGACGTAATACAAGGACCGGTTGCTAGGGAAAAATATGTATTTCCCGACTTCCTGGCGGTGGTTTCTTGAGGTTTCTGACTGTCGGTGAGTGAAATTGGTTGCAAAAAAAGGTGCTGCACTAAAAACCTCCTGCTTATTGACTTGGTTGCTAGCAGTTTGCAATGGCTGCCTGTAATATCCCTGTAATTTGTCATGATTGTCTGCAAATGCTTGCTAACTACTAGCCGAGCAATAGCAAAGCTTGAAAAACCCCAACACAGACCAGAAATTGAGGTTTGTCTTTAAAGTGTTTTAAAAATGTGTTGAAGGCAAATGCTCTCCACAGTTTCACTGCACCTCGAAGAGCAGCTGGATGTTTGTAGATAAGACTCACTACCATTCAAACTATGACCACAGCAATATGCTAGCAACTAAACCCAAGACAGATTTTACCACCCAGCTGGAGAATACATATTTTTTTCCCAGCAACATGTGGTTGCCAGATAGTCATGGACTGGTCACAAGGCCTGCGTGACAGAAGTTAGTCTCATGTGGTTAGCAGCCACGTGTCTGCAAAACATCAGCACAGAGGAGTGCATGCAATTGCTGCAAGGTGCCCATGTCCTGTGGCTGCAAGACAAACTCCATCACTCCTCCCCCACCGTGCATGATAGTTGGCATGAGACCATTGTGCTGATATGATGTGTTTGGCTTTCTCTAAATATGGTGCTATACATACAAATGGTGCTATGGTGCTATACATATCTCCACTTTGGTCTTCTCTGTCTGAAAGATATTCTTTCAGAAGTCTTGTGGGGGGGTTTTCAGATGTGACTTTGCAAACCTAAGCTGTGCTGCCATGTTCTTTTAGAGACAAGATGTTTTTTCCTGGCAGCCTTTTCAAACAAGCTGTACACATTCAGCGTTTTTCTAATTGTACTGTCATGAACTTTAACATTCAACATGCTAACTGAGGCCTGGAAAGTCTGAGATGTTACTCTGGGTTTTGCTGGGAATTTGCTGGGATGTCTGCTCCGGCAAAGATTGTGACCTTACAAACCTGAATGCTCCAGACCACACAACTTTTGCTTTTATTGAGGTGTTCACAGTAGCAGCACCTGGCTGCTACTTACCATCTTAATTCCTATGAAAGCAGTCGGGTGTAGTTAGTTTTTCACTTCATAGAGTCTTGTGAAGGACTTTCTTTTTCACTTGACTGTGTATGACAGAAAATAAGAAAAATCCTTAAAGGTCTGTTTGATAGCTGCAGTTATATTTTATTATTAAAATGAAAAAATGCCTCGGCAACACATTCCGTATTTCAACAGTATTACTAGGCATGAAATTTTCCGTACTGATAGACACTAATTCATCATTAAGAACCTTTAGAAAATGAACAGAATTTCCCAATCTGCCCACAATTTAACACTGAAATCTGAAACTCATTATAAAGCTATAAAGTTATGTGACATTCGTCTTCTTTTAATCCAAATTAATGGATTACGTTTAACATTTCTTGTAACCAGATTATTGTAATCTTGTTAAAGATAATCCCTCACCCTGGTCTTCAAGTAGCCCATTATATCTGAACATTTCTGCAAAGCAGCTGGCGCTAAATGCAACTGTAATCTGAGCTGCAGCCTCGCACCTAATGAAAACTATATGGGGAGCTGCAGAATATCTCATTACAGAAATATTCAATTTTCCCCTCAAATGATTTGTTCACATTTAATTAAAAAAGAGCTACACAGAAACTCTCACACGTACACACACATGCACATCTGGGATAGTAAATAATGCTTTCCAATTTCGCCTTTACCTCCCAGCACTTTCCCTATAAAAGCCCTCAGTGTTGCAGGGACGGGTGATTAGCATGACAGTGCATTTTGTGCACAGAAAGGCTTCCCCACCTCTGCCAGTCTCTGGCTCTATCTCTGCAGTGTGAGCCATTAAATGGCCTCTGAAGCCCCAGCCATTGATTAACGGGTGTCAGTACCCTGTTGGGTTTGAAGGACGGGATGCATGTGCATTAGAAAAGTGCCTGCTAGCTGCTAACCCCCCCTCCCATTCTCTCGCCACCTCCACAATCACCACCCCCGTTCCACTACTGTTGCTGCCAGGGCTGCTGATCTCTGGGCCACAGCCGCCACAGTTTGAAGGGAATCAGAGCTGGCGAACGAGGTCAGGAGGAGGAAGGGAGTGAGGGAAGACTTAGGAGCGGAGGAAATGTAAAGGATGAGGAGGGATTGGGGATAAATCGCTGCAGTTTAAAGCTGCGCCGTATTAAACATTTTCAGACTCACGCTTATTCACTCTCTAGCAGAAAGTTGATTGTGTCTGTTACGTGTGACGCTTTATTCACCCTAGCTTGGCAGGAAAACTAGATACTTCAATTGCCACACAATATTCTGCATGCACAGTAAAAAACGAGTGCATGCTGTTTTAAGTGCAGCTACATGTTGAAGTCAAGTATCTTTTCCATCTGGCAAGATAAACAAATAAGGCTCCTATTATGTTACTTATTTCTTCGTAAGCCCGGAAGGTTACCATTATGTGTGCATGTGCAGAGGAGGGATAGTGGACATACTGGGCAAAGGATGTTGAAGCTGCCGGGCATACTAGAAATTGGAAAGTAAAAGACAGAACCATGCTTTATCATTTTTTAAAGACTTTCAAAATAAATGTTAAATTACAGGTGACATATAGGTTCTAAAACCTAAAAATAACACAACTTTAACTGCGTTTAACTGTAAAAGTAAAGGTTCCTGTTACATTACATGAATAAAAATATAATCAGTAGATGTTTTATGACTTTTTGATATACTTTATATAAGACATTGACAATACAATGCCACTGTAATATAACCCACTTGGTTTTAGAGTCCACAAGCTAGCAGGCTAAAGTGATTCATCCACTCATAATGCAACACAATAACTGTTGTGTTCACTTAACAACACTCCCTGCCCAGTATTATTGCAGCTCTCTTGGATTGGTTTCTTCCTGTTTAAAGGGAGTTTTTCCTTCCCACTGTTGCCAAGTGCTTTCTGATAAGGAGTAGTATCTGGGTTTTCTCTGTATAATTGTTGGGTCTTTACCTTACAATATAAAGTGACTGTTGTGAATTGGCGCTATACGAAATGAATTGAACTGAACAGCAAAGTCGTGCGGCTTCCCAGCTTGAGAGAGCCTTCTAGCTAAAAGAAAATCTGACTTGGAACTCAAGATTTCCGACTTCCCACTTCAAAAGGAACACGGCATGTTGACAATTTTAACCCTCCATTTTTTGGACTGGGCTGTAAACATGTTTTTTAATGCTGCTAACTTGTAAATGGGACTCACTTCTAGAGGAAGTGCAGCAAAACTCTGGGACTTAATTTTTTAGCTCCAGGCGTTGCTGCTTGGTTTTTATGCAGGCCTACATGGATGACAAGCTTCTCCATCTAAGCACAAAAACAAATAACTGTATTTCCTAAATTGTTAGCTGCTATCTGTGATGGATAAGGATCTAACATTTAACAGCTCAGTTGTGTGTTTGACTGAGAGGCCGTGACTGCGCTGTCACGTTGCCATGAGATGAAACATCACAGGGAACACTGTAACAAATCTCCATTGTCCAGCATAAAGAAAACAAAAACACAAACAAAACCAAGCCCGATGCAGCATGTGAAAGACCACATCTGACTGCCAGGGCGTGTGTGTTTCAAAGCCCTGAAGCAGTGAGCTCTGTGTGAAAAGAGAGGCCAGCAGAGATCATTAGCATGCATGTGAATGGATGGAAAGAAAGAGCAGATTATGCATTTGTATGTTTGCCGATGAGATAGAGGGGTTTAGGTCCCTTAACCCAGTTTGAATCACAAATCCCCCACCAGGGGAGGAGAGGGGCTATGGATAGAGAGAGCAGGAAGAGACCGACTTTAGGCTTTTGAGTAAACGTAGAGGGGGTGTGCAGTGCTGTGGTCTCAGAGCAGATGTCCCAAATTGGCAAAGAAAAGAAAAGAAGACCAAAAGGGATTGGTGGTTCCCGAGCTTAACTCCTATCTCAGTGAATCTGCAAAGTGTCTGCGCGGAGCATCAGGGCGGATCGCATCACCAGGCTGCCAGTCAAAAGTTTTGAGAGCTTGTTTTCAGAGCTGCTTTTGTTGTGGCCTGTGGGGCGTGTTAGCAACAAGGCCGAGAGTGAGAAGGCCGAGAGGCCGACTGGCTCCGGGGACTCTTCCCCCTACATGTGGACGACTTTACAGTTCGCTGCAAAGATGAGGAGAGACAAGGAGCAAAAACACTTCCTCGCAATCCGCGCAGAGAGCGGCGACGAGCCAGTGCGTCACACTGTCTCGTCCCGTTACCGGGGTCAGCGGTGCCGATGCTGACAGTGATGGGTGTCACTGCGGGTTTGTAATTAAATGGCAAGAGGCTGTTTGAAATTCAGTGCCATTTCTTTCTTCTTCTTTTTTTGCCTATATCACAAAGAGACACAAACACACACACACACACACACAGGCTGATTCTTATCGCCCGAAACTACCTGTATATTCGAAATAAATGGCCTGCCAAGCAGTTGATGGGTTGGCTAGAAATCCCAAATGCTTATACTGCCTTGGCTGCTTTCAAGTAATCATCCCCATGGTAACACCTGACACCAGCTATTCATCATGCAGCCCATATAAACTCCAGCATATTCACAACAACAAGTCAGAGTCAACTTTTTATACCAGCCGCTGACAAGTAGCCACACAAAACATGTCAGCGCATGATGACGCGTTCAAAATCTAACGATCTGCCGCGCACGCGTGTCGCCTTGCATCATGCTCTTCCCTCGGCATTAATTGTCAGTCGTTAGAGCTAACGTGACAGGGGGAAAGTGAATTTGTTAAGATGGAGCTGACTCTCATGTGCCGCCACGGTTCACATCAGTCAGCGGGGGATACCGAGGAAGCAGGCCTTCATTTAGCATTTATACAAACAGAAATGGAAATTCTTTGGCTTTAAATTAAACAGGATGAGGATGCGCGCACGGCACAAATAGTCAGACTGTATGAAGATGTTATTTTTTTTCCCTCCCTCACTCTTGCTGTGCTTCTACCATCTGTCAGAGATATTGATGTTTCTCACAAAGGGCTAAGGGGTGCGGGATGAAGGAAAGGAGCGAGCGTGAGGAAATATTTGTGGGATGTAGACATACACATCTTCTCGTCACTCCTGGGGACAGATGTAGAGACCTGGAGGGTTTATGTCGACGCTGGACCGCGCTCGCTCAGTTTTAGTCAGCGGTGAATTGATCTGATACCAAGTAATTATACGTCCAGTTTTGCAGATACTTTCAACTAAAAGGCAGCTTATGTAGGGGAGAGCAGTGTGTCATGATTTATGAGATGACTTTGCAATTTCCACAATAATTACTTAATACGACATAAAACACCTTTCAGCTTTTCATGTATTTTGAAACATGGGTGTTATTAGAGACCTGGAGGGCAAAAATGTGCCTGTCTGTAAAGAATTTTGGGTCAACTTCTGTGGTTTGAAAGTGCTGTAGGCTATAAATTAAAATAGAGGTGACAGTCAACACAAAAGGGTTCAGACGTTTTTCATTATGCATGCTTGAGGTATATCGTTTCATTTCCAAAAAATAATTTATTTTAAAGGGTTCAGTGGGCTGTATGCTGAAGCTTGGAGGATAGAAACAAAGTATCGATCATATCGCCCTAGTAACAATCCGATATTAGTACCAGTGTCGGTATCGATCAGCCCTCCTATAGTTCCTGCATAAGAGCAGAGGAGTTTGTGCAGACGTGTCTCCCTTCTGATGAACAGGAACAGCATATTGAAGCCGATACCAATACCAACGATGCATCGATACTATCCATACTTGGATCGATCCGCCCACCCCTCGTCATGGGTGTTGCGTGTTAATTTCCACTCCTCGTTAGCATTGCAAGCGGTGCAGTTTTAAGAAATATGCAATGCCTGCCTTCGGTCAACCACTTTGGTTCGGGCTGAAATATATAAACACTAAACATGTGGACAGGGGATCAAGCCGTTTCAGTCAACAAAGCCTCAGCTCACCCGCACTGCAGCATCCGCAAACACAGATTTTTCTCCATCCATGGCGGCACATAGATGCTCCTTGTGGTTCAGATCTCGTTTCTGGCCTAAATCCCATAGCTCGAATTTCTCTCGGAAGGGAAAATATTCTTTCAGCGTGTGGCTGCTATCCTTAAACACTTCAGAGTTTATGCTTCCATCTATAAATACAAGTTCACCTAAACCGCTGTAAGAAAAACAGCACCAGACTTTGTTGTTCCCACCTTCTTCCACCACTATACCCTTAGTGCAGGCTGGTTGGAGCTCGCGCTTCACAGAAACTTTCTGCCTACAGATCAGTCTAGGTGGGATTTGGTCTCATCTCAAAATAACTCATGTTCACATGCTGCTATTGTGCAGTTTTTGTGTTTTTGTGCTTATGAAATAGGCTTCCTTTGCTAATAGCTTTAACTGTCCATCTATGTTTTTTGGGGGGAGAAACAAATGATCTTATAGTGGAGAAATGGATGAGTTTCAGCTCTGTTTGATGCAGATATTCATGTTCCTCTAAGGGTGTTTTCACACCAGTCCCATTTAATCTGTTTAAGTCAAGCTCTGGTTTGTTTTCCCCCTTGGTGCAGTTCATTTGTGCAGATGCTTGGACCAGAGGAAATGGACTATTGGTGTGAAAATACCCTAAAGGTGAGCTATCATTAATTGCTGGTTCAATCCCCGGCCTCTTTCACATACTGAAATGGAGGAGAATGACACTGAACCCAAAGTTGCTGCTTCTTTGCCGTGCCATTTCTGCCACCATTGTCATGAGAACATACACTGTATATAAAATATGGGCATAATCACCACTGTCTGAAAGCAGACGTCACTGGCTTGAGACTCAGGCTCGGGGAGAATGTGCTCCGCGCAGAAAATCTATTTAATCTATTTAATATGAGGCAACAGTGTTTGAACAAGTACATGATGAAGTTATCTCTCAGCTCTCTGTTGTAGAGTTAACTAGCACATTAACACATCATCTAAATCAAGGATGGGTCATTAATTTTCCAAACGGGGCACAATTAGTGCCTGGCTGTGCTGTCTTCTGTTACCGGTAGCAGTTTATAAAGAGATTAAATTAATATTGAAGAAAGTTGATGGACGGACGAGACCAACTGGAGTCAAGCGGTTGTCCGGTTCTCTCCCGTGCACGAGTAACATGAAGAACTTTGCCTATTTGTGTCTTGCTTAGCAGTGTAATTATATTGTCTTAACGTTCCAGCGAATAGGTTTATGCTACAAACCTAACAGTTGAGTTCAGCTTATTGGTGCAGTTCTAGTTCAAACCAGTTCTAGTTTCTCACGTGGCCTCCTTGGTAAAATTAATTTCCCACCCTGCTCTGAGTCCAACATGTAAACACAATCATTTTGCACATGTTAGCATGGATGCTAATAATAGCATTAAATAGTAAACGGACTGAGTCTTATAGCGCTTTTCTACTCGACTACTACAGTACAGCTTCCCTCATTCACCCAGATGTACAAGCACTTTTTAACCATCTTCACCCTCCGATGGATGCACCAGAGTTCAACTTGGGGTCAGTATCTTGCCCAAGGATATTTGGCATGCAGACTGGAGCAGCCCGGGATCGAACTACCAACCTTCCCGCTCTGCCTCCTGAGCTGCAGCCACACATATTAGCAGTTCATCATCAGATGGCGAGTGCAAAGATCTGCGTGGACAGTTGCTTGCCTTCCAGTTTTTTGCGGCCGTGCAGACTCCTCCGCGAGGTCACATCATCAGGAGGGAACCAGGAGTGGGCGAACACACCACTTTCTCACTTTCCTCACTTCAGCTTTTTTTTTGTTGTTGTTGTTTGTTTGTTTGGGCCAAATACAAGAAACAAAGCGGCTCTTCTTTCTCGTGCATGGATGTCGCCAACTGACCCGAGAAGCAGACAATGACAGCGGTGAGCAAGGTTGGAGGTTTTATTTACAAAAGCAGAAACTTTAGAAATCAAGGTAGAGGGAACGGAGCAGGAACTAAAATCTAGGCTGGTGGTCGGGGAGGGTCTGTGGAGATGGGAGAGACATGGTTAGAGAGGGTGGATGGACAGGGGCCATATGGATAGGTGTGGGTTGAGTGGATGTCTTACTTGCAGTCCAGGGAAAGGTACTTGAGAGAGGGGTGGTCAGAGGGCAGGCTGTTATCCGGTGGTACCTTGGAATGAGCAGGCAGGTTATAATCCAGAGAGAGGTGTTTACCAGAGTGAGGTGGCTGGCTGGGTGGACGAGTGGAGTTGGATCCATCTCAGCATAGAAACCAGAAAAAACCCACAGCCTGCCCGGACCCTGACAAAATCCTTTGCTTGGACTTTTGCAGGTCTTTGTGACTGCGTCCATGTAATTGTTCCTTTATGCTGCAGACTCTTAGTATTGTGTAGCTAATAGATATTCATTGTTCAGTCAGTGAATATACAGACAAGCTTTAAATGTTATCATACTCTGGCTGATGATAAAGTACCTGCAAAAATGACTTTCCAGTCAATCTCAGCTAAACTTTAGTGTTAGTGCGCAGCAATTAGCAAGCAAGCCTTTAACTCAAAGAGCCCCACAGCCTCGTCAAGCTGCTAGCGTGGCTTCAAACTCTTTAGCCCTTTTTCCATCTGGATATTTTTTTTTTCCTTTTCATAGCCTGCAAAGTATTTTAAATAAATTATTTGGCACAAAAGAGAGCTTTCTTTGCACGGGGTTCGTCAGGCTGAAATTGTGGAGTTCATTGTTTTGGGTTTTTTTCCTTTTTTTTTTTTTTGCTCTAGCTTCAAAGAGCGGAGCAGAAGAAAGCCGGGCTTCTAACTGCTAGAGGTTCCCTATCTGTGGACTGCAGATAATGAGGTGGTTGGTATCTGTTAGCTTGAAGAGAGCAGCCTAGCCGGACCGGAGCATCTGTCCGCAGAGAATTGACTTCTCGTCCGGTCACAACGGTAGCGCGAGGTTTTGTTAGGTATATCCTGAATTCCTCCAGGTTTAATGTCTCCATCAAAAGGAGATCAAAAGGATGGGATTAGAGCTGCATAACAGAGGTAAGTGCGGAGAGGAGTCTTCACTAAACTCCGGCGCGCTTTTGATACCACTCATCCCTGCCAAAACCGTAGCCATGGCAACAGTGGAGAGGGAAAGTGTGCAGCATTGATAAGAGTGCGACAGGGGATGAAGGGGTTGACAGATCATTTTGGAGGAGTCTGACCCTTCCGCGGAAGGACCGTCGTCTTGTCTGGGAAATTAATACCATACGCAGATGGTGTGTAGAGATTGACAGTCTTGGACCCAGTTCTCTCTGTGAGAGCAATTTAACACATATCATACTACAAAGTGTTAACTTCAGACACTAGTGAGGGTATTTTCACACTGTAAATGCCTGTGACTGTGGGTCTCTTCTTCAAGTCCTTTAGGATTTATCTGCTGTGCCGAGCTTACTCTGCCTCTCATTGTTAGGAAAATATGCACATAACTCCGCTGCCATGCCTTTAGCTGGGCTTTAGCACGCTGCCACGGTAACGAACGTCACGCGGAAACGGATGTTCGGCTTCTAGTTTAAACGGGATCAGGTAAAGAGACAAATTAAACATCAACGCTTTTTCCTTTCACCTAATTTTTTTTCCTTTTAAACTTACTAAGTTTGAGTTTGTGTCAACAAGGCCGGTACATGTATATGTGTATGTACCAGCTCTGGAAAACCGCGGGGAATTCTTCATTTCTTCTCTTCTTCTCTGAACACATGAAGACAGATAAAAAAGAAAAAACAAGAAGAAGAGAAAGAGCAATGTACAGTATAAGGGCCTCCAGCCTGCCTCAGGGGCAGCAAGCCGGATACAGCCTATGATTTGACAAACAACGTTTTTGCACCACTGATTCAGACGGAGTGTACTTAATTAGCAAAAATGGACACTAATTGAGCCCCAGCTGTATGTGTGGGGGGAGAAAAAGGAAAAAAAAAAGATGTGAATCTCTAAGCACACACCAACCCAAGAGCTCCAAGTCTCTCTGATCCTCTTCTCCCCCCCTGAGCTCCGTCTGTTCACTCAGATTTGTAAGGATAATGAAAAGTCGAGAGAAAAGCATGAAGAAGAGGGACTTCAGGATTTGTTCTTTGCTAAACAACACCTTGTCCTGCAAGTCTTGACAAAGCGCTAAAGAAAGAAAGAAAGAAAGAAAGAAAGCCTTCATTTTTCACTACCACTCTAGTGGATGATTTAATCCCAAATGTTTAGCCCTTTATATTGCAATAAAGCGTGGTATTGCATTGAGCATTTCATAACACGCGCAGAGATTGTTTTGCTGCATCATTTGCACAATTTTTTTTCCTCTGTGAAGGAGTGTCCGACTGTAAATGCGATTCCCGAATCTCAGCCAGACTGACTCGGGCGCTGCGGATAAATGAACGAGCACAACAAACTCAAAAGCAGACTTCACTAAAACATGTAAATGAGCTTTTCACTATGCTAATGAATATGTAAATTTCCCACCCTTAAAAAATTAACTATACAGCCAGAAGGCAAAGTGGAAAGAGTAAAATACAATAAATTTGTCCTTCTTCTTCTTGGGAATCCACAGGGGCAGGATTCATGTTTTTACACAAATCCCTGGAAATTATTTAAATCAGCTCCTGCTTCGCTCTAGCATGTAGTGCATGTTTGTTTTCACTTGACAGTGGGCTATACGTTTTAGGCTGGCAGATGTCGTCATGTTCACGCAGACTAATCATGATGATCTTTGCATTTGTGCCACAGCTGCTTGGTATTTTTCAGTCTTCTGTTTGTTGTGATCATGCACTACATAGCCTTATGTGTCCCTTTAGAGGCACAAACCAACAAGCAAATATATTATTACAGCATACACTTTGGACCAGGAAGAAAATACCAACAATACGACCAGTTCAAGACGTTTTGAGCCACCATTCATTTCTCCATATTTTCCTGCCAAGGAGCCAGACTTTCTTGTCTTGAGCAGTAGTTCTCCAGGATGCCTGAAGGTCTTTCAATGTTATTATTTGGACATTGGCTGCTTTTTCACTCATTTTCAGTGCACTCCTTCTGCCTGACCATGTTAAGAGGAATGTTTCGATATTTTTTAACCTATTTAACTCTGACCTATCACTCATCCAAGCATAAAAAGGCACCTAACTAAAAGTTTGAACCAGTTTTATGTACACACTTGGCAAAGAACCCGTTTTAAATAGTATCTTTAGGTGCTTTCTTAGCAGCCTGTTGTAAAAAGACATCATTTGTTCCCATTTGTTTTGTTGAATCTATGAGAAATGCCAAAGACAGCACAGTTTGACGGGCATAAAATGGCATTTTTGCACCAACAAGGTGATTCTCAAAGAGATGAAAACTCCTATACCTCTGCGTGGTGTGCAGTGTGTCCTAAAACAACATCTAGAGCTCATAAAAAGTCTCTGAAAGTCATAGTGGCTGTCAAGAAGATGTTCTTTAAGAAGGAAAGCAAAGAGAAAACGCTGAGGTATGCCAAATTACAGAAATAGTGGACTGCATTGTCAACATGTATGATGGAGGTCAAGAAACAGTACAACAGCGAGTGTCTAAAGCAGGGGTGGGGAACTCCAGGCCTCAAGGGCTGGTGTCCTGCAGGCTTTAGATACCATCCTGGGTCAGCACACCTGAATGAAATGATTAGTTCATTACCAGACCTCTGGAGAACTTCAAGACCTGTTGAGGACATAATTTAGTCATTTAAATGATCTATGTTCGATCAAGGACACATCTAAAACCTGCAGGACACCGGCCCTTGAGGCCTGGAGTTCCCCCATCCTTGGTCTACAGCAATCTGTAAAACACTGAGAAGCTTCTGGTTTGGATCTGCATTTCAGCCAGTGCTGCTGGAGAAACTCATGGAATTGTGAACATAAAATTCAATTCAATTCAATTTTATTTATATAGCACCAAATCACAACAACAGTTGCCTCAAGGCGCTTTATATTATAAGGTAGACCCTACAATAATACATACAGAGAAAAACCCAACAATCATATGACCCCCTATGAGCAAGCACTTCGGCGACAGTGGGAAGGAAAAACTCTCTTTTAACAGGAAGAAACCTCCGGCAGAACCAGGCTCAGGGAGGGGCGGGGCCATCTGCTGCGACCGGTTGGGGTGAGAGAAGGAAGACAGGATAGAAGACTTGCTGTGGAAGAGAGACAGGGGTTAATAACAGGTATGATTCAATGCATAAAAAAGTACCATCAAAATTTTGATTGACCATGTAATACATCTGGTCCAGATGAACAGAATCAACCTTTTGGGACTTACTTACCTGGATGATTGAACATGCATCAAGACCTAGTCATAGATTGGCCTCCCCAAAACCCAAACCTCAACAATACTGAAGCAGTGTGAGATCATCTTCACAGAGAACAGAACAAAAAGCAGCCAACGTCCAAAGAAGAGCTTTAAATGTCCTTGAAGAAGCCTGGAGGAGTATTCCTGAAGACTACTGGAAGAAATGACAAGAAAGCTGCCTGAGAGAGTTCAGGCTGTGTTGAAGTATAAAGGTGATGATACCAAATATTGACTCTCAAGTTTGTTGGAATGGCAAACTCTGTTTTTCTTTATATATTATATGTTTGCACAGATTTATTGCACCTCTTTCACGTTCTTTTAGCGAAACACAGAGGAATGAGGAGCGGCTCGAGACTTTTGCACAGACGCCGTAGTCTTAAAAGAGCCATCTCTTTAAAAATCATCGTACAGATGTGTGCGTGTATAGGTCAACTAACTAATCTAATCAGTCCTAATAAGTTAAAAAGCATAATGCAAGACATGCTCACAGTTAATGATGTATTTTTTTGTTATTAAAGGAAAGTCCAATTAGTAATATCCCAGAAAACCTGTTAAATCTGTCTCAGTGAACCCAATTAAACTAATTCACATCTTTAAAATGAAATATTTATGGCAGATATTCAGTCCAGTAGCAGCGCCTGCTGTTTATTCTTTCAGTTTACTGAATGAAATATATCAGCAATGGCCAGTCTGGAGGACATCTTGATGCTAACTGTTGATAGCTTACAAGTTTCTCTCAACAATGCTGCAAAAGCAGACACTGTCTGTTTCCCCCCCATAAGAGTCTAAAAAACCATGTTTTCTTGTCTTCTTGTCATCAAAGTATTGGCAGGAATACAGACTCTGTAATCAGATTTTAGGAGGCCAGGAGAAGCGGAGACTTTCCTGCTGGTTTTGGTATAAACAATCAGAAGGAGAAACAGTAACTGAGACAACACAAGCCAGACAGCCTGTGCGTACAGACATGTGTTGGAGGAGGTAAAGATGCTTTTCATATGTGAAGATTTTGAGAAATTGTTAACATTTGGAGCTCTGTAGACACATTTTTTTTTAAAATACCTTGTTATATTCATCTTGATAAATGGTAAATGCTGATTAGGAACTAGGCAAGATTTCTATTTTAACTTCAACTTTATGTAGTAAATGTCACTCGACGGTGTACTGGCTATAAATTAATAACATCTATAAGCCTCCTTTTAACTATTCACTTGTCTTTCTAACGGGCACTGAAGTCTCCTGAGATAATGAAGGCTTTATTGTGCTACCTGAACAGGAAGAGGAAAGCGCTTCTGTTTTGCCCAGCAGCCATTTATATCTTTCCCCAGATAGCTGAAACCGTGGACAGCAAAACAACTGGGGTACCCGTGGAAACACTGCCTGGAAAAAAAGAAAAGAAATCCATTGTCGGTGTGCCAAAAAAGGTGAGAGAAACTGAAGGTAAAACAAGAGTGAACTTCAGAGAGCTCAAGGACCTGTGAGGGCTCAGAAGCAGCTTTCAGTCAGCAATATTCCTCTCAGTAACAACACAAAGCTTTGTAGTCTTTGCAACAGGGTCAGTGGGGGGAACGATGTCAATCTACTAATCACAGAACAAGCCGGTGCCACTGATCTTGGAGGTCACTGCAAGTAACTGTACGCTGGAATCTGCCACTTGTATCTACATCATCTGGTTGGACATTAAGCTTTTCATATTTGATTCAGTGGGCTGATGCTTTTATCCAGACCAAGAGACAAGAACTGAAAAATAAACCCAAAGCTTGAGGCTGTCTCCTAAAAAAGAGTCACTCCCAATAGACTCCCATGTTAAAATGTCCAACTTTTAACCATTAAAAGCATTTTTACAGCGTAGATCTCCATGGATAGCTTCCCCTTCATAACAACTATGAGTGCGGTGATTTTCTTTCTTTTATTCTTCTTTTTAACTCCTCCACCTGGATTATTGATTTAGTGGGCGTGGCTGCATTGACCGACAGAACACAGGCAGCGGGAATCGACTGGTGTGCTCCACCACATCCATTAAAATAGATCGCTTCACTGTGCGACTAATGTTGTAGCTCGTTGGGTTGTGCTTCAGTTTTGGGGGGTAAAATTCTAATATCTTATCAGTCTTAGCACTAATAGCTGATATGTGTGTTTGTGTGTGTGTGCATTGCACCCATGCAGTTCATGGACGTATATCGCTAACCATGCAGGAGAGCGTTGGCTGATGAGTCACGACTAAAAACTTCGAGCTCTAAAAAGCATCACGTTGGTGGTCAAAAATGTGAAGTTCAAAACCAGTTAGGTGGCATCATAGTGGCTACATCTGCCTTTCTAAATCATCAATTTTAGAGTAAAACATACTGTAGTGTTTAAGATGACTCAGGATTGCACTTCTCCTTATTCGTCTCCAAATGTATGAGGTTAAATATGTGCCAAAATTATGTTCCCATGGACACTGGACCGTCTCACTGCAGCATTAAAAGCTACATTTTAGCTATTAGCAGTGGCTCATGGTCAAAGTAGCCATTCGTTTTACTTAAATCCCCTCTCTTCCTTATGATATCACTCCATCTATTATCCTACCCCCATCTCTTCCTTGCAGCTAACTGTAACAACAGCAGCCTCCTGTGACTGCAGGGCCTGTTTCTAGTTGTTTCTGGTAGTACTGTTGACGGCGCAGCAGCTGCAGCCCCAACAGCTATCAATGCAGGTTCATTTGAAACATTTTGCTGCATCTATTTTTAGTTTAGTTTATCTCTTTGCTTTTCAGCTCCACCTTTTTTGCTGTTGTTTGTCTATATTTATCAACCACCTCTTCTACTCTGTTCCATTAGGTGCATGAGTGCGGTAAAGGTAGGGGAGGGGCCAGCTCGTTAAGAGATTTGATTGGCCAATCCAGTGCCAGTAATGAAAATGAACGAATGGGCTATTATCAGTGCATACAAGGCCAGCGCATAGTGGCCCTTCAATTGATCAATGGTCCTAAAAGTGCATCGGCCCACCAGGCAAATGCCAGATCACCAGTCCAGCCCTATCCCCATGTATCACCTGACTTATGTTTGCATTGGTCTCGATATTCGGCACTTATTCTTGAGTAGTTGATGTAATCGACTGTACCGTAGCAGTTGTACTAATTTGTGAATGATACCTGGCATCATGTTCATTCTATTGATCATTTCATACTATTTGTAAGATGTTATAACTAATCTAATATTCTTATTTCTGCCTGATCCATTGTGAGGTGTTGATTTTTGCGATGATGGTTTTTGTAGTTATGAAGAAGATTTTTAAACTTGTATAAATGTGACTCACAATTACTCACATTGATGTTTCTGCTAATATCATCACCCGACTAATCACATCACATGATGTTTATTGGGTTTATTAGGCAGTAACCTCTAACTGGATGATTGAAGGTTTTCCGGTGGATGTGTGGGAATACACAGATATTCCCATTATGCCCGATGAAGGTCAGTAGGAACAAAACATTTTAATTTAATAAATGTATTAGCAGGCTGTAGGAGTTACATTGAAATGCAGGGGTTTTTTTCTGCAAATATGAGACACATGAGCACAACCTGCAGAGCAGCAAAGAAACAGTCAAACAACAGGAAGTGGAAGAAGACGACTCAAGTACTGACACAAAAGTGTTGTAAAGAATAGACAGTCTGGTAGTCATGAGTGAAAACGTACAGCTAAACATTAAAAATAAAAAGGTTTGACAAAATTAAGTAAATCAGAATCCCATTAAAAATTGTAACATTGTGTTCATTTATTCCCTGTCATCTTCTGTCTGGGTGTAAAATAACGTGAACTACATTTCCCACGTATAATCCAGCCTTGAACGCCGGATTCGTCACTTTGAGCGCTAGAACTGTTTGACAGCTTACGTAGATGATTGGAGACTTGATGAATGACTGACTTCCATATCCTCAGACTGAACACAAAGATAAACGCATGAGAAACACATGTTAAAGCAGCATTTCTGACTGTTATCAGAGATACATGATGAACACCTGCCACAGAGGGATGTTTTCTACAACCTGGAAACTTCTTCTCACTGATTGCCTGTAACAGATGGATAAATAATTAGTTAGTGTTTTAAATAAAACCAGGCTTTAGATGCTTAATTATAGCAACACTCCTCATAGGCAGATGTGCTGCTTATTAGAGGACAGAACTTTGATTAAATGCTCTAAATAACATTTTAATGTTCTCCTTTTAATGACTTTTCATAATGTGACGCTCTATATTTTCTAGAAGAGAATGAGGATCAATCTAGCATTTCCCTCCTTGCACAAAAAAGTGAAAACACGATTAATTAACTTGTTTTTAAGCCTTTCTGAGATTAGCTGGCTACGTTTATTTTATTTTATTTGAAGTCTGCATCTCATTGCCGCAGTTGCCAGTCTGAGGCCTCAGAGTAGTGGACCTTCTGTCTGCATCAAACCGAACCTTTCGCTCGAGTGATTTCCATTTAAGGACGCTGATGAAAACTGCGAGAAGCAGAGTTTAATCTAATTCAGGGACTTTATTTTTCAGACATCCTGTGCAGGTTACCAGCGGCCACCACGGGATCAAAACAAGATCTGGAAGTTTAGTGAAGTGAAGAGTACGCTTGATTTAATTAGAAGGGAGATTTTTTTTTCTTCTGTTGCTGGCTTGTTTCTCCTCTGCTGCGCCTTCCCATTATTCGCCAACATACAGTAATGAAAGTCTGTGCTGATTGCAACCACATTGGTGGATCCTTTTGCTCGTTTTAACACATTAACATAGTTTGCAACAACTAGATGAGCTCTTGATGAAAGCGATTTGATTAGAAAATGCTGGATGGTTATGAAACGGAGGCCGAAACACCTCAGTTAATTCAGCTTTGAAGTGTTTTATTTGACAGTCACTGATTGCACTCATCTTAAAAAAAGGACCCTTTAACACAGACAAATTCTCTCTTATTATTCACATTACTCGCAAGTTACCTAAAAAAAAAACACACACACATAGCAAATGTTGGTTTTAACAACATGAGCACCAAGCCAGATTTCCAGGAATTGTTTCTGATATAATTAGTGCCATTTCATGAGGAAAATAACATTTGGGTATTATCGCAGCAGAGACCTGATAACTGTTCTGTCCTGAGCTTTTGTTTCTTATAGCACCCACTTGACCACACCACCAGAGGGTAATTGCAAATGTTCGAGGGAGGAATATCACCAGAAGTGGGAAAAGTAAACCTCAGGTGGGTTGACAACACCATAAATGTCACTTATGGCCAAATTTCTAAAATTTTGACACCAAGGGCAGAGTTTCTATAAACTGTTTGGCAGATGTCCACTTGAAACTGCCAGTCATAGGCAAAATACAGCAGTCCAGAAAGTTGAAATAGACGGTCCACATTAGACACTTTTAATCCTACACAGAATTCTCCAACATTTAGAGACAGAGAGGAGTTCTAGATAAATATAATTTAGCAAACCCCATAGGGATTGGGGGGGTTCGAATCTATAATATTTTGAAATAACACCCAATAAAAATGTTGACCATGTTGATTATGTTCATTCTAATGTGCAGAGATTGGCTAACCTGACCAGGGAGTGCAATAAACAGGACTGTCAGAACAGTCGGCGTTAAAGTCACTTTTGACAGTCCACAAATCCTTAATCACGGCAGCACATCAGTACATTTAGGCACGAGACAGGGTCAAGATGACCCGCTGAAGTTCAAATCTCACAAATCCCGATCTTGAAATCAAATCTTTAGAGGAAGAAAGGGGATTTAACTAATTTTGAACGCACAACTATCTCCACGGTTTAGAGAGAATAGTCCAAAAAAAGATCAGATACCCGTGAATGTAATGTTAATGTGGGAGCAGAATGGAAAGATGTTTTTGAGCTAACAGGAAGGCAGCAGTAACTCAAATAACTACTCGTTGCAACTAAGGTATGCAGAAGAGCATAGCAGATGGGCTACAGCAGCAGAAGACCACACAGAAATCTGAGGCTCTAATTCACAACTGGTCATTAAAGATTGGAAAACTGTTGCCTGGTTTGATGCGACTTGATTTCTTACACTTTTGGATGGCAGGTTCAAACTTTAGTCTAAACAACATGAAAGCATGCTGCTGGTGTGATAGTGTGGAGGATATCTTCTTGACATACCTGAGCATTGTTGCTGTCTGCAGTTTGTGTTTGTGACCACAATTTACCCATCTTATGGGCACACTTGTGGGTACACTGAGTACTTCCAGCACGATAATGCACCATGTCAAAAAGTAATCATCTCAAACTGCTTTCTTGAACATGACAATGGGTTCACTGTAGTCAGATGGTCTTCACAGGCACCAGATATCAGACCAATAGAGCAGCTTTGGGATGTGACGAAACAGGAGATTCACTTCATGTTTCTCCAGCTGACAAATCTGCAGCAACTGTGTGATGGTATCAGGTCAATGTGGACCAAAATCTGTGAGGAGTGAAGTGACCTGTGAGTGGAAATGATCAGCATGGCCCACAAGGGATGCAGCTAATGTAAATTACAATTGCTTTTTCCACGCTTCCATTTTTCACACACTATAACGTGCTTGTTATAAAGCCTTGTGTGAAGCGCTTTAGAAAACTGCTCTTAACTACATCTGCTGCTGCATAATTAATCCTGGTTAAAGTGCAGTTGGATCCTCGGAGAAAGACAGCCACGGCATTCAAAGTTCTTAAACATTCAGATTTTTTTACTGAAAGGTGATCAGAAAAGACACGGAACATTTTTCTTTTTACAAGTTGAGTCAAAATACTGAGCGTGACCTATAACCTCCCTGTGAAAGAGGGACAAGGATACCCTTGGGAGAGTATGAACACCAATAAAATTATCCACAGTGTAAATCAGCTGAAAGGGAACAAAACTATCAGTGTGTTGCTTCCAATTAAAATAAATTTTGTGGGGAGAATTCACTGCAGTCACTTAAACTAATAATCTAGTGATCAAAGTGGAAGATTTATATGAAATAATTGATTTTACAGTGATAAATAATCATCTCGAGGGCCTAGATGCTTGAACGGATCTTAAGTTTAACAAATAGTTTTTATTACTAGAAAATATCCCCTGATGAATGTTGTATTGTGCCCTAACACCGTTGTGTTGAAATTATTCAAGGACAAGGCAGCTGATACTCATTACTTTAGTCCAACATGTCCTTTAGTTTATGACCTGCAAATGTAATAGCATTCAGCGGTTTGTGCTTAGCATTAATTAACAAATGCTAACACGGTAGCACACTAAACCAAGCTGGTGAATCTGGAAAACATGATACCTGCAGCATGTTAGCGTTCTTCTTACTGTTTTTAGCATTTAGCTCAAAGCACCGTCTAATTACAACCTAACGGTGCCCCTAGCGCGCCTGCAGACACGTAGCTGCCAGTGTGCTACAATAAAAGCTAAGAGGTCAGAAATTTGCTAAAGCGGCTGAGCGCTGAACTTTACAGGGTTTTATTTGAAGAGGCCACTTTTAATGAGTAACTTTTCACCTGTGGATTAACTTGTATTAGTGCAGTGGCTCTGTGGAACAACTAATTGCAAGTTTGCAGCTCCCACGAGAAGCAAAGGCGACAGGAACGAGGGACTGAAGTCGTTCACCTCAGCCTCCCGCCACCACAGCAGTCGACCTCCTTTGAGACTGAGCAGAGAAAAGAGTTACATTGTTTTTTATTTAAAGATTTCTTAAAAAAACACGACTTATCTGAGTATCTTTGGGATTAAACCTGGGTTTTCAGTGTTCACCTCTTACCAGGGTACATCGCCATGGTAACTTAAGCTCCAGGTTTAACCTTCTTGGCAGCAGGTTGTGTTCCAGATTAGAGATCAGTCAGCTGTCCAGAAAATAACATCACCAGTCCTGGAAGATTCCTGTGTCTGTGCACAGATAGCAACAGGATCTAGAGTTTTCTATTTCCAATTTATCAAGAAGAAATATCGATTCTTTGACACTAATCATTTCACTGCAGTTTTTTTTCTAAGCTTTAATATATTGTACTGTGCAAAAATCTTGAGCTGTTCCTCTATTCTTTATATAATATTTCCGGAGAGCCAGACTTTCTTCTAATTTTGCAAAAATAGTTCTTTCAGAGTTTTTCTTTGCAAATTGGCTGCTTTTTTACTCATTTTTATGGTGGCGGTAGATGTTGGATTTGTTATTGATCTAATTACAAACACAGAAACATACAGTCTGAATCTGATCTAATATGCAGAACCATGTGGAAAGCATATGATCCACGGTGGCTTCATTTTTCAGCATGAAGATGACCCCAAACACACTGCCAGTGCGTATCAATCATGCCTTCTCCTCCACAGAACCAGAGCACAACATTGCTGAAGCAGTGTGGGATCATGTTGACAGAGAACAGAACAAAAGGCAGAAACATCCAAAGAAGAGCTTCAAGAACTATTCCTGAAGACGACTTAAAGAAATGACAAGAAAGCTCTATCAAATGCACATTTCAAATGCTGTGACGACAGAGCATTGATCCTCAGACACTTACATGCACAGTCAGCGTTTTTGCTGGCTTTCCTTCCTGGTTTCAAAAAAAACTTTATTAGTGTAGTAGGTCTTGTCCAGTGTTACTGACCAAAGCACAAACATTCATATAGCTCTTTGAACACTAACACTTTCACTTTGTCAGTATGTATCATGTGTTTAAGCTCTTCATATTTTCCTCATATTATCTCCTTTAGTAAAATCAGCCGCTCGGCTGCCAGCACACTTATCCATGTTTGTGATTGGTCACATCCTGCCAGTGCCAACCCTTTTCATGTGAACGTGCTGCAGCTAGACTGATAAACCCTGGATTAGCCTGTTGAGTTTATAACCACCTTCGTGCGACGGCTTCATCTGATGGCTGATGTCAGGGAAAGTGAAGCCAGATTGTGTAAAGATACTTTGGGTGTACTCAAAACCCAACTTTTAGCCTAAATTTGAGAACAGCCCACCCAAATGACTTAAAACTCGACACTGCACTTACTGTGGCCTCCAGCAATATACCTGCCAAGGCTGAAGTAAATCATATCACCCGAACACACACGTTCAGAGATTCCTTCCTTTAGATTTAATGCCCTAGTGAGTATTTACAGCAGCATATGTGGGACCGACTTAAAATAAACAAAGGGTTCGTGGCGGTTATAATGAAGGAAAACGCGTCCCAGTGCAACAGCATGGCTCACTGGTGTGTTTTAATAGTTTTTGAACAACAATTAAGTTATGACACAGAGGAATAAGTAATATCAGGCTACTGCTACGCATACAGTACTTGCAAGGAGGCACAATTCTCCGTTGGTTTTCCTATTTTGGAAGGGATTTAATGACAATTAGAAAATATTTTTAATAATCTCAGAGCTTTTGAGGTTTCTGCACATGCATCCTTTTACTGATCGGGTTTGTGGGCAAAGGCCAGAGTATCTGCATTCTTTTCTGAGACTGAATTTATGCCTCACCATTCCTTTTCTATGAATCATAAGCAGAGCTAAAAAAAAAAAAAAAGAAGAATAAAAAAACGTTCTCAAGGCCCACAAACATGAAAACAGCAAGGTCAGTGTGTTTACTCTGCCGTTGGTAATATAAAGCTCATCTCAGCGCGAGTGTCTCCAATTACAACAAACCACTGGGCTCGCTGCTATTCCTTAATAGCTTCTTCCATATCTGACACTCTTCATTTCACGTAATGAGGGTCTTCAAGATGTGAATAAAGGTATGCATATGATTTGGTGCGAGGGCTGAAAATGAGACGTGCCTCGGGGTTCACTTCAAACAAGACAAAATTTGCAGCTCGAGAGAAACTCGGTGGCTTTAAAGCCGACATCTGTTCTTCGTCCCTCGTTTGGGGGCCAGAAAGGAAGCAGCCTGGGCTTCTGTGCCAAGGAGCCTCTTGTCTAAATCTCTGCCAACTTATTTGTCGCTGTGGCCTCATTGCCCGAAGAACCAGCCAGCCACTCCAGCCTAATGGTACGGTCATCTGTCGGTTCATCTCACAGCTCGCAGCTAAAACCTGGTGGCACAGAACATCAGAGAGCAGAAAGGAGGAGGAGGGAGGGAGGGATTGAGAAAGGGAGGGGAAAGTGAAACCAAATCCCCGAGACTGGAGTCGGTCCTCGCTGTTAACACCGTGAAGTCACCTAAAGTTTATTGCTTGTCCATTTGCCAGCAATCCAAAGAGATGCTTAACTCTCCCAGGAAGCCACAGAAAGCTCTTTAACTGCCTGACCTTCCTGTGTTTTTATGGAGCCGGGGAGCAATTTAACATGTTTTAGTTAGTCTGCTTCACCTCAGCGGAGATGCTAGAAAGTGATACGATGCTCGGAAATCAGCATTAGCCGAGCCTGATAGGCCCAAAGCCCATATCTGCCTCGAACATCTCAACTGCATTCACATTTCCAGCAGGAATTCATCATTAGACTGGCCTTGAAGTGCATTATACCGCTACCTTGAAGTCTAATGGCCTGTAATAGAGACATGTAAGTATACAATGAAGTTAAGGCTGCGAGACAGAAGCTGAACGGATCCCCCCAAAAAAAGAAGAATAGACGGGGTGAAATTCTGCTACCTCTGGGATAAAGAAACTGTCACACAGGCACGGCTTCCAGTTTATCTTTTAATTAACGTCTCATACACCGAGACAAACACACCATCAATAATGCAGCGGCAACATGCTATAATATTAATGCCAGACGAAATGAGGTAATTAGACGGGGGGAACTATTTCCAGCGCATGTGTGCGCCCAGCTAGCTAGCATCACCGAGCGGGAATTACTCGGCGGGATACAAAAGGGATACCGCTACAATGGAGTCATGAGAAGAGGGGAGCAGCTGATCCCATGTGTGCCAGGGCCAAACGGGAGGGGACAGAGGGCCAACGTTTTGTTTGTCAGGATGAACAAATGGTGACAAACGATAGCAAATTGGAGTGAAGGCCCCCTGCTGAGCTATGGTCTGCCCACTGAGGTCTCAATAGAGCAGAGGTGCTATGGCTCGGGAGGATAAAGACACACATATATAAAGTTATCGAAATGTAATAAAGTTCTAAGGCGTGCCGCGCATACAGAAGCAGGCCCAGCCACGACAATAAGATGCCAGAGACAGGAGCCATTGGAAGCTTGGAGACGACACACAGAAACAAAGGGCTCCCCTGACTATCTAATCCAATGTTTCACATGAAAGGCTTGAGCCTCTGCCGAGGACTAAAACAGCATTTGGCCTAATCCTATAAATCTATATGATCGAGACAGATGGAAAGTAAGTTCTCTCAGTCTGTGCCACTGGGAAAGAAAGAGAAAAAGCCTCATACCTCTCACCCCCATAGCCCTTGTTTCCAGCCTCATCTGCGGCAAGCTGCATAGCATAGCAGGCGTATAACCACAACACGGTCTAAAATAGATTTCGGGGGCCAGCTCAAGCCACGTACAAAAAAAAAGTGTATTTCATTTAATTGGCTGGATAAGACAAAGATTTTTTAATTTCCCCTGAGATACGGGTTGCCAACTTGTGTTTTTACACTGAAAGAAGAAGAACTGTACTCAGAGCAGTGCCAAGAATTTACAATGTTCTCTCTCTGTTTCTTTTTTTTTTCCACGGGCGATGCTGCGTTTTTTTCTCTCTCCTCGGAGAGCTCTGCAGATATTGGATTAATTATGCAGATGTTTAAATATCAACCTCGATCAAAGACTCCTACTAGTCTGCGAACCTTAGTTTGTCTGCGCTCCGTCTCCTAAGACCTGTCGTGGCATATGCTCCGGCACGGAGGACACACTTTCAGCTTTTCCTCTCCGTTTCGTGATTCTCCTTCCCTTCCTCCCTCCTCAACACAGACAGGCCATTGTGTGCGGGCACAGATGAGATTTGCATGCATGTTAGACTGGATTACACATGCAGGCTCTGGGAACCCGGACCCCTGTGGTCTCCCTTCACCGTTTGGGCCCGAAAAACCGGCGAGTTCTCCTTTCAATCAGCAACTTCAAACAAATCTCACAGCTTTATTGGCTCAGGAAGATACAGAATCAAAGGTTACATTCCTTAAAATTTGAGAGAGTGGGAGAAGAAGAAAAAAGTTTTGCAGTCTCTCTGCAGCTGCCCGTTTAAATTTGTCTCAAAATCAACTGCAGTGAAGCGGGGCCCTCATCAAGTTTTACATCCATCAGCAGCCAGGTTCCTAACTCGGGGAGATAAGGGTTAATCCTCTAAGTGATACGTTTAATCCCCGATCTTAAGATGCTGTGTGTAAGAGGGTGGGAGATGCCAGATAAGAGAAGGCAAATCTCCTTAAAAATAGCTGAGAACGCAGCATCAATCTGCCAGGAGATGCAAGAAACATTTGATGATTTGATTTTAATTTCATATTGCCTCTTTCATCAATACATCCTTGATCATGCACGTGTGTGTGTGTGCATGCGCGCACGCTTTCCGGTCAAGCCTCTCCAGCCTCGTCAGTGTATTTATAGAGCATTTGTTGACACTGACACAGTATTAAAGTGGCTGCCAAACAGACAATGAAAACATCTCGTCTCCAAGCATTTGTGTGTCATTACATTTATTCATACGAACATTAAAGTAAATTGTCAGCGCTGTCTTCTTTAAGCAGCTAAGCCCCGCGGAGCGCCTCTCCTCAGCGGGATTATAAATGAGATAGGATTTAATATTGATCCTCCGCTGACCTCCTATGAAGTTCTCATCATTTCATAATATTCTCCACAAATGCTGCTGATGCGATCAATGAACTCCCACAGGTCCGCGCGCGTAAACCTTGACCTTAGCGCTTGAGCATGACCGGGCTGTGCGCGGCCACAGGAGAGAGAAGGCGAGGGACGACGCACGAGGATGCCTTGTTTACTTGATATGGCGACTCTCCGTGCGAGCCCCCATCACCCCCCCGGTTCTCATCATCTCTTCATGCTTGCATCTCTAGTTTGGACACTATTACATTTTTAGGCTCCACAGCACGCCGCTGAGTAACGCCACCTTCAAAGGGCTAGACCGTGAAGTATTGGATAATTTTTTACCTCGCACTGGAACGAAACTGGTTGATGAGCAAATTTACTGTCAGCTCTGAGGCTGTCTGATGCTGCTCCTCAGATGAAAAGAGGAAGGAAGGAGGAAAAAAAAGGAAAAAGAATCTGTCTCCTCACAAAACACGGGGCTCATAAGCAAGCCACATAAATAAATGAGCTTGATAATTATCGGAATATATTTCCATTCCTCTTACAATGGTCCCCAATCAATGAGCCTGCCTTTAAAAGTCAGAGCTCGCATATGTCCCAAAGGCATTCATTTCACTGACGCTCACATATGAGTTTGGGGGTGGATGCTTGGTGTGGGTGGAGGCAATTGATTCAATGTATCTGAGGCGATGCCAGCCGTACATAATACACAAAAAACAGCGACGGAGGAAGGGTGTGGGCGGCGGGGTGTGTGTGTTTGTGTGTGTGTCAGAGTAGGGAGGGCTACCTGAGTGACTGTAGCCTCTAATAAATCAAATCATTTGCCTTCCCGCCAGCTAGTCCTGTTTTGGAGTCTAAAGCTGCTTATGAGAAAAAAGACATGAGGAATTGTGATTTGTATTCATCGATACTGAGCCACAAGCACACGATGTCCCCTCTCCCACTCCCCTGTCAGCTCATTAGTCGCCCATCTCGATATTGCTATAAGGTGTAGATTCAAGCTCTCATCTAATTATGCCTGCACACACAGAGAATTAGATAAAGAAAACCTTTGCATAATTGGTCCAGAAATGTCCCTCCTTTAGTCCTGTGTGTATGGGTGTGTGTGTGTGTGTTGGGGGGGGGACAGAGACACACACACATATTATTGGACAGGAGCCACACCCTGGCAATGACATCCAGAAGTTAGATTTTTAAGCCGGTAACAATAATGTGTGTGAAACTGTAAATCTTCGGCCAAGCTGGCAGGAGACCAACCGCCGACATCTATTTAAAAGATTTTTTTGATGGATAGTCTCCTCCGAGGAAACAGAATCACATCCTGGATATATACATTCCTGTATAATTAAACCTCTTAATAAATGATTTGCGAGGACAAATCTTTCTGCACAAAAATATGGATGGCAACCAGAAAAGGAAAAAGAAAGAAAGAAAGAAAGAAAGTTGTGGAATGAATATATCTGGCCTGATTTCTCCCCCCTCCCCCCACCTCCGTAGCTAATAACTCATTTATCATCTGCGACCTATTAATGACCATCTTCAGTAGAGCCGTAATACCATCAGGAAGAGGAGAGACACTCTTTGCCTTCCTGTTGCTGCTAACATAATTGTTACAGATCATCTCCATTCGAATGCGGGTGCAGGTGTTTGGTTTTTTTCTTTGCTTTGGGACCGAGTACCTTTATCTTTGTCAGATGACAGTGTCAATTTGGCTTCAAAGCCGGTCAATGCTAAAAACAGCCGTTTGTACATTTTTCCCTTGATAAAAGTGGAGTGGATGCATTTGATCAAATCTCTGTTGCATTTAAATTTCTATGGGGAGGAGGAAAAAAAGTCATCTTATGTTGACTAATGTGTTAATTAAAAAAGCACCCCAAACCAAATAAATTATAATACAAAAACACCACAAAATTTACATTCTTGCATATGGAAATGTGTGCATTAGAAAGGTGATAGAAGATACAGTTCATGTAATGCATGTAATTACATATTCTGTCTTCACTCTGTGGTTTCACATTACTATACTGCCCGAAGCTGGCACTTTTCAATCCATGAAATCCACAGACTGTATATTAAATATAGACATCCTTAAACCCCCAGACTCTAGCTTGATCATCCATGCTATCAGAAGTAACCAAGTATGCTAAGCTAACATCGAACTCCAGTAAGGATAGTTACCAAGCTTGTTCCATAGACTCCGTGTGTGCATCATATACAGATACCTGCTGAAGTAATGTGAAAATAAAACATTACCACACAGCAGTGAATATTATTCCCAGGAGGATATCTTTACAAACTAGTACAGAAAGAACCAACATCACAAACAGGTTATTGCAGTAAGTAAATAAGTAAGCTATAGAAAAATTAAAAACCTGTTTATTTCTGCTGTGAAGTTAGTTTTGGAGCATGGACGATGAAAAAAGATGGATTTAGCTTCTGCGCTGAAAATATGAAGCCAATTCTGAAGTGACTTAAATCTGCTTTCTATCTCAAGGCCACCAGATGGCGATAGCTGTGGTTAGCCTATTAGCCCCTTTCCACCAGTACTTATTCGGCTCGATCCGACTAAGTTTGTAGGGTTTTTGATTAGGTGGTAGTACCTGCACCACTAAAATTTTTAGTAACAGCTCAGCCGGTATGACACCAACAGACAGCATGCCACCGACTGGCAAGTCACTGCCGTCACTCAATGAGTGAAATGGCAACGAGACAATGGCAACACAAAAATCAGCACCCTGGTCTCAGAGCCTGACAAAAAGCCATACTTAGATATACCATCGCCTCGACATCCTCCGTTTTAGTGTTGTGTTCGTGTCACATAGATATGACCTCACAGGGTTTTCGGCCGCGTTGTTATAGCAACCTGATGCACATTAGGTGGCACTCAATTGTAATGGAAAAAGAGAGAAACCCAGTAGAGTTGAGTCAAAGCACGCCGAGTTGCACTATGTACAACTGGAAAACAGCTACATGTGAAATGGCTTTCTGCTCTGACCTCTGTAAACACTTTCCTGCTGAGTTATGGTCTCACTAACTCAATATGAATTATATTGAATTATAAAATTAAATCTATTTTGTTACTTGTGGTCGCACAATGTTTCAAACTGGAACCTTATCAGTGATATGAAACCGTCGTTATCCAATGAGTGTGTGGTTACACAGTCAGACCCGCTGCTCCCCACCAGCCTTCAAAACCAAAGGGTGATGTCATTATGCTACACATTATCAAGTCACTTTAACCTGTGGGTTATTGATGGGGTCAGTTAAGTAGCAGAGGGGATTGTTAATCAGTTTTAGCTACTTTGGTATTAATGAAATTAACAACTGTTGCACTAGAGGGGTAACAATGAGACAATCCACAAAGCAGGAATGTTTTTACAGCTGGAGGCCACGGACATTTTATCTGACTGGATTTACATTATTTTAGCATTTGGCTAAGATCAGTGTCATTGCTGGTAGCACGAGGCGATACCTGGACCCTACAGAGGTTGCACAGGTAGTCCACCATCTCCAGGGTGGCACATCAATATGTGACATTGGCAGAAGGTTTGCTGAGTCTCCCAGCACAGTCTCAAGATCATGGAAGCGATTCAAGGGGACAGGCAGTTACTCTAGGAGAGCTGGACAGGGCCGTAGAAGGTCCGTAATCCAACAGCAGGATCAGTATCTGTTCCTTTGTCCAAGGATGGACAGGATGAGCACTGCCAGAAGTAGAGCCCTACAGAATGACCTCCATCAGGCCAATGGTGTGAATGTGTCTGACCAAACAATATGAAAAATGGGCTTCACGAGGGTGGCATGAGACCCCGAAGTCCTCTGGTGGACCTGTGCTCCCTGCAGAATTGGCAGGTCAATCACTGGTGACCTGTACTTTTCACAGATGAGAGTTTGGTGGTGGGTTGGTGATGGTCTGTGGATGCTTATCCATGGAGTGCTGCACTGCCCTCTATAGACTAGGCAACAGCACCCTGACTGCCATTAGGTATCTGGATGAAATCCTTGTGCTTGTTGTCAGACCCTACGCTGGTGCAGTGGGTCCTAGTGCATGACAATTCCCGGCCTCATGTGGGGAGAGTATGCGGCAGTTCCTGGACCCCACACTCGCCTGACCTAAATCCACCAAAACACCTCCGGGACGTTTTGTTTTGGTCCGACACCACAAAGTTGCTCCTCAGACATCCCAGGAGCTCATTGATGCCCTGGTCCAGATCTGGGAGGAGATCCCCGAGGACACCATCTGTTGTCTCATTAAGAGCATCCCCGACGCTATCAGCCATGCATACAAGTATGCAGGGACCATACAAACTACCAAGTACCATTTCAAGTTGCTGCAAATTAATTTTCTGTCAAATGGACAAGCCTGCCGCATTGTTTTTCCACTTTGATTTTCAGGGATCTTTGAATTCAGCCCTCTGTAGGAGTCCTGTCACTCCTAACACATTATCCAGTCCGTATCAGTCCAGATATCCAACATATTTTTTTTCCTCATTGAGATCTGGTGTATATTAAAAACTTTCTTTTAGCTTTTTATTCATGAGAAAAATGTCATGACAGTAAAACCACAAAGACCTGGCACGATTGGTTCAGACTGAGTGTAACACATTAAACTGTAGTTACTTCACTGTTCACAGCTCGGTTCACCACAGAGCAGCAGTAACATAAAAACCCGGAGTAATGGCTACATCCAGCAAGATATTTTTACACGATAGCTAAAATAACCGCACACAGCAGACTGATTGTTCCTCGACATGGCATGAAAACAGTTTGTACACAGAAAGCAGACAGTCATTTATAGTTATGTGGTACTACAACATGCAGATGCATCCACTAAAGCTCCACGGCACCTTCATCTGTTCCACAACCAGAATAGCCAGGGTTTCCGCTCTCCAATTACACAACATTACTTCATCTTTTGGCCTCTTTCTATCCCACTCACAAAAAAAATAAAAAATCCCATCTCCATAGCAACAAACTCTCATCCATAGTTCACAAAAATAATTGTTTGCTCCCGCATCAAACAGTTGTTCCGTGGAAGCTGTTAAATTTTGAGAACTTGTGCGTCTGTGCCCACCTTTGGTATATTTAACATAAAAGCCCAAGGCCTCTGACTTTTCTATTTATGTCCTTTGTGTGCTTCTGCCTCTATACGCTGCTGCAGAGGCTGAGGTGGAAGATAGTTGACTGCGCCGGTCCAGACGGTCTTAAAAGCAGGACTGTTCATTATTCACATGTCCTTGGGTTGAGTGGATGCATGTCTGTATTGCTTGTTATTGGTCAGCTCGGCTCTGATGCTATCACATAAAGGCACAGATGCTGGAAAAAAAAAGCACTTAAATAAAAAAGATGTCAATGTTTCTCCTGCTTGTTGCCCCAGAAAGACAAAAGAACTTGTCGCCTGGTGATGCGATGACGCCACCATGGAAATGTTTATCTGTTACAAAGGTGGTAAGACCACACTAAGCTAGCTTAGACTTCTGAAATTAGCAAGAGCACATTCGACTAATTTAAGTTTATTAAACCGCAGATATTTAACAGATTTAAATGTCTTTTGTTTATATTTATGTTGCAGTATAGGAATTTCTTTCAACCCACAGGATAGCAGGAATCATGCTGGAAAAAAGGAGAGTAAATTCAGGATTGACCTGATTCTACGCTCCCTCTTATCTCCCTTAAAATGTCAAGTACCTGAATGCGCTGATCAGGCCATGAAAGTACTTATATATATTATGTCCTTGAGTCCCAGAGATTAGAATTTCCATTTCAGGCAGAAAGCCTCTAGAAAAACCAAACATCACATGCTGAGTGAAGAAAACTGGAAAGGTTACTGAGCCTTATCTGCAATTATGCAAAAACAGAGAGATTGGCCAAACCCATGTTCATTGCTACAAAGGGAATCTACAATGCCTTGATGTTGCATTCTCGTCTCGTAGTGCAGATATGTAGCACGCAGCACATCCTAGAGGAGGCTATAGGCAAGAACAGCTGACTGTACACTACTCACACCTAGTCATGTTTTGAATTATGAACACAGGCAATTAAACTTTAAATCCCCCCTTAGTAAGAAGATAGAGCCGACTAATTAAGTAAGTCCTTTTTAAATTTGGTTTTAATTCAGAGCTCCTCGAATGCCAAGCCGGCGTAGAGGATCAGATCAAAACAAGCTTGGTTTACTTTCATTCAAAGCTTTGCATTTTTGTTTGTGTTACATTCAAGTACCTAGTTTATTCCAGCATTAGAAGGGAACAAAACAACAAATCTGAAAATCTTCACTCTGTCTGACCTTCTTCTATCAGCAGCACTGACATGGAGCTTCTCAGATGTTGACAACTCCACTTCTGGACTCATTGTGTCATCTGTTCTCCGTCTCTCTCTTTTTTTTTTTCCAAAGGAAGAAAGACAAGAAACAAAGCTTTGCTACAAACCTGCTTCTTTCTCTCATTTATTTATTTTTTTCCAACAAACACCGGGGGAATAAAAATAGTTTGGTTTAAAAATAATGGCTTTCATCTTCATTTATGCCTCTGAATATTCAATATGAGAGCAATGGTGCCCCCTTGTGTAAAATATAATTAACAGTCTGATAGTAAATATGCACCTAAGGTCAATTATAATTGAATCTGATAGCACAGCTTAGAAACGAACAGTGTTATTTAACCGTGAAAGAGTGTGATCACCTTTACAGCAGCTTCTGAGGTCCAGCATGTATTTTGAACATTTTTTATTCCACATTCATACAATTCCCTCTGCAGTAAACCTGTATTGATTCTCTCAGAGGTGAAGGGCGCTCCCTCTGTCCGTCTTTAGCCTCTCCTGCTCTTCACAAGGACTGCAGCTCTATCCTCCGCTGTCAGAGCTCTGTGCACTCTGCACCGCTCGCGGCTCAGTCAGGCGGTCGTAGGACAGCGCTGTCATAACCTGTGAAAATGTACAGTGTGATATGGCTTTGGAGAATAGAGAGAAGCAAGTAATAAGTAGAGGCTATCAAAGACATGCTGAGTTAAAGATTTTACTGGCTAGAACAGCCTGTGGCTACTGTTTTTCACACTGGATTGGTGAAAAAAAATTTTTTTTAAGCAGTAGCTTCGGCTAGTTTCAAACAGGGAAGGTAGATGAAGGACAGAAAACGGAGCTCTTTCTCTCTGCTGACATTAAAATTAAAATAACCATTAAAGATTTTGTAAGCGTTAAATGATCAGTCTGAAGCCACACTCGTGTCTATGCTAAATGTGAAGCTACAGCTAACCACACAGCTTAACTTAGTTTAGCATGCAGAATAAACATAAATTCAAAAGAACTATTTGGAATTTTATCACCAAATTACTTTTTTTTTTAAAAAAAACAACAGTAGAATGTAACATGTTATATTCCAGTGAGCTTTCCCACCTGCTAGTTTGTAGCGTCTGTTTTCAGTCTCAACGCTATGTGAAGCTAAAGTAAGCTATCCTTTAGCAGAAGGCGATTTTCTTAAAGCCATACACAGTCAGTCTGCCTAATGACCAAGACTATATTAGAGAGACACACTACCCAGACAATCACGAAATGAACTATGGGATAATCCAAAGCACAGATGGCTGTATTAAATATAAGTTTAAAGGGGAGAAAGGCGTTTTAAACCGTATTTTGAGCTTTTAACAGATTATGGAGTATATATATAATCTAGGGAAAACTAAAAGGAACATTTTTGGTTCAGTCGCACTATAGCAAAAATTGAGCAACAACCTTCTTGCAACTAGGAAAAATTGGTGATTGCAGGGTTTATGCACTGATGTTGTTTGTTGTGTTTTGTCTTTCTCCCCTCTCACCCTCAATCGGTCGTGGCAGATGGCCACCCTTCACTAAGCCCGTTTCTGCCGGAGGTTTCTTCCTGTTAAAAGGGAATTTTTCCTTCCCACTGTGACCAAAGCACTTGCTCATAAGGGGTCATCTGATTGTTGGATTTTTTTTTTCTGTATTCTATGTATTATTTTAGGACCTTTACTTAGGGCTTAAAATCTGGGACTGTCCACCAATTGCTCTTAGAACTGAAGAAGCTTCTCAGAGGAGAGATGAAACGTCTTCAAGAAACCTAAAGAAGTCCAGACGCTTTTCTTTTAAACCTCCTTAGACTATGATGACCTGGATGACTGAGAACCTTCACAGACATAGGTCTTAACCTTACAATCCGGTTGTTCAGTGATGACACGACGAATCCTACTTCCGGGCCTAAAGTAGTCTGCGTTTAATATGGCTTTTGTGTTGTTAACATGTTTAATGTTATGTATTTTCTTCTATTTGATCTCAAAAAGCTCCTAAAACAGTCAGTGATCACTGCTGACCTCCCTCGGCTTTTATTACCGCTAATCATTTATTTAAGCTCAGTTTTTAAAACCTTAGGATGTAACTACAGCCCAGCCCATGCAGCAGTATATGAATGACTAACCTCGTATTGTGAATGGATTATCTCAGTTGTTCTCCTGGCTGAAGTTTGGTCCTTTTACAGCATCCTGCCATGCGATTACATTTGTTCCTGACCACCGAGAACACTCACGTTAACTTTTATCGAGTGGAAAAAAAAGTTAGCTTGTTTATATTATGCTAACATAGCTGTGTCGCTAGCGGTCACGTAGCACATCATTATATACCAGCTAGCCCAACTTCAGTAACCCTTCAAACGTCACTGCTGTTTAGTTTTCTGTCTTCATTTATGCTGGAAGTGATAACAGAGCTGTACGTTTTAATTTCTTTCCAAAACCCTGCAGTCAGGACATGCTATATTGTATTTAGATAGAAGCTAGCGAGCTAACTCCCTGCTAACTTCTAACTCCGTTAAATGTCATAAATTCCGTTTTCATGGATGCCTGGATGTTAAACTCAATTGTTACACCTGGTAGAGCAGAACGCTGATCATTTTATTAAAGATGAAAGACTTTAGACAGTTTTTCAACTCTCAGTAATGCCATAGTGATGTTTGATATATGGACCTGCAGCGGAGTTTAGACCCAGACACGGCTAGTGACGTCAGACTGAACAACCGGATAAAAAGTGCATGGAGGCAACTGTTGTTGTGATTTGGTGCTATATAAAAAGAATTGAGCTGAACAGAAAAGTTTGTGGCGCGCACTTTTAATACTAAGGCAACTGCACAGGTGGATGATCATGGTCCCCCTCAGACTGACTGCAATCACTCTCAGATACCTTGTAGAGGTTGCCAGCTCACTGCAATCAATCAATTATTCTGCACCAAAGAGTGCAACCTGTCTGCAATAGGTCTCCTTGCAACAGGGGACTTGACTCAAGTGATTGCAAAACAAAATTAATTCTCTATTTAAGCAAGCTTGCTGAACGCTTATGTCATTTTGCAGTTAAATCGCTGTCCTGCAGCAGCTACATCACTACTTCTGGAGGAATTTCAGGTCTGGATCTATGACGTAAACGCTACAAGCTATAGCTTAGCTTAGCACTCTATAAAGAATAAAAATTTGAACAACACAAAACTTTCCAGTTTCTCTTTTGTATCGGTTAAATAACTGTATATGGCATGTCTTATCCCGTTGGTTTATCAGTGATAGTAGATATGTGTTAGTACCACATAATAGGTTACATGCTAAGCCAAGCTAAGCTAAACACCTGACAGAACACAGCCACATAGCCAGTCTGTGTAACACTACACTATTACTGAGCGCCTTGTTCTACTTACTGTGATAATAAGAAGTAGTGCCAGCATCATGCCCAACATTATGTACAAATTATTAGTCAATCCTCCAGCCCACAAGGGACCCAAGATTGTGGCCAGGCCCCCAACTGAGCGTCTGACACCTTGGCTGAATCCTTTTGGTGAGGGATCACAAAATATTAGGTTATTTATTTCAGATATAAACATAACAATATGGCTTTAAAGTTCGCTACGTGTAATTTTTTTTTCTATGCATCACATGCGCTGAGCAACAATCTGTTGTTTTAATGTGTTGAGCCAGCACACGGTGCCAAGGTAATATGAGCCAACCTTGTGTTTTCTCAGCAGTGACTTTGGAGAAGAGAGACACCTGAGACACGGCCACAAAGGGAAGCCCCAGCAGCTGCAGAAACACTCCGATGATGAAGGCCGACAGCTCCCATCCATAACCACCTGGCAGGGGTGGGAAGATGATATCACAGGATCGCTAAATTAAAGTAGTTTATCACAGAGTAAATGGAATACATAATTCAGCAATTACCTTTAGCGCAATCCAACATAAACCCTCGCATACCTATATTTGATAGACCTAGTGGCCAATAAATATGACAGTTCTGAAGCTTCTTATTTCTCATGTGGAGTCATGATCATTCAAAGAGTGTGGCAGATCATGCTTCGGTTGCCCAGCTTGTCCGTCCGTCAGTTTTTAAGTTTCTCCCACAAATGGGCTGGCAACACCAGAGACGGCTCAATCCGAAAAACGAAACCCCTGCCAAGCTGGCAACCACTTGATTTTTGTTCTCTGCTGCTTTGCATCATGCACATGCCTGTATGAATTTGTGCCGACTCTAATTGTTGGAAGTTCTTGCATGAGCTGAAAGTCTATCATTTTACGATCAAATTACAGTTTCACCAATCAAACATGCCTCTCGGTGGCCCCAAAGGATAAAATAGTTTTTCTTTAGGTGTCTTTCTTTCGGGTTTTATGTCTTTGTTCGGTTGCTTTAACCACAACGGTTAACAAATGGCAAACAAATGACAGCCACGCTTTAACAAATAGCATTTTTGCTAAATTTGATTACTCTAATCCTTTTATATGTACTCAGGCACTACCCAGCTCCAGCACCTGTCACTTGTAATCAGAGCGATAAACGTGACGAGCTGCAACAGACGCAGGCCAACATTAACATACAGGATCCGGTTTGCCTCTATGGTATCCTGCTGAATGATATCATTTACAGAGCACACTCAGTTCAGCCAGTGTGTAACCCAATATGGCTCTGCTGTGCTCTACACACCGACACTGGTGGAACAGAAAGGATTTGGCTCAGAAAAAGAGGCATTTTTGTGTCTGTGTGTGCCTGCATTTGTGTGTGTGTCTGTGGGTGTGGTTTTTCACAGGCAGGTTAGCACCTCGGGGGTTGCAGAGGAAGATGAGGCACCAGATACAGGCGGTGCAGCAGATGACCAGGCCCGCTGCCAGCACGGCGCGGTCCGCCACCTTCCTGCTCAGCCAGCGTACAAAGAAGAAGCCCAGGATGACCTCCACCCCGCACAGGCTGTACATGAGGCTGTTGCCCAGCTCGCCAAAGTTGAAGTGGCGCTGCGTAAGAGGGGTCACCATGGTCTGTGAATTTTTAGAAAGACACCAGTCATTTAGGCAAAGCGGTCCATTCAGAGGTAAAGAAAGGTAACCAGAGTATCCAGTTAGGTCAGTTTAATAAGAGGTGAGAATGGATCTTTACACAGAGGCTGATTATGTGCTTCAGCATTTAACTGATTATTTTCCCAAAAGTTTAGGTCTTAGAAGACTCAGTGTTATTCACTCTGGATGATAAACAGTGTGACATAGTGTGAAATGTTTGGAATCGCTGCCTGATGGATCTCGATGGTCGCTGCTCTCACCTCCAGCGCCGTCTGATTGAAGAGAGTGATGAACTGAGCCGTGAGGACAACAACTACCTCTTCTCTCAGGAACTCTGTGCAGAGAAGGACAGAGAGAGAGATACCAGAAGAAATAAAATAGGGAAGTCAGGGAGAAAAATCCCCAAAAATCTTCAACTGCTAGCTTCAAATCGAAAGTTTCAACTGGCAAGTTAATTCGAGATCAAGAAGTTTTAAGAGAAAAGAAAAGTTGGACGATCTCAAAGCGGTTGTAAGATAGAAGGAGGCGTGACAAATCCTGGCCGCCTGGTCGTGTTGATCATGTCGTCCAAGACGCTCTATATCTATTTCTTTTGATGGAGAGAAGTATGGATTCTGATATTTATCTTATATCCAAAACATGATTACACAGGAAAAAAGGGGGGGGGAAGCTTTCAATAAATTCCAAATTTTGATACCAGCTTTTCCTGGAACAAATTCCTCCTTATGGGCTTGGAGAGGAGGAAAACGAGCTGGGCTTGCTGCTAAATTTGGATGCCAGATGGCTGGAGAATCGGCTTGATATTACACTGTGTGATCCACTACAGTTCAGTTCTCTGTGTTCAGCGTTTGCACTGCTATTGACATGGTTTGATTATTTTATGTCACTGGATGTGTATGTGTGCAGGTAAATACCTGATGTGGCTTTAAAATGATTTATTGTACCTCAGAAAGTTCTGAGACAGATTTTTTTCCCCAAGATTTCCCAGCTTTTATTCCAAAGTCTGAATCTACAGACTGATTATTAGAATCAAAAATGCTTAATAATGGACAAAAAAAGTTACAAAGTGGTTGCTAGGGTTGCCAGGTCTTTGGTATTAAAGCAAAGGGCAACCACTGGAGCTGAAAATTGCCTTGCTCTAAAAGAAGGTCAATCCTAATGTTAAAATATCCAGACAGTAGAAAGCATCGTTAAAGAACAAAAAATAGTTTGTGCATTTTTTCACTTATTACAAAATCTCTGAGCAGAGAGGGGTTTTTTAAGGACTCTGGATACTAGAAGCTGGGGGCGCGGCCAATTTGACCAACAGGCATCCAGACACAAGCAACTGTAAGCAGTTTGGGTCTTCTAGGTATCACCTCTGCTAATTCAAGCCACTGAGCTGGATCTTACCTCCATGCTTGTGCTGTTGGTGCCTTTTATGACAATTTTAATTGGCTAATATGATGTGTTTCTGCGTGGTACGAACTCTCCCAGAAGTTTGTGTTTCTGGTTTGGTGAGTAAAAGTCTAATATTTGATTATTATCTTTGTTAACACTAATTAGCTGATTTGTTTGTCTGTTCATTGATCCTATGAAGTTTATGGAAGCAGACTGGTAACCAAACCTGCTAGAGTGAGCTGAAAACCTGATTCTTCATCCAAACCTCAACTCTGTCTTCAAACACCCCCCCCCCAAAAAAAAAAAATGGTGACAGCAAAAACATCAAAGCATCAATTCAAACGGCAAACGACTCGGAAACTAGTTTTTATCCCATCTATGGATAAAAGCAGCTCAGCGGCCAATCCAAATTAGCCCAAGATTTATTTATACTTTTTTTAAAAATCCAGGTGGCCGCTTTGATGCTTTTCCTTTGGACCTTAAAGACATGCTCTTGCTCAGCCGATACATTTTACATTTGATGCTGCACAGAAAATAAGTAATAAAAAGATCTATGAGGAAAATGCTTTGACCTAAAGATGGTTTTCTGGTGACGCCACAAGTAGACAAAGCAAAACAGCAAGTTCCACCGTTTTATTCATTGTATAGCTTAGCTTAGGAAAGAGACTAGCTAGCATGGCATTAAAATTAGCTTACCATTACTTCTAAACATTTCATCACTCGTGAGAGGAGGGGTACAACCTGAAAATATCAACCCAAAATTCAACCCTAAAACTAATCATACTTTCTTGATCTAACTGGAAAAACTAAGAAGCTATATAGCCTAGAACTGTTTTAAACCACATATTGACTTCATTGATATCATTGTTGTTAGTTATCCAGGAAGACATTTACTAGCAGAGGATCTAGCACAGAGTAAAACCTGCATTTCTTTTATTTCTATATTTTTATACATGTTAAACAAATGAAGGCATTCACTCCTGCATCTGGACTTTTTGCTCAGTATGAAAGTGGAATCTAACTCTTGATTACAAAATATCTCTTAAGTATATTTCAGATAATACATCTTTGAATGTTTCAGTCTTTTCAAGGGAGAAGAACTAGAGCGTGAAACAGAGCAGGCTACAAACCTGCAGTGCCGTGTAAGCATGTGTAAAATCTGATCCAGTTCAGATACAATACAAGTACATGGACTAAAAAAGGCAGTTGTGTAGTTTTCCTTGTTCCAAAAGCAAAGATTCACAGAGATTTTACTGGTGCTGTTATGTACTTTTTTCTTTCCACGACACCTACCAGAAAAATCAAGATTTGATGAAAGAAAGTGAAAGATCTGCCCTGATTTTCAAAGCTTCTCCACAAAAAGTCAGAAAAGATCAATAATTAAAGAGAGCGAATACCAGACACGCTGTAAGGGCTAACAGACACTCCTACTGCATGTGCCAGAGAAAACATCCTCCGCTCCTGCTGCGTTTCTGGTGTTGTAGCTTCTCTTCGTACAAAAAGGAATCAATAAGAGGAATGTTGGCCACATTACCAATTCTGTCTCCATTTCATCCACAAGTCAACCACAGCAAGTCAGTCAATAAAAAAGGAAGTCTTCCATCCTTCCCTCTACCACGTCTTCAAAGAGTGAGAGAATCAATACAGCACATACACACAAACACACGCACTCGCAGTTGTGTCTTTAGAGGACACAACACCGACTCGCATTTCCTGGAGAGTTACTTCAGTCTTAAACACAACTCTGACCCCAACACTCACCTCGACCGTAAGCTTTAAACACGTCTGCAGCTTAAATTTAACGATGTCCCCAAAAGAAAAATAAATCCCCAGAATGTGAGTGCGTAAATCTACGATCAAAGCTTTAGGTCCTCACAACATGGTTAAGACAAATGAGTAAGTACTCAACCCACTCACTCCCAAGACACACACACAGTCAAAGAAAGTACAGAAAGGATATTGAGTAGTGGCAAACAATCGCAATCGCCATGTAAACGTACTATGACACTAATCCAATAGTGCACCTGACATCATGTATATACATGCTCTGACATAAACCAGACATGTACACGCAAGTCCAATCAATACACCGGGAATCTGATCTGACATGCTGCAGAAAATTCCTCAGAGAGACCTGGAGAATGGAAAGTGTGTGCGAGACTGAGTGAGCAAATACAAGCAAAATCAATAGAGCAGATATGAAACATGTGCATTGGCAGTGACACCTCTTCCTACCTGAACGCTGCAAAATGGGGCAGAGGAAAGCTGACTGTAATTGCTCGAGACAGGCAGTCAAACCTGCCGGCTCACCTCTGCTGGCGCTGAAGTTTCGGAAGGGGTCCGAAGCTCTGTGGACGGGTTGCATGTCAGACGAGGTGGAGGTCTCCAGTTGGTCGGAGTTGAGGGCTCTGTAGGTGTGCACCGGCTCCTCGTCAGACCCCATCAGCGGCACCTCTTCCTCTACCTCCTCCTGTTTCATCTCCATCATCGTGGCTCCCCCCTCGCAGCTAACGGGTGGTACATCCCAGTACATAGCCAGGACGACAAACTGGAGCAGCATCCACAACAGGCACATGAAGATCTGACAGCATGGAGGAAAAACCCACATGTCTTCAAAGATCTTACAGTTTAAACACACAAAAAAAGATATTTTCACAGGACCAGAATCCCTGGAAGCTTTCAGGAGAGATAAAGTGGTTCAGCTATGGAAGCGCTGCCTGGCAGAGTGAACTCTAGAGAGGGATTCTGGGTCATATTATGCGGAAAAAAATGGAAGCAGGCATATAAGAGCTTTGTTAAGTCTCATTTAAGCTTCATCCACGCTACAGGTGTTTTATTGAGGCACACTTAGATAGAAACAGATCGATACAGGTTGTTACGGGACCGAGTACCGCTGCAGGTGTTTTGTATTCCTCTTACTCACAGGAGAACAAAGGAGGAAAAATATATATGTGAGCACAGAATGTAGAGCGACTATTTCTGAAGGTTATTTCTGTATTCATGAGCCTTTCACAGAACCTTAGATTACTGATTATCTGGATGCTGTTACCCCAGGAGACGTATACTTGTTCACAACAAAGGGCCCCAGTTTGAAATCACACAGCCGCAGGAACAGGTTGAACGCCGGCCCTGTAGAGACAGGAGGAAGTGCTTTAAAGATGAGATAAATGGAAGATGTGTGGAAACAGTAGCCTGCTCCTTAGTGATTTTATTGAATGTTTTTTTCTGCTCACAGTTTAAATGAAACATCAAAAAAGAAAAAAGGGAAAAAAAGGATCACGAAATCCTTCCCGTTGTCTGATATTTCCTCACAGGGTGGAAGGGATGGTGAGAGGTGAAATAACACCTATTTCTCTGTGGATAAGTGGAAAGGGTAGAAACTGACCAACAAGAAGACCGGCTTGTCGACCAGCCATGATGGCGGCAAATATTCCAGCTCGCTCCTCCGGCTGAGTGCTCCGAGTCAAAAAGCCAAAGATGGAGGACCCAGCTCCTGCTCCGACACCTTAGGGCAAACATATCAAACTATGATATATTACATGCACTGAGTGTTAACCGTTTTACGTAATGCATGCGTGCATGTGTGTGCATTTGTCACCTGCTACAATCCGACTGCATAACAAAAGCCACTTTGAGTATCCAATGAAATACATAAAGTTACCTGAGAAGAAATTTAAAAAAAATAAAAAATTGTTGTGAAATGCATCTTCATCTGAGGCAAGATCTTTGTTTAAATGTTTCCAAAAAAGTACTGGCTTCACCCTGTAACAATTCCATTAACTTCTATACTATTCTATACTTTGGCTAGTTGGCTAATGTTAGCATGCTAACACGCCAACCAATGACTGTATAAAAAAAACCTTTTCTTTTACTAAAAAGGTCTACAGTCATTGATTCCAACACATTCGGTGACAATAGAAAAACACTGTATCTAGTAAAGTGCACATTAACAATAATAGACGATCATGTGGTACTGCTGTTTTAGTTAGTTGATTTTAGCTGATAGTAGCTAGGTTTTAGCTAGTATTTACTAATATTTAGCTACTATTTAGAATATACTGTTAGTCTAATAGCATTCAGGTGATTTTGTTGTTTGGTTGACAACATAAATTTCTTAACAATGACTCACATCATCCCTATAATGCTTTGCTTAAAGAACAAATAAATAGTTATTTTAGAAATTCCCATAATCCATTGTGTGCATCCTGTAGATAAAAATTTGAATCGCAGAGGCAGCTAGAGAGTTCTCATTTTGAAGCCTGTACCTTCACACAAGCCTAGAGACTAGTCAGTGGCTATCTGGTAACTATGGTCACTATGGAAACATGTGCATCAACTAACAGATTAGCCAGTGGCTGCAGGAGGTTAAAGGTCCACTGTTAATAGCCCTCTCACCACTCACCAACCACAACTGCTTGGAGAGTGGTTGCTAGAGGTTGGCACGCACTAGCATGAAATTGGTCACAAAGCGGTATGGAGGTATACCGTGCGCTACCAGGAACCTTCTTGCAGTTGCTTTGGTCTCTAGCAAGTTGCTGCTGTCACCAGTAGTTTGCATGGAAGACACGTGAACCTTCTCTGTTTCAAGTCTTATTTTAGTTTTACAACAGCAAGCTATGGGGCAACTGCAGCAATCTGCTATCAACAAAAGCAATCACAAGGACGTTGTTGGTACAGTACCCTCTTTGTGACTGATTTCACCTAGTAACCTCCAGCAAACACTGACCAACACAACCCAGCGGGTGGTTGCCATGGGGTTGCCAGCCAGTATAGGTCTACATAACTAAAGCCTTTTTTTTTCTTTTTATGAAACCACACGTGATGAAGTGTGACTGACAATCACATGGCAGGAAATGGCCAAACACAATTTAGCAAGCACTTCCTGCTTAACTGTGTCTTTTATTCTAAATGAGACTCAGAACAGAATCAATATTTTGGGAAGGGACCAGTAGGGTGATTTCCTCTTTGACTTTTCTACAATCAGACTTCTTTTTGCAACTGCAGAAGCCACCCTCTGCTGGCCATTAGAAAGAAAGCAGGTTTAAATCAATTCTGCGCCTCTTTCACTATTCACTTGACTTTCTTCCTCCCGGAGGCTACGTTCAAAGAGAAATTTAGATTGCATTCAGATGAAAGGAATGACCTGATATCAGATTTTTTGTAAGCTCGGTCATCTATAAGGAATTCTCTGTGTTGCATGAGGTGAAAATAAATGCGTAAAAGATGACCCACAGAGTCTCTTCATACAGAAGCGTGACGCAGAGTCTAAATTAGTCATGTGATGTCTCGTGGCTTGACTACTTACCAACAATCTCGAAAACATTTGAGAAAAGGACAATGGACTTTGTAGTTTTGCTTCGATCTGACCAGATGCCAAATAGCGGGCCCGTGACCAGTGCACTCAAGCTGAAGGCAGACAGACCGAGACCTAGGAAGTAAGGTGGAGCCTCCAAAATCTGTAGATACCTCCATATTGTAGGAAGAATGACAGCTGAGGCCACCACAGAGGAACAACAGAGAAGGGTTGAGACGTGTGCATTAATATGCCAAAAACAACCCTGAAATGATATCCAGTTCGATATGAACTTACCGTACTCTATGCCACTCAGCATGAATATCAGTCCAATGGTGAGAAAAGTAAGATTCCTCTTTTGGTGATTATCCATTGTCCTCACTGACTTGCTTCTTTTTACATGCCAACCTCTATCTGCGCATGCTGCTCTGAAACATTCTTCAGAGCCATAATCAGATAACAAGAGACACCATGCATCATATTACAGCTGCCGGCCCAGATAATCAGAGGAATCTGTTGCAGCACTTTACAAGGTCACAGCAAAACTTCTTAGAGATGGACAACAAAGACGATGGGAGGCTTTTCTTACAGAAAAAGCTCAGGACGAACGAAGCCTGGACCACGTCACAGCAAACATGGAAACAATACAAACAAATATGAAATGATTGCAGTAGTCCAATTCCATTAGGCATTTATGTTAAAGATGAAATTCTGTTTGACTCCAGTCCTCGGTGTAGCACCACGCTGCGAGATCGAGGCAAGTTCTCAGGTTGCCCGGTGAGGTAAAGTACCCTGAGGTTTATACATATTTAAACTTGTTTGCTTCAGTTTCATCAAAAGCACCTCACAACCTTGTGAAAAAATGTGCAAGGCCTATCTGCCCCTTTTGGTTACACAGTAATATGCAAAAGTCTTGAGACACTCCTCATTTCTTTATACTTTTCTTCCAAGGAGGCAGACTAAAGAAGAACATCTAAAGAAGAGCCAGGGCAATAGTTCTCCAGGCCTTCTGAAGGAGTTTCAGAGTTTTTCTTGGAACTGACTGTTTTCATAGTAAATCTTTTTTTTGTTGTTGCTTTGCTTTGTTTTTTTTTTCTGTTAAGCCACTTAACACTGACCCATGAATCATTCAAGCATAATAAAAGCTCCTACACATAACAGAGAATAGGACAAATTGTATCTTTAAGGCACTTTGTTACTTGAAGCCTGTTGCAAAAACACATCTTCTGTTCAATTTCTGTAGTTAAATCTATGAAAAATGCCAATGATAACATAAAATAGTAGTTTTGGCGTAGTAATGTGATTCCCAAAGAGCTATTAGCTGAAAACTCGGCATATCCCGGCATGGTGTGCAGTTTGTCCTTAAGGATTTTAGGAAACTGCTGAAGAAATCCAGCAAAGACTTGACACAGGACCTGACAGATGCATCTGGTGCTTAAGTTGATCCATCTACTGTTCACTGAAGCCTAATGAGAAATGATCTCAATGAAAGGAAGAAGCCAAAGGAAGAGAAACGGGGACAAAAGGCTGAGGTTATCATGTAATGCCAGATTTTACAATAACTAAACTAAAAATGAGAAACAACAGATGGAGTGGTGAATCCAAATATGAAATACTTGGTTCAAGTATGTACAGAGGTCAGGAAAGAGGTACAACATAGAGTGTGTACAACATGGTGGAAGCTCTATCATGGTTTTGGGCTCCATTTCGGTCAGTGGTGTTGGAGATCTTGTCCAAATTGATGAACACAGAAAAGCACCATCAAATTTGGATCCATCATGTAGTACAATCTGGAAAGCTTCTGATAATGTTTTAGCATGACAACGATCCCAAACACACTGCCAATGCAGTAAACACACAGTGAAACACTACCAGTCATGAATTGGCCTCCCCAGAGCTCGGACCTCAACAAGCAGTGTGGGATCGTGTTGACAAAGAACAGAAGAAAAAAGGCAGCCAACATAAAGTCACACCAATTATTGCCGTTCATGTTTGTTAGAATTGTACAAACTCTGTTTTTGCCTCACATACTGTGTGTTTCCATGCATGTTTGCACATGCTTCAATAAATCCCTGCACCTGTTTCCTATTTCTATAGCACAATATAAAGAAATAAGAGGTGGTTTGAGTCTTTTGCACAGGTCTTTAAATAGGAATTGTGCTTTTTACAAGCATGGGGCTAAATTTAGCTGTTCAAAAACACAATAAATCACACAGTGATAAAACAAAAAGTAATGAAATACATCAGATAAACAAGGACTATAGCTTATGGAGCTTTAACAGCAGAGCGGGCAACGGAGGAAACTATTCAGCTTAACGCTGCAATGTATTCAATACTGAATAAATTAGGTATGACACTGCTGTCTGTTGTGTTGAGCTGTAGCTCCTTTTTTCAAGCTGCTGTGGTGTTCCTAGCCTTGGGCTCGCTGTATTAAACAGAACTGTCACCAAGTTAATACCGCCATATGTTTTTCAGCAACCCATGAATAATACAAAACATTTGATTGTTTGAATAGCAGATATAAACTCGCTCAGCATCATGTGCTCATGCCAAATAACGTCCAGACAATCTGAGAGGTTTCGAGCTCACCAGGCCCCTGCAGTGATGAAAAGTCGCAGGACTCATGTATTTGGGTAGGAATCTACTATATATGTATGCGTGCATTTGTTGGCCATAGTGTTGACCTTTCTGTAATTTTTTTAATGAAAAATGATTTCATAGAGCATGTGTACTCACCAGTGTAGCGTCACTGCGTGTGTTTCATTCTGTGGAAACGGTAATCAAGGAGGGATTCATCCGGCTCGGCTTTTCCGTGACAAACGGCTGCTGCTGAGTGTCACAGGCCCGCTGAGAGGCCATTAGCATCCTACCTGCCTTACCTGTGGTGGTTTCTATAGAAACACATATGAGGGTGGAAGGTGTTTTTGCACTCACCTTTGAGCCTTGGTAAACAACAGGAAGTTCCCCGGTGACTAAACTGATATCGAGTCCACTCAGCCAGTCACAGCAGTGCCCCGGAGCCTGTTGGAGATATGAAATGATCAGCTGCTGGCAGAAGGACATTTGACTTTCAGATAGAGAGGAGCTTGTTAGGTGGATATACTGTACAGGAGGTAGCTCAGATAGGAGTGGGCATGTGGTTGAACACAGATTCTCCCCGGAGGTCATCCAGCATCCCCATTAACATTAACCTGCACGGTGCTCGCAGGCGGCAGACACGGTAAGAGCCGGCAATCGACTGGGCCAGGCAGCAACACTTTTGGGTTCATTATGAAGGAAAAGCACGGCTGAATTTAAACAGAGCTTCACATTATACACGCTATAGGTGCTCACTGGGTATGTATAAAAACCAGTTTGTGGTGACATCAGTCAGTTCATACTGCATTCCACTGATTGGGCATAGGATTACTACTATAAGCCTGGAAAATGTACATCTTCTGTTTGTAAAGTTTTAAAAAAAAAGCCTATATTTTGTATCCTGTCCTGCCTCCAACAGGTTACAAAACCAGTAAGTTTCATGACATCCTGCTGGTCTGTTAATGGCGTCGGTTAAAAAGAAATATTGTATAAATATACAAACAACTGCAGCAGTCTGTAACAGATATGCACTGTTGTAAACAAAGGACTAGTCAAGATTTTAGAAAAAACGATTCAACATATATGCATGTGTGAGATTACAGCACATGCACAGCACAGAGTATTTCTAAATGTATGGCTTGAAGGGGAATGATATATCAGAAATAACCTGTATACACTCACCAGCCACTTGCTACACGTTGCTAGTACCAGATCAGCCCCACTTTTGTCTTCTTTCGTTTTAATTCCTCATGGCACAGATTCAACAAGGTGCAGGAAGCATTCCTCAGAGATTTTAGTTCATCGCACAGGTTGTCAGCTGCACATCCATGATGAGAATCTCCCATTCCACTGCATCCCAAAGGTGCACTGCAATGTTCAAGAAACCAGTTTGAGCTGATTTGAGTTTTCTGACACGGTGCATTATCCTGCTAGAAGGAGCCATCAGAAGACGGGGACACTGTGGGCATAAAGGGATGGATGTGGTCAGTAGCAAAACTGTGTTAACAAAATATCCCATGAAGCTGAACTGTTGATACAAGGCAGGCTAGATCCATGCTTTTGTGTTATTTATACCAAATTCTGATCCAACCATCTAAATGTTGCAGCAAAAATCAAGTCTTATCAGACCAGGCAACATTTTCCCAGTCTTCTGTTTTCCCATTGTAATGTAGCCTCAGTTTCCTGCTCTTAGATGACAGGAGCAGCACCCAGTGTTGTCTTCTGCTGTTGCTGTAACAAATCTGCTTCAAGATTCAACCTGTCCTGATCTTCTGCTTACATTTGGTGTAACGAGTGGTTATTTGAGATACTGTTGTTTTTCCATCTCACAGCAGTCTGGCTAGCCTATGTTTATATGGCTAGATGCATTGCTTGCTGCTGTGTGATAGGCATGAACAAGCAGCGAACAGGTGCAGCTAACAAACTGCCGATTAAAGGAAATACTAAGGCCCACATTATTAACACAGGACTAATTAAAATGATTCCTCCAGCTTGACCTCTAATCACTGATTTATTGTTTATGGGCAGTGTTTTTCTCTTACAGTGTTCATGTCTAGCTAAATAAGCTAGTTCCTAAACTAATGACCTTCCCATGAGCCTCTGCTGCGCTTCCTGTTTATTGCTAATTAGCAAGTGGTACAATGGCATGCTACCATGCTAAGTGGCGTTTAGCTCAAACCACCCGTATTTTCAAACACAGCCTTACAGAGCTGCTAGCATGGCTCATTTTTTTGAAGTATTGGTTACATTTTGTTGTATTTCATTTCATTTTTATCACTTACATTACTTTAAATACATTTTGTATGTAAGTCATTTATTGTTTTAAAGAGTGTAAAATTAACCAAACGTGAAGTCATTTAAGTTTGAATCACTTCTGAATTAAATCCCTGTATGTGTGTGTGTCTGTGTGTGTGAGGCCCGGGGAATTCTGCCACACTATGGTGGCTCAGGACCGCGATCGAAGCCGAGGAGCTGACGGGCACGGAGAACAGGGGATTCGGACACAGGTGTCAGGTGCAAGCGTCGGGGAGGACCGCGCCATCCTGCTGGGCTGCACCATGATGGCCTTCTCTGTGCTCATGTTCTTTGTAGTCGGCATCACAATGATCAAACCCTTTGTTAACAGGTACACTGGGGAGTGTTGTCTCGTTTCCAGGCTCAGTTACAAATGCATCCCCTCACTGAAGGCTTGTTCTCCCCGTGTCTGTGCGTCCAAAGACGTGTGTGTTAAGAGTGAATGCGAGTGTGAATGGTTGCCTGTCTCTCTGCGTGTTAGTCCTGAGATAGAGTGGTGACCTGCCTCTTGCCCTGTGACAGCTGGTGTATATTTTTCCTTCTGCTGAGCTTTCTTAATCATTTTGAAAGATTTCTCTGCAACAAACTGATAAAAGGCACTTAAAAACACATGACATGTGATTGTTGTTGCACCCTATTCTCCTGCAATAGCTTTTACAAGTTTTATTGGCATTCACCATCAGTTGTGTCACATAATCTCCTGTCAGAATAACAAAGCCGGTATAACAGGAATCACTGATGATGCTTATGCTCTGTATTCCTGCATGGGATTTTTATTCCAGTAGTTTTTCTTGCCTGTCTGAGAGTTCCCAGAAGAATTCAGCACAACAATGGACAATGACCGACAGACCAATGACAGACGATGCTGAGCAAGTCTAAAGCTTCCACGTTCAGGATCTTAATTTAACTGTTAACATGCTAAATATTGGCTAACTGCACTGAACCACATAGATGAAGTAAGAAATTATAAAAACTTGGGCAGGAACCCTGCTCCTGTGGAAAAGTTGATGGGTCAGTCTATCCCACACTAATTTTGCTACTACAAATTGCAGTAGCAATCCTTTATGCAGCTGTTTTAATTAGTGCCATTGAGGTGTGCATGTGAATTATGTAAGTCTGAAGGCTTCTCTGAAGCTTCCCTGCTGGTTGTCTTCCAGTGGCTGGGATGATGGTAATGCCAGCTGTGTGCTGCAGAAGAGTGAGATACTGGAGGAGTGGGTGGACTGCAGAGGTGTGAGCACAGTGCCGTGCCTCAAGGCGACGGTGACGGTTTACTTCAATGGCTCCACCGAGGAGGCCGTGCTCCACTTAAATGAGGATTCTGTTCTCCTCGCGACCGAGGTGTGGATTTAAAACACAAAATTCCAGGTTTTAGGAATTGTTACATGAACTGCTCAGGAGGAGGACATCAGCTCTGGAGCATTAAATCTGAATATTAGGTCTTTATATCTATATAGCACAGCATGTAAGATTACTTTGTTTAGTAATTCTTAATTTTGATTCTCAGGTGTTTTATTATCCATCTAAGCATGGACCTGGGAATGCATGTGAGAAAGCGATGAAGGCTGAAGTAGCTGACAGGATGGAAAAGCAGCAACACTTTTAATGCCTGTGCCCTTGTGAATAAGCCAGTAGATATTATTAGGAGATGCTCTCACACTGCACTTCTGCTCCATTCAGAGAGATGCTATGAAGTATTTTTTGGCACCGGTGCAGAAAACGGAGGCTTGTAAATTCCCTTTGCTTTTTTTAACAGACACCAAAAAAAAAAGACCCTTGCAGCTCGTCGCACTGATTGCAATCAGTCCTGCCAACTGTAAGGGGTAGGTCACTTGATAAAAAATTACACTTGAATCTTATCTTTTTCTCTCTCAGTGTTTCTACATGCCCAAATGCCAAATGGACAGAAAAGCACTTCAGGATCAAGTCCAGAAAGTGAACGGCAGCCTGGACAGTCTGCTCGGGAACAACACCGCATGTTTAACTGATCAGACGAGGTACCCCAACCACGCCATCTTACGCAGGAAGTACACTTTGCAGATGGTCCTGTTTGCACTGCTGTGGCCCTGTATACTTCTGGGCGGTGGAGCTCTGCTGGTGGGCCTTGTGAAACTGACTCAGTGTCTAGCCCATCTGTCCACAGAGGTGATCAGTGAAGCTGCAGGGGGCCGGCTGACTTCAAGATACACTCAGGGCAAACTGTACAGGCTGCTCCGTAGGTCCAGCGCACAATCTCCCTCATGACATGTCCAGAGCTTAAGCTGTAATATGCCAAAAAATGCCATTTTTGTAAGCCTTTTAACTGGTACATAAAGTTATCTAGTGTTGATTTGTAAAAGGTTAGTCAAAGTAAAATGTTGGTCTGAAGTGTGAGAATTGAAAATCTATACAGTTTTTGCCTCCTTATTAAAAAGTGCCTTCCTCTGTTATTAAATAGACACTGATGTCCAAATGTTGGCAGAAAGAAACAAAGTCTGCTTGACCAGCCACACCATTCATGATGTTTCACACTCAGTCAGCACCAATTAGTACCTCTCATGTTTAATTAGGCATATATTCAATATTTGTTAAGTGTCGAGCAGGTAGCGCTCCAACTTTCTCGGGCCAGGGATCACTTACAGGAGAGAAGCATTCCAATGCTCTCCTGATAATCCAAACACTGATTTATCTAGCCTGGGCTCTGGGTCACTGACTAATACTTTTTAATGTTTTCCAGATAGCAAGCTGGCTAATAAGTCAGTTTATGAGGGATGATTATTTGCACCCTGAGAGAAGTGAGGAAATTCGTGACAGATTGATGTTATGTGTCACAGTTGGATGAGAGTTTCTATTGGTCCAATGATAATATGCGAGGGAGTACTGGACACAATATATTTAGAATAATAACAGACTCTGCTTGAATGTCTTTGCATGATTCATGGTTAAAAATAATTCTCATCCTGGAGTTTTGTGTAAAACTCTCAATGCACTTCCCGTGTCTTTATGTTTCACTTCAAAGGATCCAGACTCTCTTGTTATTTTTAAAGTGCTTTTGAGAGATAGATCTACAGGTTTTTTGAAGCTTTTTCACAGTATCTCTTTTTGGACACTTGTTGTTCTTCATTCATTTTCAGTGCAATCCTTGAATAACTGAACATGTCCAGAGGATTTCTTCTTTGTTTGGTGTTTGTTTTTAAGCCACTTAACACTGGCCTATAAATCAGTCAAGCATAAAAAAGCAACTAACTCAACGGATGAACCAGTGTTGTGTCTACATGCAACAGACAACTTGACAAAGACCATTTTAAATTGTATCTTTAGGCACTCTGTTAACTTGTACCCATTTGCTTAGATGAAAAATTCTAAGAAAGATGTATAAAATAACAGAGACAAACATGAAGTAGTATTTTTACACCAACAAGGTGATTCCCAAAGCGCCAGTAGCAGAAAACATGACCTAACTCAGCATGGTGTGCAGTGTGCCCTTAAAAAACCATCTATAGCAGATGAACTGTATCTGAAAGTCATGTCTGTAAGAGATAATATCCAGAAAAGACCTGACACAGGACCTAAAGATACATCTGGCACTACTGTTCACTGAAGCCTAATAAGAAACAACCTAAGTGGAAGGGTGGGTGTTAAGATGCCTCTCTTAATGAGTGGACTGGACTTAAAATCAGTGGCAACTGACATTTTTTGTTAAAATCATTGTCAGTATGTATGGAGGAGTGGAGGAGAGAGGTACAACAGTGGGTGTCTACAGCCTTCTGTAAAACACGGTGGAGGCTGTGTCGTGGTTTGGGGCAGCGTTTCAGCCATTGGTGTTGGTGATCTTAACAAAATTTGTAGAACAGATCAGCATGAATGATCCCGAACACACTGCCAATGCAGTGAAAGTATACCGGGATAGAAAAATGCAGAATGCAACATTATCGCTCCCTAGATCCTGGACCTCACAAAAAACAGTAAACATCCAAAGATACGCTTTGAATGTCCTTCAAGAAGCCTGGAGAACTATTCCTGAGGACTACGCGATCGTGGCTCAAAAGTTGGCAGTTCGTCTTGTAATCGGAAGGTTGCCGGTTCGAGCCCCGGCTCGGACAGTCTCGGTCGTTGTGTCCTTGGGCAAGACACTTCACCTGTTGCCCACTGGTGGTGGTCAGAGGGCCCGGCAGCCTCGCCGCTATTGCCCCGGGCAATGTAGCTTGCCGTCACCAGTGTGTGAATGGGTGGATGACTGAACGTGTAAAGCGCTTCGGGGTCCTTAGGGTAAGGCTAAGTAAAGCGCTATACAAATACAGACCATTTACTTAACAAAATGACAAGAAAGCTGCCCAAAAGGGTTCAGGCTGTGATGAAGAATAAAGGTAGTCATATAAAGTACTCACTGCCAACCTTCACCTTGTATACAGTTTCCATGTTTTTACTTTTCAATAAATGTATGCACTTATTTCTCAATTCTGAGCAACATATAAAAACATGAGGAATGACTCAAGACTTTTGCACAGTAGTATCAATTACGGTACTCTTACCGTAATCATTTAATGTTAGATAATGTTAATGGGAGTCATTTCACAAGTGTGCCATATTGCACAGACCCTTCTAATAAGTCTTTTTTTGTATTTTTCTATGGAAACCTTTATAATGCTTCTCTTCATGGCTTTGGCTCACTGTGTAAATATTATTCTGGAGTTGTTTTTTTGTAAGCATGGAAATGAAAAAGTGGCTTGTAAATGACCTAAATTTTTAAACGAGTAAAATAAACCGACAGACTTATTCACGAGGAGAAATGTTTTTATTCAACAGCACAATAAATGAATGCATACAGACATGGTGATATGAGGATGACTAAAAAGAAGTATTTGAGGTGTTTTTTTTCTGACATATACAGGTGGAAAGATAACTAGCATGGGTCTGGATCATTTTAAAACATGCAGGGTAGTTTCTTTGTACGCGTTGTGCTTAGAGACTTCCACTTGGGGCAAAAATTCCCTCCACTTGATGTGAGAATGGTACTCCAACTGCAGCACCAAGTCCTTGTCCTTCAGTCACATCCTTTTCGATGACAAGAGGCTGTTTGCTGGATTTTGCGTGAGGATGGTGAATGTTACACGTGACTCCTCCTTTTTTTTTTTTACTTTTTTTTTTGCCTTTTTCCTGGTTAGCCGTTACTCATGAGATTGCTTACATTTAAAAAATACAAAAATATATTACCTCTGTAGTTATTCAAGGAAAGCATTTGCACACGTATCAGTATCTGTTAACTTCACTGTGACTTTGTTGTACCTTAAACAAGTAACAAGGTCATTTCTATACATGAAATTCAAGTAGACAACATCAGGTCGAAGAAAAAAAAAAGTAGATAGTCATGCATAATGCAGTGTGAGAAACAAAACAAGTACAAAGGGAGAGAGCGTGGTTTAGATAGGGCTTCTATAAAGTATATGTGAGGGTTAGCTCTGTCAGTTCGGGTCCGGCCCACTGCTCTGTATCCCGTACAGAAGTGCGTGCATGTCAGTCGACAGTTTCCTGAGCAGTTTTAAGTCCTCGCTCAAACTTCGCTTACTTTAACAGACTTAACGTTTCCAGGAAACCGCCCTGTTAGGCATCACTTTAGTAAAGCTACAACACTTATGGACGCGTACGAGAGTCTGTGCAGCGATAACGCCGGCCACGCTTCCACGCACAGGGCAACAATCACAGGTATGGAAGAAGACACTTGGAAGGTTTCAAAAATATAACTTCGGATACTTTTCTTTCTTTGCTCTCTGTGATTGAGAGCAAAAAAGTTTTGTTTTTTGTTTTATTTTTTAAACACATGGCTTAGACCGAAGCTCCAAAGTTTCTCAAGGACAAGTAAAAGGCAGGGTGCAGAGGTGTTTTGCACAGCTCTTTCTGCTGGGAAGTAGACGATACTGTTACACGGCAACTTAAGTGAGTTTTTTTGGGTTTTTTCCTTCTTCCATGCACTTTCTATACAAAGTCCACCGACGGTTCTCTGTGCGAGCACGCCAGGGGGAAGATGCGCTTCCCTCTGTGCCCGACATCAGTATACAGTACATGTTATAGTATTATGACTTGCATAGAGTAACTGCACAGCACACGAAATGAACACCGCACATCCTTTGTTTCCCACCCGTGTTAGCTAAACGACAATAAAACCACCAAACAGGAAAAAACAGGGATCTGCTGATATCGAGTTATCGAGCCTGACGTTTATCGACCTGTCAGTGTCGTCCAACATGAATCTGGTGCTGGCTAAATGTTCCGAGACTCTGTGATGAGGATGACCTTAAAAAATGTTTTTTCTAACTAACGTATTGAGCAAAAACTTTGTTTTCCTGAAACAAACTAGCGCAATACAAAAACAAACAAAAAGGGGGGAAAAAAACAAAAAACGCTTTTGGCCAAATTCATATTTTGGGGCATCCAAAAAAGAAAAGAAAAAGAAAGACGAACCCTAACCAGCTGGTCATCAGAAAGGTTTTCTCGGGTCCATGTGCACTGAATAGATGACACGTTTGTGCCTCTACATGTGACACAAACTAATACTGACAGACAAGAAAAAAAACAAATACTGCAGACATCAGTGCTAAGAGTACACACAAGACTTGGAATAGTAGTGATTATTTGGGGGGGGTTTGTTTGTTTTTAACAATAAGACTGCTGACTAGTGGAGTTATGCATGTAGTACTTTGGCTCAGTAGAGAATAGATTCAAAAAGGAATATGTGCACCAAATGCATACAAGTATATGGATATACTGCTGTACAAAAAGTCACTTATATGACGGGACATGATTTGTACACGGGTAGGTTACAAATAGGTCATCATTGCAATTTCTTCAAATAGTGTTAAATGCTTAGTTGAGGTTTTCCCAAAAAACTTTGAGGTTTGTTCAGTGTTTATATAATCTTATTGGAAAATTCTGAGAGTACCTGGCAGGTGAGCTGCCCGCTGCAACAACAGCCCCATCTTCACCTGGCCCCGCCTTCATCAGTTCAAAAATAGGTAGTTGAAATAATTCGGTTTCAATCTCTCTTTATAAAAAGCTAGCTGTGCTCATCGTGTATCACTTCATGAAGTTCCTCTCTTAATGTTGATGGTTGTAGAAGCTTTGAAAATAAAAAGATAAAATGTAACCTGTCTATACTTGGTTCACATAAAGGCCAATGCTGTCCAGGTCCACGCTAGCTTAGCTCCTATGAAGACAACAGGTGAAATTTAACTCCACCTTCTTAAGTTCATAATGCAGGGAGAGAAATTTCAGAAGGAAAAGGAGCATTTAGGCATTTCTTCTGAGCGTGCTCGTTTTGAGTCTCGCTGGCAGGCAAAGTTTCAGAGTCAAGCACTGGCAGAAATATTCACCAGGCCTTAGTGTGTTAGGGGAAACAACTTGCTTATTTTTTATTGTTCTTGTGGTTCTTCGTGTCCTGCTGCTGCCACCATTCTTTCCTCAGTTCATGGCATGCTGGCGAATCGTGTGGAAGATCCAGTCCATCTTGGTAGTCCAGCCGCCGTGGTGAGCGTCGTTCATCTGCTTCATGAAGTAGTCCAGGGCCTCCTGCTCCGACTTGTCCAGGGCCAGGGTCTTCCTGATGTAAGCGATGTCGTCGAACGACTGCAGCTCAGGCATTCCCGAGCCCAGCATCATGGAGAAGAGGTTGATGAAGAGGTTGGCGTGCTGCCGGATTGCCAGGTACGCTTTGTAGCACATCTCCTGGAATCTGAAGAGGGAAGCAAAACGAGCAGGGTCAAGTTCTGTTACCCACCCCAGTTACCCACCAGAGACTGCTGCTATTTTAAATCTGGCACTGTGTGCAGTCAAAGACAACAGAAGAATCATCGACTTTCTTACATTTGAAGTGCAAGACCTCAATTAGAACCTATTCACACTGTGATTGGCTGTGTCCAAAAATTCATTCCCTAGACATTTTTGCAGGAGGTGCAAAAGATACTGGGAGAGTCTTTGAACATGGACCCCTTATCTCTTTCGGGACATCCAATTTGGAATAATATTGCGGACATCAGCTTCATTAGACTACATCCTTGCATACGCTGCAAGGAAAAACATTTCCATGTCTTGGATAAATGACAAACCTGATCCAGAATTTCTATGGAACATTTGAGCAGCTTGCGTCATTCCGCCAGGAAACAGTTTATGAGAATCTGGGCTCCGGATCTTTGTTTCACAAACTCTTCAGTCACTTTGTTGCTCTCAGATCTCATCAGTGACAGAAAACCTTTGGTGTGTGTTTACAATAAGATCACTAGCGGCCACATCTGTCACGGCTTGACTGTCTGATCTTTTGTCTTTGCTACAAGCCTGTGGTGCATACCATTTAATTTATATTTATTTACTTCTTCCGTTTCTCTCCTAACACCTTCAGATTTTTATTTTTACACAGACTAGTTGCTGTGCTGAGTCATTTGTTGTAACAAAAAAGTTTAAAAAGAGGACTCAAAAAGCACCTCATCCACCCTTTCAGCGTCGCTGTGGGTGAAGCATTACCTTTCAAACTCCCTCGTTTTGGTGCACTCTTGCGTTCCTTTGCTAATAACAATCAAAAAGTCCTGTGTGAGCACAAAGGGGACGCGCTCCCTCTTGTACCCAAACTTCTTCTTTTTGTGGTCAAGGAAGTGACCAAAATCTATGTGGAACAGCTGAGAACACAGAAAATATGACACATTAAATTATAAAGGATAAACCAAAAAATCTAAAGTATAGAGATGAAGTTTAACTCAGAAACAGAAGTGGCTGTAATCATTACCTGCCCATCATCTTTAACCATGATGTTGCTGTTGTGCCTATCTCCTATGCCCAGGATAAATGTAGCTACACAGTAGCCTGCGCACGACCGTGTGAACAGATCGATGGCCTGGTCGTACCTGAGACGGCAAAAAAAAAAAAAAAAAAAAAAAGCCAAAATCATTTGAGGCAGTCTAGGAAATTTATGCAGATGTCGTCACAAAGGAAGTAGAAATAGAAAAAAAAAGGCTTGGCATTAATAATTAACATTAATTAACATCTCTACTGAGCTCACATCTCTCCCTTGTTCTTATCCTTGAGCCACTGATGTAGAGTGTGGCTGTTGAACTGCAGCGCCCCCTTTAGGCCTCCTTTGCACTGGATCTGCATGATGGTGTGAGAGTTCCTCACCACCTCGATCAAACCCACGCAGTCGCCGATAGACAAACAGCCATAGGGCAGCATCCTGGAAGAGGAAGCGTAGAAAACATGAGAGGCAAGGCGATAAAGAAAAAAAAAAAAAATATATATATATATATATATATATATATATATATATATATCTCTCTATCTCAAGACAGCACTGATGGACTTTATATTAAATGACGTGAGGTGGCTGGCAGGGTCTGCCTGCTAATCTGCATTCAAGTATGGCTCGCAGAACATGAAAGGTCCGGTGCCTGTTAATGGATACCTGCATCCCTGCTGTCATGACGAAGTGAGGAGCCTACCTGAGATCAAGGCCTTGGTTCTGCCAGATGTTCTCCATTATCCTAATGATCTGTAGCGTCAGCATGTCCTGTCTCAGATCTGCAGAGGCAAAAAGAGACAAGGAGGTGGATAACGGTGAGGTGAATATGAGCTGCTGAGCTGCTTTGATCAACTCCATGATGCATTATGGAGCAGAGCTTTCAAAGTCATGTTGGTCACAGACGCTGCAGCAAAAAAGCACAACCTGCTGCCGTGAAGCGGGGGTCAAATACGAGCACTGCTCCTTCTGAGTTCTGCGTTAAGAGCGCAGTTATAGTTGTATTTATGTAGCATGAAACGACGCAGCGCAGGCTGAACTGTGCGCATGCTCGGCAGGTCTGTGTGTGTGTGTGTGCTGAGAGTGTCAGCGCTGAGGAGAGGACAGACAGGCGGAGGTAGAGGCACAACTCACCATCTCCATTTTTGAAGATGATTTCATTGTTCTGAAAGAGCAGCTCCGACATCATATCTGGGTTTTCCCAGTTAAGCCACAGAGGTCTCTTTGCTGATGACATCATCCTGCATTCCTCCAGGCTAAAGTAAAGACATGGATATGTTTTAGCAGGAAAAATACACATACATGTATATAAAAGGAAAGGAGGAAAGCCCTCTGTAATTGTGGTTGTGTTCATCACAGCAACAGAGCTCTACAAGCATTCAGTTCATAATGGTCCTAATGTGCTTGATATGAACCAAACTGTTCAGCTCTTATCACATCTGGTAATACTTCAAGCCTCGGAGAGGAGAGGGCGAAAGCATCACCTGCAGGGGGAATAAAAATCAAATGCCAACCATTTGAGCGGACTGCGTTAGATAAGAGTGCTGAAGTACCGGAGGTTTCCCAGCTGATGTGCCGGATTCAGCGGAGAGGTGAAGCTTTGCAGTGCATCCATGTAGTCAGGTCTTTTCATCTGCTCCACCAGAAACTTCATTTGAACCTTAGAGGGGATTAAACAAATGTGACAGTTAGTTTCCTCAGGTGCTGAGCAACTGGATAAACGGGCTGGCCTAAGTTCATATGCAGCAATCACAGTCAACTTTCTGCTGCTTCTCTTCAGCAAAATCTCTCACAATGAGGTAATGCTCCTTCACTGAGGGCTTTCAGGCAATGACATACACCCTCTGGTGGCCATGCTGAACCATCTAAGAAGCACCAGGTAGATTTAGATTGGATGGGCACTGGGCATTTCATACTGGTTTAATACATGACCAAGCCATCCAAGCTAACCCGTGTGACTGGCATAGCAACTAGTAGCAAAACATTTTTATAGCCTGTAGCTACATATTAAGTTCACTAACTACTAACGACTGCTAACCTTAAGTTCCATATTTAACTGGAACTAGTACTATAAGGATAAGAGACCCATTGTTCTCATTTCAATGAAATATTTTCATTTGACTCTTCTGGGTTTGCTCTGCATGAGTCACAGTTTAAAATAATCCTTGTTTATTTCATGCTGAGCCTTTGTGGAGTTCCTCGGGTCATCCTCTGTCTTAAACGAGGAGGTTGCTGATTAAGTCCAGCATCCCTTCTTCTGATTGGCTACCCCTCACAAACAGAAAATTGGAACAGCAGGTGGGTGGGGCTTCTGTTATCTATGTTTCTGAGATGATTGAGGTTTTTCACTCTCACTGATGTCATAAAGACCCAAAAGCAAAATAATAATAATAATAATAATAATAATGATAACAAAAAATACACTGAATGAGTGATTACAAAAAGCTTTTTAAAAAGATGAAATATCTTATGCCAGTGTGGCTGAATATTTTACTACAAGCAATTAAGAGGGAAAAAAAAAAGAGAGAAAAAGCAAAGCTCCAAATTCTATCACTGCACTCTAATGTGGTGTCCCTGCGGCCAGGCCGGTCCAGATGTTGTCAAGATTAAACCAAACGATTCAGTGGATCACATTCAAAACAGCTGCCAGCTGTCAGATTACCTTCTGAGCCTCATCTTTTTTCTCCTGTTTGAGGAGGTCAGTGAGATTGATGAGCTTCTCCATGGCCTCCACCTGTCTGCTCAAGTGCTTCAGATACATGCCACAGGCCCGGCAGTAGGACTCCAGAAGCAGACCAAACCGCTGGCTCACTGTCTTGTTGTGCATCTCTGACCTTCACGCATAAAAACAAGGAAAGAAAAAAAAGTTTAAGAGGTTCTGTCCCAAAGAAAATACACTCTGCCTCCCTGGAAATCCTAAAACATAAACCAATGTGAGGCATCTTCAAAGTATGTTTTTTAAATTCATCCGTACCAAAGGCCAAACACTCAAACAAGACTTTAACCTTTCGCTTACAAACAGTTCCAACTTCCTGAAAGAAAATCCTTTTAAATAAACTCACTTTAAATGCCAGAAGAAGAAATGTCCTATCCTCTGATTGGTTAACGCCTTTTTCAGCAGGAACCGTGCGAGTGGGTTATCAAGGTACTGCTCGTACTTCAGAACCTAAGACACGGCCACAGAGAATATATTGAAAATACCTTCAGTCCATCAAGCAAAACATGGCAGAATGAAAATGGCTCCCGCGGCTTAGTTTGATCTAAACACACCTGAACCAGCTGAATGAGATACTGGGAGAGTTTGTCATCAGTTAGGTATTTCTCAAGGCACTTCACAGCAAACTCTCTGACCATAGGATCGGGGAAGTTGCAATCCAACAACTCCATGGCTTGTTCTGGTTTGATAGCAGGCCAGTCCTTTAGAAGGCAATACATCTGAAATGAGAAAAGGCAGCTAAATACAGAACACAGATTTTGAACAACCCTGTAATACACAGCTGTATAAGGACTATGAGAAGTTGCCCCTTCATACATGTTGCAGACAACAGATTCTCTGTGTCAGAGTTGTATTCTCACCACTGCAAAGTTCTCCTATAGATTTAGGTGTGTAGTGTTCCCTAGGTAGCTGCTGAAGGAGGCAGGACACATTACACTCACTCACTCCCCGTGAAATCTCCAGCCTGCCTGCTCTATTCTCACACTGGCTCAATCTGACATCACACAGACTTTGTACTAGGGAGCTGGCAGGGTGAAGACTGCTCGAGTTCAATCCATCTGAGTATGACATTTAGGTTCTCGCATCAAGCCCTGCTGGGTCTAGAAAAGTCATGCTGTGGCTCATGTGCAAAAACAGGTCGAGAACTTGAGTAAGCATATTCAATCACTGTTAAAAAGTGATATCAAGGTGTATGAGCTGTAGAAACCCCGCACTCACCTGTGCAACCTCATCTCTGGAGTTCCACTTCACAGCCAGGAGGATCTTGGGAAGGATCTCTGGCATATTGATGCAGTCATGTCTAAAATAAAATTGGTGACAAAACAAATAAGTTATAACTTTTTCCACCATCAGCATTAAAGACTTCTGTGTACAAATCTAGCAGCTACTCGTCCTACTGCTCATTTTGTCATTAGAGTTTTCCATTAGGTGGTACTGGTGGTGTATTGTATTGCCTACTCTTCCGGGGATCCAAGCGAACTGAGTCAATCTGAAAACGTGACATCAACAGGCTGCATGCCACTGATTAGACTGGACAGTGGCGTCGTGAGAGCCGGCAACGGCTACACAAAAAACAAAATCGTGCTACCCCAGTCTGAGAAAAAGCCATACACTGAGCTTCAGGTGTACCCTCTCCTCTACATCCTCCATTGTTGTGTTGCATACAAATGATGTCGGCACATTAGGTGCTATTCAATTGTAATGGAAAAAGACTGAAGCAGAGTAAAGACGAATCGCCCCGAGTGGGTACTAGCTCAAAAGCCCTTTATAAAAGCATACCAGCACACATCATTACCTGTGTCTCCACAGGAAGTCCTTCTCCTGCTCAGTGATTTCAGAAAGCGGGTCTCTGTTACACACTTGCCGTAGCTGCTCATTGTCGCCGTCAGTCAGGGGGTTGTCCCGTGCCAGTCTGTTACTCTATGACACCAAAATAACACAGTTTAGCAAAACAAACCAAGGAGGTCAGAGTCGGTTCTAGAGCCACTTGTCATATAACAGCGGGATGATTATTCTCATTTCCAGCTCCACATTTGCTATAGTGACTGCATGATTCACAGTTCAAAATAGTCTAAGTCTATCTTGTACTGAGCCTTGGTGAGGCCCATCGGTTCATCCTTTGTCTAAAACGATCCGTTTCAGCTCCTCTCCCTTTAAGGAAACCCTTTCTTCTGATTGGCTGCACCTGATTGAGTCCCTGAGATGACATTATTAGGGATATCCACTCTCAATCACATCACAGAACCAAGAGGCGAAGAAAATGACCTTATTATATAACTGTGTATATATTTAACAGAAAGATAAACCTTATAGGCCCCCATACTTTCTGTGTAGAGTGCACATGAACTATGATGTGGCAGCTCTTCAATGAAAATCACGTCAGATAATGTGTTCATGTATCTGACCAGCAAAGCAAAACAGAAACCAACAAACACGTGTTTACTCTTACCAAACCAGTGTGGCAGTAATTAAAGCCAAGCTCTCTGGATATGTTCCAGTTTGCATGATCCTCAATGGTAGACATATCAGGAAACTTGACAGGGGAGCTGTAATGGTCAAACTCCAGCTCCAGACATGGGGTTTCCTGTATGTTTAGAAAACGGTAAAGAGGGGAAAAGGTCATTCAAGGTGTTTATTGTAATCAAATTAAGGCGCCCGTGTCAATGAGTAATTAATTAATTGGGATAAGGAGCTTGGTTGCTTAAATCGAGCAGCTTAAGCAGCAGCTGCTGCATTACTGAAACTGTACAAGGTGTCGCCAGCTTTGCTATAACTGGGTCACGAGGCTTAAAAGTTATTATTATGCATAATGCGTGTATGTGAAAAGCTTCAGATGCTGGCAAAAACTCAAGTGTTTATAAACTGCATCCTGATTCATTCAGGTTTATGCAAATTAAAGATACAATGCTACTATTATCAACATGTTTGTATATACAGAACAGAGAAACACTGGAAGTGCAAACAACAAAGAAAGTTTTGCCACTTGCCTTGTTAGGGTTGGAGCCCGTGACACCGATAGGGTTGAGCAGGTCTTCCAGGCCATGTGGGACAGGCCACAGGTTGAGAGCCATCTTCCCTGCTACTAGTGTGTGGGTGTAGTCAAACAGGTTAATGTTGCCCCAGGCGAGGGGACAGTGTTCCTACAGGAAACGAGTAAAAAGGATCCATGTGAAAATCATCAGCAAGGCAACATCTGGTGGATACGGAGCAGACAGGTGCAGTGGAATAAAAACAAACAGGGAAGTTGGTGATAATAAAGTAAGAACAGGTAAGACGATAATGAAATGTCCAAAGTACATGTGCATCATTGGTTTGGCTGATCATAACTGTTAATAGAAACATGGTTTTTAAACAAAAAACCGCAAGAAGAGAAAAAATAGCTGCAGCAGGCAGACTGCACAGCTCCAACTCCTGCCCTGCTCCTGTATGGAAATCCATTTAAACCACGCGCACCATGAAACTTAATCGCATCTGCTGCTGGTCTGCTGGGAAAAGGGCCAATTACTGATTGACTTCTTAATTAAAACCATGCTAGTTTGTTTGGCTGTCGGGCAGATACACCACTTGTGCTTTTGATACATTTCTGACAGAATAATTTCTCCACGAGTGCTTGCTGTAATATTAAAACACACTTGTTGGCCAAAATCAACAAGGTGTTAAATCGTGGCCTCTTTCACCCCGGAGGGGGCAAACAAAACAAAACAACCACTCTGTGGCTAATGAGATGGTACAAGAAAAACACAATAGCTACGATTAATGTGCTTCATTTCTGTTGCACCAAATTCAGTGGAGGTGCAGAGAATAATTTTGAGAACAGTTTCGATAACATCTGAGGCACTGATTGGTTTATATTAGGCTGTTATTCACTCTCCATATTAAAGGTTTGATTCAAGAGGAGCAAAGACCATTTTTGAGGCTGTTTTTCAACCCTTGTAAGTCACACGATGAGACACGGATAGAATAAACCAGTCGAGTTCGATGCATGAGGTTGCGTGATTGACAATGCCTACTGAATCACAGGCTATGACACACCAACGCAACATCGACGCTGTTTCTTTCTCTGCTACACCCTCCTTGGCACAGACACGATCATAGTTAAAGAGCATGTCATTTTAAAAGATCAGCTACATTTTTTTCTTGGTTGGCATCCCAAACATTTTTTTTGGCACATTTTACTTCCATCAATTCGGTTTGTGTTTTTTAACAAGTGCCCGTGTCGAGTAGATCGGGGCATGAGTTGTAGTTGCATTCCAGTTGGCTGACTGGCGAACACAGGTCCCAGAAGCAGTTGATGAAAGATTAATTTCTAACAATGCCTTACTGTCAACAACCATCTTTGGCTACTGGACCATTATAAGGGCCAACTTCACTTACTGTGCCGTGACTGATTCAATTTCGGGATTTTTTAAAAAGAAAATATGCGAATTTTACGACAATACCTTGAAGATTTTAATATAAAATGCTGACATTTCAGTGCTAACCTCTTTAGCTCCCTTCCGTCCTTTGACAGAGCAAATGGAGAGGCAGAGTCGGGCAGCTCGGGGGACTTCTGGAATGTACATGTCGTAAGTCAGCCACTCGTTCCACCTGCCACAAACAGGAACATAACCACAGATATGAATCAGTCACATTAGTGCCACAAAGCTCAGTAAAATCATAGAGTACAAAACACTTTGATTATGCACAACCTGGGGTTTGAGCACGGCACACGTAGCGTGTTGACATTGTCGCACAGCTGCTCTCCACCATGGTATATCCCAGTCCTGACATAGATCTAGATCAGCAACAAATCAAAAGATTTATAAAGTAATCTAAGCGATAACGATTTCTTTCAGCACATTTCTGACTGAGAGAGACGGCTAGACGCAGTGCAACATCTTTTAATAATCTCCAAGCTACTGAGATGGAATATTACAGTCAGAATAAATTTTACTCAAATGAGAAACAAGCCAGATGAGCTTTAAAGAAAAACAAGATGACAACAATGTACTGCAGTTGTACCTTGTCAATGTCTCTGATGTTGACATTGACATAAGTGGCGCACAGTATCTTAATCCTTAGCGTTCCGTTGATAGTCCACAGATTCTTGGTGGCTGTTTCCCCATTCATGTAGGGTGTTGCTGTGGATATTCGCCTTGCATATGACGGCATGGTGAAGAAATCCATGGGCAGTTGGGAATACAGGCTGTCTTTTGACATTAGCATCAGGTTAGGCATTCTTCCCAGCATGATACAGCTGCGCACATACTGTTGAGGACAGATAAAAGTGACATTTTGAAGTAGATGCGATTGTGACATTTTGACGCCGCTCGTGTCATTTTGACATTTTGAAGCCATTCGTACACATCTGGGCCTATCAAAATGTAAATTCCAAGAATTTATAATTGCAGCTCAGCAATAACTGACGCACTCAGCACTTTGTACTTGTGTGATGTGTGTGGGGCTTTTCTCGAACGTGCACACTTGACTGGCCGAACATTTCCTCAGAAATTTAATTTCATGCCCTAAGTGTCGAACACATTTGTGTTGGATGATAATTTGATGTGAGGTGGATCTGTCTCTCCCCCTCTAAGTACAATAGAATCAGCTGCAGCTAAGCTAAGATTTAATTAGATTACCTTGTACTGACTCAGAGGGTATTTCTCCAGTAAGTACTCATCACAGCCGCAGACTTTGAGGATGTACTTTCCCTGATACTCCTGCACACACATCTTTAACTGCTCCTGGGAGAGCAGCATGCTGCGCGTCTTCTTCCGAATGGCTTCTGCAATCACTTGCTCTGGTACATAATCATGATTGATCTTCAGGGTGTACTTCTGTTTGTCATTGGTGGGCGAAACAATGACCCAAATGACCACAATGATTTGACCTGAGGGAAATAAAGTAACAGATGAAACGGAGGGCAAAAGCATTGGCAAAACAGTTCCAGCACAGTGAGGGGTGCTGCCCACCTCGGAGTAAAATGCCTCACCTTTGTCTAGCTTGCTATAGATGTGCCTGGGAAGCTCTGCTGAGGATTCAACATTGGGAGGGTAGACGTACAATGCTCTGCTGTGGGGTCCGTTGCTGTCTCTGAGGTCCACAGCTTCTTTGCAAACGTTTAAAATGTTCCTTCTGAAGTCCTGCACCTCAGGGTCTTTCACCAAATCAAACTCACATATAGGCATACCAATAGCAAAACCTGAAAGGGAAAAAAAGCAATTGCGTTTTGTTATTATGTATTAAAAAGGAGAGCCAACGACAACACAATACAGTGTATATAACACACAGTATAACCAAATAAATACGGGCTGTTTTTAACTGCATAGTAACTCAGGAACTGTACCTATCTCTCTGTTGAGAATCTTCTCTTCTCTGTTGCCTACTGGCTCAATAACCTTGAGGAAGGCCTGGAAAAGCCTAAGATCACATAACCTCCTGGTCTCATCATAAAACTCCTCCCGCTCTGCTTCCTGGGTGACACTAACAAAGATGTAGGAGCTCTCCTCCTGCAGCAGATGGTAGAGAGGGTACTTCCTGGCCTCTTTGAAAAGCTCATGCTTGACTGTAGTAAGTGTGGCCTCCCGGAGGCACTCCAACGTGAGAATCATGCCATTTGGCAGAAGGCAGTCCACTAGAATGCTGGGGGGCATCAAGTGCATCCCCCATAGTTCTCCCGATGATGGTCTGGGAGCCATGGCTTCGCCAGCAGATCCTCTCTATTCTGAGCCCAGTAATTACCAGATGAGCAATTTCGACCAACTGAGAAACAGAAAGGAGCAGAATTACGCCTGTGGTAAATATTTCACTACAGTTATGGCAGCTGCTTCTCAGTGACAGGATATACAAAAATGTAACTATATCCAAGGGAGTTGGAAACATCAAACTTTAACTGATTATGAAGAATTTTAGAAGAATTGCGAACAAAAATAATTGTAGAATACCTGTAGTGTCACTCTTTAGTATTTGTGTGCTACTTATATAACAGATGTTTCTTTGGCTCGGTTAGCACAAGAGCGGCAGCACAACATATGCCAACAACTTGACGTTACAAACTGATCCAATGATAACAAAAATTGTCAACTCATCAGATGCGCAAAATCGACCACATGTGTCAGCTGGTGTTGAATTAGCTCAAGTTAAAGTGGACAGAAATGAACTGATGCAGGGCTGTGGACTCAAAAGGTCTTTGAGAATCATGTAAACAAACTTGTTAGCTAGCATATTTCCCCGTATATTGGTTTATCACGGCTAACACAGCTAAGCCTTGAACTTGACATACACATTGACTGGTTGGATGTGTACTGCTGTCTGGTGGTTTAACTTTAGATAATGTTTCTTTGACGAGCTAGCTAGCCACGCTAGCCAAGTTCACCAAGAAGATCAATGTCATATACAGTATGAAGACCTCTCCTCATGCACACGCTATTTTCACGCTGGCCCTAATGTAATTAAAGGGTAAGAGTGAACAGTGTTGTGTGAGTAACTGGATAGCTTTATCGATCAACAGCAAAACCAAACACACTGCAAAAAAACAAAACAACAACAAAATTAACATGTTAGGTTTACCTGTGTCAGCTAACGGCAACCGGTTAGCCGTAAAGCTAGTCGGACTGCTCAATCATTAGCCGCGGCTAGCTGAGTAAATCCCATCCGCTCCAGAACTCCCAAGCAGCCGCGCTACTTTAGTCCATCCGAAGAGTGACACGGGGTGGTCGGGACAGTGCCGCTTTTCAGAAGGAAACACGTCCCTAGCTCCCACCGAGGTTGTCAATATTCTGTAGTGGAGTAAGTCTATAACACTTCTTGTTGTTCGTCATCGTGCCGTCCCGAAAATATACTGCACTGCTTGGTAACACGCTAGCTCCACACAGCTAGCCTGTTCGAGGGATGCTAACAGGCTCATCGTCTCGGACCGCCTTCCCACACTGACCGAGCTGGTGGAGGAGTTTGTCATGAGATAAGACTGGGGAATTGACGGGAAACTGCCTGCTCGCTGTTTTCTTGAAATGAAATGTCTCCAAAGAAAAGCTATCAGATTGCACATGCAGAGTCCAAACCCTTTATAGAAACGTGAAGTGAACAAGCCTACAAAATACGATTGCAGCACTATTTTATTTACTCAGGGCATTATATTTCCACACATTTCTCGAGTATCTGTAAAACAAACAGTCTATATTCAATAAGCAAAGGAATAGATTAAATGGTCAAGATTACTGAGTGATTAGAGTGTGAGCAGCTTAAAACTTTGAAAAATTGATAATTGAAGAAGCCATATTCAAGCATATGGATATGCAGTCAGGCAGCCGCCTGTGTTTGTGATGCAGGTTTTAAAAATCAGGTTCTCTTTCATTATAAAAAAGCTGTGAACATTTAGCAGAGGTGCATCTGTATTTGTTTTCTACCTTGTAAATGCTGAGGGATTGATCATTTGTTACAGTTACAAGCCAGACACAGCCAGCGAACTACCACAATGTAAGATGTAATTTCAAATAGAAAATTATTATAGAGATGTAATCAATAAAAATTGTGATCCTGGAATACAAAATCAATTTATTTAGTCTGGTAGGCTGAGTCAGCGCACATGTACGCTGTGTCATGATGTCTCTGATTTTTCACTCATTTTCAGTCCAGTCCTTGTACATGAACATTTTCAAAACAATGTTCTATTTGTTTGTTAAGCCACATAACATCTATGAATCATTCACCACAGAACAGACAACCTGGCAGCGCTGCCATGTTGTTACTAGTAGTCTGTCACAAAAACACACAATTTGCTCCCATTTCTTTAGTTGCCAAACACAGTTTGACAGGCATAAAACAATACAACCAACAAAAAAGCTATTAGCTGAAAACTTCACTTATCATGGCATGCTGTGGAGTGTAGCCTTAAAAAATCTGAAGAAACTGGACAACTGATGAACAAAAGAAGAAGCGGCACATGTTTATCAAAATGCTTTCCTATCATTGTCACATTGTTCGACATCATCAGCCACAGACACTTCTGCTCAGACAGCGATGTTTTTCTCCATCGGTTCAAATATTGATTCGTTTTCGTCGGGTATGTAACACTTGTAAACAAGCACTCTCAGACATTTTTACCATGCTTTAACATCTTCCCAACCGCGCTCAGATCTTTATACAGCTGACAGTTCATTCACATTTATACACTTGCTCTGAGGTGAAAATCAGCTGCTCTGAATGTCTCAGCTGAAGAGAACGGTTTGCGAGATGCAACAAAACATTCATTTGGTTCCCAGCAATTCCTTTATGTCGTGCGTCCCTCACAAACCATCAATTTCTTGGTTTATTTTGATTTTTTCATGTCTTGAGCTTCCCTATCTCTTCACACAGTCTGGAGAGGTACTGCGTTAGCTTCACCATCATGATGATTAGGGCCCCTCCTGCGAGCGTGCAAGACGGCCAGAGCAGCGAGTGGAAGACGGCGCTGTGATCGTACAGGCGAATCAAGAGAGTCATCTCCTGCTGCTCGCTGGGGTCGTAGTAACACGGGACCTGCTGGTTCGCCTCCAGTCGCTCAGAAATGTTCAAAATCATGGCGTGCATGGCTGTGCTGTCCTTCTGACACCTGGGCACATAGAAACACTGCAAGGACAGGAGTGAGGGACACAGAGGTCATCCAGAGGGCAATCAGCCAGTCATACTTTTTTGTTTTTTGGCACTCAGAGCTACTTTTGTTTTATTTCACAACACGCTATCTGACATTTCTGAATTGGGCATCTATCGCCGGGCCAACATCTGACAGCCATTGTCAACATTTGAAACAGTTCAGTAATTCCCAGTATTTTCTCTCTGGCACCGTACTCACTTCAGAGCTGGCATCACGGGTCTCTTCATTGTGAGATAAACGGCTGACACGGCCTGTGTTATTGACGCTCACATAGACCTGCAGGCAAGGGTATCTGGATATCCTCCAGCAGTCTGACCCACAGCTGTAGGAACAGTTCATGTCTGCTGTGACCGTGGAGTTGAGAACAATACACACACCCTCCTCCGTCCACACGCTGTGTTGACATTTAAAGGAAGATCCAATTTATTACGACAACAAAAAAGAAGAAGAGGAAAGAAAGACAGCATTCGGGATGTTATGCCATGAAACGAGCTCAGTTTGGAAAGTGTAATCTGCTCCTGGAGATCTGGTTTCATAAAGTATTCATTTTTGCATTTTTCCCGCTTGAACGAGCAAAGAAACAGTTTGTCAACAAGCACATCTGATGAATAAAACATGTTTCTGAAAGAAATATCAGAGCCGCCTCCTCCAAACACTAGCAGGCCTGTACCTGTCTGCATAGGACCGCAATATGGTGATACCCAGGACAAAGTACATCATGACTGAAGAGAGGATCATCCCAAGTCCCAGAAGAATGGCCCGATCTTCTCCGGGCTTCAGAGCGGTCACCGTCTTCTTCTTGTCCAATATATCTACCTCTCGAAATTTCTGGTAAATTGTCCTGATGATGGAAAATTAGAAGGAGTTAAGTTTTTTTTTTAAAGCTGTAGCTGAAATACTTTTGGCAATCGAAGTCCTCTTGACATTTCATACTTTTTCAAGCCTGAAATGATGAGAATCTGTTACCTCCTTTCATTTCCTCTTCCCGATCCTGCTGTATTTCTGGCCCCTGCCACAAAGAACATCTTTCCTGGCGACGACAATGATGGTGATGCACGTCCGCCTGTGTCTGATGAAGCAGAATGGAAAGGCTGCTGGAAAGACCTGTGAAAGAGTGCAGCCGGTTTTATTTTTAAGATCCTAAACCAGTGGTTCTTAACCTTGTTGGAGGTACCGAACCCCACCAGTTTCATATGCGCATTCACTGAACCCCTCTTTAGTGAAAAATAAAATATGATTTTTTTCAAATTCAAGACATAGATTTGTTTTTTATTGGTGCACAAAATGAGCCGTGCATGTCACGGTGGAGGCTCTGCCGAACCCCTGAGACCGACTCACCGAACCCCTAGGGTTCAATCGAACCCAGGTTAAGAACCGCTGTCCTAAACAGAGCACAAATCCCGAGTCGGTGGTTCCAAGGGAGATTTGTAAGACGTGAGAATCGCAAATCACGCTTTACCTCTGGTGCATATTGGCTGTCAAAACGCACTACGTTCCGGATAAAGTAAACACTACTTCAAATAGCCCTCGAACAACAGTTCCTCATTATGCTGCACTTGATATGGCACGCCCCGCCAGGTAAACATCTCATTTTGAACACAAAGAATTCTACAAGATGACGGACTGCCACTGATGAAAGGCGTTAATGCTGACGTGGCACACGTGAAAAGAAAAAAAGAAAAAACCTACCTGCTGTTTTCTGAACACTGTCAACACAAAGTCATTTGCACCTATTGAGACACAAGAGCAACACCTTGCATGGGCCTCCTCCACAGGTCCTACCACTGCAAGAAAACATGCAGCATTCAGTGCCGCTGTACGTACAGCTTCTTTAATATCATTAGCTTTCATGTAATTGAATAAGCACCTGAGACATTAGGAGTAATTGGTCATCTTTAAGTTCTTAAAACACTATTAAGACTGCATGTGCACGCTGTAACTTGGGGTGAATTTCCCATATTGTCACTGCTTTTATTTGAAAATCAAAAATCAGTTCCTCCGCAGGCTGGAATTTATTTAGAAAAAGCTTCTATTTACGCCCCAACAGCCCTCCAAAGAAAACATTAGCTTCATTCAAGGCTCAAAATGGAAGCAGAATGAACACGGCCTCTTTCTTTTCTTTCTTTTTTTTTCTTTTTTGTTTGTGAGGGGATAACAACCCTGCCAGAATGCTGGGACCAGAATAGTTAGAAAACAAGCCAGCAAGTTCCTCTTAGATGAGTAATTTCCTTATTGTATCACATTCCCAGCTGCTTAGGGGAAATGTAGCTGAGAGACAGCTCCAGTGTGACACAAGACATCTGAAGGAAACCATTAATGTTATCAACAAAATGCGCTTCTCTCCAAACACTCCACACGAATTTGCATGCATCCCTACAACAAAGGGAGTCACTCACACAAATTTTACGCTGTGTCTTATTACTTTTAACCAGCCCCCCACACACACACACCCTGCCGTTGCCCCTCGAGGGCCTCAAGCTCGGTGCATAACTGTATTGATTTCAGCTAAACGTGGACACCCGCACACACAATTTCAGAGAGAGACCCCCTAACTCCATGTGTCTACTTAACTGTCAAGCAAAACATTTTAAAGGCTTTGAAAGCTGTAAACGTGTTGGCAGCTGAGCCTTGTGCTCAGTGCAGGTTTGATTTACACTGGCAGCACAACAGCCTGTGAGGAATGGGCCTCGACTGTTCTCGCTGGTAAGTGAGGCTAACCAAAAATGCAGCTGATGAGGTTTATTTAAAAGTGATGTTAACTCAAATATATTTCTAGAGATGTCTGGAAATGTGCTATTTATGTGAAATGTCTCAAACTGCAGTGAAATAGTGTTAGAGGCTCAAAGAGCCTGTCGACAGTTTCGAAAAACACGAATTTCTTCATGTCTCTGCTTTTTTTTTTTTAAAGTCTACTTGGTCTGCATACTGTCCAACCCCACAAAGCTCTGCAGGGTGACAGTTTTTGCGTGCTTGAAGAGATTTTCCAGCACCGAGTGCTGGTGTGGAAATGCTTACAGCAGCAGGAACGTATTGTTCACACTTTCCTGTTATCATTTTAATGAACATCCTGAGCCAGAGGCCGATACGATCAGCCAGCGTCCCCTCATGTTTTCACGGGTGTGTCCTTAGTTCATGTTTCATCCAGCTGCCTCGCTTCAATCTCGTGAGCGCGAGCGAGACTGAATGATAGTGAACAGAGCTGGCACGTGGTAGCTCGCGTAATTGTGGAGCCACAAAAAAGAAACACAAGTGACCAAAAAATAAAAAATGAGAAAAGAGAGATTTAGAAAGATTGCAAAGGTGCACAAAACGGAGGCAGTGAAGAGATGACAACAAAGGTATGTTCATGTTGTCCTTCCAGTGATTATTGCTTTCCCATCATGTGTCCCAGTGCTGGTCCTGCCCCTCAGCAGCCCACATAGGTACAGTATAAGCGCTTTACAGAGGGCCACAGAGTAATGCTGTATAATATGCAGGGGAAAGTGAGCTGCATGTTAACTAAATCAGCTATTTATTATTGCAGCAGTTGTGAAGGTTGCAGCGCTGTTCCTCCGACTGAGTAAAAAACATATGATTCATTAGGCCACTCCAGGAGGAAAATCACAGTGTGCTCCATTCAACAGATCAATGCACTGCATCTAAATCTGATCGCTTAGAAATAAATAGCACATGCACCAGATCTGTAAAAGATTCAAACTCTTTTGTATCCGTTTTGTGCTAAATGTCAGCTTTCCGCTGTGTGCCGGTTCTTTTTTTAAGCACACATGGCCTGTGTTTCTCCCCCGGTGTCCGTGATAATCTCTTTCTTTTCACAGCCGAAGTGAAGTAAGCCCCAACTTTTGAATTAGCTTATGCTGAATTGAAACCGCAGCGATAACATGTCAATTCTGTGAAGTCCTACCTTTTGTCGCTCGTGGTGGGGGGGCTTGTTGTGATAATCCAGTCTTTGGTGTACAACTGTCAGCAGAAGCTCTTCCAAATGCTGCCCAGGCTCCTGGGGACAGCAGCTGGCTACGTCTTATTTAAACTCTTACCCCCAAGTGAACAGGATGCCTGCCATACCTGGGTCAGTAATTTGAGTTCCCTTTACAATGCCTTAAAATGTGTTGGGCAGCACAATGATCAGACCTCTGACTGGGCCTGTTACTATGTTTGTGCGCAGCAGTTACTTCAAACGCTTCTGGCCTTATATTGTACATATGTCTATATCCATTTACTTTCCTTTATCCAGTTCAGGGGCAGGCTACACCCTGGAGAGGTCACTAGTCTGTTACATGGCTAACGCTCAGAGACAGACAACCACTCACACTCACATTCACACCTATTACAATCACAGTTAACCACTGACTGCATGTCTTTGTGACTGTGGGAGGAAGCTGGAGCGCCTGGATAAAAACCACACAGATACGGGTTGGATATGCAAAAACCACACAGATGGTGGATTTGAACCCTTGCTGTAAGACAACAGTGCTACACACTGCACCATAGTGCTTCCCCATTTACAGGACGTTTAGGCAAATTCAAAGTCAAATGCTGTGACAAGACAAAAAAAGAAGTTGCAGCTACATTGTGGCCACAAGGTGTCTCTGCAACCTCAAAAAGTGGAAAAAGATAAACGTGGAGGGTGGCTCTCCATCCACTGATTGAACATTAAACGTGTAACTCAATTCATTATGAGGGGTGATGCTTTCACTCTGGTGGAGACATGGGTGTTAAAGTGTGATTTATTTATTTTTTGTAGGGATATATTTATTATTACGTGTGTGAAAAGATCATGCTGATCAGGCAAACCACATCGCTGGGATATCCCTGCTTTTATTCTATACGGGGGAATCTTATTGCTTTTTAAACTTCTGGCTCTCTTCATTAAAAGCAAAAATGACAATTAAATCCACTTAAAAAATAAAGACTAAAGATAGCAAGAAAGAAAGAGTGAGAGCAAACATTCGCTCAGAATTTAATCTGCGAAATTTCTAAATCTTGAGTGATGTAATCACATGTGATGTATTTTATAAGGCTTTTACTGTTTCAAGTAACCATGAGTTACACAAATGCTTTTTTAAGCTTGAAAATAAAACACAATTTGCAGATTAAATCTGTAGAGTTTTTTGGGAGGGTTTTTAACCTGTTTTTACCACTTCCCTTTAAACAGTAATTTCCTCAACAGCCTGACCAGATGGTGGATTTTACTTCACCGACCCTAGCTGATGAGCCATCTTGACTGCAATCTCTCCTCATCCCGTTTGGTTTTGAGCGATTGAGCGAACGTCTGCCCTTTTCAGTTATAGCACAAGATCTGATACTGTCACTGCTCACTACTTGACTTTCTCTGCATCGTCCAGCTGATTAACAGTGTACACTGTACAGTGTAACACAAGACAACCTCCCAGAAGAACCACAGAGCTCCTTCCTGCCACTCAGCTCACATGCTTGCTGCTGTAATTATACCCTGGCCTTGGATTTGGTCCTTAAAAATAATGGTCCCTTCTGCGTGTACAGTAAGACAGCAGGAAGAATTTGTGCATAGATATAGCAGGATGAGGGGGAAAAATGCTCAAGGGCAGATGGAAAGGCGTTTGTATTTATTTGAGGTTATATCTAAACTTAGCTACAAAGTGCAGGCTGTCTTCAAGCACCACATTTGGAGGTGAAATAACATGCTAACAGGGGGGTGGATGGGTGGGTGTGTGTGTGGGGGGGGGATGAAAGGCGATTCTGCGTCTTTGTTTCTCTGGATCTAAAAATAGCTCATGCTGAGCAGGCAGTGAAGCTGAGCTGCAGTCCCTTCTCTAGCTCCCTTTTTTCATTCTTATTCCATCTCTCACTTTCTCACACACAAAAATGCATCACCCTAACGGTGCACGGGAGGTGGCTTGGAGAGCCAGCGCGGAGCGGCGTTTTGGGCCAAGCTGTTCCACCCCTGTCTTTAAATTGCTGTCAACACAGAGCACCTTTGGACGCAGGGCCCGGTTTTAATATTTATGTGCTGACTGGCGTGTCACCTGTGCATCCATCCGCTGAAAGAAATGGCAACATGAGACTCCAGTCTAAAGGTTGGGATCCTCCAATGTACACATTAACATCAGCTGCTCAAAGTTCTGCATGTGAACTCTTCAGAAAGCGGTCAGAAGCAGGCGTTGCTTGTTCTGACAGGTTTGCAAACACCAAAAAACAGAAGAAACAAAGAAAGAAAAACTGACCCACTAGTGTCAAATTATTTGTCCTTATCTAAAATATACCCACTAATCTTCTGTTCATGATCTTTCACACACACACAAGAAAAAGGCATACTGCAGTTGCTAAGGCACTTGATAAAGCCTGGTCTTGTTATTGTCCTGCAGATTAGTTTCCCGCCCACACACACACTCCTAGTCTCACAATTATAGAGGGAAGCTGTGCTAACCCTGTTTTAAGGGGTAACAGCTGAAACACAAGCAGACTTTGTAAACCAGGGGTTTCTGCACACATGCATGCAGAAATACCGTACATATATATCTATATATTCACATACAGTATAGAGTATGTGCACGTGGGTCAGGTGAAAATGGGTGAGCAGGATTTACACTTGCAGAAAAAGGTGAGTCGATTCACAATATTTGCCTCTGGAGTGAATCATGTATTGCGTAAAGGCTGGCGCTGGAGATGAGGAATTTGCTTCACATTTCTTCACTTGGCAGCCAAAACACCCTCACACAGTGGGAGTGATGGAGCACATATTTCTGTTTCTCATGGCTCGAGGAGAGAGCACCAGAGGCAGAACGTGGGAAATCACTCGGAAATTAACTAATGGAGACAAACAGCACTGGTGCCATGTTTTGTGAGATTTTATAGCAAAGTTTTGTGTTGTGGTCCTTTGTTTTTCCTCGTGGAGCTCCATCTCGACTGGGGATGCATCAGCTCTGGGCTGATACTGTCCATCCATCAGTTTTCTTCTGCTTAGGTGTGAAGAAAATGGGTTTGATCCTGGAAGCTTATATTGTGAAGTGGCAGTGCTAACCACAACACCAACCATCACCCGGAACCTCGGGTGATGGTGATATTTGCATTTTTATTGCAAGCAAACAATAGGTTTTTCTGCTTGGCCTCCCCTCTACACCAATCAGTCACGACAAATGCCTACTGCTTCTGCTGGAGCTTTCTTCCTGTTAATAGAGAGTTTTTCTTTTCCACTGTCACCAAGTGCTCGCTTGTAGATAGTCGTCTGACTCTTGAGGTTTTCTCTCCATTACCTTGCAAGATAAAGAAGCATGAGGTGATTATTGTTGGGATTTGGGAGCTATATAAACAAAAATGTATTTATTGTTTGTTTGTTTTTTACATTTTTTTCTCCACATACCCAGTAACACAACACAACAATAAATATTGGCCACCGACATATCAATATCAGTCTATTTGGCTAATAGTGGATCCGTAGCGTAGTGATTTGTATGATTGCTCTGCCAAGCAAACAACCCCTGGTTTAATCATGAGGGGACACACAAATCCCTTAGGGGTTGTGACAGGAAGGGCACACAGTGTTAAAATCTACCAAATCAAATGTGCATCGCTATCTGCTCTGGGGACCTCTTGTGAAGAAGGATAGGTGAAAATAGCTTCAGTCAATCTGGCCACTATCTGTCGCTATCAGTATTAAGTTGCTATATCAGTGCATCTCGAATCTAATATCTTCTGCACTTAAAAGTCTTGTTACATATTATCAACCCATACATACATGTGAATGCATGGCATAAGGTATTGGAAAGGAATTTTCAAATGGACAAGACGAGCTCTGAGATTATTGAGTGGGAGGATCAAACTGCTCAGAGGCTGGGGAGTAAAAAAAAAAAAAAAAGCACTGCACTATCATACTTTATCTGCTACAGGCAAATCCATCTCTCAGCTACACAGTTAATAAGATACAAATGAATGCCCGTTTCACACGGCTTCCTTCTGATTACATGCAAATACTACACTACTGCTGTATTATCAGCGCTGCTTTGGTTACAGATGATGCGGCAGCTTTGGCAGAACTCTATTTAGCTGTGACTAATGACCAGTCGCTGGTAATTACCCACACATTACTGTGTTGTGGCGGTCGGGTTACGAACACGTGTGAGAATTAAAGTGTTCCACTCAAACACCATTGTTAGTGGTAACCGGGAAATGCAGTGTAACAAAGGCAGTACTAAATACTGTGTAATAGACATCTCACCTGGTGTCGTCACCCCGGTGTGTAAGACTTAAATGGGGGCATTCGTTTGTCACATTCAAACAATTCACTTTGTAATACAGCACACATTAGATTGCATTATGAAGATGGATTTGTTTTTAAAGCAGTGTTTTTTAAAGACACTATAAATCTTAAATGATTACAGTACAAGCGTGACTGTGATTTTCATCGTGCACATGGCCGGAATTAGCATGATTATGGATTATGTGTGCAGCTAAAAAAAAAAGCGCTCTGATAAATCTGTGTAAAACACAGATTGCAATGATGATGTAAGCTGTTGTTGACTTTCCCAGTCTGAATGACTGGGGAAAGGATAGGGGGTGGGGTGTCATTAATCCAGGGCTAGTGGTGACTCGCCAAGAGAAAATGGGGTGTAGTGGGGGATGGGCGAGGACACTGTTATGACTGGTGCTTGGCTGCGGGACAAACTCGCTGAGGCCTTGGTATGGTTTTTTTTTCTCCCTAATCCCCCCCCCCATCTTATCGCTCGGTTTCTGCGTGGAAATGCGGCTCCATGTTGGCGTGAACATATGAAACGGGCGAAGACATTATATTTAATCAACTCCGAGGACAGTTTCAGCATTTGCAAAACCCGGCGTGATTTTTGGTGGCTTTTTTTTGAGGGAAATAGGTTAGTTACCGCTCTATGGTTGTGTTTCAATTACATGTGGACGGAATTATAAAATACCCTGTTATTCTAACATGAGTGAGCTATTAGTTTTGATTATTTAACGGAACACACGTGGAATATTTTTGCATAATGGGCTCCCGTCGTCACGGGTTAATCTTTATATTGAGCTTTAGTCCGCGCCGCTTTGAAATAACAGTTGTTACAGGAGCTCATTTTTGCATGTCGGGTCACTCCAATGTGTCTAATGTCTGAAGCCGTTACAGCCTCTCAACGCCTACCTTTAGCTTTAATACTATAACCTTATCGTAGTTCATATATGTGGGAAAACCACCATTCTTGCAGTCGGTTAAAGAGATGACACGGTTTGACTTGAACACGAGAGCTGTGGAAGATATCGCCAATTGAGAGGTTTTTGTCCAAGTAGGTAGGAAATTGTAGCTAACTTGTTAGCATAGCATGCTAGGTTAGCTAGTTAGCTTGTTGGAAGGCTCAGAGCGGCAGCGGGCTGACGACCTCACTGTATTCGTTTGAAATGCAGTTTCAGAGAAGCTAACTTTACTCTGTTGTCCTGAATTGCGTATATTTTTGTATGAATAAAAAAAAAGTTACGGGTTAATAGAACTTTAAAATATTTGATTAGCAGATGCGGCTAAGTGCTTGTGAGGAGCATTAAATGAAGTACAGACCGCCTTGCCTGACTGGCATGTGTACTGACGGGTACGGCCGCCGCTGAGGCAAAACTAATGTTAACTCGCACGTTAGCTTTTGATTAGCTTTTATCACTGCACACTAGACACCACGTTAAAATTGCATCTACACAACTTTGAACTATTCTTTGGTGGTGAAGTTAAAGGGAATGAAACGCAAGTAATTAGCCTTCATTTGACAATTATATCTGGAATGCTAAGGCCGGTAGCGCCCTTTCGCACATTCGCATCTCCCCGTGACACATGACGTGGACAATTGTCAGCCTACCTACAAATACAGCAGGAACTATTTAAGTCTATTTATTGCTACTCTGTTAATAGATGTGCTGATAGTAGAGAGTTTATTTTAAACAGAGTTGTCTTAAAGGCACTTGGGGGCAGTTTGAGTAATTTATGAGCACACACTGTGCTGATAGTGACTTGTCACACACCAAAGTTCAACTCATTCATTCATCGCTAGCTCCCTGCAGACTAACATGATGACAAATGTATTTAACTTGGCTCCAGTCAGACAGACGACCTTTCGCCTAAAATGGTAACCAAACAAAATCTGATTTGCCCAGTTGAAAGTACTAATATGCAAAATACCACACGAAGAAGTGAGCAATTGTTTGTTAATATTCTAGGCAACAGCCGCCTTTATTACATTGAATCAACAGTGGAACATCTGTATTTCGTTTCCTTTTTACTATTTAAGTGTATTTAAGGCATGCGTCTCTTTTAGAGAAGTACTGCAGGGATTGGTGCCAGGCATGGCACACATATCCATTTGGTGTATTCAGCTTTTTGCATTGCTGACCTAGATTCTCTCATTGTTTTGTGACACGCCCCTTCCTTCAGAGCATTTTACTCAGGTTGCCTTCTCATCCACTTGCTAACAAGCCATTGCTAAAATGTTCGTTCTCAGTAGGGTAATTTGTCATGACACTGATAGGGAAACTGTGTCCCACGTGAATGTGTGGCAGGGCCTGTCTGGTTCTCAGAAAGCTGGAGCAGATTATTTACCTCCACTACATGGGGAGAGTTGGGCTGCGAGTCATAAGGGTGCCACTCATGAGTCTGACTTTTCATATCAAACTTAAAAGATATGAAAATATGTTTTGTTCACTTTGTTTGTTTGTTTTAAGGAGTGATTACACACCAAGCAGCTTTTGTATGTATAATGAACTGTAGTGTAGTTACTGATTTTGTAATGGGGCATTTATGTTTGTATTTTTCTTCTCCTAGGGGCTGAAAATTGTTTCCGAGGACAAAAGCGCTATGATGCGCCTCTGAGGATATCACGATCACATGGGTAACACATATCACTATTTATTGTCCTTCCTTTGCCCTCCCACCCCCTTCCGTAGGTATTGCTTGGTGTCTTTCTCTTGGTTGTGTTGAAAATTATATCGCTAATGCCTAGTGTAGGGACTCTTCTAAAGAAGAGCACAGCAGTCTTTTATCTGTGGTCTAACCAGAAGTCTAAAGTACGGAGCAGGATTTGGGCTTATTGCGGTAATTTCAGGTTTAACCCAGTGTTTGTCAGTATTACAAAGGGGTTGTATTCGTACAGGGTTACATCACCGTAGTAACTTATGCTGCAGATATAACCTATTTACATTTGAGATAAGAGATCAGCAGGTACAAAATCACTACATGCTGACCAGTCAGTTCTCTGTAAAAACAAACAAACAAACAAAATGTTTCATCACTCTTTGAAAATCCCTCTGAACTTGGTTTGTGGATAATACTTAGGGCTAGAGTGTTTATTTTCTTCCTCCTTCATTTTTTTTTCTCCTTGTTGTTCTATTTGCCTTGATACGTGAAGCTGACACTTTCTCTAAGCCTACTTTTGAATTCTGTTTTTATAATTATTCTTTACTTGCTGTTAAACACCATCAGTGCTGGAGTTGAAAAAAGAAAATTGTCTTACACCCTAAACATGATTTAGTCGTTCTCATTATCCCATGTCCTTAAGGTGTAACACTGAGAAGTCCCTTAACTTACACAGTATTTTTTCCAGCTTTTCTTCCTTGCTTTAAATAAGCTGCACTTGAAGAGTTACTTTTAGCAACTCTTTTTCCAGTTTCACTGACCAAAGCACTTAAACCACACACACATTTATACAGTACTTTCAGTACTGTAATTTGCCCCTTAAGAGCACTCTTGTAGCTGATTTGTTGGCAACAGCTGTGTTCCTTTCAGCTTGTATTATATATATTCATATTTAATCCTGGGAATGTTGAAATGACTACTTTATGTGGTACAGGTCCTAGTAATAGGAATGTGAAAGAAAATGTTGAGAATCCAGCATTAATAGATATCACCAGGAATGTCCTAAAATGCTTGGATTTTAATTAAAGTTGATGTTTGTTAATGATGTGAAATATTTATTTAGAGAATACGTCAATAAATCCTCCTGCTGCTTTTACAGAACACCATTAATACCATGTGTCATTATAGGTTTACAGTATGGGAGTGTCTTTGCAGGGTTTTTTTTTTTTGTTTGTTTGTACGGCTGACTCGTATGTTGTGTTTTTACACCTGTACAACTATTTTAAACATTTGGTGGGTGGTCATTGAAACTTCATCAGCTTGGTCTGCTGAATGTCTAGTTTTAAAAGAATAAATGAGGCTGAAATGAGAACCAGAGAAACTGGAGAGAGAGAGAGAGCAAAGTGGCATGTAGCATGAAATATATGAATAGTTTGTTTATGACTTTAAATGTCAACCAGTGCTGCCAAATTATTGTTATAAGAGGTTATTTTATGCTTGTAATCTCTAAATTCCTGCAGTTAATCAGGCTCAGTTTCATGATAAGTCACATATTTAACTCCATACTTTATCTTTAGGAATATCATGTTGATGTTAGTGAAGCTAATAAGAGAGTGAATTATCTGAAGATGAAATGCAGACTAAGAAAACTCACACAGTGGAATATCAATGACATGCAGGAAGTTCAAGTGAAGGATCTGAGTCTTCTCGTAATTGAGGGGGAGATATTGAAGGACCTGCCATTGAAGACAAGCAGTATCACTGATTGAAATTTCAGGGGGTGGTGAATACATTAGAGGTTTAATATCACAACTCTATTATCATTTGTACTGGTGTAGCGGTTAACATATTTGCCTTCCACGCAAAAGATCCCAGGTTCAACACCAAGAGGGGACACAGTCTTGGCCTCAGGAGTTAAAAGTTAGTGGACTCCTAACTGTGAGTCAAGCTTGGAATAAGGGCGCAGCTGGAAGTATCTTCTCTTTGTTGGTTCTTCCTTTTTGACCTCAGAGTTGTTCAGTCTGTTTTTCTATGTTTAAAATGGCTTACCTGTCTCCTCCACGTCTCATCAGGCCCTTGCCTAATTAAGAGTGGAGTGGGTTGTCAGCTTTTTTACTGAGGGATCCCCTCCCCTCAGTGTTATGTGTGACTGAACCTGCAATGATAAATAAGCACATTTGCAGGTGCAGTCACATTGAGCCCTAAATTGAAAATCCACACAGCATCCAAAAATGTCCTTCTTTTTTCTCGCATCAATGAATAATTGTATTCTATTTATTTATTTTAAAAGTAGAACCTTGAGTCTTACATTAGCTGGTATAATGTTAGCATGTAACCAGCTGTTGTTGTTGTTGTTGTCCAAAGATGGGAAGGTGGCATGTCTAATTTGCTAAGAATATACAATTGTAACATGTTTTCTTGTGTTAGAGCTCTGACTGCAGTTTAGGAGATGAAGCTTGAGGTGAGAAGAAAGTATGAGGTGGAAATCAGGCAGGGGAGAGAGGAGTGATGGAGGCGATATGATGAAAATAAAAGAAGGCAAGGCAACATGGTGGCTTCCACAAACCAATGCCAATATGTATTTGTCTATGTATTTATGTATTCATTCTAAGTTGATGAGGATGCATCAGTTTGTTAGAAAAATGAATTACACACCCATCTGTGTATATTTATTAGTGCCATAATTTTTTTTCTATCAGATAATCTCGAATTACTTATTCTATCTTTAATCTTACTGTGAGTGGCTATGTGACAGACGTAGACCTGTTAGTTATTGTGACTTCATGTTGTCTTGGAAGCGATACATAAATGTTAAAAGGTCTAAACTATTAAGATTGCCATGACAGTCTTTACAGAAAAGTGACCATGACTGATATTCAGACGAGAAGCCAGCATGTTCAGATGCTGTCAGATTAATCAAAAGAAATGCATGTCTGAAAGGGTTTTGGGTAGACAGCTGACTTATGATGCTTAAGCTTTGGGAGTTATGTCTCTGAGCTATTAAGCTGCTAATTAAAATTTCATAACAAGTTTGAAAGTTACCTAAGAGATACTCATAACTCTTTGCTCACCATTTAGACCTGACTGCATTCAGCTTCTATTTATGTTCGCTTTTAAAGATGCGGGTGGCTGCTGGAGTTTTCTAATGAACAATAGGTGTTGCTACTCAGACTGTACGCCACATCAGTTCAGAAATGGGAAGATGGGAAGGAGTCAAAACTGGAAGTAAAGACATTGGCGAAGTTATTTTTCCACAAGGTCTCGTGTTTTAAACTATTGACACATCCCCTTTTGTATAATCTGTGAATCACTGAGCTTCTGTATTGGCAGTAAAACCCAACACGATTGTACACTCAGGTTCTGCACCCAGCTGTGGAGGCACAAGCTGGGTTATAATAATCAAGAGGTTGAAGTGACACCAAAACTGCTGCTGTCACCAGCAGATGTGATGTCACGTTTGTGAGCATAAAAGCTCACACAGCAGGAGTGCTGCATCAGCTTACATTTATTTGTGCTATAACCATCAAACAGAGATTTTAAGGTGAAGACAGTGCTGTGACAGTAATACACTGGTGGCAAGGGGTGCATATTTTATTGAAATGTGTTGTTAGTTGTCATTTTTTGTTTCCTTCAGTAGAGCTTATCGGAGATTGTGATTTCTTTCAGGCTTTTTGCTAAGTTCTAGTCATACTGCTTCATTGTGAGAAAATGTATCCCGCAGGACTTTCTGACCACCTTGTTATGGATTACTGAAGGACTTGTACCAGATTCCAGCCCTTTTGGTTGAGTTGGTCTTGGATCTGAGCCTCTGGGATGTGGCAGGAGACATGTTGACTTTTTCAGCAGGCTGGCATCGTGGAAACAGTAGATGTTCTGTCCCTCGTCCAGTCTCCTTGTTTATTTCCACAGTCCCATTTAAACAGTGCAGGTTCTGCATGAACAAATATGGAGGACAGACACAAGTACTCGATGGATTATTGCCGAGGTTTAAATCCCATCTTTCCCAGACGTTTCAGTATAAAATAACCTGTCTGCCTCGTGAAGGCGGCTGGTAATTATTTCCTGTCGTAGGTTAATGAATGGAAACTGGTGCCCTGCCTAGAGCTAAGTGGTTTCTGCATCCACAAATAAAGAGGAACAAGATGTCGTCATTTATCAAATGACATTTGCGATTGCCTACTTCTGTTTTTGAATATCCAAGATGTAGGTCAAGCAAGTTAATTTATTTTTAATGATTTCATTTAAGGATTCATTTTCATTTTCAGTGCATGTATGACCCCTTTAAAACTGATTTAGCGTGCCAGAATACCAACTAATGTTTTTGCAGTCCATTTATGTTGTTGTTGATTTTAACACATGAGTGATCGAGATGTGTACCACTAGAACTCGTTTGCACTTCACTTCTGCAGTGTCTAATACCACTGGCTTTTAATGAACTCTGTGCTTTGTGCTTTACTTTTACAGGCTCCTATCCTGTGCTGACCCAATGGTTTAATCACCAGGACTAAAAATGAGCATAAGCAGTGATGAGGTTAATTTCCTGGTTTACAGATATCTGCAGGAGTCTGGTATGTCCAACAAATCAATATTTGATCAAACAGCTCTGCTTGCTGTTGTAGTAATCGCAGTGTTAGTAGTTTTAATATTTGGTCATGAATAACTTTTAATCTTGCAGCATTTGAGTCTGTGGAAATGAACTTTGACTTCATCCTACTTTTTGCATGATCCGTTCTTCCCGCAGGCTTCTCTCACTCTGCGTTCACCTTTGGCATAGAGAGCCACATCAGTCAGTCCAACATCAATGGAGCCTTGGTGCCCCCTGCTGCCCTCATTTCCATCATTCAGAAAGGCTTGCAGTATGTGGAGGCTGAAGTCAGCATCAATGAGGTCAGGGTCTGTCTTTGCATTGCTATCGACTGATTAGTTCACACTTGAAACATGCTGGAAAGAATGGGTGTAGTGTTTACTTATGTGTCGATTGCTCTGATAACAGTGTGACCACTTCAGTTAGAAATTCTTTTTGGAAATCATGAATGCCAGACCACCTGGCTTGTTATGAACACACTGTTAAAAAGCCAAAATTCATGTTGTTATGGAAGGGGTGAATCTTCAGCAATAATGCTGCTTTGCTTATTTCAGCAAGGCAATGCCAAACACATGCTGGCCGTGTCACAGCTGCTTGGCTCTGTTAAAAGAGCCTGGGTGCTAAACGGAGCAAGTAGTTTCACAGTCAGACCTGTTCCTCTTTATCACATTCAGTTTTTTAAAACTAAGATGGCTACTGTCAACGTGCCAATCTTCCAGCTTCCCCTTTCCCCCCCAATTTTCCACCCAATCATTCCAACTCCTTTGGTAATGGGGTTAAATAACACTGTATGTTCTCTTTGTAGGACGGCACCTTATTTGACGGGAGGCCAATCGAGTCCTTGTCTTTGATTGATGCCGTAATGCCAGATGTGGTCCAGACCAGGCAGCAGGCCTATAGAGACAAGCTGGCCCAGCAGCAGGCGGCAGCGAGCAGTGGCAGCAGCACGGGGCCACAGGGAAGCACCAAGAACGGAGAGGGCGCTGCCAACGGGGAGGAAAATGGATCCCACACCTTAGCCAGTAAGTTTAGCTCATGGTTGTAAACAATCTGAATCAGCTTGTGAACTACCTGTTGTGTTTTCTTGTCTCATGCAGGATGTTATTTTGAGCTAAATGTCTGATACACAGTTATAAAACAAAGGAGTGTTGGCACATTTTCAAACATGAGTACACAAAACACCTAGATGATCTACTTTTAGTGAGGCAACAGTACAACCTGAATTAATGTCACAATCAGGTTATGAGTCAAAAATTTTTTTTTTTGCTAATTTCACTAGAATGGCTTCATAATATTCTGAAAGATTGCATCTTGTTAAAGCTAACCTCTTTGATTTTTATTTTATTTTATTGCATGATTCTGTCTGTGTGACCGGTTTAATCTTTCCCGTCATGGCTGCGTCACAGTTTGAGGGTTTTGTGTAAAGTGCTTTTGGTTTGGTTGGTTTTGGCCTGACTGTGTTGTACAATGGGCCGACATATCCTCAGCATAACCATGTATAATATCCACAAAGCTTATAAAGAGGTTATACACACACAATGCGGTAATATTATGTTGAAGCACAGTATGTATTACTCTGCGAGGCTCCCGACTACGGTAGCCATAATGCTCCGACAATCCATCAAGCGGTGCAGCTTCATAGCTTAGCAAAGTGGTACTAAAACATTTTTGAGCGCCGTGTACCACATAAAATCGGTTCAGTAATAATGATGGTGCGTATGAAAGCAAAGGCATTGCGCATATGCATTTTACCCATATTCTATCACAATATTTCATTTTCTTATCATTGCCCAACATTATACCGATATTACCGTGAGCGGTATGATGTGGCCCAGCCCTACCTGCAATAGTTCATGTGTGCTGGAGCTTTAGGACTTCAAGAACGCCGATGACCTACAATTCAGTACACTGCTTAAATGCCTCCACACTGAGGATCCGGTTCCTGCTGTGTGGACACAGTGGTGTTAACCATCTGACCTCAGCACCTCGTGCTTGCGGTTAAGCCACTTTTTATGAAATAAGTTCAAGCGATGACATACTCGCGTGCTGCTGTGGGAATGCTGTGGTTTGTAGGTTGGGTGATGTCAGATTCCCATCATGACTAATCTTGTACAGTGTGATGCGGTTTGCTAGGCTGGTTGTTGCACAATGATGTTTAGTGAAAACTGGTTACTCCTTTTCAAATTAACTTTTGTAGCAGTAGAACAGGACTCTACTTTTTCTTCTTTGCGTTCAATGAGAGGAAACTAGCATGTGCTCATATAACATACCTTTTCATTATTTTTTTCTCATCATTCATGTATTTGCTTCTCTTTTCCTGCTGCACTGCATTCGCTTTGCTTTCTGAAAAATTGCACAGTACTTAAAGAATACTCAAGTTTTTGTTTCACGCTCCTTCCTGTAGATCACCACTCGGAGATGATGGAGGTAGACAGGGATGTGGAGATCCCCCAGAGTAAAGCCATGGTCTTGAGGGGCCACGAATCGGAGGTTTTTATCTGTGCCTGGAACCCAGTGAACGACCTCCTCGCCTCTGGGTCAGTATTACAGTTTTCTGATGCAAACGTGGGATTATTATGGGCGAGAGCTGGCGCATAAGCGTGTTTCTTTGAGACCTTCACATTATCACCTTTTCACCTTGTAATTCAAATAACCAAAATGATTTAGCTTTTCCTTCTTGTCTTTTTTATATCGGTCGTAATTTAAGTATTTTTTACCCAGAGTTCACTCTTGATGATTTATTATAAAGAGTCCAGATCTGTAAACATAGTTGATCATTTTTAAATGGTTGATTTATAAAAAGAATAACTTGTGTGGAATAGTCAGTGAGCTTTTATCACAGCTAAATGAATGTTTCTCAGTTAGAGGAGTGTTTTCCTGGACATTTGCTGGTGCACTTCAGTGTAATCACCCGAGATTTGCAGTAACACGTTACTTTTTTCAATTAACAAGTAAAGTAAGGGATTACTATTGCAAAACAGTAACTAGATTACTGTTGCTTTCCCATTAGCACGCTGTGTTACTGCGTTACTAAACCTTGATTTTGTTTATGAGAGTGTCTAATGACAATGACGTCTGAGCGTGCGACATCCGTGGCAGCAGCAGACGTGTGCAGATCAACAATGGATAATATGGAGTGTGGGAGAGAGTACGACCATGCAGCGTTTAAAGCTGGGAAGTACTGACATTACTCTGAGTTTGATTCCGTAAAAAGTGACAAAAACATTAGCGTGTGTTGTACACTCTGTGTGGGAAGAAAAGTTCTTTCTACAGCAAAAAATTTTAATTGAAATCTGAGCAAGTACCGAGCACGCTGCCATAGGAATGTGAAATTCAGAGAAACCCCCAGAACCCCTCACTGACATGACCGCTGCAGCACCGGGCAAACCTCCAACAGCCCCACTCCTGCGAAACAGGTGAAAATAGACTTAAGAGTGACAGGACTCAGTGCTGCTGAATCTTTGACTTTATTTATTTTGTGCTGTGTTTTACTTGCTTCTATTTGAAAGAGTGAGTGTAAACACAAAAAAATATTTTATTTTATATGCTGGGATATGCAGAAAATAGCTTGAAACAAATTTCTTCAAGTGAGAGAATGTTGCATATTTTTTAATTTTTGCTCGATGCAATGTGCATAAAGTTAAAAGATTAAAACAAATAAAACAAGTTTTAAAAAGAGTTTTTCATTTGATTTATATGATGGATTATGCAGAAGAAATAGAATTGGGCTGAAAGATCTGGTGCTTTAGGTTGTGTATCTTGTTTTTTTTAAAAGTATCTAAGTAATAAAGTAATTAATTACTTTTGAAAATAGGTAAAGAGTAAAGTAACAGGATTACTTTCTTGGAGAAGTAATCAATGTAATAGTAACTATTTACTATATTCAAGTAACTTGACCAACACTGGTAAAATTTCACACGCGTGGGACTAATAAAGGTTATCTTATCTTAATCACACAGAGGGAATCTCTTTACATGGGTGGAGTATGTATTCAAGAACAAAACATGCTGCAAATGTGACACATTTTTCAGAAAACACATGAATCCAACGCAGCAGATTTCCTGACAGGTGTTGATTTATCCCTCACTGACAGATAAAGTGACAAGAATCACTTTTGGTGTTAACCCTCTGGGGTCCAGGGTATAATTGGCCGTTTTTGACTACTTTTGATCTTACCTCTATATTTCACATTTAAAAACTGTTTACCTTGCCTTGTTTGGTATCATTATTTTCAGCACAACCTCAAATATCTGAAATTTATTTTGTCATTTTGGCATACTATATTAGCACAATTAATCTAAATTCAGACACAAAAATTCAAAATCCGAGTAGAAAAAAGTTATATTTTTTACTGTAAAACCTGCAAACATGTTTAACAAATCATTTTCATAACTTGAAATGCAAATAGAAATTGCACATTTCTAAAAAATTATACACAAGTTTTGCAAACAACAAAGTTATATGGTACCATTTACCTAAAAATGCAGCCAAGGCCTCAGGCGTTTTTTTATTTTATTTAACCATTTAACCAACTATTTACAGAACAATCACGTGTGCTGCATCAAAAAGAAGGCACACGAATTATTTGTGCCAGTCCAAAAATAGTTTGTTCAGTATAAGACAGAGGAGAACAGCACAGGCCTAAACCCTGCAGGTCTGACAGCAGGAGGTGTATCAGTCTAGTTTTCCATGTGGAGACAGTGTTTACACTGGAATCTGCCTTAAATGGCTTTTTTGGAGCAACTGTGACAGTATAACTGACACACAATACAAAACAATAACTACACAACACACTAACTATAGCCTCTAAACACGCTAAATATCATTAATGTCCCACATGTGAAAGCTGTGTCGTCTTAAAATGGTCATGTGATTTTGACGCGCCGGCGTGTCTGTCGACCCCAGAGGGTTAAACACAATGTTAAATTCTTCTCTATTTGCTTCAAGTGTCAAACTCTGTGCACTTTATTGCCGTTTTACAGTCAGTCTATCTATAGCTGGTGGCTTTTTTATGGCTTTAAAACCAGGCAGATAACCTCAAGAGTTGCACCTGTTAGGTAAATGGGCCGTACATTAAACGCTGTATTTGCTCTACTCTTATTTAATTACTCGGACCAAAGTTTGTTAAACTCTTAGTCAGACAAACCCACTCATAAATCAGCTCTCTCTGCGGTTACATCAGACACAAACTTCTCCACTCCTACGCTCCACTGTTTGTCAACATGGCTCAAGGGAAATGCCTGAATTTTTCAGCAGTTGAACAAGATGATATAGAAGAATAATGCATGCAATCCAACAGGATGCACAACCACTATGTGGACTAAAAAAGGCGAAAAATAACGATCATCTGAAAGAAAGCTCTGTTCAGCAGGAATTAAAAGCTGAAACATGCCAATAACATTTTAAACCTTTTTTCCAAATTAAAACGGCGAGTCTTAATTTATAATGGTAGGCAACCAGAGGTAAGTATTCAGCTGGCTGTTTGCTGTGTATTCAACAGTCTTGCTCCTCAGTATGTGCATGCGTCTTAAAATAAAATGGAGAAAAAAAGCGATTACATCTGGAACAATCCTGTAATATAGGAGGGTCTGCGTAAAGGGCCAAGTATCCACATAAACCAACGTGAATGAGTTTTGTGCTTGTAAAATCTCTTTCTCCTTTTTCTTCAACAGATGATGTGAAAAGTTTTGATAGGGATTTTAAAAGATTTTGGATTTGATGATTTGGGTTCAGGTTCGATAAAATGCCTTTAAACCCCAACCCTACTCAGGAGCAATGATGGTCAGTTTTATAACCTTATCAGTACCGATTTTAGAAGTCCAAGTCATGTGGGTGTGCCTAACGCAAGGTTGTTTTGACTCCTTCAGGTCCGGGGACTCGACAGCACGGATCTGGAACCTGAGCGAGAACAGCACAGGCGGATCCACCCAGCTGGTTCTGAGGCACTGCATTCGGGAAGGGGGCCAGGACGTACCCAGCAACAAAGACGTCACCTCACTAGACTGGAATGTGAGTGAAAGTGGGATTGTGTCAAGTTAAACTGTGGAACCCACACACTAACACGATCATACTGAGTGCTCTGTGTTGGTCATCTAGTCTTCGGGTGTGGGTTTGTGCGCCTGTGTGCATGCTAATAAACACAGCTTTATCAAGAGGCATTCCTTCTAACTATAGCCATGTATAAGGAGGCACTCAGATGAGGGAAAAGGCCTTTTCCATAACCAAGCTGCAAACATTTTGTGCTCTTTTACTCTTATATGTTCCTGTTACCATTTTTTTGTAGTCAAAGTCGATGCACAACGCTTAAAATGAGCCTCATTCATTTACTCATAAATTAGTCATAATAATTTGGCTGCACCCAATGACACCACGCTTCTTTCCTTCAGAGCGAGGGGACGTTACTAGCAACCGGCTCATATGATGGCTTTGCTAGGATATGGACAAAAGACGGTAAGACTCTGGCATCTTCTGCATCGTAGCATTTCAGGCGTTTGTCCCTGGTCTCTTTCCAAGTGGCATTTGGTTATTTTTTTTCAGGTAACTTGGCCAGTACTTTGGGTCAGCATAAAGGCCCTATATTTGCACTCAAGTGGAATAAGAAAGGAAACTTTATCCTTAGCGCTGGTGTGGATAAGGTGAGACACGTTGCTTTTCTTTGTATTTTTTTTATTATTATTTATGAATATTTTTGGGGTGGAAATCTTCGGTCATTGGTTTGGATTCCTGGTCTGACTAAAACAAACAATTTGAACACATTGTCTTGGGTTTGATTGGTCATTACTCAAAATATTGCCCATTTTTATAGAATCAAATTTAAAAGCAGAAAATTCGTAATGATATTCTGCTATAAAGGGAAAGTTAAAAATGAATTTGCATAAATGATAATTTAATGACAATTATTTTCTATAATTTTCTTCCTTTTAGCAATAGCAAATTGATGCCATGCACGTCTGTGTGGATATGTAACATAATCAGGTTGTTGTATGTCATAAATGTGAAGGGCAGCGTTTCATCTGAAATCACAAAGCTATTTGTTTGTCCAGTCAGAATTATCAACACATGGTTCAACATTGCCACCTAGTGTACAGAAGTATATTAAAACCTTGTCACCTTGGGATTCTCATGATTGACCAGGGGCTGGCGTATTGTGATATAAAAGTTTCGTCATGTTTGTGATATAGTGGTGTAGTTTTGTATTATCTCTGCTTGTGCAACAAGCAAAATATGAAAAGATTGCAAGATGTTAAAAAGAGAGTGTTTTATTCTATGTAATGTTTTTGATTGTTTTTTATAAATGACACTAGTTCGTCATAAAAAGCATCTCTATCTTCACACAGACGACAATTATTTGGGATGCACACACGGGAGAGGCGAAGCAACAGTTTCCTTTCCACTCAGGTGAGTGACAGGAGTCAGCTGGATTGTTCACATGACGTTTCCTGGAGTGTTTCTGTTTTTAGGCATACGTTACCTTTAGTTGAACTGCAGTGTGAGAGCACAGTGAGAAGACCTTCACTTATTTCTGTCTAGTTTTTCTGGACATTGTGACTGAGCTTTGATCCTGTGATATTCGAGCTAGTATATCTTTACACACAAGGTATCATTTCAGCTTTAAATGAATAGACAAAGCTTTTTTTCTTTTGTTTTGTTTTAAAACCATATGTTGATCTGATGATCAGATCTAATGTGGAAGGAAGAAATCTTTACCGTGATTTGTTCGTTGTGATCTTCTACGTCAACTTACTGCTACATCAGCCTTAAGCTATATCTTTACCTCTCCACAGCGCCCGCTCTGGATGTCGACTGGCAAAGCAATAACACATTTGCCTCGTGTAGCACAGACATGTGCATCCATGTGTGTAAGCTGGGCCAGGACAGACCTGTAAAGACCTTCCAGGGACACACGGTGAGAATAGAACACTCCAGTGTTTGCACTCCATTGCACAAGTAGGAAAACAGCTCTGGTGCTCAAATGCGCTGTTTGATCAGTGACGTGCGGTGACTTTTACAGAAAGACAAAGGGAGAAGGTTGTTGCCCAGAGACACAAACAGAAACATGTTCCTTCATTATTTAACAAGATAAACTGGATCAGATTAAAACATTTATGCTGCCTGTCTACACTCCTTCCTGGCTGATGACTTGTAAAATATTACTTTTCTAGTTAAATGAATATCTGCTATACCAAAATGATTTACTATTAGCTGAAACTGACAAGTGTTAGATGAAGTTTTCAAACCATTCCTTTAGGTAGAGAAGCAATAAAACACGGTATGATCTGTATAATTGCAAAATTGTATCAAGTAAGTATCAAAAATAAGAATTTTTCAAATATTGCTGCTGCATGAATAAAAATGTTTTTAAAAAGTGTAATAAAATGTGTTAATAGCAAGAAATCAATAGAATGAAAAACGTTGACAGTACGATTAACTTTCAATATCTAAAATGTTAATGACAAATAAAGGTGGAGTGTTGGTTAACATCATCAAGTCAAACATCATTGTCACAACTTTCCTTGGTAATGTACTAAAGCAGTTAGTATCAACCTTTTCACTCTCCATTTTCTCTACATCACACACGTTGGCCACACTGATTAGCAAGAGGCAACTCGGTGATACTTGTTTACTTGCTAATACTAGCTGTGCTTCCACACAAAGCCCAGATCTGACTGATCTCAGAGCAGTAAAGGCAGAGCCAGGTCCGCTTGACCCGCACATTGGTCTGATCAGTTGACAATAGCAGACTGCGGCCACAAGATGGCAGTAAAGTAAAGGTGAATGCAAACTGGCAGGGAGCTTTGTGACAGCTGTCTGAGATGAAAGGAGAGGGATCACTTTACAGTGGTTCAGTTAAATTTATGTCTATTATTAGGTTTGACTATATTTAGATGGAACATTACTGTGTTACATAATATCAGGGTGGCACTCCCTCCTTTTGGTTTCTTATAAAAGTTATAGTGCTCATAAAGTGCATTCAGTCAGTGGTAAAAAAAAATATCTACAATTATCGTACCATTATGTGTCACTGCCATTATCATTTGTCTCTGTCATAAGCTGATGAGCCTGATAGGCTGGTTATTAACTAATTTATTTCATAGAAATATGTACTATGCAGGTCAACACGATTGTTCTGCAAATTGTTATGGCAAAGAGTCTGTTTTTTTTTGTTTTTTTTTACCCTTCTCATTTTTGGCCAGTTTGAAAATAAAAATGTGAGCTGGAGTAAATGAAACCTTAACCTTGGAAACGATTTGTTTAAAGTCTTGAATTTAGAAGAGATTTTTGTTTGGTCATAAGCCAGTGTTATCCTCATGTAGTGTATTGTATTATCTGTGGCCATGTGCGCCAGTCAGACTTTTTGTTTACACTCACGTCTTTCTCACCCTAGAATGAAGTGAACGCCATAAAGTGGGATCCTACTGGCAGCTTGCTGGCCTCCTGCTCCGATGACATGACCCTAAAGGTCGGTTCACTCAACGCAATGAGGCCTAACGGAAAAGAACAAGCCGGGCCTTCATAGGAACACTGTATCCCAAGTAGGGCTGCTCAATTAATCGAATTTTAATCACGATTGCGATCTGGGCTTTCAACGATCATTAAAAATGACTGAGCTGATTATTAGCCCCTCCCTCATGCTTTACTCTCGCGCTGCTCCGTGTGGCAAATCGAGCGCACCTCTCTGCATTTCGAACACGCGTCACAACAATTAAGAGGACCCTAGGGAAGCTCGGAAAGCTAAGCAGAAGTTATTTGGAGAGGAGAGTGACTGCCGTTGGTTGAAAAGAGAGGTAAAAAAAAAAAACTTCAGTGGTGTGGAAACATTATGGGTTGGTGGAGTCAGACGTGGATCAAGTAGACACAGTGTGTAAATGCTATGGTGTAGTAGCTGCACCACAGAGCAACACTGCAAAGTTCACTAAACATAGATCTTTACATTTTTCATTTATTTCTTATATTGCAAACATTCGCACTGTTATCAGTATTTGCACACTATTTTATATTATTTTTTTAAAGTCATTATTCAATACATTGTTATTGTTAACCCTTTAAAGCCGGTCAGAGCAGCACGCTCTGTTTTGTGTAACTATTTTTAAATCCCTGTAGAACCTGAACCGCTTAAGCTAGCACAATAAATTTTTTTCCATATGAAACCGGAGGAGTTGTACTTACATCTCATGCCATCAGCTTGTCCTAGGTCACGGTTTCCTTCCACATATAGCTTTGCAAAAATTGCATAAAAAGCGCTTGCAGGAACAAAAACATAATATTCCAGAAACACTTCCCACATTGAAAAAGACGTCAACACGAACTATCGCATTTCCTGCCCGAAAATGATGTCATTTTCGCGGAAAATGTAGTTTTTTACTTGTAGGCCTTAAAAGCCTATACTGGTGTTTTCATAAGTCATGTTTGACTTTTCTGAATAGTTTCTGGGATGCTTAGAACTCGAATTGCACTGCTGGAAATAGTTTATTTTGATGCACATGCTGTTTTCTTTGCAAATTTGCATCATAGGATTGTTTTTTTGTTTTTCCTGCAGTATATAAAAATTGCTGTGTCTCCAAAATAAAACTATGAAGACACTCAAAATAAATTTCCTGTTGTTGTAAACTATTTTTTGCAACTTTTTTGTATTTAAAGTTTTGAGGGATAAACCTCATAAATTTCGCCAAGTAGAAATATATGTAAAAACAAAAAACAAAAACGATTTTCAATTTTTTTGTAGTTTATTGCACTTTTTTGCAATTAATGTAGTTACTATGGACTTAATGCATACATATTTTTAATATATGGGCTATAACAGTTGTATTGATGTATAGCAACTTGAAATGCTCCCACAAATGGCACTACAACATGTAAAAAAAATAAAATAATATAAGCTCTGGCAGACTTGGTTCTATGGTAGATCTTAAAGGGTTAAATAAATATCGTCAAATAATCGAGATCTCAATTTCAGTGAAAATAATCGTGATTATCATTTTTGCCATAATCGAGCAGCCCTAATCCCAAGCGTACATTACAAGTTAAATTAATAGCTTTTAAATGTTGCCTTGATTTTCTCTCATATAGATCTGGAGTATGAAGCAGGATTTGTGTGTCCATGACCTCCAGGCCCACAGTAAAGAAATCTACACCATCAAGTGGAGCCCCACAGGCCCTGGGACCAACAATCCCAACGCCAGCCTCATGCTGGCCAGGTAAGAATCGAATGAAACGTGTTCCTAGTTTTTCATCTTTTTTTCTCTCTATGTCATGTGTCAAAGGGGATTTCTATTTATAAGGGAATGTTAATGGTATGTAAATTGTTGTTGGTGGAACACCTTTAGAAAACAGTCACAGATATAAACAGATTGTTTATAGTAAATGGCCTTTTTAATACTAACATTTTGGGAGTTTTTCAGTTAAACGTAACTATGGCATGAGAGTTAAATGCTTGTTTGTTTGTCTGAGAGCTGATGTATCCCTTTGAAAGAACAGTCCAGAGAAAAATGTTTGCTTTCAGTTGGATGTGCTCAGGATTTGGACATGGTTCACTACACAATGCAAATAAGAGTTGGCTGTGCATTAGCCAGCATTATTACTTCCTTGTATTTTCTCTGAATTCAGAGTTCATTAACTGCATGTTTAACTGAATAAAGAATCATTGTAAATAATTAAAGCTTAGAATGAGTTATAGGTTTGTTATTGGTAACATCGAGCAGCCTAAAAAAAATTCATCTTCATTTCTGCGTCTGGGATAATGCCGCTCTGCCATGTTTGCTTCCCATCAATTACTCTCTGGACTAGATTTTTAGATTTATTTAGGGGTGGGTTTCAGTTTCCGTTTTAAGTAGCAGTCATGCCACTGACGCAGTGTATTTTATATCTGGCACATGGTTCTTGACACATGACCCTTTGCATCCTCTCTCGTTCCCCTCTCTCTGCAGTGCGTCGTTTGACTCAACAGTGCGCCTGTGGGACGTGGAGCGGGGCGTGTGCATCCACACTCTGACCCGCCACCAGGAGCCCGTCTACAGCGTGGCCTTCAGCCCAGATGGCAGGCACCTGGCCAGCGGCTCCTTTGACAAGTGTGTCCATATCTGGAACACTCAGGTCTGTGATGCTACCTTCAAATTAAAAGCTGATCTGGTAATACATGCTGAACCACAATATTCTAAAGATGTTGCCTGTTATTGATGAATCTGTGCGTGTCTCTCCAGACGGGTGCTTTAGTCCACAGCTACCGAGGGACAGGTGGGATCTTTGAAGTGTGCTGGAATGCAACAGGGGACAAAGTAGGAGCCAGCGCATCTGATGGATCGGTGAGTTTTGCTGCCTGAGAGCTTCATCACTCCCAGTAGTACATGTGCTCTAGCCTGTGTCTACAACTTTCACACCACCTTCCTGACCATAGAAATGTGTCAGCCCCATTTAATATAGGTCTTGCCAAGCTGTTCTGATAGAATGGGCTGGGGGTCTACTACAAGTACATCTGCTGCTAGTATTACAGTAGCAGAAGTATTTGGTCATTTCTCTCGCTTAGAAACTTTCCTAAGCAAAATTGACTGTTTGACTGTAGCCATGACCTGAGCTGATTATTCTATGAGCTGTCAGCTAACAGCCTCTCATAAATGGTGAATTCAGAACTTTCTTCATATTTGTTGGATTTGTTAGCACTTTCGGCAGCCATGAATAAAGCACTTCAATCTGAAGGCTTCATTTAAAATGCTCAATCAGGGCAAGATTTATGGTCATCATGGCATCAAATAGCCGTCTGTCTGTTTACAGATGCTTCTTAACCAAACTCTAAAAGGTTTTTATCTGCATTTGAATGAAACTGCAGAAGTCCCATAAGAGGTTACAAGGAAGCGCAGAGTTGCATATAGACTTTCTTATGAGGGGATTGAAAAGGCTGGAGTACATCTACTGCTGAATTATTTAATTGGATTATAGGCTGATATTGATAGCAGAATTGTTAATTGGCCTTAGAGTGCTGGCTTTTATGTGAGCTAAAAGCTCTGTTGTGTATGAAGCAGAGCACTGTTAGTAGTGTACCTTTCCCCAGGCACACCGAAAATGTTGTTCTTGTAGGTCTCGTGCTTTTCAAACATTATGCCTCTGCATTATGAAGTATTTGTCTCTTGCAAACTGACACAGCAGTGGGAATGGAAACATTCGACTAGTAAGCAGCTACGTGCTAAGCAGTAGGAGAAAATGAGGAACAGTGTAGATATGTTTCCTGTTTTTTGGGGCACAAAGCCAAAAAAAGGGAAAGGAAATTTGAACTGTTTGTATTTTTGTATTATTTCAAAGTACCCCTCAAGTTGAAATGCTCAACTTATGCATTCTATTGCTCATTGTGGCACAAAGTTACATTGCTCTAGCAAGGTACTGTATAGTATGTTTATAACATAACATCCCGGACTGGACCTTCCTATATAGAGTATGTGTCTTCTATATGTACCTATCTTGGACCACTCCTGAGAAAGACTTAAAAATGTTCCTTTTCTATTTTGCAGTTTGAAAGGTAGTTCGGTTTTATTTTGAAATCCATGCTTTTATTTTGCAACAGGAAACTGGCGCAAAACCGTTAAAGGGCTTGTTAGTAACGTTTGTTTTAGGATATGATAAATAGTGTGCCTTAAAGTAGGGCTGCTCGATTATGGCAAAAATGATAATCACGATTATTTTCACTGAAATTGAGATCTCGATTATTTGACGATATTTATTTAACAATAACAATGTATTGAATAATGACTTTAAAGATTGTCAAAAAATAATATAAAATAGTGTGCAAATACTGACAACAGTGCAAATGTTTGCAATATAAAAAATAAATGAAAAATGTAAACATCTATGTTTAGTGAACTTTGCAGTGTTGCTCTGTGGTGCAGCTACAACACTGTAGCAAAGTTTACACACTGTCTACTTGATCCACGTCTGACTCCACCAACCCATAATGTTTCCACACCACTGAAGTTTTTTTTTTGCCTCTCTTTTCAACCAACGGCAGTCACTCTCCTCTCCAAATAACTTCTGCTTAGCTTCCCGAGCTTCCCTCGGGTCCTCTTAATTGTTGTGACGGTGTTCGAAATGCAGAGAGGTGCGCTCGATTTGCCACACGGAGCAGCGCGAGAGTAAAGCATGAGGGAGGGGCTAATAATCGGCTCAGTCATTTTTAATGATCGTTGAAAGCCCAGATCGTAATCGAGATTAAAATTCGATTAATTGAGCAGCCCTACCTTAAAGTGAAAAATATGTACATTTCCTGTGCCAGTTTGTACCTGGCTGACAGTGGCACAAGGTTTATTAATGTTTCCTTTAATGGAATAAGTTATGTGCAATCACAATGTCGTTTAATAGAGTTTATGTGTAGTTGTAAGTTAGTGAGGTGATATAGTGAATTGAGTGATGTAAATTTGATTTGTATGCTATATGTGAGCAGGAGAAATTTATTTCCTTGATATTTTGATGTTATGGTAGTTATATTGTTGGTTTTGTTTTGCTCCTAGCTCTTACGGTGTCTTCACTGAATATTTCAATAAAAACTTTTCCAATAAAACCTCTGTGAAGCATCAGTATAAGAGACCATCATTCAGTCAGGGATGCTACACCGTTATCAGCCAAAACAGTAGAACAATGACACAAACTGCTTAGCGGCTCGTCCTGTGACTCTCAAACTTTATTTTTAAGCTGAAACAAGTTGCCATATTTCCTACGAAACACAATTTCCATACGCTACCTAAAATTTGTGTTGATCTGTCACCACAAACCGATTTAAACTGTGACAAACAAAAGCGGTTAGGTTAAGTGAAGCAATGCTTTTGAAGTGTGAAAGGCATTTTGTGCATTGTTGAAACAGGCTATGCAATGCTGCTGATTTTTATCACTTTGGTTGATCGTGTGCTCATTTGTGGACTTTTTTGTAAAGGGCAACTGACATTTTGTTGTAGAGATGATTTTGCTGTGTGTGAAGAAGACTGATGTAGAGTGCTGTGGAGGTTTCCAAACTGAGGAACTTGTTTGTTTGAAATGTTGATTCTATATGTTTTAGAAAATGGCCTGAAATCTATAGATTTCAGATATAAGCCATCTCAGCTTCAACCCTCCTTTTCCGCAACCTACTTCTTCAGAATTATACATCCTGTCTTTCACACATGCTCTGAATTAAGGATATGACTGGCTGAGTAGCGTCACGTGGAACGAGTTCCTGCCATTGGTCTGTTTGCGTACATACACTGATTATCATAAAGACAAAGGAAAAAGTGGTGCAAGTTAAAATAAGCTTACTGTACATATGAGAAAGAGTCAAACAGAAAGGGTCTTAAGTTGGACTGTTGGTGCGCTAAACTATATGTTTATTATGCTGAAATGCCCACTAGTCTTCTTCACACTGCAGTGCGTTCAGTTTCCACAGTATCACACAGGGTTCATATGGGTGCTTGAAATCCTTGAAAATGCTTGAATTTTAATGTTGTCTTTTCAAGGTTTGAAAAGTGCTTGAATTTTAGATGTGGTGCTTGAAAGTGTAACTGTATTTCATTCACCACAAATAACTATCTGGTTGAATAGTTTTCTTATCAGATAGAGAAACAAAATGAGTCGCAAAATGTAAAAGCAAAATTTCGCGGTCTGGGCTCCCTTGCGCCTCCGTCTCTTTCAACATGTGGCCCCGCCCCTCCCTCGAACAGTCGGGCATGAGTGCGCTAACATACCTGTAGGCTGCTGTTTTAATGAGTGTTTGATGGAACAAATGGCGGAGTTTGCGCTTTCCAGTCGCATGATAGGTGAGTGCTAGTAAATAATTTTCCAGTATGCATACGTTACACACGCTATTTTTTTTTTTTTTTTTTAAATTATGATTATTATATTGCTGTCAAACTCGCTTGAGCAATGATTGAAATGCACTGAGTGTGATGCAGTATGGCAGCGCTTTTATGGAATATGCTGTGAACTTAGCTAACATTACATAGCAGTAATATGAGTTAATTTACTCAAGTGAAAGCTTTAAACATTAGCCCGATACATAACTAGCCAACTTAGGCTTTCTGATTAACCCTCTGGGGTCGACGGGCCCAGAGTCTCCATTTCAACTTGGGTCGAACGTGCAGATTTCAAACTATGTACCAGGTTTTAAATTGTGTTGATAGGCCACGTAAAACCGATGGTTTTTTTGGGGTTTTTTTCTGAATAAAACTGTCGTTTACTCCGGGAAGAAACGGTAAAAACAGCGTTTTCTAAGGAGAGCGCTAGCAAACACGCTTTGATTGTGAGTGAAAAAAGAAAAAACACTCCTTCCCTATTGGTGGAAAAATGTACCGTGTGGAACAATCAAAAAATGATATGGCAACATGTGGCATTTGGTTGTTTGGGAAGAGGGGGAAGTTTTAGCAGTGAGAGAGAGAGAGTGAGCGAAAGAGAGAGAGCGAGAGTTTTGCTACGTGAGAGGTTTGTGACGTTTGCCGTGTTTGGAGTCTCAAGTTAGTGTGTTGTCTTGTGTAGTTAGTGTGTGGTGTAGTCGTTGTTTTGTTTTGTGTGTCAGTTCTACTAGTGAACGTCACAGTTGCTGCAAAAAAGCCACCAAAGGCAGATTGCAGTGTAAACACTGAGTGACACGCCTGCTGTCAGACCTGCAGGTTTATCCCTGTGCTGTTCTCATCTGTGTCATAGTGGACACAAACTATTTTTTGGAGTTGCATAAATAATTTGTGTCTTCTTCTTTGATGCAGAACACCTGATTGTTCTGTAAATAGTTTGAAATGGTTATATAAAAAAAAGTCTGAGCCTTGGCTGCATTTTAGGTAAATAGTACCATATAACTTTGTTGTTTGCAAAACTTGTGCATTTTTTTTTTTTAATGTACAATTTCTATTTGCATTTCAAATTATGAAAATGATTAGTTAAACAAGCTTGTGGTTTTTACAGTCAAAAATATCACTTTCTACTCATGTTTTAAGCACAATATTTAATATTTACAGTATGTCAAAATGAGTAAATAACAGATTGGCAAACTGCCTGTTTATTTAAGGGAGATGAACAAAGTACAGTGGAATTGTACATAATAATATGACAGATGATACATTCAATAGATTTTAAGTAGATGCTTGTGCGTTCTTAAAGTCTCATATTTTGAATTGAACTATGTGATCTGTTCAAAGCCTCCCAGTCAGTGCTGTTCTCCATGCCTGTCTGACTGTACATGATGTTATTAGCACAAAAACACTTTAAAGGTGATCATTTAGGACTTCAGCAGTAATACAGACAGCAATGTAGTTAGTGATAGAACAGTTTTATTGGGAATTAACTTAAAAAACAAACAAACATCTGTCTCCTATTTTCTGTCACACAGGAAAGAAGCATCAATATCTGATGAGAAGACTTATTTATTTCTTTTGGGGGGGGTTTTCAACAGGAGAAGAATATCTCTAACAAGTTGATTTGTTCACATTTTCACATCTTAATTTTCAAGTGAAATGTGCATGTTGAGTTTATACTCTATGTATATAAGGCGACCGTCCTTTTGCAGTATTTTTGTGTGGTGCGTTTTTCTGTGTTAACAAAAGGGGAACAAAGGTGTTTAAGTTCACCTAGGATGATTTGTTTTAATTTTCACATGGTCTTACTGAGGTGATGCGAATTGAAACATGCACTTTTTTTGGGAGGGGGGAGGGGACAACACAGTTGTTTAAACATGCCACAGGGGAAGTATGGCCCTCTGCTCTTTTTGGGTTCTGATTGGAAAATATTTGTACACCTTGAAGCGTTCACACAGCTTCTGACTACGGCAGAAACTGAAACTGGGTGACGTTTTGTCTAACCACATATGCCTTCCTGTTTGACAGGTATGCGTACTAGACCTGAGAAAATGACACTCATCGGGGGGAGCCATGGACCGACTACGAATGTGTACATAGCCAAAATGACTGTCCCTGCCTGTCCGCCACACTGCTGTAGTCCCACAGATGCCATGGCCCGCTGTTACAGCCAACTGGAGCACGCCCTCCATCAGACATAGACCCAAGGACCACACCATGGCAACAAACAGTTTATATGCAAATGCATCAGATATGCCAGGTCTGCATGGACATCAGTCTTTGCTCCTCAGACCTGCAGGAGTTAAACATTTCTTTGTTATCACACAGTATAAATGTGTCACCACAAGCAAACCAAAACACCAGGATTCCTCTTGATTTCGCTCTTTTTGTCCTTTGTATCCGACTTGTAAAGACTTTTGTTCTCTGGTGTGTGCATATTGCATATGTCAGCATTTAGTGTCCTGTGGACATTGTTGTGTTGAGTTTGGACTTTATTGGTCTCTGTAAATTACATGTGAGATGGGAGAGAAGAGAGAGGAGATGGGAGATGTTTTTTTGTTTTTAAAGAAAAAAGATGTTTGTCTTTTAAAAAGTGGATGTTCAGAGTCGTACATTTGGAGATAAATTCATTTACTGCAGTCTTTGAGGTTCAAAAATGCAGGTGTATAGTTTTGTCAACTCTATTTTTATCCAGTAGGTTTGTTCCATTTTTTGCCATTTAAAAAAAACAAACAAAAAAACTAAATATGAAGCAGTTAATCAAAGGTTGAACTGTCCTTTGTTTGCAACCTTTATCCTCAGAAATGGTTTTCAGGTAATCACAGTTCATCAGGTTGTGTTGGTGTCCTGAAGAATTCAAAATCTCCTGGCTGAAAAATGATCTGTGTAGCTTTTAACACTGATGACAGCAGTGCTGTTGAAGAGCGGTCAGCTTCAGGTTCACGTCTTTGAAACTCACCTCGTCCTTGATCTGTTGGTGCAGATATCACTTGGTGACAGAGACGGGAAAACCAGCCCATTACTTCATCGGATTTGTACAATTAATAGTCCTAATTGCACTTGTTTTCTCAGTTAATGGCTTGTTGCTGTCCATTGTTTTTCATAATGCAGCTTTGTTGGTCTAATTGCTTCTCGATACCGGAAACAATTAGACCAAGATGATCTGGAGTGTTGTTTCCTGCTGTTGTCAGGTAGTAGTTGACCAGCATTAACGTACACACACACACACACACACACACACACACACACTGGAGACAGGCTGTGTTCAGGCCTATGCACGGATAGACGGTGCTTTTGTGTGCAGTGTTCAGAGTTGGCATTTTGAGTCAAGTCTGCTTTTGAAAAGCAGACTCAGCATAGGACTCGTAACGTGTTGTTAGCTCAAATGACTTAGAACGCGTTCAGTAGGAAAAATAAGGTTAGCAGTGTCTCGTCTGGCTCGTTTTTGAGGCAAGTCTGTGTTGTTAAAATGCAGACTCTCAGCATAGGACTTGTTGTAACATGGTATCTGCATATAATATATATAAATACATTTATGAATATATATCTATGCTACTACAGGGGTTTTTTGTGTGTGTATGCCACTCCTACGTTATGGGTGGATTTTAAAGTAACCTTTTCAAGATTCATGAAATACAGTACGTGATGTTCTTGTGCATCACTGACAGTTGTGACCACGAGGAATGGTTTTTATTTATAAAATACCATTAAACAGTTAGAACTAAATTTAAAAGAAAAAGACAATGGTAGATTTTTTGATTATTATTATTTTTTTAACCTGCACTTTAGGTGCAAATGGAGAAACTGTCTCAGGCACATCTGATTTAAGAAGTCCCTGAGGACGGCTCAAATGATTTAGAACGCGTTCAGTAGGAAAAGTAAGGTCAGCGGTGTCTTGTCTGACTCGTAGGACACTTCAACGTTGAGATAAACTAACTTCATGGCATTCCCGCTCTCATCTCGTAGCCATAACAACACCCTCGGCTAGATATGTGCACACACGTCGCTGGATAATTCAGAGGTTTTGTTCAGCATGTTACTTGTCTTTTTAAAAAAAATAAAAATAAAATACTGAAGCTGAACTATGCTGAAGTTTGCTTTAATACAGTCAGCAGTACTTGGAGTGAATCACAAGGACACTATTTCAAATGATGTCTATGACGGTGGAATGGTATTTTATAATGGTTTGTTTTTAGACGATAAGCTTTTTACGCTGCATTCAAGTGTGTTCGCGATTTTATTTTATTTTTTAATTTTTGTTCCTTCCAAAAGTACTAATTCTATCTTTGCTAAGTTGGAGAGCCCTTGAAGGTTTTGTACTGATCAAAACTTTTGTAATTTTGATTTATTTGTAGCTGTATACTCAAAAGGAACAACAAAAAGAAAAATCTGGATTTAATTGTCGATGTATTATAACACAACGTGTAAATACTGATTTTAAGATTTGTTGGGGGTTTTTTCGTCTTTTCCCTTGTACTCTCTTTCTCTCTCACTCACATGGCTGCAGTCTGCAGCCTCCTGATCAGACTGTTGTAATATCACTCAGATCTCAAGGTCTAGAATAAAATCTATTTTGATAATATCAACGTCTTTGATCTTTTGCTTGTTGATTTCCTGTGTCTGAGTCATTTCTCTGGTACTAATTGAATGAATGTGTGTGGTCAATAAGCATTCTTTCACCTGTGTGTGAACAAATGTCACTCACTGCCCTTAAACCTGAAAACAGTTTTTTGTCTAGTTTTGTATTTGTTTTTTACTGATGGTGTTCCAAGCATTTGACAGCTAGGATGACTGGAGAGAAACGGCAATGCGTTACAGCATTTAAGAAACAAGTGTGGTCTTCAAAAAAGTGACGGCAAACATGAGGAAGGGTTTTTGTTTTTTTTGTGAGCAAGCTTAAATCTATTTTCATGTTAGGAAACTAGATTAAGATCTGAAGTTTCCTGTAGCAAACAAAAATATTGTTTTCTAGACCAGTGTTGTGGCGCATGGAAATCAGATATCCAGTACCTCAAAATATTGTTTCCTAAGACCAATTAAAACCAATTTCCATATAGAAATGTCAAACATAACAAAACATGTTAATTCATGCACTCAGTACTTGGCTGGAGCTCATGGGAGTTGGCTGGTTATGACCACTGGAAAGGTAAGAACATGGTTGCCATTTTTGGCACTGTGGGCCAGTGCAAAGTCCCGCTGTAAAAGGAAATCTCCATAAAAAATGTATTCGTTTATTTCCTATGAAGTGCTCTGAAATGGCGTTGACTTTGGACTCGATAAAACACAACAGACCAATTGTGACGAGCACCAGTTGATCACACGGCACCTAAAATCCCCACAGACTCGACTTAATATGACTCCAGACTTTAAGACCTGGATTTCCTTTTGACCACTGGGCAAACACTTCTTTTATTTTTCTTACATCAGGTAAAACACTTCTGATGTCTCTGCTTCAAGTGCGTGCTCATATTAGTAAAGTGACAGTTGTAGCAACGTCTGCGCATGGTGGTTCTCCAAGCACCAACACTGGCCTCAGTCCACTCCTTGTGAAGTGCTCTCAGGTTCCTGAGATTCCTCTCGGGGCTGTGATTTTCCCTTTTCCTAACACGGTTTTCCCTTCCTTTCAATATCCTGTGAATATGCTTCAGCACAGCTCTCTGAGAACAGTCTGACAGAGTGTTAGGGCCACATTTAGAAAGAAGACTTTTGTTGATCGTTTTGAGAATAAAGCCTTTTCATTTTATACAAATACACTCTCCCAGGTTTATATGCTTTTTCCATCTGATCAGACGCAGCTTTCTGCACCATCTTTTCAGCATCCCTATACTTATCACCACAGAAATCATTTCCTTCCTTGTTACTAAAAGTGATTCTGAAATACGATTTCACAAACTCTGAGAGTATAGCAGCCGTGGCACTTTGTCTTGAAACAACAACCGTTACCTCCTTTTGACTTTATTCTCTAAATCAATTCTATTTGTTTTCTTAATGTGTTTTCTTAATCTTAATTCTTCCTAATACTCCTTTTGTAGAATAGTCATAAGCCGAAATGAAGACAAAAGTATTATATAACATTTATTTATTATATAACATGTTCCGAACAAAGGAAATATATGAAAATTTATTTATTGAAATGCATTGGTATTTCTATGAACAAAGCGCCAACTCTCACTTCACTTTGTTTCATAGGACTGAAAAGTCAGCTCTTGCGAAGGTGAAGCAATATTCCATTGCTTCAATATTTCTTGTTAAGCACCAATGCGATCTCCCTTTCGCCCCCGTACCTGGGGGCGTGGTGCTTAAGAAGTTATAGTAAAGGAAACAATGTATGTGGTATAGGCGAAGGCAGAGCCGTGCGATCTCTCGCCTGTGACGTTTGTGGTGAGGTTATTTGCCACTATAATGCGTGTGGATGTCATGGTGAACTTTTACTGATTTCTTCAAACTGTTCTTTTTTTCAGGCTGGAAACAGAATACATTCTTGAAAAGCAACAACTGGTCACACAAGTTTGAATTTTTTGGTTTTTCTCTAATACACACGGGCTGAACAGCGTACATTGAAGCTGAAATATACCACGTGTTTTAAATTAACAAGGCCTGTTAACCACTTGAGAGTGATCAGTGGTCGTTATTGACTAGAACTAGCATATTCTTTTTGACAGTATACTTTTACACATAAAGACGACCCCCGTACCCTTAATGACGAGTTTTGACGCCTCAGTATATATCTATAAAGATGTGGTTTCTGGGTTTTCCCGAGGGTAGCTGCATAGAGACCACCCTCGCCAACTTCGTATGGAAACTCAGTCATCTTGTTCTATGAGGATGTCTGAGACGTGGCACAAACAGCTCAGTAGGGTTACTTCTTTTTCTTCAGCTTTCCAGAGTTAAAGAGTTGAAAGATTTGTCTGACAGCACTCAGACCAATAGAAAAGTCCAAGAAACACAGTGATCCATTTTTAGCGTCACATATTTGTAATATCAGCTCAAATCTTGACTGACGTTCATGTGTCATAATATGTTTACAGACACACTCCTGGACTTTGGGTTAAATAATGTGACAGATATTTGAAGTCATGTCAAAGCTGATAACACAGAAAACACCAACACTGGCCTCAGTCCACTCCTTGTAAACTCACATTCACTTTATTCTGTTCCAGCAGATGAATGATTGTAACCTGATCTTTTTCTAGGTAGCGAGTCAATGAGACATGAAAGCTGGCATGCTTTAAGCCCCATATACACGAAAACTAAAAAATAAAGGAAAGATTCTTAGAAATAGCTGTAAGCGACAAACAAAACTTCAGTTCCTGTTAAACATTTTGAGTCTCACAGATAATATCTTACAGTCAGATTGCTATGAAACTAGATTAACTACATCCAGTTTACGTTGGGGGTTTTAAGTGGCATGAATGTCACTTAAAACTGATCCATCTTTTAGATAGACAGATCAACATGGTTACTTGTCATGCCCTAAAGACAGCACTTTTAACTGTCATTAGAATTTGCATGTATTCAGTTGAGCGTTTATACTGATAGAATCAGAGTTGATAGATCATGGATAATAATCTGTGCCTGACGTTCAAACTAGTAGTGTTCAGTGGAGGGGAAAGTGGTGTGGACTTGCTATTATTATTTATAAAAGTTGTGTTTTGAGGCCTCTCACACTTGCTTTGTTAGTTTTCTTCAGCCCGTCACATGGCAGAAACATGAGACCTGGCAATCCTGATGGATCTGACGCTAACTAAACTAAAGCAGTTGTCGCTATGGAATCATTATTACTATTGTTATTATTGCTGGGTGATTTTTATGCCTGGTCGCTACAGGTGTCACTACTTTTCTTGTGGGGTGATGAGAGTCCTTTGGTTTATAAGATTAGATATCTATGGCATTGATAAACTCTGTTTCACAATGAATGACCCGTTTCAACAAGGCATAGACAAGAAACAGACTTTTAACAGACGGGTTTTTAACAGACTGTGTGCTTCTATGCAAATTAGCCCCCCCTCGCTCCGAGAGGGCGTTTGGTTCCTTCCAGCTACCGTGCGATCAATTAAACGGTGAGGATCGTGGAGTAGTCGGCAGCGGCTGGGGGAGTTCTGACCGTACTATAAGGTACGCACAGCCACTTACATTACACGAATTTAATGCTTTATTTCAGTTTCAAGATATTGAGAATTTCTTTGGTTAAATTAATTTTAGTGGTTCATTAAGTAATCGCCATTAAGCTAGCTCATCGTCTTCTGTTGCTACTTGAAGAGAAGTAGTTTTATATTTAAGAGCTCGCGCGCGCGCGAGCGAGAAACGATAAAACTTTGGTTCCGTGTCAGTTATCTTTTCACAATAAAGAGATAGCAAAGTGTTTCCCATAGATTCATAAAAACACTTAGAGACAAAACAGGAAAGACAAAGTCAAGTGTTTCGGATGCTTTGAACCGTTTAGAGTGTCCGTTTGTAGCCGGTTTAAATCGGTGTTAATTATGAGTGTGACTCAGTCAAGCAGTGAAGCAATTTTGTTGCTTCCATCGTTAGTGGGAATTGTTTTCTTATATGTTTTGCAAAGCATCCTGCTTTCCCGTTGAGTGTTGAAGTGTGTTCCTTTTTAGGAATTATCTTGCGATCATGGTTGGGCTTTTATCATCATTGTTTGGGGAAGGGAACAGAAATGCATGGCATTGCTTTGTTCAGTGTACAGTGTCACAGTGGCTGCATTTTAAGCCTCAGCATTGAAGTTGTTGCTTTCTCTTGGTTGTAGGTTGTAATAATGCTTTTAAATACTGTAACGTTTCCTTTTTTCATATGAGGTCTATGGGGGCTGACTCGTTTTTATGCTAGCTTCAAGTGGGACATAGAGGAACTGCAGAAACTTACATAAAATATACATATATCTATTGTTTGAGAGCTTCTCTTGTAGATTACTTTTCAGATATGAGTGCACTTTCTGTCTTGTCTCTGATAAAAGAGGGCAGGGGTTCACAGACTTAGAAAGAAAAATATTGGTGATCATTTTGAGAATATAAAATGTGCAGATTACAGTTGTTGTTTTAAGATAAACTGACACGTTAGTTATACCATCTACAAAACGGCTTGTTTAGCTGAGTTGGCAAAACAAATTGATCTGCCATCTTGTGATAAAACATCCTGTTTAGTGCACACGGGTGTAATCCACGACATTCTTATATCTGTGTGCCAGACTTTTCATTTTATACCAATACACTCTCCCACATATTTTTTTCTCCATCTGATCAGACGCAGTTTTCTGCACCATCTTTTCAGCATCCCTATACTCACCACAGAAATCATTTCCTTCCTTGTTGCTGAAAGTGATTCTGAAGTGCGATTTCACAAGTACAGCAGCCGTGGCACTTTGTTTTGAAACAACAACCGTTACCTCCACATTTTGACTTGTCAAAAGGTGGTGACTATTTCAACAGTTTAAATGTAACGTCACAAAGTGTTTGAAGATTTCCTTCCGCTCATCTGAATCGTTGTCAGTTTCAGCCCCTGAGGGACCCCTGCGTTTAGAGTAGACACTTGTCTGTTGATATTTTAAAATGAGATTGTTCATAAAACAAAACGAGACAAGAAACATTTTATTCGTCCCATATTTAGCAAATCCATTTGTCTGTCTTTTGTGCTGTTTCCAGTTAAATAAGATTTGAGGGATTTGTAAATAATTAGCTTTCTGTTGCATTTTCCATTGTTCAAAAAGTGTTTTATTTATACATTAGTAATCTTAGTAATCGACTGAGTCTCTTTAAAAGTTAGTCATTATGTCTTAAAATGAGGAAAGCACAAAGAGGAAGTTTAATACTTAAGCCATATAACTGTAAAAATCATTTGTTCTGTTAATGCAAATGGAATGAAACTTCCCAAAGGTGTGTATTTTTTTCAGATTTTTTAATTTTCAACATCAGCTCCTTAATAATGTCAATAATATTCACTATACACCAAATTGTTCCTCTTGACTCTATCGTGGCCATTTTTGGCCAATTGAAACCCATTATAACCACCTTTTTTGATTCCTTGTTATTGATAGTACTATATCATGCGATTTAGGTAAAATTTCTTTCATTCTAAACTCAACACATGAAAATTGTAGTTTTTAATGTTTTTTAACAAATTACATCATTTACCCATTTTTGGCCAAGCAAACGATTTCATGTAATATTTCGAGTTTCTAGTAGCGGCCTTTGATGGCCTACCACACTCCAATGGACCAATATAATGAAACAATTTTGACATAGGTTTGATCTTAAGGATCTAATAGGTTGTGTTTGTGCATGACATTGCAGCACAAACATGTATTTGCAAGATAGACTGGAATAAATAATGACGCATCAAACATTACATAGGCTGCAGTGAATTTCTGTGGATGCAGGCTATTGAGCTTTGAGGTTCCCAGACAAACTCAGCTTTGAAGCACATGTTAAAAGAACTTTTACTCTTGTATTTTTCATAAAAAGATACCATACCCAAACTATTAACTCTAGAAACAAAAACAAAAATAAAAAACCCAATCACAGGACATTTTGCAGAGTTCAAAACTGCAGCTGCAGCGCAAACAACAACAAACACTGTTTGTAAACGTGTCCTGGAGTTTATGCAGATGCAGACGTTGTTGTAAGTAAGCCTAACAGCTTCCAGATCATTTATTCTGGCTATATGGCAAGAAGGTCATCACTGCTTCAAGCACTGCCTATATGATCTGGTCAGAGAGCAAGGACACCAAGCAGTCCTCTGTCCTTGAAGAAAAGACATCTGCCCAAGAGGAAGAAACTTACTCTCCAGAAGATGAGGGGACAATCTCCAAAGAGGCTGACTGCATCACCACTGATGATGAGTACTAGCCAGTGCCTGAATCCTCTTCTTTGGGGGAGGATTGGGGTTGGAGGGCATGGAGGTGGAGGTCGAGCAGCTGATGGAAAAGAACATAGGAGCATTTTCTGAGACCGAGGAGCCGGTGACTGAGTGGATCCCTCATGAAAGGAAAACCATGTGGGTCCCACCACTGAAGAGAGACTGCTCTACAATCCAGTACCCACTGGTATCAAACCAGGAGTCACCCTGTATGCAGTTTCCTGCATTAGCAGCCTGAGATCTACTTTTGACCTTTTTATAACAAAGGAGATCTTTTAGCTGCTGTGCACCCTTACAAACCTGCACGGGAGGCCAAGGTGTGAGGACTGGAGGATTATGGATGAAGTAGAGATAAAGCCTACACCAGAATAAAGCAATACATAGCATGTTGAATGACAACACTGGAAGTTCTCAGGAAGTAAAAAAAGGAAAGGGGTTCAGACTCCAACTGACGGAGGAGCTCCGAGGACGACGTCTTTCCTTCGGGCACCTTGGCAGAGGAGCCCCTCAGATGAAAACTGGCACAGGGGAAACAACCCAGAGCTTCCTCCCCAGCTCCTCCAGTTGCAACAGAGGACGATTTTGTTGTCTGTCTTTGGCTTCACCAAAACTACCACAGCAATATCCCACATGCCAAAGCAACGGAGGAATGTGCATTTTGACAGCAACACACAAGGAACCAGCAGTCAGTGATGGGGAATAAAGGATGCGTGAAAGCAAGAAGCAATCCTGGACTACAATAGGCACAAATATTGCTTGGATAACTTAGAGAGGATGCTGGCACCTCGAGTTGTAGAAAGAAAACTAACTGATGGCTGATGGCTCTTTTCTCCAATTTCCTGGATGTCTTGGGATACGATGCCTTTGTCCCGCCGGAAACAACTTCACTGAAGTGGAGGAGTCCTCTACAACCTACAAATGAAGAGTGATCCTGAGAATCAGGGACACATGCTGGTGACCTCAACAACTGCAAGACACCCTTGTCCCTGATTCTCAGCCACTTCTGCCATTGATCTCAAGATACAGTAGTATGAACCAGAGTGTGACCCACATCCCACCAACGAAATGAGAAGAAGGTGCAAAAGGCGCACCTCCAGGACTGGAACAGCAGCCCCTTTGCACCAGGTGTAGAAAGTGTGCCTACAAAAACCACTCTAATGTGGTTAGTACATCTTGCTGCTAATGAGGATGCACACAGAAGCTCACACTGGAATATAAATTTTGATCATTTTATTGGTCATTTCAGTGGTTATTTGGTCATTAAATTGCCTTTCTGGCCACTAACACACCATGTGTGATTTTCTTTTTGTCCATTCACCCCCCCCCCCCCCCCAAACCCCCAAACCCCCAAACCCCCAAAGAAAAGATAAATAAATAAAGTAAAAATAAATCATTGTTACTGTTACTGACCTGCAATGATGATAAAAAAAATATTAGGTTTCACCATTCATATGCTAAAAAATGTCAACTTTATTACTATTTTCCACCAAAAGCGTAGCAATAATACATAATCCGACTGGTATTCAAAGGGTATAATATCTGAATTTGAATTGTATTTTGGTTTTTATGACTAGAAGCGATGCTAATTTAAAAAATCAAGTCAACGAAAGTAGGAAAGTGTTTTAATATATATTAATTTTATAGTATTTTGTAAACATAAACAGGGGGCGGCCATTTTTGGCCACGAACAAGCTGAGAGGGAGTTTTTTTTTTATTTTTCTGTCACTGCACAAAAAAACAAAGATGCATAAAACTCATTGATACTTTTAATTATTGCTACGCATCTAACCTCCATCATGGTTTGAAAATAAATCAGTTTGCATGTATTATTTAGAAAAAAATGTGGATTTTATGCTTTTATCCCTATATAAATCATACAAATTATGTGAGTTAACTGGTATTTAAAGGGTTAAAATTATGGAGGAAATCCCTGGGAGGAAAGCTAACCTCTGAAAACAAGCTTTCAGCAATCATTTAAAACTGGTAACAGCATCAGCTGACCTGATAGACTCGAGCACAATTTATGGTCCAGCAAATGCGTCCATCCACGTACACTTTTCAGTCAGACAGAGGGCAGAGCAGGGTTTTCACCCAGCTGAGATGTGCTCCAGTGCAGTTCTCCAAGATCGAGACTGCAAATTGCTGGAAGTGGATGACGTAAGCGACTTCCGATTGTTGATTGGTCAACAAGTGTTTCAAGGCAGTTGAAGAATGCTCGTATTGACAAATGGAATGTCTTTATTTTTCCAATAGCTGTTGAGCTAAACATGCAGAAACATGCCTTCACGCTGGCGGCTGACTTTTACGTCATCAAAACAGTACAGGCGGGTCAGTAACCCGGAGCTGATTTATTGCTTTCCGGTATCCAGCAGACTGCACACGAGGTGTAAGTCTTGTTTGAGGATCTCTGACGATGGTTTAAGCCAGTAGTACTGACATGAACAACTGTTGCTGAGGCTTTGTGGTGGGTTTCCAACAGCTGCAGAGCGGTCAGAGTAATATCCTTCACACAGGCACTGGGATAGCAGAAGGTATGCCCACCGCGCACCGCCACATGTTGGAGCATAGAGGTGCCGAAAACAAGCACCGTAAATGTTCAGTACTGCAGTGTTGTTGAAATGGGAGCTTTCTTTGTTTAGTGTTGTGAATATTAACTATTTAAGCTACTGCTGAGAGGAGGGGCTGTATGTCTGCCTGTCTGCAGCTATGCAGTATCAACTTGGTAGCTGGAGGCATCACAGAGGGTGCTGTTGGTGTCACTAGTGTTCCAGTTGAAGATCTAATCCAGGGGTCTCAAACTTCAGGCCTCGAGGGCTGGTGTCCTGCAGGTTTTAGATCTCACTCTGGGTCAACACACCTGAATCAAATGATTAGTTCAGTACCAGCCTCTGGAGAACTTCAGGACATGTTGAGGAGGTCATTTAGCCATTTAAATCAGCTGCGTTGGATCAAGGACACATCTAAAACCTGCAGGACACCGGCCCTCGAGGCCTGGAGTCCGACACCTGTGATCTAATCCAATTTAGGAATTTATTACTTTCAGTATCAGTCGGTTTTTAAGTGCTAGATGGCTCATTACCAAGGTGTTACACAAAAAAACATCTTGTGACAGGGAAAACCAATGAGCTTTTGCGACACTTTATTGTTGCTAAACATATTGATGTCACTGGTTACAGAAGAATTTATAAACTACTGAAGATTTCAGTGAGCGCTGTTGGGTCCATAATCCGTCAGTGGAAAGAACATAATTTTACCATAAAGCGGTCTTGAGCAGGTGCTCTCTGCAGGATTCTAGAAAGAGACATGCATTACTTAAAGGGAAGCACCTGATCGTGGCCAGTTTCTGCTCCCGATTCAATGCAGGATGTGTTAAATGTTAATAAAGTAAATTAATGACACCTGTAAGTGGTTTTATGGCTTTCCCATAATTAAAAACTGTCCCAGTGATCTGAGATCCTTTTGTGTGCCTGCTGATCAAATAAGCATGTGAGCATTACTGTGAGTGTGCGAGTGGGAAGCCAACCCCGAGCACAACTTTTTCCTCACACTTTCCCAATACAGTTAGTCATATGCTGTGCAGAACCTGATGCATCATAGTGTAGTCTTTCACTTCTGTAACCTCCTGACAAACATTTCTGTCTAATCAGGTCATTTTGTATATTTTTAGACATCCAACGCACCGGCTCTCAGGTGAAATTCAGGGCACGCCGCTTTAGGATTTCATATTTCCTGTTTTAATGGAGTGGAGGCTGCTACATTTCATTATAAAGCTAAATAAATAAAAAGGGTTGTGATACTGAGGCTTTGGTGTGAACACTGAATGGATAAAGTGTGGGCTTTTTATAGTCAGAGCTGTCAGTACGTTGATTATGTTGCCTGTCACTGATTGCCTGCACATTTTGCATTAACACTCTTTTGAAGGTAGTCCTTTCCTGGTGTTAGACAAAGGGACCAATGATGTGTCCGTTGGCTAGTATACAGGATGCAGTGTGTTTATAGTGCATTTATCTTCAGATACCGATTGGTTCCTACAGGTTCAGAAAATCCAAAGGTGTGTGTGCGTGACGTGTGCAGGGAGTTTGCTTGTGAACTTGAAAGTAATGTTTGTCGGAGCAGGCTTACTCTTATTGTCCTTCCTGCACTACCAACCTACCGAAAACTGCCTGCAGTGCAAAAAAAGGGAGGGCGCAAGAGCAGAGATGATTCATTCAGAAACAAGCAGAAGTCTGCACTGCACACACAGACCAAGAGAGGGAACAGGAAAAACAGGAAAAAAATTACTACACACATTCTCACTCGGATCCTCCCACAGGTGGTTTGACTACTTCACAGAAGACTGATGCCAGCCTCTGTTGAGTCTTTTGCCTCTTGTCATCTGAAGGAGGGGTCAACGTCAGACAGCAGTCAAGAAGGAAGTTCAGTATAGGAGAGGAGGCTGTCGCTGGATTCATACGGTGAAACTTTCTTTTGCCGGTAAGTGCTAGAATAATCATTCAGGTCACAGTTGGCCCCCATCTCCTTCTCATTTTGCTTCTGTGCTACAAGACTATTCATACAAGGGGGATAGATTAGGTTGAGAAACTGGCTTAAGGCTGCTGTCTGTCTACTGTATCCTGTAGCAGAATCATCCGTGTAGAGAAAAGTGCACAGTTTCAACTAACACAGGAGTCCTGAAGATTATCTATAAATGTGTAACAGATTAACTGGTTCATCGTTTATGAGAAATGCAACATGTTCTTCTTTACTCTGTGCATGTGAAGGATATATTATCCTTCTGTAAACATTGCATATAGTTCCTCATTTCCACACGCATCTAAAAAGAGCTACAAGCTCTGACTTCAGCACATGCAGATAGCGCTAAATGGAAATGATTTTTGTTTGTGGCACTGCCTTCAAAGCTCGTGTTAGAACATTGCCTTTGTTAGCTGTGCATTGTTGCACGTCATCCCCTCTCTAGGGAGGCGCAACTCCCTCCATAAACAGATATCTCAAACCTTTAGAATAAATACCCAATAATGTCTCTCCCAGTTATTAAGGCTGAAGCATGTTTTTAATTCTATTGTGATTCGGGTAAACAAACCCTGTAAATTCATGCTAACATGTCACGCACCGTTAAGAACCCTCCCTTTGGCAGGCTTGTAATGAAGACATGAATGCATTCCCTCTTATAAAATATCTGCGAAAAATAATAATAAAAGGAGCGCATCACGCAGGCAGCAAAGTAATAAACTAGATGAAGTGTTTCTGTGAAGCGTTTTTCATTATTGGGCAGAGAGAAACGAAAGCCATTCGGAGCCACTGACCCCATTAGGCACAGGCCACCCAGTGATGTTTAAAAAGCTCCCCCCCCCCCCCCTGCTTTTAGCCTAGGCCTTGACGGAAGCGAGTTACTCTGTATTGTGCTGCTGAGCTATTCTGACACCGTCCATTGTATCAGTGTTTTCCATGACTCTCAGCGATTTCACTGGGTCTGCACAGTAAACCCCTCCATTATGGACAAGCTTGCATTGCAACATTTGCTGCGTTGGCTTTTGCATTCTTTTCGCTCACACCATGACCCCCAGATTCCCCACCAACACCACCATCTCCCATCGACCACAAACAATCTGCTCTTCAGCTAATGGTGCGACTCTGGGACTTGTACATGTGGGGTTCACGGGGTGATGGCGGGCAAAAAGTATGTTTGCGAAATTTGAATTTGACACGAGAGATGCATCTGCCATGCTTTGCCGCCAAGAAGGACGTTATGCCTTTTGAATGTTTCCGTTTCCTCCTGTCGAAATGCACGGAAGCAGCCTTATTACAGTTTTGCATTTTCTGATTAGTTTTTATTTCATTTAAAATTTTAGTTTTGAATTCAGTTTATTTTCAGTTAGTTTCCAGAGTGGACTTTTATTTTAGTTAACTAAAATGATTTTTCACATCTAGTTGTTGTTTTTAAATGTGGTTCTAGTTGCCTATAATCACCTTACACAGATTTTTTTTTCTAAATTAAACTATATTTAGTTTAATTTATATTTAATTTATATATAATATAAATTATTATTAATTTATATTTATTAAACTATAAATGCGCTCTCTCTCTTTGCAGAACCAAAAATTAAGTGGGCGAATAATGAGTCGTCTGCTGCTGAGTGACTGAGTGGCTTTCTCCCCCCACCCCGATGGATCACACTTCCCAGCAGCCCCCACTGAGTCTCACCACTGCCTCTGCCTCCTGCTGAATGTTGGAGAGCCTAGGATGGAATACCAAGCAAGTGATGCTCTGAGGCAATCAAACAACACTGTCGACCTCCATTACCTTACCCCCCCTGAACGCACCAACACCTGCTCCGCGGCCGCCTCCTCTCAGACAGGGACCGCAGCCACTAGTTGATCCCATTCCAGGATGTTTCTGAATTTCCGCCGTGTTCGAAAATGCCAGTTGGTGCAGGTGATGACCACCTGCCTTGTGCTCTCTGTGGTGATGGTCTGCTGGCAGCAGCTGGACAACGGCGTCGTCAGCCACGTCAAATCCTATTCCTATCGCTACCTGGTCAACCGGTTCACCTACATCAACAAGAGCCTCACCATCCCCCGAAAGCAAGCCAGAATGTTCAGCAACTTCCAGTACCTTATGGACCACCCCAATAAATGCGTCGGGAAAGATGTTCTCCTCCTCCTCTTTGTCAAAACGTCGCCAGAGAATATTGAAAGGCGAACGGCCATCAGGTCCACCTGGGGGAACGAGACCTACATCCAAAATACCCTGGGGGTGACGGTCAAGGTGGTGTTCGTTCTGGGAGCAGTTCAGACCAAGGAGACGGAGCCTCTGTGGAGCAAGAGGAGTGGCGTTGGTTTTCAGGATCAGCTCATCCAGGAGAATCGTCTCCACGGCGACTTGATCCAGCAAGACTTTTTAGACTCCTTCCACAACCTGACCCTGAAGCTGATCATGCAGTTCCACTGGATGCACAGCCGCTGCCCACACGCCCGCTTCCTCATGACCGCTGACGATGACATCTTCGTCCACATGCCCAACCTGGTGAGCTACCTGCAGGACGTGAGTAGCAGAGGTGTTAAAGACTTCTGGATCGGTCGAGTGCACAGAGGCGCGCCGCCCATCCGCGACAAGGAGAGCAAATACTACGTTTCCTATGAGATGTACCCCTGGGTGACCTACCCAGACTACACAGCTGGGGCTGCGTATGTTGTCTCCAGTGACGTCGCGGAGAAAATCTACCACGCCACGCTGACGCTGAACGCATCCATTTACATAGACGATGTGTTCATGGGCATCTGCGCCAACACCGTGGGTGTGTCACCACAGGAGCACACTTATTTCTCAGGAGAGGGCAAGGCGCCGTATCACCCATGTATCTACGCAAAGATGATGACATCACATGGACACATAGAAGACATTCACGCCGTTTGGAAGGCAGCAACGCACCCTCAGGTGAAGCAGCAGGTCTCCGGATTCTTAGGGGATCTGTACTGCACCGCTGTGAAAATGGCTCTGCTTTGTAAACCCTACTATTTCAACACCTACCCCTGCAAAGCAGCCTTTTCCTAGTATTACTCAACACTTTGTGCGTATCATCAGACTGTGAGTGTGAATGTGTCACACTGTAGATCATGAGCACATGCTGAGAATATTACCTCGGTCCTTTCAGTCGGACAGTCACGTTGAAGTGTTGTGTTCGAGACCCGGCGATTTGTGTCACTGTGGGTGTGAGATCAGTGTGTTTAGAGTTCAAACAATAGATTCTCATTCACAGCACAGTGTTTCAAAAGTCCTTCAATGTTCACACATCGCCGCAATTAAAACTCAGTAGTGGTGCAAATGACAAGACAACATCCTCATTGTCCTACTGTGAAATGTGAGGCTTAAATAAACGAGCCATGGTTATTAAAATTGACTGACTTATCTGTGAAAACGGAAGTGATTCATTTGGGTGATGACAATGATGTGTGAAACACCTAATCGAACAGACCTGTGACGCTTCCTTTCTACTTTTGCACTGGGGAAAAAAAAAAGACATTTGACTCACATTTGTAAAAATGTGTGTTATTTGTTTTTCGTTTGGGTTTTTTTAAAATCAGAATGAAGACTGCACTCTGTTGCTGGTGAAGAACTTGAGAGTTTGTGTAAAAGGGAAACAAGGTCTGAGGGAAACCTCAAGCCAGCCTTTTGAAGTACTGAAAGGTTTGTTTCCCCTGCTTTGCATTTCTCCAAAGTGCTTGCGTGGGTTTTTCGCGCCATACTAAAGATATTCAGGTCAGGTGGTTTGTAAACCCTTTGTGTGCCCCCTGTTCAGTACATATCTGTGGGACTGAGGCATAGCGGCACATAGTAATTCATGTATCTCACTTCAACAGATACAACAGTGTCATACCATCACAAAGATTGGCAATCAAGCCAAACCTGGTTCAAGTTTTAAAGAGTTGTAGCAGTGACTCAGCGTTGTCTGATACAATTTGACATATATGGGGAAAAAAACAACTTATTTGCTCGTTTTAAAAACAAAAACAAAAAAACAACAACAACAAATTTCCCTGGATGTATGATGTGGATGATAAATGTGGCCAGCATGTAAGAAACGAGTTACGAGTTAATGGAAAATCCTACCAGCAGCAGACTTTTGCACTTTGACTGCATATTTCAAAAAAGGTGATATGAATCTAAAGATGATGTTCGCTCATAAACATCTCCAGAGCATATTTTACTATCACTCTGCTGTCTGGTTTGTGCTTGTGTGAAAAACAAAGTGAAACTTCAGAACTTCAACTCTCACTCTCTATGTAAAAAGTTTAATGAATTAAATTGATTGAATTGAATGAATTAAATTACTTTTTTTTTTTTTTTTTTTTTTTTTTTAACATTTTGTTTTTAGTTGAAGCGGTTTATTCGCGCATCATCTCGCACCTACAGCTGTTAATGGAGGCCATAATGTATCTGCGGGCGGTGGTTTACTTTAACTGCCATCAGTTATGGTGGGAAGCTGTCAACCACAATGCAGAACGTTGCATTCAGACTGAGCAACGCAGCAAGTGTGCTGTCGAAACCTTGTGGTTTTTCCTGTGTTAAAATAAAAAGGTTCCCGAAACAGGCGTCCGTCTGACGCCACAGTCAGATCGACGGCACTGAGGCCAAAACATTTTTAACCTTTCATTTAATGAAAGCAGGGATTATGTTTTAATCAGTAAGAGATGCATACGCCTCCATTAATATACTCTTTGCCTTAAAGTTTTTCTATAACAAAAAACCCAAAGGAGCTACTACACACACAGACTGGAAGGCTCACTTGCTTCATGCTCCCCTCTTGGTTAAAATTGCTAAATTGTTTCCATTTCTTCTTTCCTGCAGCTGTATTTTGAATAAAAAATGTTTTAAAAACTTCCCTTTTGAATATTGAATTGAAGTTTTATTTTTTTTTTAAACTTAGAACGCAAAACACTAGGCTCTCTGGATTTGACTTGATATTACGCAGTCAGCACAGGTGATGAACATGCCACCCTCTGCTCCCTTTACTTGGCCTCACTGGAAACTGTCTGCATACATATTTATTGCACCTCGTTCCTGAAATCCGACGTCGCCTGGATTAACTGTTCTAGAAACAGATGCTCCGTTTCCGAGGCAACTTGTAAAGGGAGAGCAGGATTTAGGAGCGTCCAGAAAACGGTTCCAGCTGTCTGCATCTGTCTGGCAGTAATTGAGTTTAGGAAAAAAACGACTTCTGTGTCCATTTGAAGCTGTAAATATGAAGTTGTGTTCAAATGCAAATTAGAAAAGTGGGATATGTCACATAAAGTGTGGAGCTGTTTACTTTGACTGTAAGCAGAAGCCGGTTGTTTGTTCTCGGCTTGACTCAAGTCATCATTTCTGGGAATTGTCCCGCGAGGAGTTAACTGTTGACTTTAGTCATCAGAAGCTATTGTCAGGTCCCAAGAGGCAAATTTGGAAAATAATTGTGTTGACAGAGGAGAGTTCCTAAAAATAGGCACCGACTGTGCTGATTAGCGCACCCGAGCAACCCTGAGGGGGCGATAGGGAGTTAAATACAGCTAATTAAAAAAATACTATAAATATGTGCAGCCTGTTCAGAAACTGCTCACACAAAGCAGGTCATGCAAACACAATCAGGAAACCGATAACAGGATAATGAGTTCAAGATTCAAGAGCTGTTGAGGGGAGTCTAAAGTCTGCGTAAGTCCTCTTGTGTCCAGATCTTTGATTGTTCACTCCGTCGGGTTACCCGACTAGTCTGGGGTGAAACGGTGTTTTCTAAATTAAAAACAGATGTTGTGGACAACAAGCATGATGAAGAGATTTGCTTCCTTCTGCTTCACTCTTAAAACTCTCACAAAACCACCGGCTGGCATGACGTGGACACTGATCAGTGATTTGATCAGAAATGCTGTTTTATTTTTCTGCCTTTTATAATGGCTTGCTTGGAAATAAAGAGTTAAGCACTTTTGTTCCATCCTTTTCTACTTAAGTGCTTTCTATTTAACATTCACTCTCCGATGGACTCTTTGATGTGTTCATTGGAGAGTGAATGAGAGGGGTTCTTTGGTATGCAGACTGGAGCAGCCAGGAATCAAACCTCGGATCTTCCCATTAGTAGATGACCTCTAAATGTTTTGGAGAGTACAAATTTCAGTCTTCGTAATTCCCTCTGCGCACACAAACAGCACACTTAAAATGAAGTCGCCTGCAGCAGTTTGGTCATAAATCGTTCTGCGTTCAGCAAATGACAAACGTGCTCAAACAGGTGGAGATCAGTGGATTGACCTTGGTTAGAGGTTTGGGTATGAAAATGTGTCAAGTCTCTCGCTTGGCTTGGTGTAAAACGGGACATTTTGCACGTCATACAACTCTTCGTCTGTATAACATTTACGCAAATTCACAGGTGTGAAGAAACAAAGTATCACATTTAAGCTGTATTTTTAGGTATCATTTTCTTTTCTTTTTTATTAAAGAAAAAAAGAAAGAAAAATATTTATTTTTCTGACCTTTTACTTTCACTCACTACATGTTTACATAAATGACCTAACTTTCTACGCTTTACATTTTTAAATCAAGCTCATTATTTTGGGCTCAAAGGTATAATTTATAACGTTTATACCGGGCTGGAGCGAGCGCATGCCGCTAGTGCTTCTGAAGAGGAGGAAGCACAAAGGGAGTAACATTTTTATTTTTTAAGTGTGAGGTCATTTTAAAAGTAGCGTTTCTATGGGCTCAACAAACACCAGCAAACACACAAACTGTCTGTGTGCAGTTTGTGTGTTTGCAGTGTGTCGCAAGCTAAAGGTCCAGCTGCTGTATTTCACAGGGAGACAAAAGAGTGTGAGATAAGTTGACTCAGAGATGGAGAAAGAGAAGTTAGGTTTCTCAGTGGTATCTGATAAACTGCAGATTTAAAGATTGCATGTAATGTAATCATTTTAATCACATATTGGATCTGTACATGACGTGTTTTGATAAAATATGTATATATTTTCATATTGTGAAAAATTCTGCAAAACAAACTAAGCTAACTCTGTGTTATTCAAGTGTTGCATGAAAATACTGGGTGGTTTAGTGCAGGAGAAATAGGTTAGTTTGCAGTATTGTGGTGAGTTTGACGCTCTGTGTTGGACTAATGCACAGAGGCTGTGGTGCTCAGGATCAATGTTGGGTTACATCAACTGCAGCAGAGATGAATTTGCATTTAAGCTCATGATGCTTTGATTCAGAAAGATTGGAGCTGAGCACATTCATTGGAATTGGTTAGACTTGAATGACATTTGTATTCTCACGTGCTTATATTGTATTATTAATATTGTTATTATTTTTTATTATAACATGTTTACAAATAGTTGGTTTATACCAAAAACAGTTGGTTTGAAAAAGAAAACAACAGGTTGTAGTGCAGGAGACAGAAATTCAGATAAATGGTCTCCACAGTGTGAGCTCAGCCTTCTCTGTACTCTTCAATTCATAGTTTACGGGTTGATCACAGAGTGTTATTCCAGACGTTGAGGCTTCTAAGGGTTTTTTTGTGTCTGATGTGCTGTTCAAGTAAAGAAGTAATGAAATTTCTTACTTAGAATTTTTAAATAAAATATTATAATATATAGAGAAAATTACTTTTACTTTAGTCTTTGTCAGTCTGGTCCCATTTGATCGGCCTTAATGGGCCCATTTATTAAAACTGGTATAACCTCAATGTCCACGTGGCAGTGAGACAACTGTCTTTACAAAGTGTACTCTCTGGTTTTGTATTTCTTGGGTTTTCCTAACCTGTGGTTCCTGCTATCTCTCTGTTTGACTTTTTTTGGCTGTTTTTGTGGTCTATATAGAGTCTATTTCACTTGCATTATGAGCTCCATATGCAGTGGGTTTGCATGCAAATGGCAGACTAACAGTCAACTCCAGCCTCTTCCTGTATAACTGACTAGCTTACACATACCGGCACACAAAACACGAGTAGGGGAGACCGGGGATAGTTGTAACATTTTTGACATTTCTGTCTGTAAATTGGAGCTCTTTTAAGGCAGTGGAATCAAAATGTAATGCAAAGCATTTACATGTCTCGGCTATTAAATAGTGCAGCTATTTTCTCTGCAGCACAATTACCCATTGCATGGTATGGTCTCAAACACAAAGAGTGAAATGTTACAATTAACCCCATAGTCTGGGTTAGTTGTAACATATCCTGGGGTGAAATGTAACACAATGAAATAAGGGTACTAACAAAACATTAACATGTAATCTTTGTTTATTCAACACATGAATGCACTTAGAGCCATTTATGTAGCTGTGTGTGTGTGTGTGTGTGTGTGTGTGTGTGTGTGTGTGTGTGTGTGTGTGTGTGTGTGTGTGTGACAGAATGCAGAAATCTAGCTTTTGAACATATTCAAGTTATGGAATTTTCTGCAACTGAATATTTCATTAATTTTGGTTGGTCTTCCTTGAGTTTGGCCTCATTGGCTCAGTGGGCATTATAACCTACAACTCTTGCACCAATTTTGAACATAACAATGAAGCTGAACAAATGTAGTTGTTCACCAGCATCGCAATTCCATTACTTTTTATCATGGCTTACCTTGGTGTGGTTTGCAGAGTGCTTCAGAAAGATGAGGAAATCTGTTTCTTGCACCCATCCTGATTTATTTCCACTACCAGTATTTCCTACTGGTCCATCTCTGACACAGTGGTCTGCATAATGTATGTGTGGGAACACAAACAGTGGAGGAATTGTGTTGCCAATGGCATTAACCACATATACAAATGCGACCAGTGAACCTCTCTCTGCTGATGTCGTTGCCCCAACTTGTTTAATATAAGTTAAAGTAATAGTGTGGTAAGTTGTAACATCTATCGCTATGGAGAGCATCCTCACACAGAACATGACATCGTGGTTTGGGAACAGCTGTGTGAAGGACCAAAAAGCTCTCCAGAGAGTGATCCGTACAGCAGAACGCTGCTGCAGGATTGCTCTCTCCCCGCTTCAGGACACCTACACCAGGAGATGCCGGACTAGAGCAGCGCAGATACTGAAGGACCCGTCCCATCCTGGCAACAAACTGTTCCAACTTCTGCAATCTGGTAGAAGGTTCCGCATCTTCCGGGCAAGGACAGAGAGACTCAAGAGGAGCTTCTATCCCCAAGCCATCCGTGCCCTAAACACACACACCCGCCCTCTCACATCATCTATAATTGACTGAGACAGGACTCTCTTCCAGACACTCTAAACCAAGGCACAATGTACATTTCAATTCCTTTAATTTTAAATATGTTTATATTGTCTATCCTGTAAAATAGTCAGATGTCTATTCATATTAATGTACAGAATTCACCTGCTTGCTGCTACTACTGCACATTCACCCAATGTATATACTACATATATATATATATATATATATATATATATATATATATATATATATATATATATATATATATATACATACATACATACATATACAATGTTTTTCCTCTACACCCCCCCCCCCCCCCCAATTTTTTTGCACATGTCGAGGAGCGTGTCAGGCTACATTTCACTGTGTGTTATACTTGTATAACTATGCATGTGACAAATAAAGAACCTTGAACCTTGAATCTGCATTATTGTTACAACTAACCCAGACTGTTGCTGTTACAACTGACCCAGACTCCTATAGCCATGAACTAGCTAACATTACAGCCAACGGCTAAAACATTAGCACTAAAGACCTACACAGAATATATCCCCATAGACATACAAATAACATAATTTAAGTTTGATGAGTTTAACTGAAAAGCAGATAATGTTATTAGAAATTGAAATAAAGTAGAAAAACTTACTTTTTGGCATACAAATTACTTTTTTTCGTGTTCTGCCTGAGTACTGACTCTTGTATGTGAAGTAGGTGGAATTAAGACACAGTTCCAAAAGCAAACACACGTGGTGGGTGAGTGGTCCTGTTGCTGAGGTTGGGGTCATCCTTTAATCTCTTACGAACTACCTCCACTGCTTCAGTGACTGGAATACAAGTGAAGAAAGATGTAACATTGTACGAGACCATCTCACACCTTCTCAACAATATCCAAGGTGTTCTGGATGTGATGTTCAGAGCTGCCTACCAGCGGGTTAACTTTGAGATGTTTTAGTTGATCAAGTTGATCATACAGACAATCGGTCTTAAAGGCGCACCCTGTTTATGTATCTTCGGTAAACCGTACAGACTTGGCGTAGCTTCCCCTGAGTATAGCCTGTCAGTAGCATTTCCTCAAGCCAGTAGAACACGAGTTCCTGGGTCTTGTTTCAGGGGCTCATAAGTATTTTTGTTGCTGAGAGTGACAAAATTTTCTCACAATCGTCTCTATGGTTTAGACGAGGGTAAGTGACTTCCCTTCCTCTGTGGTGATGTTGGATGCTGAGGGCTTTGCATTGCTGAGAGAGGCCGAAACTTTTGTCCACAGTTTCTTCTTCCACGTCTGTGACGTTATTTTTTCAAACTGCTGTTTCTGTGGCTGTAATCAGTTCTGCTAGTGGGATTTTTCTCTACATCACAGCAAAGTTCAATTCTTCACAGATTTGCTGTTTTCTGAGTTCAAAATTCTATAAATTGTGACAATACGCCCAACACCGCTTCTCCAGACAACCCCAAACCGTGACAGAGCCTCCACCGTGTTTGTAGACACTCACTGTTGTGCCTCTCTCCTGGTCTCATCCATACATACTGACAATGATTTGAGCCAAAAATTTCAAATTTGGATTCAAATCCATGAGATCTTCAGTCCAGTTCTTGTGTAGTTTGGCACATCTCAGCCTTTTCTCCCTGTTTGCCTTCTGTAAGCTGGTTGACAGTCACTCTTCCACTGAGACCATTTCTGATGACGGGAATAATCATCAGCTGAAGGGTCAGATGCATCTCTCACGTTCTGTGCCATGCCTTTGCTGGATTTGTTCTCAAAGACGTGACTTTCAGATACCATTCACTTGGCCCATTTCCACAGGATGCTGAGACACGCCTTCTTTTCAACTAAAGGATTTTGGAAATCATCTTGTTGGTGCAAACATTTTGTTTCTGTCAGACTGTGTTATCTTTGACATTTTGTTCTACATTCAATTAAAGAAATGGAAACGTGTTTTTGTGACAGGCTGCTAGTGCCTAAAGATACAATGACAAATTGCTCCTATTCTTGTTTTTGCTGTTATGTGTTGCTTCTGTACTCTTTATGTGTGCTGACATTATCCCTCCTGTCTCCGGTGACACCAATACATTTGATGCCAGAGTAGATTATTACTGACGTGTTTTCCTCCATACAGACTTCTTTTGTTAACAAAGTGAGAAAATCTCTCATATTTGCATCTCTAATGTTCCTGTGTAAATTTATAAATAAAAGGACTACAATGGAACGCTATGGAAATAAGCTTCCAGTGAACGCTTTTATAAGTGGACTTTCTATCAGGATGTTTCCTGGTGACCTAAGAGCACCGGGATGTTTCCTGGTGACCTAATTTGAATGAGTTGATCTCTCATTATCTTATATGGGGCGTGATTATGTCAGCTTTCATATAAACTGTCTGCTCGTAAGCTGACTGAAGTACAGACTTTCATTGCAAAAGAAATAAGTAAAAGCTTTAATTGAAGGGGTTTAACAATCATATTGCATTAACTGTTTAGGGCAGGGGTAGGGAACTCCAGGCCTCGAGAGCCGGTGTCCTGCAGGTTTTAGATGTGTCCTTGATCCAACACAGCTGATTTAAATGGCTAAATTAGCTCCTCAACATGTCTTGAAGTTCTCCTGGTAGAGTGTGGACAAATATAAACACTTAAAAACTAAAAAACAACACAAGTTGTTACATATCTACAATGCAGCATTAAAAAAAAAACCAGAATCTGACGTAGATTTAAATGGAATAGTTTCCCTGTATTTGGAGTTCATTTCAACACTTTTAAGTTCTCAAAGGCTGTGTCCCAATTAAGAGACAGCACGCTTGAAGTACGCATTTTAAGTGCGGTTACGTCACCGCCACGCGACGACGGCTGTCCCAATTCGAAGTGTGCTTCAAATGCATCCAAATGCGCTGTCGATTTCTATGGGCTCAAAATGTGGTCATAAATATTTTGTACTTGTAAAAAAGATTTGTATGTGTAAAAAAGATTTGTGTGTGCGTAAAAAAGATTTGTGTGTGGACTTAGAAAAAAAAACCCTGCAAGTTACAAGTACGGATTTTGACCCTCAAAATCCGTACTTGTAACTTGCTGGAGCCTGGAGCTGCAGCTGGAGCCTATCCCAGCTGTCATAGGGCGAGAGGCGGGGTACACCCTGGACAGGTCGTCAGTCTGTCATAGGGCCAACGCACAGGGACAGACAACCATTCGCACTCACATTCACACAATGGCAATTTGGATTTTCCAATTAACCTATCCCCTCAAGCTGCATGTCTTTGGACGGTGGGAGGAAGCCGGAGTACCCGGAGGGAACCCACGCAAACACGGGGAGAACATGCAAACTCCACACAGAAAGCCCCCGGCCTGATGTTGGAATTGAACTCAGGACCTTCTTGCTGTGCGGCAACAGTGCTAACCACCGTGCCACCCGGTATCTATCTATCGATAGATAGATAGATAGATATAATGTATATATATATATATATATATATATATATATATATATATATATATATATATATATATATATATATATATATAAAATAATCTGACAATACTATAATATTGGCCATATTATATTTACATTGCCACAGTGAGATGAACAACATTAACAACATGAACTAATTGTTATTTACTGACTAATCTTAAATGACTGTTCAGCACAGAAATGAAGCCCAACAAGCATGTTTTACAGTCCCGTGGTCTCAGCCTCAGATACTCAACTAAAGTGATGTCATGACAAAAATGAATGACCAACAAAACATTTTTCTCCTTCATTTCTGTCAAACAAAGCTGTATGTAACGTGTCTCGCGGTTAGCATCATGGTTGCTAGGCAACCTGAACAGCGCGACGAAGCGTATACCGTCCCATTTCCAGTGTTGGGGAGTAACGGAATACATGTACCGCCGTTACGTATTTAAAATACAAAATATGAGTAACTGTATTCCGTTACAGTTACCGTTTAAAAAGGTGGTATTCAGAATACAGTTACTTTGTTGAAATAAATGGATTACACTGCGGTACTTTCCTGTTTCATTTTGTCGCGGGTCAGGACTGTTTGGGTTTTGTTTGACAGCTACGTTCTGTTGTTCCAGGCGGCAGCGTTACGGTTGCCATGGTTACAGGGCGACGCTCTCTCTCTCTGCGACTGTGTGTTTCCTGGGTGAGAGAGCGCCTTTTCGTTGTTGTTGTTGTGGTGCTAAGCTAACAGGCTGAATGCTACAAGCATAGCTCTAAAGAATGTAGCATCATGGGCAGTGTAGTCCGTGTTGCAGAGAGAATGGACTGCCATACACGTTATGGGTCTGTGAGCGCGAGGAGGGAGAAAAAGGGGAGTGGAAAGGTACGAGTTGTCATCGAGCAAAAACGGGAGCTGGAAGCATGTAAATATAATAATAACCACTGCAGCCAAGAAGAGAGCCTGATGAGCCCAGTTGTAAGTAAGCTATTAAGACTCGACTGTACGCTGTGTTCGTGTTTTCCTCCGAAAACAATAAGTTCCTTTGGAGCAGTCTTTCAATGCCTCTCTCTGTCTCTGGCAAGAAGAGTTGACCCACACAACAAAGCTATTAAAGCTATTTTTCGGCTACGAGCCGACAGGGACCCCGCCGTATTATGCTGGGCTTACACTGTGCGATTTTTTTAGTCGCGCGATTCAGCTCCTGCTCAAACTGTACGATTGACTCGCAGGGGTTAGAAGTTCATAGGTCATGATGCAGGGTCTCACACTATACGACCCGATGCTCTGATGCGACCTGAGTGCTCACATTGTGCGTCCATAAAATGAAGGTTATGACAGAAATTCTGTCGCTCGCTCTCCCTCTCTGTCTTTCACTCACACAGACACGCCACCACCACCATCAACTTTGCTAAATTGCTAATGAAAAACACTGATCAGCCAGCTGTGATTGAGCAGCAGTGTAGATCCAACTATTTTCAAGGTTGTTGTGGTCGTGATAATTTTGTGAGGCCACATCGAAAAGGCTCGGATGAGCTTTCCAAAGTTCTACAAGTTGTGCCTCCATCGCTTGTGTCCAGATCACACGCTGCACTGCCATGCTGCGCCGTCTTTTTCGCTGACATTTGTGTTTGCGCGTGCGCAGTGTGACAAACTGCGGTGACACCCTCACGACCAAGCGATTGATGATCGGGAGCTCGTCGTGAGGTGTTAATCTCTTCTCGTTACCCCACGTATACTACACGATGCACGACGCACGATGAAGGCCAAAATCGGGCCGATCGCCAAAACGGTCGCACGACTCAAAAATCGGCTCAAAATGGGCCAAAAATCGCACAGTGTAAGCCCAGCATTAGTCAGAGGTCCCTTTACTACAGTTCGGAGTCGCGGACCTTCAGTAATAGTAATGAATCACACAGCAATCGTACATTCACGTTGTTGTAAAAAGCATGATAATATATTAAGTATTCCAAAGTATTCAGAATACGTTACTGTCATTGAGTAACGTAACGGAATACGTTACAGAATACATTTTGGGGCATGTATTCTGTAATGGAATACATTTTAAAAGTAACCTTCCCAACACTGCCCATTTCACAAGCCTTTCACTTCCGCACTTCTCGTACTTAGTACGCGTAGTGCGCGTACTTCAAGCGTTCAGTCTCTTAATTGGGACACAGCCAAAGTGTGATACGTGTACCACTGGTGGTACGTGGGCTCCCTCTAGTGGTACATAGGAACGCCCCAAACATTTTTTTAAAGATTAAATAATATACCATGTTCTGATCACTTGTTACATCCTGTGTATGACAGTTCAAATAAATAACATTCACATAATAAAATTGTGTGTAAACAGGCATATATTACTGTACTGGTGCAATAAAAGTACTTTTTGAAGTACAATTCTCCAAACACTTACATTTACTCAAGCAGGGTTAGGGGTTGCCACCTCAGCATGCAGTCTAGTTCTATAGTCTTGCTAATGACCTACTATTGTTAATCAGCTGTTTCAGCACACTGGACCTCAAGGACTGAAGTTTGACACCCCTGATCTAGAGTCTCATAGATTTCAATTTGTTCACTAATTTTAAGTTTAAAACACGAGTACTATGCTGCTAACGTTGAGCTCATCTTGCTGCAGGGATACCACTAGGTGGAATTGTTACATAAGCTCTACTGCAAGCACTCGCACCACTATGCATCTCTTCATGTCTATGAATGTCAGTTGCAGCACTTAAACCAGTTCAAAAAAATCCTGTTATTAAAAAAACAAAACAAAAAAAAAACAAAAAAAAAACAGTATAAAGCCAGACACCAAAACAAAAGTTGCTCTAAGTTAACTTAAGTTTATTAAGACATTCATATAATCCAAGAGGAGGAAATCTGAAAAGTAGTCAAGGAGGGGAACGGGCAATATACTCTGGTAAGGGTAAAACCACGTCAGCAAAATATAGCCAACCAGTGAGGGATTCTGATATATAGCAAGTGGGATAAAAAAAAAAAAAAAAGGTACATTTAAATTAAACACATTCACGAAGATAAACAAAAAGCAAGTGAATCCTACAGTATAACATGACAAAAGCCTCTATTAAGCAGGCCCACGATACATCGCACATATGTTAGCATAACATAATTTGCAGACTTTATACAGCACTTATACCTTTTAGTCCACAAGTAAGTTACTAAATGGTGGAGAACATCGAATACACGCATCTTAAGTGAACATGGAAAGAAATACCTGATAAGAACCTTAATGCTTATAGACCCCATGGCTTTGCAGCTCCAACCAATCAACTGTCAAGGTCAGAATCTACAACTGTCCAAGAGGGACCACCAAAGAAGTCACCTCGCTTTTAACACATACCAAAATTCTGATCGAAGGTTTAGCATTGAGAAGTTTTTTTTCCCCTCGAATAATAAGCACAATGCAAGTGGACAATCGCTATCACTGCGTTTAAAACAAAAAGAAAAATCTCAGGGCTCAAATCAGGTCGGCCACATTCATAGGCATCTCCTCCACGGTTGTATTGTAAAACGTCTCAATGTCACGAAGAATCCTCTTGTCCTCCTCAGTCACAAAGTTGATAGCAACTCCTTTTCTGCCAAAACGGCCACCGCGACCAATTCTGTGGAGGAAAATTGGACCATGTTAGACTCAGAGGCAACAACAGAGCACATTCTTCCAAAGAAACTCAACTCACCTATGAATGTAGTTCTCACGGTTTGTGGGAAGGTCATAGTTAATGACCAGGGAAACCTGCTGTACATCAATTCCACGAGCCTGGTGTGGGAGGGGAGAAAAAGACATGTTCAATTTAACTCCTTAACAGACAGACTGATGAAGACTGCATATTATTAATGTTGCTCGCGAATAAGTAACAGATTCCTACGTTAAAAGAACCCATTGTGGAGAACGAGCCCTAATCTCCCAAAAGTTTCGACTGCTTGGTCATTTCAGGACTTTTGCAGGATTAAAAACATTTTGGGTTGTAACGTCACAGATGATCATGAGTGTTGATCACACTTACCAGAAGATCAGTAGTGATCAACACTCTGCTTGAGCCAGACCTAAACTCCCTCATAATCACATCACGCTCCTTCTGGTCCATGTCACCGTGCTGCAAATGGAAAATATAGATTAATACTGATGAGCAAAAGCATTTGCTTGCACCAACATAAGATTCAAGCAGGGAGAGGACGTGTCATACCAGAGCAGAGACGGTGAAGTCTCTAGCATGCATCTTTTCAGTCAACCAGTCGACTTTTCTCCTGGTGTTGAGGAAGATCACAGCCTGTGTGATTGTCAGAGTCTCATACAGATCACAGAGAGTGTCCAACTTCCACTCCTGGAAACAAACACGAGGTTATGAGATGTAAAGCACTGTTAACTGAAAAACATCAACATGAAGTCACAGCAGAATCCTGTAGTTTAACATCTACCCCACTTCCATGTTAAATGAGGAGCAGCTATTGTGTAACACAGGATTTCGAGACAAAGGAAACTGGACATTAAGAAAGAGGTCCCTCCTAGCCTCATTTCCAATACCATGCCTTTGATCTCCTTCTCTGGTGTACCCATGCTTACACGGCCACATGAGCTAAACCTGTGAGGCTTGGCTCCTGCAGTTTCAGCAGGGTGCTTTAGAGAGAAGGGAAATTAAAACATTCACAGTGGTACAAGATTATCAGCAGAAATCTTACCAACCTCTCGCTCCACATTAATGTAGAACTGCTTGATACCCTCAAGGGTAAGCTCTTCTTTCTTCACCAAGATGCGAACGGGATCTCGCATGAACTTCTTAGTTACCTCCAACACATCTGCTGGCATTGTGGCTGAGAGCAGGACCACCTGAAGAAGCAGCACTACATGTTACACCACCCCCCCCAAAAAAAAAAAATCAACATAAAATTTGTTACAAGCGTATTAAAAGACAATGCCAATTGTGGCACTTGACCTTGAGATTGCAGCCAAAGAACATTAAGAAAGAGGTTCGACCACATCTCATTTTCAGTCAAGTGCACAATAATCTGCTTCCACGTAAAAAATCTGCTATCATCATTGCATGAAACAGAAAATCTGGATCACACAATTATAGCAGACCTCTGTTGATGCAGAAGGGCATCTTATTTGTTCTCTGGTGTGCGTTGGTTTCTTACTTGAATGTTTGTGCTCAGTTTCTGGAAGATCTCATAGATCTGATCCTTGAAGCCGCGACTCAACATCTCATCGGCTTCATCCAGAACAAACATCTTGATCCATTTTGGAGCTGCAGAGAAATGTCATGTTTGTTAGCAAACATATCACCAATCCGAGCTTCCAGTAAGCAGGACCTGTAATACTTACACAGGTGCTTCCTGTTCAGCATGTCGTACACACGTCCAGGTGTGCCCACCACTATGTGAGGGGCCTCGGCCTGGAGCTTCTGTATTTCACTACGGAGATTGGTCCCTCCAATGCAGGCATGGCAGGTTGCCCCCATGTAGTCACCCAAAGCCAGAATTACCTTCTGGATCTAAGAAGGGGAGATGGGACAGAAGAACTTGTTTAAGATAATGTGGCACAGAGAGCCAGACAAGACTCGCAAACTGCAGAAAAACTGTTTAAAGTGATCAGTAGAGTAAAAGAAACTCTCCATTTCAAGAGTCAGTCCCGAAAGATGGTATGCCATCACATCACTCAGTTTTTCACAGAAAAATTCGAAAGCATTTCACCTTTCAGACCAATGTAGCCACGGACAGAGACTACATTAGCTTAAGAAGATACTCGTCAAATCTTTTGGAATTTGAACAAATCTTTAAAAGATTGTACCTTAGGATCTGAATTAGTGTCCTCAGTACGCTGCTTAGGTCTGAGGTACTGCTGAGGTTTATGGTGACCTCAGGAACAGCATACCTGCTGAGCCAGCTCTCTAGTCGGAGCCAAAACCAGAGCCTGAGTCTCCTTCTGCTCAATATCCAACTGCTGCAAGATAGAGATGGCAAATGTGGCTGTCTTGCCAGTTCCAGACTGGGCCTGAGCAATGACATCATAGCCTGACAGTAAGGGGAAAAAATTATTTTAAGTACATATATTTGTTTCTCAAAACAGAAACAGGCTAAACAACAAAATCATCCTTTGCAAGATTTGACTCATTAACTAATCATTTTACAGTACTGAGTGATCAGCATGAAACAAAGTTATCCCCATGTTTTGGGTAAGTCCCGAAAGATGGTAGACCATCATTTCACTCAAACATCTACAATCCTATTCTGAGTTTAAAAAGAAAAGTGTCTGTACCTTTGATGCAAGGGATGATGGCCCTCTGTTGAATGGCAGATGGTTTTTCAAAACCATATGCGTATATGCCCCTGAGAAGAGTCTCCTTCAGGTTCATATCATCAAAGTTGTCTGTAATCTCATTCCAGTTGCTCTGAATTTTGGGAAAGACAGTACATGGGTGAATTAGTACTTCAATGATCCAGTTACAGCCAAAAATATAGTGCCAGTGCTTGTATTTCGCCATACTACTTACCTCGATGACACCATCAGGCTCCATTCCATCTGGTCCCCCATGGTCTCTATCTCTTGAGCTGTTGGAAATGAAACACTCTTCAATTTTTACATAAAATGTGACCTTAAAAATAAACTGAACGCATGCTACAGCGGTCGTTTCTTCCAGGCGTCATTTAATGTGAAGGCCTGCTGCTCACTCATCTCCAACAATAAGACCGCCTATTTCGCGCTCAGGGTGAGAAACTAAAACACAGAAATTACGTTAGATATGTAGTGAGATAGTCAATCGTAGCCTGGGTTACGCCCCAGCGATCTAGTTCCACAGTCTGGAGGTTCACTGAGCGCACGTGTCAAATTGCACGAGCCGGGCTCCACTGCTAGTCCCTCATAAAATGGCCGCTTACGTAACCTCCAAAGATTTGGCTCCTTATACCCACTGTGGTCCCCGGTAACTCGAGATTAAAATTACATCTGTACACTTTGGATGTACCTCAACATGGAGCTCCGCTTCGCTCACCGTTAGCCAATATGTCGGACAGTTGGGCCTGTACTGCCAACGGTGGCTTCTTCTGAGGCCTACATACAGCCTGGACCGACGACTCTCAATTTGGATAATCCCCAGCTACAATAGTAAACAAAGGGTTCTACTAATCACTACAAAGTCCTGGTATACTTTGAGTATGACGTGGCCAAATATTAAACATTTAAAGCAGAATGCTTTTAAAAGCAGTTTGGAACTACGGTGTGTAACGGAGCAGCTAGCGTCACATAGCTAACAGTTAGCCCCAGCGGTTGGGGCCTAGTTAGCTATTTAATAACTAATTTTGCATAACACTAACTGCAAACCACTTTCTCGAGGTTAGACGCAGATAAATATTCAGCGTCGTTTTAAAAAAAAAAACTCGCCCAAACGTATTCTCTTACCTGTTGTAATCAGCAGAATCGCTAGACATGATCCGTTCCCAACTTCAGCATGCGAGTGGAAAGATCGCTGCTCGAGAATACAACTGCATTTATGGAGCCGGACTATTTTCACCGACAAACTCAGTGCCCAATTTGGCTGACAATAAAATATTAGTTGACTGACTTAATGTTTGAATCACATTTTATTTAACACACTACTTGTTGTGTTCAAATATGTCTTTAGATAAACAATAAAATGTTAAAATTGTTCCAGACTATATTCCTCGGCGGAAGGATATTGCAGTAATAGTGGGTGCTCGGGCTCGCTACCGTGTCTCTGATAGGTCAAAACTCGCTCTGACAAGTGTTGTGCAACATTTTTGGAGAGAAGGTTTGCATGAGGCCCATGCAAGCGGGGTTCAAGAAATAAAATGAAGTTTACTACCACACAGGCAGAGCTAACCGAGGCTTTGCTGTCCAAGTGTGATTATTAAATAACTTTTAATTGGCATAGAGTTTAAAAAGGGACAATGCTGCAGTTTCTGTGTCTTTGACACACTTGCTGTTCCATATTTATCAGTTATGTGTAGTGTTTGAGGCAGGTTTAAACAATTAAAGTACACAGTCACTTCCATATGTGGAGTGACAGATATAGAAGTGGTATCTTGCATATTGTAAGGAAAGCTGATTGGACAGGCAAACTTGTCATAACAATAACTGCTTTGGGGAAAGTGTGGGGAGAAATCTGGAGAAGGCTTCTTCTTGGCATATCATTCAGTAGATTTCTGCTACCTGCTGGACTTAAGCAACTGACAGTTTGTACGAACTAATTCTCTGTCAGTCTCTTGTGTTTCTTTATTCCAGAAATCAGAGACGTTACACAGAGGAGACACTCAAAGACTTATGAAAAAAGGACATTGGAAAGTACTGACAGCTAAGATTGGTTGTACTTATGTTAGGGTAAAAGTTAACAAGCCTTGATTTAAAAAAAAAAAAATCTGATTTGACTGGAGAGTCTATACATGCAGTTTTTATCTCCTGGTGACCTTTGAGACGAAAGTTCAGTTAGATAATGCTTCAATTAGTCTCCACTGAGTCAGAGACTTGCTTTGATAAAGTTACCCAGTTTAGCTGAGCTAACACAACCATTTTCTCCCTGTGTCACCTCTCTACTTTCCACGTTTCACCTTCTTGGAGAAGTTCCTGATTTACTTGGAAGACCTTGGACTCTACTCTGGTTTAGACAATGTTAACTAGATTATTATGAGATTATTATTATAATACATATTTAGAGGATTATTCTCTAAATATGAGAGAAGCATACAATAATAATCAATTGTGAGGCACACTCACGTGACTGGATATAATATCCCTGTTTACTTTAAAAAACAAATTTAGATTCTGTATATTTAAGCCTTCCCCTACAGCAAAGCTGTTTTAATGGCCAGGTTTTATTTGATCTCTGGTAGTCGTGCTTGCATTGTTAGAAAAAGAAAGAGCATATTTCTCCCATATCAGCTTCTCTTCATTGGCTACCTGTTAAATGTAGACTCACATTTAATATTCTTCTCCTTACATACAAGATCTTGAATAATCGGGTCCCATTTTATCTTCAAGACCTTATATCACCCTAACAGAGCACTTTGCTCTCAGACTTGTGGTTCCTGGGATATTTAGTAGAATAGGAGGCAGAGCCTTTAGCTTTAAGGCCCCTCTTCTGTGGAACGGGACAGACACACTCTCTACTTTTTGATTAAGCTTATAGTAAGGGCTGGATAACTAACCCCAAACCTTCCCTTAGTTACACTTCACTGACTGTTTATTCTCCACACTCTCTATATGTTTATACATCACTTTGCATTTAATCAATAGTTATTTTTATGTTTGGCTCTCTCCCACAGTGTGTCTTTTGTCCTGTCTTCCTCCCCTCACGGCACATGGCCGCTCCTCCTTGAGCCTGGTTCTGCCTGAGGTTTCTTCCTGTTAAAAGGGAGTTCTCTGTCCCACTGTTGGGTCATTTGATTGTTGTTAAGCTTTTAGCTAAAACATTTGAGCAACTCTATGGACCATCCAGCAGTATCAGCGCACCACTCTTAAACCAGCACTTGTGATGACTTTTGACTCAGCCAATAAGAGGGAAACTTCATTCTTTCTTTTCTGCTAGAACCACAAACCACAAGTAAGTAGGGTACCATAATTCATATACTTAATATTAAGTGAAATTACTGTCTTATCAACAATGAAAAGGTTGTGGTACACATGTCAAATAAGATTACAAATACTTTATTCATCCACAAATGTTACAAAATTGCTCTGTTAAAGCAACCAACAACAAAAAGCTTTGCCTTTGTTCCAGTGTACAAAGGGAGCGGTTGGATTTTTCCTTTTTTTTCTTTAATTAAATACAGTGGAGATATGGTTTGAATTTCACAGATGCAGGCTTTTGGAAACTATATTAATGCACAATGGTGTAGTAGTTAGAGAAGAGTTCCTCCCCTGCTGAAATGTCCCTGAGCGACACTAGCACAACACACCGCAGACGCCTCTGTGTACCCTGGCTGTAGTTGACGTTAGGGAGATACTGGCGGAGCTCAATGGGAAACTTGTCTGGCAGGTCGTACTCCTGGTAGCACACGTTGGCAGGCCTCTCGTAGGAGCAGTTGTTCACATATTGACCCACAGCCAGGGGGTTATGGGGAGTGTCTGTCAGCCAGCTTGTGTCGCTGGTCAAATAAGGACCTATTCTGTCTCTTCCACTGCACGACTTGAACACCATCCTAGAGATGCCTTTGTCATTTCCATCAACCAGGATGCCATCAATGCATCTGAAAACAAAGGGGTTTCTGATGGACTGAAGAAGAATGGGCTCATAGGGTTGGTAAACAGTTCCGGGATACATTGCAACTGTTGCTCCTTTGGGTACAAATCCCTTGGTGACAAAGACTCCAGTTCCTGCGAAGGATAAAGTGCTAGGCTTCCGCTCAATGCAGAATCCCAGTGTCTGTAACATGGCATCCTGTCCGCACACCGGATCTCCTCCAACCTGCTCTGCTTCACTTGTTAGCTGCAGCATAAATGGAGTCTGGAACTGCCTCTGATGAAACCCATGTTTCCTGAACAGGGCTCTGAAGAGCGCCAGCAGGCTCCGTGAAACCTCCTCATCGGGGACTAGCTTATCTTTCGAGCGCTCAGTCACCTTCCGCAGTGTTTTCTCATTTTTAGACAGGTTGAAGACTACCCAAGGCACAAACCTGTGTCGGTAGGACTTCCATTTGTTCTGAAATCTTCGCAAAACAACTGTAAACATCCAGAGACTTGTTTGTATGTCGGACATTGAAGAACGAGGTTCTTTGGATGAATCGTCGAGTCGTTTCCGATAACTTGCTTCAAAATAAAAAAAACAAACACTTGTTGCTATTTCAAAACGTAGAACGAACTTTAAATTTGTTTTGCTTAAATATCTTTAGATATGTATTTTATGTTTGATAAGGAACAAAAATCAATAATTAACGCTTCTGGAAGTTGTATAGGTTATAGGCTATAAATTGTATGCTCTTATTTTGAAGAGCTGTGATTCAACCGGAAAAACTTTTTACGCGACTTGTAAAAACTTTACGGGCACTAAGCCAGCTGGATGGGAGGAAGAGTAGCCCGGCAGTGACAAACATGGTATGAAATTACTCTTTTTTTATTTATTTTATTATTGTTTGTAGGGGCAAATATAACATGTACCCATTCACATAAACGTATAAAAACACATCTCTTCGGATTCATATCATAGTATTAAAACTGCTTTTAATACCTTAAATTCGCCTGAAATAATGAAAACAAACAGCCCTCTCTCCTTTAGCATTAGCTAAGTAGCTCACAGTGGGGCTAACCAACAAGCACAGTGAGCTAACTACGATTGCTATCATTTAAACACATAAAATGACAACTTTTAGATCGTTGTCGTGTGGAATGCGTAACTTTATCAGTAGTATTGATATTAAGACAAGGAAACCGCCAGTCAATACACTAGAAGTCGGTAAATGCAATCAGCATAGCATATCGCTGCTAGTTCCCTCTTACTGTGATTTAGATGTGTTTCGCCAGAGTTCACTGTAGCTAACAGCTAGCCTACCCTTTGTGGTTATTGAAGAGCGGCACGATTATTTCGTTCAGTACTGAGATAACGATTATTTATAATTTTTTCAATTACAGAATTGTTTTTATTGCAGTGCCACGTAAAGACACCGCCTTCATATCTTTGTATCAAAATACAAAAGTCACCTGAATTTAGTGCGCCTCAGAGAAGGAAAAACACTGTACCAAAACTTAATACAAACTTAAATCAGCAGTGCACTTCTTTCACATTTACATTGTGCTACATCCCTGTTAATTCAACTTTATAAATTACTCTTTGCAGAGACATCAGGTCTTTATTCACCTGGCCCATGTGCATTGCCTATAAGCAAAATCTAAAGTTTCTCACTCCATTCAGTGTACCTGCATGATGGATGTGAATAAAACTCGAAGCAGTGTACTTCACATATGGGAGATCCTATCTCTAGCAGCATTGCCACTTTAGGAAAGTAAATAAAGGAGATAAATCTTTTGTTTGTCCTGTATGTTTACCCTTTACCTGAAGCCTTTACTACTCACTATGTTTAGTGGACAGAAATATTTGGCCAAATAGAATCTTGATTGGCTGTTGATGTCAGCGTGTCTTTGTGAGCTGCATGGATGTGCAGACTATATTACTGTTATAAGGTAACAGTTATAATTGAGACACACAGGCACACGGTCAGGTGCTGATTTAGTGAGCATTTGATTTGCTTTTGCTCTGCGTTTTGTTGGTGAAGCACACATTTCAGTATTTGCAAAGTCACATTCATTTAATTGTGGGAGGCTAAAATCGTACTTGAGATTAAAATGTGATTAATTGAGCAGCCCTAGGTTATTGTGTGAAAATTCAGATGGTACGCTTTGCAGTGTTATTGTAATCTCCCATTCTGTGCAAGTCGCACAGGGAATTAATACGTGAAAAAATTACTCCATATTGTTGTTGCTGCCTCATACCTTCAGCTATTTGTGTATTTTGGCTATTTGAGTATGTGCCCTGTGTGTTGTGTCTGTGCAGAACAAGCTGAAGTCCTCGCAGAAGGATAAAGTTCGCCAGTTCATGATTTTTACACAATCCAGTGAGAAGACTGCAGTGACCTGCCTGGCACAGAATGACTGGAAGCTAGATGTTGCCACAGATAAGTTTTTCCAAAGTCCAGAGCTCTACATTTCAAATCTAAAGGGGGCCTTAGACAAGAAGAAGCTTGAGCAGCTGTATAACAGATACAGAGGTATAGAAAAAGCACCGCTATAATGTTTCCATTGGTTAGAAATTGTATACACAGCACAGGACTGAAATTAATACTCTGAATGGTTAATCAGTTAATTCATTTTTCTTGTTCTTAGATCCTCATGACGACAACAAAATAGGCATTGATGGGATCCAGCAATTCTGTGACGACTTGGGTTTGGACCCTGCCAGTATAAGCGTCCTTCTCATCGCCTGGAAGTTCAGGGCAGCAACACAGTGCGAGTTCTCGAAACAGGAGTTCATGGAAGGCATGACAGAACAGGGGTGAGAAAAACATTTTCAGATGGTAAAAGAAGAGGGGGGAAACTGTGTTCCTATGTGTGATGTGCAACAATCATTCAAACACTGGTGTAACTTTAAGTAAGACTGATGGGGTGGATTGTTGTGCAAATGCACGTATTCATTTAAAAATGCTTATTTTGTGATTTTATTTGGAGAAAGATGCAAACATATTTCCGAAATTGTTTGAGCACAGTAAATGTAAATAAAAACAGAATTTAGATTGGAAAAGTTTTTAAATGCTGTATTTCCTAAAAAAATAGAAAAAGACATCACACTAGAGGTTGAGTAGCAACAAATTTAATTGTTTTTTTTTTAAAAATAATATCAAATTTGATATCAGCATCACATATCAAAGATTTTGGCACAGAGGCATAATTCCCACTGTGTTGCATCGCCTCTTTTTATGTCACCGTTAGTGCTCTTCAGCTCTCGCTTCATGTTAATGCGGTACGTGCTGACTGTGGGTTGACATTTTTGAAGTGAAAAAAAAAAATTCCTTTCCTGTAAAAATTGTCATCTGAACGTAGTATAAAAAATGGTCGCAGTTTCCTGGTCTGAAAAACCCGCATTCTTTTTAATGGCCTCTAGGAGGCGATAGAGGTGTTGCAAGAGAAGTTCTGGTCCCATGTGGAAAAACGGCTTTCTACTTGGACTTCTGGAAACAAGTTTCTGCTAAGCTCATGGGCTTAGCATTTAGCATTTCAGATCATACTGAATAAAGCATTGAGTGTTTTTTGCAAATTTTGGTCAATTTTAGTGTCAGAATGGACGATTGTCCAGGATGTGTCTGTTGACCACAACAACTTGTGCTTGATCAATCTTAGCCACGCCTTTATTCAATGTCCGTACATCTGAATGGGCCGCATATGTTGCTCCAAAACCTTCACGTAGCGTTAAGCATTAACGGTGCCTTCACAGATGTGCAAGTGATCCCTTCCGCATGCTCTAATGTGGCTCATGGGAGCCTTTTGCACACAATCATGTTAGTTAGCTGGGAGGTGTTCCACCAGGTGGTGTTTTGCGGGTTGCAAAGATTTTCTAGCTTTGTTCTTCTGGTCTGACCCATTTTTTAAAATTGTTTTTTTTTAACTGTGTTGCTAAAGATAAACAACTAAATAAATAAAAATGAGCATATTGTTCAAAAAGTAATAAGAAATATCAGTCTTTATCTGATCTGATCCGATCCTCCTTATACTACGAGGCCAATCCCAAAAGTAAGGTCTCCTATTTTGTATTTCCTATGTATTTCGAAAACAATAGGAGACCTTACTTTTGGGGTTGCCCTCGTACATCAGTTTCATGTGGGGCTGAAACGATTCTGATGATTATTATATTTTGCTTTTATTTACATTTTACACACTGCCCCAACTTTTCTGGAAACGGCGACACCAAAGTAAAGTTCTGTGATAATTTACATTTTTATGCTATAAAATCACTGACAACTGTAAAGGCTTCAGGGTCTGCTTGGACTTTGTCAGATATAAACCAGTTGCTACATTTTGCCGCTTCCTTTTTAGCCACTGGACAGCAACAGTGTTTTGTTTTGTTTTTTATCCTTCTGCAGGTGTGACAGCATAGAGAAGCTAAAAGCTCAGCTGCCTAAGATAGAGCAAGAATTAAAGGACTCAAGGAAATTTAAGGACTTCTACCAGTTTACATTTAATTTTGCAAAGAATCCTGGCCAGAAAGGTTTGGGTAAGAATCCTTTTAATGCTCATTGGCTGTTTTTGTTTTCTTGGTTGAATTTCTTTTGATTGAATACTGTTTTTCTTACAGATTTAGAAATGGCAATTGCATATTGGAATTTAGTTCTCCCGGGAAGATTCAAGTTCCTGGACCTGTGGAACAAATTTTTAGTTGTAAGTTTACAATAAATAAATCATAACAAGGCTATGCTAAGTACGCAGGTATCATCGTTTCTCAGAAATAAACTTTGCTCCTCATCCTTTGCAGGAACACCATAAAAGATCGATTCCTAAGGACACTTGGAATCTCTTACTAGACTTCAGCACGATGATCACGGACGACATGTCGAATTACGACGAGGAAGGTTTGTAGATTTCTCGTTGGCAGTCATGTCTTGAAACGTGTTATTCAGAGTCAAATCGCTGAATCTGTTTTGCTTCTTCGATAGGAGCGTGGCCCGTCCTTATTGACGATTTTGTGGAGTTTGCGCGACCACACATCGGAACCAAAAGCACTGCAGTTTAAGGTCCGCTCTCACTGAAGTAACAGCCATGAGAGGTTTCTACAAAATCAGTGACTGGAGGACAGTGGAGTCACGCTGAGCTGGGAACTATGTTGCCTTTTCAACCCTCAGGACTGAAATATTTTACACAGCAGAGACTTTATATATATTATGTGTATGTACAAAAGGCATATCCGTTTGTTAGTTAACACGTGATAGTTTGAAACTTTTATCTAAAGTATTGGGCTTTTGTGTGCGCTCAAGCCAACTAGAGAGGAGTCTCCATTTGATCCCACGTGGGTCTCTGATGTGGTTGCACTCCGATACAGGTAGATATACACACTTGAACTGTAATGTAAACACAAGGGTTTGCAAAGAGGATGTCGTTCTTTAAATACTGAATTTTAATACTAGTGTGCATTTCCTGATTTTGGTTTTATGATATGTTTGTGTTACAAGTCAGTATCAAACATTGATTGTAATTTTTTAAATCATAATGCTGTTTGTTTAAACATGGATGCGTAAGGATAAAATAAATAATTCAGTTTGGTCTCTTTAAAGTTGCCAAGCCTCTGTGCATTTATACTTAGAAAGAGAAAATGGGACATTGAAAGTCAGTCTCTGTTTGGTTTATTGCCAAATACCCTCATTAACCTTTAGAAATGTCTTAATGTTTTATGGCACAAATCCAACAAGGTGCTAGAAACATTCCTCGAAGATTTTCATCAGGATTGACATGACGGCATGACAAAGATTTGCTGGCTTGATGATGAGAATCTTCTGTTCCACCACATTCCACTGGACTGAGTTGAGGTCATTTGAGTACAGTGAACTCATTGTGGTGTTCATGAAACCAGTTTGAGTCCAGGCAGTCTTTGTCATTGAACTGTAGCCAAAATTTCCTGTTACTGGCTGACGAGAGGCACCTGCTGTGGTCTAATGCTGCTGTAGCTCATGTAGTTTAAAGCTAGATGTGCTGTATGTTCAGAGTTGCTCTTCTGTACACCTTTGTTGTAACAAGGGGTTATTTGAGTTATTGTTGCTTTTCTATCAGCTGAAAACAATCTGGCCATTCTCCCATGACCTCTGACTTCAACGAGGCAGAGAACTGCTGCTCACTGGATATTTTCTCAGGAGATCAGCAGTTTCTGTAATGCTCGGACCAGCCTGTCTGGCACCAACAGACATGTCGCATTGAGAGTCACTTTAGTCCCCATTTTGATGCTTAGTTTTAAATTCAGTAGGCTGTCTTGACCATGTCTACATGATAAAATGCATTGAGTTGCTACTATGTGATTGGCTGATTTTTAAATATTTACATTAAGGAGCAAATTTGATATGTGATGCCATGTTTTATGATCGGCAGGTTAATGTCCCCATAACTATTAGAAGCTTCTTTAAGTTTGAGGTTGTTACAACTTAACGGACCTGTGGTTTTAGGTAAATCCAACTGATTCTCATACAGCTGTTTCCTAAAATAGTAATTAATCAGTTAGAGAATTAGAGAGGTAGGCTATAATATGCTTAGTTGAAACGGGTCATTGGATTTTGTATTATTCTTTTAACATCACTGATGGAGATGTCAACTGAGATGGCAATTCAAGCAGAAGCTGAAGCACATCTCAAAGAGGAAGAGAAGTGATAAAAATGGAAACAAATTTGACGTCACTTTTCATTTAGTTAATTCAGAAGATCATTTTCTTTATATGCAAGTTTCATTCTACATATTCAAACTTCATTCCATATATTCAAGTGTACTTCTATGGGTGCTTCACTGTAGTCTCGCGTTATTTACTTCCGTTGACGCGTTTATATGGATGCGTGGTTGCTACGGGCGACTGACAACAGACGGCAACAGCGGAACAGCTAAAAGCTGGAGTTGACACTATCTTAGTGGAAATAAGTATTACTTTAACCCCCTCAGAAAGGCTGTCTTAATCAGAATAAGATGTCTAGCACTAACACAGCTCTGCCTGACACAGGCTGGGATGAGCACTTTGCTATCCCCGAGCCCAACGCTGAAAACAAGGCACTGCTTGAGGAGGTGAGTGTGGGAACGTAGTAACTGTTTATCTCACCGCCAAACTAATAGTTTTAGTAAGTGAAGTAATCTAAAGTGTCAAACAAATCTAACAGAGGAATCCGGGATCTCTGAACGAGCCTCTGAATGACTGTAATGCTCACAACGTAAAATAAATTCTGCTTGGGGTCTCATGCTTTGTTGTCAGGTCTGTTTGCGTCCTCTCTGACTTTACGACAAAAACGCCAGAATATATATATCGTATATACGGTGCACAATGTAATAGAGAATATGCTTGTTTTGGGGCTACATTGACGCTGTAAGTATCTAGACCAGAAGGGTCAGACCACTTTATGCATTATGCTTTTCATATATTTTTAACCCCCCCCCCCCCCCCGGATTTTTGATTTCTCTAAGTTCAAATAGTAAGTTCTCTGCTGAGCAACAGCAATGATTAAAATCAAAATCTGAAACACCCTTTATAGTGGAAAGGCTCTTTGGGTCCCATTTTTTTAAGCCATCACCAGAGTATTATTCTTGATCAGTTATTTTTCCTCCTTCAATGAACGAGCAATTTATGTTTATCTAAAACAGAGGAAGGACAGCTGATGTGTTAATAAATGCAGTTTTACAAATATATGTTATTTTTCAGTCTTTTGTCAGTACATCTAGCCTTCACTTTACAAAGCACAGGACGAATGTGGAGTTTCCAGGGTCTGCGCAGCCTCTTACCCTATTGCAGCTGGAATAGACTTGAACCCCCTGACAGCTGTAACCAGAGCCTTCCAATAGGCTGTTTCTGGCCTCATTTGCTTGACATCCCTGATGTAGACCACTTTGTAGCAGTGCCTGAGTTCACAAGTCCTAAGGTTTTTCAAAAAATTGGTAGGTGGCTAAGTGTTGCTTAGCCCTGTTCAAACATTCAAACATTCTTGTGTTACATTATCTGGTAACTTGCTCAACAACAGATTCGCAGAAAAGAGATGGAGCTGCTGGAGCTGGAGCACATGCTTGAGAGAAATAAAGATCACAAGAAGATAATGACTGAATACTTAAAGAATGCCAAACAAGAGCTGGATAACACTGAGGTGAGATTATTAGAGCATATTGTGAATTTATCGTTTGTCGTACCAGTGTGTGTCGTGTGTGAGACTTTTGTAACTGGCTTGTAGTTACTGTGTCATGGCGTGTTACTTTGTTATTCTGATGTTTTTTCTGCTCACAGGCTCTATGCAAGGCAAAGGAAAGAGAGGAAGAGTTTGAGAAACACTTGACAGCTCTCTCAGATAGAGAGAACGGTCGCCAGGCTCAGGAGGCTGCTGAGATGGAGAAAGAGCTCAAGTCTTTAGCAGAGAGGAAAGACATGATAGAGGTCTGTGTATATAAACATCTGTATATACACATCATATACAGGATTTGGCTTAGTTTAGCTGTTGGTACCAAAATGACCTTCTGAACTTTTGCCCATCTTGCCAGAACCACATCTTCAAGGGCAAACAGAAGTTGGATGAGTTTATGGAGCAGATGAACTGGGACAAGCAGACCATGGATGTCTTTTTAGAGGAGTCGGCGCGTAAAGATGAGGACACAATGGCCATCATCAAGTATGCTCAGCAGGACGAGCAGAAGATCAAGGTTAAAAAAATAAAAATAAATTCTGGAATATGGATGATCAAGCTGTTTTCACTCTCTGCTAACAACTGTCTGATCTCTCCTCATATAGTCACTCACTCTGGCTATAGAGAAGAAGACACTGGAAGCCAAAGAAAAGCAAAGAGCACTGGTCAAAGAGTCGACTGAGACTTTATCTGCTCAGGTAATGTGAGACTGATTCTCAGCAGACAAACCAAAGCAGTTACAAAAACCTCCTTCAGGATGACTGCTGCTTCCTTTCCTGTCCAAACAGATCGCGTTGGATAAGACTACAGAGAATCTGCAGCAGGCACACCTGGAGGCCCAGCAACTCATCCACCAGTGGGAAAATACTATCAAGCAGATGATGCAACGGGATGAAGACATGCAGCAGTGTGCTCTGGTAAAGTGTACGGTGTGGTGGGGCGTGGTTTGCTGCTGCAGGTGCGATTGACCCATCTGCGTGGCAGCATATGCCACGCCATGCCGGCTTAAAAGTTTGGAGTTTTGGTGAATGTGGTTGTTGTTGTTATGTTGCGCTGGCAGCGGGAGAGCTGCAGCTCTGTGTCTGTGTGTACAGCAACCGGTAAAATAAAGATGATCAAAATGCCACTGGGTCTGCCGTGGTCATTTACATGGGGATTTACACTTCTGCTGATAAAAGACATGAAGGAAAGCCAAGAATATGTGAATTAACATTGAAGTACACGTGAGTAACACCTGTGTTGTTCCTTTATCATTCCAGCAAGTTGCCCAGTTGAACCAGGCTATGAGGGAAAGGAATGCCACGGTAACAGAGAGGAAGAACTTGCTAGATACTCAGAGGAGCAACAACAAGGAAACTGAGAGGAAGATAACTCTCACCAACCGACAGGGAGCAAAATTGAGACAGGATCTGAAGGAGCAGGAGAGTAACTGCAGCAGGCTGCAGGATGAGGTCAGTTCCTCAAACTGTGCTGTATCTAAAGGAGTAGTAGCTTCATGTTCTAAGAGCTTGTCAGTCAATGCTCATGTTTGTGTCCTGCAGCTGAATACCTGCAAAAACACACTGGACAGAACAACCTCTGACGTGGAGTCCCTGACATCCCAGATATCCAGAATGAAGAAAGACATCCAGGATAAAAATGACAAGTCAGTGGAATCTTACGACACATCCCTGCCTATAAAATAGCACTGTGATGTTTTACCTCTTTCCCATGTACTGCATGTATACTGTACAGTGCCGTGACAAAGTATTTGGCCTCTTTTTCCCCATACACACACATTTCCCAATCATCAAAAAAAGTTTTAATATTAGACAAACATAATTGGAGCAAATACAAAATGCAGATTTATAAAAGTTAAAAGTTAAAACTACGACCACCATGTTTGACTGTTGGTATGATGTTCTTTTAGAAAATGCTGTGTTAGTTTAACAGGACAGAAAGCTTCCAAAAGTCTTGTCAGTCCACAGAATATTTTCCCAAAAGTCTCGGTGATCATCAAGATGTTTTTGGCAAATGTGAGAAGAGCCTTTGTGGGTTTTTCTGGTCAGCAGTGGTTTTATCCTTGAACTCTCCCATACGTGCCATTTTTGCCCAGTCTCTTTCTTATTGTTGCATCATGACCTCTGACCTTAACTGAGACATGTGAGGCCTGCAGTTCTTTAGATGTTGTTCTGGTTCTTTTGTGACCTCCTGGATGAGTTCACCACTGTTCTCCATTTGTGGCTGTTGGCTCTGACTGTGGTTCATTGGAGGCCCAAGAAATGGCTTCTGTTTAAGCAATTTCTTGATTTAACAGCTCTGCCAGTAATCAGGCACGATTGTGGTGAGTGAAATTGGACTCAGCTTTCCAAATAATGAGGTTAATCACAGTTAATTCATAATTTAAAAAGGGGAAGAACTAATTTTTTACACATGCCAGGTAGATTGGCACTCAGTGCCCCCAATTAACTGTAGTGGTAATTATGAAAATCATTTTTTATTGTTTCTGTAACAGTTAATCCACCAGTATGCGTAAGCTCTTTTTTTAAATGATCAAAATGTAATAAAAAAACAAAAGAAAACAGTAAAGCACATTATTATTATTATTATTTGATGAAGATGGCAAATTACAATTATTTACTGAACAGAAAAATAGTTTGAGTGGTTGATTGTTAATTATTTTCTGACCTCTTAGAGAAGTCCAGTGTGCCCGCTCATATTTGGGTATAAAAACATGAATACTGTTTATTATTTGCCTAAAAAATAACAATATCATTTTTAGTTTTCAACAACTTTTTGACAATGTCTAAAATATTTGTCTTTTTTGTTTTTAGAGGTTATCTAATAAATCTGCGCCTTTTTGCAGGGCTTGTTAAATATACATGCCTGTGTGTGTGTCTGTGTTGTAGACTCAGGCAGGCTAGGGCATACAACGCTGCACTGGACGAGAAGCTGAAGGTGGTGACTCAGACAGCCCTTAGTGAGGAGGAGAGAGCTGCACAGATGGATCAGTTTCTTAAGGATGAGGAACAGGCCATCAAGGTGAGCTGCCAAATCTGATCCAGGTAGAAGAGAACTGTTGTGCACAGAATAAGAACTTTGTCTAAGAATTTCTGCCTACACTCGTTATTATGTTGGTTTTGTTTTCATGGCATGAATAAGACATACAAGAAAAAGAAAAACCTTTTACAAAACTATAAAACAGTGTTATTTAAATAGCATGAACTAAATATACTGATTGTACTGATGTATTAACACCATACAAGGGAAGGCTGCAGAAACCTCAAGGCTCATTAAAGGTCTGTTGTAATTGCAGTGATGTAATAGAATCGAGATGATCACATGGTGTAATCAGAAGTAGCATGATTTCAATTTCACTTTTTAAAATTTGGGTTTTTTAATAATTCACCTGCTAGAACCCAGATGAGCAGACTCCGAGCTCGGTGCCTCAGACCTGCTGTGTAACCCTTTGCTTGTGCTGTGCTACAGGACTTGGATGTCCAGCTGCGTGACTGCAGGGAGGAGCTGTTGCATCATAAGGAGCGTTTGCAGGCCGTTAAGACAAAGGAGAAGGATTTTATCTCGCAGGTTTCAAAGAGTAAATCCACCATTAACAGCCTGGAGAGTCAGCTCAGAAAACTGGAACAGGACCTGATTAGACACCAGATGACCATAAGTGACCAGGCACGCTTAGCAAAAATCATACACTCACGCACAGACACGAACGTGTGCGCTAGCCAGCTTTCACTACTCTGGTGCTGAAATACCAACATGTTAAACCTTCCTTCCTTACTTGTTTCCTGCTTTGTGTAGAATTGCAAGATGATCTTCCTAAAAACAAAACTGGCAAAGCTGAAAGGTGACGTTAACCAAGAAGAAAAGAAAATGCTCGACAGGAAGCTCGCTGAGCTGACCGAAGAACTCGAAGAGAAAAAGAAGAAAGCCAAAGTGCTTACCGACACTCTCAAGGAGGCTGAGGTCGATCTGATGCTTCGCTGTACTATTCTGCCTTTTTATGAATCCCATCTGACGTATTGCATTTGTTTGTCTCTGGCAGGATGATATTCGCAGTTTGAGGAAAGAGATTGAGAAGTCTGAAGCTCAGAAGAGAGATCTGAGCAGTAAGGTGGAGGAGCTCCTGCTAATCCGTAACACCAGTGAGAAGGAGCTGAAGACTCTCAGACTGAGGAAGCAGGTAACTAACTAATGGAGGCTAATTCAGTGCATCATGCTCATAGGCACGTGGTTGTGGTGTGCTATGTTCACCATTATAATTTAAATTCAGCTTTTATTTTAAAGAACCTACAATAACACAGAGACAACCCAACAATCAGATGACCCCCTAGGAGTAGGGATGGGAATTGATAAGAATTTAGCAGTTTCTTATTGATTCTCATTAGGTTTTCATTAGCTCCACTGTGAGAGTCAACACCATTATTTCAAAGACATTACGTTCATGCAAATCGACTGCATGCTGTGTGGTCAAATGTTTAAGCGTGTTGAAGGTATTTTTTACTCTTTGCTATGATCATTGTTGGTGTTGTCACTTAAAATAAGTAATGTACTGTCTGTACTACACAGAACACATGCAGTACATAACTTAATTACCCTCAGGAGAAACTAACTTGTTACATTACTTTCACATTTCTCTGAAAAATGACCTGAAACACTTATCAGTATAACCCTATACTCTACAGTCCCACACACCAACATAAATCCCTATCCTAATGAGGACACACATTCAGGGTCCAGCTGACGGGGTGGGGTCTGCATTCGCTCAGCTTTAACAACACTCTGGGTTCTTGGCTAGTTTAGCGTTAGCATGATGTCTCATCTTTTTGTGGAATAAAAAAGTGTAATAATGAGTCAAACAATGGGTGTTTTAATAAATAGTAAATAATTAGCCTGTTTTTTCTTCACTAACCAATGTGGGTTAGGACTGAAAACATTAAAATTTCTGTTGATCACATGGAAATGGATGGATACCCCATGGACCACACATGTTATTGTTAGCCTCATGTGTTTCTCATCAGGAAAACAAAGTGGAGCACCAAATGTTAAAGATACAGGTCAAACGTGTGAGGGATCTTCTGTACAGCAAGGCTGACAACGTGCTGTCGCTGGAGAAGAGACTGCTGCAACTACAAACAACCATGAAGGAGAGGGAGGATGAGATTAAGGTCTACAAAGAAATGCTCAGCCAGCAGCTCAAGATCAGTGAGCAGGAGAGGCAGAAACTCAGGTGGGACAAAAAGAACAAGACTATCCACTTTGCTGTCAGTTGAGTTTTGCATCTGGTTTATCAGATTTTTTTCTGTTTCAGTGCTGAACTCAGTGAGAAACTATCCAAGATTGACACGATGAAGAAATGTTTCGAGATTGTGAGCCTTTCCGTGGCACCTCCTGAGGAAGAAGAGGCGAAATCGCAGGCTTACTACATCACAAAGGTCTGCACACACACTGCTGTGTTAAAGCAGACTATGGTTTGATTTTTTTTTCCCACAGCACCACACAATCACTTTGAATGACCACTCTGTGCTTTTTCTGCAGGCTGCACAAGAGAAAGAGGAGCTTAGGAGGAAAGGCGATGAGCTGGATGCTACAATCCACAAAGTGGAGCTGGAAAACAAAGCTCTGGAAAACACCATCCAGCTGTTCAACAACAGTAACTCTGCATTTCGCCAGTCTCTGAACAAAGTGAATGAATCCAGTATGTATGAGAGGGTGGATGGAATGACACCAAACCAGCAACTCAAAAGTCCCCCTTATCACCAGGAAGTTTTATGTCATTTTTTCCTCTTTAGGTCCAATGTACCAGGAAAAAGTGAAACTGGAAGGGCAGCTGAATGTGGGTCAAGAGACGCTGAACTATATGAAAAGGCAGATCCAAGAGCTTCAACAGGATATGCAGGTTTTTGCTATTTATAGTAGCTGCTAGTACTAAGAAAAAGCAACCTGTACTTAAATGCTGAATACCTCAAGCTAATTCGGAATTAGGTGAAGTCTGTCATCATAATGTTCAGCACAAGGCTGAACTACAGGCTAAACACACAAAGCAGTTTAGTGTGTTAATGTTTTTTGAGTTGGGTCTAAAATAGTCTTGTATACTCAGTTCTTCCTGTGTTTGTAGAAACCACCAGCTGGTGCTATTCTTTGCTGATAAAATGAAAGATGACTTTGACTACTTGGGATGCTGGTTCCGTATTTATCTGTCAGATAACAGATGAAACTATGCAATCAGGGAGCTACTTTCGTATCACAAGTATCACATGCAACATCTGAAGAGAGGAGTTTCAGGGGGTGAAACAATTCATGAAGTTGCTAACCTGCAGATGACTTTGTTTTTTTATTGCTGGGGTGTGAAAAACAAGGCACAGGGCCAGAATTGGCCTAACATAGACTCCAGTGTGGCCCAGTAGACACATTTCTTTCATTTACTACAGCAGTTCTTTTTCATCATCATGTAGAAAAACTGAGACATACTTTTAAAATTGCACCCCCCCTTTCTCACCATCTCTTCTCCCCTCTATTTTTCTTTCTCTCCCTCTCTTTCTTTCATTCTCTCTCCCTGTCCTATCCCCCAGTCATGTCTGTCCCGTCTGTAACAACTGAAAATCAAATCAAATAAATACATAATTATAATAAAGGTCAATCAAATGGACCAATATGGCAAGGCCACGATGATCCAATTGGTAAAGTAAATCCGCTTGGCATCTTTCTTGGCCTTCAGACAACAATTCTGATGGCTAAAGATCCAAATGGGACAGGCAAAAAAACAAAAAACAAAACATAAATAAATAAAATAAAATAAAATAAAATAAAATTGCACTTCCTTGTCTTTTATCAAGATATCTTGGGGACTAAATGTGTAGTTAATCTTCTTCACGCTGTCAGAAAGGGAATTTTAACAGGCCACTGCACTTGGCTCATGATGTAAAAGGAGTTTGGCGTCCTTGGTTATGCGCACACATGTGGGGGAAGGTGTGTTTCTGTGTAGCTCAGAAAGAGCTGAAAGTATCTTTCTCAGCTGCATATTGTCCATCAGTTTATCTATTAAATAAACCAGAATTTGATCGAGGGGGTTGGAGTTTAATGACATTTAATGACAATCTAATTAACAATTAATAATAAGCTCCGTGTGAGAGCTGCTTAGTTTCCACATTATAAGAACCAGTCTCAGGTCAACAGCAGTTATACAGTAAAATGTTATTTACCATTTTTAATCTTCTTGAGTTAAAAAATCTGTGTTGGTATTTGTTCTCATTTCCAGCATGAAAGAGTAGCTTGAGTATCATATAGCAGAGTATTATTAACAGTTAATTTTTGTAAAAACTATCGGAGTCATCTAGTGTAACTAACCTTGCATGAATCCCTGTGTATGTGTGCCTCAGTGAATGCTTTCTTTTTATGTGTTTGTGTGTACACCGCGCTCTGGTTTCAGGACCTGAACTATGTGTTGGAAAGTCTGCCACAAGAAGAGCGAATGGAGAGAGATAAGATAGAGAACAAACATGCCCTCGTCAGCAAAATGAACGAAGAAGTTACTTCCCAGCAGGAGAAAATTGACAGAGCCTCAAAGCAGGTTTGATGTCCAACTGCATCATGTTTTCTAAGCACATTTGTTAACCTGCCGCACCTGTGACCAGTCAACAGCAGAACGAAGCAGCGCCATGTTATAAATGTGTGCTACTCTGCTGATTTTCCAGTTCTCTAAGCTGACCAAAGAAGTCCGCTCAGCAAAGGGCACCAAAGGCGAGACTTTCGAAGAGAAAGACATTAAGCTGAGGGAGTTGAAGGAATTCATCAAGAATGTGGACAGGATGCTGAATGAGGCCTGGGAGGGCAATCCTGACCTCAGATCAGTGATGGAGAAGTATTTCCTGCAGGTACAGTTCTTCAAGGATTATTGAACGCTTTGATTTACTGTTGAAGCTCCTTTAACTTGAACGCTTTCTCTCTCTCAGGCCAGTCTGTCTCTTCCCTCTCCTTCTCCCACTCCTGCCAGCCAGCGGAGCTCCAAGACAAGTTCCCCCCGCTGCTCCACCTCTTTCAGGTCAGGCTTCATCCGTTCCTAATAAAACCTCTGATCCTCCAAAGAAGCTTCTTCTTTTGCATTTTTATGTTTTGTTTTCCTCTGCAGGTCTCTGGCATCCTCAGCCAGCGCCAGCCCCCGGACCGCGGCGCCTCACTCCCCGACACTGAAGACGGTGGAACTGAGCCTGGATCTGACTGCGACCTCCCCTCCTCTCACCACCTCCAGATGTTCCAGCTCTGCGAGCAGCTCAAGCAGCAGCAGAAAGTCAAAGAAGCTTTAGTGTCTTTCTCCTCTGATTGCTGCTTTACCATTGAGAACTACTCAGTTTCAGGATCATTTGTTTTTTGTGTCTTTTTTGGTGTGTCGCACTCATTTCAGAGTAAATCTTGAATCTGTTAGATTTTCAGACTCTGTGAATCTAGTGTAATCTGATTTTTTTCTTTGGATTCTCCTTTTCTTTGCTTGTTTTGTCTTACAAATACATACATACGCAAAGAGTTCTCAATAAAATGTTATTGACAAGCCACTCTCTGAGTATTTGTATGACTGCGGTACCTTGAAAGCTTTCCTAAACTACCTACTTCACTACATATACACAGTGTGAAAGGTATTCAGCTATTTCTCTTACCCAGCTTTAGCAGCAGCTGAAATGTTTTCTGTGCTTTCTTTGTGTGTTACAATCTGTTCGACTTTTTGGTAGCTGATTTTTTTTTTCTGAGAATGTTTTAAAGAGTAGGAGTGCCTCACTGTCTGAAAACTGTGCTACTTCCTCATGTTTCATGACATGGTTTGTTCTGACCCCATTGTTCCTGCTCATCCAATTCTTCAAGGAAGTTTTGCAACCAGGCCACTCCCTCTCTGTAACACTATTAGTCTCTCGTACAGACTAAAAGCAGACAGACAGACTACAGGAACAATACTGCACCTTAACAGATTTCGCTCTTTTCTTTGGAATAAAGCTTCAACATGCTGCTGCTGATCCTGTTTGCTGGATGTTTGGCCACATCTGTAGCACAGAACAGTGAGTACATTCTTTAATGATCATAAGGAAATGTAATGGTGATCTTTTAAATAACAATGTTAATAAGCTAAAACTGTCAAGATATGAAATGTGACCTTAACTTTGCTCATGTTTTAGTAACTGTAATAGGAACGCCTGCACAGACCAGTGAGTTACTCTTTAGTGATCATAAGGAAATGCAAAATCGATCTTTTAAATAACAATGGTTATAAGTTAAAATTGTCTAGATATGAAATGTGACCTTAACTGTGCTCATTTCAGCAGCATTTCCCACTGCTTTTGAAGGAGCAATGTCTGCAGTTTATACGCCAGAATGTAAGTGCCTTTTAAATTGTAGTGTATAATTTGCACTGAGGCCTGAAATCAAAGGTCTGATTTTGATTAATTTTTCTCTGTTGATCTTTCAGACGTGGCAATCCTTCAGGCTTATGTCCAGTACGCTGGCCCATTTGATCTAAATGAGACGACAGCTCAGCCGATCTTGAACGAGGTACCTGTCTTTTTACAAAATAAGCTTAATGTCGATAGAAACTGTAACAGCCAGTTCTGTATGTGTGTCAATGAGCGACTCAAAATAATGGGTTTAAAAATGATGTCTTTCAGCTTGGCCAGCGCATCAGACAGGAGCTACCAGATTCCAGTATAAGTCTGAAAATTAGAAACATCACCAAAGTCTGACACCTCACAAGCTTGTCTTTACTCGTTTGATTTGTGTTGATCATAGCTCGACTCGGTTATCTGAGTGGGATATGTAAAGTTCACTTCAGCAGATATTTATAGTCATTTTCAGGTGATGGTTTTATATTAGTCTTTAACAGAGGAATTGAACTGATGTGTTTCTAATACTTGAATAAGGCAACGTCTTCAACATGAAAGATAAACATTGAATATCGAAACAAAAATGACCAAACAATCCAATTCTTTTAAACCTGTTGTATGTCAGAAACAGGCCACTCCCTCTGTGCAATGAATTGCTTGTAAAGAATGAAAGTAGCTATAAGCTCTTGTGTGTGACAAATGTCCAAAAACCTGAAGATGGGGCGATTCAGCTGTTTTAAAGATGAATCAAAGTGCTTGAAATTGAAATCTGTAGCTTTGTGATCAAACTGAGTTACTAAGTATCCAAAACAGAGGAAACAGGATTTCGTCGTAACCAGATAACCCTGAGTTTTCTATACTACAGTTATGGTTTACATCTTACTGGATTACAGTATATTGCAGTATAACTTAATTACAATTTCATCTCTACACTCAAACCCTTAAAAGCACAAACAAAAGCAGCTGAGAGATTAAAAAGTAAAGCTGATGGGAGAGGATGTTCAGAGTTTTGGTTTAAAATTTTCTGGAAGCGCTGATTCTTCTTTTTACAACATGCTTTGAGCACAACACAGATTCTCTGCCGGGAGTAAATGGTTCATATTTGCAAGCTGTTAAGCTGTGATTTTCTAAAACCACTGAATGAAGCACAAGCTGTGCGTCACAATGTCACAGAAATATGCATGTATTCATTTAATGATGCAGAAAATATGAATACCTCATTCTAATCCCGCTGTAAAGTCTCCTTTACACCGATGGAAATGTACATGAAGTATACATGAAGCTTTTTCCAGCTCTCTTTTAATGGGCTGTGGGACAGTAAGCTTTAATGTTTACATAGATCCAGTTTAATGTGCAGCCCCAGAAGCAGGGGATGTACTAAAATTTGGATGTTTTTATTATATCTTTTGTGGACATTTTCTGTTTATGGAGAAGGACACACTGTTCAAAGCAAACATTTCTCAGAGGCAACATATGGAGCCTGCAGGATCCGTTCGTCTCTTACAGCAGGGCGCACTTGGCGGCATCAAACCCAGGGCAGATCCACTTGTTGCTGAACTTTTTGTATCCCTCGGCGTCGCTCAGTGTACTTCCTGAGCAGAGAGAAGCAAACATTGCTGATGTGATTTCATAATTCACAGTAACATCGAGCAATTATTCCACTTACCGTCCATCAGGTTCTGCATGCTGCAGTAGTTTGTGCCGTTATCAGCTGGATCTGTGGAGAACTGAGACACCGCCTCTCCCTGCTCGTCAGAAACATGTTGGCTTGTCAAACAAGAAATTCTGGGAGTAAATCTGATGAAATGTTCAGCGTTCTGATTTTATCTCCGATCAAGCATTCCACCAGACTTGTAGTCTGTAATTTATACACAGTTTATACACACTTACGGTCACTTTGCAAATTGTGGACTGCTCTACAAGGAACTGAAGGTCGTTCACTTTCTTTGTTCTGGGAGATGTGTGCGTGGCTATGATCAGGTTGGGAGCTGATGACACAAGCTGTCAAGACATTTCAAGCTGATTGAAGTCTGACAGTAACATTTTATGTAACACAAAGTGCCAGAAGGAGTCTGATGAGTTTGCAGGCTTGGCAAAATGACAGCTGAGAGCTCAACCTAGGTTTGCCACTTATCTGTACTTTAACCCTTTATTGACCATGGGCCCACCGGCGGGCCCATTTTACAGGTAAATTTGACGGGCCGGTCAATAAAGGGTTAATTTTAATAACTGTACAGTACTGTTTTGGTAACTATTGTCTATGATGTAAATATGTAAAAATGTTTGTGTGCTTCTGTTCTATGTCTTGTATCCTGCTCTGTTTGTACATGTGTCTTTTTGCTCCTTTTACAACCAAATTTCCTCTTGTGGGACAATTAAAGGATTATTCTATTCTAAAACGTTAAGGCACCTAAACATACCTACAGGAACTGCTTGACCTGGGGAAAGTCCTGCTATGCTGATGTTAATGCCAGAGAAGAAACTGCAGTTATTGAGACAGCAGTGTTTTGGTGACATTTTGATGCGATTCATTCAGATTCGGTGCGCCTGCTTGTTAGCTTTACATGGTCTGACACTTTCAAGACTGAGTTCCTGTGGTTTTCTAAATACTTCTACTATGCAATAATACCACTTACCGCTGTGCTACTTTCAGTTTCTCCCTTGCAACAACTTTACAGCAGACAGCAGGTAGTTCTGCATGTTTGATCTGGCAGAGTTTGTGGGTCTGTGGGTCTTTGCTTTTAGCAGTAACTCATTCATTTAAATAGATACATCAAGAAAGAGATCACTTTACCCAAATCCCATAAACAGCATTTATAACATACATAGCAAATGTTATTAATGGTTAGCAAATGCTTCATCTTCACTGAGGGTGAAGTTTGAGGTTTTTTAGTGTAAAAAATTTATCCCACACTTTAAAGAATAGGAAGTGATGTGTCTGACCTCATAGGAGCACTGCTCTCCTGCATACAGACAGCTTCTGCTGATCTGCCAGGCTTTGATCTGGCTCACAAGCCTTTCAGAGACATTGCTGCAGGAGATGCCAAAGAGCCTGAAGAGCAGAGCAGTGAAATTATTCAATCAAAATGTGTTGACAGAAGCACAAGAAATATCAGTTCACTTAAAGAGAGATGTTACTTTAAGAAGAAAAAAAATGGAAACTGTTCTCTGCACAGACATGACTAATGTGAGTGCACAAACACGACCAAAGAAGACTGAATTGAACTTCACTGCAACAAAACTTCTGCATCTGATATTAATAACTCCATGAATTCATTTTAGGAAAAGGTGCACTGCAAAGTGTATAATTCAACATCTCAGTTCCACACACAAATCCTCAAAGACGATACACGTTACCATTTGATTTTGCAGTGTGCAGTGCGTTCAGCCGGAGAGATGCTGAGTGTTGCCCCCACAATCAGAGATGAAGATAAAAAGAGGAATCTCAGGTCCATACTAAAGGCGGGTATGCTGAAGGTCGGTTTGTAGTGTGCAAACGTCTCCTAAGTGTCTGCTCAAACTGTCCCTGGGGTTTAAAAGAGCACCCGGCTCATGTGGAAGACTGGAGGAGGTCAGTGTAAGGTTGATTAACATGGCCTGTGCCGTGGGAGATGGGACAGTTATATATGCAATTAGACGCAGCTGGTTATTTCTGTGTCTTTCATTCTGGATATTCAATACACTGAATATTTTTTAAACTGATTTCCTGCTTTCTGCAGTCGAGCATTTCCATGGAAGATGTGTTCAAAGGCGTGAAACTGGATTAAAACACAGCATGTAACCGTGTAAGAAACCATTCTCAGCTACACACATTCCTTTAGTCTCCTTTCTACCTCCCAGGATCAAACTTTGGGTGTTTTGTGAATGTTTCTTTTTCTTTTAAGCAAGCAACGAAGACGAAAACGACTGTTCTTCGAGAAACCTGGAGAAATTACAGGAAAGCTGCCCAAGAGAGTTGAGAGTGTGTTGAAGAATAAAGGCACACACCATTTTTACCCATTCCTAGCACAATACAACTTTTTCCCCAGTGCTGTGTTAATCAATTATATTCCTTGTTAAATGTTAAATGATCAGTCAGGTTCTAACTGTAAATCATAGGATCACTTGGACACAACTGAAGTTGAGAACAGCTGCACAGGACTCTCCCAGGTCTAAAATCGGTTATGTTGGGGTTTTTTTAGTGCAAGACAGAGCTGACTGCGGTCAAACAGCATTTGTTATGGAGCACTGCGTGCTCAAAAAAGAAACATTTTAATCTCTTTGGCATAACTAGAAATCTATGAGACATGGTTTAGTTTTGGTTGATGAAAAATAATGAGGCGAACGAAATCATTTGCTGTGGGTAAAAAATGGTGAAAAGGTGTGTCAAAGTGGGACAAGGCATGAATGTGTGTTGCCACCTAGTGGCTGAAAGTGGAAGTTTCCATTTGAAAACCTTCAGATTCACTCCGTGATTCCACTGAAATGTCCTTCCAAGACAAAACTGTGACAGTTTCCCTTTTGTCAGACTCCACCCTCAGTCTCAGCTCAGATGGTTCTGATAAACAACAAGTTTTGGTGTTACTGTTCAACTTTAGTGCTACGATGAATTCATTATGAAGTGAGTAAAAGTGGCTGTCCAAAGTACAAAACAAAACCTTTATTATTGATGGCCATGTTCATTCCTTAATGACTCATCTCCTGATGGCTGTTTCCAGCAGGATAATGTGCAATGTGACAAAGATCAAATCATCTCAAACGGTTTATTTTTAATATGACAATGAGTTCACTGTATCCAGATAGCCTCCACACTCATCAGACCTTAATCCAATAGAGCGCCCTTTGGGATTTGTTAGAACAGAATTTTCACATTATGGATGTGAAAAATCAGTTCAGTATGGAGCAAAATGTTTGAGGATTGTTTCCAGCATCTTGATGAATAAATGTCATAAAGAATTAAGAAAGGTCTGGAGGTAGTTGTACCTAATTAAGTGGCCATATATCCAAACACAAGACAATGTCATAAACATTTTGCACAAAAATAATCTAGGTTGTCTGGACATGAAATGTATCAAAAACATTAATTTACTTTTATAAATAAAAATGATAAATTAGCATCTAAAATAATAATAATAAGAAGCATCTAAAATAAGAAGAAGAAGAAGAAGAAGAAGAAGAATGGAAGTACGCCCATTTTCAAAACAAGTGCTCTCTCCACCTTCTTTGAACTGTGTTGCTGGCATGAACTTTAGATTTTCCAAAAGACAAACAACATCACAACTCATCATACAACTTGTTTTAATTTATTATTACATTTAAATGATTTGCATATAATTACATTATGTTGTTCCAGTTTTATACAACAATAGTTTCCATATGTTTTGTAGAAACAGAGGTCTCTACTACAAAGCAACTTCAGCATAACAACAGTATCGTTGGATTTACTTACCCTACACTGAGCATCAGGATAAAGTGTCACATAAAGCTAGTTATCACAGTTAATAATAATAATAATAAAAATAATAATAATGGATTGGATTTATATAGCGCTTTTCAAGGCACCCAAAGCGCTTTACAATGCCACTATTCATTCACTCTCGCATTCACACACTGGTGGAGGCAGCTACGGTTGTAGCCACAGCTGCCCTGGGGCAGACTGACACAAATTTAACCATTTTAACAGATGACTGCAGCAGCACATCATTCAGCGTGATGGTAGATAACAGCTGAAGCTGATTTCATTTGGGTGAAAATTGGGTCAAGATCAAAGTCAAAGGTCACACCAAATGTAAAAACACAGTAGATACGTTATATTACCCTCAGTTTTTATGGATTGACTTCAAACTTCACAGAAATATACTTTGCCTTAGAGGACATGCGTACCTGTTACCACCCAACATTAAAGTTGCCTTAAAAAAGAAACCATATTGAGTATAATATAGTATACGAACTGGCATGGAGAGAACCGTTTATTCTCTCCACTTCAGTTTTTATTCTCAAAGGTAAGACATCAGCATGTTGTTATAAAAGCAGGTTGGTGTCAGCATGTCGTAATTAATAGAGCGTTTATAACACATACATTCAGTAGGATGTAACTACATGAATCTTTTAACTGGTTAATAAACTGTAAATCCATGATATTTATTACTTTGCCTTGTTCAGAGTTTTGGTTTTTGTTTGTTTCCTGTTTTAGACTGAGACTATTACTTGTCTTGTGCATAGCATAGACAGTGTGCAAAAGATTGATTGAGCTTTTCAGCCATGTGGACAAGAAACAGGGTAACTATGTGCGAATGCTGTTTGTTGATTACAGTTCAGCGTTTAACACAATAGTGCCCTGCAGACTGTTCACAAAGCTGAGGGATCTGGGACTTAACAGCCGTCTGTGTGCATGGGTGTTGGACTTCCTCACTGGCAGAACTCAGGTGGTGAGGGTGGGCAGGTGCTTCTCCAACAGCATCACCATCAACACAGGAGCACCTCAGGGATGTGTCCTCTCGCCACTGCTCTACTCCCTCTACACTTCAGACTGTGTGGCCACCCATGGCTCCAACACCATTGTGAAGTTTGCTGACGACACAGTGGTGTTGGGTGCCATCTCCAACAACGATGAGACGGCCTACATGGATGAAGTGAAGAATCTGGCATCGTGGTGCCAGGAC